>NC_065552.1:6250000-7500000 GCF_022605725.1 Anthonomus grandis grandis
GATATTGATTCTGATACAGAATTAGGAGAGTTGGTAAACCTATTACATAATATTAATATAAACAATATGAATACTGCATCAAACAATACTGAGAAACCCAAAATGAATTGGGAACTATTTAAATCACGGTTAGATAACATTAAACCTTATGATGGTGATGTTAATACTTTGAATAAATTCATTTCCAGATGCGAAGATATTATTTGTAGTTATAGTCCATTTAATGATAATGAGTTAATGAAACACATTTTTGAATCCATTCAGGAAAAACTTATCGGTAGAGCTGAAGTTCTTGTCGGGAACAGAGCAGAAATTAATAATTGGGAAGATCTAAAAAATTCTTTAAGACAATGCTTCTCAGATAGACGAGACCTTGATTGTTTAATACAAGAGCTCACTAGAGCTAGACCATTCAGAAATGAAAACTTATTAAATTTTGGAAATCGTTCTCTCGAACTTCTAAGAAGCAGTGTCGCACAGCGTATTAGTAATGATGTAACAATTGCTACACAAGAAAAAACCTATCAAATTAAACATCATGATAAAACTGCGTTAAATACATTTATTGCTGGTTGTACGGGAACCTTAAAAAACAATATGCATCTTAAAAAACCAGAATCCTTGGAAGATGCAATGGCTTATGTAATCGAATTCGAAAACTTCGAACGATTATATGGCCATACAAGCATCAATGGAAACAATAATTATCAAAATAAATATAATAATCAAAGACAATTTCAAAGTAACCAACCTTTTTATAATAATAATAATTTTGGAAATAATTTTCCAAATCAAAACCAGTTTCCACATCAAAGTAACTTTCCCACTAATTATAACCATTTTGCAAACAATAGTTCTAATAACTTCAATAATAATAAACAATTCTCAACTAATCCACAATGGCCTTGTCAACCTATTGACATAAGACCCAGAAATTTACCTCCACGAAGATTACCAACAAACGAAGAAGTTTTTGGTAAGCCAAAAAATGTTTTTAAGCCTAATCAAATTCCAGAACATTTACTACCTAAACCTGAACCAATGTCAACAACTTCAAGAAACCCTACAATTCAAAGTGCAAGATTTAATTCTAAAAATCATTTTAAAAATCATTTTACACAATACAAAGGTCAACAAAAACCTCACTATATTGTAGAGGAAGTCTACAATCAAGACTATAATGAAGAATATTTACCCGAATATTCTCAACAAGAAGAATATTCTCAAAATGAATATTTTAATGACTATAATTATTATTCTGATAATAATTATGAATCTAATGACTCACAGAATACTTCTATTAAAAATACAAACTCTGAAAATTTTACTCAGGATCATCTAACAAATCAACAAAGTTGATAGAAATTAATATTTCATCAAACAATTCACTCCCCTACGTAACATTAAAAAATCTAAACATTAAGCTTTTAATCGACACTGGCAGTAGCAAATCTATCTTAAAACCCACAATAGCAGAAAAATATTTCCCCCAATGTATATATAATAATAAAAACACTATCAAAACTGCCTTAGGTAGCCAACAAACTCTTTGTCAAGCTACATTACCTCTTTTTAAAGAATATAATATAAACGATGAAATAGATTGTATTTTATTTGACTTTCATGACTTTTATGACGGAATTATTGGTCTTTCTGACTTAAGAAAGCTAAATTTAAACATTGACCTTATTAATAAAGTCTTAGTAGGTCACTGTATTAGTATTCCGTTTTGTTATCGTCAACCAGATGATGTCAACTTTTCTTTATCAGTAAACCCACACGAGAAACTTGTAAAAAGGCTTCCAGTAAGCATTTACGAAGGCGACATAATAATAAAACCTAGATTAATAAATGAACTTTTTATCCCACATATTTTATCTTATGCTGAGAACGGTTTTGCCCCTGTTGAACTTGAAAACCAGACGGACAAAACAATAGACATTGTTCTTACAAAACCGCTAACAGTAGAACCTTTTAATAGTAGTAATTATGAAATGTTTTCCTTTGATAATATTTTTAATAACAATAAATCCACTAGTAAAAGTACAAAGTGTAACATCAAGGACTTCATTAGAACTGACCACATGAATTCAGAAGAAAAAAAAGAAATTTTAAAGTTATGTCAAGAATATTCAGACATTTTTCATAAACCGGGAGACAAATTAACATTTACATCACATGTTAAACACGAAATAAAAACAACGGACGAAATACCTATACATACCAAATCCTATAGATATCCTTATATTCACAAAAATGAGGTTAGGAAACAAATAGCTGAAATGCTAGATAAAGAAATAATACGTCCATCATCAAGCCCATGGAGCTCTCCAATATGGATTGTGCCAAAAAAACTTGACGCTTCGAATAAACGAAAATGGAGACTAGTAATCGACTATCGGAAAATTAATGATAAAACAATCGATTATAGATGGCCAATACCAAACATAAATGATATCTTAGATAAATTAGGACGGTCACAATACTTTACAACACTAGATCTCGCAAGTGGTTTCCATCAAATCGAAATGGATGAAAATTCAATTCAAAAAACAGCTTTTACTGTGGAAGATGGCCATTTTGAATTCGTTCGTATGCCATTCGGACTAAAAAACGCACCAGCAACATTTCAACGTGCGATGGATGAAATCTTAAAGAAGCTACGTAAAATATGCATGGTTTATATTGATGATCTAATAATTTTTAGTACAAGCCTACAAGAACATATTCAAAATTTAAAACTTGTATTTGCCAAATTGCGAGAAGCGGGATTAAAAATTCAACTAGACAAAAGTGAATTTTTAAGAAAAGAAGTCGATTTCTTAGGACACGTAGTAACACCCGAAGGCATTAAACCAAACCCGAAAAAAATCGAAGCTATTCAGAAATTTCCTATCCCTAAAACTCAAAAACAAATAAAATCTTTCTTAGGAATTTTAGGCTACTATAGGAAATTTATTAAAAATTTTGCCAAACTAACCAAACCCATGACTCATTGCTTAAAGAAAAACGAAAGGGTAATTCACACTAAAGAATTCATAGATTGCTTCCAAACCTGTAAGAACATATTAACCTCCGAACCTGTTTTAGCTTACCCCAATTTTGAAAAACCCTTTGAACTTATTACAGACGCGTCTAATTATGCTATAGGTGCTATTTTATCACAAGATGGACATCCTGTAAGCTATGCATCACGAACGCTAAACCCTGCGGAAATTAATTACTCCACAATTGAAAAAGAGTTACTCGCAGTAGTTTGGGGATGCAAATACTTTAGACCTTATCTATTTGGCAACAAATTTACAGTCATAACAGACCACAAACCGCTACAATGGATCTTTTCTTTAAAAGAACCAAATAGTCGCTTAGTACGATGGCGCCTTAAACTTGAAGAATATGATTATTTCATTAAGTATAAAAAAGGCAAATCAAATACTGCAGCAGATTTTCTTTCTAGAAACCCCGTTGACCTAAGTGCTATAGAGACAGCCTCAATCGATAATAATCCAGGTGATATTGATGAAATTATCGATGAACTTTTACAACACTCAGAAAAACTTCCAGACCTAGATCCAGAAACTTTAGACGAAATTCTAGGAATGCAGAAACCAAAAATAAACATAATATCTGATTTTACTATTTTAAAAAGACCCATTCCAAAATCATCAACTCCACTGGAAGAACAAGAGAATTCAGATGATCTCGAAACTGTGCACACATCATTAGAAAACCCTATTTTTAATTTACCAATCTCAGAAAGGACACTCAATACCTATAAAAAACAAATAGTCATCACTGTAGGAGATATATTGAGCTTAACTTGTAAAGTAGAACAAATCTTTCAAAATACTCGATATTATGTAACATTCCCAAAAACAGAACCTATAAGAGACATTATTAAATTCTTGAAAAATTACATAAATCCCAAAAACCTTTATGCCTTGTTTTTCAGAAATGAAGAATTTAGCAAACTTTTCACAACAACCTTACAAAATTACTTTGTTAACACAGCCTATAAATTTGTACAATGTTCAACAATGTTACAAGACATTGAAACGTCAGAAGAACAACAAATGAAACTCACTCTATATCACACCACAAAAACATGTCATCGAGGCATAACCGAAATGAAAAAAGCATTATGCCATAGATTTTATTGGCCTAGTATGATTATGGATATAGAAAGATACGTTAACTCATGTGATATTTGCCAAAAGAATAAATATGACAGAGATCCCCCTGTAATCAAATTTAATTTAACACCGAGTACAACAAAACCGTTTGAACAAATTCACATCGACACCTTTAAAATAGATAATCATAATTTTCTTACTATCATCGACGCTTTTTCTCGCTATGCACAAGCTTACCATTTAAGTAGTGTTACAGGAACAGCTGTAATTGAAAACCTTTTAACATTTGTTACACATCATGGCTTGCCACTTCAAATTATGTGTGACAGAGGAACAGAATTTAAAAATAAAGATCTTGAAGATTTCTGTTCTCTTTATAAAATCCAACTCCACTACACTACAGCGAAAAACAGCAACTCAAATTCACCTGTGGAACGCTTTCATTCCACTTTAATAGAACATTATCGTTGCCTTAAGGATTCAAATAAATTTACCCCAGAACAACTGGTAAAAAGAGCATTACTAGGATATAATAACTCCATACACAGTGTTACAAAGTTCACTCCATTTGAAATTATTAAAGGTCATATAAATAATACTAATCCTTTTGACCTTAATGATCACATAATAATTTCTGATTACATACAGAATCATAAAGAAAACTGCAAAAAACTCTATGCAAGAATTTCTAATTCAAATCAAGAAATAAAAGAAAATATTATAAACAAACGGAATGACAAAAGAAATGACCCTCCTGAACATCATATTAATGAACCAGCGTACATTAAAACCAAATTTCGTAGTAAAGCACTACCCAAATTTGTGAAAACAAACGTAAATGATCAAACAACTATAAAATTATTAACTACAAAAGGTGTTTACCATAAAGGGTCTGCAAGAAAACCAAAATCTAAACATGTTGTTCCTTTGCAGGAACATGACGACCTTAACAAAGACAATATTGACGTTGGGCCTTCTACTTCAGCTAATCAGCAGTGAAGATATCCAACTAACAACCATTAAGAATCCTATACTTCCTATTGAATTAGGACATGCACGAATTATATATAATAAACACGTATTTTTACACTATGTAGATTTAGATATTATATATGTACAATTAGAAAAACTAGTTAGCTCCTTCAATATTTTAAGTTCTAACATATTACATAAAAACGATACTAACACACATATCTTATCTTATCAAGGTCTAACAGAAAGTCTACTTTCTAGAACCGATTATTTAATAGATATAATTAAGAATAAAGTAAACAATCTTATCCCTCATAAAAGAGCTAAAAGAGGTCTTTTTAATATTGTAGGTAGCGCAGAAAAATGGTTATTCGGGACATTAGATTCTGAAGACGGAAAAAGATTTGATCAAGCTATCACAGCTTTACAACAAAATCAGAAAAACATTATTCAACATTTAAATGTTCAAATGTCATTATCAAAACATCTTATCGAACACTTCAACAAATCTCTTTCCATAATCGAACAAAACCAAATAAAACTTCAAAAAGGAATTGAATTTGTCTGGGAAATTTTAAAAGACTCTTTAAAAGATGCGCATGAATACTTTATGATCGAAGGATTGCTTTCCCAAATCAATTTGGATTGTCAAAACCTAATTAATTTTCTTGACAACCTAGAAGATGCCATTCTTTTTGCTAAATTGAACTCTCTACATAACTCTATTATTTCTGTATCCGAGTTAAATGAAACATTAAGCTACCTAAGAGCGAATTATGATCGAGACACTGTACCAAACTTTAAAAATATTCTTTCATTCTACCAATTTATTGGAACACAAGTTTTATTCTCAAAGGATAGGATAATATTTTCAATTCAAATACCCTTATTAAAGCCTGAAACATATACCTTTCACCATATCTATCCTACTCCTCAAAACCATACCATTATCATTCCTAAATACCCCTATGTGGCACAAACACAGAACAATATCCAATATGAAAAAGACTCTTGCCCCGAAATTGAAGGAATATTCTACTGTAAAGAAGTCTTTCACGAAGAAGATAGTTGTATTGCCCAGCTTATGAAAAATCTACCTCCAACCTCTTGCCAGTTTAGTAATCTACACCTGAAACAACCTCTAGTTGAGCAAATAACTAGAACTGAAGTCTTGGTGATTCCCGAACAAGAGGTCCAAGCCTTTACAAAATGTGGCTCAGACAAGTACCTGTCAATTAACGCACCAACTCTCATTACAATTCCACATCCTTGTGAAGTCTCCATTGGAACCAGAAAGTTTATCAACGATATTCGTATAAATCAAGGAAAACCGTTAATTCTCCCAGAACTTCATCTTGACAACACCATACTACCGATGAAGTACCCAGCAATCAATATCAACACCGTAGATTTCAAGGAAGTCTACCACCTAAAAGATTTCGCTAGTCAACTCACCCCAATCCAGGAAATCCATGAAGAATCTTCACCAACCTATATGATAATAAGCATTATAACAACATGTCTTGTCATCATACTTTTAATATTGCTCTACAGAAACCAATTGTTTTCCTATGCCAGAACGCGATGCCAGAAGAAGAAGCTACCTTCTGAAGACATCCAGTCCGAAACTGAGCTCCAAGATACCAAGCAAACTCATTCCATTATGTTTGCTTCTTAAGGAGGGAGGAGTTACATAGTCACATAGTGCCTATCCAGCAGCGGCCCACCTTTATGCCAGCCTAGCTCTTTTTAGTTTATAAATATAAGTTAATTCTAGTTTTAGTCATTCTTATTGTACCTAAGCTACTGTACTCTGTATCGTACTTTAATATATTTTGTTTTTAAAAAACAATCTTTCGCCACACAAATCTATAATTCGCGCAAATCGTGACTTTGCTTATTTTATTTATTTTTTTTTAATTTTATTGTTATTTCATACAATTATAACCGTTTATATAAAAAACCATCAGCAAAAAGGACAACTATTCACTCAAGTTCCAAAGGCCAATCATTAATAAATACATAAAAGGCCAATGGACCAATAAAACTGCACTCTTTCTTTTTATTGAAAAAAAAAGTGTTCAAAATAACATCAAATGCCTTTTGCAAATCTAAGGAAATATCCAAGGTAATTGCTCCCAAATGACATGAAAGCTTCTGAAGGGCGGATATTAGTTGTCATGGAAAACCACATAGAATGAAAGAGTCTTGAATATTCTTACTCCCACATTTTCCTGAATATCTTTGCTAATATTAATCTGAATACACTAAACGTTATTGCACAAATTGTTGATTTTTTTGGTTATAATGTGGAATTTTCCAAAATAACCCCACGTTTATTAAAAAAAACAATTAATAACGAATTAAGCAAATAGATTAAGGTAAGCACACTTCTAAACACAATGACCTAGTGACTTTCGCACCTAACCCATAAAAATGTTATTTATGTATCAATTTGCAAGTAGGTACGCGAGCCCCGGGTTATAATTTTATATACAAGGTCGACGTTTTAGTGCGTTTAATTTTATTTATATTCAGTATAAATTATGATTTATTTAATTGTACGGTGAGTGCATAAAAATACCCACGATATTCACTCAGTTTTTTTTTAATGGGCGTGGCTTATAGCCCCAGATATCTTTTGTCGTAACAAATCCACCTTTTAAAATTACGCACGGTCGCCATCAACAAAATGGCGGAGACCTGAAAATTTTCATTACATTACAGTAGTTACAAATTACTATTGTCATAAAATTGGTTTATCGAGTTGGCGTCTGCCGGGCATCTTGAATTTGACGAATATGACATATGCAACACCGCCATTTTGAAGTTGTCATTTTTGCCTTTATAAGCCACGCCCGTTTTTTTTTTAATTTATTAAGCAAGTTAAAAGTTAAGGCGTATAAAACGAACTGCCGAAAATATACTGCCGACTATGAGCCACACTCAATTTAAAAAAAGTTAAATCGAAAATGAGAGGGGGTGAAGGGGACGTACTACTCAATAAAATGCCGGATTGTATTAATTATTAAGGTGGCGCATATCTGCCACTTTGAAATTTGTAAACGAAATGGCGGCGTTCTATAAATTATCTTTACACTGCCGCCATTTTGCTTTGTATCCGAGCAGTATCATGCCTATTATCACTAAATTTGATTATCAAGTTTGGCGTCCGTAGGCCATTTTAAATTTGACAACTATGAAATGAGAAACAATTGTCAAACCGCCATTCCTCTATAAACCACGCCCATTTTTTTTAAATTTATTAAGCGAATAAAAGGTTAAGTTGAATCCAACATAAAACGAACAAAATGGCGAATAGTTTTAAGAATTTTGATATTATTGAATTAAAACTTTAAAGGGGAAGGTGACGTACGATCCAATAAAATGGCGGATTCTATCTATTACTAAGCTGGCGCATATTCGCCATTTTGAAACTTTTAGACAAAATGGCCGCGTTCTAAAATTTATCTTTATCGCCATTTTGTTTTATATCCGAGCAGCATCATGCCTACGATCATTAAATTTGTTTATCAAGTTGGCGTCCGTCAGCCATTTTAAATGTGACAACTATGACATGAGCAACCATTTTGGCCACACGCATTTTTTTTTTAATTTATTAGGCGAGTCAAAGGTTAAGGTGGATAAAGTGAATAAAATGGCGAATGGTTTTACGAATTTTGATCTTATTATCAAGGGGGCATATGTATGCTTATTGAAACAATCATTTTTATGGCAAAATGGCGCATATCCAAAATTTTGAAATTTGTAGACAAAATAGCGGCGCTCTAAAAATTATCTTTGCAATGCCGCCATGTTGCTTTGTATCCGAGCAGTAAGACCAGATTAGTACCATTAAATTCGTTTATCAAGTTGGCGTCCGTCAGCCATTGTGAATTTGAGAACTATGAAAACAAGTGTCAAACCGCCATTTTGGAATTATTAATTTTGCTCGTATAAGCCACGCCAATTTTTTTTTTAATTTATTAAACGATAAAAAAAGTCAAAAGTTAAGATCTATCTTACATAAAACGATCAAAATAGCGAATGGTTTTCAGAATTTTAATGCTATGATTAAAATGGCGTGTCTACCATATTGAAACACCCAATTTAAAAAAAATAAATCAAAAATTAAAAGGGGGAGAAGGTACTACCCAATAAATTGGCGGATTGTATTATTAAGATAACGCATTTCCGCAATTTTGAAACTTTTAAAAAAAGTCAAAAGTTAAGATCTATCTTACATATGTGACGTACGATTTAATAAAATAGCAAATTCTATTAATTATTAAGATGGTGCCTATCCGCCATTTTGAAACTCGAAATTGTAACTTTTACGTCAAAATATACTTGTCCTTACAAGCCACGCGCAATTTGACTGACATGTGACGACTGACACCTAACAAAATGGCGGATCGCACATTAAACAAACAAAATGGTTTTAGGAATTGTAATGTGATCGTGAACATGGCGCCTGTCCACCATATTGAAGATTGAAATTATAATTTTTGCGTCTAAATTTACTTGCCTTTATAGGCCACACCCAATTAAAATAAAAGTCAAAAGTTAGAAGAAGAGAAGGATTTTACGTGCTCTCTGTTTTCTTTTTACTTGTACGTAACTCTACAATATTATTTTCCAAAAAACGACTAATAGCCAACAGAATTACGATTTCCGAGATATGTTTGCTTAAGCAAACAAAATGGCGCCTATCCGCCATTTTGAAACTGTCATGTTAACGTCAAAGTATGCCACGCTTCCTCTAAAGAAAATTATTAAGGAAGTTAAAAGTTAAGAAACGGAAAAGAAAGGAAAACGATGACTAACAACCCAACAAAATTGCAGTTTCTATTAAGTGTTCAATTAAACAAAAAACAAAATGGCGTGGAATGTTTTATGAATTGGATTGTTAATATTCACACACTATCCGCCATTCTAAAACTTGAAACTATTAAGGCATCTATTTTGCGTCAAAATATAATTTCCCATATATGTCACGCCTAATTTTTTTAAAAATATTTGATAAATCAAAAATTAAAAAGGGGAGAGGAACGATTCACCTATCACCACCGCTATTTTGAAAATTTAAACGGTCGTCGTAGTTACCGGCCGCCATTTTGTTTCAATTATTTGCCAAGACAGCGCTTTTCAGCCGTTGCGAATTTGAACAAATGTGGCAGAATCTTGGATCCTTAACTCCCTCTGCACTAATTTAAATGCCTTTTAAATAACATTACTTTCTTATGAATATCGAACTCAAAATGGCGACCGAATTTGCGTTTTTACTATTAGCCACTTTAACCAAGCTTAAATATAGATCTTTATTCTTTTTTTGCAGATGAGACACCGGCATCGATGGCCCTACATCCTGTTAGTACTACCCTTATGGCTTTTTCTCCCCACTCTGTTGGCCACCCCGAACCCCTCACCCTCACCAAGAACCAGACACCAACCACAAAGACAAATCCATCGACTAGTGGGAGGATATATTCGAACCTTGGATCGGGATCAAGACGATACAGAATTGATTACAGCCAGGTAAATCGTCTTAGTGCTAATATACCGGCCTGGCTAACTAAGGTCTTGAGTGCAGCAATTAATGTAATAGCTATAAGTGACAAGTTAAAAAGAGAACGACAGCGTTTGTGGGATGAAACAGTGTCGATCTCTCCTCAACTTAATGCTTCGCCTATAATATAAAAGGTAATAGGACCTCTGAAAATTGTTTTGTAATTCTTGTAGTGCTGGAGGAAACACAAAAAACCAAAAAGGAGGAAAATCACAAGGCGACGACAGAAAAACCCTCTCCCAACAAGTGGCCGATGGGAAATACGGACTGATCCAGAAGGAGCTGTTTAGGAAACCACCGAAACGACCCGGAATACTGAGTTACGATGCCAATCCAGAAGTAAGCATGAAGAAACCGTCTGTTCTTATCGGTTTTTTATCATACACTTTATTTGTAGGTTCCTCACGACAATATCGCAACACTGGGCGGACTGACGAAGAACGACATCTGGTTGGCCGAGAACCATCTTTTAGTGATAAAAGGTGGTACCTATCCACCGCATGATGACACCAAGCAAGACCTCGCGCCAGTATGGCAACCTATTGATGATTATAGTGCACCACTGCATCAGGTAAATAATTGAAAAAAATCCTTAAGGGATATCAAGGAGTTATAGTGTCTCTTTATCTTCTTCACCTACTTGCTCTACAAATGTTCTTGATTCTTTCTAGTACTGGACAGTCCAGTTTAGGCATTTATTATTCTCTTCTTCTTGTTTTATAAGTTTAATTCATAGCTTCATTCTTCTTCTTTGTCTGTTTAATTATTACCATCTTGTCTTTCTATTTTTACATTTTTTGCTTTCTTCTCTTACTTTTTAATGCCTTAACTTTATTTTCCGAAATCGTGGTCGGCCGAGTATATAAGGGGCCGCGTCGCCGCTGGCAGGACAGTTGACAGTTCAGTTCGGAATATTGGCGCAATATTTAATTCGGAAATAAATAATAATCGTAAATAAATACAATATAACAAATATTTCTAGTAATCTTAAGTGATCGGGTTAAGTACTATAAGTGTGTAAATAAATCAGTTGACCATTTTTTTGTCGACATCGAGTGCTTTAATTTACATTATTCCGGAATGATGCAAGTGAGCTTCGTCGGGGCGTTCGTTGGGGATGTCAAATGTTGTACCAAAAATGCCTTGCTAGCTCATTCCACAACAGCCCTGAAGGCGTGGTTACAGTGACAAAGGGCGATAGCAACAGGAATTAAAATTGATTCTGCTTATAGATCAAACAATCCCTAAAAGAGCTTCTAGTACACGGCTATCTAGACTTTGCTCGGAAGGGAGGAGAAAAAGGCCCTAATACAAGAAATTATAGTTTCAAAAGGGCTCTTACCAATATCATGAAATTAAAACGCCGTCTAGACTAACGTTTGATCTAAGGTGGCCTATAGATTTAGCAGCCTTCCAAAACACGTCTAGTACTTAATAATTTCATTGTTCAACATCTTCAACAAAAATTCCAGGACCATATTTTCTAAATTCGGTATTAGAGCCCAAAAACGAGACTAAAACTGTCTGGTTAATCGAAATTTAGTTAGAGAAATTAGTGCAACATAAATCGAGAAAAATGTCTGCCCACGAAG
This sequence comes from Anthonomus grandis grandis, assembly GCF_022605725.1. NCBI lineage: Eukaryota > Metazoa > Arthropoda > Insecta > Coleoptera > Curculionidae > Anthonomus > Anthonomus grandis. The sequence goes on from NC_065552.1 coordinate 6,262,267, forward strand.
TTCTCGTTGAACAAGGAATTTGGGCATGAGCCCCTCACTCATGTGTTAAGCTAAAAACGCAGCAAAATGCTACTCTCTACTCTACATTCAAATCAAGACAATCCAAAATAATCCTATTCCGAATTTTACTGAATTTACCAATTAACCATACACGATTAATTTATATGTTTATAAATCTTAGCAACATCATACCAACAAATATGTATAAACAAATATGTCACTATTAGTAAGTTGTATGCTATTTTATATACCTAGTGATTGAATTATATACATATATTATAATCACATGGCTCAAACAATATAATAGGTACTCAAAACAGTATCAGAAGCATGTAGTTCACCATTAAATTTATTTTCCAAAAATAAATTAAAACAATTTTTAATTGTTCAAGCAAAATAAGTATAACAGAGTACACTGTACGACGCGATGTTTCTGGAGACGCGTGGAAGGTCCGCGAATCTTCCGGAATTATGGTCAGCCGAGTATATAAGGAGCCGCGTCGTGGCTGTTATAAATTGGATAAACAATTTTATCATTTATTTGGATACTTTTTTTAAGAAAGGCAAGATAACTTGTTTTTAGCATAATAAGTTTGATTAGTAACATAAATTCACCAAAAATCATCTTAGAACTAAGCTTATGTTTATTTATTTTGAATTTTGAAAGATAATATAACTTTCTAAGTTAGACAGAAAACTTTTAGTGTAACGGTAAGCCCATAAGTTTTAAGGTGCTCTCACACTAAAGCTTGTAAATCAATAGCCAGAGTAAGGATTAATATTTACTTTATTATTAATTTATTTCTTTTAAGTACATTATTAATTACACCATAACAGTTGTACATATTATAATTTTGGGCCCATATAATTTATTGTATTTATAAATTTTTCTCTGTTCTTGTAAGATTTTCTTTCAGGTTTGTAGCTATAGTGCTTGTAGTAATTTTTTGCTTGTTGGTCATCAGGATTTGATCCATTATTTTTCTTTCCTCTATTATCCTTTAATCTCCTTTTCCTTCCCATATGTCCTCCTCGTTATTACTTGTCAGTTAATCCAATTTATTTAATCTATCAATTTTTTGTTAATTTTTAATAATAAAAGGAGCCACGTCGCCACTGGGAGGCCAGTTAACATTTCAGTTAAATTCGCAATATTGATGCGATATTTAAAGCGGATATAAATAATAATATAGTTTTAATAAATATTTCTAATTGTCTTAAGAGACTACGTTTAATAGTGTAACTGTGTAAACAAATCGGTTCACTATTTTTTGTGCATCGAGTGATTTAATTTACACCTAACGAACGGTAAACGTAAATGACGCAAGTGAGTACAACGGACGACATCTCTGGAGGCGCGTTGAAGGTCCGCGAATCTTCCGGAATCATGGTCAGCCTAGTATATAAGGAGCGAGCGCGTCGCCGCTGGGAGGCCAGTTGACAGTTCAGTTCGGAAAATTGGAGCAATATTTAAATCGACATAAATAGTAGTAAATAATAGTAGTGTTGGTAGTACAGAGTCGTAGTGGTTTATATGTTTACTAGTTTACATTTCCTCTTAAAAAAAAAATCAAATGAGTTGCCATATAGTCGTTGAATTAATCACCCATTTTTTTTGTAGGTAAAAATCCCAAAAAATCCGGCGGTACCGCCGCCCTTTCCCGTCCAACTCTCGGACGACGGGCCCCTCCAAATCCTGGGCACAAACTCTTCGCGAACGCTTAATGCATCAGCAGAAACGCCGGCCTACGCCCTACCGCCCCCGCCCGGTTGGGACGGCGAAATCCCTCCGCAGGCACAATACTTCCCAACGGAAACCAATAGTAAGTCAACCAAAATAACGCTTCCCCTCGCCCGCACAAAGTTTCGTTCTACTAACCGTCATCATCAATCATAATCAGTGTAAAACTAACCCGCTGTTTCGCAGGCGATCAGGGTGAAGATAAAACCAACCCTGTTACCGGGCAAGTTGCGATGCGAGTACCTGTCCCGGGGGAACCCGGAGGGGGGATGCCGTTCCCCCCCTCCCTTTTGAACGGCAGCTCGCCGCCTTTTTTCGCGCACTTACCGCCTGGGGCGGCGATCTTGCCCGCCCCCAACGGTAAGTTACTTAACATTCCCTAAAATAATCCATGTTCTCTTAAGAGTGCGGTCCACCACGTGACAAAATCGGTTTCGAAGCGCGACAGTAGTTTCGTGGCCGGTGCAGTTTTCGCTGAAAGTAGCAACACTGGCTGCCATAATTACCCACTCCACCGTTCCCTTCTCCCTGATATATCGAATCTCGATTACCAGGGACGCAAGTCAACTGGTCTTACTTCTTGTTAGGTTTATTAACTACTTTTTATGTTATAAAGCATATGTACATACAGGGTGTTTCGGGAGGAAAAGGAAATATTTTGGAAACATGTTCAGAAGGTCAAAATAAGATAAATTAACTCATATGTTCTAATCCGATTCTCGACCGTTTCAGAAATAATCGGTTCTGAAATTTATTTGTAAGATTGTTGGCCGTTTTGTTCAAACGTGGCATGAGGATTTTCATCTAACTACCGATGTTCATTGTGTCGGTTATTAATTCCATTGCGGGTAAAATAAGCTTCATCGCTAAGTAAAATGTAATTATGTAGGTCTCGATTTTGTGGGATCCATTCACAAAATTGAACCCCTAAGCCAAAATCACCTTCTTGAAGATGTTGAACCGGTTGAATATGGATAGGCTTAAAACCGTTTTTCTTAAGTGTCTTCCAAACGTCTACATGTGATGCTAATCGAAGTTCTTTTGTAATCCGCCTCGTACTAACACTCTGGTTCTCTTCAGCCATATCCAGAACATTTTCATTTCTACATTTAGTCCGCCTCTCGTTCAGAATTAATTCTTATGCTTGGAAACATTCCTGTTTCCTGAGCGTTTGCAAAAACTGTCTGAAAAACTTTTCGATTAGGAATTCTTCGATTTGGAAAACCACGTCGGTATTCATCAACAGAACGTAATGCGCTACCATTACAGAAACCATACACGAATAATACTCCCTATGGGTGAATGTGTGAGGCATTACGTAATGGAACCGTTTGCAACGAGGTTTCAGGCTAATCACGCGCAACTGGGATATACACTAAACTAGTTTCAAACCATTCCAAATATTGTGCTAGAACAAACCTAATGATTATATTGTATTATAATAATATGTTTGATTCTTCTGCTTTGTCTCTAAGTGGTATTCCTTTTGGATAAAGTGGATCAACTTCCGGTAAAAGGTAATGTTCATAAAAATATTTTAGTTTGGGCAACATTTTAACTCTCCAAAATGCTTCATTACGAGGAATCTTCAAGAAAAACGACTATTAAAAATTATAAGGCATAGCTATAATGAATAATGGTGATGTTTCATATTTTAAAAATCATAATACATTTTTCAAAAAATAAATACATTATGTAGTATGTAGTTAAAGTAAGAGTTAAAATTATACCTTTATCGCAATATTATTGATCTTATAACATTTTTTTGAAATGTCCTCAAGGAAAGTTAAATTTTAATACTGTTAAAATTACGGATTATCGGTTGAATGAGAACTTATTAATACAATGAATTACCTTCTATATAATTAATCCAAGAGGGCTTTATACTACAAAGAAACAGAATTTTCTTTTTGTAACTTGCAACTGTCCCTGGATTTGATAGTAATAGTTGTGGTTCCTTTTTAGATGTAAGGAACCATTTTCAATGATAGCAAATGTAAGTTTTTTTCTCTAATTCCCATTTCAGTACTAATTTTTGAAATTACAAATGGGCATTTAATTTTAATAATTTGAACGGAGACTCGTATTTAGAGATAAACCATTAAATGTTAAGCAGAACATGTATTTTATGTAAGATATATGTTCGCGCATTTTTCTCGACAGGTACGCAATTATCTTGACGAATAATATCCCGAACGTTGGATTGGCCGTGGAGGACCTTTGCTTTGGCCTGCGCGTGGTCCAGACTTAAACCCCATGGACTTCTGTATTTGGGGATATTTGAAATCAATTGTTTATGATAGTCCTATAATTAATAATCTAAATGAACTAAATGTAAAAATTGTAAAATCTGTAAATATGTTAAAAATAATGAGGATCTTCTTTTTAAAATACGGCAGATATAAGAATTAACAAAAGTCGTAATATTTTTTTAAAAATAATCTTAAATATTAATTTTATTTTATTTAGGATTGCATTGCTAAAAATCTAGTAAATTTAAGTCATTCACATATTATGAAAACCTAAAAGTGCGATTATGTTCTAAAAAAGTAAAAACTAACGCGAGGAACGCCCTCTACCAAAAACACGGAAACTGTATAAAACTCCAAGTCACCGGTCTCCAATAACTTTAAAATTGTATAATAAATAAAATCGGTTACATATTTCGCTCTTATTACGAGCATCTCTAGACCATATACTGGGACACCTTGTACACTTATTAATTACAAAAAAAAGCATTATATTTATAGTTTAGGTGAAGTTACTTGGACAAGTATAAAAACTAAAAACGTTTAGCACGCGGCGGTTTCTTTATAGGGCATTGGCGTGCATATAACGTGTTGTTCTCTGGCTTAATATATATAGTAAAAATTTAGCTAAAAGTTATTTTACAACCAACAAAAACATTTATCAAGTCACGCAAAAGTCGTGGTCTTAGATTTAATGAAATATACACAGTTTTTTTTAATTATTAAAAAAATTTTCAAAAAGTTGGGTGGTTTGTTGTTACATAGGTATAAAATAATGTCGTGGCCGTGCTGCAATACAATATTGTTATACTTGCCTCCGCTGATATTTGTTTCGATAAGCCCAAAAATTTCCGCTGAACAATGAATTTTCATTGAAATGAAATTGAAAATGAAATTTTTGGGCTTATCGAAATCAAATATAAGTGAAGTTAACTATGTATTCATAATTTTGCACCCACATTTTTTTACGTCCAAAAATGCTTATCTATTTAGCATCACTATCCATCTCTTCAGAACTGGATTCGTCATTGGCATGAATTATAATTGGATTCATTCGCGGTATCTATTATATCTATTTAAATTATTGTATTTAAGACTTATTGAACTTACATTAAAGTAAATATAACGAAAGGTTTTGTTAAAAATTTAAATTCAAATATATTTTAAATATGTGAATAAGTCTATTTTCTTCTTCTTTTCAATATTTGAGCGTATGAGATAGTATTTTCTAAATTGATATTTAATATAAGTGACATAATACCCAAAATAAGTGACTCGTTAATTTTAATGTCAAAAATTTAATATAACCTTGAATTTTTATCTTAAAAAAACAGTACTGTATTTTTTTTGTTAAGCAAATATTAATGATATTTTTTAAAGTACATTATGTTTAAAAATTATAATTCAGGTTTAAAATATATTCAGGTCAAAAATGACACGTGTTAAAAAATTGATGCTCTCTTAAAATTTGATCGGTAAAGCGATCATAAACTAACAGATTATGAAATGCCTAAAAATACCTATTTACCACAACTATTCGATTCATTATCACTAGTATTAAAAGGCCGCAAAAATTTCATTTTTATTGTTCAAAAGTTGAGACGAAAGTAAATAAAAGAAAACATCAACAGTATATAACAAATAGAATAACAACAAGAACTACAGTATAATATAAACGCGAAACCGATTTTAGGGTGAGCCAAGTCTTCACCATGCTAATTTTAACACACTCACAAAATTCAAAATTGTTTTAATTATTACCATATACAGACACAATGCACTAATAAAATAAAGGAAAATAATAATTGCGAATATCACTTAGAATAAAATCAAGACTACTTAGCACTACCCGTTTATCAAAACCGTTTCGACCAATGAAAGCTGACCGGCAAATATTGCGCGTCCTAAGAAACAAGAACGGTGTTGCCAGATCTGCCTAGATATCCTATGGAGACCCAATTTTTAGCCAAAATTATTATTATTTTTTGGGTTAGGTTTTAAAAGAAACCAAAAATGTTTACAACATATATATTTCGTGTGTTATGTTTTATTAGATTTAAGGAACAGGGGATGGTCAATTTTACATTGTTTTAATAAAAAATAAAAATTTTCAACATTGTTTTTTTTGATTTTCAAAATTTTAAATAGCATCCCGTCTAGATAATCCAATAAACAATCCCTACACAAAATTTGAGCTTTCTAACTTTTTTTGTCTTGGTACAGGAGCTAACCCCGTTTTACGCAGGTAGACCTCCCTCTTAATCACTTACATAGCTATAGGTAGAAAAGTTTATAAAGAACCGGCTGCTCAATATGCGCACAAACCCATTTTTCAACACAAAATCGATAGAAAATCCGGTGGCAGAGAGAAAAGACGACCGCAATATATTTTCTCTCGCTTCTTATTAAAGAGACCGCAAGAACAAAGCAGCCGCCGTACTTCGTTTCTTTGTACCTGCCGGGGATTTAAAGCCTATGACGTAGCCTGAAGGCCTACTCAATGTCCTCTCGTACGGGAAGTCAGTTAATCGTGTTATAAGGCATTTAAAATCTGTTGTGTGTTTTTTTTTTAAGTATAATAGTGAAATAGACTTTGGTTTTTTTAGTTAGACTATCCAATTTTTATTGTAAAAGGTAAGTAAAATTGGTTTAAATTATTCAATTGTCTAATAATTTAAAAAAATAAATGAAAATTAATTACTGTTAAAAATTATATTATGTAAAATATACTATATGTACAGCCTAGAGTGTGCATGTGTATATTAATTTTTTTACTTTCTAATTTTTTTTAAGATGTCACCTAAGAAAGTAGGTAAACAAGGACAAATAATTCACAGCCAAGAGAGAGAGGTTATTTCTAACGTGGCAGCTTTTATGAAAAAAGAAGCAGAGCAAGGAATTACTATTCCTTTGAAAAATGTTAGGTAAGTGAACAATATAAATTCATATTTTATTGTAGGGTGTTTTCAAATTTTAATTTTTATTGTATTGATAACTTACAATAATAGTATATAATTATTTTAGACAACGTACGTTAGCTGCCACTCGAGTATCCCAGTCAACTTACAGAAGAGTGGTCCAAGAGTCAGAAGATATAGAAAATATATCTTCCTGTTCCTTTACCAGTCCAAGGAAAAAAAGGTTAAGAAAATCTCAGAAGATTGGTAACATTACTTTGACCCAAATTAAAGATATAAAACAAATAGTGTATGATTTCTACATATTTGAAAAAAGAAGACCTACTCTAAAATGTAAGTACAGTGTATTTCAGTTGTAAAACCCAAGTAATTTACTTACCCTACATTGCAATATAACACCAGAATATTTTATTATTTAGACAAAAGTGGCACCTGTTAAGTATTTTTTTGGGTTTGACATAAAATAACCATATGGAGATTTATTTATTTACATATTCTTATTTGGAGAGTACCTGGCAGAGTACCTATCCTTTCTTTAATTTATTAAGCTTTTTATTTTATTAAGTTACGTCTTTGCTAATTTTATTTTTAAATATCATGAGAAATTTGTTTAATACATTAATATGTTCCTTTAATTACATATAAGTTTTTTTTATAGATGGACCAAAACGGAAGATAACAGAAAAGCTCTTATGGAATCTTACGACATACGATTGAAAAGGATTAAATATTTAAAGCAAATTTTAAAATATAAAGAGGAAGGCCGTAATATTGTATATACTGATGAAAGTTACATACATAGCAGACATGGAATTAGAAAACCCATTTCCAAAGGACAGAGACTGATAATTCTTCATGCTGGGGGAAGAAATGGTTTCGTAAATAATGGGTTACTGATTTTTCGCTCAGGTAAAATTTTTTAGTTATTTCTATATAAAGTAATACCAAACATGATATTAAAATGTAATACGCAGAAAAGATACTCTTAGTTCGTTGATTGGATAAGCGGGTACTTATACTTTTCAGTCCCAGTTCCCTATCCATATTTTCACCTATAATATTTAGTCAACCTTTTACCATTATCAATATTGATATTTTGATAATTAATACCACACTGACAACTTTATACGATTATTTTAAAATCTTTTATTCTTCTCTTTTTAGGGTCAAAAAGCGGAGACTATCATGATGATATGAACCATCACAACTTCATGAAATGGGCCGAAAATCAGTTAATTCCAAATTTACTACCTAATTCCGTCCTAGTATTAGACAATGCAGCTTATCACAATGTGCCTGTAGTCAAGAATGTTACATCTGGAAGTAAAAAGCAGGAAATAGTTTGACTGATAGTCAAGGAACGTAATTTTACATTTGATGCAAAACTCACCAAGACAGAGTTATATGAAATAGTGTCTGAAAATAAAAAAAAAGTATCCTGTAAAAACCAAGTTGGACGACCTAATGGAAAAGCATGGACACATTGTGGTACGTTTGCCTCCATACCACCCAGAGCTTAATCCGATAGAAAAAATTTGGGCAACTGTTAAGAATTGGGTGGCAAGCAGAAATTCCACTTTTAAATTGGCGGATGTCGAAACTTTGACAAGGCAGAAATTTGCGGAAATTTCGAATGATGAGTGGATAAATATTTGCAACCATATAGACAACATAGAAAAACAATATTTCGAAAGTCATCACCATTTTGATGAAGCATTGGATTCTTTAAAATTTACAGTAAATACAGGCTCATCTGATGAAGAGATAGAATGGTCTTCATCGGATGAATCTGATTTAGGTTGTAATACACTATCTGATAGTCAATAAAAATATATAATATGTAAAATAATGAAATAAAACTTTAAGCTTATACCAATTTGTTTCTTTACACAAGTCGTTTAAAATACCTAATCCTTAAAAAAAAATGCGAATAAAGAATAATTTTCAGCAACCTATTTGAAGTCATGTTTTAAAAATAATTAGCGAACTGCATCCTCCTGTAAGTAAAACTATTTTTTATTAGATTTTTTATGGGCACATCACAATGCTAAAAAATATAATTTTAATTTATCTACATTTTTTTAAACGAATCTCGGATCAATTAAATTCAAATATATGCATTCTTAGTTGGTATTTCAACTAAATCAAACGCACTTATAATATCGCTAGCTACACCTACTAAAAATCTAGGGCTATTTAAACTCTAGTACAAATAGATATTAATAATTTCAACAAGTGCGCCGCCTCCACTGTCTTCAGACCTCGACATAGTCATCTGACCCGATCGATAGAATAACGAGATGCGCGGATTTTGCCGCCTGTTGATGTCACCGGTTCTTTATAAACTTTTCTAACTATAGCATTCAAAACAAAAAAAAACGCAAAATCAAAGTCACAGACAAAAGGGTCTATTAAGTTGATTACAGGTGTTTCGCCCTCCCAGAAGGGCACCCAATATCCGTGGAATATGCCACCTATATCTCATTTGACGAAATACATCGCAATATACCGGGAATAACTCATGAATATGCCAAATATCGTATATGCGAAAGCAATATTCCTGGCATATAGTTCATCATTCAGCATATTATCAGATATGCAAAGTATTCAATTTTCAGTATATCACTAAGAGAAAAGTCCCAAAAAGGTAGAACACCAGAATCTGAAATAACAGACATGACAGTAATTTGTTTCTCAATCCCTTTATGTACAAATGTTCTCAATTTAAACTAAGTAACATTTAATTATTTTTGCTCCGCATGGTTTTTTTTATTGCAAAGGAATCTTGGCTCGAATAAAATTGAGCCTCCATAATTTAAAAAAATAATAAAAAGGAAGCAATGGGGCGAAAGGGGTCAATGGTTTATAATCGCCAATACATCCAGGGTGTCAATTTGAGAACTTTCAATTCATAAAATATTTGAGTTGCAAAAATGCCTTTTGACGAGGTTGGTGGAACTATAGAACTACCATATATTTATTATAACCTCCTTTGTTGAACTTTCAATTAAAAGTCTCACTAGGTAGTAAATGGGACAATTTTTTTAGTAGATGAATGCCACTAAAAAAGACCAGTAATTTACATTATGACAAAAAGGTTATTCTATTTAAATGTTGGGGTGGAAGGCGCTTAGGGATGGCTCACCCCTTGACAAAAATATGGTGCTTCTAGTTTTTCCAACCGCATTTTTCCAACTCCAACCCAAGATATGAGATATTCTGGGCTGTATCAGAGCATCATCAGATCTAAAAGTAAGGTAAACAATCACAAACGTAAGCCTAATCTTTGTTTTTTGAGGTATTTTTAATAATTTGAGAAAAATATATACTTGGGAAGCGTTCAAATATTATCAATCGAAATAAGAAAATATCAATTTCTAAGGCAATTTATTCATATAGGTATTATTTGTCTCTAAAATCTAAAGCTATGCTATGTGATTCCCTAGTATTGTCATATCTTAATTGTGCGGACCATTTGTATGGCTCTTTCTTGGATAACCTGGATATAAAGAGTTCCAAAAAGCTCAAAACTCTTCTTTTAGACTGATATTTGGCATAAGGCATCGACAAAGAATTTCATATAAATTACCCGAGTTGGGATGGCTTAATGTGACTGGGAGGTGTACTTTACATACCGTTGTTTTCTTTTACTAAATTATAAAATTTAAATAAATAAAACACAGCGTATAATTGAAATTGAAAATTGCTGTTTAGCGCTTTCGGCCGTAGGCCAGCATCAGGGCTTAGGACATTATCAAAACAACAACACTATTTAAAAAAACGGTACATAGCATATTTGCCTATGGTTTCTTAAGTAAACTTTTCAAAAGTTACTTAAGTACTCTAAGCTGAATACAAAAAGTGTTTTATTTAATGCTCACCATACCTCTATCAAAGAACGAAATCGGTCCATCTAATGTGCATAATATAAATATTCTGATGGTGCCCTGATACAGGGCGAAACACGTGTATTCAACTTAATTCACCCCTTTGTCTGTCACTTTTACTTTATGTTTTGTATTTTATTTACCATTTTTATGTGTGCCATCATGAAAACATTATGATAGTGTTTCACCTCAATTATCTGAAAGAGAGTTTTGATCTTTTTTCTTAATTTAAGCCATTGTTTAACCTTAGAACCCTTTGTCCTCACCACTAAAATGTGATTTCTATTTGAATTTTTTTTTTGACTAATGGGTCAAAGAAATAAATCTGAAAAAATGGAACAGAGCTTCATAAGAGACACCAATGTACCAAGAGTACAGATGTTTAAATAGTACAAATTTCGATTAATATTTTGCACTGTTTATCATTTGGTCTTATGAGTGGCCGCCAGACGCCTCGCATCACTAACAAATTTTTATATTGTATCAATTTAAATGTAAACATTGTAATAACTAGAGAAATTGCATAGTGGTGCGAGGCCTCTGGCCACGCACAAGGTATTTTTAGTACAATTTTTGATAAATATTTTGAACTGTTTCTTACCTAATTTCGTATATAAAAAATTGTACTAAAAAGACCTTATGCGTGGTTAGAGGCCTCACATCGCTAAGAAATACTAAAGTGTTTCAATGCAAAAATGTTAATTTTAATTCAATTTTCAGTACAATTTATCAACTGAGACCAAGTTCTATCATTTTGCACTTTCACCAATTTTGAAATTTTTTATTCAGAATTTGAAGATATAATGTCCGATTTTGTACCAAAATGTGATAATGTTATAGGGGAGAAGTCAATATTAACCTGATGCACTTAAGAAACAATAGAACTGAACGTTTCATTGATGCACCTGATTCTCCAGCGTGCATAACTAAAAATCCCTTTACTATGATATTATACTGTTACAGGAAGAACAACCATATAAAGTTAGAATTTTACTCGTTTTTGGTGTATCTGATCACTTATTGACATATTGTGAACTGAACAGATTTAAACGAGTCTCGAACATCGAAATTATGCAGATTAAAGAACACAGATGTTGGCTTACTTGTTGATATTTTAAAAACTACTTCTTTCAGTACGTTGCATATTTAAAATGTAAATATTAAAGTTGAATATTTTCTTAATCTTATTTTGAAATTTATGATACTTAAGGGAGCTATTACACAAAGATATAGTAATAAAAAAAACGGCGACTCTCTTGATTGACGGAAAATTATAGACTGTAATAGAATGTAAAAAAGTATTTCTAATCAATAATAAGTTAAGTATATTCTACTCTACTAATCTAGTTACGAGTTTTAAAGCAGAGTTGAAATTTTCACTAATAGATGAAAAGGCTGACTTTAAATATCTAACATAAATTAAATCAAATGCCTTAGGTTCAGATTATTTGTATATGTTGAAATACTCAGTTTATATTGTTCTCTTATATTATCCTAATTGGTACATATCATAAACACTTGTTTTTTGGACCTGGATTTCCTGAAAAATATTGTTAAAACTTTAAAGCATTGCCAAGCATATCAATATGCTGATGATACGCGATTAAAGTTTAGCTTCAATTTAGTAGAAAACAATGTAGTAATTTGTTAAATGAGGATCTGCAATTACTAACAGATTTTACTAAGAAACATGATTTATTAATTTATTTCTTTATAAGCAATAATTACAAACCTAAAAATACATATTAGTTCAAGCAACCCAGTCTAAGTAAATACAAACTATGCAAACCCAACAGGCTTATACCAACAATATAACAATGTTCAATCTTAATTTTAGTTGTATAGTATTAAATGTTGTCCCTATAATTACCCGACTATTTTCTAATAATAAATAACAAAAACATATTTTCATTGCATTATTTCAACGCACAATGGTAAAATAATACTGTGTGTGCATTATCTAAAGGTGAAATTATATCAGGTTATTCTATCAACGAGTAATATTAACAAAAACAATAATTGTGGGACTCAAAAATAGCAGCGTCAATGCTGCAACATTATGAACACAATAAATTGAAGTTTAACAAAAAGCAAACATATCTGCACAAAAAAGAAAAACAAAAAATTGAACTCTATATCAAATAACCAATCCGAAAATCACTCTCAATACCTACGTTTACAACGCGCCGATCTATTAGGTCCATGGATCAAATGATAGACTATTTTTATTTAGTACAGCCCTGTTTACAAGCATTGATTTTGAGGGTTAAATTAGTGCAGGATTATCTCTATGATCAAAATATCCGTTGAAGGAAGTTTATCAGTTTAGACGAAGAATTATAGGACATAACAAAAAAAAAAAAAATTTTTAAAGAGTGTTATTGTTGTTTAAAAATAATAAAAATAAACTAATATATTTTTTCAAGGCTTACACTTGTCCTTCTCTTCCTCTTTATTTTTGTGTACAAAAATAAAAACCTCCAATAAAACATCCAATAAAATGTCAAACTTGTCATTTTGGTACTTAGTATAGGTCCTAAGTGTTTACACCTAAAAAAAATAAATTTGATCTAGGCTGTTTGGGACGCATCAAATTCGGGTATCAAATTTTAGTGTGCTGCCATTTACACCGAAAAAATAGTCCTCATGACGTCATTTGATCCAAGTATTAAATATTTAGTACACGCGTTGTAAACGTAGCGATTGGTCCAAGTACTTATTTCTTTCTTAATCCTATCATAAGGTTCAGATTTAAATTTTATAGGCAAATTATTATAGACTTTTGGTCCAATGAAATAGACATGAGCTTGACAAGCAGTATGTTTGAGGTTCTGCAGGCAAACATTTTTTTGTACAGCAAATCATGTACCATGGTTGTGTATTATATTAACTTTGTAATAATTTGTTTTTAGCATTATTCTAATTATTGTTTTAAGATAAATTTGATTTATTGTTAATAATTTGCTGTCTTTAAAAACTAAGTTTGATGGGTATCTCTTTTTTTCAAATAACATTATCTTTATAATCCATTTTTGGGCTATCTCAAGCTTTTTTTAAATTGTAATTCCTGCGGCACCCCAAGCAACTAACCCATAACTTATAATTGACTCTACTAGTGAAAAATAGACCATCTTTAAGGTTTTTAAGTCCAGGTTATTTTTCAACTCATAAAACTTGTAGATGAGTTATCTGATCCTAGCAGTTACATACCCTACCTGCTTCTTCCAGTTTTCATCTAAAAAAATTCCAAGATGTTTGGTTTTCTTTCAATACTTTTATCACAGGAACAAAGATTATTGACTGTTAAATTACAATTAGATTCATGGATTTTTAGGTACTGAAAATGTAGCAAATTTCTATTACTTAAGGAAAAAGTTAAGAATTTTGTCTTCTCTATTTTTAAAGAGAGCAAGCTATAGTCAAGCCATGTTTTAATTTGTTGTATAACTATATCTGCGTTGAACTTTGCAGTTTCCCATGATTGAAATTATTATGCCCGTGTCATCGGCAAAGCAGCAAACAAGCCCTTCTGCCTGAACTGACATTATTCCGTTTATATATATTATAAAGAGTAAGGAACACGTGTGGCACACCGTATTCCACCACCAGGTCGCTGCGTCTTTCCCCCCCAACAATTACTCTTGGTTTTCTTTTTGACAAATATGATTTTATCAAATCATTTGGAATTCCTCTTACTCCCATGTTTTCAAGCCTTTTTAGTAGAATATGCTGTGCCACGGTATCAAATGCCTTCTGAAGGTCCAGAAATATTATTGCTAATTATGCTATTTGGTGGAAATAGAAGACAATTGGAAGAACTAAATGAATGATTTAATTAAAGGTGGACGACTGCTGGCTGTGTTCGAAATTTGGGTTTGATTATTTAAGCTTTTCTGAACATGTTACATATTTGCCTAAAAAAAGCAAATGCAATTTTTAAAATGTTATACGCTCAAATGAATATATTATCCAATGAATTAAAAATTATGTTGACTGACAAATTTTGTTTTTCTTTAACTTTTGAGATGTTGTTTATAGCCCATGTTAACTAAAATCGAAGAGAGTCGCTTAAAAAGGGTGCAAAAATCCTGTCTTAGGTACATACATGGTATATGAAAATTTAGCTCCATTACTTATAAATTTAAGGATGCCAAATGGTTAATTATGGAGCAAAGGATAGTATTGCATAGTGGTTGTCTATTTCAATCAATAACTTTTTCAAAAAAATCAGTCTGCCTCAATTTATTATTTGTTTAATTAGTTTGTCAATTGCCAATCTCTCTTCAATATAACGCTTCTATTGCATGGATATTTCAGCACCAAAGACCTGAACAACTAAACAATTAAAAGAAATACATTTTTAGAAATTACAGCTACAAGATTAAAGCTCCTTTAAGATAATTGTTCTGCTGGAAAAAAATTAATTTTTTTATATTTAAAGTGAACGAAACACACGCGGACATACTGGACGAGGACGACCCGTCGATCTACTATCCGCCGCCCTACAGTTTCTACTACCCCAAGGATAACTCTAGCGCGGTAAGTCTCGACTTACTAGCCCTGCGATGACGTTATTAACCAACTATTTTAATCGACTTCCTCTTTCTTCTCTTTTATAGGTTCCAAGCGAATGTCTCGAAAGGCACACATTAACCAATACCCTAATGCTCAACTTACACACTAACCTTTTCACATTAACCACTTCTATCTAGCTAGCTCTAGTTTCTCTATAGACCTTATTTTCCTATGCTTGTAAGTATTTATTTAGAACAAGATGATTTACAGGGAGTCCCAATTTTGGGACATTCTGTATAGCAAGATACCAAAAACACTGACTCGAAAATAATTTGCAGGTACCACCAGGCCCGTTGGTACCGGGCATAATCTTGCCACCGCCCCCAAAATTCTTCGGGCCACTCGAAGACACTACCACCACCACCACAATAAGATACCATCCAAAAACACGACCCACTTACACCACAAAACACACCACAACAGAACCAACCATCAGCAACGAGATCAGCACTTCTAAGCCGTATAAAACGGTACCCACCAGGGTCACCGTGGTGAAGAACTACAGCAAAGTGACCACCAGAGTCCACAGACCGCGCAAACGACCAGTGCAAACCACCAAGCTGGTGAAAACAACCACGGGAAAACCAAAATTGATCACCATACTGCCGGTGCACGTGAATAAACTAAATCGCACCTATTTGCCAGCGAATAGCGTCAAAAGGAAGCCACCGGTGACGATTTTGAAGCCGGTGAAGCCAGAAACAGCCACTCCCAAGACTTACGGACATCCCAATGAACTGGCTGACCGACCGTATATTAGCGGTGAGGCTGGACAGTACAAGTTGAGACCTAAAGAAGTGGCTAGTTGGGCCCCACAGAGGGAAAACTATGGGAGGTTAAGACCTGGACCAGAACAACGGCCTGTAGTATATGAAAGGGAGAAGAATAGGTATGAGGGAAGTGTGGTTAGTACTACGCAGGTGCCCCTCAAGTACTATACGACGGCCAATCAGGTGGAAGTGAACTCGGTTACGCCGCTGCCAGAGAAGTATTCCATAGGTAAGGAGCAGATGATGTGTAACGTGTTATTGTTAATGTTTACAGGAAATTCTTATGATATTTGTAAGTTGTTGACTAAGAGGTATTCCAAGGAGTAATCAAGATACGACAGTTCTTGAGAATATGCCTGGATTGGATTATGTGCTGCGGTTTGATAAACAAGTTGACTACATATCAGCCAGGCTTACGAAACATATCTTGCTTTCACGTGGCCTGGTTAAGGCTCAAAGATTATTTTGTGACCTGTATTATAAGCATAAATTAGTCCAAATCAAATGAAAAATGTGGAATTTATGATGCGTAATGTGTACACATGTGATTTAGCAGTTTTTGACAAAGTTTTAATTGAAATCGCGTTTACTTTCAAACCTTTTCTCTTATGTTGCGTGGAACCTTCACAAAGTTGCATCTAGCAATAGTCCCTCATCATGCCTTGATCACAAAAATCCTCATAACGCTTTAATTAAGTCCCTCGCCTCGTTCATGACTTACAGCACCTACATTCGGAAAAAAAATCCAAATGAATGTGAAGTAGATGCATTTTCAAACAAGAAGATTAATATATTTTCATTGTATGTACATTTTTCAATACTAACCGATAGCGTTAAACTTTTTCATCGTTGTATGAGCCAATTGACGGTCGTTGTTGCTCCTGTTATTGCCTCAGAATCCTCAAACAACTTTGTGGAAAAGCTCCCCAAGCTTTAGCTTCGTTGAAATTCTGTGTCCGTGAATAATTTGTTAATCTGTAAACCATCTTTGATTTTGTCTATTCACAATTTTGACAACTTGCTTTTCGAGTATTTAGGAACTGCGTTTTTCGGATTTGTTATCAAAGCTTTTATAAAATGTTTCGTTAACCCAATCACGTTGAGTAAAATATTGCACATCTGCTCTACTGTCCCAAAGACACAAAAAACAATTGTATTTCGCTATATCGACCTTGCAGCCAGTCAGTATATCGACAGTTAAAGTCAGCATATAACAGCATATAAATCTTCCAGTTATAGGAACTGTCAATTGAAGTAGCTATTCCAATGTCTCGTACATTTCTTTGACATTTGTGGAGTGAGCAACAGGAATCGATTAACACTGTACTTGCTACCATCAATGAATAAAGACAAGCTGGATCTTTAAAACGATTATGTCGATGCTGACATCTCATGCCTCAACTTCTGAGCAAGTATTGATGACAATACGTCATTGTTCCTCTTCCTTATGATCATTTTTCTAATGGAAATGGCTCTGCATTTTCACTAAATGAGCAAACACCTTATTTAGGTTAGGGCTTAAACAGTATTCTTGTGTGAAACTAGCTCAATGGCCGCAATTCGATAGGGGCCATTGTTCAATCAAACAAATACTATGCCATAAGTTTTAAGTAATTAATATTTGGTAAAACAATAATTAAATGAATAAAAATTTTACAGGTATCAATGCAAACCAATACCAACAACAACCCGCCCAAAGACCCCAGCGACCGGCCAACTACTACTACTACGAAGAAACCGATCCTGCCTTAAACACCATCACAACCGAAAAGCCATTCGTCAAACCGAACTATTATCCCAACCAGTACTACATCCCTGTGAAACCCACCGTGGCTCCACCGAGAACCCCTTCGGTCAAACCCCAATACATTTACCTGACCGGACGACCCTACGTGACCGAACACTCGCACCCACCGAAACTGACATACGTACAGCCCCAAAAGCAACAAGGAACATTCAGCCTCCACATAGCTAAGCTACAAAACCAAATTAGTCAGCACTACAGTACACCCGTGCCAGAGCTATACCACCGACCCACTCCGAAACCGGTTTACCAATACAGTTTTCAAGCGCAAAACTACCATCAGAGACCTGTAGCATTTAAGCCCTCACCACTAATGGACGATAACGAGGACAGTTTCAAGCCGATTCCGCAGTACAGCGTTGAGGTACAGCCCGCCATAGAAATCGTTCCTACCGAGAGGCCCAGTTACCAACAGGTACAGCCCTTAAACGTCGAAGAACCCAGTTATTTCAGTACCGAGAGACCTCGGCAGCAGTACTTGCAAGAGATTCAACAGCCTCCCGCCCCTCGAAGACCTCCCGCGCCATCTTACGGGCATAACATCGAAGTGACGTCCTCTAGACCTATAGCGGAGTTTTCATTTGACGCCACCCCGAACCCGATACATCAGGGGTACTACACGAAACCCGACGAGGATTATTTCGATAAAAATACCAAACAGTATTTTACGATTTTCGGGAGGAAGTTGCCCAGTTCGACCACACCGATTCCGTCCGTTACTAGGGCGCCGTCGTACAATAGGCAACCCCCCAGACCGAAATATAGGCAACCGTCATTGCAGAGTGACATAAACGTGAATTATGCCAAACAGAGACCTCCGGTAAATCCGCTTAGTGAGCCAATAAGGGGACAGTACTACGAAGATGTATCAGCTAACCCGGAGATAGTAAAAGCGATTGAGATAACCCCTCCTCCGATTGACGGTAGAGGGAACAAGGAAAGATATATACATTATTCTTTGCCGGGGGACGAGGGGGCGCATTTTTACTTTTTAACGCCGCAAGGGGTGGATAGGAGACGCAGGGAGTATTTTATCGAGAGGAGACAAGTAGAAAAAAGTATCCAGGAGAAAAAGGATAGTTGATGTATCCGTTGTTTGTGATATAAGAATTGGTGGCTTTAGGTAGTAGAAATCGGTCTGTGATTGCTCCAGTGTGCTTAGAAGTATCCAATGAACTATTATTGTTTAATGATAAACTATGTAGTTAACTTATGGTGTAGTTTAAGAGATTCTTTATGTAAATAATTATGTGTTTTTTGCCAAACTGTCCCAGAGGTTTATAGGAATAAAATTTTATTAATACTTAAAGAGTTGATTTTAATTAGGAATATCGGAGCAATGTTTTTTTTTATGCTATAGAGGGCTACGTTAACATTTATCTAGATGGACAATTGGTTAAGTAGAACAGGTTTGGTTTCATGATAATAATGTTGATGCTAAACTTTCTTGTTATTTGAGGATTATATGAAAACTTATTGAGATGCTTAAATGGGGTTTTCACTCAAAGAAAATGATTTCCTTAAGGGAAAATTTCATGTACAAACCATTTTGTGGGTCTCATACTTTCTGAGTTAGGTCCAGATTTACCTTAAAACTGAGTGCTCACTAGTCCTAACTTTGCAATAATAATAATCTCTTTATTGGAAATCACATAGCACAAGTACAAACACTGTACGTGAAATGAAATGTCAACAAAAACATTCATTAGGATTAAATAAAACAGTCTCTTAAAGAATAGGGCTATAGCTTTACTAATTGCAGCCTTAAACCACCCAACTGATTTCTTTTTATTTGTCCTGGTAGAGACTTAAATAGCTTTATACATCCAAAATGTGGATATTTTTCTGTTAGTGAAAGTTTATGAAGTAGATACTTAACTTTTAATCTCCTTGTGTTATAATTATGCTCCGTTTTTTATTGAAAAAGATGTTTTTAAAGAAAAAAATTAAACATTCATATGTATATAAGGCATATAAGGTCATAATACCCAAATCTCTAAAGACTGACCTACAGCTTTGAAAAAAACCCTTTTTATAATTCTTATCAATCTCTTTTGAATAATAAAAACATTTTATAACGTGAAGTACAGGATTCTTAAGGATTTTTCATTCATGTATTTTCCAACTACTCTAATGCCATAACAAATAGAATTTAATTTTTTTATTAATTCAATAATAATTATTTTTTTATTAAGTCAAGGTGTTTGATTGATAACTATATTTGTATACATTGATAACCTAAAATCTAAAATCTTGGCATGTTCGCTTATATTTAAATCATTATTGCCAAACGCTATTTGCAAAAGCTTTTATATGTTACATTGTTTTGTTCGAAACATTATATTTGTTTTCTCTTTGTTTAAAATTAACATATTTGTATTAAACCAATATATGATCACGTCAGAGAATTCTTCTGTTTTAGCTAATAATTCTTTTAGTGATTTACCAGCAATAATAATATTAGTGTCATCAGCATATTTAACAACATTCTGGGTAGCTGAATTTATTAGATCAAGATCATTAATAAATATTATGAACAATACCGGTGCACGTGTGCTGCCTTGTGCAATTCCTTAATCCCTAAATAAATATTTAGAATAACTCATTTTCCCATCCCTGACACTTTTACTATTTGTTTTTCTGTTATTATTGTAGGACCTAAACCACACTCTTTTTTAAGGCACGGGCTAATTTGGGGATTCTTTTGAATCTTCCGTAAATATTCCATTTTTAAACGAGTTGTTAATGATAAAGCACAGGACCTTATTGATTTTAGGAGATTCTAGTTTAAGAATACTTGTAGGGTGATTTTGGACGTTTTTCCAGATAACTTTTAAGCTTTTTAAGTTATGTTTGTAATTCTTTCAGGATGTTATAGAGGGCTCTTTATACATTAATTCTATATAACAAGTAAACGAAGCAAAAATTTGCTTTCAGGTGAAAAACTGATTTAAGTAGAACAATTTTGCCTTAAGACTAATTTGAGCACCAAGTTTGTTTGTTGATTACTACTACTACGAGAGTTTTCACTAAAAGAAAAAATATCTGACGATAAATTTGATATACAGGGTGTTTCAGAACTATGGGATCAAACTTCTAGGGGTTGTTCAGTGCAACAGTAGAATCCATTTGAGTATAGGAACCCATGTCCGAAAATGTGTCACTACGCCACTACGGCCCTAAGACGCGTTTAAATTTAGAAAAAAATATTAATTACCTAAAAAGGAACTGATGCATTTATTTTTACCTTTTGTATATGATACCATCACAACAATTGTTCAAAATGTCTTCCTCCAACCTCACCTCAATACACTGATTTAAACGCCGCACATGATTTCGGCGGACTACACTAAAAATGTTATCGTCGTTTTGAATGATTTCAAATGCTGCTGTTATTCGTCCAATTAAGTCTAGCTCTGATTCTACTGGAATTTCGTAACTAAAGACTTTACATGTCCCCACAAGAAAAAATTGAGCGACGTTAAATCGGGTGACCTAGGAGGCCAAGAAACTGCTCCACCTCTGGCAATCCAACGGTGCCCAAACCGCTGAGCCAAATACTCGCGTACTTGTACAGCGAAGTGAGCCGGCGCTTCATCATGCTGAAACCACATTTGCTGTCTAACGTTTAGTGGAACATTTTCAAGGAGTTCTGGGAGAACTTCCTCCAAGAAACGCAGATAAATAGGTCCTGTTAACCGTTCCGGTAGAAGGTATGGCCCAATTAAATAATCATCAACAATGCCTGCCCATACGTTGACAGACCAACGATTCTGATGTTTTCTTGGAAAAATTGCATAAGGATTTTCTTCGTCTCAAACATGGCTATTCCTACTATTAAAAATATTGTCTCTTGTGAAAGAGGCTTCATCGGTCCACAAAACATATCGTAAAAAATTTGGTTGTGCAATGATGTGATCCAGAAGCCATCGGCTTAATCAGATAATCGGCTGCAGTCATACCTTGAACTTTCTGGAAGTGGTAAGGATGGAGTTGTTGCTCGTGTAGACCCGCCAGACAGACGCGTTACTCGTATTCATATTCTTAGCGACGTCACGGGTGCTATTTGGTGGTTCATCGGCAACTCGCTGAAGCACCTCTTCTTCAAATTCGACCGTGTTTACGGTTCGAGCAACACCAGTATCATGCATCTTGGTCTTAAACATGCCTGTCTCAGCGAGCCGCCGATGAACCGCAATAAACTTTTTGTATTCAGGATGCTGTCGTTCGGGATAACGTTCATGATACAACCGCGATGCTACTCGTGCATTGCAGTTTGTTGCTCCGTATGCCAAATGCATATCCGCCAATTCTTAATTGGTAAAGTTTTCCATTAGCAATAAATGTTTAAAAATTGTAAGCTATAAAATGTTTAAAAATGACATTGAGAATTGACATTGATAAGCGTTGATTTTAAACAATTGTTGTTATGGTATCATGTACAAAAGGTAAAAATAAATGCAGCAGATCCTATTTAGGTAATTAATGTTTTTTATAAATTTTAACGTGTCTTAGGGCCGTAGTGGCGTAGCGACGCATTTCCGGACATGGGTTCCTATACTCAAATGGATTCTTCTGTTGCACTGAACAACCCTCAGAAGTTTGATCCCATAGTTCTGGAACACCCTGTATATTAAAAAATATGAATGTTTTATTATTCAAAGTGTATTTTATTTTATGTGTTCGTATTTAAAATCAAAATTGACCCTAGAAAAATTAATATATATTTTTTTATATATATACAGTGCGATAAAAGGAACAAATTCATTTAAAATTCAGGTATTTTTTTTCTTCTTTTATTTTTTGGACAAATCGATTGGTACAGTCACTTGCGCGTTTTTTGAAATAAAATTTTTTTATACAGGGTGCCTTAAGTAGAAACTATGGCGTTAAAATTCATTCTTTTAAATAGAACCACCTTTTTGTATAGCAAACCATATGCCTAAAGTTCATATTTTGTCAAATATGACGTAACAGACTAGCTAAATATATGGAATTAAAACATACAAATTTATTCTAGATTTATTGCAACTAATATTTAATTTGTTGTCCATTTGATTCAATGCGTCCTTTGCAATAAGAATTTTGGTTAAAGGGTGTTTCAAGTAGAAACTATAATGCCAACATTAATTTTTTATGTGATGTCTTTCTAGAAAGTAAATAGACCTTATTATTTTCGAACAGTTATTGATGTAACTTTTCCTAACAGATGGATTGGACGAAGAGGACCGATTAAGTGGCCACCAAAGTTATCGGATATAACCTCATTAGATTTTTTTCTTATGGAGCTATTTGAGGTCCAAAGGTCCTCTTGTTGCTCTATCTTGCCGAATGAGTTAGTACCCCCACAAGTTCTTAAAACAACCCTCAATTTCACTATCATTTGCCCTATCATTTTTGTTAATATTCTTAATAGACATTTAATTTGAGTTCTGAAAATGATCTCATAGAGCTCAAAATCAGGACCAGACATAAAATTATGAGTATTTTAATAATTTTTTAACTCAATTTCAAGTCTTAGGAAACAGTGTAATGAAATTTTCCCGGCAATTGAAGTCAGTCATAAGAAATAGTTTAACTGTTGGAATAATTAACAACCACCGTCTGACCCGCGGATTTTTTTGATTATTTTTAGGGACAATATGCCACTGATCTCAATAACAGTTCGTTAGTTGTTGCATATTAATGTATAAGTACCAAAATGTCGTAAAAAACCTTATTAAAGAATCCTACAATTTTAATTTATAGTTCTAGGACCTTTTTTTGCAGTACGTAACTTGAAACTATGCTAAAACTTTGCAAACTCTTCATTTCAAACCTCGGGGGATCACATACTAATATTAAGATCCGACCGAACGTTTTCACACTGGCATTAAAAAAGGACTAATATTGAATTGATATCTATAGCTTGCACTTACCTGTATTTAACTCCTGTTCCGCATTCTCGTCCTTCAAAGGCGAATCGAACAAATGCAAGTAGACCTCGACGGCACATTTGGCAGCTTTAAAGTAAAACGGGTGACCTCGCAGCACGTCCTCTAACCTCAACAGTCCGACGTACGACCTCAGGGTCATTTTTCTCATGCAGTACGTGTGAAAGTCGAATTGGTCCTCGATTATTTCCGAGAAATGCTAAATAAAATGCACTACGTTGGTATCGCGAAAAAACGGGGAAATCAAGGAGAAAATAAGGAAATGTTGTAGTTACCCTATCAATTTCGTGGCATTTTTTAAGGGCCTCGCCGTATTTTCCTAAACGTTGATACGCCAGCGCACACTCGGTTTGAAACCACATGCACTGCATCTCGTTTAGGTTTTCCATCGCCGAGACGCCTTCGCGCGTGAACTTTGCACAGGTGTCCTCGGCCTAAAATTCGTTCGAATTAACGAAAAATCACCATTTTTAAAATAAAATTGAAATTAGTTTATAGTCTTAAGTTAACACAGTGTCCTACGATAGGGACTTTGCTAAGAAGCTACATATGTTGAACAATTGGCTGTAATTTATTCAGCCTGCTTTGTCACGGACGGATGTATCGACGGACGTTAAACGTTTATAATGTCGTCCAAAAAAATTCGTAAAATGTGTTACAAAAGTGCCAAAACAAATACAGTAAACTGCGTTAATTGTCAATCTATGTTGAAGAAAACATATTGTTTAAAAAAAAATATTAAAACAAATTTTTGACAAACAAGTGACTTGTTGTGGTGAATTGAAGGAAACCTTGGAGGACACCGTCATAAAAACAATGGCGGCTCCGAAATTGATATACTTGGCAAAGAAATTGTTACTGATAAAGGACAAAACAAAATAATACTAAATAAGTGTACCATTATTTAGGTTAAAGAAGGTATTATTATATAGCTCTGGAAAACTATGTGCTTCTAAATATAAAATTTTTCTGCTAAAAATTCTGTAGAACAGACAAACTTCTTGAAAACTGTCACCATTCCAACAGGTTCAAAACTGATTTCTCTCGATGTAAAAAACCTTTTTCCCCGCATCTCACCAGATGATTGTATTACTCTAGTTAGAGACCTTTTACTTAAGTCTTCCTTGAGTCGTATTATTATAGATGATCTAATGAACCTATTTAAACTGGTCCTTGATCAGAACTTCTTTCTTTTCAACAACGCATTTGATAAGCAAATCACCGGTTTAGCTATGGAGTAGAGCCTCGCTCCTCTCCTAAGTGAAATTTTCATGGATCATTTGGAGAAACAGATCATAAATAGTGGAAGGTTTCTGACTGTATATAGGAGATACGTGGATGACATTATTGTGGTGGGGAATGGTAGTGATGTCGAAATGGCAGAGTTTTTTGGGTTTATTAATTCTCTTCACCCCAATGTTTCCTTTACCACAGAAAAAGAGGTAGATGGTAAACTGCCGTTTCTGGATGTCCTCAGTACCAAGAAAAACAGCAAATTAGAGTTTGAAATCTAGCGCAAACCAACCAAGACGGATAACGTTATTCAGTTTTCGTCAAATTCTCCACAGTCTTATAAATTTGCCTGGTTTAAGTCCCTACTCTACAGTTCCCTACCCTACAATTGACTTATAGTCTAATACATGCTAAGAACACTCCAGTATATCGGTCCATATCTTTTTATAGTAAAGGCTTTTAATTTAACTTTAGCCTTTAAAACAGTTAATAATTTAAAAGGACAATTAATTAAGGTTTTAGACAGATCTGACTTCTTCTCTAAATCGAGGGTGTACGCTTTAAAGTGTGACGACTGTAACGCAGCGTATATTGGACAATCAGGCCAAAAAATATCCACTAGAATTAAAGAACATACGGGTTTTGTGGATAAATACAGAAACACGGATGCTGCAGAAACTAAATCAGCGTTCGCTAACCATCTGCTAGCAATATCCCACAGTTTCACTGCACCTGATGGAGCTGACATCCTCTATAGATGCTCTAAAGAGAAGAAGTTAGACCTGTTAAAAAAACTCCAAATAACTAGAGCCAAGAAAAGTCCTATTCTTGAGTATGTTAATAACGTCTTTACATTTGAGCCAAATTTAATTTTTAATAACATTTCCTAGATAATTTTTCTTTATGTATGTTATCTGCTTAAGTTATAAGTTACCATTTTAAATATACAATGTAATTTTTTAATGTAATATAGCGGTCTACGGTTCAAAACCCAACAAGACCACAAGCTTTTTATTTTTGTTTTAATTTGCGTATATAAGTTTTACAGTATGTGTGTAGGTCCTAAGGTAGTTTTAGTTTATTTAGAAGTCGTTGTATATTACATCCCTTTTAATTGTTTTTAGGCCTGATGATACCCTGCTTATACAGGGCGAAACACGTGTAGCCAATAAAATTTGATTATGAGACCGTGACTTTGTTTTTGTTTGTTTGTTTATATATATGCTTTTAAGTCAAAAAATGCAACACAACATTGTTAATAAAGACGTTATTAATAATTTTAACAACTATTCTAACATTACAGTTCGACCAAAATGTGTAACGCACCAAACAGTAGCGTTTATTTTTTAGAGTAAATTAATAGAGGGACGGTAAGTTTATCAGAAAAGAGTTATTACGAAAATACGCACCTCCAATCTTGTAAATAAATTGATGATCTTTTTCAGGACAAATTGTTTAGAATAATTTATTCAAAGCTTCTCAATATGTATATGATCTGTATATATCGCTCACCAAATTCAGATGTCTTTATTGTTTTTAAGTAAGCTAGAGTTATTGTCTAAGCTTCCCATAAGGTGTAATAAGGGTAAAACTAAAGAACCATCTGAACAGGTGGGTTTGTTACAGGATTAATTACGCTTTAGACGGGATCTGGAGAATCTTAACTTTTATTCATTTGGTTAAAATATTTAAAAATGACCTTGTTACAAATTTTTGTTTCAAAACTTTATAAGTACGAGGCTGCTGACTGAGACACCCACCATAATTACAATTGGGTTAATACTGAAACTATAAAATCTAGTTCCTATTTAAAATAACTTCATAAACTAAAGTAGTAGTATTCTTAAATAAATGTCTTTTACAAAGTTAAAGCGAAAGAGCACAAAAAATTAGGAATAACAACAAAATAAATATTACCAAAATCGGTAAAAAGCTTCGGTAAAAAAGTAGTTTCTGAGGTCACTAACAAAAAGAAAAATACGAATAATAATTTAGAAATTAATATTAATGGCTGCAGGGAGGAAAGTCCTGAGAAACTGACCAATTATTTTAATAATTTTTTCCAGCAAGTACCCTTAAACGTAGTAAAAAACATTAAAAATAATCTCGAATATGAGCTTGATATAGCCAGAAATCCAAACAGCTTTTTTCTAAATCCAACGACGGAAAATGAAATTAAACATATATTAACAAAAAATGAAAAAAATATCTTATTTTGATGACATTTCTGGGTTTCTCCTTAAGTATATCGTAAACCCAATAGCGCAAGTTTTAACACACAGTAGTGCAGTAGGTAGGGAATTGCCATGCTAGTTTAGATTTAAAAAGAAGTTTTAAATTATGAAGACTATTCAGCATTTTAGTAGAAAAAAAATAATAATAATATCAATGCTGGGATCTTTTGTGATCTCAGCAGGGAGCTTAACTGCGTGGTTGTCTTACTACCAAAAAAGAAGGAGGTATATGGTGTCAGGAATTTTGCATTGAATTGACAATCAAATATTTATACAACCGGAAATAATATATCAGTCTTTCATATGCTGGTGATACAGGATCTGCTACTTTTTGACTCTACTCTACTTTAGACATTTTGACTATTATAATAGGTGTCCCACAAGGCTCCTTATTTCTCCAAGTTTTTATTTATATCATCCACAAAAGATATCAAAGAAAAAATTGATCCAGACTGCTTGGTTGCACTTTTTGCAGATGATTCAACATTTATGGTGTTAACAAAAAATTGTGAGATTAAGGAGTTGTGCAACAGTGGTTTTCATTAGCTGTTACAGGTTATAGTTGGTTCAGTGATAATTCTTTGTATTTGAATACCTCAAAAACTATTTATTTAAGATTTCATGCTGCATAAAATATGAAAAATGTTGATGTTGTTCTTAACCCATTTACGCCTACCGTCCTTTTAAAAGGATTTCAAAAAGAAACCTGTATTTTTCTGATTCAGCTGACGGTTTGAAGTGTCGCCAGTGTCACATTATATTTAGTTAACATCTTAAACAAGGTCAATCGCGATCGTTAGGATTTTGTTAATTTTTGGATCGATAGTGACGAATAAAACACGCTGTGTTTCTACTGATTTTGCAATGAGTGACTCAAGGTAAGATATGTTAAAACTCGTTTATTTTTTCGTTCTTGTTTTGATTGTTTTTAACAAATAACATAACATACTGACCTTTTTATATATTTGTGGTTATGTTTCACACTTCTTGATCAATCCAGGAGCGTTCAATTAAACGAGTCCTTTTAAAAGGACGGTACGATTATATACTACTATGTGGTTTTTTACAGGTATTGGAAAAAGCCACTAACCAGGGCAGAAATCTTAGAGGAATTGGAGAATGACTCTACGTCGGACATTCCTACAGGCATTACAATTTTTCCACCCGAAAATGCCAACGAAAACTGCGATACCGATAAAGATTCTGGGGCTGAAGACGATGTAGTACCAAATAATTTACCCGGAGTGCAACTGAGGACCCCGGCTGAAATTAAATTTGACGTAGAAGGTGAAGACGACTGGGACAGTGATGACGATCTACCACTGTCCACTTTTGTTGAAAGGCGACCTAAACACATAAAGACGTTTGACTATACTCTCAATAAAGATTTAGAGTCTACGTTTATGCAATGGCAATCAGTTCAAACTGCACAAAGCAATTGTTCCCCTGGAAATATTTTCAAGCTGTTCTTTGATGAGAACTTGGTGGGAGAAATTGTCAATTTTACCAATATTTATGCACAGCAAAAAAACCGCCCCGGTAACGTTTCTGCAGACGAGATGTACTGCTTCATAGGGGTTTTACTTGTCAGTGGATATACAACTGTTCCAAGGCGACATATGTATTGGCAAAATTGCGACGATACCCAGAATAAACTTATATTAGCCGATATTTCCAGAGATAGATTTCAATTCATAATGAGTAATCTTCATTGCAGTGATAATAATTCCCTTGATAAAAAAGACAAGTACTCTAAACTGCGTCCTCTTTTCAAGAGCCTAAATAAAAATTTTTTTGATTATGCCCTAGTTGAAGAGAATCACAGCCTTGATGAGGCCATGATACCGTATTTTGGGAGACATAGCGGTAAGCAATTTATTCGAGGCAAGCCTATAAGGTGGGGGTATAAATTTTGGTTAGGTTCCCTACGCCTTGGATACATTGTTTATTTTGATCCCTACCAAGGTGCGTCGACAACAATTCCGGACACATTGAACACCTGGGTTTGGGAGCGTCAGTTGTTCTCCAATATGCAGATGTTTTACAGAAAATGCCTTACCAGCCCTTTCACATATTTTTTGACAATTTTTTCACATCTTTGTCACTTCTAAAGGAGCTAAAATTGAGGAACATCAAGGCAACTGGTACTATACGTGAAAACCGGATCCCACAATCTCCATTTAGCAATGCGGCAGTTCTGAAGAAAAAGACACGAGGTACATTTGAATGGCGTGTTTGCCGATAATGAAATCGAATTATGCAAATGGAATGACAACAGCGTTGTTACTTTAGCCACCAATGCATGTTCAGTTTTGCCAGTAAATAAGGTCAAACGATTTTCACAGGCTGAAAAAAAGCATGTTTATATAGATCAGCCTCAATTGATCAAGGCATACAACGAAAATATGGGAGGTGTAGACCGTAGTGACCAAAACATAAGCCAATATAGAGTTTCAGTACGAGGTAAAAAGTGGTATTTTCCGTTATTTTCCCACTGTGAAGACATGGCCTCACAAAACTCGTGGCAACTCCATAGGAATAATGGTGGTACTCTTGACCAACTTCAGTTTAGAAGGGACCTAGGGACACAGCTGATCGAAACGTATAGGAAAAACAACTAAGAGAGGACCTTCCAAATTGCCAAAAACTGCATTCTAATTCTCACGTTACGATAGACTAGATCACTTAGTTACATATCACGAGAGTCAGCGGAAATGTGCTGTGTGCCACAAAAAAGCAAATTTTGTGTGCCAAAAATGTGAAGTTGGTCTTCACCCAAAAAACTGTTTTGTGGACTATCATACAAATTAAGTTTAAGTTTTAAGAATTTTGCTAAGCATTTTGTAAGATATATAAACATATTATTAAGCCTTTACTTATTTTTCTAATAGTAGCCCTTTATCCTGCCGTCCTTTTAAAAGGACCGCCGTTTTTTCCAAAACCGGATATTGAAAAAAAAATCATGATTTTTTCTCGACTTATGGGACCTTCGATTGACCGTTTTTAAGAAAAAAATATACAAATTCGGAAAAATATAATTTCAGGGTCAAATGGGTTAAAGTTCAATTTGACGAAATATCTAGAACTTTCACCTCCAGTTTTTTAGGTTTAACACTCGATGAGAATGTAAACTGGAAGGCACAGTATGATATTCTGAATTCAAAATTCATTCAAATAGACTGTTATATGTTCAGGGACCTAAAACTAGTTTTGGAGAACCAGATGATCTACGATGCTATGTTGGCTCAAGACTACATTATGGAGTATGTTTACTGCTACAAAACAAGTATTTATAACACAAACAAGACTAATAAGATCAATTCTCGGTATGTAACAACAAGAGTTATGTCTTGGAATACTGCAAGAAATGTACACGTATGAGATATCCAAATTCATATTATTGAATAAAACAAACATTTTATGCAATTCCTATGTGCGCGAGCACTCAACACGGTCTAAAAATTAATTTCGTTTAGTAAAATGTAGACTTGACATTGGCAAAGATTTCTGTGTGGAGTACTTTACTCAAATTCTAACTAAATCAATTTAACTAATTGATTGATTAATTATTTGGTTGAGTATTCTCGATCTGCGATTTTCTCCTCGTCACAACATATTCTGCGATTTGTTAAATAGATATAAAATGTTATCGAAATTTGCTTGTGTATTATAGAATGTTTGTTTATTTTATTTTGGATTTACTTAATTTATCGTCTTACTCCTACCTATAGATTGTCTTACCTCTTTTAGCAAATTAGCCCTTAACATGTACTTGGCACACTTCGAATTAATATATCTATCGGCGGTATCCATCGCTTGGGCCTCGTCCAAACACTGATAGGCTTCAACTGGATCACCTGCATGCTAAAAAAGTTACGTTTATTAAAATGATATGAAAAAAAAAACGAAATTAGACTGTCTAAGTTATATAGGTAACATTTCTCTACAATTAACTAAATTTTAAATCTAAAAAATTAAAAACTTAATTTTTCCACTTCTGCAATCTTCTGATTAAGACTAAGTACAAGAAAGAAAACTAAATTGGGAGTTTGTACGTTGAGTTACGGGAATTGCAATGATCGGTTTATGTAGGCCAACCTAGGCGTCAAATTTACACTAGGGTATTGGAACACTTCAAGTCTGTATAAGAAACATAGAGACTCTGACGCCTCGGAAACGAACTCAACTTTTGCTAACAATCTAATACTATCTGTGGGACATTCCACTACCATACATAAATATGAAATTGTTCCAAGGGTAGAAAGTTGGACCTTTTAGAAAAATTGGTATTAACAAAAGCCAAGAAAAGTCCAGTGCTCAATTGTGAACGACATTTTTAATTTTGAACTTGATTTTCAACGATTCGACCTTGTCGTCAGATTCTCCTTAAATTAAATAAGTGCACAAATCGATTTGACGCAAGGCTACCTATAACACCATATAACAAGTAGTTCGATTCCTACATTCGATAAACCTTTTTTTCATTCTCCCAAATAATATAATTTAGGATATAGTGTCGTCTGCGTAAGATATGAGAGTTCAATTCAATTTTTACCATCTCTGTCCGTGAGATAATCGGCAAAAATCAAACCTCTCAGTCCAACATCTTCCAGTTTTCTAATAAATCCCTCTTGTGATACTGTATTGAAGAAGGCCTTAGCTAGATCTTAAAAGATCGGCAAAAGTTTTTCTACTTAATAATATATCTGAATTGTTTGTTAAATAGGTTAGTTCGTGTACTGCATCTTTAATAGACAAACCGGGACGAAATCCATATTAATTTAAGATATAATTGTATGTAAATTATTTTGAAATTCTTTGTTTTTAAACTTTTCTCAAAAAATGTTACGAAATTATTTATTTGTTATATAGGCCTGTAGTTGGATAACTCTGATTATGAACCGTCTTTATCAATTGGTGTTACAATAGACGTCCTTATTTTACAGAGACACTAAGACACAACTGAAATAAAGAATTTTAAAATATTTTTTTAATATAAGAAAAAGCAATCTTTCACTTAATAATCAAATTCTTTAAAAGAATTCATTTTGTATAAAATACTTAAATTAGAATGAAGAATACTTAACTGAGCATTAATTGTCACTTTTACTGTGTGCGAAAATGTAATCTTTGTAACTATGTCAAAATGTATAATTTTATTTGTGTTTTCGTCTATCTTTTAGAATCCTTAGGATGATCTCGTGGAGATCGAAACTTCGACCAAAATATATAAATCGATCGTCAGAAGTAGTTTTTTTTCTACTTATCTCCAACAAAAAAAAATAACCAGGATTACTAAACAAGTTTAACTGAACACAACTATTTCTAAATCCATCATAAAAATATATAGTTTGTAGGGTTTTTTTTGGTTGCTTTTATAATGTAATAATTTAGTATTGTATGAATAGTACTGATCGTGACATCTAGTGTAAATTGGATTAATGGCATTGTAAACAAAAAAAGAACTCGTAGATGGCGTTAGCTGGTTTTCGCTTTGAATTTTAAACAATTTAGTGGAATCAGGTTGTTTCCCTCTTTCTCTCTCTCTGACTAACGTGATTTTTCTATCTGTCTGTCTTTGTCATTGGTCACGTACGCCATGCACAATGATCAACTTTTTACGTATCGGCATTTTTGATACCGGGCCATTGTTTTTCCTGTAATTTAAATACTTTGCCTCGTATGATTAGATTAATTTCTTTAAAGCAAAGAATATAAAGTATATATAATAGGAAAGGGCATCTAATAGGAATCCAAAATAATTTGATCCTGAGCTTTTTGGTCAGGAGAAAGATCTTCAAGGAAATACAATTTAGGCCACAAAAGTTGTTCCTATTTTTTAATGCTTGTACAAGACCTACTAATATCATTATTGTCTAAAGAAATGTTCCAGCTATTATTTTTAAAATCCACAGATAGGTTAGTTTGCAAAGTCAATGCCAAAGATAAATGAATGACTGATGCTAGGCACTATGAAAATTTTAAAAATTTTACAGCAGTTTTGAATTGGCTGAATTTTCAATTTTAATTTTGTCAAAATCTTAATTCCTTTAGAACGCACTACTGATAAACTATCTCCAGAATCAAATAGTCCTTTAACTTCTTGATCATAAATATTAACCCTTATGTAAGGCCTTTCATCATCTTGCTTTTGTACAAATAAAGGAGAAATTTCTTGAACAGGTTTTTTATAATTTTTGTAAAAGTTAGTGACTTAAGTAAGCCATTCTTACCAAGATTTTTATTAAAACATTTGTGGTTGTTAAGTTCCTACAGAAATGACCACATGCTATTCTGGAGGACTGTCCAAGTTTTTTGAATAAACTCGACATTAGCTTACTTTTACATTTGCTTTACCACACAGAAAACAAAGTATTTTTCTCTTTTCAGTACCGGGTGGCCAAACAAGCGAGGTAAGCGGCTGGACCTGTACATCTGGCAACAATGGATTTTTTTTATTATTATAAAAGTGGCCATGAGAAAATTCTGGAAATTATTTTTAAGTTCCGTATTTCACCACAAGAGGGCGCAACTAAAATTTAAATTGTGGGGACTTGTATCGCCCTCTCACTCACTCCGAGAGTGGAGTGGAGGCTGTCAATTGTCAGGATGTATTCGATCCATTATGGCGGATTAGGTTGCACCTGAGTCGTGACAGAGACTGGTTGTAAAAGTCGTTGACTTCCAC
This sequence comes from Anthonomus grandis grandis, assembly GCF_022605725.1. Classification (NCBI taxonomy): domain Eukaryota; kingdom Metazoa; phylum Arthropoda; class Insecta; order Coleoptera; family Curculionidae; genus Anthonomus; species Anthonomus grandis. The sequence goes on from NC_065552.1 coordinate 6,296,299, forward strand.
GTGTCTAAGCTATGTAGCTGTTTTCTTGTACGATTGGTACAATAAAGTATTGTTACCCGTTAACAAGTGTATTATTTTGGTGTTTAAGAGTATAGGATCTCTCGTCTGGTGACTACAAAACCTACAGTGGTGACCCCGACGTTCATATAGTAACGGTTGTGCGTGTGCTGTAATTTAGCAGTGAACTAGTACGCTATTTGGTAATTTTACCCTGGAACGGTGATGTGATCGCTCAGTTGTGTTGTTAATGAATTTTATTGAAAAATTGTGCCGTCTTCAGTATCCTTACCGCCAATTTTTCCCATCTGCCATCGTGTGCGTCCGGCTTTGTGATTGTTCGTATTGCTAGGCAGATTCTGGCACGCAGTTGCTGTCGGTTGAAATTGTGCTGTGTGCAGCCGGCTTTTTGCAGTTCGACTATTGGCCGCACTTGTTGGTAGTGTTCGTACGGGTGCTGTTTACCGGTTGCCGGATGTTTGGCTGGTTGCTGTACTTTGGAGCGCGACGTTTCGCCACTTGACTCTTGCATCTCGCCGTCTGACAGCAAGATCAGCTGATTTCAAACTTCAAACTTGTGATTGAGGGATCAGCTGATTTGATACTTCATGATACTTCAGTGCAGTGCGTAAAGGTACAAACGTTTAAATTTAGTTTTTTATTATGGATGTGTGATAATCCTTTTTGATTGACCCTTGACCCTTTTGATTAATTATCGTCACTGTTTTTACTGTATTAAATATTGTGTTGGAAACTATTTTTAATTTAAAATTAGATCATACTTTTTTATTTTTTTATTCATTTATTTCACATATATTATTCATTTTGTTGCCATAATGTCGGCTGAAGAGCTACAAGTGCAATTAGATCAAACTAATGCTCAACTACGTGATGTCAGGGACGCCCTGGCTAACGTTATTGCCGGTAATGGCCGTAATGAAGGCCGCATCGACGCTGTTTCGCCTAAAATTCCCAAAATTATAACTTCTGACATTCAGTGCTGGCTTTTTCAGGTCGATGCCGCTTTCCGCCGTGCCAATATAACTGTAGATTCTACAAAATTCGATTATTTAGTTATGGCTATTGACGATGCGGAAGCCTTCAAATGTATCAGCTCAATTATTAAATCGAGTCCGCTTCCGGGTGATGCGTTTGAACAAGCAAAAGCCAAGCTTGTTTCACGTTTTTCCTTATCTAAGGAGGACAGTTTAAAAAAGTTATTAAAGGGTCGTGTCGATGTTAATTGCAAACCTTCTATAGTATTGAGTCAACTTCGTGATTTGAATGAAAGTAACCTCTCGGATCAAGTTCTTAAAACAATCTTTCTCGATTGTCTTTCGCAACAACAGCGCGACATTCTAACGATTGTATCAGACAAGGACCTTGAAACTTTAGCCACTATCGCCGACAAAATTTCGTGTCAACCGGGTTCGAACGCTGAATTTCCCCAAGCTTTCGGGGTGTTTAAAAAACCCGAGCCATCATTGCCAGTAGACCGCTCTGAATTTCAAAAGCTCGAGGCTAAATTTGACACCATGATGGAATCATTTAAGCAAATGCAAATGGAATTTAAACGCTTACGCAGTCGCGGTCGGTCACGGTCTGGGTCCAATCAGGGTCGCAGGAGTAATTCTGCGAAATCCGAGTTATGTTATGCGCATCAGAAATACCCGAATAACGCTCTTTCGTGCAAAGAGTGGTGTAAAATGTTCGCGGAATTTTCGGCTAAGCCAAAAAACTAAGTTCTACACCTTCCTGTTTGGAGGCGGCAGGTAAAGGTGTGATTGGACCTTCTCGACGTCTTCATATCCGTGACAGAACCACAGGTCAAATTTATCTTGTCGATACCGGTGCGGACATTTCGCTAGTGCCAGTCGATCCTAGGTTTCGCGACAGACCGGCTCGGCTAAAACTTTATGCCGCTAATAATAGCTTCATAAATACTTATGGTGAGGCGCTTCGTACTCTGAATTTGGGGCTGCGGCGCGATATATCCTGGAACTTTTGTATCGCGGAGGTTCCATATGCCATTATTGGCGCCGATTTACTTTTTCAGTATAATTTGGCGGTTGATCTACGCAGGAAATGTTTAATAGACACTTCAACTGAGCTATGCTCTAAAGGAATTGTCAAAGAGGCTCCTGTACACTCCATACATTGTGTGCTGATAGATAGTGAGTGCAAAAAAATTCTTTCAGAATTCCCAGAAATTACAGGCAGCTCCTGCAATATTCCTCCAAAAATTCCTAGAGTTTTCCATCATATAGTTACCTCAGGACCTCCCTTGTCAGCTCGGGCTCGTCGGCTACCGCCTGATAAGCTTAAATATGCAAAAATGGAGTTTCAGCATTGGATAAACACTGGTAGGTGTAGACCCTCTTCTAGCTCTTGGGCAAGTCCCATTCATATGGTCAAAAAGGGTGACACCGAGTGGCGGGTGTGTGGTGACTATAGACCGTTGAATGCTGTTACCAAACCGGATAAATATCCCATTCCCCATTTATATGACTGCTCCAGTGAATTACATGGTAAAAAAATCTTTAGCAAGCTTGATCTTATTCGTGCTTATCAGCAGATTCCAGTTCATCCTGAGGACATCGAAAAGACTGCTGTAATAACTCCCTTCGGTTTGTTCGAATTCATGTTCATGACTTTCGGCTTGCGTAATGCTAGCCAGACCTTTCAGAGATATCTCAACCAAGCCTTGAGCAATCTTGATTTTACCTTTGCTTATCAGGACGATATTTTGGTATTCTCCAAAACCATTGAAGACCATCACACTCATTTACGAGCAGTCTTCGAAAGACTTAGAGAATTTGGTCTTCGCTTAAATCCCGCCAAATGTGTTCTTGCCGTTAATGAAATTGATTTTCTGGGTTATCGCATTAACCATCGTGGTATATCTCCTATTCCTACTAAGGTTGAAGCCATTTTAAGTTTCCCCAAGCCTTCTACGGTCTCTCAGCTTCGCCGCTTCTTAGGCATGGTAAATTTTTACCATCGCAATATTCCTACCGCGGCCTCCTCTCAAGCTCCTTTAAATGCATATTTCAAGGACTCGCGTAAAAATGATCAAAGTCCTATAATCTGGACGGATCAGTCTGAACGAGCTTTTGAAAAAGTTAAACAGGAGTTAGCTAGTGCAGTCTTACTAGTCCATCCCCGCGCTGGTGCGGAACTCCGTGTGGTATCCGACGCCTCTGACATTGCGATTGGTGCTTCCCTCGAACAACTGTCTGAACCGATTGATGGAACGAAGCAGTCTTGGGAGCCTTTGGCATTCTTTTCTCAGAAATTGTCCCCTCGGCAGACTCGATACAGTCCTTACGATAGGGAATTGCTAGCCATTTACGAGGCAATTAAATACTTTGAGCATTATCTTGAAGGTCAGGAGTTCAAGGTTGTGACCGACCATAAGCCCTTGATCTACGCTTTTCTTCAGCGTCCAGACAAAGCTTCTCCCCGGCAATCTCGCCAACTTTCATACATTTCCCAATTTACTACGTGCATTGAATACATTAAAGGTTCAGATAATGTGGTGGCTGACTGTTTGTCACGTATTGAGTCTCTTTCTCTACCCATAGACATCTCTCTAAAACAAATTTCTGATTTGCAGAGCAAAGATGAAGAACTGGCAGAGCTTATTAAGACACCCCATAAAGACTTCTGTTTTAAAACCTTCGACTTTGGTCCTGACAAGACATCTTTATATTGTGATGTCTCTGGCGACTCCATTCGCCCCTTTATCCCTTTGCCATTACGGCGCGTGATCTTTGATCGTATACATAACGCTGCCCATTGTGGAACCAAATCAACTGACAGGCAAATTCGCATGAAGTACATTTGGCCCGGTCTGCACCGTCATGTTGCACTATGGTGCAAAACCTGCTTAGATTGCCAGCATGCCAAGGTTTCTAGGCATGTCAAATTTATTCCTGAACATTTTGTAACCCCTGATGGTCGTTTCGACCACGTACATATCGATCTGGTGGGCCCTCTGCCTCCAAGCAACGGCTTCCATTATATTTTGACAATGATTGATCGGTTCTCCCGTTGGGTAGAGGCCATTCCAATCCCGGATAAATCTGCCCAAACTGTTTCGCGGGCCTTTTATGATACATGGGTCTCTCGTTATGGGTCTCCCAAAGTTATTACCTCTGACCAGGGTCTTGAGTTTGAAGCCACCTTATTTAAAGCCTTACTTAGCCTTATTGCCACTCAACACATCCATACGACTGCTTACCACCCTGCGGCAAACGGAATGATCGAGCGTTGGCATCGTTGCCTTAAAGCCGCTTTGAAGTGTCACAATGACAAGAATTGGACGCGGACCTTATCCACGGTTCTTTTAGGGTTGCGCTCTCATGTTCGTGCTGACACCGAGGCATCGCCTGCCGAATTCTTGTTTGGCACGACACTTCGCATGCCTGGCGAATTCTTTCTTGAAGGGGATTTTACTCCTGATCCTCGCACATTCATTGAGGAGTTTCGTGAGTTTATGCGACTCGTCAGGCCTGTTCCAGTCACACATCACCACAAGAGGCGCGCGTTTGTTTTTAAAAATTTATACGAATGCTCCCATATTTTCTTACGCAATGTTGTTGCGAAGGCACTCGAACGAACTTATTCCGGACCTTACAAGGTTGTTAAAAGACTGTCCGATAGGGTGTTTGATATCGATATCAACGGGAAAACGAAAAGCGTCTCGGTTGAGCTACTTAAGCCGGCATATCTCATGTCTGAAGACTTGATAGCTGATACACTTGATAGCGACCCTCCTTTAACCACCCCTTCGAGTCTAGCTGGAACCCAGGACTCGAATGGTGCTGGCAATTCGCCAGTCACCTCATCCAGTTTGGCTGGAACCCACGACTTGGACGGTCCTGGCGATCTGCCAGTACCAATGGTTGAAAAGGTTTTAAAAACTTACGCTCGTAAAAAGCAAGTGAGATTTTCAAATATATAATTTTATTAATCTTTGCATATTATAGTGTTTGTAACTTTGTGTTATTCTAATGTTGCTAATGCATAATTTTATTAATCTTTGCATATTATATAATGTTTGTGACTTTGTTGAATTGTAACGTTCACACTAGGAGGGGAGTGTGTGGGGACTTGTATCGCCCTCTCACTCACTCCGAGAGTGGAGTGGAGGCTGTCAATTGTCAGGATGTATTCGATCCATTATGGCGGATTAGGTTGCACCTGAGTCGTGACAGAGACTGGTTGTAAAAGTCGTTGACTTCCACGTGTCTAAGCTATGTAGCTGTTTTCTTGTACGATTGGTACAATAAAGTATTGTTACCCGTTAACAAGTGTATTATTTTGGTGTTTAAGAGTATAGGATCTCTCGTCTGGTGACTACAAAACCTACAAAATAAAAGAAACGTCTTTGTCTCCGAAAACTTAAATATTAATTTATACTTTTGATATTATTTTTAGTAAGCCTAGATAATTTGCTATAATTTTGGTTTATGAATTATTGACGTACGAACGATAGTAGGGGTGGGGGAAGCTATTGAAAGTGGAATCATTAAAATCGGTTTAAATTCTAAACCACTTATTCGAATTGAGCAATTCAAAATTTATTTGCAAGATAAATGTAGCTGCTTTAAAAGTCTGATTTCATCACTACCCTATAGTTCCTAATAAAACTGCCAGAGGGCGCAATTTGTAATAATTCTAGTTTTTTTCATTTTGCTCCAAAAATTAAAATTGAATGGTATATTTTTGACATCATATTTAAAAGGTAGATAAAATTTGCAAAAATACTGTGAAACCCATGATATCTTCGCTTGTTTTAAAGTTATAGCGAATTAAAGTCTTTAACGCACCGAGTCCAAACTTATGTACCGCCATCTACCGCACGGCCTTAGAATGTCTAGTTAACGTATAGTAGGCGGCAAAAACAAAAGAAACTTTTAAAAAGGATTGTATGGAAACGTCAAATATTTATTAGACGGCCAGTTTAAATCTGTTTTCAATTTTATTTGCTCGATTTTTTGTAAAATGCCTTTGGCAAATAATGAAGCTCAAAAATTTCAAAATGCAGCAATAGCTGAAAGACAGTATGCCCTTCGGTATCCAGATCGTCGCCATTATGACAGAAGAATTTTTCCACGGTTGGTACAGCGACTACGCGATTCTGGGAGTTTTAGTCGGCCCAAATTTAAAAGGCGTCGCTCTACTGGAAGAACTGAAGAAAACATTATTAATGTGTTGGCCTACGTAGAGTTTAAAAGGCATATTGGAACTCGTGCGTTATCTTTAGATTTGGGAATAGCTCGAACTACTGTTCAAAATATACTTAAAGACCACAGGTAATACATCTTTTTATTATAATTTTCTTCTCAAATATAGGCATTTCTTTTTATTTTAAGGCTACAGCATTTCCATATAATCCTACACCAAGCTCTAAATGAACCTGATTTTGAGCGCCGAATTAATTTTTGCCAACGGATACTAGCAATTCGCGAAAATAGGGATTTTCGTCACAGATTCTGTGGACCGATGAAGCCACTTTTTGTAGCGATGGGAAAGTCAACAGGCATAATATGCATTATAGGTCGGTTGAAAATCCTCGTTGGATGCGAGAAGTCCAGCACCAAGGCCGCCGGAGTGTAAACGTGTGGTGTGGCATTATCCGGAATGAAAATAATTGGTCCTTATTTTTTTGATGGCACATTAACCGGTAATGTTTTTTTGCATTTTTTAACAAATTCCTTGCCTATTTTAATGGAAGATTTGACATTAGAAGTAAGACGGTCATGTATTTCCAATTGGACGGGTGCCCAGCACATTTTTCCGTTTGGTGCGGCATCATATAAATATTTACTTTCAAGGGCTCTGGATCGGAAGGGGGAGTCTATATTCTCACCCGATTTAACATGCCTAGACTTTTACTTATGGGGTCGTTTAAAAGATATTGTGTTCCAAACTCCACCTACAACAAGACAGGATATGGAAAACAGAATCTGTGGTGCAATAAATGAAATATCAGCTGCTGAAATCGAATTAGCAGTTTTATCCACCTAAAGAAGATTGGAAGCTTGTTTGGAATATGATGGAAAGCAGTTTGAACACCTATCGAGGCATTAAATACCAAATATGTTTGGGTTTAAAATCGGTCCTTTTCAGGACCATAATTTCAATATAAAAAGTTCGTTAATAAAATTATTCGCCTTAAGAAAGTCACATAAACTTCCAGTTATTCTGTGATATATAGGTATTTTTAATTTATAATGTATCAATCTATTATTACTTTAATAATTTATTAATAATGACAACAGATGGCGGTACGTATGTTTAGGCTCGGTGCGTAAAAAACTTTAATTCGCTATAACTTTAAAACGAGCAAAGATATCATCGTGCGGTTTTCACAGTACTTTTGAAAATTTTATTTACTTTTTAAATGGGATGTCAAAAATATACCATTCAATTTGAATTTTTGGGGCAAAATGAAAAAAACTGGAATTATTACAAATTGCGCCCTCTGGCGGTTTTATTAGGAACTATAGGGTAGTGATGAGATCAGACTTTTAAAGCAGCTACATTTATCTTGCAAATAAATTGCTCAAATTTCAATTGCTCAAATCGAATAAGTGGTTTAGAATTTACACCGATTTTAATGATTCCACTTTCAATAGTTTTCCCCACCCCTACTATCGTTCGTACGTCAATAATTCATTAACCAAAATTATAGTAAATTATCTAGACTTACTAAAAATAATATCAAAAGTATAAGTTAATGTTTAAGTTTTCGGAGAACGAGACGTTTCTTTTATTTAATTTTTAGTTGCGCCCTCTTGCGGTGAAATAATTGCCAGAATTTTCTCATGGCCACTTTTATAATAATAAAAAAAATTCCATTGTTGCCAGATGTACAGGTCCTGAGATACAGCCGCTTACCTCGCTTATTTGGCCACCCGGTACAATTATAATAGGTATGATTAGGGATTTTACAGTTATAGCAAACTATTTTCTTCTTAGCTTAATTTAAATTAATATTATTGTTGGACTCGGATGTAGAATTATTATTTTGAGAATTTCCATAAGTCTTTTTAAAGTTTTTTTTTGTTAATAAAAATCTGATTACTTTTATTATGAGTATTTTTAAAATAATCTGAGGTCCAGAATTATTTACATAAGGAATTTGACCTTTCTCTTCAATTCTTTTACATAAATTAATTAATTCTGTTTCATTATTTATTTCACTTAAGGCTAATTGAGTCACAAAATAAGGTAATAAGTTCTTACCAATATATTTAACTTTTGTTATAAACACACGGAGTTATAGTTAATCTGGAAAATAAATGTTCTATATGAGCAACAGTCTTATTTGTTTCCAAATCTCATCATCTGACAATGGAGTTAAAAAATCTTGAAAAATAAAAAAACTAAATCTGAAACCCTTTCTAAGAAATAAAATACAGATTTTAAATCTCCATTAAATGTTAAACCCCTAGATGAAATAGGTTGTTTACTAGAAGAGCAAGTCACTATTGGATTAACATTTACAATAGGAGCTGACATTTTTAAATTACTATTGACACTCGAGTTTGCCAAATCCTCTATAACTTTTTCATTAAAGTTTGCTTCTAGATTTAAACAAGTGGCGTAGGATTCATTTATATATTTAATTATTTCATCTCGATTTATTTCAGAAATAGACAATCGCTTTATGCGAGCTGACAAATGTGCTAATCTTGATTTAAGTCTTAAATATCTGCTGAAGTTAGTAGTAAATTTTATTGTTTAATTATTCTTAGTTTTAAGAAATCCTATAAATAAATTCATTTATTAGACTATATTTTTTCAAAGACTAAATAATAATCACCTTAAATATTCGTCCTTTCGTCACAAAGAGTTCGATTAAAGTAGGCGTGTGCTCGATGGCAGTCTCAATATACTCTAAGGCTTTGTCGGTTTCTTTCAAATAATCATAATGTTGAGCTAGGAAATAATAGACCCACAAGATGGCGCTCGCGGGCTCTTTAGGACCGTTCGACGATTCCGTCTCGCTGTATTTGTTTACTTTTTTTAACGACTCTACATAACCTAAAATACCAGTTTACAAACGAAGTGAGTCTTGTGGTGGTTCGGATCTTACTCACCTAAAGCTAATTCCTGAATAATCTGCACTTTCTGGGGGTCTGTGTATAAATTTCTTAAGTCGACGAACAGGGGCGGCACCCCTTTCGTTAAGGCTTTTCGCATGTACTCGTCCACTAACACTCTAAATTGCTCACCAGTAGCGTAGTTAAGCGGTAACCTAAAGCGAAAATAAAATGAATACAAAAATTACTTTATAATATGAATTAACAACACATCTACAGAAATATTAGACTGAACTACTAGAGCAGTTCATTGTACATTTATTAGATTTCTGAAATGTTCCAAAGGCCTTTCAGTATTTCCAAGGTTTGTCTATTTGATGAGCTACATGTTCTTCAAATCTGACATTAGTTGATGCCTATGTATTTCTTATAAGAATCGTTACAATTAATCTCATAAATCCCGGATTCTTGATTTCTGTTCATTTTATCTTTTGGGTTTCATAAAAGATTTGTTAACTTGGCTAAACTTTGAGACAATTCTTAGACCTATAGTCGGATTACCGAACAGATGGAGTAAATGACGTGCGCGAAATATAGGCCCGCCCATCGATGCAACCTTGGCAGATTTAGACGAGGAGAATTATGCCTATTTATTTTAAATTATTTTACCGTACAGCTTTGCTTTGTAAGCAGGTTTTTTTAAAATATAATACGGTCGCCTGTAAAATGGGTCCAAACCGATTTTGAGGGTGTGCCACGTAATGATATAATAATCCCTTTTAGGTATTTTGTTATGCAAAGTTATGTTAATATATTGGGGTTTACCGAAAAGGGATAGGTAATCCTTTTAAGTAATCGTGCTAGGTCAAACATTTAGGGTGTAATTGGCCAGGTTCATCAGAACCGAGCACTACCTGAGCGCTGGAAGTTTTGCCTATAATAGTAAGGACCAATAAAAATTGTCATACCTGAGCAACAATCGATCGCTCAGGGAGCGCTTTTTTCTGATGAACCCGGCCATTATAAAATATAATTTTATGATCATAATCTGGTTTTGAGAATTACTTAAGTAGCTTTTATCTTTTTTTAAATATGTGTTTTAAAATGAAAGAAGGAATAATAAGTTAGGGGCTGCGCTGGTAGGCCTGTGAGATTTAAATTTATAGATTAAATATAAGTATTTATTTGTTCAACCAAAACGATCTAGAGCCGCTCGACTAATAAAATTAAATAAAACCCCAAGTCATGAACCCTATCGAGGCTCTAGGCCACACCTCCGGCGCAGAACGATCTCGTGATCACTCCATCTGTTTGGTAACCCAAGTATAAGTCTTTAAAATCCCTATCAAAGACAAAAGTGTCAATATCGTATTTTATGATACTCAAATCAAATATATTACTTATTTTTGTTTCACAATGTTTTGTTAAATGTTATAACAATTTAAATTTTCTAATTATTATTAAACAGTATCTAGATAAATTGATATGTGTATATGCTTACTTAGTCTGGTACTTTTCCTAATTTATCCCAATAAAAAATATACATATGTACAAATATCAACAAAAACCAATTTTATAATTACATTAATTGAATCGGTGAGTGGAATAACGATATAACTCCAAAAATGTGGTTTAGACATAATCACAAAAAACTGTTTTGTGGAAAAAGTATTTATTTTACAAGAGTCTTTAACATTGCAAAGTTATATGAAATCGAGTTTTATTTTTAAATTTATTTTTGTCTAAGATGCCGGACAGAAAGTCACTAGGAGTTATACGGTTTTTCCGCTCAACTTTTTAAATTCTTTAAATTTTTAATGTTAATTGATAAACAGAGTTGCAAATTTGTAAATTGTTTATTATTTATAATAGTATCTAACATACATTACAAAACCTGATTCTTATAACTCGAAAAACATTAATATTTCAAGGCCATTAGTCTTCAGCTTCATTGTTGGTGGTTTCCAATGACGTTATATGGTAGAAAAATTCCAAAATTTCTCCGGTCATGTATTGCATGACCTTTTTCAAATTTTCAATTTTTTTTACATTGATCGGTAACATTTTTGAGTATGCAGGCGCAGTCAGTAAAGTTGAGACTTCTTTAGGTTTGATTAACTGGAAATTTCTCCGCCAATATAGTCGCTAGTTATGACATACCCGAATGTGGAACTGTCATAAATGAATTGCCTGTAGTTTGATATTGCAAATTTAGCTTTTCTTCTTTCATGGGAAGATTGACAAGTTTTCTTGTAGTGGTTGGGCCACCAGTTTTTGTACTCGATTATGTCTGTATAGCATATTGTTTTCGTCGTAAATGGTTGTAATTTGCGACAAGAAAGAGTGACCACGCACTGGGAAGTATTGATGAATTTTACGAAACCGTTTTGAAGCTGCAAGAGCCAATAAGTATCTCACTACGGTGTTGCTACGGTTCTGGCCCGGGCATCCATCTGAGAATATGTGAAGCTCCTGAATCTCTGCAGGCATTTTCTGCATATAATCGTTTATGAATGTACATATAGTAGAGCCGCATAGGGCGAAAAAAAGTGGTTCGCGTGCCAAACGGTGATGAAAGCAAACAACATATAGAGGTTAGTTAGTATCAAGTTACTGATTACAAAAACTAATGTTGCCCTCCCCCACCCCCGCGTCTCTCATCCCCCGACCCGTAAAATATATTTTTTTTTAATTGTTAATATCTCGGATATCAATAGAGATAGAATAAAAAAAATTTCTCTGTTATTTTCACAAGTGCGAGGGGCATAACAAATGTTATATTGACTAAATCAATATCACGAAAACTAAATGAGATATATAAAAATATAGTGTATGATTATTTATTACACATTTTTCTTTTGTAAATATTTTGAAAACAAGTGACCTTCTCGGAAAAAAGGTTAAAATGAAAGTTTTTGCAAATTTCATAAGCTTTTTAGAAATGTCTATTAAAGGGGGTAAAATCACTTCCTCCCCTAAAAATTTTAAAAATATAAATTCGCGCTATTGGTCGGTAAAAGGGGTGTTAAAAAAAAAAAAAGGTGGCACAAACAATATATTATACCTGCCTAATTATATAATGGCTCACAAATTAAAAACCTTTTTTAACCCCACCCCTCACTCCAACCTCCAACTCCCAGCCCCAACTTGAATTTTTTTTTGCAAATAAGAACAAAGAAAAAAGCTCGTATTTCGCGAATACGAGCAGGTCTCTATTTTTAATTTCATAATAAATATCAAAGAAACATAATTATTAGAAAATCTAGGCACCGTACAAATAACACTCATAGTAGTTTCATTTTCCCGAAACTCATTACTTTTTCATATCAGCAGCACAAACAGCAGCTGGAAAGTAAGAAGCTCCCTCCAACCCAAAGTTCACTATTACCAACTTTACGAAGAGCCCGATTACAGGCATATATTTGGATAAATGCCCATAAAAAAACTCAAGTAGAATTAGAACCAACCGAGTGTGGCTGGCGAAAAGAAGAGAATGTGTTTCTACCAGTTCTCTCTGATCTACTAAATGTTGCGCCAAATGAAATTTTAAATTTAATCTCATGTGCCTGCAAAAAAAATAGATGCACCACAAAACAGTGCAAGTGTGTTCAAAATAAACTTCAATGCACGGAGAGTTGTATGTGTGTGGACGAACTCTGTGAGAACCACAACTCTTTTGAAAATAAGAGTTCTGATGATAAATAATTTTTTTTTACCTGTAAAGTAATTTTTAGTTTTTTATGTGCAATTTATTATACCAATCTGTACTTATTAAAGTAATAAATAAATGTGTTTTTTTTTAATTAAAAAAAAAGAGTCGGGGGGAGGTGGTATTAGTTTGGGTTAAAGGGGAGTTAGGTTTCTCGGTTTCTAATTCAACCACAAAAAAAATAAATCGCTAACATCAATAGTTTCCGAGATTTAAAAAGTTTACCCCTTAGGGGGGAGTGGAAGTGACTCAAACGTGGATGGAGGGGAAAATATGTATTAATTATTATATTTTTACTATCCTAAATAATAAATAAACAAAATTTCTATAAAAAGGTCGGTACATTATACTAAGTATTTTGTTAAATCTAGTGTGTGAATATATTTTTTTTGGTTTTATGATCGATTTTTTTTTTGAGGGGAGGGGTTAGCGTAATCCAAACAATATGCACCTTTTTAAAAAGCTTAAGAAATTTGAATAATAAAATAGTTGAAGTTTTTTTTGTAGGATGAAATGTTAAAAAAATATTTGAAAAAAACTAAAATTTCTAACAAAAAAACATACAAATTTGAATATAGCTCCTTTAGTTTTTGAGATATGAAAATATTTCTAATGACCTTTTTCTTTCTACAAGTACTTGTGAATATAACAGTAAAAAAAGTGGACCGCAAGCATTATTAGTTTTCGAGATACAGCGATTTAAAAATTCTACCCTTTAAAGAGGGGTTGGGGGTGACTGACGCGGGGGGGGGGGGGGGGGGGCAACATCGATTTTTGTAATCAGTAACTTAATACCATCTAACCTATATAGGTTGTTTGCTTTCATCACAGTTTGGCACGCGAAATGCCCTATGCGGCTCTACTAATACTTCATTTGGACCTTTCGCAGCTTGACCTTCATGATATGTATAAAAGTGCCCAGTATCTTTTTTTAAATCATGTATTTTAAATCCATACAGCCACAATTGTCTTAAATAAAACATTTCTTGGACGGGTATAACAGGCAGTGGCATATTTTGAATATAGTCAAATACTATTCCACCAACATCATTACGCTCGTGGCACAAAGCAGTTATTTCTTTAGGTTTGGAGTAAAATTTGTTAGCCCTACGCTTATGAATCATTAGCTCGGCGGCAGCCACTCTCTTTGCGTTGTCGTTTAAATTTTGGTCTTTAAGTTTTGTACCTAATTCTTCGCAAACAGCAACTTGGAGCCTTCCAAACTTCAATGCAAAATTTTCTTTAAAGAACTTTAAATAAAATTCATATTTTACTGTATTTTTCAAGTTCGGGTGTAATATTCCAAAAAGATTATACATAATTTTGACGTTTAGAGCTGAATCAAGATAGTGAACTTCTTTAGAACTGTAGTGAGAGATTTTATAGGGAAACGATTCAATAATATGTTGTTGTATTTTCGTAATAATCTCGGGTTTTAAGACATGTGCTCGATTATTATGTGTACCACGTAGGTCTCTAGGTGTCATCTGAGCAACCAAGAGTTTATTTAGTCGTTGTAATCTAGCATTTGATATTGAATGCAGACTAAGAAAAGCTGCCTTGCAAACTGGTTGCCTCCCTAAATTATTATTCCGTATGTAATATGAAAAAGTCACTTCCCTATTTTTCTTCCTATCTTCCCCATCTGGTCGCCTCCTAGCTACTTGTCTACAATCCATAAATCCATGCAAATATACATCCTGTTCATTTTTTGAACCTTCTTTCTTTCATTTCGCTTCCATTTTTCAGGGCATGTTCTTTTTCGGCTACTTTTTCCTCTATCTGTACTAGAACTCTCACTACAACTACTGCTAGACATTATGATTTTTAGTGAAATTATCAACAAGTAGGTATTTACACTCAAAAGTTTAGGATCAATCGAATACAGTGCAAACTGGCCGTGACTCGTGACTGCTAACTAGTAAACAACATCAAGAAAAAAAACAAGATGGTAACTGACAGACTTACTGACGGAAGCAGCTCACGCGCAATATTCCCACATTGGGTGGAAGAACGATATAAAAGCTGGAGTTATACTATTGTTCCACTCAACGCGAAAAATCCCCCTTTGTTATAAAGCTTATAGGTTTCAAAAGTTATATCGTTTTTCGGTCCATCAGATAGATTTAGCGGTTTATCTGGTTTAAAATCACTTTTTTTGGAGTTATATCGTTCTTCCACTCACCGATTCAATTATTATTAGACTGTTCTACGGATTTCTAAATGTTTTCAAAAATAAAGATTTGGCAGTTCTTAAATTATTGTTTTATTTTATTCGTGTTTCTAATTTGATAGGACAAAAGATTAAAAAACTTACGAGCCAAGTAAGCTATACACTTAAGATGTTACGTTTTTTGGAATTGAGGAATAATTAGATTGTTTATTAAAGATCTTGTAATATGACAATGACCAACATATACAGCGTGTCCCAGATAAAATGACATACAGTACCGAGCAAAAGTGGAGAAACATTTTATTTAATAAATATAAAGCCAGAGTAATCGACTATTGCCAATAAACAAATACTCACATTATTTCTTTAGGTCCAAAGGAATGCAAAAACATATGTGGTATTTATAAATTCTTGCAACAAAAACAATCTATTTGCTTATCTTTATTTTATGAGGAGCAAAAGTAGAGAAACATTTTTAAAGTTCTTAGTTTATGTTTGCTTATTGAAAGCAATACACAATAATATTTTGTTAATTAATAAAGAATAACCTGTAAATATGCCTCGAGGTATTACTTTGGCGTTATGTATAAAACAGTTGATAATATCAAAATATTAATCGGGTGTTAAGCAAGTAATCATTGCTAAGCAGTTAGGATTAAACCGCTCAGTCGTTTCCAAAACCATAAAGTTACGCCGCATTAGGAACTCATTAATAAGTCCACCTAAAACTGGTAGGCCTAGAAAAACGACGCCTAGAGTTGACGAGAAGATTAAATTCTTAGCTCTTGAAAATCCATTTAACACAGCAGTGGGTATAAAATCTCAACTAGACGATGTAAATATTAGTGTCCATACAGTTCGAAGACGTTTAAGGGACAGTGGCTTGCCGGCAAGAAAACCATCCAAGAAACCCATCATTTCGAAGAAGAATCGAACCGCCCGACTTCAATTTGCACATGACCATTTAAACTGGTCAGAAGCAAGATGGAATACAGTATTATTTTCGGATGAAAGTAAGTTTAATTTATTTTCTTCTGATGGTATTTTATGGGTCAGGCGTCCTAAAAATAAAAGAGTTGATCCAAAGTATACTTTGGGCACTATTAAGCATGGAGGGGGAAATGTACAAGTGTGAGGTTGTTTCTCTGGTATGGAAATGGGCCCCATTGTCAAAATTGATGGGATTATGGATCGGTTTAAATATTTAGAAATATTAACTGATAATATGTTGCCATATGCAGAGGAAAACATGCCTATATATTTTTTTATATTTTTTTGCTCCATATTTTTGCTCCCTGTTTTTTTTAAATTAATTTACATATAGCTTTATAATAAGTAGAAATATATTGTTTATGTTTTATTTTTATTATCTTGTTTGGAGTAGTATTATAGGATAAAAAAATTATAAATTAGTTAACTTTAATAAAATGAATTAAAAAATTTTAAAAAAAAGTTTCTTTACTTTTGCTCAGTACTGTACATGTGGATTTCGTAAACGGCGATATCTTTTTAGGGGTTTTCAAAATAACGGGCTAAATCGAAAAATTAGGTTTTTAGAAAACCTGCAAAATTGTCGCCACCTTGAATCCGATTTTAATAAAATAAGACACTTTTTTAAAAACGTATTTTTGGATTATTTACTATGACCAATCGATTGACGTTAACGATATTTTTCTAGGCATTTTAGCTTTTTTGCAACCATAGTCAACTTTGTTATTTCTTATGGACGCCATATTGGATTTATACGTCGTTAAATTTTTCACTTAATTGGCTGCGAAAACAAAGGCTGCTAATCAATTATTTTGTTTTTTTTTTATTCAAACAAGAAAGTCATTTCATTAATATGAAAATTAATTTAAAAAAAATTAAAACAACAATAATTATTTCTAACTTTCAAAATAAAAAATTTGTTAGTGTTCAGAAAGACCTCCATTTTTGTTAATACACAATGTACACCTCTTAAACATAGCCAAACAAACATTTTTGACAATTTGTCGTGGCATTGCTTGACTTGTTTGTCGAATAGCAGCCATTCGAGTTCAGCATTCCAGTTCTTCAAACACTTTATCTTTTAGGTATCCCCATACACAGAAATCAAGGGGTGTTCTTCACCTGTTGTAGTTGTATCCGAGATTTATTGTTTTTTTTTTAAATTTTGCATAAACCTAAAAACTTATCCTTACCCAAAAACTATAGCTATAATCACATTGATGATTGTTCGTTTAGAGTGAATTTGTCAACAAAAGAAGAAACGGAGGTAAATTATTTTATTACTGTTAGTTAAATAGGACATAACCTAGAAAACGTGGTGGAAGTTAGCAACGAAATCAGAAATGAAAATCACGTGTTTACAGTCGCTGAGACAAGTTTTGGTGGTTATATTATTTTTTGGATAGATATTGGAGCTTTTAAATTACATTTTAAGCAACAAAAATGGTCTTAAGGGTTTTCTATGGGGGATTTTATGAGATATTTAATAGCGGTAAAAAAGTAATGGATGTGGGTTTTCTGCAAGGAAAGACTTATCCTTACTGAATATCGGTGTCGGTACGTGAAATATATCTCTATTAAAAAATCATTAAATTTAGAAGAAAATTTTGTTACACCTTGAAACTTTGTATGATGCAAAAGGATTCTAAATTTTTTAGTTTAGTACCATCGACTTTATACTCGTGAGGAAAAAAACGCACGTGCATATTGAAACTTGACGAAATTATCGCCTACCTTTCGGGCAAAAACGTCGACGAGTTTTTTCAAATAACGACCCCCTGATAAAATAAATATTTATTACTTATTATCAAGATAAAAATGTATCTTTTCGCAAACGTCAAAAAATGACTACTTTTTTAACCTCAGTACTTAATGTTGAAGTTTGATTTCACAGACGTCATTTTTTTGCTGCTTTTTTTAATGAGCGTGTTTCGTGAGCGTACAAAAAGTACTTTTTTGTACGCTCACGGCCGGACAAAAAAGTGACGTCACAGAACTTTAAGTCAGAGATCATCATTTGAACACCGTTTGCGGAAAAAATCGCATGTTTTATTCGGAGAAAAGCACTTTTTGTGGCTCGTCTAAAATTGTCGGCCTCACTACGTTCGGCCATCAAACATTTAGTCTCACCACAAAAAGTATCACTTTTACTCCTAATAAAACAATATACTATTTTTTCCACTTTGTGGAGACACTCTGTATAGGGTATGTTAGAATTTTGTTCGACATAAGCCTAGATAATTTATGATACATTTTTTAAAAATTAATTTCCACTTAAACTGTATATTTTTTGCAGAAATGGATTTCTGATTTACAAAAACAACATGGAGTATAAGACAAAAGCACATATCTCGAAATATTTACTGTCCAGCGAAATTAATCCTTATAATAAATCGGATTCCTAGCAAAAATTCACGTGCATCCAAGTCCAAACAGCTATCAGATGACTTGGTAAAAACTTAGCCATGTCTAATTTAATTCCAAAATAATCACAACCACACGATAGACAGCGCTGCAGCTTTAAGTAAGCGTCCTATAAGCGATCAAACGATAAATGAAGTACTAGAGTATTTTAATAGAGGTCACTCGGTTGCATCAGCTTACCACAGCTTTTGTTTTTCAAAAATGGAAGAGCATGGCGACAAATATGAAGAAATAATGGCTGATCAACAAAATTTTCCCACAAAAACTGATTTCTCAAATATATGGCATAGGTATTTCCAAGAATCCTTTGGTTCTAGGTCGGGAAAGGATGCTTTAGAAACCTTGGAAAGAAATTTATCCAAAACAGACAATTTATTTAAAATTGAACAACTCTCAGAGCATTATACCATTTCCTTATGCACTCCAATGATGCAGAGAGCGGCAGATTTATTGATTCAATCATCCGAAATATTGTTTGTTGATGCAACTGGGAATTGCGACGTTGAAAACCATAAATTGTTTTTTTTTTTTGTTACCCAGTCGTCTATTGGGGGAATACCAATCGGATGTGTGATTACAAGAACTGAAAAAAGCGAGATTTTCAGAATTGCGGTAAAAAATTTAATAGCCATAATGCCTACAAAAATATGTTCTGCAGTAATTATAACCGACGATGATCTGAAAGAAAGGAAGGTACTCAAAGAATATTGGCCAAATGCCACGTTACTGCTATGCACGTTCCATGTTTTAAAAGCAGTTTGGAAGTGGCTCTGTACATTTAGCAACGGTGTACCAATTCAGGACAGACAGAAGCTTTACATCTACTTCAGAAACATATTAAAAAGTAGCACTAGTGCGGAAGAAGTAGAAGAAAAAATGTCTATATTAAACAAAAGCTGTGATCAATATCCTAAGTACAAGAGCTATGTTAAAAGACTATTAGACAGAAAAGAGGACTGGTGTTTGTTTTACAGAAAAGATTTTATTACCAGAGGATCAAATACCAACAACTTGATAGAAGTAATTTTAGACTATTTAAGGATATACCGCTAGAGAGGACCAAAGCATATAATCTTGTACAACTTGTTGATTTCATTGTGGTTAATTTTAATTGTTACTACAAACAGAGACTACTAAATGTAGTTATGAACAGAGTTGACATCAGAAGATATATCCCCGACGACAAAGAAGTCGATCCCGATAAAATTCTACAGATAAGCGGTCTTCAATATACTGTTTTGAGTTCTTCCACGGAGCACACTTACTTTGTAGACATGGAAATTGGTGTATGTTCTTGTCCTCAGGGTAGCACAGGAAAAATTTGTAAGCATCAATCGGCGGTCATTAAAAAATATAATATTACGAATGCCTGCAATGTTCTTTCGGAACAACAGAAACACATTATCTATAAAATAGCGACTGGGAACCAACCCCCTTCTAATTTGCTTAAACCCCTTCTACTAAAAAAATATGTAACTGAAGTAGAACCGAGTGTACCTTCACCCATAAAAGAAAGCCGGAATGTAGAGTTCAGTAACGATTTTGTTGTTAATATTGGGCACCCAGGGGAACAAAATATTGAAAAAACTGAGGTCACAGGCGTTTTAGCCGAATGGAAAACATTTGTACACGAAATGGATCTTAACGTTCAACAAAATCTTTCAGATGATCCTGAGAAATTTGTATGTGGGGTGAAGGCATGCATGCAAAACTACAAAAAAAATAATATAACAGTTCGTCGTCTCTTCTGAGTAGATTGCACACAGCCTTTAAACCCTGCTCTTCATCTTTAAATAGGAAAGTGGTACACACAACTAGAAAAGGTACTAAAATTTCTGTCCAACCCACAAGTGTAGCAAGGAGAAAGACCAAATTTACAGGAAGAAGACGATTTCAGTCTGGAAGGAAACCGAACAAATCAACCAATAACGAAAATCTAGCTCCTCATAGCCTTAAAAGTTGTGTCACGCAAAATCGAGCTCTAGGAGCTAGAAAAATAGCTAAATAATGTCAGGTTCTTATATTTGTATAATATACAAGTAGTATGTAGGTTATTAAAATAAAATGCGAAAAAATTAAGAGGTAATTTTTTGTTCAAAAAAAGGGGTAGTTTGTTGTACAAGTATTGTGTCAAAAGTCAACGTAATTAAACCTTTATTAATCCGATATCTCCCTAATGTTTATACAATAAATTACCCTTTATTTAAACAAGGAATAACCCCTTTACATTTTTTGTACTTATTTTGAGACAACCTGTATAAGTTTTACCATTATTTTGCTGTTTGTATTCAGATGTTTCTAAATGTTTAAAAAGTTTTGTTGTTTTTTTATTTCATTTGATAGTTTTATGTACTATTCATGTCAAATAAAACTTGAGAGATTATTGTCGTTATTATTTTGATCTATACAGGGTGCCTCCGATTAAGTCGGCACTATTGGTATCTTTGTTAATATTTAAGATACAGGGTCGGTTAAATTAGCAAACTAGTAGGATTTTTTCTGTTGATTAAAATGGTGAAAACAGAAAAAAAATTGAACATCGCGTTTTCGAGAAAATGTGAAAAATGTACTTTTCTTAAATGGAATCCCTTGTATATTTTTACATAAATCAAAAGATAATAATTTTCTTAATAAAAAAGTTTATTTACACTAATAGCCTAAACCTAAAAATAACAAAGTTATAGCGATATTAATAATTTAGGCAAGTTGGCTTCGAAATAAATAACATTAAGTAAAACTACCATCGCCATCTTATTCAATACATTTCTGAGCACACTTAAGCACACGTCTTGTAGCTTTTAAGGTTGATCTTCTATCTATTGATCCAATTATTTGCCTAATATGTGTTTGAAGTTCATCAACGGTTCTGTATTTTTTTATGCACTTCATTTTTTATGTAACCCCAAAAATAAAAATCTAGAGGGGTTAGGTCTGGTTACCTAGGTGGCCAACGAATCGGGCCACGTGTCGCAATCCATTTATCGTCATACACACTATTAGGTAATATTCTTACATCATTTAGTTGATGGGGAGGTGCTCCATCCTGTTGAAAATAGATTTGTTGCCGTCTCTCCAAGTTAACATTCTCCAAATAATCTTCCAGCGCTTCAGATAATATGAGATCAACATATCTCCTTCCAGTCAAAGTGCCATCATAAAACACAGATCCTATTACTTGGCTTCCTATTAAGCCGCAGCAAACGTTTATACTAAATTGATTTTGAGGATTTCTGGAATCAGTAAGGAAAAGATTTTCTTGGGACCAATAGTGTACATTTTTACGGGTAAACATATCTTTGTTTGAAAAATTAGCTTCGTCGCTCCAAATTATACGGTTTAAAATATTATCATTAGCTTCATATGTATTACGTAACCAGTTGCAAAAAGCAAGTCTTCTTTCGTTATCGCCAGGCAACAATGTTTGTACTGGTCGATGCTTATATGGCACAAATTTGTGTTTCTTTAAGACCCGCAAAACTGTTACTAAGCTCACACCGTAAGTTCTTGCGAAATCTCTAATTGAGTTTTCCATATGAGCTTCAAAATATGCCAAAATAGAAATTTTAACATACTCGCTTACTATAAATTGGTTCCTTCTTCTAGTTCTTTCAAACACGTTTTCGTTACTTACCTAAATTTTTGTAGAGAAATAAAAAGTATCTACGGTTTGGCAAATTACTAGTCTGGAATCTCTGGTGGTACTCTTCTAGCGCTCTGTCACTATTTTTTCGACATACAAGGTAACATTCTAACTTATCACATTTTTCAATATGCGTAAAAGGCATTTTACTAATTTAGATTTTACAAAAATCACAAACTTTGCTAACATGTAACTGTCAGTATTTCTTTATTTAATAAAATCTCTACGGCTACTGTCATTTTATTATTCAAACAATGATTTATTTGTTTTGCTCTCAAAAAGTTCAAGGCCAACTTGCCTAAATTTGACAAAATTATTAATATCGCTATAACTTTGTTATTTTTAGGTTTAGGCTATTCGTATAAATAAACTTTTTTATTAAGAAAATTATTATCTTTTGATCTATGTAAAAATATACAGGGGATTCCATTTAACAAAAGTACATTTTTCACATTTTCTCGAAAACGCGAGGTTCAATTTTTTTTCTGTTTTCACCATTTTAATCAACAGAAAAATTCCTACTAGTTTGCTAATTTAACCGACCCTGTATCTTAAATATTAACAAAAATACCAATAGTGCCGACTTAATCGGAGGCACGCTGTATAGTACTATAGGTGTACTTTTATACTGTGGTACTATACAGGGTGTAAATAAATAAATATGAAAAAATTCAGGGTGTGACGCTTGGGTTAATTTTAAGAAAAAAACTTTATATGAACGTATGTCCTAGAAGTCCTAACTTTTGAGATACAGGGTGGATGCACAGAAAATGCATACCAACTTATACTACAATATCTACAGGGGTTTCACAAATATTATAAAAAAACATATGTTGTTCTTAAATAATTACCACCCTGTATCTGAAAAGTTAGGACTTTTAGGACATACATATGCGTTCATTTAATTTGTTTTCTTTAAATTTACCCAAGAATCGCCCCCTGATTTTTTTTGCACTTATTTATTTACACCCTGTATAATAATATAAGGATACAAAAATCGAGTTTGGAATAACAAATTTCCAATAATATGTCATCATTCATAGTATTCATGAAAAAGGTCCTCTTTCAATCTGGAGGTGAGAACACCTGGCTGCTGTCTACCTATATTAGAATCTTTGATGCAAGATTACTGGTTCTAAGTGCAAAATTCAAAAATATGATATTAATAAATCTTAAAGCATTTTTCTATATCTAGGCCATTTTTTTGTTTTTTTTTTGTTTTTGATTTTAACTTAAAAACCAGGCCCAAAAATAAAAATAAAACGTGCTGTTATGCCCTTCATAAATTGGCAGTACTGGCAGTAAGACCACAACAGTTTTTATTTTCCTTTTTTTTTCCTTGTTTACTATTTTCCTAGAAGAAATCCTGCATAAACACATTTTTTTAAAACTGTTGTCCTATACTGACCCCTATCGGCAAGAACACAAAGCTAACGATAGATTAAATTATCAATCATTAATAAATATTGTGCACATACGATGCGATCGAGAGAGACACATATTTATACCTGTGATTGGACTGAACGTCGAGTTGAAAAGTCACGTAGTGGAGAGCGCTTGTCTTGTTTTCGCTAGGAAATTAAAATACAGTTTATTTAGCGATTACAGGTGATAGTTATGAAGGCGCGTTTGGCATAACATGTGATAGATAAGAAACTAAGTTCGGCTCTCGGGATGAGCGATAGCGTGTGACAGATATAAATATGCGAGCGGGCAGGTCACGCAATAGAACCTCGATTTCCTATCCAATTATTTCCATATTGTTCATTTATGTAATTAGAAATAATAGCAGAATTATGAGCAGGGGCGCCATCTTGTTGGAACCACAGCAAATTTTGCTATTCGATAAACTTGACTTTGACTTTACGCATTTTATTTTGTAACCCATTTAAATTTGATTTTCCGTTTTCCGATAATGTTGACTTTGAAATTCATGCCTTTTGCCTTTTGCGAATTTGCCTATTCCATTTGTTTTTTTAGTCCATCAGGTAGAGGTTTACTTCGTTTAGTAGTAGTTGCTTTAAAAAGTAAGTCGACCTTAGGATTACATTGATTCGTATATTTGCATCATGTCTTTTCCCATGTTTTTTCGTCGTTTTTTGTGACTGACCTTTTTATATTTATTTTTATGACTTATTACGATTCGTATTTTAACGATGTTTGTCTAATTCTAAAATGCTCCTTCCCGTGCTAATTTAATGTATCTTTTAAGTCTTAAGCCCTGATGGTGGCCTACGGCCGAAAGCGCTATGCAGCAATTTTAATTTATTATATACGCTGAATACAAGTAGTTTGTTTTATTTATTAATAAATTAAAGACTGTAAAAAATTAAGACGCGATTAATAGTTTAAATGTGAAGTCCTTATGTGATTCCTTAAATGATATTTTAGTGCTGCAAAAATTATAAGAAAGTGTTTGTTTTGATTTTTTTGAGGAATCAAAAGAATGTTAAACAAACAAAAATTTAGTGTTGTTTTAGTGTTCTGGTCTGGTACCACAGAAAATGTCGCGAAAAGGTGGTTCCTTTTAAAAGACAAATTTTTTGTTGAGATTCGACGCGAAAAGGGTATACTTTGGCAATAAAAATGATGTATGGCACCTTACCCTTGGAATTTCTGGATGTGAGTGTCGCAGGGATCCCTGATTTCCTCTGGAGAACTTGACTGGATTCTGCTTGTTTCATTTACTTAGATTAGATTTTCTTAAAAACAATGTAGACTTTTGCGAAAAAGAACTTGCGAAGAACTACTTTTTGAGAATTACTTTTTTAATAATCTTGGAGAGAGAGACGACTGGTGGCGCTTCAATCGTAAGACTGCTAAGTCGTCTGCGCATCCAGGTGCCAACCAAGTATTGCCAATGTATAAATATAAAAATTTAACTTTAGACGTGGGAAATAATTGTTGCAGCGACATTTATTCTCAAGAGCACGAATGAGCATGAATCCGAACGTTCCCCAACAATGTGAACGTTTCCATAGCGTTAACGTTTGGTGTCGGTTTTCGGCAGTAACGGTCCTTTAGCAACCAGACGTGGCAACACCGGATCGCCTCGCATTAGGTTGGTTGTCGTCGATCGTTGACAGCAATGACATCTGACATTGTCGATTTTCGGGGATTTACAGATTGGTAATTATTGGTAATTCATGTTATTTTTCCTGGTTAATTTATGCTTTGAATTTGAAGAGATTGCATCGGAGTTTTTTATTTATGCTTGTATGTGCTGAAAATTCTCGTTCGTGCTCGTTCATGCTCGAGGAACGTTCTCGAAAAATAAATTCTCGAGCATTTTACAACGCTACAAAAATTACATGTTTTTTCGATAAATATTTGTTGTACTTATTTGTTTAATAAACACTAGTCGTATATAATACACTTTATATAGATTATATTGTTTAAAATAAACGTGTTCGCTAGTCCGAATTTTTCCTAATCCGAATCACCTTTTATTAGTTCGGATTAACGAGGATCTACTATATGTACATTTTTATGATAATGGACTTTAAAATCCGAAATAAATAAAGAATCTTTTAGTCTTACCTTCTGGGTGGTGACGCCCTAGGAAACTTCTTAGCATACTTCTGATAAAACTTCACGATCTCATTCTGGTTGGTCAATTGTTGCGCCTCGATCAACTTCTTATAATACAAAGTGTTTTCCGGATTCCTCTGGATCAGTTCGCCATAAATGGCGGCCGCCTTCCCGAAATGCTCCAATCGCAGGTGCAGACTAGCCAAGTTCTCTTTAAACGTCAATTTATCCACAATTTGATCGGCATTCTTCTCCAAATGCTTGAGGGCCAAGTTTAAATCGCCGGACTCTTGAATCACTAAGTTTTGGTACAGTAAGAGCTCGCTGTGTTCGTAATCGAAATTATTTAACCTCTAAAATATATTAAGGCAGGGTAACAACTATATTTTTATCGATCAGTTAGTAGAGTCTTGCCTGCTGCTGATTTAAAAAGGTTTCCAATATACTTAAGGCATTTTTATAGTCTTCTAAAAGGTGGAAAGACATCGCGTAACCGATCCAGGAAGCACGTTGGGTTGGTCTGAGCATGAGCAGTTGATATCTTGTGTCCTGCGATAGAGAAAAATTGAATAAAAAGCTTAAATAAGTTAATAAGGTCTTACTCTGTAACCTTCCAAATCACGCATTTGTATTTGTAACAGAGATAAGTCCCTGAGGATCTGAATATTGTCCTTTTCCCACTTAAGAGCGTTTCGGTAACACTTGATCGCTTCATCGTATTTCTTGTCAGACCTGGAATTTACATGTGGATTTTGTTATTTATGAGAAGAGTTACAGAAAGTGCTTTTAATTTAAATTAAAAATGTTTATTTATGCTGATAATATTAATACATTTCATAGTTAAATTTAAAAAAGGGCCAATTGCTAGCTTTACCCTTGGTTTGCACATGTATATACAATCTCTGGTGCCTAAGTCAATGAAACAAAATGAAATGAAGTACTTCAATATAAAATGTAAATATATACATTGCACAGTTAAATATATTGTAGTCAAAAAGTACAATTTAATTTAGTAAATAATCTAATTTTCTAATTGATGTAATCTAAGTTAACAAAATTTCTATATAGAAACAAAAATAAGTAAGAAACACATTAAAATATTATTGTAAGCATACAAAAAACAAAGTAAGTAAATTTTTCAACAATCAAACAATGGACAAACAAGTTTAGCCAATATTATAATTCATAGATTCCTCAATGCTATAAGGTCCAATGTTAAGTAATATAGTACTTCCAAAAGAGTCACACGTCAGTCTTGTACTGTCAGTATACATATGCATGTCAGTGTTTTTCAGGAACATTTTGCTATGTTCCATATTTTCTGCAATTGGTGTTTGTTGTCTTTCATGATCTCAGAGGGCAATTGAAAGAGTTTTGGCTGTACATTTTGCCCAGAAGGTTCCGTAATGGCATCAGTTGTAGCTAATTTGCAGTTTGATGCATGATACACCCTATACATGGTGCTCAAGAGTCAAATCTGAGTAGCACCTTCATGGTAGTTGATGGTGGGTAGGCAAATCAGTCTTCAAAGGCTGTTCAGTTTAGTTTTGTCCCCTGATGTGCGGTGTTTCTTGATTAATTTGATGTTATCCAATCAATGGATTATTTCCAGTGAAACTAAGGTAGGCATGTATTACTCCTATTCATAAGACATAAAGAGAGATCTTTTAGCCTTCTGTATAGTATTTTGTACTGGCAATCAAGGAACAAGGATAATCATTCTTTATGTGCCAAAACTTACTTTAAAACAACTCTTTGCTTATGTGTTAAGTCTGTAATTACCGCACTAGATAATGGCCTCTTTGCCTGCAATATGTTTGATTTGTCGTAAGCCTTTGACTGTATTAACGACTAACTTCTGTTTTATAACTTAAGCAGATATTGTGTAAGAGGTATTTCAGCTGTTTGTATATCTTAATGGGACCAACAGTAAGAGAAAGTTGGTTGCTCAGGCAAATATCTTATATAATATATTTCTGAAAATAGAGTGGAATTCTTTTGCTATAGTGATGACATGATCTGAGCATCATTAGCTCAGATGGTTTAACAAGAAAAATTAGAATATTTTTCTCAGGAAGTTTAAACAAAATTAAAAAATAAAAATACCAAAATCTCACTGTTAAATGGAATGACGTTTTAAGCAAAGTTGTAAACTGGTCCCAGTTAAATATGTATAAATTTGTTGTAAATCATAGAAATTGATTGAAAAACTCAGAATTCTTTACTAAGACACCTGTCTGGGTTAAAAAGAACTGCATCTTGCAGGTCTGCTTTTAGAGATAACAAGATTTTACTGTGTATTTTTAGAAGTTTACATCATTTGAAAGCCTTTTGGTCAAGTACAACCATAATATGATAGGTTAAAGGCTCAATTAAATCCTCCCATAAATAGCACTATAGCTTTTCCAAAATCTTCTTTGGTTGTAAGATATTTATTTGATTGTTCTTTTCATTGTAGTGTAGCCCACCCAGAACTTCAAATAACATTTAAGACCTATTTGGGGTCCACTAAGTTATATGGGGAATATTGCTACCAAGAACTCATTTTTCTTTATTTTGACCAATTGAAAAGAACTCTAAAACTTCATACAGATCAAAAACACTTCCAGAGTCTTGTCACCATTGGTAGACTCAGTCAAGAATCTTGGATAGTGGGAACATTTTCTGATTGTCTAAAATTGAAAAGACAAATCAGCCAATTACAGATCTTAATGTCTGTCATCTACTTTGCCCACACTAATTAAAAAGCTGGTGAAACAGACAGTTATGGGGCTTCTGGGAGAATATATTTAGTGTGTCCCAATTTATATACATATATCTTTAATATTTCCTTGAAACTGAGGTATTTTCCTAATAAGGTTACAGAAGCTGTAATTACTCGCAATTTCTAAATATATAGTTTGGGTAAAATATTTTAAAAAAATCATGTTACTGTTACTGCTTATTTCTGAATATTTCAAATAAGCTTTCAAAATGTCATTATCGATTCCTCCCAAATAAATGTACTGCGTGTATATGTGTAAATATGTATTTACTGCAATATTGAACAAACAGCAACTTGGAAAATTTGAACTTAAATATTCAGGAACATTTCTCGATTTCAAGAATTCTGACTTTCTCCTTAAATAACTTTTTTGCCTCAGTTGATTGGTCATTTCATAAACCTGCACCTAATATAAATATTACCAATAACAAGTTTTATGAAATATTATATTAAGGCACTCTTGTGTACCCATACAAACTTTCAGCTATGGCAGGTTTCCTGTATGGTTTACCAGGGAGTTGAAAAACTTAGTAATTAACAAAACAATTAACCATAAAGAGTTTAGGAAATCAAATCTATATTGTGATTACCTTGCATTTTCTCAGCTTAGAGATAAATGTAAAAAAGTGAGTGAGCAGTGTTACCTGGAATACATCAGATTCACCGAAGTAATTTATTAGTTAGCTCCAAGTTATTCTGGAAGCATGTTACTAATATTAGAAAGAGTAGTGTCATTCAAGATGTGCTTGATACCAAGTGGATATTAAACTCAATTAATATCTGCTTGGTACCTATTTTTAATGAAATTCATAATTTGAAAAACAACACCTGCGTTGGCCCTGATGGCATGGATTACTACTTAATAAGTACACTTGTACCTTGGTATGTAACCTATGTTTAATTTATTTAATCTGTCTTTGAAAATGGCTACTTTTCTTACTTTTTGGAAAAACTTGTATGTAACACCCATATTTAAAGCTAGCAATACAAGCGATGTCAGCAATTATTATCGGGGAGACTGTATTCAGTCAACTCTGCCTAAACTCTTAGACAACATGGTTACAAAAGAATTGACTTGCAGTGCAAAAGCTAAATTATTGATAACCAACACGGCTTTCAACCGGGTGGTTCGACTTTTACCAATCCTATTTCTTATGAGTACTATCTGTTGAGTACTTTTACGAGGGGTTTACAGGTAGACGCGGCATATACGGACTTCTCAAAGGCGTTTGGCCTAGTAAAAGCCTTTGGTCTTATGTTTGCGAAATTTGTACATAGTTTTGGCATAGGAATAATTGCTTAGCTAGAGAGCTATTTGCTTAGGAGAGTTCAGTGTGTAAAACTAAAGAATTTTTTGCCTGAATCTTTCCCGGTTCCCTCCAGCATGATCATCTAGTCTTATTTGGGTCCGCTGCTCTTTCACCTTTTTATTAATGATATACCAATGTTCATAAATAATTGTATATTTTTGTTATTTGCAGATGATCTTAAATTATTTCTGGCTATTAAATCCATTTTGGAGTGTCAGTTATTGCAAGAAAACTTAATTAACTTCTGTGAATGTTGCAATCTAAATGGTTTAGAATTGAATGTAATGAACAATAATTTCATATCATTTTCTAGGTCA
The DNA here is from genome assembly GCF_022605725.1 of Anthonomus grandis grandis. Lineage (NCBI taxonomy): Eukaryota > Metazoa > Arthropoda > Insecta > Coleoptera > Curculionidae > Anthonomus > Anthonomus grandis. The sequence goes on from NC_065552.1 coordinate 6,326,210, forward strand.
TGCAACCCAATTTCATTTGATTATGTTATTGATTCTAGAGTGTTGGAAGATAGTAATAGAAGTAAAGGATATTGGGATCATTTTAGACAGCAAGCTCACATTTGTAACCCATATTGGAGAGTCTATACAGAATGCATATAAAAGTTTAGGGCTTGTATATAGATGTAGTCATGATTTTTTAAAGTTGTATTTTTAAAGTTTTGTCTTGTTCATTAGTATGATCTGCTTTGGAGTATGCTTGCCCAGTATGGTCTCCCTGTTAGAGATTGCACCTTGATGCCATTGAAAGGGTGCAAAATAAGTTTTTTAGAAATTATCCTTTTAAGCTTAAAATTCCCTACTATAAGTCAATTTTGTCAATGTTATCAATGGACACACTCGAATTAAGACAACTCGAGACAGATTTATGTTTTATCGTTAAATCAGTAAATGGAACTATTGATTGCAGTTATCTGTTAAGTAGACTTAACTTTTGTGCTAATAGAGGTACAAGGCTTTAACAACTTTTTTTATGTTGATTTTAACAGGAGTACCTACGGCCAGCATAATCCAGTTACCATAGATTCTCACCATACTTTTAAAACCTCTATTAAACATATTCGCTAATTAATTATTATTATATTTTGCTACAGTTTTTTGTAATATTGCTACTTTAATTTTAGTTGCTTTTTTTTTGTAAATTGGTTGATACCATAAATAACTAAATAAATAAACTTGATGTAATTTACAGATTGTGCCCAGGCTTTTGACAAGGTTGATCATGGCATTTTAGTCTGAATAAAGGCAGATTTTTATTTCTCTGGAGGTTCATACCTTCCAGATATAATAATCAAAAGCAGAGAATCAGAGTTAATAATAAATGTATTGTTTCATCAGGGTAATATATTGGGCGTTACAGTGTCTGAAGTTCGGCACAAGCTTAATTTTGATTTTAAGCTTCTTAAATCTGTATCTAATAGAGGAGGTTTAGTCAATATTCAAAATGATCTAGATCGAGCTCGAAAAAGTCAAGGTTTTGGTTGAATATTATTATGTTCAGAATTGTAAACTTAAGGGATGTACTAAAATTAAAAATCTGTCATGTGAGTGTACTATTCCAGCTTTAGGCTTAATAATCATTATAATTATAAATAAAGTTTTCCAATAACTTGCATTTATTATTCATATCATATAAGGAATTTAATACTCGAACTACTTTCAGATTCTATATACTGCTCTTGTATGACAGCACTTAGAATATGCATCTAATACTTGATACAGAAATGTTCAAAAAGTATGGCATCTATCCTTATTTCTATAGTTCAATGCTATGAGGAAGGCTCATTGATATATAGCATTCTAATTAGTTTTAGTTTTAAATATTCTAACTGAGGTTTGATTAATAGTGTTGAGTATAGAAAATAATAATTTTGGAAATAAAAAGCAGTAAAAAAACAGGAGTTTTTACCTCTGTAAAAGTCCATAAACATGCCAACAGACATGAGACTTCAAATCATTCCTAAGTCCACGCCTGACATATTCATAAGCTTCATCTTTTCGTCCCAAACAGTTTAATGTTAATCCTTTCATGGCTAAAGTTTCTAAAAGTATAAAATAAACATGTCACTAGTTTTCACAACAAAAAATTGGCTTTTGTGTAGCACCAAAGAGCTGCCAAGTTAGGTAATTTGTTATGTTAAGAGTAATCATAACTAACCTCCATGTTCCTGAAATTTTGGATTTGTCAGGATTTGCTTGGCGAATTTCAGCCCATTTTTGTACTGTTTGTGCTCGTAGCTTTTCTAAAAACAGATAAACTACTATTAAACGTCCAATTTGTGCAACTGTTGAAGTTTCCAAGCTTTGATTGTTAAATAGGCTTGGACAAAAATAGACTTGTTTTGGATGTGATTTATAATAGAAAAAATTAATAAATATACTCTTAGAAGGCATATTTAGGGATGACACAGCATATACGTGGTTTGTATAAACATTTCTTTAGCATATATCCCTAAATTCACAAAATATTTTGAATTTTCCTAAGAGGATGCGGTGTAGGAATCCAAGCCAGGGGGGTACTTTCGAGTGTGTTTTAACCACATTAAACACTAACCAAAATCCGTTTAAAGAGGGCATTCTCTTTCGGCGGTAAAGGATTGCTCGAGGGCATGGTAAACACTTAAAAAACGTCAGTTTATGAGCCGGTAAATAAATGAATTTTCGAATATCGAAAACCTCGTGGCCTCAAACCTCTATTTTCCGATGTCGATCGTGTCACGTGACTTGACTTGACAGAGTTGTCAAAACCCTCGTTGACAGATGTCAAAAATGGGTCGGTAAGGTAGTTAGTGATGTTATTGGCCGCTATTTTTAAAGATCAAACAATATTTCATAATAAATGGACGACTGACGTGAAGGGTACAGTATATAATTCATTTTACGTCTCTTTCTAGCAGGAGATAGCAAGGAACTACGTGCAGAAGGAAAGTTCTTCTTTTTTACCATTTATTATTTTAGGACTTTGCTATGTAGCAACAGCGCAGGTCTAAATAATTTTTCCTACCAGTTATCAATATGGCGGTGCTATTCTAGTGAGAGAGAAATAGAGTAATGGCTGTTGTAAAGTTAAAATTATAGCGGCCAGCGTATTGCTACGAGGAAGCTTCGTGAAATACTAAATTCACACATTTATTGCGACAGTAGTTATACTATTAAATTGAATTCATTTTTTTTGAACTAATATTAATATGGCTGACGTGAAGTTTGTCGATATTATATTTCTTCCTACCAGGAGATAGAAAGGGAAAATTCTTCTTTTTGCTAAATTATTGTAGTAGTATAGGATTTTGCTATGTATAGTAACATGTAAAATCTAAATAAGTTTTTCCAACAGTTACCAAGCTTACGGACAAATAAACCACTTTAGCGGCTACACCGGTTTAAAGACAATTCAGTTTGGCCAGTGTTTATATGAGAGGATAAGAAAAGAAAGAAGAAAAGTTTACACGGTAGTTTAAAGGGGTTTAAAACCGGCTCATCCAATTATTTAAATCAATTTAAGCTAAACCGGTTTACGATCGCTAAAGCGGTTTAAGAATGTTTATACCACAAATGTATATAGCTCCGTGGGGAGCTACATATATATCTGTGGTTTATACATGCCAATTATCTTAAACCGATTTGCACTAAATCACTTTAAAGCGCTCGTATAAACTTGGTAAGTGATCAATATGACATTCCTATTTTGGTAAAAAAGAGAAACATAGGCCTTCGTGCAGCTAAATATATAGCGACCAGCATATTGCTACGAGGGATGTTCAAGAAATAATGAATGCAAAAGACAGGTACTGCGTGCTATAGAAATATGAAGCGTATACTAAGGAAAAAAGTTAATAATTTATTTTATAGTAGGTCTCGTTTTAGGAGGAAGAGGTCAAGAGCATACGTGAAGGAAAAAAATTCTTCCTTTCGAAATAGTGTAGGAGCAACAGCACTAGAACAAAATAATGTTTACATAGGTATTGTTGCTGTTTTGTTACAACAATAAAAAATTATAGACTGTTGTCAGGCTTACGTGTACTTTACAAAATTAAGTTGCTTAGACTCTCTTCTAAATCTCATAGGAAGTAGCAACCAAGTGGATTTGCTTACGAGTCATTAAAAAAGTTTCACTGTTTTACCTAGAGACAAAAATATCGTGCTTTTTAGTAAAAAAAAAATTATGTGAGAAAGCGAATTTTTACGAGGGCGGTTTAAAATGTGCGAGTTTAGCAAAAGTTCATAATTAATGGAAAATGTTGAAATTTAATGAATATGCATAATAAGATAAATCTGGCTTATCCAGATTAAAGAAATTTACTTAGTCTTTGTCTCATATGAACTTATCTTACGTTTAGACCAAAACGTATCTTTTCCGGTTTGTTGTTTGGCACCTTCAGCCATGTAGCAAGAAAGTGTAGCTATTTAAGCTAATATTTTTACATGTCAGTTTCATTTTAGCTAGAAATAATTGTGGTGTATGTGTGTGCCGGTGTATTGTGTGAAAGAGATAGTGTACGCTTAAGCTGACGTGAAGCTTACATAAATTTAACCTTTTTGTGTCCCATAAACTTATTATACGGCCAAGCTTCTCTTTTATCTGTAAACTTTTTTTACATGGCAGTTTCACCCTATAAATGAAACAAAAGGTGTACATAGAAACAGTGACTAAGCTGACGTAAACTTTATAGTTTTTTTCTTAAGTGTCTCAAATACGTTTCAGGTTTAGAGAAAAAATTCTTTTAAGATCTTGGTATGTATTTTTAAAGCTATGTTGGTAGGAGTGACGTGAAGTAAGTTGTATCACTCATATCACTGTCTATTTTAGCACAACATTACAAGAAATTAGTTTTTACTGGGATTTGCTGTGTATCAACAGTTTTGGTCTAAATAACAAACATTTCCTATCAGTTATTAAGAATTTAGGTGTTGAAGAACCCTTCTTTCTTTTTCTAAATCGTTTAAGATTTTGATACGTATTTTTAAAGATATTTATAAGACTGACGTAAAGTACGCAGTAATTAATCTTACGTTCGTTTTAGCAAAAGATAGTAGTATCTAGTATCGGTCATGAGTTTGGCGTTGCTGTTTTTTAGAGATATAAGCGTTGCAGCCTTTGTGAAGCTAAAATTATAATAAACAACGTATTGCTACGAGGACGCTTCAATTTTGGGACACCCTGTATATATGATATAGTTTTTCCAAGTGGTTTTGGTATGTAACATCAAAATAAATCTGGTCAAGATAATATTTCATGCACGTCAGTTAGCTAAAGATGGAAATATATCTATGGTAATGTCATATTTACATGAGACAGACGAGGGAATTTACATGATGTTACGAGGGCGTTTTAAAAAGTACTGGTTTGTAAAATATAATTATTTTAGATAAATATTTAGTTATCAATAAAAAATCATCACAAAATAAATTATAAATATTCCCATATTTTAAAAGTTTTGCATGTAAACTCAGAACATTGAAAGCGTTTCAATGTTCTAAGCATACAAATTTATTTATTAGGGCGGGTTATCTTGCTGACGTGAAGCGCATAAAATATAAAATAACGTTAATTTTATCCTTTTGTCTCAGATAACCCTACGTGTAGAAGTGAAACTTCTGCTCAGCTATATAGCAAAAAAAAAAAACGGTTCTATATAAAACGGTTATAGAAGATGTTTTCCCAGGTCAGTTTTACCCTTCACACGATAGAGCAAACCATATACAGTGCCGTTGTAAAATCAAATTAATGTGAGGCAGCGAATTTTTGCGCGGGCATTTTAACCAACTAGTTTTACAAAAAAAAGATCGCAACAACTATTGATGGGTCAGTATGACCCACTGTATTATTTATTCAAAAAAAGGTAACGAAACTTACAACGTATTTTCTAACATAAAAACAAAAAAAACTTACTTAGTGCAGTTAGAACAAACTTTTACTGCACATTGTTGACAAATAGGCTTTTTACAATTATTGCAAACAGTATTTGTTTTTCGGTCCTTTGACCATGGGCATATGGCACATCTTTTTTGCTTGGACGTTGTTCTATCAGTGAGTGGCACAGGAGGTTCTGGAATCTCAGTGTGAAATATATTGGAGCCCATTTCTCGAACCTTTGTATTTCCTAGTCTTTTTATGACGAACGGCTTGCATAGCGATACTCCTAGCCGCTTTAGAAAATCATTGCGCGTAATTTTTTATTCATTAGATGCACAGTTATATAAAACATAACTACTAATTCCAGCAATATTCAATATTGCATGAAATAATGCCATTGGCCAACGTCTTGTTCTGCGCGAAGTAGAATAATTTGCGCATTTTTCGTTAAGAGCATCAACCCCTGCTTTAGTCCCATTGTAGTACTCGATTATATCTGGTTTCAATGAAATCTCATTTATCTTATTATCGTTGTGCATACTTGATACTAATATAACTGCTTTATTAGTTTTTGGAACAAATGATATCATGGTAATCGCCGGAGAAAAACCAAAAAGTGAACTTTTAGGTTGTCGCTTTCGGCTGGGTTAAAATTCTGGTGGTATTTGACGTTTATTTTTTTTTAGAGTGCCTACATAAGTAAGCTTATTATTCAGCAGCTCATTTACTATCTCAATTAAAGAGTACCAGTTGTCAGCAATTATATTGCGGTTGGTACCATTATGTGCTTTGTCAAGCACAACCTCCGAAGGATTCGAAAAACGTTTTTCTTTAGGGGCCCGATCTCCAATTTGGGCACCTGTATATACTTCGGCGTTCAACATATAGTGGGTCTTTGAATCCGCCAGAATTTGTACTTTCAAGCCATACTTAGCTGGTTTACTAGGGATGTACATACGGAATCCGCATCTACCCCTAAAGGGTACCAACATCTCATCCAGGGTAACATTATCACCAGGGTTATACATTTCCCGTGCGTTATCCACAAATGTATTAAAAACTTCTGAAATCGGCGCCAGTTTGTCCAATTTGATCCTTTCCTTCCTGGTTTGTAAATCATCAAAGCGTAAACAACAAAGCAAAAAAGAAAATCTTGCAAGGCTCATTGTAGCTCTAAAAATGTCTCTTCCTGTTCCATCAGTACACCACATTGACCTTAGATCCTCATGACCAGACTTGAATAAGCCTTGAAGATATAACAAACCAAAAAATGCTTTTAGCTCATCTTCACTTGTTTTGGCAATAAATGTTGGCTAAAATTTTCTTCTGGCAGCCCTACGTCTTTTGAAACTTTTATATTTGGCCTGACATAGTCCAATTTTTATATTGATAAATTTACAAACTATCTTTAGGATCTTATCATTTATAAGTAAGTTCCATGCTGACTCAGGTGACTTGGGTGGATTGGACAATGCAAAGCCCTTCAAACCTGGTTTAGTGTAAATAATGTTATGAGCTGCTGCTCTTCCACGTGTTGCTGCTCCTTTTGACCATCTTATTCCATCCTTTCCAACCCAAGACGTAAAATTAATTAGAGGTTGATCTTCCTCAGAATCATCATTGCCAGAAACCTCACTCAGAGAATCATGTTCACTAAATAGCTCGCAGTCCTCTTCAGAATCATCGCTTTTATCTCCATCCTCCAAATTTTTCTAAGAGCGTCCTGTTCATTCTCAGCAATTTCCAAGGGCACATTGGCGCCATTTTCATCATCCGTGAACTCATTAGTTTCATCTACGTTTTCGAGGTCCTGCCAAAAATCGTCATTTTCTATGATGTCTAAAAGCTCCGCATCCGTGTATAATTTGGAATCCATTTTTATGGATAACTAGATACAAAAATTACAATAAACACTTGTTCGAAACAATTTTTATGCAAAAAAACTTACCAAAATAATTATTTTATAAAGTGCTAAATTGAAAATATTTATAACGCAACAACTACCGCTGGGTCACTTTGACCCATTTTCGTAAATTCGGCCACAACGAAGCTGCATTCCTACGTAGTTAATGTGCTACTAAAACATTAGTAGCACATTAACTAGAGTAATTAAAAGTATTTAATATTCATTTCTCTATGTGCTAAAAGTAAACACGCGCGCTAGACAAAGTCGTGAAGCCTTGCCCCCAAGTTACAAAATTGGAGGGGGAAATTTCAGTTTAAAGGCGTCTCTGGGTCAATTTGACCCCGTCAATAGTGGTTAGGGGTTAAATAATAATAATAACATAAATAGCAAGTCTCTGTCTTTATTTGTTCTTAAATCTAATTAATAATAAAGTAAAAACGTTTTTAACAAAAAAATCGTGTCGTCAATTTCCAGCTCGATCGTACTCAATTTCTTCATAATTTTATCGATATTACTCAATATTTCCTTTTCAGGAGGAGTAATCATCTCTTCAATCTGTAAAATAAATAATTATATAATTTAAAAGAAAAGCACACAATTAAACATACATCATTGATTTGCTCTTCAGTGGCTCCTTGCGCCCTCATCCCCAACAAAATGGTTTCCACCCTTTGTTTTTTATCAATGATCCTCTTGTTTAATTCCTTCTCGTGATTCCGCCTTGAAATGTGATTAAACAGGGTCTTATAGCACATTTCTAGGAGCATTCTAACCACGTTTTCTAGCTGAATGTGGAACAAAGTGAAATTCTTAGTTGGGCCGTTATTTGCCGAGGTTTTCCTCAGTTCCTAAACAGAATTTGGATGCTGTTAATAAAAAAAAAACAAGAAGTCACTTAATGTGACATGTTGGTGAATAGGAGTGAATAAGTGAGTATAACAGAGTATAAACTACTAGATAATGAGATTATATTACAAATCGAAGCCAAAAAAATGTGCAGAATGCCGATGATAGAAAAATGAAAATAATAAAAAAAACTGAAGCTGTTAACAACAAGTTTTTTATGGTACTTAAAGTGGATGCCAATAATTATAGTGTTTTTATAAAAAGGGAGAGAATCAATATAGGTTAGAACCATTGTGCAATATGTAATGATTATGGCATAACATTATTTTCTAACGATATATCTGGGCCTTAGTTCTAAAAGGGACAAAGTCATTTTTTTTAGATTTGGGCTTAAGTGCATTTTTGAAATCGGCACAGACCAGATTATTATGTGTAATAAGGGCCAAAGTTTATCTTTCACAGGAAATAAATTACAAATCCGCTAAAGGCCAATGTCAACATTTCAATTTTATACTCTTTTTTCAATAAAAGGGCCAATGTGTACATAGGCCCCAGGAATCTAATATCGACATTGGCCTTTTTAGAAATAAATGGTTTTGATCTGTTGCGACAATGGCCCTGAATTAAACATTTGTTTTTCTTACTGCTTCTCAGTTTGTTTTGACTGTTGGCGGGAAATAAGTGTCGATTTGTTATTTTATGCATTAGAAAGGAGAAATACTAGTTTTTTAGTTTAATTTTACTCTTATTTATAATGTTATCCCGTGGCCAAAAGTTGGTAAATTTGTGTTCAAGTTCTAAAACTGGTTACAATGATTCAGGTAAAGACTTAAATAATATATCATAATTTTGATTCCAAAATTGCCTAGGGCACATAATAAAATTTAATATCAATAAGTGAGTTGTTATAATGTTTTTAAAATAGAAATTGTATTAATAGTAACTAAAATAAGTAATTGAAATAGTTTTTATATTCACGTATACAAGTTGAAAGCTAATGAGACTATTTTTATAGCTAATAATTTTGTCGTATAAAAATTAGTCATACGTTTTTTTTGTTATTAAGTTTACTGAGTGACTCGAAATCAGCATTAGCTGCTAGTTTTTGAGGAAGCAAAATCCTTGCAAACAGAATCTAATGTAACTGATAAAACCGCTGTTGAGTCAGGATCGTCGAATTTGTCAGGCGAAGTCTTTACTGGATTATCCGAATTACCAAAAGCTGTGAAAGTATTATCAAATAAGGAGATTCAAACTAGTAATTAAGACGACCATATCAATAAGGATTATGCTATTTTGCAAAATGCATGTCACTCTTTTGAGGCGCCCTTATGTTCACGTATAGACGGGAATTTAAATGAAACCAACTATTTATCACGTAAGTTGTTATTGCTTATTATTTTTAAGAGATGATTTTTTACTTTTTCTTACTAGAAGAAGAAGTAATACAGCTGGAAATAGACCAGCCAAATATCGACGACACTGATAAATCCAACACAACAACGCAATCAATCTGGGGATTTCGAGGCATATTCAGGTGATGTATATGATCCTGTAAATGATGATACCAGTAGCGGTTCTGATTCAGATATAAACCAAAACATATCTAAAGAACTTGGTACTCCAGTTCATATATCAGCAGACACTGTTGTTACAAATAACATAAATTTTACGAAGAAGAAAGGAAGGAAAAAAGTCATAGAGGGCCAAGAAAGTAGAAAAAGGAAAACGGATCGGAACAGTTGGGATAAAAATAAAAGAAAAATGGCAAAAACTCAGAGTAAAGCGTATTTGATAAAAGCAGGGAAAAGAGTTTCTGAAAAAAAAAATTAAAGATCCCTGTACCTGTAAGAAAAAGTGTTCAGAGAAGTTTTCTAACGACGCAAGAACGGAGTTATTTCAGGGATTTTATATGTTATCACAAGAAGCACAAAACCAATTTATTGCTAACCATATTCAAGAGTTTCCAAAAAGATCAGAGACGTGTAGAGAAAATAACAAAGAAAGCAGAAGAAATTACAGTAGATACTATTTTTTCGACCTTAATTCTGAAAGGATCGAAGTTTGCCAAAAAATGTTTTTATCTACACTTGATCTCACTTTAAAAAAAGTGCGCATTATTGTAGAAAAAAAGCGAAGCTTTAATGGTATTTGTCCTGATGACGCCAGAGGAAAACATTTAAACCATCCCAAGGTAAGCCAATAAGAAAAATATTTAATCCGTAGCCATATAAAAATGTTTCCTGCATTCGAGAGTCACTATTCAAGAGAACAAACAACGAAAAAATATTTGTCCCCAGATCTGTCGATATCCAAAATGTACAAACTGTATGTTGAGTATTGCCAAGAAAACAATAGAGTGCCAAAAAAAGAATCCCTGTATAGAAAAATTTTTAATGAAGAGTTCAACTTTTCGTTTAAAAAACCTTACAATGACACCTGTGCAACAAGTTTTTGCTTCGGCTTAAATCAGTTACTAATGTGGAAGAAAAAAAAGCGACAAGCTTAAGTGCAAAACAAATGCTAATTTATTAGTTATGAGCTTTGACTTGCAAGAGTGTTTGCCAACTCCTAACTTACAAAGCAGTGTGTCTTTTTATAAAAGAAAACTTTGGACATTCAATCTCACAGTTTTTGAATCACATAAAAATATAAATTCGGCAAAATGTTATTTATGGAATAAACAATAGAAACAATAGTTCTTGTCTGTATACTTACCTTCATAACATTCCCTTTGATGTGAATGAAATAATTATGTACAGTGATTGTTGTCCTGGACAAAACAAAAACATTTTAATTTCTGCTATGCTGCTAACGATTATTGAAGAATATTTTAAACGAGAAGGAAGGCATGTCAGCATATATCACAAATTTCTTATTCCGGAACATACTCATATGGAAGCCGACCAAATTCATGCAGCCATTGAAAAGGCTAGAAAAAATACCACAGTAAAAATAGAAATTCCTAGAGACTGGGCCAATTTAATTCGTTTAGTGCTTAGGAAACTCCCAATTTTTGTGCATGAGATGGCTCAGGAAGAATTCTTGAATTTTAAGTCACTCCTTTCGGGAAAGTTTCAGCACAAAAAAGTTAATACTTTGGGAAACCCTGTTGTTTGGGCTAAAATAAGAGTCATTCACTATTCTACCGAAAATCCTGGTCTGCTGAAATACAAAACCACTTTTGCTGAAGACGAGCCATATCAAACGTTAAATTTATTAAGAAATCAACCCGCAATTCCGAAAATGCAATAAAACTTTTCCCTATTAATAAAAAACCGTTTCCATTCCAAAAAATAAAGTACAACATTTGAGGGACTTATTACTATTTATTGATAAAAACAGTCAGCCATACTATTCTGCAGTTTCTTAATGGACTAACTTCTTCTGAGACTGCAATTGATAATCTTGGTGAAAGTGAAGATGATGAAGATTCGCTTTAGGTGCCTATATTTTTATCAAAATGTATGTGCAACGACTTTTACGAAGTTTTTTCTTGTGTTTTTAGTTTCATTTTGATTTTTTTAAGTTGGGCCAAAGTGTTATTAGTTTATTTTATTATTTATTAAAAAAAGGCCAATGTCAATTTTTTTTGAAAAATAAATATATTTTAAACATTTTTAATTTTTTTTTTTTTAAAACCTATATCCTTTATACCCAAATCAAGCTTAAGAAAAATATAGAAACCTATCTATGTTGTAAAAACCAAACCTAATGCGACCTTATTACCTTTAAAGTCAATTTGTCAAAAATTGCGATTTATGACTTTGGCCCTTTTGGAACCAAGCCCCAGATATATACAAATGGATTTTATCAAATAGTAAAAAAACCTATAAGAATAGTCTACAAACGCCAAACATTAATTGATTATATCGTAACTAATAATAAGAATCTTGAATACAAAGTCTACCTTACATGTCAAAAATAAGTGGTATTCAATTCTGTCAATTACAATACCTCAAGAAAAAACACAAAATAATAAAATGGTAAGCTTCCAGAGGTCCCTCAAAATTATGATTCAAGTAAATCACAAAAAATATTGCTTAATATTGTTTGGAACAATGATATTTCTGATATAAACATTTAGGCGATACTTTTATTGGTGACCCAGGGTTAAGATACTTCAAAAGCAAAAATAATTAAAAGAAAATAATTAGACCTGAGATAAGAGAAATGATGCAGGAAAGGGTTTTATTATATAAAAGGGCTGAATGGATTTAAGTGATAAGAATCCAAAATAAATAGAAATATCATTGTCAAAAAAAAATAATAAAATAGAAAAAGAGAAATTCTATAATGAAACAATAGTTTTAAATAAAAACAACCCAAAAGAACTGTGGAATAACCTTAAAACGGCCTTACCGGGGAAAAATCAAATATTGCCAGATGAAATCAAGTTCGACACAGAAATAATCACACAATAGGAAGACATAGCTAAGAGATTTAATAAATATGTTATATACAGTATTGATAGTATAATATTTGATGATTTTAATAATTTTTATGTGTATTTTTTATTGATGTAAAATAAAAACATTTCATTTCATAATACTTAGAGAAGTTTAAGTTGCGTAATTTCTTTAAAATATATTTAACAATTATATTGTAAAGAAAGTATTCACCTGTATGTGCAGAAAATTCTCTTCATATAACTGATACGACAGTTTTTTAGCATCTTTGGCGGGAATCATGGCCAGCTGTTGTATCTGGTCTGGTTCAATGTAAGGTTTTAATTTAACCAACCTAAAAAAAAAAATATAAGTATCCAAAATTACATTTAGAAGTGAAGATTACCTAAATATCCTGGCGGCCTTAGAGTCATACTTTTCAAGCACCACCTGCTCAACCAACTCCCATACAAACTGAGTAAAAGCCTCTTTTAAATATATTTGATAGGACCCCCCACTGGCTTCACCTGCTTTCCTAAGCAGTTTGCTATTATCTTGCTCTAAAACAATATGACTTCTCTATTATTATTATCCCATCCACTCAGGTAATATTACCAATAATGTTGATGTACTGGTCAAAAAACGGTAAAGTATGACTGTTGTTACTTTGTTGCCTCTTCAAAATATCCTTAATCTCTATGGCCGGTATGGGATTTGATACATCTGCCCACGGTTCTGTCCTTATATACATTTGCCTTAAAAATAACCTAAAACCCAATCACTGAAAATAAGCTGAAAATGAAAAATACTTAAAAAATTACTTAATAATTTCTCCAGAACATTCATCAAATTTCCTAGTAAAAGCAGTGACCATAATCCTGTCCCTCATATCTTGGTGAAACCGATCAAAATTCACTGCCCAATAAATGTTTTTATCTAAAAGATGCCCATTACAAGTTCTCCTCAAACATTAAAAACGAAATAAACTTACAACTTAATGCAACGCTACTATCTGCTTGGTGGGCCACCAGATTTTTTATTTCAATATTTGGTATTACATGCATCTCTTTCTCGTCCACGTGCAGGTCAGGCACAGGTTTCTCATCCGTGGAATATGGTATTCTTTGTAAATATTTTGCGGTAATCAAAAAAATCAATTTGTCCTTAATGTGTACCAGTGTGGGCGGCCGGTCGCTATTCTTCGACATTCTTTCGTGAACTTTTAATATTAATTCCGGGGCTGACCAGTAACCTCTTTGTAGAATTTCTTCTACGATCATCTCGGCCTCATCTCCGTATTGAGTTTTAATGAGGTTTAGGTACTTTGGGTATCTGAGCATGTAAAGTACCTTTTCTGAATCCAAACTGTAATTTGCTAGATTTTCATTTTTGTTCGCTTTGAATGTTACTAATCTATGTTTTATTAGTATGCATAGGGCTTCTTTTACCTAAAAATGACAAAATATTTTTTTTAAGTGAATTACTGCCATATGCATATAGTGGTAAGATTTACATCATTTTTGGTTTTGTTTCTACACTAATCTTATTTATTTATTTAGTTATTTATTTACGGAAACCATTTACAAAAGTGTTACATAGCATACCCATACAGACATATATATTCAGATACAAAACTATCTATAAATCAATGAAAGGTTTAGATGAGTTAATTATTCAAAGCCCCTATGAAATAATATTCTTTAACTGCCCCTTAAAAGATGTAATCCTAGAGTCAAAAAAGCTTATCTGTCCTGACAGACCATTAGCACTTTGAGCCATTTGTGTAATTGGCTCATTAATACCATAATTGGTATGGTGGAATGGGACTGAAAATATTTCTGATTGTCTATTCAATCTGGAAGGTACCCTCAGTTTAAAAAGAGACAATAACTCGGGACAATCTATAGTAGCATTTAAAACCTTATGCATAAAACATAAGTCAAGTAATGTTCTTCCTGACTCTAATGTGGGTAAGTTCAGGTTATCCCTGACCCACTGATAGTAATACTCCTGTCTCATGTAACCACATCTAAAAGCAGCCACCCTTAAAAATTTATTTTGAGTTTTTTCAATCTGCTCAATGTAGCAGTTATATGACGGGGACCACACAATTGAGCCATACTCCAAGATGGGCCTAACAAGAGAGCAATAAAGTAATCTAAAAGTAAACAAAGACAAATCAGTTGTAGACTGTTGGATAAAACCCAGCATTTTCATTGCCCTACCAGTCACCTGATTGATGTGACTTTTAAAAGACAACCTGGAATCAATAAATATTCCTAAGTCAGAAACCTCTGTTTTGACACCAATTGCTACATTATTTATTTTATAAAGAAAAGCAATAGGGTTTCTTTGCTTAGAAAAAGTAATCTTATGGCACTTATTAAGGGACATTCTATTGAAGTGGCACCAATCAAAGAACAAATTAAGATCTTTTTGCAGGAGCACAGCATCGGAAAAGGATGTGATAGGCCTAAATAGTTTCACATCATCAGCAAACATTAGCACACAACAATTTTTAAGGTTTCAAACTAAATCAATCAAAAAGAGGCAAAACAAAACAGGGCCTGAGTGAGAGCCCTGTGGCACCCCAGATGGCACCAAAATTTCTTCTTCTTTTGAATCTTTTGGAAATCATGTTTTTCTGGCATAGTGTATAACACAGAATTAAAAATCATTTAGTTAACATTCTTTATACCCCCTATGTTTTTTAAATATTGTGACAAAATTCAGGAGCATGTTCCTTGGACAAAATCACATAAAAAAGTTCCTATGAACATAATATGTCCTAAATGTCTTAGATTTTACACTACAGGGTGGTAAAGTTGAAAGAAAAAAACTTTTTTTTCTATAAATTTGATACCTACCCCTGTAGATATTTTTCTGAACATTGGTACATACTTTCTAAGCCTGTTTAATTAAGTTTTTTTATACATAATATAGATTTTTATATTTGTCATTGGCCTTCGTGGGGGTTTTGAACTGAACATCTTTTTAAAATATAAGGATACGCCACTGGTTTTCCTTGTTAAAAATTCAGTTTTGAATCTATCCAAAAATTTTACCTGAGTCATCCTGGATATGGTTGCTAGGAACATTGATGAAGATTAGGAACAAGACAGGTCAAGAATCGACCCCTGTAGAATCTCAACTTCCACCAATGTATCTGCCGATACAGTTTCTGGAGAGTTTATTGTTTATCAAGAAGAATGAGAGTGGGGTGAAAGGATATGACTAAAGGTGTAAAGGCATTTTTAGTGTATCTTGCTCTATATTATACATTTATTTGATGTTTGTACATATCTATCTTCTGATAGGATTAAACAATTTGATTTGAAATGTATCTGTAGAAGGAGATAATATCTAGGATATAAGAACTCACCTTCGATAAGGGCAGATCGGTGCCCTTCCTTACATACAAAATAGGGCTGCTTTGTCTCTTAAACAGAAAAGCCCCAACGCTTGACACCACAGGGCCAAAACGTTCGGTTAATATCAAGGATATTACTTTGCCCAATATCACAGACATTGTGGATTTTTCTAAGTGGGCAATAAAAAAGGTAAAGACTATAAAACTGTATAAATATTTTTGTTTACATGCGATGGAAATTAGAGGTTGTAATTTCTTAACCTTACTTTTTAATTGACATTGACAGTTACTTTTCCGAATTGAAATAAAATATTGAAATAGAGTGTATTCCTAACTCTATTTCAATATTTTAAATCATAAGCTTATTTTTATTAATTGAATTATTTATAATAATATAACAATACAACATAATGTTTTTTCAATAAATATTTTATAGCTAATGGAAGAAATTATGGTCTTTATTCATGTATAACTGGTTGCCTACCGTTATTACTGTGTTTATTTATTTAAATAATACTGCACGTAATAATTAACAAAACCTCTTCTATTCTTTCTAAGAACCGAGCGCCAACCAAATAAAAAACTTTATAAGGCTATCATAAATATTATTAATAATTAATAATGTAAAAAACGCTCATCCTGCCTAAATAGCAATAACATCACGTAAGCGCCTATGCTGACAAACATTTAAATAAATAGACGCGCAAATAACGCCCTTTTGTCTAGAATTTTAAATACCCCATCGTGATTCCGCGAAGAAACAGTAATAACAGATTATGACCACGTCCTTGCGGATAGCGGATAAATGTCCTTAAACGCGTGATAGAATTCATATATATATATATTTTTTATTAACAATACCTACAAGTCGCCCGAACAGGATATAAGTTGTAAATATAGAAAACACGAATCGAATTGCAGCTAGGAATGTTGATGGATTTATCAAGAAATCGTACTATTAATTAAGGTGTTGAATAACAAATGAGTAGGTGTGGGATCAATAAATAAAATCAGATTTTAATTTAGGTATAATAACCTGTTAATAATATTAATGCTTTCTTTTAATTTTTATAATATCAGTCAAGAGATGGCGCTTAAAGCTTTGTGTGATTTTTATTCTATTTCTGGCATTTGTGAACCGTCAAAGTGTCAATGTCACATAAGTCAAGTTTTAGGCACAGAACACAAATATAGGTCTAATTTTATGGATGGTGTGGCCTCCATGAAAATGATCCCAACAGCAACATGAGTTGACAAATTAAAAAAATATATATATTAACAATATTGTTTTATAA
This sequence comes from Anthonomus grandis grandis, assembly GCF_022605725.1. Taxonomy (NCBI): domain Eukaryota; kingdom Metazoa; phylum Arthropoda; class Insecta; order Coleoptera; family Curculionidae; genus Anthonomus; species Anthonomus grandis. Next base: position 6,343,407 of record NC_065552.1, read on the forward strand.
ATAAATAGCACAATATTAGCCTATTATTAAAAACTAAAAATTCTATAGGTACATACAAATTCAATATTAATGGCATTACTTGTATTGCCTCCCCAAGGGAGAGTTTTGTTTTGCTTAGGGATGGACAAAAATAACCAGTTTTTGGAATAACCGGTTTTTTCATATCGAATAACCGATTATTAACCGGTTATTCTTGTCCTTAGGTTAATCCTCATAACCGACTAATTGAAGCAATAACCGGAAACCCAAAATTCAAAAAATTTAATTTCAGTTCTCCACTTAATGCTGCAAATGCCATTAGTCACATTAAATTACAGGTTGACAAAAATATTAAACTACGAGGTGTAAAACCATCAAATGAAAAAAATGAAAATTTAGGTGCGAAAGAGCAAGGAATAACAAAAAGTATTTGGCAAGTGCATGATGCTGAAAAAAAGTAAGGTTTTCTATGGATGAGGATTATATAAGTGGAGGTTTGCTAACAGAGTTTAAACTATATGAGTCGAGACTCAGCCATTAATATCAGGAAATAGTGATTCAATCCGCTATTGGATAGAAAACAAAGGGGCGTTTCCTAAAACCAGCAGGATTGCACTGAGATTTCTGACTGTTTTAGGGGCATCAGTCCCATCTGAAAGGGTGGTTTCATTATTAAATAATATTTGCACAGACTATAGGAGCAGATTGACACCCGAACACTTCAACCAATTAGTATTTTTAGGTTCTCTAGAAGATTGGAAAATTTAAGTATTAATAAAAATGATCCCAAAATTTTAATTTGTTTTTTTATTGACATCGAGATTTTATGTGAGGTGTTATTTTTGTGTTTTATTATGTGTAACCAAATATCAGCTATAATACAAACACCACAATTGTTACAAGTTATAATTAATTTACCGTACCTACAAGTCGTGATGAATTCAGTAACACATCAGAAACAACTACAATTGTAATTTTTTACAATTGTAGGACTACGCGTACATATGTATAACAGACTTGTTAAAACGAGTTTAAGCTGTTTAGGATTAAAAGTTATGGGTTGTTTGTTAGTCTGTTCGTTCGTATAAGCGATACGGTGAGAAGGCTGATTTCGGTTAGTAAAAATGTCGTCTAAACAATTTATTTTCGAAAGAAAAATGCAGTTTTTGACAAAAATTAAAGAAAACAAGGAAATTCTATTTGGTGCTTTCTCAGATAGACTTAAAAAGCAAGACTAAGTCGAGAAATGGAAGGAAATAGCTCAAGTAGCCCAAAGTATATGCTTAGTTTCAGTAGAGAAGGATTGGACCTACGTAAGAGATACTGTCTGGCAGAATTTGAAGAAATCTGCAAAGGTGAGTCTTTCGTTATTGAGCAATCAACATAAATTATTTACAAATAATTTTGACATTAGGTACTAAACCCATTATAGATAAAATATACACAATGACATAATATAGTATTTCGCATTTTAGCTTAAAATAGACAACGCGAAAAAAACAGGGACTGGTGGGAAAAGCATGTTAAAGGTAATACCATCTACTTCAAGGAAAGCCAGTAATTCATTCGTTATTATCAACTCGTATAGACTAGTATATGGGTTTTATGTGTCTTTTGAAATAAAAAGTACAGCAAAATGCAAAATTTTATAACAAATCCATTTCCAATCTATTCATCTATCCATTTCTAATTTCCACTTTTCAATTGTAGGAAAGAGAAAAGTTGTCGAAAGCACGGGTGAAAGTGACGATAAAAATGAAAAGCTGAAACTACAAATTGAACATATAAAATTACAAAACTATAAAACCAAGCTGGAAATATTAAAATTAGAAAAGGACCTCGGGTTACCGTTTTCTGAATTTACCTCGCAGTTCCAAAATAACTTCCATTCAGAAAACGGCAAGACCTATTTATCTTTATAATAATTTATCTAGTACCTATAGTTTAGATAGTTTAAATCCTTCGTTAATAAAAGTTGTTAATAAATGAAAATATTTTCGTCTTTATTTTGTAGATATGTATATTTTTGAACTTTAGTATAGAAATGAAACACGTTTTTAATAAATTTTAGAGCACCCTATATACATATTTTACTACTAGAGTCTGTTGTTTCTGTTAAAATAATTAATCAGTTCGCTTAATGTAGCTTGCGCTCCAACAGGGGGATTGTCATCGAGATGTTCATAATTTTCTTCATTGTCTGATAACTCTTCACCATCGTCTACCATAAAATTATCCGTGTCCCCATCACCTTTTGAAATGTTGCATAAAGTGGCACAGCATTTAAAAACATTTGCAGCAAAAACAGGGCTCACGCGTAGGTAGTTCAAACAAGGAGATTTTTCTTTTAAAATCCTAAACGCATTTTCTATTACTCTTCTTGTTTGTTTGTGAGCTCTGTTGAAATTTTAGCGCGCTAAAACAATGGTTGATTCCACCAACATATGAAAATCCACTAAATCAAGCCCAACAGGATAAGCTGAGTCTCCCAGAATTACCGAATTAGGATGGGGAGACCCATCCTAATTCATGAGAAGATAAATAAAATAAATTACTGTTACGAAGTACTCTTACGTCATGAACGCTACCGGGCCAGTTAGCACTAACATAATAAAAATTTAGGTCAGGACCACAAATAGCCATGCAATTAATTGAATGTTTACCATGGCGATCTACAAAGGCTGACTCGTCTATAGTCGGGGCATCTATATTTATCAGTGTTCCATCGACAGCACCACATACTTCGGGAAAACCGGCGATGCCATGAAATCTTTGAATAATATCCAATGTGTTATGTGGCCATGACACGATTTCGTCAAATTTTATATCATTTACCGCATTAATAGTGTCATGTACGCATCGGCACAGTCATTTTTGAAACTCCATGCATATCGCAAACGCCATGATACTGACCTCCATTTCCTAGCCAATGTAGAGCAATTAATGTCTTCTGTTGTGGAGTCAATCCATACCACCGAATTGTGTTATTATTTAGCGCGGCTCCAATATCCCGAACAAGACTTTGACATTGCTGTCTGTTAAGACGGAACCTTTCCTTGAACTCGCCATCGCTAAGAAAATTAAAGTCTGTTCTTATGTTGAATCGGTATTTCCTGTGGGGAGGCACCTTCATTGTCACTTTCCGAGTCACTTGACTACATACCGAGAACGAAAACTAATGTTCACAGTGAGCTAGTTGATATTAAAATACTGGGTTTACCGAATTTACCCACTAATATATATTTACAATTGTGGGAAATACTTTAACACAAATATACAAGTACTGAAGTTGTGTTACAGAATACGTCTACATATGTAAAAAATCTTCCGTAATTACTAGAGCCGCACAGGTAATTACAAGATTGTTCTGTTACGGAAAAATTACAAGTATAGATAATATTTTTACAATTGATTAACTTGTAGTGGTTGTGTTACTGGGTCCAGATTGTTTTGTGCTTACCAATCTGAATACCCTCGAATTTCGTTAAATAAATAGAAAATGAATGTCCTGAATGTTTAAATTTAATAGATTGTTAATAATATATATTAACCGATTATTTACGTACGGTTAACCGTTCAAGGTTTCACCTAAGTATCAAATTAACCGGTTAACTGATAACCGGTTATTTTTTAATAACCGCCCATTCCTAGTTTTGCTCCGTTACTGTCAATGTCACTTGTCATATGACAGGTGACAAATATGCCGAAATTGACGGTTATGAACTATAATAATAATAAAATAAAAAGGTATTTTTATTTACTAAAACCATGAAGAAATTTGCTTATTATTAACTCTCAGGTTTCCACTGTCTGCCTAACTTAATACGATCATTGACAGCTGTCAACACTGTCAATTCAAATGGCTGTTCTCAAGTGGTCACGTTTGGGTGATTGACAGCTGTCATTCAATGACGTCTCAAAGTTGAAATTGGCTCTGGTTACTGGTGATTGAAATCCCAATCAGTTGGTTGATGACGTCAGATTTCCCAGGATTTTAGTACTAATTCAATGGTAGAATTAGTATGTATTAAAATTTGAAACAAAATACTTAACATTTATTACCTTAGTTAGCTAGCTAATTAGTTAGCCACAATACCTACATAAATGTACATTCCCCATCTATTGGTTTCTAAGTAGTTTCTACATACGGTAAATATGTACTCAGTTCGTCACATAAAATTATTATAATAAGATGCAAAGATGGTAAAAAGAAGATAATTTTCTTAAGTGCGACGTAAAACATGAAATTCCGAAGAAGCACAGACAGGAAGTTGAAGAAATACAAATGCGGTTTATAAAAAAATAACCGATCCCTCCGAAGCTGTACGTTAAGAGAACCGGTCTAACTGACTACGTTTACACCAAAAAGCTCTTAATAACTACGCATCAGTATTTCCTATAAATGTAATAGTGCCGTTCTAAATTCCCTTCCACCGTCATACATAAATTTAGCATGTCATATTTGACATAAACTGGAATATATGTAATCATGCAACCTGCTAGAATTTTTAAAAATACATTATTTTAATGCTGCTAATTATTATATTATTCGTCTGCAAAAAAAGGAAATTTGTAGGCGTTTCCATAATTGGAATAAACCGGTTTTTTCGCTAACTGACATTGTATTGACGTAAATGGCATTTTTTTATCACAATCTTTGGTGGAGATGTTGTCCAATTGCATCGACCGGTTCAATACCACCACATAGGACTTAGGCGGCGTGAAGTGGTTCCATGGAACTCACGTTTCGCCGCCATGTCGATGTGTCCGGTTTCCAAAGGGGAAATGGAGAAGAAAAGTAAATGCATGATGGCGCCCTTACGACCAAAACTTTCCGGAGGTAAACTCGCCTCCCATTCGGATCTCCGGGCGGAGGCTGGTCGGGGAGGTCCATCAGGCGGATCAAAAAGCCTAAAAATCAATTTCTGCAACATCAGAGGCCTAAACACCAATATTAATGCAGTACACCAACACCTGCAATCAAATAAGCCTCACATTCTGGCATTGGCAGAAACAAAGGTCATACCTTCAACAACAAATGTTCACCTCATTTATCCTAGATACGACCTACACACCCGATTTCGACTAAACTTTGGATTGGCAGTATTTGTCAAGAACGATTTGAGTTGCCAGCGGGAGGAAACGCTTGAACCTGCGGACTTCGACGTCATGTGGTTCAAAATAGTAGCCAGTGATGCCACGAAATTTATCTGCTGTATCTACAGACCACCAAGCGACACCCAATATAGACGGCTCTTTTTGAACCTGGTTGATTGCATTAACCATCTGCAAATTGACTACCCAAGCGCAGAAATCATCGTCATGGGTGATTTTAACGTTCACAATATCAACTGGCTGCGCTTCTGCAACAAGAACGACGATAAGGGATGAGAAGCTGAGCTATTTGCCACCATATGCGGACTTACGCAGCTTGTGGAGGAACCTACCAGAATCCTCGATCGAGACGGCGAGTTCGCGAGTCTCCTAGATCTGGTCTTGGCTTCAGACCCTGACTCGTACACAGTATCAGTACATGCCTTCCTAGGAACATCGGACCACAAATTGATAACAGTCTCTTGCCAGTTGGAGGCTAAAACGCAGGATCCTCCGATGCCGCGGAAGGTATGACACTATAAATCAGCAGAGTGGAACCATCTTCGAGAATTTTATCGCTCATTCCCTTGGAAAAAAGTCTGCTTTAGAACCAATAACATTTCAGAATGTGCAAACCAAATTACAGAGACGATCTTGGCAGGAATGGAAGCTTATATCCCTTTTTCTACTAAATGCGGATCAAACAACAAGCAATGGTTCAACCTGAATTGCAAAAAGGCAGTAAACACTAAAAACGCAGCATATCGCAAATGGCGTCAACATCCTTCCATCGAAAATCGGAGGAACTTTTTAGCCTCCAGAAATAGCTGCAAGCGAATTATTGATGAATGCAAAGAGAGTCACAACAGAATCAAAAACAAACTGCTAAACTCCCCAAATGGAACAAGAACTTTCTGGTCGGTATCGAAAGCCGTTAGTCAAGGTTTGCTAAGTCGGCCTTGCCACCCCTAACAACAGATGATGGTTCTATCGCGGTAACAGCAAGGGAAAAAGCCAACTTACTGGGTAAACTCTTCGCATCCAATTCTACTCTGCACTCGCAAGGCAAAACACCGCCATATTTGCCAAGGGTGAATTCATCGATGGGAGAAATTTCGTTTCCCCAACGAATTATAAATAAAATTCTTAAAAGCGTAGACACCAACAAAGCTTCTGAACCCGATGGAATTCCAGCCCTAATACTAAAACGTTGTGCAGACGAATTGACTCCTCCCTTATGTAGACTGTTCACGGCATCGTATAAGCAGGGCCAATTTCCAACAAGCTGGAAAACTGCTCGAGTGCAAGCTGTACCCAAAAAGGGTAAGAAGACGATGTCCTCCAATTACCGCCCGATTGCACTAGTTCCAGTAATATCGAAGATTATGGAGAAAGCAGTCAACCAACAACTGTTAAGATATCTGGAATCATCTGGACTAATCAGCGATGATCAATACGGCTTCCGAAAGCTAATACTTAGATCCACCGGCGATCTTCTGGCCTACGTCACACACTTGTGGATGGTGGCCATGGAGAGGCACGGCGAGTCCCGCTCAGTCGCTCTTGACATTTCCAAGGCATTTGACAGAGTGTGGCATGAGGGACTACTAACCAAGCTCTCCTCAATCGGCATACAAAACTCATTATTGAATTGGATCAAAAGTTTTCTTGAACAACGAACAATCCAAGTAGCCGTCGATGAATATTTCTCCGACAAATTTAACATTAACGCTGGAGTCCCTCAAGGATGCATTCTATCCCCCACCCTTTTCTTGGTATATATCAACGATTTGCTAGCAACCACTGTCAATCCAATCTACAGCTTTGCGGACGATAGCACCCTTATTTCCACATTTAAGTCCGCCAAACCAACGACAGCCGCAAGTTCTCAGAATCTTAGGCAGCAACAAGTAGCTTCAACCAACAACGATATTAGAGCAATCTTGGAGTGGGGCGATAACAATTTGGTCAATTTTAACGCTAAAAAAACGCAGGCTGCAGTATTTACGATGAAGAATAACCTTGGTGGCCCGGAGCTGGTTATGGCAGGGAAAACATTGTCAATGAAATCATCTTTACATCTTCTAGGAGTTGAGATCACCAACAGTATGTCCTGTCATGACCACGTTGCCGAGGTCGCCAGGGCTTCCAAAAAACTCGGAGTGCTTTTCAAAACGAAAAAACTGTATACACCAGAACAGCTGCTGACTCTTTATAAGGCTCAAATACGCCCTTCCCTCGAGTATTGCTCGCATTTCTGGAGCTCTGCACCCAAGCATAGTTTAAACCTGCTGGATTCTATACAGAAGAGAGCTATTCGTCTTATCGACAAACCAGAACTGACAAAGAGTCTGGATAGTCTGGAGCACAGGAGAAAGGTGGCTGATCTCTGTTTATTCTACCGTTATTATCACGGTAAGTGCTCCTCTGAACTGGCAGGCCTGATTCCACCCAGAGCTATTCCGACAAGAAGGACGCGTCTAGCAGCTGCGGCTCATCAACATCGAGTCCACCTGCCTACCCCAAGGACGTCGCTGTATCGGGACTCATTCATCTGGAGAACATCTTCTTTGTGGAACGGGCTTCCACCTCACATATTTCCCGACGCATACAACCTACAACGATTCAAGGTAAATGCCCACAAATATCTTCGCGCAAGCACCACTCCAAGAGTGACATAGGACTTTCCTCTTGTGCTTGTGTTTACCATAAAAAAAAATCTCATTAAAAGCAATATACTTCTGATTTTGGTAGTATGTTATCAGTGTTTTTTATTCTTGTAGGCGCCCAAGTTAAAATGTTTTAATGTTTTTAGATTTATTTTTATATTGGGAATTTAAAATTTGTATAATTTGTAATTTGTGTTTTCTTAATATGTGTGTTTTCATTATGACTTAGGAATATAAGACTAAAAATGTTCTAATTTTATGAATTTAATATTCGCGTTTATTTGTATTTGAATGATGTCTTTATTCGCCAAATTCAAGATAATGGGTGGAATGCATAAAAAGCTAATAATGAATGCATAATATGCTAATGCTTCAAGTATGTACTACATTTCTAAAGTTTATACTACACTAATGAAGCATTTACTACTATCTGTAGCATATACTACTATGTACGCGATACATAGAAGAAGGTGCTATGCTTTGGAAGTATCTACTAGTTATAGTAGTATTTACTACAGTTTAAATGAAGTTGGTGTTTGACAAACTTCGGCCCCAGCAATCAAAGTGTTTTAGTAAAAAATGGCAGTTTTTATGGATGTGCATCGTCAAAAAGTATACAAACAAAGAAGAGAATACAATAATGACGATTTACATCGAAAATTATTTAGGTAATTACCATAAATTTAATAGATTTTTCTATCCCAATCATCTAATCACGCTTTGGTATTTTAGATTTAACAGAAAAAATGTAGAGTGGCTTGGACATTATTTGTCAAAATTATTGACACCATTGACAAAAATGGCATCGTGGTCTGCTATACGCATAGACATGCACATTGACATTTCGGCACAGTCCAAGTTTCGAACATTTTTCAAAAATTGACATGGGAATCCTTAGGCAGCCCTCTGCGATGATATATAATTTGAAAGGAGCAAAACCTGAAGATGAAGGCTGAACAAAACGAAACAAGAAAATCAAAACGTCGAGTTGATCCGGTATAATTTCCTTTAAAACCTGCTGCTTACGAATATATTGTCGATCGCAGCATATCCGCTCACCTGTTTTATAACACGAGAAATCTTCTGATGCAATTGGCTAGGTTTGTTCCTATAAGGGATACTCGAGAACAACATTCTGGGAATGTTTTTGGGTTTTATAGATTTAATTTACATGATCTGCTCAGAACATTCTCAACATTCAGTGAAATGAGAAAAATCACTGACGATGTGTTTGCAATTTTAATTAAAAATTCTTCTTCCTGTAGCAAATTCCAAGGCATCACCCAACAAAGACCCCCAAGAGTGAGAGACAAAAAGAAAAAATGAAAATCTACCTCCACGCATTTCGATGATCGCTGCGCTGGTGTTTATTCAACCGTAATACCAGGATACCTGCTAAGTGCCGATGAAAAACGGCGGTAAACAGAGAAGGACGCACGTATAATTACGAACAGGAAAGAGAGAGCGCGCAGGTACCACCATCCACCTATCGTCATCATCATCTCGAGGATGAGATTCTTTTCTGTCGTTTTTTTTTTGTTGAGCCACATCCGGTTGACTTGGTTCGATGGTGTACTGGGTCCGGTTTCTCAGAATCCAACGTTGCCAACGTTGGGTACTTAAAATTCTTTTAAAGGCGGAAATATTTTAATCTAAGCCTGTATGAAGCAAACAACCACAGTAAATTATTTTTAAATCATATGCCTAGCTTTAATTTATTACCTATTATATTTGAGGCAACAAGAGTAACTGATACAGACTCATCTACCTTAATAGGTTTCTGTCAAAGGGCTGTGTTTTGAAGGTGATTCTTAAGAGGGTATTTTCCGAAAATCAAATGAATGCGTTTAAGCAGGAACTAAAATCTATGGACTGAATGTCTGGATGTGTGAATGTGACTGTATGGAATTGCTTACTGTGCTTTCCTGGTTGTTTTTAATGGTTGTTTTGACACAATTATTTGTTCATAAAAAAATTAATACAACCCAAATGGATGTTGCCAAAAGTTTGAATTATTGCTGGAATAAAGAATTATTGTAGGAATAAAAGGATTTTCTACCGAAGTTGTTGCTACTTGGTTGGATTCAGAGCCAGACAAAACCAGAGGTGGATAAGCGGTGGAGCGACTTTATAAATCTCAAGGACCTTAAGCAGCCAAGTGTGTGGAACGGTACCGAAAGCCTTACGGCAATCTATAAAGGCGGTGTATAAGTTTCTCTGCTTCTGTATTGCTTGTTCCATAATTACAGTGTCTATAAGTAACTGTTCTTTACATCCTTGAGACCTCTTAATGCAGCCAACACGATAATTCCGTGGTCTTCGCAGTTAACTATTTTTGCAATACATGCTTATTATTATTATGATTATTATTATTATTACTATTATTATTATTATTATTATTATTATTATTATTATTATTATTATTATTATTATTATTATTATTATTATTATTATTATTATTATTATTATTATTATTATAAAGACATGAGTCTTTGGAGTTTGTGTTTTTTAGGGGTGCAATTGATCAGAGGTAGGATTGGAAAATTTATTATTTAAACACTGCTATGTTCTCAGCGAAATAGCAAAAGAGATGACCGTCACCGATGCGCAAACACACTGATGACATAACAAAACATTAAACGCAAAGACTTCCGGTACAATCCGGCAACGTCGCAGCGTTCCGCGGTCGCCCGCAAGGTCAGCGACTGATCCAGCATCTCGGGGTACGACCGCCGCCTCCTCCTCCTCACCGCCACCGCCACCGCACCAAGTACCAACACCGTCGGTAGAATACGGCAGTCGACTTGGCTTTCCTTCCTTCCTACGATGATGCCGCCTCGGGCGCATTCCGTACCTTCATGCGACGTTGCCGAGTGGTGAAAAAATTCCCCGACGTTTTAATTAAGCTTATGAGTACTGTGTTTTGATCGTTCTGCCTAAGAATTTCATAATTAATTGTTCGTTTCATGATGATTGTAATGATGTTGTAATTTAGGAACTCACTCCTGCAACACACTCAGTAAGCTTTTAGGTCTAGAGATCTCTCTGAAATATTATTTTCTTTCCATTCTGGCTTTGACAATTCTCGACACTTAAGTTCATAAATAAGGCCAAATATCACACTGATCCTGGATCTTCGTCCCAATTATTCAGTCCCCGATAGTCTACACAAAATTTGGTAGATTTGTCTTTTCTTTATTAGTACTCTGGGGATGGTTCTATAACGGTGTCCTGATTACTTGAAGCATTGAGGATATTTTACTTTGTTTAGCTATAGAAATCCTTCGAGGTACTGGTTTTATTGCAGCATTGTCTCCACAGTTGATTCGGTTTTCTCGATTTCGGTTGATTCTGAACAAATCAGTACTTCCCAGGTTATTATTGTGTGATGCTATAAGGATCTCCTGGTCATGCGATAGACAGCCGGCTGTATTAAAAGAGTTCTTTCATTTTTGAGTAATTTATTGGTTAGAAACGGAAGGTTCATCTCCAATCACCTTTTACAAGATTAACCTACTTAGATACCGGTAAAGGCATTGGTTTTGTGCCAAGGTTGTTTACACACTCAGATCAACGCTCTGTCCTTTTACAAAAACCGAAAAAACAATAGTTCGCTACAAGCGTACCATTGTCATGTTTTGACAGGGGTCTAAAATAGTCCGCGAGCTGCTTAATTAAAGACTACATATTGTGGTTAGGCAACAAGCTTCGCAAATACATTTACAACTTCTAACAATTATCGTGCAAGGAAAACACATTTTTATTTTCTTTAATCAGTCGCAATTTACGTACAAATTACTCTGATCCTTGGTCAAAGAACCCCATCAATAAAACAATTTATCGAAATTTGTGCCCGAAACTTCATTGGGGAGGAAGGGTAAGGAGGAATTTCCTAGTCAAGCAATATTGGCCTCAAACTGTTGGAAAACATTTCTCGGGTACTTGTCTCCTAGATTTTAGTTGGTCCTAGTAGACCTGCTATAAATGGGCTTCACCGATTCTCATCTCTAAGGTACGCACCAGTACGTTGAAATTAGGCTGATCATCAGACGGTATTATTCTTTGTATTTATATAGCTTCTGTTCTTAGGCATAGTTAAAGATTGATTGCTTTTTCTTCATTATCCCAGCGAAAGAAACTCAAGTAGATACTCCATGCTTCTATGCCATTGAATTTTTAAAGGTTTAACTTTCATAATTTGTATTCCAAGATCAGAATGAACAAGGGACACTTTACTTTTACTTCAGGGTCTCATAATTTTTTGTGTTCGGTCAGGTCGTTTCTCATAGTTTTGATCAGGTCGTGATGTTTCTTATCTTGTTCTTCTCTTTGTTTCTTATCTCTTTCCTCTTGTTCTTTTCTCTGTTTACGGTCTTCTTCTTGGCCTTGTTGACTTCTTGTTAAAGACATCCCATTAAAATGAGCTTCCAGATATTTACACTACCAAAATTTACAGCAAAATAACCTAAATTGAAAATAATAAATTAAACTTAAGTAGAACCCTAAATAAATTTAACTAGTGAACTTAAACTACAAAATAAGAGCGACACATCACAAAAACTATGAAAATAATTAACATATTTACATTTTCATAACATTAATATTCTCTGCATACAATATCACTGGTACGGTAGCAGTTGAAATACTTCCAGATATTACCGAAAGACCTCAATAAATAGAATAAAATATCTAGAATGTTTTCAAAGTAGGTTTATCCAACAATGGTTGTCTGTGGAGGCTTGGAGTGCTTGAAATGCTATTCCAGGAGAACCCAATCTCCCTAGATGGAGTTTCTTGGTACGTTCATGGTGCCAAACCATGTCTAAGACCTCGGAGATATCTAGGTAGAGGGATGCATGCCACAGGATCTGGGAAGCTTTCTTTGGAGTTGGATTTTTATCAACATTTCTATCTGGGCTTTTTGATATGCCAGAGAACATTCCTCTTGCTAATCGGATTTGATTGATAAATGTACTGATTCTTGTTTCTGGAGGGATACAATACTAACGCATATACCTCCTGGAGCTCTTGAACATCTAATTTCCTAAAGTAGTACAAGCTTCTTCAATTATGTGATATCGAAGCCTAGTTACTTGATGGACAACGAAACATTGTCTAATAGAGCCAAGTCCTGCAACGTCAGGCATTTCACAATCTTAGCACTCTCTAGTGATGGCGGGTTTTCCTTTTGATGATAGTTCTCATTAAGTATTTAAGTTTCAAAGTCTTACGTGCAGAATGAATTGAAGATTTAGAAGAGAGACTTTTTTATTTTTTTTTATTTCCTTGCCTTCTTCTTCTCCCTTTTCTTCTTTTCCTCCTCCTTCTTCTTATCTATAGTGAAAACTTTGAGTTTCCTCAGCCTCATCTATCTTTCTCGCTCACATATTATTAGCTGTAGTGCTAATTTCAACCGTTTTTTATTTCATACTAAAATATTCAGTATTTGTTTTATAAATTTAGAATGAGACCGGTTTGTTGATAAATAGGAAAACAGTAAAGCACAAAACAAATAGATTTTTTCTCAACACGTGTTTGGCATGTGTGTGTATACGTAATATGTTTGGTCGTCCGCTATGGCTTAAACCAACTTGTTGACCTGGGAGATTTTATGTATTAGCGGAGGCCAATATCGAGATAAAACAATTTATATTTAAATGATTTATGAAAAAAATTGAGTGTAGAAGCAAAGTATATAGTTTTCAACACTATTTAACACACATTTAGACTGTGGTAGAAGTTTTCGTTATTAAGATTTTTTTGCTGGAATATAAGCTGAAGATACGGAGTTATGGGTGTTATATAAGCTGAAGAATCGTTGGAGTTATGGGTGTTGAGGCCTCAGTTTTATCACAAACATAATTTATTTTGAGGATATTTCTTACTTCTTCAAGCTGTATCAATTTATCTTTCAAGTAGTTGAAGACACTTCTTCTGTCTTCTCTGCAATTTTTTGAGATATTCGAAGTTTATTTCCCATTTTTGAGGATTTTTTCATTTTCACCAACCACAGTACACTGTAAGACTATATATCTTATATATATAGATATATATACAGGGTGGTCCCGTTTAAACGTCATTAATTTTAACACGTGATAGAGAATTTAAAAAGAAATAGACTTTCATTATAAAATTTTTCTCAGAAATTTTTAATAACAAAGATACAGGGTGTTAAAGTTAAGAATAATTAATTGTTTATTTATCGTAACTTTTAAGCTAGCAGCTCAATTTTGATTAAATTTCGCATGAAGGTTATTGTAGTGAATTATCAATTACTGATGAAACCAATTTTTAAAAAAATTGTCAGTGGCGTAACATACGAAGGAACTTGGTCCTTTTTTGTCTCAACGCTGCAAGGTGATTAAACATTTTTTTATAAGAAGCCAACTGTTAGATTCTCCAGTTAATTTGGAAAAAAAAGTTACTCTTGCAAAATTATGATTTAAGGCACTGCTTTTAAAATATCTTAGTTTAATTCTATAAAAACGCCAGATAAAATGCTGCAAAAACTTAAAAAAAAAAGAAAATTAGGCTTGATCTTAAATTAAACCTGTCAAATAAAATAATGACTTAAGGTAACCGTCCGATAATAAACGTAAGTCCGATATCCTTTTTTTTATAAATTTGTGCAACATTTTGGCAGGTATTTCTGAACAATTAAAGTAAAATGTATTAAAAACAGTGCGTTAAATCATAATTTTGCAAGAGTAACTTTTCTTTTCAAATTAAATGGAGAATCTAACAGTTGACTTCTTATAGAAAATATTTTATCACATCGCAGATTTGAGACAAATAAATAACCAAGTCCCTCCGTAAGTTACGCCACTGCAATTTTTTTTAAAAATTGGCTTTCAATTCACTACAATAACCTGCATGCGAAATTTAATTAAAATTGAGCTAGTAGTTCAAAACCTGTGATAAAGAAACAAATAATTATTCTTAACTTTAACACCCTGTATTTTTGTTATTAAACATTTCTGAGAAAATTTTTTTAATGAAAGTCTATTTCTTTATCAATTCTCTATCACATATTAAAATTAATGACATTTGAACTGGACCACCCTGTATATAGACTTTTAAGGTAAGATATAAAAATTCAAAATTATGCCAAAATGGATATTTATGTGTGAACTTTGAACTGCTGTCTATGGTAACGAGATTAACTTTGATTACTTGTCTAGGTTATGTAACACAAATTTATAATTATATACGCCTGGAAAACTTCTTTTTTGGATACCCTGTATTATAAGTTAAAGAGAGAAAGATTATAGTTAGTAGAATGCGAATATGAAATACGCCATCGTCCTCTTTTTAACTTGTGACCGGTTATTGTAAGTCAAAGGGAAGTCAAGATCTGAGTTGTCTGGACTTGTATGTATTTAAATGTAAGCTTTATGTAGTAAGACATATTGTTGAATATGAATAATGTATTTATAATGTTTTCAGCTTTTTTAAACAGCATGTTAAATGAAGTTGTTAAATTATGGAGATTGAGGCATCGGTTTTGCAACAAGTCAAGTCAACAGTTGAAGTCCGAATGTTGATCTCTCCGGTCTAATGTCTTTAAGACAAATTTTTGAAATCTTCAAATTTAAAGCATTTTCTTTTTTGAAGCATTTTTGTGGACATTCAGTTTAAATTATAAATAAATCGTTAGAATTTTGGGGACTGATGCCTCAATTTTCCCACAATAGTCTTTCAAAATTAAAGATTTTTGCATTATTGAGGATTTTTTTGAATTTTAAGTTGAACAAATCATTGGATTTATGACCGTTCAGTTTTCCTACAAGCGTCACTTAAAGTCGCAAGCATTTTCTATTTTTGATTTTTTTTAATTAAGTTGAAAATATTGAGAATATGGCAATTTACCTATAATCATCTTTCATAGGTTAAGATCTTTTAAGATTTTCCCATTTTTTAAGGCCGTCGAAGATGACTCGAAAGTTGAAAATAAGAAAAAAAAACATGGAAATTATAGTGTAGATCTCATCTCTCTCAAAAATACCGGGGTATGGTTCAATTTGAGTAGAACTTATTTTCATTTTAGCTCAATAGATTCAGAAGATTGAAAATGTAAAAAAATTGTTTGCATTTGTCCTGACAGTTCTTGATTATGAAGAGTTCTCAATGATAAGAGCTCTTATCCTCTTAATTCGCCATCATTTATTTGTGAGTACCGGCTATGATATAATTTAGTTGTTCACAGTGATTTTCGATCTATGCATGATCCCTTGGATGTTCCTGAAATTATTATAAAATTTGTTGTTTTTTTGTGACCCAAAAATATTTTAAGCTTCTTTAAAGATAGATCTAGGGTCAAATAAAATTAATTAACACTATTCATATCCCGTGTAGCGCTTTAGCTGAGGATGGCCTAATATAGGTCAAAACGTTAAAAATATTCAAATTTAAAGCCGTTTTATTTGAGCCCACATTCAAATAACTTAGCAAGAATTATTATAGAAGAAACAAATCAGCTCTAGTGCTTAAATTACTACGCATCAAGTCTTCTAGAGTTGAAGCTTATTCCTCTTTTGAAATTTAAGTTAAGAATATAGAGAAATCGTTGAATTTGTAATTGAAGCCTTAGTTTTCCGACAACCACCGTGTTTTAAAGTTAAGGATTTTTCGATTTTTGAAGATTTAAGATGGAAATATAAAAAAGTCGTTTCTTTCTAGGACAAGACGTTTATTGGTTGTTCGCTCCTGTACCTGATTCATGTATTTGTATTTGTTCCTGTATTTGTTCTCTATTTTTTTCCTTTAGTTTTTCGGGGCAAGGCCCGAAGATGCCAATAAGCAGAAACACGTGTCGGCAAGTATAATCTTAATTTTTTCTACTTCCTGGCTCACGGAATATCTGAACTAACCCATATTTGTGCTATTTAACTTTCCTTGCTAATCTCCTTTCTTGAAAATAATAATAATAATAATAATGGGTTAGTACGGATATTCCACAGAAAAAAATAAGGAAAACTACAAAATAGAGAAAACATCCAGACTAGTCAAGAAACCTCAATTAAATCAATGAAACAACAAGATGTATACAAGTATTAATGAAAATTAAGGAATTCAATACAAGAAGATGCAGAATAAACTTCTAGAGTACTGCATACTGCAGAAGAATTGGAGGCATCCTAAAAACCCAGCTAAATTCAAAAAATTAAACGGTAAGTACCCGTCATTCAATACTGCGAGTTACTTAACAATACAAATTTTATCCAATACTGTTTTTGAATTATTAGATGGATACAATTTGAAATTGGAAACTTGATAGGCAAACAAGAAAATTACTTAATACGCTTTACACCCTAGGGCTGACATTGATCAATTATATCTACCAAAAAGAGTGAGTGAAGAGGGCTAGTAAGTATAGATACCAGTCACACTATTTCTATTCAAGGACTTCAGCAGTCAGATTGAAAAGATTGCAGAAACAAGTCGAAGAGCTGAGAGTTTCTCTAATACCATTGAATTTGAAACAAAAATGCTAAAATCCTTTAAAGAAAAGATACATGGACGAATAATAAAAATAGTTAAAAAACACATAATTAATACAGAACAATCATGGAATCTATAAAAAAAAAATTATAATGCAAATTTAAAAGCATTGATAACGGCCTGTCAAGAGCAAGCCATATAGATCGCTACAATACCGTCGCATCCCATCTACACTGGAACATCTGCATGGAATATGGGATTCAAGTTGAAGAGAAATTGTACGAATATCTGCGGTTGTAGACACCCCAGAAGTCACCAAGTATTGGGTATTATACCCAAGCCCAAACAGATCGAGCAATAAGCTGCATATACGCCAGACATAATTATTGAATATAAAAATACAAACATTTGATTACTAAAAGAGTATTATGACCATTTGATTACAACATCGTTCAAAAAGAAGCAGAAAAACTGGTTAATTGCAAATTGCAGTTCAGAGATTGTGGCCTGTGCAGACTACAGTGGTTCCAATTGTGATCGGTGCAACAGGATTAATTTCACACTTGCGAGGTCATCAAAAATATCCCTGGCAAACACAACCTCAAGGCATTACACAAATCCACATTGCACATATAGTGACTTTGAATGCACCAAACATGGAATTACCCTAGGTGCACGATGTGCACTCGGTGGTTTCACCGAAGAATAACACCATAGTTAAAAACTATGCGAAAAAGGAAAATAATAATAATAGGAATGGAACTTGAGATCAGCAATATCTGCTATTGGTGATTTACTGGACGAGTACCTTGCAAAATATCTATCTTGCAATATATTGTGCTGCAACAGTAGTGTTAGAGTGGAACTTTCAAAAACCTTATTTTCATCATCAGCAAAATAAGGAACCGGCGTGGAAATGACAGCTGGCCAAAAATATACATGAAATGAGAGCAAGTGCGACATTATTAGAAAATACTTAAAAAGAAATCCATCAAAGAGAATATCCACAAAGACTAAGAATATAGCAAGGAAGATTACAATACAGTTGCTGGTTAAAGACCTAAGAGACTACAAGGATCAAATCACACAAAAAATTAAAGCTAAGGAAGCAAGATTGAGAAGATATAACGAACTCACCAAACGGAAGGAGCAAAACAGGGAGTTAACTTAACTCCAGCAGGCGCGGGTTTTTCCACAGAATATTTTGGAAAAGAGGTTGAATAATGAAGAAAGAGAAGGAAGAGATGGGAAATGCAGAGTTTACAGTAGCAGATGCGACTGAGTGTATTAAGAGAACACAAAATTGGAAGACGCCAAATCCAGACGGAATCCATAATTTTTGAATAAAGACTTTTCCATTCACCTATAAATATCCTTCACTAGGAACTTAGAAGATCCTATGACAATCTCCGAATATCTCTCCAAAGGAAATATTTTCCTGCTTTTCAAAAAGGATGACAGAGAAGACCGTAAGAACTATAGGTCTATCACCTGTTTGTCAACGATCTACAAATTGTTTACAGCACTAATAAATAAGGAGTCAACAACAGCATCTTTCATCTTTTGGAAAAAGAGCAAAAACGATGTGAAAGAGGTTTTCTTAGTTGTAAACGACATCTTACTATCGATGCAGTGGTTCTTATGCAAGTCGAAAGCCGAAACAGAAATTTAAACGTTTGTTACGTAGGTTACGTGAAGGCCTATGGTTCAGTACATCGTGACTGGTTCATAAAAGTTTTGGCTAAATATAAGATTCACCCAAAGAAAGAGGAATTAAGCTGTAAGAGGACTTATGATGTCATGGACACCTAGTTTCTGGATGGATGACCAAACTGTTGAAAACATCACATAAAGAGGGAAATCTTCCACGAAGGCTAGCTGTCTTAGGTTTGGTTTTGCCCAGCTTTTAATCTGATATCTGAATACCAAGCGACAGAAGAGATTGTTTCATTTACTTTATATGGATGTTCTTAAACTATATGGCGAGACAGAGGAAAAGCCTTTTGAACTGATAAATATCGTCAAAGATTTTAGCCCGGACATTAAAATCAACTTCGTGTCCTACAAGTTTGTAAGGATACCTATCAAGAAAGAAGGCGTCACTTTCGAAACATCTTGATATAAGCCAGCTACCACCAGAAAAAACCTTCCCGTTACATGGAAATGTCACAAAATCAACGGCTAGACCATGCAATTCTCAAGAGAGAGTATCAGGACAAATATCAAAGCGTTTGACTAAATTCATAAACATCCATCTCTAAGGCGAAATGCTTATTACTGCGGTAAATGCATGGGTGTTATCATTACTTATATATTTGGAAGAGCTGGATAGACTAACCCGGAGAATCATTCACAAAATGTAAGAAGCTGTGCCCTAATTCGTCAGTAGGAAGATTATATATGCTTCACGAAAAGAACATGGAAGAGGACTTGTTTACATCAAGAGACTGGGCCTGAAAGGTTTCTGGCATCTACTGAGGAATTGATGAGGGGGATTACTAAGAAAGACAATAGCTATACACTTAGACTTGCTCAGCCGAACTACAGACTGGACACATCAGCGAAGAAGAAAACATCAGAGATTGGAGAGAAGTGGCTACATTACAAAGATACCCGAAACTTTTGTACAATAAAGAAATAGATGCAAATTATTTAAAAGGGAGGTTCCTTTATCACATTTATACTATGGGGCCTTACACGGAGTCAGCAATAAATCACTATCATATAGGGCGTAACAGGTGCATCTTTTAGATTAAGTTTTTTTGTGTTTAAATTAATATCCAGAAACAGAAGGATTTATGTTGGCAATTCATGACAGAGTAATCGCAAGTAATAACTACAAACGACACTGTTTAAAAGAAGATGTACCGGATAGATGCCGGAAATGTGACAGCGTTAAGGAGACAATAGAGCATATAATAGGAGGATGTCCAGTACTGTCGGACAATGCATACGTTTGAAGACATAATCAGTTGGCCAAAATAGTGCATCAACAACTAGCCATTATGAATGGTCTGCTGAAAGAGGATTTTTCATCATACTATAAATATTAGCCACTAGTACTGGAGTTGGAGGATTGCGTATTATATTGGGATAGGCCGATAATTATCAATATGATGGTTGACTAGAGCAGATTAGATATTCTGCTTATAAAAAAGAAAGAAAAAATGCGTAACATCATTGATATAGCAGTCCCACTTTGTCATAATATTATCAAGATTGAGAGAGAGAAGTACGAGAAGCTGGGATATGATTTAAACTTAAAACATTGAAAGGCATTTCAATGTTCTAAGGATTTAAAGAACACGTGGAAATTAAAACAAGTCTGAATCCATCCATCCCTTGCTGATTTCCACAAAAGGAAAAATCTGAAGCAACTTCACTAAGAATCTGGAATTACTGCTGCAAACCTGCCACATATAGTAAGAAAACGTCTGGGAGAAGATAAAGAAGCCTGGAAGCACTCTAATAACTAGAGGTTCGGTAAATATTCCGGCATAAATGCGTGAGAACTAAGATCCGGCATTTATGCCGAGAAGTGCATTTAACTCTTTGAATTTTCTCTGATGTTGCCTACTGATGGACGAAATACGTGTCATCTTTGATGAACTAATATAGACCGAAACCATTGACTTTGTGTTGCATTGTCTTAACAATCTTATTCTGGTCTCTTCTTGCATATTTTCCGGCCTATCGTAACATATAGTACGTCCCGAAGTGGCACAACGGATAAAAAGCCCATCGCGATCGCGAATGACCTTGACTAGAATTTCCGGAAAGTAGCCGCACCTTGCCGTACAGGCGAGAGATATGTTGGTACCATTACAGAAATGGCCGTTCGCCGTTCAGTTAGGTGGGTACTGCTCTCTTGCGCCAATCAGATAACGCCGTCGAATGCCCGTACAAGATCCAGATTAAACGGTTCTCTCTTTAAGGAAACGGACAAATTCTTGATAGGGTCAGCCGTGTGTGCTATACGTCGTATATGGCTCGATCTATCTTTTATTGCTCCTCCTAGGCTGGTACGGTTGAAATGGCTTTGTTGTTGAATAATTCATCGTAAAATCGACAAATATTAAAAGAAAAAAACCTATTATTATCCGCTTTATCCAGGTGTTAAGGCCAGTACCTCTTCGTGGCCGTAAAACATGAATCTGCCTTTTTAGATGCATAATTAATACAATAATAATAATGGTTGTTGGTGGTGTGAGCAGCTGATTTTTTACCACATCTGGTTGAGGCACGTTATAGATTTTGGCCTGACCACCTGGGCAACATTTTGTGGCATAAACTATTCATTAATATCTTGTTCAACTCGTTCATATGGGATTTTATAATTATCGCCCTTGATTAACAACTGATCGATTGTTTGTTATACCGAAAACCTGATTTTTCTTCATTAACACTAAAAGTTAATGGGCCAATTTATAAACATGTTTCTTGTGTGCTCAGTGAAGGTGTGGACTTTCTGCAAGTTTTGTGAGGTTAAGTCAAAACTTCAAATCAAATCATTTAGAACTCATTGATTACATTAAAGTAATAAAAGTACGTCATAAAAATTTTACAAAAAAACATAATAAAAAATAAACTTTAAATCTTAATACTACTATGTAGCCATCCTGAAACATTCTTATAACATTTCTGTAAAAGTAACACTAAAAATACAAAAATTAATGAGACGAACAATAACACAAATGCATAAACAAATTACTTGACAAATTCTTATTTACAAAATATAAAAATCTAGTAATATGGAAAGATATAGCCAAGCTTTCTCAATTTGTTGGAATTAGAATGTATGTTCATGAAATTCATTTATTAAATAAAATGGATGTTGTATAAAGAATTGCTTTATCATCGATCAAAGTTCGTATAGTGCGTAAGTGGTCAGTTGAGTATGGATATTTCCTTTTCTGAATCCAGTCTAGTCAGTTGAATAGTACCCGTTTAATTTTTGTGTTAAGCTTCCGGATTTTTTCAATCCCTTTCCTACATCTTTTTCTTTCTACCATTAATTCTATTGTTTCCTTCTTGATTTTGCTGTTTCTTGATCCGTTCCTTCGTGACCAGATTTTTTTGACTAAACAACCTTGGACACTCCCGGTTATTTGTTTAGATAACTTATTTATGTTTAGAACTTCAAGGGATCATAAAGGTTTCTCCTGGGTCCTGTTATCGCTATCGGTATCAAGTTGATTTAACATTGTGACCTCTCGAGAGATTTTTCTACAGTTTAAGAAAATGTAGTCAATCAAAGATGGTGTGCATATCGAATTTCTCACTTCATAAGGTAATGCAGTGTAGGTTTTAACACACATGAAATAAGGACTATCTTCAAAAAATTTGGACTTAAATCTGAGTAGTGAGAAGTACTTCTTATTTCTTATTTCATGATTTAGATTACTTTCATAATTTTGGAATTTTCAAGATTTAGAGCTGTTTTCTTATCACCAGTACACTGTGATACCAGAGCAGGATAGTAAAGGATTTTATTTATATCATTATATAATAAAATGAAGAGAAGCGGAGACAAGAGAGAACCTTGACGAGTTTTAGTGGTTGTGAAATTTGAACTCTAGGTGTAGTTTATAATACTATCCATTCTTTTCCTATTATCAACAGATTATGGTCTATCGCTTAAAAATGACTCAACCCAACCAATCTCTTTACTCACTAATATGAGAACATCCAAGAGAAATCTATGATCAAGTCAAAGTACATTACAAATGTGTACTTTCCAGCATCTATGGCTACCGCAATTGCATTTATGTAACTAAATAAACCAGTTTCTATGGATCTGTTGTTTAAAAAACCATGTTCTGATTAAATAGGAGATTTTATTTAAGTGTTTTAGGAGCATATTATAAAAAGCACGCTCAAATATTTTTGAAAAGGCAAATGGAATTGCCACAAGTCTGTAATGGTTTATGTCAGAGGTTCTCCCCTTTTTTAAATAAATGTATTAACCTTTTTTTTCTGGAAACATTCCTTCTTTGAGGGTTGGTCTATCAGAATGCACATGGGAAGACTGATTGTATGTGAAATTTTCCTCACAACATTACCGGGAATTTCATCAATGCCTGCAGATTATTTATTGCATGTTTTTTTAATGATATTAGAAAGCTCAATCAAATCCGCTGGTTCAAGTGTAAATTTTGTATTAATTGCAGGTATAGCATGCTTCTGACTGCCAATATGTCATCTGAATATTTCACCATTGTTATATATTGTGGATTTTTTTTCCTATTTCTTT
The DNA here is from genome assembly GCF_022605725.1 of Anthonomus grandis grandis. NCBI lineage: Eukaryota > Metazoa > Arthropoda > Insecta > Coleoptera > Curculionidae > Anthonomus > Anthonomus grandis. The sequence goes on from NC_065552.1 coordinate 6,366,843, forward strand.
TCTCAGAATATTCCATACACATTTTATATTATTTTCTGAGTGTTTCTGCACCATACGAATATAATTCTTTTTTCTTTCTATCAATTATTAATCTAATCTATTCTATCAAAAGTAATCTAAATACCTATCTTGTTTCCCTATATTTTAATTTTACCATTTCACAATTTAAATAATTTTTTTAAGCCAGTGTTCATTTGAGAAATTATCAAATATAAATTTTTTAATGGGTTGGTTCCGATGATTGAACGAAATAAGAGTAATCCAACAAAAGTATGCTCACTAATGTTGTCCTTAATTGGACATCCAGACGTCAAGTTGGTTTTCAGTTCAATAGTAGTGTGGAATTTTAGGAACCAAAATGCTAGATCGATTTTATAATAGGAAAGTGAATTGGAACCTCTAGTGAAATATCTTGGTCAGTGTGTTCCTCAGAATTAGATTCTCTGGATTTCTTGGGGTTTTGTTAAAAGGCGAGTATACCAAAATTCTTTTGAATCTAAACAGCAATTACTAGAATGCGTAATTTAGTATTTAGCAGCATTTATCAGTATTGTGTGGTACGGGATTATTATGTGATTATTTCAGTTTGGCGATTAGAAGACCATATCATGAGATATTCAGTGATTTTTAAAATGTATTCCAAGGATTTGGATTGTTTATGTATTCCAGGCTTTTTGATGACTTTCAATTTCTTCCAGGTATCGGAGATCATTTTTAATATTCTTTATTCAATTTATTTTTCATTTTGTTCCAGGCATTTAGAACGAGTTTTCCAGGTTTTTTCGTGGATTTTTTTTAAATTTTGTACAGCTTCCAAGTATCTAATGACTCTTTTTATGTCTTCCAGGCACCAGAGGCGCATTAAAATGCTTTTCGTTCGCTCTAACTAATCCGGCAATTTTTTTATTCTCGACACGTATTTCGCTAACAACGTTAGCATCTTCGGGAGAAGATTGAAACTCTTCAACAGGTCCGAGACAAGATTGAGCAAAGAAAGGTTATGTCTCCTGATGGCTCTAATGCAATCAAATTGTATAGTTCCTTTGAATCTCTATCAATTTAATAATGTACCAAACAGTAGAAATGTTGTTTTCGAATTAATATTTTCACTTTTCAATGACATCTTAGTAACTAAATATATAGATTTGATTGGTTCAACTAGTATTCATCGTACAGCTCTAACATTTTCATTGAATTGTGTAACCATTAATGGCCATTAGTGCCATCATAACTATAATGGGACTATTTTCCTTATGTTGACTGAGAAGACCTTCTAAATCGTAATATTGATTTGGCTGTCACCTTTTTTTATGATAATATTATACTTTTTGCCCTTGTCCTACTAACATTTTATAAGCTATCACACTTTTCTAAGTGGTTTATGGAAGAACTGTGAAACATGGTCCTAAAGCCATACTAATGCCACCTAAAGAAACTTGCTCACAGAAAGTTCAAACAGAGACAGTAGTTAGCAGTTATATTACCTTATCTTTTCTCACTTGAGAGCTAGATGTAATATTATTGTAAGTGTGCTATTAAATTTATGTAAATAGGATTGAAGCAGATTTGCATGTAATGTAATGTAAAGTCAACAACATCCCTTCCTATTATTTGCAACAATGTTACTTGTCAAATCTTACTGATGTTGTTCCTACTCAATGCGGCTGCATTACTCCAATTTACAATTATCTGGCAACAAAAATAATGTAACAAATTGTAGGGATGTATGCATTTAATTAATCATTAAACTCCCTTGTTATGTGAATTTATAGAAGTTTAATTAAGAACAGTATGATTTGATTGCTGTGCAAGTTCAATGTGTATTCAACCCAATTTTGATTGCTCGTCAGGCAGTTGAATGCCTTGGGAATTTATAGTTATATGCTGAATTGGTTTTCTAGGTTTTCAAGGTATAGGATATAGTTGGTCAGGATTATAAAATACAAAAATGTATCAGGAGTGGCACAGAGCTCTTACTCTGGCAATTTGCTTTTCTTTTAATAAACGATACCTCTGATTGCAAAAAACATTCTAAGTTTACTTCATTTGCTTAAAAGTATAAAGAAATGTGCGTAACTTGCATGATGCACAATTAGTTCAGGCAGATATTTCAGAAATTTACTTAACATTTAGCATTGCTACATTTATCAGATTTGATTATGCCATTCATAATAGTATAGTAACTAGATCATCAAGATTTGTAACCTTGCATTCAGGAAGGTAGCAGCTATGTTATAGCTTCAGAGTTGTTGAACAGCTGATCATCTATTAATTGTTAGGGTTTCAGTAGCTGATTGTCCTAGAGCAGCGTTACTCAAAGTGTGCTCCGCGAGCCTCCGCTAGGGCTCCGCCAGCAGTCATAATAAATGAATGCATATATTAAAGTGGACCCTATAAGAATAAAGTTACCTAAGATAAAAATAAACAACCGAAACGAAACGCCTACTTATAGGTGTTACTGGTACATATACGAAAATTTAATATATGTATTATTAAGTAAATGCCCGACCTATTACATCGAAATGTTACAGCGTTACTTGTGCGCCACCATTCGCCCCCGGACTATAAGCAATCGAATGACTTCGGTTCGTACTTCGGAGAAAATCGTCTGGCTCTCCGAAGTTTCTGAGGAATTCGAGATGATTCGATGGTTGCTGGTATAATATAAAGGAGGGTTGTTTGGCACGGAGAATTTATTAATCAAGCAGCGTACCGCAAAATTTACTCACACCGCGCGCTCAGTATTTTATGTTCGCTTGTCTTGTTGTTGTTCGTAATGGGTGTAAAATCTTGTATTTCGTGCGTCTAGAGATACTATTTGTCATCAAATTGACCAAATCAAATTAGTGTTAAAGAAGAATGGAGCGCTGCCTTAAAGGTGTTGCAAAAAATGTGGTTCGCTTGGATGATGCGTCAAATTCAAATCAAGGTGATATGACGGCGTCAAGTTCTAGTTTTATGGTTTCAAGTTCAAGTAGTAAAACATCTAATGACACATGTATGTTGTGCGCCAAACTCCTTCCTAATAGTTCGATGGTACCTGCTAAGATGCTCCGACATTTAGAAAGTGTACATCCCGACTAAAAAACAAAAGTAAAGAATGTTTCTACGTAAAAAGAACAGTGATAGGAAGCCGACGGTCATTGGAAATATACAGGAACATGCTTGGAGTCTTTGGTTGTAGAAGATAACTGGAAGCAAACATCTGCTGGGAGTGAAGGATGTTTATTATCTATGCGACTTAATGATTCAGAAGTGATCTCACCAATATGCTCCGAATATCCAAGAAGTCTTTTCTTCCAGTTGATCGTCTATGAGAATGAACTCATTCCTTTCTCTACAAATGTAATTATTGAGAATCTAGTTTGAAATCAGTTGAACTGGGACTCTAGGAAGTGACGAATGACCTGCTAAGATGCGCCGACATTTAGAAACTGTACATCCCGACTTCAAAAACAAAAGTAAAGAATGTTTCTACGTAAAAAGAACAGTTATTAAGAAGCCAAAAAACTATGATGTATGCGACTCAGACTGTAAATGAAAAGGCCACGGAGGCATCGTATTTGGTTAGTTACCGCATTGCCCAAGCAGGAGAAGCGCACACTATCGCTGAAAAGCTATTAAAAACTTGTGTGGTAGACATAACAAAATGTATGCTCGACGAAAAATCTGTAAAGCATCTTTCTACAGTGCCGCTTTCGAACGATATCGCAGCAAACATAAAACAAGAACTGGTTTCAAAATAACAAATTCGTCTTGTAAATGGATGAGTCGACTGATGTTGCTGGACTGGCCATCTTGCTAGTAATTGTGCGATATCCATATAAACATTCACTCGAAGAAGACTTGCTTATGTGGTCATCGCTGCCTACTAACACAACCGGAGAAGACATTTTTTAACACGATTAACATATTTTTTGAAGAAAACCAACTCGATTGGAATGATTGCATTGATATTTGTACCGATGGAGCCAAGGCAATGACAGGTAGAACAGCAGGAGCAATATCACGAATAAAAATGGAAGCGCCAAATTGTAGTTCCAGCCACTGCATCCCGCATAGACAATCTAAAATTGGTTCTTGATGAGTCAGTAAAAATAATTAATTTTGTCAAGTCATGTCCACTACAATCCCGATTGTTCTCAATATTATGTGAAGATTATGGTAGCGATCATAAAACATTATTGCTCCATACTGTGAGATACAAGTGAGATGGTAAAACTTTGACAAGGCTTTTTGAACTAAGAGCAGAATAAAAACCTTTCTTTTTAATTTAAAAGACCGTTTGTCCGATAAAAGCTAGTTATTTAGACTAGCATTTTTAGCAGACACGTTTGGAAAACTTAGTGAATTAAAGCTGTCACTACAAAGAAAACAGACATCAGTTTTCAATGCTAACAACAAAATAACTGCCTTTAAAAGAAAATTAGATTTTTGGATTACCTGTTTTGGTAAGAGAGAAATCGAAAGCTTTTCATTGCTAAGTGAGTTCCTTAGTCACCATAATCTTAGTGATACAGAAATATTTCAAAATGAAATATTTGTTGAATTGGTGCAATATCTCAATGATCTGCAAGGGACCTTTGAATCTTACTTTCCTAAAGAACAGAATACAAAACTGAAAATAAACTCATGGATTCAAAACCCTTTTTCGTCTAAATTGCAGAAGCCTGAAAATACGTCAAATCAGATCTATGAATCATTTCTAGAAATGACATCGGATACAAGCATGGAATCATTGTTCAAAACAATTTCAATAAATGATTTTTGGTGCAGGGTTCGTAATGAATATCCACAACTTACCACAGAAGCTTTGAATGTTCTTCTGCCGTTCCTAACAACGTATTTGTGTGAAACTTTCTTGTATCAAGCCTGACATTACCCAGTTGAGCAGGAATAAAAAACAATTACATGCCTCGTATTAAATAAAGTTAGTGTTATCATTTGCTTACTAACTCACTACTTACTGTATCTATCTTTTTTTGTATGATTGTTAATAAATAATTCACATATAACTGCTTTTGCTTTTGGTTTAGAGTTTAAGGTTCCGTTAAAAATTTAGTTTTTTAAAACGGTTCCGTCACGAAAAAAGTTTGAGTAACACTGTCCTAGAGACACCACGTTTACCAGTGTTTCTTTTCTTCTTTAGAAAAAGCCTTAGAAAGGTAGTCACTTAAAATAGACTCTAGATGAAGGTAAATCCTTTGGAGTGGGCCAAGAATACTGAGCTATGGTGAAAAGTGAAAATTATCAATGAAGAGACAAAGCACTCTTTATGATATTTTAATTATCACCCACACATAGGTTAGCAGAACGATAACGAAATCAAAGAGCACTCCTCAAGACCGAATTTCTCTGTGACTCACCACGCACCTGCAACTAATAAAACAATAAATAAAGTGCTAATAACCAATTCACTAAATATTTTTTAATACTTCATTTCGTTCCTCTTCGTAACGCCCATAAACAAACAATAAATTATGATCTTCACGGACGTAGAGATAACAGGACTACCTGCTCGCCAAAACCATATAAAGACCATTTCTGTATTCAGCAGGAGGCAATCGCCGCTATTATAAAACCAAGTCATACAAAGGAATTATTGTAAGACACCGGGATATGCTTGTTTTTTTGTAATAACAATAAGTCATGTCACGACGGTGCTGTTACGAATTTCAAATTGGTTTCGTCTAACAAAGGAACAGGAGAAAATTGCATTATTTCTTATATGATATATTGGAAATGGTGATAGGAAGCCGGTCATTGGAAATATACAGGAACATGCTTGGAGTCTTTGGTTGTAGAAGATAACTGGAAGCAGACATCTGCTGGGAGTGAAGGATGTTTATTATCTATATGTGTAAGTCACATTGATTTGGAAGAGATCTCACCAATATGCTCTGAATATCCAAGAAGTCTTTTCTTCCAGTTGATCGTCTATGAGAATGAACCCATTCCTTTCTCTACAAATGTAATTATTGAGAATCTAGTTTGAAATCAGTTGAACTGGGACTCTAGGAAGTGACGAAGGGATGATTTTTGCCTTTTAGCTTAGAAAATTGTAGGTGTTTTTTTCTAAGGTAAAATTCTTATTTTTTTTCAAGTGTCTTATGGATTTATTCGCTAAATTCATATTTACATAAAATCACTACGGGCTATAATACAATTACGGATTTTAATTAATTCTAATATTTTTTTTTCAGAAATTTATTCGTTAAATTTCCATATTTTAAGACAGTCAAATATTTTTGAAATTTTCTTTGAAAACCTTCTTATTTTTTTTCAAGTATCTTATGAATTTATTCGCTAAATTCATATTTACATAGGATCACTAAGGGGTTATAATACAATTACGAATTTTAATAAATTCTTGACAAAAAATATTTGGGAAATTTATTCATAAAATTTCCATATTTTTTGGCAGATTTATTCGCTAAATCAGCACTTCACACTTATTTTATCAATAAGACGTTGAGAATTTATTAAAATCTTTTTTAGGCATCTTTCAAAAAAATCTTTTCTGCCGAATAACTGAAGTGTGTCTAGACAAGTTTTTTAGGGCAGTCGACTACTATAATATTATTATATGTTTTATTTACACAATATTTAGTCTGAGTCTGCATCTAATCGAGTGCGTGTTATTTGTAATAAGAGTTGTTTGTTGAAAAAAAATGAGAAAATTTCTTACGCAAAAGGAGTTAGAGTTGGCTTTGGAGGAGGTTGTAAATGAGACTGAAAATGAATTTGGTAAGTATTTCTTGTACCTTTTTTCGCTTTTTTTAATTATACATACAATATTATATACACAACAATAATTTGTGATTTTTAGAACAAGTTGGCGCTGTCTACATTCCACCCGAGGTAGATCAACTCACAGACGAGGAAGAATTTTCAGAGGACCCGGAAAATATCGAAAATAGCCAGAATGGAGATATAGCGGGAACTTTGGAGATTCACACCGTTCGAGACGAGATTTACGATGAATCTGACGAAAAAGATTTGGCAACAAAACGCCGGAAAATCCTAGAAAAAAAAAGCGGTAAGTTACAATTCGACTTGAAGATCTGGATCATTCATACATAAGAATTTACCTTTATCCAAAGAAGAGGAACACATTCAAGAACTTAGGGGCGAGTTGGAAGGTTTGTCACCGTTGGACATTTTTTTCAAATTTGTCGATGAGAATCTTATGGATTTGATTATCCAGTTTTCAGAAAAATACGCACAGGACAATAACAGACACGAGTTTCATCTATCACGAGAAGAACTGCTAAATTTTCTTGAGATTTTTTGTCTGGATATCACAGTTTACCCCAGACAGATATGTATTGGTCTTTAGATGAGGAAAAAACTGTGCATATTGTCAGAGACTGCATAAATAGAAATAAGTTCAGATCGATAAAGCGAAATCTACACTTAAGTGATAATAATAATCTGGATAAAGGAGACAAGTACACAAAACTCCGCCCTTTTTTTGAAACAATGAATGTAAAATTCTTACAGTTTGGCATTTTTTCATTCACTTTATCTATTGATGAGCAAATGGTTCCTTATTTTGGACGCCATTCTTGTAAGATGTTTATAAAAGGTAAGCCTGTGCGTTTTGGTTTCAAACTTTGGTGCATTTGTTCTTCGAGTGGATACCTCTACAAGTTCATTCCTTATGCGGGAGCAGCAGAGAAGAACAGTGATATTGGACTTGGTGCGACTGTAGTTGTTGAACTTTTGTCAATTATGAAAAACCCGCAAAATCATAACGTCTTTTTTGATAACTTTTTTTCATCCTACAAGGTCTTACCTCTTTTGAAAACCAAAGGCTATTTTGCCACAGGAACGATTCTCGAAAACAGAACCAGTCATTGTCCTTTGGTTGATAATAAAGTCATTTCAAAAAAAGAAAGAGGCACCTATGATTCCCAATTTGATGAATCCACACAAATTTCATTGGTAAAATGGAACAATAATTCTATTGTCACGGCAATTAGTACCCATTATCATGTAGAACCTCTTCTGCTAAAAGATATAATAGAAAATCGAAAAAAGAAGTGTCAATCCCACAACCAGCTGCAATTTCAAGATATATTAAATACATGGGAGGAGTAGATTTGCATGATTATGGCGTGGCAAATCAACAGAATCGGTGTGATGGGTAAGAAATGGTGGTGGCCACTATTTAAAAATATAATAGACAGTACTCTTGTCAATTCCTGGAAACTCTACAACACGGTGAATCACAATAAAATGTCACAACTGAATTTTAAATCATCCATCGCCGTACGCTTATTAAAAACAAAGAACTTTGTCGCTAGACAACTTCCATTAGAACCACCCAGTGAAGTGAGGGTTGATCACTCTGGACATGTAATCAGTAGGACTGACTCTCGAAGAAGATGTCGTGTATGTAATAAGTCAAACAATTTAAATTTGTAAGCGTTGCACTATTTATTTACACGTTAACTGTTTTCGGCAATATCACTTAATACTATAGGCCGTTGATGCGTTTACGCAACACCACTTATTTCAGAAAGTAGCAGATTTGTTTCTTTTTTGATTTCACATATGTGTTTCTGTAAAGTGTTTTCATAATTAAAATATATAATTTAAAAATTTTAAGTTTTATTTTTATCCTTGGCCGTAAATCGGTTAAAGATAGTTGTTTAATGCTGGATGGAATACTATTCCACATTTTAACCCCCGTAAATTTAAAAGAGCGCTGAAATGATGCGGATCTATGGCGTGGCACAACAAAAACATCATTGTTTCGCGTCATGTGTTCATGCTCAAAATCCAAAAATTCATCTCGTAAGTTAAATCAAACTGAAACTTATGCTGAAATGAATTATTATTCATGTCTTCAATAGAAACAGGAATATACAGTTCATACAGTTATACTTCTAATTAATATTTGCCAGGAAGAGGATTAAGGAAGAAATAGAAAATTTTCTGCAGTAACGTACGGTTTTTAAAGAGGAAAACGTCTAAAACCTCACTGAGTGTCATAATTCTCATCATAAATCTTGGCCTTGTACTTTGATCTAATTAAGAGCCCAAGGACTGTTCTCTAAAATTATGGAAATTGGTGAAGGTGATTTAAAATTGAGCCTACGCCAGTAAAAACTCGATCAAATCTGATGACTGCTTGGAGCGTTTTGTGTATAGGTTAGAAGTAAGTCAAGGTTGTGGCTCTTAAGAATTTAATGAGAGCTACCATAACCCTGCGAATCTTATTGAATTGTAGCGAAATCATTCAGGAGAAAAAGTAACTGCTTGAATAACCTATACTGATAAAAGTTCCTACTTACCATATGCCAGGAAAAGGGTTGATGAAGATATAGAACATGGGCATGCAACATATCTTCTTGAAGAAGATGATGTCTAAAACTTCATCAACAGCCAGGATTCTCATAAAAAATGCTGGCTAAGTGCTTTGGGCTTATTAAAAGTCCAAGGGCCACTTTTCCCATGGATAGGTGAATGTGTTTTCAGATAGCGAAGATTCCGAAGTTCGTAGATAACAGCCCTACCAATCTGTATGAATTGACACAGGTAGGATTCAGTAAGGAAGCTTGGACTTAAATGATATATACATCTGCTGCATCAGCTAATGGAATTTACTAATGAACCATCAGTAAAATCAACCTGAATGCAAAAGAAAAAAAGATTCAACACATTAAAACACCATCACACATGGTTGTCACATAGTCATGGCGGTAGGGTGCTATTACGAATTTCAAATTGATTTCATCTAACAAAGAAATAGAAGAAAATTGTAAAAAATCTTATATTATACGTTGGAGATGGTGATTGGAAGCCAAAGACCATTGGGAACATATCTGGAGTCTTGTTGTAGAAGATGAGTAAAAGCAAATACCTCCTGAGATTGAGCAAACACCACTGTAGATATTATTTATGGGATCTAAGTGAATGGAATGGAAGTCGTTTCGCTAATGTGTTCTTCAGAAGGATATCTAGGAAGTCCGTTTTTCCAGTTAATTGATTATGAGATATAAGTCGTTCTTTCTTTACAGATGTAATTGAGAATCTAGTTAAAATCGGTTGAACTGAGACTACTCTAGGAGGTATTGGAAGTGCTGAAAGAATGATTTTTTCCTTGCAGCTTAGAAAGTAATAAGTAGGTAGAAGTGAAGGACGTATTTGCTGAGGCAAAGATTTAAAGACCAAAATATAAGCCCGATTCTTGATTTGGGCACTACATATTGAGTACTTGGGTTCCCTGAAATGTGATTAAATGTGGAATAGTTTAGAGACTAGTTTAAACTTGATGACTTGCATCAGCTGACTTAGACCAAAAAGACAGTTGACGCTTACGGTACGCCACTGCTGTCAAGGGATACAATGTAGGCAGTGTTAAGGTGGATGTAAGAAAGTTTTTGAAAAGGAAAACCTATAGAGCTTCATCATCTAGCAGGATTCTGAACAAAAAGGTTGGTTAGATGATAGATTACGGATTACTTGACCAGAAAGTCCTAGACTCTTTTTTCTTTTAGATAGAGATCAAGCTGACCAAAGGCTTATAAGGACAGTGAAAGCTGGATCTAATAACTTCTTGGACCGTTTCTTGCATTCGATGGTTCGTAAGAAAGCTGTGAAAGTTCACTATGTCCCTGCCTTGGCTGCATTAATTTGTATTCTTGAAAAGAATGACTTCTAAGATTTTAAGAAATGACAGGATTCTCATAAAAAATGTTGCCTAAGAACTTTGGGCTAATTAAGGGTCCAAGCATTCTTTATAATTATGAATAGTGTTAAAGGTGATTTATGATTGGACATCATTCAGGAGGAAAAGTATCTGCTTGTATGACCTACACTAGCTGATAACAACTCATATCCACCATATAATAAGAAGAGAGTTGAGGAAAAGGTAGAATATGGACTGTATTAATGTACGTTTTTATTGAAGATGACGTGTAAAACTTCAACCTTCTTAAGAAATCTATGCCCCTTCATGACCTTTCCAATCAGATTGAATGAACAGAAGGACGGAAAGCATTTGCTTGGATGACTGCATCAGCTGATAAATATTTTTACTTCATGGGCGCTAAGAAGGGTGTTGAAAAAGAGGAATAAACTTCTATCAACTTGCAGGATTCTCATAAAAAACATCCTAGGTGCTTTGGGCTTATGAAGAGTCCAAGGGCTATCTTCACATGGATGGCGATGGATGATTCAAGAGTGAGCATATGGTAGTGAAAACTAGATCACCTATCAAATTTGACGACTGCTTTGCATAAGTAGGATGTCAAAGTCGTGATTCTCAAGAATCGTATGGAGTCTTACCATGATCCTACCAATCTGTTTGAATTAAAAAGGAATTCAGGAGTAAAAATAAATAAAGGTGATTCTAGATCGGCAGTGAAAGCTGGACAACATCTGATGACTGCTTCGAACGTTATTTACATAAGGAGGATTCCAAGGTCCCTGTTGTGAAAACCACAACACTATTAAAGTCACAAATAAATATTTTGACCAAATACGCTAGTCACTAATAAGCACGAATCGTGCTTAACGATTACGTAAGCAGCTCCAGACGCGAAGGAAGTCTTTAGTTAGGAAGCACATGTATGAAGCTTGTATGGTGAAAATCGGAATCGTATGTCGGCCATCTTGCTTAGCAAAATTGACAGACAACTGTTGACATTGACTGATAGAACATCATTTGTCATTGTCATACCGTTTGAGTTTGTTTTTCATTGGCTTTGCTATTTGTTTTAAGGATGTTATTTTAAATTCATGGCTTTTTTCTAAAAAGTTCTTTTTCAATATTGGGAGTAATGTTTTAATTGATTTGCAGCAAGCAATTCCAGGTTTCTGGTAAGAAAATCTGATTTTATTTATTACTATTATGTTTTTGTATTGTCAATCTTTAGTTTATTTTAGTTTGTTTTTTTTTATCCATTTTGATTGGTCCAATTAGGCACGTCAAACTGTCAAGTTAGTTACAACAGTTTCCGTTGCCAAGCGAGAGGACGTTAGCTGATTTGTCAAAAGAATTTCTATCAGTTTGTATGCAACGACCACTTCTCTATATATTTGTGTTCTGTGTTAGGAAGCTCGATCTCTTTATAAGAAATATTTCCCGCAATTTTAAAAATAGTTTAAATATTGGCTTTTTTACTAGCAGTTTTTCTCTTTACTGCAACTGTTATTAAAAGTGGAAGTAATTTTAGTATAAGAAGTTTGCTGTACCCTTAAATGTAAGTGTTGGGTAAATAAGCGTGAAGTATTATTCATTTGAAGTAGTGCTGTGTAAAAAACGGATTTTTTTTACAATATTAAAGGGATGTAAAGAAGTAACCCTTATGTGTGTTTTAATGTAACTTTTGCCTTTCCTGGGATAAAATTCAACCTATGATTGTGGTCCTTCGAAGTCCATAGTAGAATCACGGTTCTACGTGGTGTAACATTAAGTGTTACACTCCCCATTTTTGGTCCTTCGAGCCGGATTGGCCCTGAGGCCTGTTTCAGGTCTGCTTCCTAAAGGCCTTCCATCGGAATTTATTGCTGGATTATCAACGGTTACCCCATTTTCTTCAAAGTCTGGAGTCAAATTAAGAGATGGTATGGCGATACCCCTCCTGTCCCTATATTAGGACCCTTGCATAAAGAAGATGCCAATGTCCCTCGAGGACCCTGCCAATCTATTCAAATTGACAGATGTATAATTCAGTACGAAAGTTTGGACTTAAATGACATTTACATCTCCTGCATCTAATCCTCTAATGAACACCACTAACGAACCATCATTATCATCAACCTCAAGGCAAAAAAAAAACTGAACACAATAAAACACCGTCACACATGGTTGTCATCGCAAAGGAAAATCATCAGGTAACAACATAAAAAGCAATCAAGAGTCGACTTTGAAAAACGGAAGCGCGAAAGGAAGCGGCCAATGTTACACTCGAGTAATCGCGGATACATAACAAAACAACAAGTGGATCCGAAACAATAGTGCTCTAATTCCGGCATTTTTTAGACCGTGAAAGGAAGGAAGTGGCCGTCGTGGTGTAAAGGAAGACGAGAAGCCGTGTGTTTCTGTTACGTTAACCCAAAAAAAAAGAAGAAGAAGTACGTTAAGGTGCAAAGGAACTGGAGTGGAAAAGCTTTGGTGTCTCCTGACAGGTGTTAATCAGTTTTATCTTCTGATTTAACAAGATAATCTTTACTTAATTTGTTGGTTTGTTTAATAGGATTACTTATTTTGTTGTTGTTTTGAAGTCGATGAGTGAACATTGTGCAAGATGAAAAAGGAGCAAAAAAACTGATGAACAAATTATTAAATAACTTCAAGTTCCATGCATTTATCTTCCTTTGGCGGTTTTGTTCCTTCTCTGTTTGATATTTGAATCATTGGCAGAAGTTGGATACCAGAGTCATGTTTGGAAATGAGCTCTTTTTGACAATACCCTGAGATCATTCTTAAAATTTCTTCTCTATCCATCTTTACAGATAATATTGTATTTCGAAGTCTCTGGAAATCCATCATGAGTTCATTTGGTTGTTTCCTGTCTTAGGCTTTAAGCTTTGAAGTCCAACCTAAGAGAAAAGCTATTTCTCTCAAGTCCTTTTAAAAGTCAAAACATGTTCAAGTTCTCTTACCAGTTCCCTTACCAATATCCAAAGTCTCCCTTGCATCATTCTTTCAATCAATTTGTAATTTATCCAAAAGAAGAATAGGTCACTGAGAGGCTGCAAAAACGTCACTGTTTAGTACCAGAAGATGAATGATGCCAAAATTAATAAACTACAAAAGAATTCTAGGAAGGTCTAGGATTTAATCTTCATCCCTCCTTTTAAGTACAGAAAGAACTACTTTCTGTACCTTCATTCCTTCTCTGGTTGATTATTGGAAGTAGCTGGCTACCGGGGTCATGATTGGAAGTCAGCTCTATTTCACCTTTCACTGAAATCATTTATAAAATGTGTCTTACATCCACCTTTCCAGATAATTTCGAATTCCTCATTCTCTGGAAATCGACTATAAGTTCCTCTGCTTTAATCCCCTTTTAGTCTATCTTACTTTTTAAGCCCTAAGGTCCTAGTTTTAAGTTCTTTTATCAGGATATTAGAAGCTTTTCTTATGTCTCGTCTTATAGAATGAAGTTCAGCCAATTTAACTTGTATTCAATATTCTCAGTTTCTCTGCTTTGTGTCACTTGATATGTTTTATTGACCTCATTAGGAACCTTCTGGTGAGTCTTTAGTTTTAGCATTGGATAAACTCTTTTAAAGACTACTCCAAACTCTTCTAATCCACAAAGGAGTAAATAAGATATCGTAATAAAGATCATCCGTCTTTCTAATCCTTCCATCTAAACAACACTTTTAAAATGAAATTAGATCATCTAAAGACTCTGCCACTTCATAACAAGTCTGATCTTGCAATAATTACAAAATATACCAACTTCCCATCATCATAAATCGGTCCGGCGTAATCAAAAGCAAACAATCGCGCAAAGTAAAAAAACATTCTCGACGACGATAACCTAAATTTATGTATGAGAGCCTTGATCAAACAGGAAGTTCAACTTGTTGATAACCAATGAAATATTTGTTATTTACATAAGAATAATGCATGCGAGAAAATGATCTGTGACATTAATATGTTAGAAGTTTATTTAATTTATTGATTTGCTACTTTTATTCCTATTATTCAGTAAATCTTCAACTTTTGATAAAAACCAAGAAGTTAAGTAATCTGAAGACAGACCTTAAGAATAAGGAAGAATATATGCAATTATGTCAAAGGTAAAATGGTGTCACGACTTACTTAAATCAGTTTGAAGGTTTGTTGATATAATGAAGAAAATATTCTCAAGTAATGTTGAAGCTATTTAAATAATACGACTTCTCAAATATCAGATGAGAGCAGGCATCTGTTGGAATGTTCAATAAAAGGTAATGGCATAAAACAAAATGTCTTGTTTTCTCACAGTACCTTTCCCTTTGATCGATAGGAAACTTGGATCTTTCTCCTCTATTTGATCCATAAATTCAGCCAGGGTTTTTCTTGTCGATATCCATTGCCAGTATCATCATCGTTACAGTTCAGTATCAGTACAAGGATGTTGTACCTGATCCTACAAGAGACGTCTTCATTACATTAAATTTCATCTTCTCTTCCACTGTTAACTGGTTCTTAACAACAAATCATACACCACACCTGATTGTGTCACTATCATCTCATAAATCTCCAAACAGAAAAAAAAGCGATAGACATAGAATCCTATTAATCAGCCGACCATTGTGAACCGGATGAGTTTCCTAAGAACCATTACGAATGGCACCCTAACATTAAGTAGTACCCGAGCGGTGGTCCGTTAGGGTTCCCACGGTTAGAAAGAAGGGCCTGCAACATCTCAAGAAACTGTGCCACACATTTTTTTTCTTTAAGATTATTATTATGAGGCCCTAAGACGTCTAGGGGCTTAGACGGTTTTTAGTTTTGTCGTGTCACGAGACTGCGTTCCGAAATGTTGCAAATAGAAGGTTCTTTAATGGGTGAAGTATTGCGTTACTGTTAAAGAGCCTACTGTAGGAGGAACAGGAGAATAAACTTTCGACTATAAGAAGAATAGTATTGCAGGCCCTTCTAAAGGGAGATGATCTGAACAGAGATAATTATAGAAAGTCGAAACCAAGTAGATAACTTACCTGGAAAAAGAAAGTTACAAAAGACAAGAAGAACTCCATGAATTTCAAAAGAGGATATTGAAGAAGTCTGGGATTTCAAGGAAATTAAGCTTTGAGTTACTGAGAAACTGTTGGTAATGAAGACCAAAGAATTCTTTCAGACAAGACCTTATTTGTTTGAAGAAATAAAGGCTCAAATCAGAAGAACTTAACCAAGGTAATTGTAATTTTTAAATGGGATCAACGAGGATCATGTACCAATGAGAAAATTCTTAGTATCTTATATCTTATTTTCCTATATTAATAATGATGTTAGGGAAAATGCGAATTTTAACAGTTAAGTAAGAAGCGAACATCGCATCGTGCCTTAAGTGATAGAACCTCACTTTGTCCCTTCCAGAATTGCTAAGAAAAAAAAAGAGATTTGTTCCAAGAACTTTCTGAAGATTGAAAGAGTAAGATTTGCAGAAAAAGCAACACTTGGCAGAAGAATAGCACCATGGCGATTAATAATTGTGCTGCTATAGTGCTTCGGTCATCTTACTACATGATAAATTGAGAAAACATTATCATTGTCATTAATTCTATGACCTCCAGAAGATTAAAGATGGCAACCCCAATAAACCACTAAAGAACTTCAAACTCTAAGCTTTAATCCTTCACCCAGTTATAATTCTCAATTTTATTGTTTTTTTTTTGTTCCCTCGTTAATACTTGGACCAATGAAAGAAGCCGGATACCGGGGTCATGTTTAGAAATCCACTCTATTTGACCTTCCACTGAAATCATTTGTAAAATGTGTCCTGCATCCAACTTTCCAGATCATTTTGTATTCCCAATTCTCTGGAAATCTACTATAAATTCCTTTGATTTAATCCCCATTTGATCTGTTTTACTCTTTAAGCCCTAAAGTCTAAACTTAGAAAAAAGTTCTTTCTCTGTACTTATTCTTACTCTTTCTAAGTCCTTATTTTTTAAGTAAGCATTAAAAAACTTGGCTTTAAGTACTTTTGTCAGGATATTTGAAATTCTTCTTGTCTCTACTTGTAGAATTAAGTCCTACAAGGAGAATAGTACTGCAGAAAGTTCAAAAAGGGATGATCTGAACTGAGATAATAAAGATAAAATGAAAAATAAAGAGAACCATTAAAAAAAATTAAAATCAAGTGAATACGTTATATGGAAAAAAAAGTGGGCGCGACAAAAGACAAGAAGACCTGAGATGATCCATGGATCTCAAACCAGTTCTTTAAGAACAGGATGACAAAGACTTTAGGATTTCAAGGTGCCAAAGTGGAAATTGACTTTTAAGTCTACGACGAACTGTTGATAAACTCCAAAGCACCTAGAAGAACTAACTAAGCTAAGGTAATTGACCTGAGAAATATACATTTTTGGATGGGATCAATGAGGATCAAGATATTTATAATATTTTCCTTTAATGATGATGATATCGAAAAGGCAGATTTCATCAGTCAAGCAAGAAGAGAACGTCACATAACAGCTATAAGTGGTAGAACCTTTTGAAAGTACCTTGGTCCTTTTAAAATTGTTGAGAAGAACAACAGATTTGCTTCAAGAACTTCATGGATAATTGAAGAGTAACATTTGAAAAAAAAGTAACACTCTCTGCAGAGTGTTACTTTTTCTGCAAGAATAGCACCATGAATGTACTTCAGTCATCTTACTACATGTTAAATTGAGATAACGTGATTATTCTTTGTGCAAAACATCTTAGTAAAACCTTATTAAAGAAACCTTTTTTGACTAAAAACGTACGAAAAGTCAGAGTCATTTAACACTTCTGTCATTATTTCTATGACTTGTGTAGAACTAACCATGTCACCAGAAGCGACTATTTCTATCGTTAGTTTCTAGCAGAAAAACAGAAAAGAAATTTCCAGGGTCATACCTACGATGTCATTCAAAGTTCAAACTACTTGACCTAGATGGAAATCGAATTTATTATTTATCCAAAAGAAGAGTAAGCCACTTACAAGCATTTATTTGAGAGACTTTAAAGAGAGGATGTCATTGTCTAGTTTCAGACGTTGAAAGATGGCAAGACCAATAAACCACCGAAGAAATTTAAGCTCTAAGCTTTGAGTCTTGTCTCAGTCACACTCCTAAAAAACATTATTATTTTAATTTCAAGGTCTTTACTCCTTCCCTGGTTAGTTGATACTTGGATAATTAGAAGCCTGATACCAGGATCATGTTTAGAAGTCAGCTGTATTTGACCTTTTACTGAAATCAAAATGTGTCTTGCATCTACCTTTCCAGGTCATTTTGAATTCCTAGTTCTCTGGAAATCTACTATAAATTCCTCTAATTTAATCCCCTTTTGACCTGTTTTACTCTTTAAGCTCTAAAATCCACGCTTAGAAGAAAGTTCTTGCTCTAAAGTCCTTATTTTTCGAGTAAGCGTTACAAACCTGGCTTCAAATTCTTTTGCCAGAATATTCTAAGCTGTTCTCGTGTCTCTCCTTTTAGAATGAAGTCCTGTAGATAAGAACTACAAGAGGAATCGTACTGTAGAAAGTTCTAAAGACAAGGAGAACCGAGAAGGTCCATGAATCTCAAACTAGATCTTAAAGAGGAGGATGAAGAAGACTTCTCGCATTTCAAGGTGCCAAACTAGAAATTGAGTTTTGAGTCAACGGGAAACTGTTGATAATGAACACAAAATCTTCTAGAAGAACTTAGCCAAGATAATTTACCCGAGAAATTTCCAGAATCATAGATAAATCAATAAACCACGAAAGAAGCTCAAGCTCGAAGCTTTAATCCTCGTCCCATTATATATCTCAAGCACAGAAAGTAGTATTCTAGATGATACGTAAATCATTGAAAGAAGCCGGACACCAGGGTCATCTTTACAAGTTAGCTCTATTTGACTCCCATTAAGGTCATTTGTAAAATGTGTCCTGCATATACCATTCCAGATTATTTTGTATTCCCAATTCTCTGGAAATCCACTATAAATTTCTCTAATTTAATCCCCTTTTAATCTGTTTTACCCTCTAAGCCCTAAAGTCCGCGCCTAGAAGAAAGTTCTTGCTCTGAAGTCCTTACTTTTTGAGTAGTTGAGTATGCAACGAAAAACTACTGATAATGAACACCTAGAAGAACTTTTCCAAGGTAATTTATCCAAGAAATATACATTTTTAGATGGGATAAACGAGGATCCAATAAGAGAACTTTTAACATCTTATTAAAATACATATATTTTCCTTTAATGATGATGAAATGGAAAAGGCGGATTTTATCCTTCAAGCAAGAAAAGAGTGTTGCACAACTACGAAAATTACTAAGAATAAAAAAAGATTTACTACAAGAACTCCATTGAAAGGTACAATTTAAAGAAAAGGCAAGACTCCGCAAAAGAAAACCAGTAGAGGAAACACTCTGCAGAGGAATTTCTGGAATCATAGATACACCAATAAACTATGAAAGAAGCTCAAACTCTAATCCTCATCCCATTATACTTCTCAAGCATAGAAAGCAGTATGCTAGATGATACTTAAATCATTGGAAGAAGCCGATTTGACTGAAGTCACTTGTAAAAGTGACATTGACAAGTCCAAGCCTAAAAAAAGCTCTTGCTCTTAAGTCGTCACTTCCGAGTAGGAATTACAAACCTGCCTTTAAGTTCTTTTGCCATGAATATTGAATTGCCATTGATATTCGAAGCTCTTCTTGTGTCTCTCGTTACAGAATGAAGTCCTACAGATAAAAACTACCAAAAGAATAGTACTGCAGAAAGTGCTATGATCTGAAGTGAAATGAAACATAAAGTGAAAATGAGCGGGATAGAAATCTAAAGCTCTTAGGAAGCTGAGTTGGGTGAAGTTAAAAAAAGGGCGTGGTCGTCAAGAAAAAGTAGAATATGTAGAATAACGTGGTTCTAAGGAATTGATAATATCTTGAACCCGTTATAAGCTCTGCAACTGTTTTCAACGGCGGTTTTTGGTTGAACATGAAAAGAGAAAGATTTTGCAGAGAACCTTCCAGGCCAAGTTCTAGGATTGTAGTCTATAATACCTGGGACAAGCTGAATGCTTTGTAAATATTTTCAACATTGGGCTTTGGCAGGAAATAGAAAGAGAAAACATTCTGCAGAGGGACTTCCAAGCATAAGCCAACGTTGTCAATTAAAGTTCAGAGAACATAAGGGAGGTGGAATTCTAAAGCAATTGCGAGCTTTTGGGTGAATTTCAACGAAAAAGACAAATCAGAACGTTGAATGGTTCTAAGGCTGTAGTCGATAAATTGATGATATCGACTATGATAGCATAGAAACGTTTATGCTCTGCAAATGTTTCCAATGTTGGGCTCTGGCAGAACATGGAAAGAAGAAACATTGTGCAGAAGAACTTCCAGGCATATGTCAACGATTTCATTTAAACTGCAGGAGACCTGAACGAGGTGCAAATTGCAAAAACGAGGATCAATATTTTTAGAGTCTTTGTTTTGATTCTATGCTGAGTGAAAAAATAGGATACTGCCATTTTATAAGATTTCCGTAGACCCCGTATCAAAAAAACAAGAGCATGATTTGCATGCTTGGAGCTTTTATCAAGTGCCACAGTCCAAAGGAATGCATGAAAGAATTTTTCGAAGGTTCCTTGGAAAGAGTACTTGGAAAAAATTCCTTAGATATTTGTAAAGAGGTGAACTTTTTTTAAAAATAGAGAGAACAAATGCTTCGGCTTTCACTATCTGCGACCCAGAGGAGGACAATTAGCAGTTAATAACTTTGAATTAATGAATTTCTTAGTCACTTCATTACGGCTATCCTCTATAAATTGAAATCTTCCATCATTGTAAAGGGGCTTTAAGTAGGCAACTTCAGCTCTCTCGTTTTTCAAAAGTAACTTCTAAGCTGTCCAGAGGAAATAAATAGAATATTGACAATAGCCCATTGGTTGCTTTTGGGCAAAGTTCAACGAGAAAGACGTGGTCGGCAAGCCAAATTAGAACGTCAAATGGTTCCAAGACTATTGTCGATAATTTGATGTTACCTCAGACATGTTTTATGCTTTGCAAATATTTCCAACATTGGGCTTTGGCAGGAAATAGAAAAAGAAAGCATTCTGCAGAGTATCTTCCAAGCATAAGCCAACGATGTCATTTAAAGTTTAGAGAACATAGGCGAGGTGGAAATCTAAAGCAATTGGAAGCTTTTGAGTTAATATCAACGAAACAGGCGTGGTCGTCAAGCCAAATTAGAACGTCAAATGGTTCTATAGTATTAGAATATTCAAAAAATTGATGATACCTTTTACATGTTATATGCTCTGCAAATGTTTCCAACGTTGGCCTTTGGTAGAAAATGAAAGGAGAACCATTCTATAGAGGAATTTCCAGACCATACTTACGATGTCATTCAAAGTTTAGAGGACATGACAAAGAAAGAAATCTAAAGGTATTGGAGAGCTTTTGGGTGAAGTTTAACAAGAAGAGCCAGTTATCTGGTTATCAAGCCAAATTAGAACGTGAAATGCTTTTAAGGTTGTAGTCAATAAATTTATGATACCTTGGACATGTTATATGTTCTGCAAATGTTCTCAACGTTGGACTTTAGCAGAAAATAGAAAGAGGAAGCATTTTGCAGAGAAACATCCAGGTATATGCCAATGAGGCCCTTTAATGTTCCGAAAAGATGGGGGAGGTGAAAATCTAAAGCTAATAGGAGCTTTTGGGTGAATTTCAACGAATGTAATCGAGCCAAATCAGATTGTTAAATAGTTCTAACACTGCAATCGATAAATTGATGATACGTTGGACAGGTTATTTAGATCGTTTGCTGTTTGCTGACAAAAAACGAAGAAGGAAGATGTTAATATTAGTACAACTATTGCTTTTATAAGACAATATACAATATTGTCAATATTGGCTGAATTTTAATAAGAGGTCTGGTTCCTAAGTCAAGCTGATAAATCTGATCCGCGCATTCTGGAACGCAGTGATTTCTTCGAAATCCCATTAATGGCCATACAAAAACCGAAATCAACTCGAGCCTAAAAACACGAAGAATCTTCCTTATTCTCTCTGACAGGTGATAAATTCGCTACCTCCTTTATCGACCTTATACCAGGCGTACTCCCTCAAAAGAAACATAAGAATGCAACTGCAATAATTTTATTGTACGCCCAGTGAATCAAAACGTGGTGCGTCTTTTGGGTCTTTTGGTCCGCCTTTGTATACGGAACGTCTTAAGAATATGTCAATACGGTATTGTGCAAAGATTTTTACTATTTTATGAGGAACTAGGAAGAATAAAAAGGTCGTGGGAAATTTGATATTTTTGGCGGTATATCATTTAGGGCAACAACGATAAAATCAATTCGCTTGCGGTTATTTCATCTTCTCGTCCATATGGGATGTTAAATTAATGAAAATTCTTCGATATATTACTGCCTAAATGGATTTTATCTTATGCGGAAACGTTTGATGCAATAAAAGAACGAATACATTCGTTCAGCCACGAACAAAAATGGCCTTGGCTAACTAAAATCGCGGAAAGAACGTACGTAACATCTGGGCTTCCTTATTATATTGGCTAAATGATCTTTATGTGTTGTTCTTACGAGTTCTTTTACCTGGTATTAAGCCTTCTGATATTTCCTTTGTTATAGTCAATTTGGTGTTTTAATTGATATCGTTGAAAGGTCGGTATAATAAAAATAAGTACGATCGGATTCTGACTGATTCAAAACCCGAGCTTTCTCCTATATTTTGACTTACAGACTAAAACAGGAGAACATCATTAAACATAAACTATAGTCCTCCTTGCAATGTAGTAAATCAGAGCAATCTAAAAGACTTTTCCAGAGATTTGGGAATACAACATAATCTGGAAAGGTGTATAGGTAGTAAATTGTAAAAAATATTTCAACAGAAATTTAAATAAAATTTTAAGATGGATCAACCAAGGAATAAATTAAGTTATAGATCAACCAAGGAAACATTGAAAGACAATCGTCAGAAATTTGTTCCATCCATTCCATAATTATCATCATCTCTGCATTCTTTACTTACATATTCTAAAGTAAATACAATTTTATGAAGTGAATTCTGCCTTAAGTGAATTAAGTCGACCTTTCTTCCATACTTCGACTTAATTCAAGTATCAATTAAAGAAAAATTGAGAATAAGAAATTGAAATATTAGTATCAGAAAACCTTTTAAATGACGCCTGGACTTAGAAAATTATCAGCTTTGGTTAATCATATTTTCTTGGGCATAACTTCTTCTGTTTAATTTATAAACTGAAGATAATAATTGATTCTAGTTCTCGCATTTCTACAATTCTTTTACTAGCAGTCCTTGATTCGTGTTCAACTCACCTTTATATCTACTAAGGCATTTTAGTATTCTTGGCTCACTCCAAGAGACGCAATTTCCGAGATTCAGGAATACAGAACGATCTCGAAAGGTGTTTAAGGAGCAAATTTAAAAAAATTATCTCAGTGCAAACCAACCAGGAAATCAATCAAATCGTCAGTCACTCAATCAATCACCAGGAAAGCATAAAAGCTCTGCTGCATCTATTGATAAATAATGATCTACTTTTTAAAATTCGTTCTTTTGCTCTATCTTCATCTTCTGCAACTGGTTAATTACGTTTTTGCACTTTTTCTTCAAATATCTCAAAGTAAATACAGGTTGCTGAAGTTCTGACTTCAGAATCCAACTTTTTTCTATTTTTTCGCTAACACACTAAGACAGGAAAACTTAATTGAAAATATACTATAGTCCTCCTTGAAATGAAGTAAATCAAAAGAATCCAAAAAGCTTTTCCAGAGATTTGGGAATACAAAATAATTTGGAAAGGTGTATCGGAAGCAAATTGCAAAAAATATTGCCGGGGTTGTTTATATAGGACCTTAATCTGGATCGAGCAGTAAAGGCGAAAATCATGAATAGAACATGGAATGCCTTTCAGTAGAGTTGACACCTTGAATCAAAATAAGAAGTACTTATATAGGTGATAGGGAAAAACTGAAAGAAATAGGGTAAATTGTCATAATTTTAAACAAAAAACGCGAATATGCGGCAAGGAGAAAAAGAGGTACAGAAAGATGAGTAAAGGCATCAAAAGAACGAATTAACGAACTTTTTCTTCTAATTACAGTTCTTCCAATTGCTTTTATTAGATACTACCAGAAATAGGATGAGTCAAACAAACCCAAAAAGCAATTTTAGATAATTTGCAATACGTACAATATAGTCTGGAAGAAGAGCTTCGAGGACATTTTTCAATAATGATTTCAGTGGAAGTTCACCTATAAGCCTAAACCTGGTGTCCAGACACTTTCAATCATCCAGGTATCAACCAAAACAAATCGAACATCAGATATTGAAATATTAGTATTAGAAGAGCCCTAAAATAGTGGCTTCTTGTACTTGGACACAGAAAATTACCATCTATTGTTACTCATCTGTTTGTAGGGCAGAACTTCTTCTGTGTCTGTTTGAACCGAGGGTATTAATTCATTATTAGTTCTTGCATTTTTACAATTATTGTATTGGTAGTCCTTGGAACCTATAGAACTGACCTAGATATCCACTTTTTGTGTAAAGAACGTGTTCTTCATAAATAGGCAAAATTCAAACTTTTAAACTTAACAGACGAAGATAGGAACAAATAAATTATTATAATTAATACTCTTACCAGACATTGAGTATATCAGTAAAATCTAAAAAGCAATTCCAGAGATTTGGGAATACAAAATAATCTGGAAAGGTGTATAAAGAACAAATTTAAAAAATTAATTCAAGTGAACTTTAAATGAAATTTAAATTTGGATCAACCAGGGAAGGCAAACCAATGAGGGATCAATCAAATCTTTGATTTTTTGACTTAAACACTAAGATATAAAAATATAATTGAGAATAAACTCAAGCTCTTTTTACGAAAATCACCTCTAAACCTAAACCTGGTGTTCATCAGTCTCAAATCGAGGATCTTAAAATCCGATGAACTTAAACTATTAGTATCAGAAAAGTAACATCTTTGGGACTTATTCTTTTTTATGGACAAAATTATTCAATTTATGAACTAAGTCTGACAATTCATTCTAGTTTTTGCATTTCTACAATTCTTGCACTGGTAGTACTTGGTACGTAGACAAGTCACTTCACATCCACTTCCCATTAAGGCATTTTAGTATTCTTGACCCACTCAAAGAGATACACCCAGATTCTGCAAAAATCTTGTTCTTTATATGCTGGTAAAATTTAAATTTAAAAGCTTTTAGACAAACACAGGAATAAATAATATAATATAATTATTACTCATAGCTGAAATTGAGTATATACGAAGAATCTAAAAAGCAATTCCAGAGATTTGGGAATACCACATGTTCTGGAAAGGTGTATAAGGAGGAAATTTTAAAAATTATTTTAGTAGAAGTTTTTATGAATTTTATTCCTAGGTCAACCAAACAAGGAAAACCAACCAGTGAATTAATCTTATTATCAACCAACCAGGGAAGTATTGTAACTCTATGACTTATTGATGAATGAGGTACCAACTCTGATTAATTTGTTCGTTTTTCTCCTCTATCCTCTGCAACTGGGTAATAACGTTTTTGCACTCTGTCTTAACGATTTCAAAGCAAATACAAATTGCTGAAGTGCATTTTTACTCAAAAGCTGAGTTTTCATCTATACCTGCACCTTAGAGCTTACATACTAAGACAAGAAGGAAAAATTAAAGGTTAATTATAATCCTGCCTGACATGGAGTAAATCAGAGGAATCTTAAAGGCATTTCCAGGCATTTGGGAAAACAACATGATGAACTATTTCAGTGGAAATTCAAATAGAATCTTAATCTGTATCAACTAGTGAAGGCAAAAAATAAAAAAGGGAAAAAATTGTAACAGGAGAGATCTGGAAGATAAGTTCGTTGGACATGGACATAGAGTGAGCCTGAGTCTATGCCTGAATAAAGCTTTTAATGATTTATTTACACGAACAAGGAAATTTTGTCATCTTCAGTGTTAAATATTTAATCTTTTGATATGAATATGATAACGTTACAGTTAAAAGGTTAATCAACTGTTTAGTTCAAACAGGTAGGACTGTTTTTGGTCTGACAGGAGCAAAAGTGATGTAATTAAGTCTGGGTAAGATACAGGTGACAAAGGGACTCCAGAACAAGACAAGTTCCAGAAAAAATTAACCAATAAGTTCTCAACCTCAACTTCAATAAAAAAAATGGAAAGAGGAGACGAGATACCAATAGAAAACTAATGAAAAGAGAAGAACCAACTAGAAAATTCTAAGACGTGGTAAAACATTCCATAAATGATGACAGAAAGTTCCTATCAGTGAATAAAATCAGGACTGTCTATTCCAACCGAACTTCAGGTCTCCAAATTTTGAGATTTTCTTCATATTATATACTTCTCATTAGTATTTTATTCAGATTTTTCAAAAATAAAGTAATCTCAAAGCAAATGCAAGTTCTTTAATATTTGGACTTTACAGAGCTTACATACTAAGACAGGAAGATAAAATTTAAAATGAATGATAGTTCTGCCTCGACATGAAGTAAATAAGTTGAATTTAAAAGCCTTTTTCCGATATTTGGGAATACAAAATATTCTGGAAAGGTCAATAGGAACATCAAGAATTATTTTAACGGAAGTTTAAAGGGGACCTAAACCAGGATCAACCTAAAGTACTATCATTAACTCTGGACACTTCTTGGCTGTGTATCTGATCTGAGAATGAGTAAAATATTTTCAATAACAGATCTCAGAAGACCGAGAGGAGAGAGAGAGAGAAACTGAATAAATAAAATTGTGTTAACTGAGTAGTTTTAACGAACGACCATCCTGTATAGTAAACTGAAATTGCATTTTTATTCAATATTGCATCAACTTCTATCAACGCATCAAAGCAAACGACTTGTAACAGCCCATCAGCAGAATACGATCTGTTAATAGTCAACTGTTTTATTTGGTCACTGACATCATTTTTGATCATGCACTTTACCAAGAACCTAAAAGTGACTCGTAAACAATTTTAAAGGCGATGGTACTACCGGTCGTTAGTCATCGTTTTCGATACACGGCTTTTTTCATCGTGCACTTCCAGCCCAGAAAAGAAGGGAAAGAGACAAACAATATGAAAGATAAGCGAAGCCAACGGTGCGTTGGTAATTGACACCGCATAAAAAGTGAAGCGGGGTGCATCGTCATTTGATCCTAATAAGAAGGAATTTATAAGAAGAAAAAAATTGTCCCCTGGAAGACTCGAAAATAAAATCGCAGCTGGGGTCAGGAAATATCGTCTTACAGAGCAGAGAATCTTGGTGCATGTAATCAATATAGAGAAGCAGTACGGTTTAATTTTTTTTTGTGTTTGTATATTAAGATGTTGCATTGTGAGAATGGAAACCGTCAATATACTCCATCCAAGTGAGGAAACTATTAAGATCCAAGAACCTTCACCACATCATTGGATGAAACCATATTGAATTGAGATGGATCTATAGGAAAAAATCTTACGGATGGAACTAAAAATTTAAATTTTAGCGAGAAATGAATTTCGAACTTTTATTTTTTTTTTTGCGAAAACAGTACGTTGGAAAAAACAAAGCTAGGCGACGAAATTTACTTTAAATTAATTGAGGGTTTAAAAAATGGTTTTTATTTGAAAAAAAAAACAGTGGCGTACCATTTTTTTTAACAGTTCCCTAGGTTGTAGCCCACATGGGCGCCACTACTAATTTTCAGTAAATTATTTACAGGGATGACAAATTTATCGTGAAAAATAAGATTATCACCTTTAATCTCAAAATATAATGATTTTCGGATAAAGGCTTATTGCGCAAACTTGCTTATTTTGAGGCCCTCTACAACCCCTCCAAGTTTGTCCCACTAATTATGAAACACCCTGTATAATCCTGGACTACCAGTCTGAAAACTGATCCATTTTTTTCTGATCCACGGATTTATATGATCTTGGCATCTGATCCAGCTTGATCACTTTGTTATGTCCTGGTTTTACAGTTGTGGTTCCTCATTCAACCAAAATACTCTCCCAGGCAGATGTTTCGATTTCTGTCCATTAAGTTCTAATTTATCCAAGTTATTATTTAAGTGTCTTGACCTTCTATTCGTCGTGGAAAAATCTATTTAAGGATTAGCGGACTTACCTTAGAAATCCTGCATTGATTTCTTATACTTTAGATAACCTAGTTGGCCCATAGATACGGCTAACCTTGAAAGCTTATGTCCTAGTTTTGGGATTGTGACTGTTTTTGTCTTATACTTTATTTGATACTGAACGAACTCCTAGTATTGGAAATACGTTTTAGTGGTTTCTTTATTCCTATTTTGAGAATTTATTATTTCTTAACTATTTTAAAAGCCTTTCCCCCAAAGCATTTATCAATATCATGGTTTGAGGTCACTTCTTGGAGTATTTTTTAAAGTATGCCAGGCATACGAGGTCATTTTAGATATATCTGTGCGATATTTTAAGCAATTTTTCCATACTATTAATTACACATATGGACGTTCAAAACGTTTAAGTTTATTAATGTAATTTTCTCCAAACTTTTGAAGGAATTTTCAATTTTTTTCTTCCTGGCATTTAAGGTCCTTTTAATTTTCTTCCAAATGTTTGAATCACATGATTTTTTCCACGAAAGGTTCCAGACTTTTAAAGCAACTATCAATTGTATTCCGGGTAGTTTAAGTCAAGGAATTCCTTCCAGACATTTAAAGTACACACATCAAAATGGTCTAGGGAACACATACAAATATGTTAATATTTTTGAGAAGATTGGAAAAAAGTTAATTATTGCAATTTTTTTACATTATTCGGATAAAATAACAATATAATTATTAACTTTTTTTTGTAGATTATAATTTACTCATAATTTAGGGCCCACATAAAAATAAAGAACAAAACCCCATTTATTACCGTTTATTAAAAAAAATTATAAAAATAAAAATTTACCAAATACAAATTAAACTAGTAGCCAGATGGTCCACCTCTATTATTAATAACATTTTGGCATCGCCTAGGCATACTTAAAATTAAATTATTAATTAATTCTTGGGGCAACTCCTCCCAAATATGTGTCACAGCAAGACGAAGCTCCAGAGCGCTTTGAAAAAAGTCAAATCGTTGAAGAAGTTGCCTTTTTAACCAATCCCAAACATGCTCAATTGGATTAAGGTCCGGTGAGGTAGAAGGCCAGGGTAGAAGATTGATTTGATTTTCCTCAATAGCGATTCGTACAAGCCGTGCTCGATGTGGTGGGGCATTATCTTGTTGCAACAACGAATTTGGGCCCATTTCGCGTAAATATAGAACAATTACAGGCAGTAGTATATTATCCCTATAACTTATTCCAGTTATTGTATTTTCCACAAAAATGAGGTTCGTTTTTCCGTCAAGTCCAATGCCACCCCAAAACATAAGTGATCCACCACGTTGCCTTACTACTTCCCGGGCATAACGCAAACGACTTTCATTTCCTTCCTCTCTCCAGACACGAATTCTACCAGAATCAGGATAAAATGAAAATCGAGACTCATCCGTAAAAAGAACTGTGGCCCATCTTTCTTGATACCAATTAACATGTTCTTGGCACCACGTTAATCTTGCACCTCGATTTCCTAAAGTTAACCGAGGAACCCTTAGGGGTCTTCTGGAATAAACTCCTCTCTCATGCAAACGGTCTCTAATAGTTTGACCTGAAACCTCGACGTTATGCACTCGTGAGAGCTGCTGAACCTAAACAGAGGCTGTTACCGTGGGATTTCTTTGAACTTGCAAAGTTATAAAACGGTCTTGGGCAGGTGTGGTAACTCGCGACGGGCCTTGATGCCGTTCTCTAACATCATTTGTCTCTCTATATCTTGTCCACAAACGGCTGATTACACTGAGAGATGTATCCAAAGCTCTTGCAACGTCTCTTTGACTTGTTCCTGCCTCAAGCATTCCGACTGCTCTTAGCATTTCCTCTCGAGTTAAATGTCGTCTTTCCATTTTTATTGAATAAAAACTAAATCACAATTGTTCGGTTGGAACCACAGAAAATGCGATATTGCGTTAGAACTTAAAAATTATAATCTGCGTTATTTCGACAAAATGTGTAAGTAGCAAAAAACGCTGTTCTGGCATGATTTTTTGTACCCAAATATTTATTTTACTTCGTTGGTATCTTAATATTAAAGGTAGTATCTATTCCGTATGAAAATATAAATATATAAAAATTTATAAGGCGAAAAAAACTATTTTTCTAAGTGTTCCTTAGACCATTTTGATGTGTATATTTGTTAGTCTAGTTTTAGGCACTTTTGATGATTTCTTCTGGGAAAGGTTCCAGACTTTTAAAGAAGCTATCAATTTTATTCCGGGCATTTTAAGTTAAGGGATTCCTTCCAGGTCTCATTCTAGACCCTTGAAGCCATATCATCTTCCTCGCTCATTTGAAGTAATTTCTTGATTATTCAGGTGAATTTTTACATGTTTCAGGCATTTAAAATTCAAAAAATTTCAAAGAATTTTCTCCAAAAGATTCCACACTTTTGAATCAATTTTCAATTTTGTTTTTCAGACATTTAAAATCAATGATTAATTCTGGGAATTTAAAGTATATGTAAATAATAAACATACAAAAAGGATTCCTGGAGCTTTTGAGGGATTCTTCAGATGTTTTCACATGAATTGTACATCTCCTGAGGAGGAATTTAATTGCTGAAACATCATTTTTTCACTTGGAACTACTTAATATCAAATAAAAAATTCATCGAGAGACATTTCCAGGCATAACTTTGGAACCATACAAGAGAATTTCATCATTCTTTCGCTCAAATGAAAAGAGCTTCCTGAGGACGGATTTCATGTATGAAACGTCTTGTACTGTTAAAGTTACAGGCACTTTAGTAAAAAGCAAAAATGTCTTCAAGGTATTTAAGGCAAAAAGGGATTGGCCAGGGTGTCTTTTGAAATAACTGTAGGTCCTTAGTCGAGGCTTTAATTTAAAAATGCCAAGAATTCTTAAAATTATTAATTTCCATTGGAGGTCTACCTGAAAAGGTGCTTCGCCCCCTACAAAACGGAGGTTATGTACATTCTCAAAAATTTTTCTAAAAAATTAAGACTTGCTCTTCTAATAATTAAGTTGGTGTCCAAATTATCGATATTTTATTGCAATTGTAATTTAGTTCAAATATTCTTTGGTGTTTCGTGCTTGCTACTAATTTTTCTCTACTATCTCCTAGATAATGAAATGTATAGCTGGCAATGTTGGTATTTCCTTTGATTTCTTATTGACGTCGTACCGATGACTGATAGAGGTTATTTTCTTGTTCACTCTGGACTTTTAATAGTTTCCTTAGCTATATTTTGGATTTGGTAATTTAAAGCTAACAACCTTGACTCTTCTCTTAAATTGCATAATTGTCTTGAATTTATAGTTCTTATTCGTTATACATTTTAGATTTTCCAACAATTCTCATTGAGATTTCCTGGTGTGTTGACTTAATTTGTTAGAAGTTTTATTAAGTTTTTTACGAATCTTTTCTACGGTGTTTTATTTATTTCCTCCAGATCTATGGTTTCCGAAACTTGCAGTTCGTTTTCAATATATTCTGTGTATTCAGAAGGATTTTTTGAGTTTGTCAATTTTCTTAAATTCTTTCTTGTTGTTAGTTTAGCTCTTTTCGCCCTAATATTTATTACCATTTATTATTTAACGGCTCGGTGGTCACTACCTACTGAAAACTTATTACACACACTGATGTATTATTTCTTTTCTAATCGATAGCGTTGATTGAATAGTTGGATTGAATATTCAAATATTTAATCAACGTCAATAGTATGAAATCTATTTTGTTCCTAGTGACACTGTCTAGGTTCTTACTAGTTCTTACTCACTTTCTACTAGCAACTTTAAAAAAAAAATTATTCATGATGTAGAGGATATGTTCCAGTGCGAATTACAGCAGTCGTTCGTTTTTTTCCTTTCTTGTATCTACTTCGTCACAGCCTATGGCTATTTCATCGTTGTCTTCTTTTACTCCTATTCTTGAATAGTCATCAGTTATCATTTTATTTATCAAAATGTAAAATTCTTTTCTAAAATTAACAGGACATGAAATGACTAAAATAAGTTGAAAAGTGACTTCTAATACCTGGAATGAAACAGAAAATATGTTTATCTTACTAGAATATATAAAAATTGCCGTAAACACCAGAAAAAATACAATGGCGTCTAAATTTACAAATAACTTCAAATTTATCAAATATAGTGAAAGATAGTCAAACTGAAAAATAAACTAAACTAGAAAATTATTTTAAACATCTGGAATAAATTGGAAAATAACTCTAATGACTAAAGTCTGTTATTAGGAAAAAATCATTAACTTAAACTTCATTTATACTTAAAACATTTCTTTCAATCCATTGATTAAATTGGAAAACGTCTGGAAGGGATCAAAATACATAAAAGTGACGTAAAAAAAACTTGCCTAAACTGAAACGTAACTTCAAATACATGAAATGAACCGAAAAATGATTTCAGATGCCTGAAATAAAAAAGGAAAACAACTTTAAATGACGCAATTAATTAAAGAACGTCTGAAATGACTCCAAATCCCTGGAATTAAATGAAAAATGAGCACAAATATTTAAAATGTAAAATACTAACACACTTTAAATAATTCAAAATATTTAAATGGCTTCAAATATCTGGAATAACATGGAAAAAACTTTTAAATGACTAAAACATATGAATATGATATTACTATGAATGCTACTTAAAAAGAAATACTTTAAATATTTGGAAAATATAACAGCACTTGAAATGCCTAAAAAAAACAGAAAATTTACGTCAAATGCAGAGAATGAAATAAAAAATCTCTTAAAACGACTAAAATATAAAAAAATAAATATTAAATTGTGAAAAATAAAATCACAAAATAATTAAATTTTAAAGAAAATGAATGCGTCTTGAAATGTTTAAAATAAACTGTGTGCTTGAAATAAAATGCAAAATAATTAAATATGACATAAATCTACAAAAAACGAACTAAAATATTTGGAAAAAAAGACTTATTTTTATTAATTAAAATGAATTAAAAGGAATTAAATTGAAAATGACTTTAAGAGATTGAAATATATAAAAAACAACTTAAAATGCTTAAAATACTATACATGGAATAAAATATATAAAAATAACCACAAAACCAGGAAAAAATTACAAGGGCTTCCAAATTTAAGAATAGCTTCAAATCTATGCAATATAGTAAAAAATATTTGAAAAATTAAAAACATGTAGATAATATTTAAATTTTGAATGAAATTTAATGCGGCTTGAGAGCTTGAAAAAACTGGAAAATGATTTCTTTAATTAAATGGAAAATATGTAAAAAATTACTTTAGATACTTGGAAAAAAATAACAGAAATTTAAAGGCCTTAAAGAAATTAATAATTACATTAAAGGCCTGGAATTAGATGCTATATTAAATATTTGGAAAAATTGACTTTAAATACCTGAAATTAAAAAATAAAACTACTTCAAATAAGTTAATTTATTAAAAAACGTCTGAGGTTAGTCGTTCGCTTTTTCATTTCTTGTATCTACTTCGTCACAGCCTATGGCCATTTCATCGTTGTCTTCTTTTACTCCTACTTTTGAATAGTCATCAGTTATCATTTTATAGTAAGTTTTTAATTTATTTAATTAATATGCAATATCTTCGTCAAATATGTCAACTTCCTCATCGCTATGGGAACACCACTACTACTTCTTGGATTTTGAAAATTCATAGGCATGAACCTTGGGCTTTTCCTTTAGATGCATTGTTGGTTTTCTTCCTGGAATTAATACCCCTTGTTTTCTTTGGAGTTCTTGGATTTTGGAAATTCAACCTTGACACTTTTGTAAAATAGTTAATTGCTCTTGCTACTTCATGCATTTTGGAGTTTCCATCAACTAACAACCTTGGATTTTTTTCTCTAATTTTCTTAACTGCTCTTCTCCGTAGAATTGATAGACCTTACTTCCTTATGTATTTTAGGTTTCCCATGAATTTTCATTAATATTACCTGGATTTTGGAAATGTATAGGCCTCAATCTTGGATCTTTTCTTTAATCAGCTAGTTTTCTTACTAGAATTGAAAAGTCTTATTTCCATTGGTGTTCTGAATTCTTTACCAATTTCTATACTAATACTTCCTGAGTTTTGAAAATGTAACCTTGGCTTTCTTCCTTATGTATTTTGGATTTCCTAGAAATTTTCATTGATATTTCCCGGATTTTGAAAAATCATAACTAGCAACCTTGATGACCTGCAAAATATCATTGATGCCTTTCTTCCTGGAATTCATAGGTCATACTTGTGTTCTGGATCTTCTAGTTTCCACTAATACATCCTGGATTTAAAAAATTCATGTTCAGCAACTTTAAATTTTTCCTTGAATTGCATTGTTACCTAGTTTTGTGGAATTAAATGGTTTTATTTCCTTATTTGCTCTGAATTTTTTGGATCTTTTTAACTCATAATTAGGAATTGATAATTGGAATAGGAATTGAATGGGACTCTGGATCTTAAACTTTTTTTCAATATATTAAATTTTTGAAGTGAATTCAAGTAATTTGCAATTCTTTATTCTGGATTTATCAAGTTAAGAGTTGCCAACCGTCATTCGTACCTAAATTATATTATGCATTCTGGATTTATTTTCGAACAAAATTCCTGAAGAAAAACAGAAGGGTATTCTTTAAAGCACCTTGTCCATCCAAAGCAATGATTTATTCATTCATTCATAATTTAATTAGGGATTTTTGATTGGAAACCCTGGTTTTGTCTCATATTGTTATTTGCTACTCATTACTCCTGGAATTGATGATTTTTTGATCCTGGAATTAATGAAAATTGATTTTCATCTGTTATGCATTAAAAGAAAAGCATCTAAATAGAAAAATTGACATAAAGAATATATCTTGGTTAATAGATTGACCCACTAATTACGGCTTGACCAGCGGAAAGTCCCGATTAAAGCTGCATAGAAAAAAAAATTGCACGTTATGCTGGTTTGAGGTAAACAATTACGTAAGGTTTTTACAAAACCCAAAAAACCACACAGAATCATCAATTCTATAAAAAATAAATCATTCATCATATTAGCATTTTGTGAAATCCCGGCAACTCAATAATAAAACTTTTAACGCAATTCTTACGCAACCGTGGAGATTTTTTTTTTTAATTTTAATTTCGATATTTCTCTTATTCGAAAACAAAAGCACGGTAATTTAATGCCGCGTACATTAAGAGTGATGGTTCATTTATTTGTTTAGCGAGAAACACATACTACATCTCCCGATGCGGGGGCATTACCCAGAATAAATTTGTCTTGTCAACATAAACAATCAGATGTCGAGAAAATCCGACCACTGTTTTAATAACGCGGTACTTCCAGTACTGCTGTTGGGAAATTTCTATGGCTCGATCGGATATTAGTATATTAAAGGTACTAGATAAGTATTAATCTGTCGGGTTTTATTTCATTTAATTGAGTAACGCTTTAGCCCTGGAACAGCACAGTTTTTTTATCTTACGTACACTGCACAGTGGGGTCTCGGAAACCCCACTTGTTTTTTACGTTTAAATAACTATTATTCAATGTTTTTTTTTATGTGTGGATTACAGAAAAAAAAACATTGTTTTATTACCAATAAATGTTTATTAAAAGAAAATTCATAGAAGTACAAAAATAAAAAACCTTAAAACTAAAGGAAAACCTAAATTTTGTAACGAGAAAAGTATTTTGTTTTCTTAGCCAGGCACTTCAATTTTTGCTCTGACACTCACAACATAGTTCAGCCCTATGCTCTATGCAGTATGGTTTGTGGCACGTTGCACAGGCAAAATTTGTTTTTCGATCTTTACCACGTGGACAAAATCAGCATCTGACCTTTTTAGGCAAATTAACATCGAAACGTTCCCTTTGAGGTTCATCTACTCCTAATATTTCGCTTATTTTTAGACGTAGCGAGGTTTGCAAATTGGTAACTTGTAAGCGTTCCTTTAGGTGCGGTTCGATTAGTGCCATTGAAAGTTTTTTTTAGAAATGTTTTTCTATTGTTTTTTCTTTCTTCTTTCCATTGAGGATTTGCAAGTGAAAATAGTACCATAGCATTTATTCCGCTAGCATCCAATATATTAAAAAACATTCTAGGAAGCCAGCGTCTGGTTTTCCGAGAAGTGGTGTAAGAGTGACACATCTGATCAAAGGTGTCTGTACCACCTTTGGTTTCATTATAGGAATGTATAAGGTTTGGTTTTCCAGTTACAGTACTAAGTGACGAATCAGGATGCAAAGTTGATAAAAGCAGTACCGTTTTATTTTCCTTTGGTGTGTATGAAACTAAGGTTTTAATTCTGTCAAAAGCAAATAAGGATGTGCCTACATCTTTTTTCTGTATAAACTTCAGAGGTATTTCTCTTTAATTTTTTCCAAGTTCCAAGGATTGTTAGCTGATACTGTTCCAAAATTTGTTCACTTAGAGGTATTGTCGTGAACCAATTATCAATCGTAATGTTACGGTGAGTACCGTGTATTGGTTCAGAAAGTTTTCTAACATAATATGTAGGTACTGGCTCATTATTCTCAACATTAACTTTTCCAACGTATGGGATAGCATTGAGCACATAAAATGTTTTTGAATCGTTAATCATCATCACTTTCATTCCGTATTTATCTGGCTTGCTTGCCATGTATATGCGGAATGGACATTTTTCTCGAAAACTCACAAGCTGTTGAACACATCAATGGTGCAGTTCTCATAGCGCGTATAGTATGATTTGCAGTTATTTATAAAAATATCCCATACTTGTCTACCAGTTTTCTAGCATTTCTGTCCATTTTATCGTCAAATCTTAGACAAAGAGCTATAAACTGAAATCTTTGCTGGGGCATAGTTGGCCGAAATAGTCCATTGCCGTACTTTATTGACCAAAGTTCATCTAAATTACAATTTGAGAAACGTAACGCACCAGCAAGATACAGTAGACCAATGAATGCCTTCAATTCTGTCGTATTAGTTATTTTTTTGTAACTCTGAGGCAAGTCGCTCTGACATTTCCTACGAATTTCCTGATTGGTATGTAGTCCAATTATATCCAAAATCTCATCGGTGAACAGTAAATTCCATGATTCGACAGGGCTTTGAACATTTCTTGCCCCTTTCTTTGGACCGGGCAAATGTAAAACACTGTTGTCACTGTTGTGTGGTCCAACGATGCCCATTTTTTCCAAGTATATTGGTGACATTTCTTTGTGACGTACTATGGCCTCCTTGTTCTTCCTCTTCATCTTCACTTTGTTCATTATCGGTGTCAGACTGTTGTTCAAGAACATCGTTTTCTTCTTCATCTGATAAGTCTCCAAAAATATCTTCAATGATCTCGGGTTGTTCTTCATTTGTCCACAGATTATCAGCTTCAAACTCTAGTTCTTTTTCCGTTACCTTACGACGATTTGCTCTGAAATGATTAAAGCCAGCTGCATTCTGCACAATTTTGTTCATGTGAGAGATGGTTTCAAGTTTGAAGATACATTAACAGATCATGGATTTCGCGATTCCACACACAGAATACCACAAAGTTCTACTATAAACACAACTAGAAATGCTTTTGCCAATTATTTTGCAGGCAGTGGCTTGGCAAGATAGTAAAATTAATTAGCATATAATATGGTGTACCTATCTAAATAAACTAAATACATGTGCATACCTGCTGTTTTCTTTTCTTTGTCATCTAAATTTTTGAAATTGGGAATAATAGCAGCACCAATATCCACCCAAGATTTTTCCCTAGCGTCTCTGTTTTTATAATTTTCATCGGAAACGTCCCAAATATTTTTGTTTTCTCAATAGCACTAATCATCAATTCTGTGTCGACGAGATGCATTGAATTGAGGGTTGAACAGTTGAAGGATGGTCCGGCAAGAATAATCACATTATTGAACCACGAATACCACGATACAAAATACAAATACACGGAATGTGAACTGAAGAAAAAAAATGGAACACTTGCCACCATGCCCTTACCCCTTATAATATTGTTCTATGTTACCCCTTATAATATTGTTCTATGACCCTTACGCCTGGCGTACCTACGTCGGGTGTACGGGCCAGGCGTGGAGCCCGCGCCGTAAATTTCACGCTGGCGTACACGCGCGCTCGAAACGCCTGCATCTGAAACGTACCAATAGAGTCAATGCCAACCGAGGTTCTGGCGTAGAACGTAGGGCGCGTCGTACGCCTCATGTGAAACGGCACTAAAGGATTTAACCAATATAGATAACTAAATGATTATAAATTTAAAGGGAGATAGGAATAACATAGGGCCACTCGCTTCTCGCCAAGGAGGCTATCAAGGCATCTGTATATAATTAAAAATATATTTCAACTTGAAATATATAGACTTTGATAATATAATGTATATATTAGGCATTTGTATATAAATAATTAAAAGACACGAAAAATAAATATTTACAAGAGGAGAGACTTTAAATGCTCGATAAAAATTGGGAAATGACTTCAAATGAAGAAAACTGAAAAATATTTAAAAATTGCCAAATAAATTAGTAAAATATCAAACAAAAAATTTAATTAAAATTTCATTCACAAATGATACAGAGTTGGCAAGCTCTTGCTAGGTAGATAGTTTAGTCTTGGATATAAATGATACCATATCGTCAATCCATAGATTGAGTATAAATGATACTATCTCAATCATGAAACCTTTATGGTTGAGAGTTTACATCAGGATAATTTCTGTTTTGACAAATTTCAATCTATAGAACAATAAGAAACCTGAGACTTGCAGACAAGTTGTTTTAATAAAAAAGCATCAAACAGGAAGAATAACGAGTCAAAAGATCAAGAAAAAAAAGCATTGAACACTTAATTTCATTCGATGGATCCCAAAATCAACATTCATTATTATTTCTGAGAAACTTATAAGTATCCACAAATAGAATAAATTATGTTGATCTGTGTACATAAAGAAATCATCGGATATGACGGATTTTATAACCGTCAGAACGAGGGCATACAAAATAACATTTTCACGTTAAAACAGCTCAACAGGAAATGATTCCTTATCCTCGTAACAGTCGATTTCTGCGGAAGCGTTTCCTGAATTAACGCGTGAAAATAAACGGATGCGCAGCAGATTGTTTCTCTTCTTTTTTGCATTAGGACGCGGATAATTATATACATACATGTTGTTTGCCTTGCGTCTATAATAGAACATGAACGGATGAGGTACCATTTTGTCTTCCGGCTATATACGAAATAACAATTCTCAAGAATGACAAATGAATATTGGGAGTAGTGCTCTTTTAACCGTGAATAATGACTTGAGGCTTATTAGGACAGAACCTACTAAGAAAAAGATATTGATCTTAGTGTCTAAATCTGCAAACTTTGCCTCTGTTATTGTACAACATCCACAGAGTTCAGTCTACTATTAAAATCGAAATTATTTAGGA
The DNA here is from genome assembly GCF_022605725.1 of Anthonomus grandis grandis. Taxonomy (NCBI): domain Eukaryota; kingdom Metazoa; phylum Arthropoda; class Insecta; order Coleoptera; family Curculionidae; genus Anthonomus; species Anthonomus grandis. The sequence goes on from NC_065552.1 coordinate 6,406,041, forward strand.
ACCCCAATTCTTCAATTCAGCCAGAGCAAGCTTTAGCAAGCTCATTTATTCCACAGCAAGGTACAGAACCCATCTGAAGAGCAGCTTCTTTAACAATTTAAGAGAAGGACCCTCACGGGTCACTCAAAACACTCAAAAATTAACTGAATCCAAAGTGTTTTCAGTGACAATGTCTACAACTTAAGGAAGAACTTAGCATCATATTGCTAAAAGTTTCTGAAGACTCTCTTTTACATATTAACTTTTACATAAGCATTTCAGGTTCATATCTACTGAGAGTGGTACTAATCAGATTAGATGTAAAAGAGCAGATCAGCACGTCTCTTTTCTTTTACAATGAAACCAGAGCATTCAGAAGCTTATGGTACCAAAACTATATTCAATTGCCTAGAAGAAGAAGAAATAACTTTAGTGTCTTAGGACAACCTGGAAGCAACAATCACTGCCTTCAACAAAGTGGAGTGCCTGGAATAAGCATAGAATTTGCTTTTGACTGCCTGCAATAATAAAAGATTGCTTTAAAATTGTAGGATCTGAACAAAATGGGTTTTCCTGTATCATGGCTTAATATATTAAATTGTCTACGTGACAAAAGTCAGTGAGTCCAACTCTGCATATTTTTGATGGTATTGATGTAGAAGCTATTGCAAGACATTTGATATTTTCATACTTCGTTTCTCTTGTCTTCTAAAATGAAAGCGCACGCGATAAACCAGATGCGAATCTAAATACCAAACCGTAAAATGCCGGCATTGGAAACTAAATTCTACAAAAAGATCAGATCATATCGTGTCGGACATTTTATCTAAACAAAAACAAGGAAACTAACGAGCAAGCAACAACAAAGATCGTGCCTATAATTTACGTCACAGCGAATTTACTTATAGTATTTGTTAAGTGAGTATCAGGAAGTGTGTTTAAGTGGAATTTGAACATCTAATCGGGTTGACGCAATTTGGGCCGAGCGCGTAATATATATATACAATATTCTAACTGTGAATTTTTGCCTAATTATGTAAATTTTTAAGAATTAATTAGAAATTTTGATGTGCTTGAAGAGATGAGAATAGAAGGGCCATTTCTTACTTTTTTAGCAGCTTCATGTAAAGCATGGTCGAACCTCGTAGATAAGTTAAGAAATCTGTCGTGGTCTTCATCAAAATCCTCAATTCTGTAGACCAGATGATGAATCATAATTAAAATCATCTGGAAAGAGATTGAAATCTACTTTTCTCCATGTCATTTATATAAAAAAAGTAAGAGATCCAGGATAGAGCCTCCATGACACCTAAGCCTCTCCTTTACCACCTTTTTAATGAATATTCACGTCTCAACTATCCGTCAAAGCTTCTTTTAATAAATTGTGAAATTTTAGTTTTTTTATCAGTATAACTTGTAAATCATTGTCAAGAAATTGGAAGTCTTTCTGACATGACATCAAGCACCCTTAAACACACCATGCAGGTACTTTAAGGGACTATTGAAGCAGCAATGCACCATTAAGTCAATCTTGCGAAGTTTCTTTGTATACGCAGATCGATGGGTGATGTAAGATTGTTCTTAAACTAGTATATCAATGACTTAATGTGTATGGATGAAAGCTAAAATGAGGCCCTCAGGATCATTTTCTCATCTCGAAAATTGAAATAAATTACAATGCATTATTAAACTTTGAATCAAAGCTCAATCATGTCAAAGTGCTGTAGACAGTATATTCCCCAAAGAATTCAAAGGTCTTAGGGTAAAAGGCATTCATCAAATCATTACTGTAATTCTTGTTCCTTTGGCACAGGAGGCAGTGCTGGGGAAGAAAAGGAAGAAAACTACCCACTAATTATTATCCCTGTGGAGGAGATATAACCTATGCAATATTGAGAATAGAAGAGAAGAGAAGAGAAAAGTATTGCATATGACCTGACCAGTAGCATTATCAGTAAATATAAACATGAAGAATTTCTGCGAAGTGTTAATGTAAAAGAGAGTATACTTCAGTTCAAGTAATATGCTTTTGAGACTCCAACTAATTATTGAAAGCACTTCCGGATTCAATCAATGCTCTTCTTAAGATAAATAGCATTCCTGAGTATCCTACTAGGCAGCAGAGATTGTTTCTCTCTCTGTTGAGGTGAAAGAAAAAAATGAAGCAATGATTCCATAACCTGAAAAGAAGGGTTCCCATAATAAACTAAAGATTTTTGTCTTCTTTCAGGCAGTTGAAGGCCCTCTTTCCTAAAAGATATTGCACAGTGCTCTCCTTGAGATAATTACCATTCCTAAGCATCTTAAACTATGTTGTTCCCTTCTCAAATATTTGAGCTTCTACAACTATGCTCCACCAAGAAACATCAAAGTACTGTTCGAAAATCAGTGACCATTACAAGCGTAGATTCTCAAACTATACGTGACCTGCTTCACTAGTGTCAGCTTAATGCAAGAAGGTTATTCATCAAAAAAGACAGATCGACAATCGATCTCAAGGCAATCTTTTTTAGTTCCAGACTGCAGAAAGCCATTTTCTTCTCGTTCTAAGACATTAAAGTAATTTCTTCCTTAAGGCAGTTAAAGAAAGTAGTTCCTTAATCTAGGTTTCTGACTATTTGTAGTTCCTCTTCTGGCCATCTTGTGCAGTTCGTGTCTCTCAGGCTCTTTAGAAGAACTTTTCTCCTCGTTCTAATTGGATTTGCTTGGATGTTTGCACTGCGGGCCTCCCGGGGTCCAAATTCCTCATTTTGTTCTCGTTCTAAGATATTGTAGTAATTTTTGTCTTCTTTCAGGTAGTTGAAGGTACTCTTTCCTAAAAACCATTTTGTTCTCGTTTCAACTTCTTAAGTCCACTTGACAATACTCTTAAAGATAAAGTTTCAGTCTTCAAACTATATAGTGCATATAGATGATTCTCTGGAAAAGATAGATCAAGGCGACTCACATGGTAGAACTGACCTTCTAGGCCAAGAGGATGAGCGGGATCATTAACCCAAACATTATTATTTAATGGATTGAAGGAAGTCTGTACCCTGTCCCAAGATGTTTTTAGTTAAAAAAGATGGACTTTAAAGAGATTTTTTTTTAAATACTAATTTTGAATTTTTAACTTGTTTCAGGCAATAGACAATATTTCTTCCTTCCCTGCTTCTGAACGCAATTTTTTTATTTATTCCAAGTAAGTTCTATTTTCTTCCAGATAGGTGACATTATTTCCTTGGACAGGAATTGTGTTTTTTATTTTAAGACCATTTTCTTGTTTATCTGGTTCCATAAAATTAAACAAGGTTTTTATTTGTTTCTCGTCTGTCAAGTGTTTTTTTTTCTAGACTTTTTTCTATGTTCTAGACTCCTGAAAGCAGTTTTGTTCTTTTTCAGTAAAAGTAATTTTTATTTTTATCCAGGCAGTTGAAGGTAGCGTTTCCGAGTTTCAGGTTCTTGAAGACCATTTTGCTTAATTGGTGTTCCTTCATGCCCGTCAGAAGACCTTCTCCTAGGTATTTGAAGTCTTTCCGAGTTCAAGTTTCTTTAAAGTAAGTTTGTATAGTTACTTCAGGCTCGAAAGAAGAACTTGTAGTAGTAGTATGTATGTTTTCCAGGCAGTTGAAGGCAGCCTTGCTTTATTCCAGGTTCCTGAAAGCCATTTTTTGTCATTCAAGAACGTATTTGCTTCTTCGGCTTCCCGGGCAATTAAATAGAGTGTTTTGGATTCACGCAGAATTAATTGAAAAAATCATCTTGAGTAAACTGACCTGATCAGTAGTATTCCAGCAATAGTAGTAGTGAGTCGAAATTAGTTTGATAATTTTTTGAGAAGGAATGACGTAAATGAGAGCGTTTTTTTGTGGAGAGAGTAGAAGGGGTTTAGACAGATACCATTCCTGAGTATCTTAAACGAGCAGTGGTGCTTTTTCTCTCAAATTGTTGAGTTTTTACAACTTTGCACCATCAGAAGACCTTGACTCTCAGAAGGCTCCTCAGACCGTTGAATGCAGTCTTACTTGGTTCCAGATTTTCGAAAGATATTTTGTTCTCGTTCTAAGACATCAAGAAATTCTTTCATCTACTTTCAGGCAGTTGAAAAAAATATTTTAGTTGTATCCAGGCTTCTATATTGTATTGTATCTTGATACTGTATCCAGGATTCTTCCAGGCTCTTCAGCAGAACATCTATTCTTTTCAACTAGTCTTGTTTGGGCTATTTCCTAGTTCTGAATTCCGTCTTTCCTTTTTGGTCTGGTTCTGCAATGTTATAGTAATTTTTATTTTCTTCCAAACAGTTGAAGGCACTCTTTTCTGAAAGCCAATTTATTGTCATTTTAACTCCTTGTGACTCGACAATACTCTTGAGGAGAGACTTGCAGTCTTCAAACTGTGTAGTGCATATAGAAGATTCTCTGGAAAAGCTAAATCAAGGCTACCCAGATGGGAAAACTGACCTGCTAGACCAAGAGGCTGATCGGGTTCATGGTCCAAAATACTATCTAATGGATTGAAGGGAAATATGATAAAGTGGGAAGCTAAGTTGTTTTTTCTTACAGGCAGTTGATTAAAGTCTCTCCTTGACTTCTGTTTTTTATTTTAAGTGAAATATAAAGTCATTTTCTTCTTCATTCTCTTTTTCTATAAAAAGAAGGATAAATCTCGTTCCTTCAGAATTTTTTGTTTCTCGTCTCTTAGGTGGCATATATCTATTTCTAGTCAACTAGAGGTAGTTTTTCCTTAATGTAGACAAGCAGTAGTAAGCAGTTTTGTTCTTGTCAAAGCTGTAAAAGTAATTTTTATCTTCTTCTAGGGAGTTGACAGCAGCCTTTCCGAGTGCCAGAATCTTAAGGCCATTTTGCTTAGTTGGTATTCCTTCATGCTGGAGAACTTTGTTTCTCCTTTCAAGTTGTTTATTTGTTTTTAGTTCTTGTCCAAAGTTGCAAAAGTAATTTCTACCTTCTTTCAGGCAGTTTTTGCCTAATTCCAGGTTCCTGACATTAGGCGAGAAGTTTTTTTGTCGTTCTAAGACATGAACGTATTTTCTTCTTCTTCTTTCTTCTTTCACCTGAGATTGAAAAAAATAATCTTGACTAAATTGATTGGGTGATTCATGGGTGAAGTATTCCAGCAATAGTAGTAGTGACTAGATATTAGCTTGATGATTTTTTGAGATATGAAGTAATCACATAAATGAGACTGTGTTTTGAGAAAGAATGATATGATCAGGTCTTTTAAAAGAATTACCAGCAAAGTCATTGGGAGCACTTGTAAATAATATCAGTGCTCTCTTGATCTGCTCTCAGAGTAGTGCTTGATGTTCTCTCAAGTTGTTAAGCTTCTACAACATTGCTTTATCAGGAAACATCAAAGTACTGTTGGAAAATTAGTTACCACTACAAGCGTAGATTCTCAAACTGTACGTGATCTGCTTTACTAGAATCAGCTTAATGCAAAAAAGGTTATTCATGCAGAGGACAACTCCTTTTACTCCAGAGCTCTGCCACTGCTAGGGTTCTTGAATGAAGAAATTATTCCAAGAGGTTAAAGTCCAGGCAGTTAAAGACACATTCTTTTCTTATTCAGTTCGTGTTCTCTCAGACTCCTTAATGGTAGTCTTTCTTGGTTCCAGATTGTCAAAAGCCATTTTATTCTCGTTCTAACACGTTAAAGTTATTTTCTCTTCTTCCAGGCTATTGAAGAAAGGCTTTCCTTAATCCAGGATTCTGAAGGTGTAGTTGGCGCTCCTGTTGGCCTTCCACTAAAATCTACTTGTTTTTTCCAGGTTCTCGAAGCTCATTTTCGGCTGGTTCTACGATATTAAAGTAATTTGTTTCTTCTTTCAGGTAATCAAAAGAGGTAAAGTATTGGGTAGATTTTCTATTTGTTCCAAGTAGTTGAGGCTGGTTTCCATAGAAAGTTAAGTATGGACGTATGCTTAGAAGCAAGTTTTTATACTCAGGAACGACGTCCCTACATACTTGCAAACCATATTATGCCCCGATTGGTGAATACAAGCCACTGGACTTTCAAAATGTATAAAATTCTTTGTGTGAGTAGCAAAATCCATGTTAAGAACGTAAAACAAAACCGCTACTTCAAACTACTCTTAACAACGTTTCGAGTTCTAATAGACTGAATAGGTAATCTTCAGGAACGGAAGAAGCGCATCTAATGCCCTGAATTTGAACGTTTTTTTTCTTTAAAAGCACTTTGACTCTATAAATAGCGGTGAAGATGATCTACTAGGGACGCTTCTGTCCTTCCCCCATAAATTGCTCCCATTGTACGTCACAAGGGAAGGGAATCTCAAACATGTGTGCATGTTAAATCTCAAAGTCGTTAAACGACGAGGGGAGAAAATCCGTAACAAGTGTGCATACGAGGGGGACAAAAAACAAATTAAAAGGTATGCACCATTAAGTTGACAGAGCACCTGTTTTCGGTTTTCTTCTTCGTTCTTAAATTAGGTTCTTGGATGCGTTTTTATGTTGCGCACTTGTATTAACAAAGGGTTAATTGTAAACAGTGTAAATGGGGGAGCCGGCAGGTTGTTTAGTCTCGATTTCTTGGGTGCATGGTGTTTGGATTTCTTTTTTTTTTAAATTTAAATGTTTGTATATGGGATAAGTATATTACAGCAGGTGTTAATGGAAACAACCCTTAAGAAAAAGTATTTAAAGTTTTTTTTTATCAAAAGTTAAATTGCCTGGAAAAACATTACTTCTTGAATCTTGAGCATTATTTTTGCCTCTTAAGCTATTTACATCTGTGGTAATGTCTATTTTTTCAAATAAGATTATGAAAAGATGCTCTCTAGTACATTTTAGGTCCTATACATTTTCCAGCTCATACAAATTTACGTTCTCACTCTTTTTACAGAGGACACTACCATCTCGGCCACATTAAGTGATATCGACGATACGTTCTGATAATGATTAACTCGCTCACTTACTCATCACGTTTATTACTCATAATTTAAAATCAATATTCAGTGGTTCTCTGTGACCGTATTGGGACGTGCTTAAAAAAAGTCCAATAAAATATTGAAAACACTTGTTATATATTCGTATTGTCGACGAATGGTTAAATCGGTGTTCCGTATGATGTTGTATAATGTCAAAGAGGTGTAATAACTGTTCCTTATCGCGTAATGGTTCGGGGAACAATACAGCATTACTTATAAATATCATTTGGAGAGTTTTCGTATCTACCAAATATTTTTTTACCGTATTTCCTTCTCGTTTTACACCAATTTGGTACGTCATGGAAGTTAGCAACAGAATCAGAAACTAAAATCAAATTTTTACAGTCGCCCAGATAAGTTCTGCACGCAATATATTTTTTGGCATATTTAAGGATTAAATCTGATTTTAAACATCTAAAATAAAGCTAAGAGAAATACTATAATTACATATAGACAAAAAGGGTGTATATTTGATTTTTTTTTCGGCATAAAAGATAAATGTTTGTAAAATAATAAATAACTTAAAAAAATCACAGTAATTGTTAAAAATTTTGTTACACCTTCAAACTTGGTGCATAAATAAAAGATAATAAAATACATGATATATCTCAGACACACACGTTTTTTTAGGGGATGAAGGAGCGTAAGCCACTCCCAATTAGTTTAAAAAATCGTAGTAATTAATAATAATTTTGTTACACCTTCAAACTTGGTGTATAAATAACTCAGAGAAACATGTTTTTTCAGCATCTACACCCCTTTTCTATATATGAAGGGTACAGGTTAAAAAGGGGGAATGTCGTTGATTTTCAGGAAATCAATTTTTAATTTTAAAACCCAATAACTTATTATTTTATTACTTTGTATTGAATGTATTAATTGATTTAGTTTGTTATGTCTAATTGGGAAGGTTAATTCGAATTTCTCATTTAAATGGGAAAGATACAGAAAAAATTCAAACACTTTTTTTTGTGCTTCTTACACACGAAGCTTTTGGAAAGGAAGCCTTGTCTTTGACATTTCTAATATGTTTTAATGTAAAGAAATATTTTCTAGTGGCTGGATTGCGACAGAATTTCATTAAGCACTGCAGGTCATTGTACTTGGCTAGTATTATAGGCAGTAGTCCTGCAAATAGATAAAACATCCTTAACATTGGAAAATAATATTATGTTTATAGTTAGGTACCTTTGTATAATTGGCCTGGTAATTCGAACAAATTGTTTGGTAAATCATTGATAAATTTTTTCTTCGGTTCAATCAAAACAGCTGATTCCCGCATACCATTCCATGTTGATCGATGGTAGACAAGCCTGGGATGACCTTTAACGAATTTTAGTTCACGTATGGGCTGGATCTTCATTGGACACTTATTTTTGTAAAGTGTAGAAAAATGTGTAGTCTAGCATTTAAAAAAATCGAAAGTGATTTCCCTAATATCAAAAGGATTTGGTTTAACTCGTGCAGCTCTGAAAACTTCAGCCCATTCATTTGGAAGTTCCACACGCGACTTTTGCTGAACTAGTCCAAAATCCTTGTCGCATTCCATAAATGAATGTCCTCTAATGGGAAAACTGATCTTGATTTCATCAAACCCTTTTTGCACATGCACTAAGTGATGGAGGTAACGGATAACTGTATAATTCTTATTCTGTCCCCTACATGAAATGCAAAATATATCGAGGACTCGAACACTACTAGGTAGAAAGTTGTAAACAAAATGATGCAACATCGAACATACATCGTCAGAGCCTTTTCGACCGTTTGTTTCAGGATAAGTATAGAAAATACTTTGACTAGTCGACAAAACATGAATATTAAATAGAAACGTATCATCCATTTTTCACTAAAAGACCAAACGAAAACAAAACAAAGGTAAAAACACAAAGTCACTGTCTCATCAAACTCAAATCTTTAACTCAGGGAGCGGATATTTTGCATGAGTGCTCAAAAGGCAAAAAACTGGACTTGTTAGAAAAAATGGAAATTACTAAAGATAAGAAGAGCCCTGTCCTTGTGTGTGTGAACGATATTTTCACGTTTGAACCTCACCTCATTTATAACAAACTCTCTTAAAAAGTCTTTTCTTCTTTTTTCTTTTTCGATTTTAGATATTTTTAGTTTTTATTGTGAAGATTGTTTACTTATATTCACACTTATTAGTATAGTTCGGATTGTTTTCCATTTTTGATCATGTTACTTGGTGGCCTATGGGTTAGACGCGCGCCTGTGAATCTACAGGTTGCTGGATCGTTCCCCACTGATGACATTTTACATTTTTATTTTTTTAAGCATATATTTTTATCTATGGTGGGAATTGTTAACTTAACCTAGCTTTTCTTTTGTTGTTAGTTGTAATGTGATCTGTGTAGGTCTAGGTAATGAGTTTTATAAGCGTTCTTTTTGTTTTGTGAAAAATATCTTAATGTATTTTTTAGGCCTGATGATGCTCCGATAGGAGCGAAACACGTGTAGCTTTAAAAAATTATATGGATTTGATGAGACCGTGACTTTGTGTTTTTACCTTTGTTTTATGAATATTAAAAGAGAATACAGATAACTGTCTCTTATAATAAACATCATTTGTGCTGATGTTGGGCACTGGCAGATTTTTAGCAAAAGCCATGCATATTGCTTCTTTGATCTCATTTACCCTACTAGATAATTTTGCAGCCATTTTTCTTGAATAAAACACTTCAACTTTATGCTTGTGAAGTAGATTTTCCTATTGCAGGGTAGTGATTTTGTCATCTAGTTGTTTTTTTCTATGGCATTTTCTGACACATTCTTCATTTTGGCTTCTAGGGACCTAATATTTACAAAGTATTCGTCACAGATACTGCACGTATCCGACCTTGGGTAACCAAATGAAATGTTGAAGTCTCGTGAGAAAATAAATCTATATGTTTCATATGACATACAATATTTTTGATCTGTAACGGTATTTTTGTACATATTGTACATTTTTCTGATATTTAAATCTTCGGGCAGGTAGGTTTTTGAAGAATCCTTTAGGCTGTAATGGCTTTGTCGTCCTTTGAAAGAACTAATATGATTGACTACTAGATCTTTAGCTTCCTGTATCAGCTTGAGAGGCCTATTTAAGTGTTTTCCTCGTTTATCAATTGAGGCGCTACCAATCATTTTTAAAGATTTCTGGAGAATTTCAAGCTTTTTTTTGGTTATACCATGTAAGGAAAGAAAAGCCTTAAAACAAACTGGTAATTCTGTTGTTTCACCATCTAAAGAGATTCTGACACGATAAGCAAATGAACTCTTATGTAATCTTGCGACCTCTTCTGCGTTACGTGGACGTCGCTTTTGTACAGGACAGACACTAATAAGTCCACACAAATAGATGTTTTGCTCATCCACGGATTTTAATAAATTAAACTCACTTATTATTTTTTATCTTGCACTAAGTGGAACTTTATCAAAACACTTGAGACGTTTACATTGGCAGTCGCTTTCTGTCACGTGGCTTTGTAGGTTAAGTTTTTTAAAAACATCGGTTAGTCTTCCGTAACTTTTTCTCTTTTTTCCCTGAACTGGCATAACAACAAAGTCTTCACTGTCACTGACACTTGGATTCATTTTATACTGTTTATTAGCACTACAATATTAAAATACGAGTTGTCACTTATATTTCCACAAGTTTGACGAACAATAAATAAACACCAGAAGCGATAAACACAATCAGAAAATAAAAGTAACTGCAGTTAAGAGAGCCTTCTGACAGTTCCTGAATAACGTGCATTTGTGACGTTCCCCCTTCTTAGCATGTGGCGCGCGGATTCTCCTCCTTTTTAGCCAGTACAGCTTAATTTAAATTATCGATATCTGGCGATTCTTCCCTTTTTTCGCCTGTATAGTGTTACTAGGTGATACTTCTGTCTATTAAAAGTTGAACGTACTTTTGTGTTGCCTGTACCCTTCATATGTAATTATAATTTTTCTCTTAACTTTATTTTAGAAGTTTAAAATCAGATTTAATCCTTAAATAAGGAAAAAATATATTGCGTGCAGAACTTATCTGGTCGACTGTAAAAATTTGATTTTCGCTTCTGATTCTGTTTCTAACTTCCATGACGTCAATTTGTTCAGCTGTTGATTGTTAAAAAGTCTAATATGGAATATAAAATCATCAGTAGAGGATACAGAATCTACTGTTCTGACAATTGTAAAACTAGAGCAGTTTAAGAGCATTCCGGAAAACAAGATGTGGCAGAAGAAATAGAGAACATACAACAAATAACAAAAGATAATCATATAATTAGAATCAAATTTGTAGAACATACTAACAAACGACAACGATGTCCGATGCTTCAGGCATTTGTTAATAGCATTTAATGGTTCTATTCTCTTATCCAGTAATACAAACAATCGTTAATAATTTAAAAGTTATTGTGTTTTTTTTTTTATGAAGCGAGTGATGATAAAACTCCCCATTAGCGAGTCTGTATAAATAAGCGGTCGTTCCGTTGTAGCAAATTATAGAAAGCAATCAGGAGTGACCTCTTGCTCCACAGAGTTATGTCTATGGAAATAGTGCCGTGAGTTCCGGGTTGCACCGCATATATACCTACGCTGAGCTTTTATTTACTTTACTGACGATCGTATCTTTTAGTTTCCTATACATTTATGTGTATTTTACTTTAGCAAACTGTGTACTTTACCGGGACAAATATTTAACTTTCAATTTTTAGATTTTAAGGAAACGTTGATGAGTGGTATTCTATTAATAATTTAAAGCGCATATACGTACTAAGGACGTATATTATGTACGTGTAAAAAACGAATGTTATAGCACTAATAACATGCCAATAATGCTCCACTTTAGAATACCTCAAGAATTCAATAAAAATATTCCTCCAGGAATGTTTATTGTTACAAGAAGGATAACAGACCCAGATCACATTAACTTCATCTTTGTCAGCCCATTTAGAAGTCGTACTACAACAAAAAAAACCTCCATAACATCGATTCTATTTCTTATCAATACACTTCAGAACGGCTATTAATCATTATCGAACAAAACCATAAACACCATGCATGGCCCTTTGTATACACGAAGTACCCCACTATCTCGTGAAATCTTCGAGTTTTTCGGATTATAAAAGATTAGTTCCTTCTCCTTATCATAAAAAGCCGCCCGAAGTGCCGGTGATTAACTGTCTTGTAGGTAAAAGTCGATTCTAAAAACGACAAAACACCGGATGTTCAGCTCATTGCTTCGTCGTATTTCTCTGGTTTTTCGGTCGCTTTGTAATGCACGACACTTCAAAATATAATGAATCGTTCGTCGAATAGTGGCTTCGAGGAAATACTTGTACATATGACAGAGCCGTAGGATATTTTTTCTTTTAGACAAATTGACGACTAAACGAGTTTCGATTGAACCCTTTGTTGATTACACTTATTTTAAAATTGATAGCCAGCTGATCTCTTGATTAATTGAACATTATTAGGTTGGATTCACTTCCTATGTTTTATCTTCATTCAGGATATTTTGAGGTCAAGAGTAAGGATCATTCCACGTTATACAGAAAGGTCAGGAAAAATATCTTAAGGGTGCTTCACTTATTTAAATGCTTATCACAAGTTAGAAGCTGGAAATGGTGAACAAGATCTGAGAATGTCCAGCACATGGCCTGCATAGAGGTTTTTTTAAATATATTTGCAGTCGATACAAGTTTTTCTTCAACGTGCAGTCTCCAGTAAGTAAAGGTAGGTATTCTGTTGTTATTAGAGATGTCTGAGCAACAGCTTATCCTCCCTATGTGGCTTCTCTGTATCCAATGTTCTCAACAACCAATTACAAAATGGTAAAAAGGATCAATGAAGTCTTTAATTAGTCAATGAGTTCCTTAACTGTCGAGTTTCTCCATATGCTTGGGTGGTAAAAACTCTTAGATCCTGTGAATGAGCTCTTAGGATTTGCGTACTTCAGTCAAAATACCCCCTCTAGGCTACAACCATCTTGATAATGACATCTTGAAGTTATGACGTTATTACTACTACTATTATTATTATTATTATTCCATACACCTCACTTCTGATTAGTCTATCTGGTCTACTTTAAAGTTCGATAAGGCAACCAACACCAGCAATCAAAATTCAGGCAGTACACCGAATGGTGTAGCTACAGGGAATTCTTTGAACTTATTACAAGCTTCTATCATTATCAGTACGCATTCTCTCGACACTACTATGGAAAAGCTAACTGGTGAAATCTCTGATGCTTTCCAAGGTGCAATCCTATCACTTCTAATAAGGTCCTTCTTGATGAGATTGCAATCGTCTGAGGAGCAAGCTAAAGATCTTAAGTTAAAAAATTTGCTCAATAAACAGGTTCCCTGAACTCACAAGAAGTCCGAACACACTCTTCTTAAACATGGTAGTACCCCACGAAGCATCAGATCACCAGACTCCACTTTAACATCTTTGATAGAACAAACTGTGGTGAGAATACAGGTACAGTCTTCCTCGACATCTCCAAGGCATTTGACAATATAGGCGTCATGGACTTACATATGTAAGTGGGATACAGGACAATTCATGGAAGACTCATTCTTTTCACTTTAAAGGAAATATGTAAGTACTCCTTGTGTTAGGCACATGAAGTATTTGAGGTATTAGGTATTATTAATGTGCTATTAAGTATTAGGCGCATGAAGTATTTGAAAATTGTTGGATATGCATGAACAACAGACTACTACAAGAACAAGGTAACATGCGCTTTCTATTGAATTCTCGAGTTTCTCTTGTTAGTGATAATCGAGTGAGGGCTTAAGACCTTTCTGCTTTCAAAGTAGCTTCTCTTATTTAAATGTTTATCACAATTTAGAATTTGGAAATGGTGAAGAAGTACTGGTCCAGCAGTAAAGGTTCATGAGATCGAAGGTAAGTTCCTCAATTGAGAAAAAGTGATGGAGCTTTTATAGATCTGACTGCTGAGAGATTTCAGGAAAAAGAGGAAGAACTTGCAATAAGTTCTTCTTTGTCTTAAGTATGCTGCCGTAGAAAAGAAGGTTCCTCTTTAACACAAGTTTTTCTACACTGTGAAAACAAATCTACATTCTACATCACCGTGATCCCTTCCAACGCCACTTCGAAATATATTGGCATTTTTCTCAACCAACACCTGCCAAGCTACGAGCAATGAAGGTTGGCTAACCTTACACGCTACTACACTCTTTCGTTGAGAACTAGATATCAGACCATTTCTTTCTTATGCCCCTGCCTCTTGGATAGACCTGAACATAGACCACTCTAACACAACGTGATCTCTTTATTTACAGTGTTTTCTCGACAGTGATGGTCGAATGAAAGCTCAAGCAAACCCTATTTCTTTTGCTGTTCTCTCGATGTTTCGACAAGTTAGAAGCCGGAAGAGGTGAGGAAGATCTGATAATGTACAAGATAGAAAGGGCTGAATATATCTCTGTCTTAATTGTAAACATACTGGCGAGCTTCAGATGACGTAGGAAGTTCCTCTTATCTTAGTCATCGATGTATGGAAGGCATAATTTGTTCGTCAGGTTGCAAGTGAGCTCCTTAATTTAGAAAAACTGATAAAGTTTTTATAGATCTGCCTGCTCCTCTTCAACGCCACCTTGAAGTATCCAATCCTCACTTATGCCCTGCTTCTTGGATAGACATGAATAACAGACTATGGCCAGACCACATTATCTCTTTTCTACTAAGTTTTAGAGTTTCTCTGGTTAATGATGGTTGAGTAAGAGCTAAAGTCTTTTTTTGCTCTGCTGTTTCTCTCATTGTTGCTTCACTTATTTAAATGCTTATCATAAGTTAGAAGCTGGAAATGGTGAAAAAGATCTGAGAATGTCCAGCACATACCTCTGCATGGTGGTTTTTTTTATATATTTGCAGTCGATACAAGTTTTTCTTCAACGTGCAGTCTCCAGTGAGTAAAGGTAGGTATTCTGTTGTTATTACAGATGTCTGAGCAACAGCTTATCCTCCCTATGTGGCTTCTCTGTATCCAATGTTCTCAACAACCAATTACAAAATGGTAAAAAGGATCAATTGAAGTCTTTAATTAGTCAACGAGTTCCTTAACTGTCGAGTTTCTCCATATGCTTGGGTGGTAAAAACTCTTAGATCCTGTGAATGAGCTCTTAGGATTTGCGTACGTCAGTCAAAATACCCCCTCTAGGCTACAACCATCTTGATAATGACATCTTGAAGTTATGACGTTATTACTACTACTATTATTATTATTATTATCCCATCCACCTCACTTCTGATTAGTCTATCTGGTCTACTTTAAAGTTCGATAAGGCAACCAACACCAGCAATCAAAATTCAGACAGTACACCGAATGGTGTAGCTACAGGGAATTCTTTGAACTTATTACAAGCTTCTATCATTACCAGTACGCATTCTCTCGACACTACTATGGAAAAGCTAACTGGTGAAATCTCTGATGCTTTCCAAGGTGCAATCCTATCACTTCTAATAAGGTCCTTCTTGATGAGATTGCAATCGTCTGAGGAGCAAGCTAAAGATCTTAAGTTAAAAAATTTGCTCAATAAACAGGTTCCCTGAACTCACAAGAAGTCCGAACACACTCTTCTTAAACATGGTAGTACCCCACGAAGCATCAGATCACCAGACTCCACTTTAACATCTTTGATAGAACAAACTGTGGTGAGAATACAGGTACAGTCTTCCTCGACATCTCCAAGGCATTTGACAATATGAGGCGTCATGGACTTACATATGTAAGTGGGATACAGGACAATTCATGGAAGACTCATTCTTTTCACTTTAAAGGAAATATGTAAGTACTCCTTGTGTTAGGCACATGAAGTATTTGAGGTATTAGGTATTATTAATGTGCTATTAAGTATTAGGCGCATGAAGTATTTGAAAATTGTTGGATATACATGAACAACAGACTACTACAAGAACAAGGTAACATGCGCTTTCTATTGAATTCTCGAGTTTCTCTTGTTAGTGATAATCGAGTGAGGGCTTAAGACCTTTCTGCTTTCAAAGTAGCTTCTCTTATTTGAATGTTTATCACAATTTAGAATTTGGAAATGGCGAAGAAGTACTGGTCCAGCAGTAAAGGTTCATGAGATCGAAGGTGAGTTCCTCAATTGAGAAAAAGTGATGGAGCTTTTATAGATCTGACTGCTGAGAGATTTCAGAAAAAAGAGGAAGAACTTGCAATAAGTTCTTCTTTGTCTTAAGTATGCTGCCGTAGAAAAGAAGGTTCCTCTTTAACACAAGTTTTTCTACACTGTGAAAACAAATCTACATTCTACATCACCGTGATCCCTTCCAACGCCACTTATTGGCATATATAGGCATTTTTCTCAACCAACACCTGCCAAGCTACGAGCAACGAAGGTTGGCTAACCTTACACGCTACTACACTCTTTCGTTGAGAACTAGATATCACACAAATTCTTACTTATGCACCTACTTCTTGGATAGACCTGAACATAGACCCTCTAACATAACGTGATCTCTTTATTTACAGTGTTTTCTCGACAGTGATGGTCGAATGAAAGCTCAAGCAAACCCTATTTCTTTTGCTGTTCTCTCGATGTTTCGACAAGTTAGAAGCCGGAAGAGGTGAGGAAGATCTGATAATGTACAAGATAGAAAGGGCTGAATAGATCTCTGTCTTAATTGTAAACATACTGGCGAGCTTCAGGTGACGTAGGAAGTTGAGAAGAAGGTGACCTCTTATCTTAGTTATCGATGTATGGAAGCCATAATTTGTTCGTTAGATTGCAAGTGAGCTCCTCAATCCAAAAAAACTGATAAAGCGTTTATAGATCTGTCTGTTAAAACATTTCAAGAAAAAGTGGAAGAACTTCCGATGAGCTCATCTTTGTCCTTAATGTGCTAACATAGAAAAGAAGCTTCGTCTTCCACTCCAGTTTCCATACACTGTAAAAAAAATCTACATTCTACGTCACTGTGATCCTCTTCAACGCCACCTTGAAGTATCTAATCCTCACTTATGCCCTACTTCTTGGACAGACATGAACAACAGACTATGGCCAGACCACATTATCTCTTTTCTATTAAGTTTTAGTTTCTCTGGTTAACGATGGTCGAGTAAGAGCTAAAGCCCTTTTTTGCTCTGCTGTTTCTCTCATTGTTGCTTCGCTTATTTAAATGCTGATCACAAGTTAGAAGCTGGAAATGGTGCAAAAGACTTGAGAATGCCCTGCATATACCTCTGCATGATGGTTTTTTTTAAATATATTTGCAGTCGATACAAATTTTTCTTCAACGTGCAGTCTCCAGTAAGTAAAGGTAGGTATCCTGTTGTTATTACAGATGTCTGAGCAACAGCTTATCCTCCCTATGTGGCTTCTCTGTATCCAATGTTCTCAACAACCAATTACAAAATGGTAAAAAGGATCAATGAAAGAAAGGAGAGGAAAAAGAAGAAGAATGACATTCTTGAGGTACGAAATTTTTATTTGGTTCTTTCTAGTAGAGTTCTTTTCTGTCGAGTTTCTCCATGTGTTTGGGTGTTAAAAATTCTTAGATCCCGTGAATAAGCTCTTAGGATTTGCGTTCCATATTCTCCAGTGCTGCTTGGAAATAAGCTTTACCTTAGTTCAGTAAATGCTGAAACTGTTGGACCAAAGATGATCTTGCTCTGAACTGAAAATCTTCTATGGGATTTTCAGATTTGAAGTTGCACTTGCTCGACTCTAAAGTTCTTCTGATGTAGATGTACAGAAGTCCCGTAAAATTATTGGACTATTGTGTGTCATCTGCTTGTATCAATTTCGCCTTCTTTATTATTATTCTTAGATTCATTCAGCTGCATCCTATCACATTTCTTATCTCTATGAACTTTATCGTTGCTCTTTGAGTTGTGTGTGGTCTCTTTCAACGAAATGCAAGATAGAAAGGTCTGAATATATCTCTGTCTTCATTGTAAACGTACTAGTAAGCTTGAGATGACGTAGGAAGTTCCTCTTATCTTATTCATCGATGTATGAAGGTTCGTGAGGTTGCAAGTGAATTCCTCAATCCGAACTGAACAAGATGACGAACTTTCAATAAATTTCATCTTTGTCCTCTGCTTCCTCTTTCACTCCAGTTTCCCTATATCTTGACAAAAAAAAACCTACATTCTACGTCACTGTGATCCTCTTCGACGCCACCCCGAAACCATTAAGATTTCTTATTAAATGTGACCTTTTTCACACCAAAAAGGTCCACCCAAATAAAAATAAACGGTTTTTATTGTCAATGGAAGTATATTGACGAGTACCTGCGATTTCGAGCCAATTGTCGAGTCGCATTCACGAGGTTTGTGATGGAGAAAAAAGTGTTGTGTACTTTGTAAGCGATAAAATGGTACTCGAGGATTTTCGAGAGTTTTATGGCATAACGCCAGGATGTGAATGTTAAACATGAACCTTTGAATAATCAATTGAGACGACTGACTTTATTCGTGCGAATGTAGCACCTAGGATTAGATTAGGGTTTTTTTTTATTTTAGTATTAGTGTGACTTATAGTATCAGACACACCAGAACACATAGGATAATAAAATGAAATGCCTAAAAACTTATAGTAAGAAACTTATTGGGATGTTTCTGGTACCTCCCAAATTGATTATGGCCACTCATCAAAGCCGAAACAACGAATTTTAACTTTAATGATAAGATATTTTTAACGTGTGTGAAGTTTTCTACTTGAGGAACGTTGACATTGACATTGACAGAAGTGACATTCTGTTTCCACTTAAGAGTGACATTGTTGACATCCGACATTTTTTTTGGTTTTAGATGAGAAACAGTGAAAATTACAGTTAAAGTTACAAGAAAATTAAGTATCAATATGGCGGGCGTATGGACTTATTTTTGCCAGAAATAACAGATGCCATGTGCTTCTGACAAAAGGGATATAGACAGCATTATGCACCGCGCTATTGTCAAATGCCTATTAAGATCCAAATAAGTTGCCAAATATTTTAATTGCACAACGTCGATTCGCTTTTTGTTATTTTAATGCTTTTGACAAAAGTGACAGAGGAGTGGCATTTTTGCAAGAAACCATATCCCTTATCCATTATAAAACACAACAGCGTTGTCAAATATTCGAAAGTTACTTTAATTTATCACATCATGAATCTCGACGTTGCCAAAGGAAAATCACATTTTTCTATCCACATATTAACAAACATTATTTACTTAAAAACCCCTATTTCCCATGAAGTAAAAACGACAGTTTTCATTGTCAAAATGACGGTCAAACTTTTGACAGAAGTGATAAATAATTAGTGAGAGAAGTGATGATAGCTTAAATTGGAAAGCTAGATTATACACATATATATTAATTTCCATGTTACTTGAGGCTTCGAAACATTTTTGACAGATGCAATGTGCTCCTGTGAGAAACTATATAGAGAGCATAAAGCTTTGCACCGTTGATGTTTTTATTAAATATACAAAATTTTACATTCGTTAATTCCCTAATATTCCAAGATTAGCCATGTCATTAGTATAAATGAAGAATAGGACTGGCCCAAGAATTGAACCCTGTGGAACACCATGAGTCATAAGTTGCTTTCTTGAAGTTACATGATCCACAGAATCACTCCAAATTATCCACCATACCGCTTAAGTTTGCACAACAGTATTTCATTACTAGTACACTTAAATGTGTGGATCAAGTCACAAAATACTGACGCATCAGTATCACCACTATTATCAATGAAAAGTAAATGACCACTACTAAGTGACCGCCATTTTGCGTGATTGACACAATCAACGCAAACAATTACAACAACTTCCGATATTGGTCTCTCTGACAAATTTGCCTTTATTTGATAATTGCCTTTATTTAATACATTTTTTGTTGGCAACACTGAAAATGTTCAGTGTGTGAAATATAAATATGGCGGCCACTAGGCAGCGGTCATTTTTGGTTATGGTGGCCATATGCATTAGCAGTCCAGGTATATTTATTAAGTTCGTGGGTAGCAGCACTCAGTACATACGCACTACAGTACTTTTTTTTCTTTCTGTTTTTTCTATTTCTTAGTTCACTCTTCTTCTGTTTCTGTTCTCATTTATCTCCATTTTGCTTCAATGGCCTTTCTCCTCTTCTGGAAGAATCTATCTAACATTCCTGCCTGTCTACTTTATTTGAGAGGTGTAACGTTCTGTTGACGTAATTAATGAATAAAAAAACAAATAAAAATCCAGGAAAACCATGGCACACTTCCTGCCACAATTCTTTCTTCTCCAACAGTAAAATTAAAACTATTTAACCTGACGCACCATCATCGGAGTTCACCGACTCCAAATCTATTCCCGTACCGAAAAAAAGAGCGACTCGGAAAATGACATAAATACGAAGTGTGAGTTCCTGCTTTTCTGACCCGCATTTTGACAAATTCTTGGCGCCCGAGTCGTATATATTTTCCACATTCTGGCTTTCCGGAAACCGTTTTATCCGTGCCAGATGGAATATAGGCGAAAGACGATTGCGCCTGACATAATTGTCATCTGATGTATTGCTTTGGTGTGAACGTGTGTATATAGAGGAGTTTCATTCTTACTACTAGTTGTGAAATGTGCCCAGTTTAGCCTAGAGACGAAACGACATGACACTGTTGACAGTTAACTATTAAAGGAAGGGTATGATCCTGTACACTAAATTATGTTACCAGACTTTAGGTTAACTAATATGCTCGTGTGGGGTTCCTAGTTCTCCATCGGGTGCCTCCCCAGGTGGCAGATAGAAGAAAGTTTCCTAGATATAGGTGGTACTGGAAAAACTAAATTCAAGGGGCATTAAAATCCTGACACGAGGATATGGACAAAAACAGATTAATGGCTCTCAGTCCAGGGCATCTCTTAAGTCTTTGTTTCCCATATTTACTTTATTTCTTCAGTTTTTCTCTTTTATTTCTCGCCTCGCTCCTTAATAATGATTTTCATCTCGCCTGCTTCTTATTGTTCCCTCATTTTACACTTCTTGATTTGAATGATGGGAAAAAAGGTTAATCATAGAAAAGCGTGTCCAGTGGGGTAAAAAGATTCAAAAAGGTCGAAATTGTCTGGATTTTTAAAGATTGCCTCCAGTAGTGGAGGTCAAAAACTCTTTGGACCATTTGGACTTAGGCGTGGTCCAAGTACGGTTAGAGCATGCCTAAGTCCAACACGCCAAGTCACATATAACTACTAAAAAGGATACAGAAAAATTAATGAAGCTTCTGCTGAAGAAGTGCTCAAGTGATCAAGCTCTAGAACTATTATAGTGATTTCTTAAATCTACAGGATAAGTACGTTTAACAAATGCCTCCAATTTTCTTGTATGCATCCTATACCAAATTGGTAGAAGTGGTTTGTATCGTATTAATAAATGCGAACCAACTGTCTATCTCAAGGGGCTTTACTGTCTATAGTCAACATTTTTTAAGAGTGTTCCAACGTTGTCAAGTTCCAAGTTCTTCCATCCATTGTTTCTTCTAGGTTTGCGAAAAAATGAGCTCCATATATGTGACTACTAAGAAAGATACAGAAAAATTATTGAAACTGCTGCTAAAGAAGTTTAAGATTTACGTAATCATGTTATGTCCAGCTCTGGAATCACTATAGTGGTTTCATGAATTGACAGACAAAGCCCATTTGTAGAACTTACTTGCCTTTAATATCAAATCAATAGCAATGGTCTGTATCATATTGATAAATGTGAACCCACTGTCTCTCTCAAGAAGCCTCGCTCCCTATAATAAACATTTCGTGAGAATAATCTAACATTGCAACTTCCAAGTTCCATTTTTTATTTTAGTCAATTACCCAACTGGACTTAAATAAGAAAGAAGATAAAATTTAATAAAAACCAGAGGAATTGGTAGAGAGGATGATAAATATAAACAAATTAATGAGTATCAAAAGAAGAAATAGAAAGAAGAGCACCAGGAGTAAACGGAAAATTAAAGGAAATACTAAGAGGAGCTAAACAAACAAAAAAAAGACCAAATGAGGTGGAAATCAAGAAAAAAGAGCAAGACAAAGCACAGAAAAGAACATTTGAAGAAAGGTCGGAATCGCTCCAATATTCTTGCATCTAATAACAAACCAATATTCTGTATTACCTTGATAAATGTGAAGCCACTGTCTCTCTCAGGAAGGCCCATGACCTATAGCAAGCATTTCGTGAGAGTGATCCAACGTTGCCAAGTTCCAATTCTTTCTATCCATTGTTTCTTTAAGGTAGTTGTTTCATTTAATTATTGTTGGCACTTGCAGGAAAATATGAAAATATGAGTTTCATTTTTGAGAACCTTTTGAGCATGTTCACCCCATATTGGAAAGATTTCTTGAATCTACAGGAAATGTATCTTATTGACAAGTGCCTTTAATAATAATATTAAATCAATAACAATGTATGATGATATGAATCAATGATAAATGTGAACCCACTCTCAAGAAGCCTCACTGCCTACAGTAAGAATTTCGTAGTGATCTAACTTTGTCAGGTTCCAAGTTCTTCAATTCATTGTTTCTTCAAGACATTTGTTTTATTTGATCAAAAGTTAAAGAAAAGTCGACTTAAGAAGTTCAAGACTGCACGTGATCAAGTTACTTCCAATTCTTTAACCTTTATAGGGATTTCTTGAATCTACCAAAACAATGCCTTTGACAAAAGCGCCAATATTCTTGTTTCCATCCATTGTTTCTTCAAGGTATTTTATCAATGTTTTGCTAGGTCTGGGAAAATACGACAATATAATTATTGGTTAAATTTTTGGGAGCCTTGTTCACGTGTATTTCAGATATTGGGAAAGCAATTAATTCAATAGAACCCAACTATAAAGATAAATATAGACTATATGACGACAAGAGGAATTGATAGACAGAATTATAAATATAAACAAATTAATAAAAAAATAACAGGAGAAGAAATTAAAAATAGAACAAACAAAGAAAAGACCAAACTAGATGGCAATTAAGAAAAAAGAGCAAGATAGTAAACAAATAAAAGAAAAACGAAATAGAAACTAAGAAGAATTAACCACGAGCATACAGTTCTTGAAAAACTATCTGAAAAAAGAAAATAAATACTCATACAGTAGAGCTATGATCATTAAAAAAAATTGGGAAGGTCAAAAGTTGAAGAAAGGTCAAAATTGTTTGGATTTGTTCGAAAAACTCTTTGGACCCTTTGAACTTAGGTATGGTTCAAGTATGTAACTACTAAGAGCAATGCAGACAAATTAATGAAATTGCTGCTGAAAAAGTTCAAGACCTCACTAGATTATATTATTTTCTAGCTCTGGATACTGGCTTTACTATAGTGATTTCTTGAATCTACCATATGTTTTTAATATTAAATCAATAGCAATGATCTTTATCGTATTGATAAATTCTTGTATTTTGTTATATTTGTTAATAGGTTATTACTTAACAAACAGTTTCTGACATCGCCTGAAGGTTGCATTGACATGGCCTTTTATTTTTCATGTTCTATTACTATTTTCCGTATATATAATTATAAATCTGTCATGAAAAATAATAAATTTAGGTTTATTATAGTTATTATAATTATATAATATAATTATTATTATTATTATTATTATTATTATTATTATTAAATATGAACCCACTGTCTCTCTCAAGAAGCCTCACTGCCTACAGCAAGCATTTCGTAAGAGTAATTCAACGTTGATAAGTTCCAAGTTCTTCCATTCATTGTTTCTTCTAATCAGTTGTTTCATTTGATCAAAAGTTGAAGAAAGGCCGAAATTGTCTGGATTTTTAAAGGCTTGAACTTAGGCGTGGTCCAAGTATGTGACCGCTAAGAGGGATACAGACAATTTAATAAAACTGCTGCTATAGAAATTCAAGACTTCACGTGATCAAGTTATTTCCAAGTCTAGAATCATTATAGTGATTTCGTGAATCCACAGGAGAGGAATCTTTAACAAATGCCTCCAATATTAAATCAATGGTCTGTATTGTATTGATAGAAGTCGCCCTAATATCTCTTCTAAAAGCCCCACTGCCTATAGTAAGCATTTTGTAAGAATGATCGAACTTGTTGATAAATTATAAGTTCTTCTATCCATTGTTCATTCAAGGTAATTGTTTCATTTGAGCAATGTTGTCAGCTCTAGCAAAATATGAAAATATTGTTTCTTTTAGGCAGTTGTTTCGTTTGATATTGACAGGTGAAGAAAGGTGGAAATTATCTGGATTTTTAAAGGTTTTATTCATAGCTCGAGATCAAAAACTCTTTGGACCCTTTGAACTTAGGTATGGATCAAGTATTTAACTACTAAGAGGGATACAGACAAATTAATTAAACTGCTGCTGAAGAAGTTCAAGACTTCATGATGATCATGTTGTTCATAGCTCTGGAATTATTATAGTGATTTCTTGAATCTACAGGAGAATTACCTTTGACAAATTCCTCTAATATCCTTATATCTAATATCAAATCAATAGCAGTGGTCTGAATCATAATGATAAATCTAAACCCACTGTCTAGAAACCTTAATGCCTACATTAACTATTTTATGAGAGTGAGAAGTTATCTTTTAATAGATGATTTATTTAAGTATGTTTACATGTATCTTAGCTATTGAAAAGTCAATTAATGGAATAAAACCTAAGCGAACTCGAAAAGAAAGAAGGAAGATAAAGACCAGAGGAATTGAGAGAAAGGATGATAAATGTAAACATATTAATAATTAACAGGAGAAGAAACAAGAAATCTCTGAGTAAAATTAAAGTTAAAGGAAATACTAAGAAGAGCTGAACAAGAAGCAAAGAAAAGACCAAACGAGGTAGAAATCAACAAAAAAGAGCAAGACCAAAAATAGAAAAGAAAAGTTGAAGAAAGGTTGACATTATCTGGTTTTTTAAAGGTTTCCTTCAGTGCTGGAGCTCAAATACTCTTTGTACCATTTGGACTTAGGCGTGGTCCAAGTATGTGATTACTCAGACTGCTACTGAAAATGTTCAAGACTTCTCGTGATCATGTGATGGTGAATATAGTGATGTCTTAAATCTATAGGAGAAATACTATTAATAAATGCCTGCATATTCTTGAATGCATCCGATATCAGTACAAGGAGAAAAAGAAAAATTAAAGAAAATATTTAGAAGAGTTAAGAAACAATCAAGGAAAATACCAACCAAGACAGGAATTTAAGAAAAAAGAGCAAGGCAATAAACAGAAACGAAAAATGAAACCAAAATCACAGTAAGCATTCCTGATCCAATATTTCCAACAAGTCCTTTATCCGCTATTTCTTCCTCTTATTCAGATCTCCGAGAATATCCTTAACAGTATTCGAACAGAAAAGTACGCGATATTAGCAAGTCAATTAATACAACTAGACACTCGTTAAATAGGTACGTAATATATTCATACTAGCAAAAAAGCTATCTAATATTCCCACAGGTGAAAAACCATCCGTTATGTACCAAAGAACGTTTCGTCGGTGACATTCTTTGCATGTTTCCCGAACTCGTACCGGCGGGTTTCATCATTGGTATTCTCTTAATAAATTCTTATTTGATAAATCACTTATTCATTTATGGTAGTTATTAGATGAAATTGTCCTCTATCCTTTACTATGCATGTTCTTTGTCGATAAGCACCTAACTTCAGGCTATATGACATTTGGATGGTGACATATAACTTAACTAACAACAACCAGATCTTTGTAAAACCGGTATCAACCGCATAAACCAACCAAAAATAATCACATTCATGACCAACCAAAAAACAAACGTCTAGTGACGCGAGTATCGAATATAATAATAACAAAAAAGAAACGGACTTGACACTTTTTTCCTCGTATCTCCGGCATCAATCGGTTGATCTCGCTTAACCCCAGTTTATATTTAACGCATAGGAAGAGCGGTTTTAAATTGGTTCTAACTTCCAGTGACGCCATACTTATTAATTTTATAAGACCGGAATCTTTATCAACGGTAACCTTTGTGAACTCTTCAATTGCTCTTATTACAGTTCGTTGCTGCTAGTTGTCGGTTTATAATGAAACAGGGGGGCCTCCCTGCTAATAAACCGACGCCGATGTTAATGGAACAGTAGTTAAGAACGGAATACTTCACATCAGTTTATATAATGCCAGTTTCAACAAATTTAAGTTGGAGAGACCTCTATCGGTTCAAAAGAAATCAGATCTCCTTCAATTGTCTGGGTTTAGATTTTTCTCCTCATTAGGATATTAACTTCAATGTTCTAGACTTAAATCGTGGTAAGCAGATCGGTGATCAGCAATGACCACATAAGAGCAGAGAGAACCTCTTCTTGTAGGTACTAACAGTAGTTCTTCTCTCTTACTATACTGTAAATAAAGGATACTGTAAAAGTAAAATATCCTATCAGGTAATAGAAGTGAATAATAGATCACCTCTGGAGGAGATATGCCAACCAGGAGTAGATAAAGCTTAAACTGCAGTACAGCTGTTGAGTAAATCTGGAAAGGTCCAGATTATTTTTGGAGACCTCGTGATTCATAGTCAAGGATTTTCCTGTGACAATCCTTGGAGAAGTCAATTTATAAAGCAATGCAACTGAAAATATCTTCCTTCCAAGAAGTTCAGCAAAAGTGACCATTCTTTTTGTGTATGCTCTTTAATCTGTAGCATAAATCATGCAACTGAAAATATCCTCCCCAGTTTTTCACATTAATTCATAGAGACCTTTATCGGTTCATCAGACTATTGGAAAAAAGATCCGATTTCCATCCTCAATTATCTCGATTAATTGGTTTCACCATTAAGGAGAAGCTCGCCTAGTTTGCCGATTCAATTCTAGTACCTCTTGATAATAAGATTTTCTTCTCATCAAGATATAAATTTCAATCTCTCGATTTGAATATGGTAGGTAAGCAGGTCGATGATTAAAAATGAACATAAAAGAGCAGAAAAAACCTTTTCCTATAGGTACTCAAAGCAGTTTTAACATTTACTTATCAACTCTTATCAGAAAACAGTTATGGTTAATTCCGTCCCTGTCCAGATAGTGCAAGTGTATAATTTCCTCTTTATTAAAAGAACTGAGACAATTGGAGATTTCAACACCACTTGGTTCTTACTACCCCTCCAGCACAAACTGTCTTGTTTATGAAAATGAAGGATACTGTAAAGCACCTTATAAGGTCTCCAAACGTTGAAGATAGTTTCTATTGTAAAGAAATAGAAGTGAATACGAAAATAGATCAGCTCTGTGAGGTTTGATTCTGTTTCCAGGAATACCAGCTTAAAAGAAGCAGATCAAGCTTAATCTGGCTATACAGCTTCGGTTGTATAACTCTGAGAAGTGCCCTTAGAACATTGAAACGCTAGAATTGGGATTGCCGTGGAACTATGGGTAGTTTGTTTGCTTGAAACATCTCTGATGCAATGATGCCAAATGCTTATGTAGAAATGGCAAAAAACAGACTTTATAATATAAAAATTTGTCACTTATTTTGACATGCGCTAAATAATACTATTCCCCTTCAATAAAATATGATAAGATACTCTATAAAGAAGTCAACATTCAAAGTTAAATGAATGTAGATCACGTCTATTAGAGAAAAAGGCAACAATATCACAACGCCGCTCGATTGCATTGTTGATTCCACCCACACAAGTAATCTTTTACGCTGCTTATGTTCTTTTTGCGTTTTTTAACGTACTTTATTAGAGTAAAGGTACTTATCCAATAAAAAGCAATTTTAGGGAAATTAAATATTTTATATTTATTATAGATTTTTTAATAAGTCCTTATTATTCTACGTTTATGACGACGGTTGTCCCTTGCTATGATGTGATGACAATATCGGTGCCTCGGTGGTTACTTGTGAAAAGATCGGCCCTAAATCGCCTGTTTTCCTATAGTGCGGCACAAACGGCACACGTTTTTACCATTATAACAATTCACAAAAACACTAAATTGACTCAATCTTTTTCCTTTTTCAACTAAAAACTAAAGAGAAAACACAAAACTTCAGAAATGCCGAATATAAACAAAAAGCCGTTTGTCAAGATGACATTTAGCAAGATGACATCAGCTTTTGCCTACGGTGTTAAAAAGGAAGAAGAATGTTAATAATTTTTTTCTTGCTTTTTTGCGTTGTGTTATTTTTGAATGTTATTTTTGCACTTAGAATAACATATATCTATTTCTACTTTTTATTTTTAATCCAATAACTTAAATTAACATTATGATATTTGTTGATAAATAGCTGAGAATTTTCTCTTCACTCGCCTCTCACCTCATGCAGGCAGATCTGCATTGGTCTCTTTCCAATATCCTCTTTATTAAAGGAACTAAGAGAATTGCAAAGAAAGCAGATAAAACTTAATCTGTTGTACAGCTCCAGTTCTATAACCCTGGGAGCCCCAGATGATATAATTATAAAGCATGTAACTAAAAACGTCTTCCCTCTAAGGAGCTTAGGAAAAATGAACATATTATGCAGATGAAACCAAAGTGCTCTTTCACCTGTTTTTACTGCAGATGCTAAAAATAAATCAAAGTGTTGTTCAAAGGTCAAACGAGAATCCTGTGGAACTCAAGATGGTATTACATTATAGTGACAGTGCTTGCAGAAGTCAGTATACAGATCATGAAACTAATTTATCTTCTGTGCAAGGCAATTAGCCAAAAATACGACATATAGTATGTGGAATCAAGATGATCATCACAAGTTCAACTCGATATCGCGAAAAAGCAAAATTTTTGATGAGTTTTCCCTAAATAACCAAAATAAGGGTGGTGATAGGTGGAGAAGGTTAGAAGAATTTTTAAAGCTTTTAAACATGCTTATCCTTCACCTCTAGTTTTCACTACTTTCAATAAATCCAGTTCCCTACAGCTAGAAAGTTTGTAATTCTACGTCCTTTACTTAAAGATCAATATCACTTTAAAACATCCATCCTGCAACACTCTTGCCATCTCTGAGACAAGTGCGCCTCACTATATCACTAAAAACGTTAAAATATTATGACAGCTAAGTAATAACTAAAATATTCCGAATGTGCACATGCTGTTCAATCCAATAAAAAAAAACTAACGTTTTATGGCAAGCATCACGTCCGATTCGATAACATCTCATTACATTCCTTCACATTGCTTCGATATGTCATGTCGCATGTTGTAGGTACACACACGAGCAAGACAGGAAATGACTTCTTCAGCATTTTGATGGCCGCATTTGGTATTTTCTTGGGAATTTTTTTCTTCTTTTTCGTAACGTTGATGGGTTTTTAGTAATCCGGCGGGTGGGGCTTTGTGTGTTTTATTAAATGGGGTTTTTCCTATTATGGAGCAGTGACCGCGGGGACTTTTTTTTAGTAATATTTAATTAGTGTCACTTGATGCTCAAAGTAGACAATGATATAAATGTCTAGTCGAGACATTGTTGAGGGCTGACTCTTGTTCCTTTAATAGATTATTATTTGATTTAGCAAGACTCATCATATTTGCAGCACTGGGATACAATGGAAGCAGGAAAGAAATTGTAGAACTTAAAAGCCTTAAAAACTTTTGAAGAACTTGCCTTAAACTAGCCTTTGACTTTATTTTAAGATAGGACATACCCAGGGCCTCAAGAATCCTTGATGTTTTAAGAATTGACGTCAAAGTATGATCCTGATATCCCAAGGAAAAAACATCTTGTTGTGTTTTAATGAACTTTTGCAAACTAATTATTCAGGCACATGGCGAGAAGAAAATGAGGGATAAATATCTTGTTTCATAGTCATCCCTGGTCGATATGCAACGTTTTTTAGCACCCTCAGTAAAGATGCTAGTCCAATATACGAAGTTCCATCCTCCTCTAGAAAGTTAATCAACTTTTTCATTTGTTGATTTTCCAGGTTTTCTTCATCCATTAGACATTGTCTCATTAGCACCATGCTGTTTGACTGAGTTAATATTCATTTCTATAGACTCTATACTTTTCCCTTGCAGTAATCGGCATTTCTGTCTGAAATATATTTCAGACAGACTAGCTCCAACGAACTGGTTGCATTTTTCATTTCTCTTAATATCGAAATGCCTGCTTCAAAGAATTGATTGTTTCTTCTTGTCATGGAAACTATGGACATTCATACTTAACTTCTGCCTTGCTGTTATCAGCAGTGTTTCGATCCTCAATGGAACTCTCTGCTATGGAAAGAGCTGTAATTGGGCATTTTTTTAGAATTACCGTTTCAAATCATTGTGATAGTGGAGATAGTTGTAGGGAGATTGGAATGAGTCTCTGCAAAACATTACTTATAGGACTTCTAGGACGGAATGCCAAAGACCAAAAAAGACCGATAACCTTACTAGTCGGTGATCAACGTCCCTAAAATTCGGTCCACAATCTGCACTGAAACTACTGGAACTAAAAACTATTGTAGACAACTAAAATAGTTCCTTTAAGGGGATAATTCACTGGACAGAAGTGAGATACTCAGTTTAAGGCTTCTCCACTGCTACTTAATGAACGTTTTTTTATTTAAAAGTGTTGTCGAAGGAGCTACAATTCTTTTAAGAAGTATTTAGACAATCTGCAGATAACCAAGCAACTATGCCTTCAAGACTGTAGCCCCAAATATTTCAGTTTGAAATAGTGACGATAATTGTAAGAATGAGAAGTTTGAGCTTGTAATTATTTCTAAGACCTTCTTAGGATATTTAAAGCTTTAAAGAGATAGCAAAGATTTAAGAGAGACTGGACTAAATGAGACAGTTGAACATGTTCAGTCCATATCCGCGTCTTAGAATTTCCGTAAAGCAACATTACGCGAATTTGTTCATATTTTATCTAATGAGCTCCAGTATTCCTTGTCAAGGTTCTAATGGTTCTTTCAGTTTCAGCAATTACTAAATTGCGAATTGCGAATTTGTTTAAATCTTGTCTAATCAGCTCTAGTTTCTCTTTTAATGATTCTCTTAGTTTCTGTACAAAACTCTTTCCTAACTGCATATCTTGACGTTCAAAATCTTATAAGATCTTTGGATTCTTAAGGATCCTGGCATGTTTTTTTTTAATGTAACGTAACAAGGAACACTTTGAAATTGTATCTACAGATTTTTCACCATTCCGTTTTATTTGCTTCTCTTCCTCTTGATCTTCTTATACTTTTAAGTTTACCACGTTAATTTTCAAAGCAATTATTCAATTCATTGAGAGAAGAGCAATAGCTTTCAGCACCTCCAATACAGATGCTGGTCTAATATACGGAGTTTCATTCTCATCTAGCTTACCAGTTATTAAACTTTTTTATTTGTTTATCTTACAGCTTTTCTTTTTCCATTTGACATACCAGAGTCAAGAGGGGCTTTTTTGTATACACTCTGTCCTTGTACAATCGATACTTCTGTCCGAAATATTATTGTAACGGAAAAGAATAAAAGATCCTAACTATGTATCATCAAATGTAGTATTTCATTGGAAAATGAGCAAAGTGGAAGTCCACCACTGGAGTGCTAAAGAGTGAAACAGACCGATGAACTTACGAGTCGATGATCTAGAATTTGCACGGCAATTAATGGAAGTCCTCTTAGATTATTTGAAGCTTTAAAGAGGTGACAGAGATTAAAAAGAGACATAATTGAGACAGTTGATTATGTTCAGTCTATTTCCTCTCCTTAGATTTTTTTTTGAAACAGCGTTGTGAGAATTTGTTAAAATCTTATCTAATGAGCTCTATGGATCCTTTTCAAGGTTTTAATGGTTCCTTCAGTTTCACTTTCTTAACCTCTCTTTGGATTCTTGAGGATCCTGGCATGTTTTCTCCTAATATAGCATGAACATTTTGAAATTGTATCGACATTTTATAAATTATCTGTTGATTTCTCTCCATATTCTTCTCGTTATCTTGATTTTCTTGTTTATTAACTCAATGGAACTATGTGCTATCAAAAGATCTTTTTTTAAGGAAATAATTGAAAAATTAGCAGATATCCCAGCAATTTCTTTTGAGACTAAAGAAGACGATCCAGTTTCAAAATATGGTTTTAGTGAGGATAGATGTAGTGAGAATGAAATCAATAATTTTGTTAAAAAAAGGGACAGTAAAATGACAGAATAAGGAGCTAAAGTTCAAAAAAATATTAAATAGATAAAAAATTTAAGCGTTTAGGTTTTCTTTAGGGATCTGGCAACGACATTCTTTACAAAAAGTTCTCAATAGTACATCAAGGGAAAAAACAGGAAATCTTAACTACGTAACAGCAAATTTAATGGAAATAAGCAAACTGAAAGTTCACCACTCTGCAAAACTTGGCTTCTATGACTTAGGAAAGTGAAAGTTCGTACCAGAAAATGAAAAAGTCTGATAAACTTAAGTCGAGGTAATACGTCTCTGCAACTTGAATCAGAATCTGTACTCGAACTATCGGGAGTAAAAACTATTGCAGCTAGTTACAAAAATTCCATTAAAGGGATAATTCATTAAATAGAAGAGAGACAGTCGAACATATTTAGCTTCTCATAGAATATGGGTAGTGTAAGCGTTATCTACTTTTTGCTACTTAAAAGCGTTATAAAAGGAGGCGATATATTAGGAGGAACTATTAGAGAGAGCTATAGTTCTTCTAGATGAAAAATTTGCAGATAACCAAGCAAATGCCTTCAAACAGCTCCAAATTATTCAGTTTGAAATTTGATGATAATTGAAAGGTGTTCGAGCCTGTAATAACTCCTAAGACCTTCTTAGGTTATTGGAAGATTTAAAGAAATGACAGATAATTGTTCAAATCTTGTCTATTCAGCACAAATCTCTTTCTTAACTTGATGATCAAAATAATCTTATAAGATCTTTGGCTTCTTGAGGTTCCTGGCATGTTTTCAAATTGTATCAACAGTTTCTTCCTCATCTTCATTGTCAGTTATTTCCTCTTCATCTTCTTCTTGTCCATTTAAGTTCATCATGGTCATCTTTTGTCTTCAAAAATTATACTAATCGTCCATCTTTATTCCACGATACAGGAACTTTATTACCCAATAGAGGATGTGAAACTAAAATATTAACCAACTTTCGGCATTGAACTTGACGCTCGTCGATACTCTAGACCGTTTTTTCCCCGTTCAAATCGGTTCTATCTATGTTCTGGTAATAAAATGATTACTCAACCGCTAAACTTTTACTGCCACACTCATTATTTTTAAATAAGGTGAAGTGTTCAAGGATTTTTCGCAACTGGGAAGGATTTATTGCCCCTTAGTACTACCTGTTTTGTAATTTCCGGATTTTTTTTTATTTTGGGAAATTTATGTCGAATTCTCGCTTCCTTATCGTTGCCCGAAAACAGTGTTGTTTGTATTTATATTGTATGTTAATCATTAGGTGCTTTATTGCTAGATATATGCTTTGCATTGAAAACGTTTAACACAGTAATTAATATTGATTAATTCATGATGAAACTTAGGTAAATTCGTATTTCTATGAAATGTTTCTGAGAGATTTTATAGGAATATTTAAAATCGAACTTAAATATTGACACAGAGGAAATCCTTTGGAGTTGTGAACGTCACCTGTCACTGTATTAACTAAGTCATCTGTCGACCATCAACGCCATCAAAACTGCAATAATTCAGTTATACTCGCTGTCAATATCATACGTCACTATTCTCATTTTGTTAAGAAGTTGTCGACGTCATTAAAAACTGCACCACCCTATGCAGAGGGAGAAAGTTTGAAATCATTCACTTTAAATTGGTTCATGTAGTGAAGTAACTTTTAATATCCATCAGGTAAATGGAGTAAAATATTCAATTTTCTCAAGCATTATTTCTTATTCCAGGCATTTGAAAATATTTTTATGTTTCTTTCAAATCCAATTCCTAATATCTAGATACTTGGAGTCGTTTTTTGTTGCAAGCAAACAGATTCTGTACCCTCCAATCTCTACACGTCATCTGTCATGTTATTAAAAACTTCCAGTGTTGCCAATCCATCTCAGAAGCTCTCAATCTCAACTGTCATCTATCAACCGTCAACGTCATTAAAAACTGCAATTACCCAATGCAGAATGAAAGTAAATAAAGTTTGCAACCATTCAGTTTAGTTTTATGATAAAATTGATTCAAGCAGTGAAGGCATTTTTAAATTCGTTGGTGCAGTTGCAATAACTTATTTACTTTTGTCAGGCATTATTTCTTATTAAAGGCAGTTAAACATTATTTTACTGTTCTTTCAGACTGTTAAATTCAATTCCTAGTATCTAAAACTTATTTACATTTCTTTTGAAACACTTGGACTGGTTTTTATTTGCAAGCAGACAATTTCTGTACCCTCCATCTTCTGTACGTCAACTACTGTCAATGTCATTAAGAGCTTCCAGTGTTGCCCACTTAAATGTTACTGATTTTGATATAATCCATCTATCTAAGGAGATCTGTACCTCAACTGTCAACTGTCAACAACATTAAAAACTGAAGAACATCAGGCAACTGAAGTAACTTATTTGCTTTTCTCAGGCCCTAGTTCTTATACCCATCAGTTGAAAATAATTTATGATTCTTCCAGGCAGCCCAACCCAATTATGTAAAGCTTTTTTTGTATTTTTACAGGTACCTGGAGTTGTTTTTAGTTGCAAGCAGACAGTTTCCGACCTCTCATCCTCTGTACGTCAACTACGTCATCTGTTTATAAGAACTTCCAGTGTTGCTCACTCATATGCTATTGATTTGTATGACCCCCATCCTTCTCAGGAGGTCTCAACCTCAACTGTCAAAGTCATTAAAAACTTCAATAACTCAAAGCAAAAGGAAAGTAAAGAAAGTTTGTAATTTTTCAGTGTATTTTACAATAAAATTGAATCATATAGTGAAGCCATTTTTAATTTCCATTAGTGAATTGAAGTAACTTATTCACTTTTCTCAGACATTAGTTCGTATTCTAGGTAGTTGAAAATATTTTTTTCCTGACACCTGACATGACAACACCTGAAGTCGTTTTTAGTTGCAAGCAAAAAAGGACTTGTAACTTCCCTCCTTTGTACGTCAACTACGTCATCTGTCAATCTCATTAAAGACTTCCAGTATTGCCAACTTTATATAAACTCTAATACTGATAATATCCCATTACCAGTGTGAGCAAATTTTGAAGCCAAGAAAAAAAGAAAGCAATATCAAACATAATGTTAATTTGGCATAGGTCTATCTCGTAGTGGAAAACTCGCTGATGCGCATGAGTGACATTGTAATTTCCTATTGGCTGGTCATACCCTTCTTCTATTATCCCAAAACGAGGATTATCGATCGTTCAAGCTTTGGCCAATCAACGGTATTTAAAAATATAAACAGAATTTTTAATCATGCGCAAATCGCCAAATTCCACTGTGAAATAGACTTATGCATTATAGCTTGGTCCTCTAATATACGTGTCTTTCATTCTTGGCATCTCATTTATCTCGATGTTACCAGTATTGAGTTAATATGTATATGGCCCACTTATATGCTGGCAATTTTTATATACTTCATCCATCTGAGAAGCTCTCAACTTCAACTGTCATCTGTCAACGTCATTAAAAATTGAATAATAAATGTAGTAACTTATACAGTTTTCTTAGCCATTAGGTCTTATTGCAGGCAGTTGAAAATAATTGTACGTTTCTTCCAGGGAGTTAAATCCAATTCCTAATATCTAAAGTTTCTTGTATATTTTTTTCAGACACTTCAACTCGAAAGCAGACAGTTTAGTATGCTCCATCCTCTGTACGTCGACTATGTCATCTATCAATGTCATTACAAACTTCCAGTATTGCGCACTTAAATGCTATTGATTTTTATGTACTTTATCTATCTGAAAAAGCTAACTTCCACTGCCATCGTTCAACGTCATTAAAAACTGCAAATACTCAGTTTGCAGTTTTTAATAACGTCGTTATTAACTTACAGGAGGGTAGGTGAAGCTTGTAATCGTTATCATGTTAGTTTTATAATAAAAGATAATCATGTACTGAAGCCATTTTTAATTTCCATCAAGCTATTAAAGTAACATATTTACTTTTCTGAAGAATAATTTCTTATTCCAGGCAGTTGAAAATAATTTAACGTTTCTTCCAGGTAGCCAAAATCAATTCCTAGTATCTAAAGCTTCATTAAAATTTTCCAGACAGGAGTAATTTTTAGTTACAAGTACTACCTCTGTACTTCAACTATGTCATCTGTCAATGTCACTAAAAACTTTCAGTGTTACCCGCTTATATGTTACTAATTTTTATGTACTTCCTCCACCTGAGAAGCTCACAATTTCAACTGTCATCTGTCAACTGTCAGTATCATTAAAAACTTAAGAATATCAGGCAATTGAACGAACTCATTCACTTTTCTTATGCTATATTTCTTATTCCAGGACAGCCCAACCCAATTCCTAGTATCTAAAGATTTTTTACATTTTTCTATAAAATTTTTTATAGATACTTCGATTTGTTTTTTAGTTGCAAACAGACAGTTTGTGTACCCTTTATTTTTTGTACGTCAACTACGTCATCTGTCATATATCATTAAGTTTTAACTACGAGAAATCAAGATACTCATCTGTCAATAACAGACAAAGTTTTTGCTTAAGTAAATTATACATTTTTGCCACGAGAACCCAAGATATTCGTTTATCTATATAGACAAAGTTTTTTGTTCCTTACAGGCATTCCTGAAACAATGATTGATGATAAATGGTTCTAAAATCTTGACTTTTAGTTCAACGATTTTAGTAATTTCTTCAAAAAAGACTAAAAGAGTCTTCAGAGTAGTCCACAAATCCATATTTTTAAAATTTTTGCTAGTAAAACTCAATATATCTAAGTGCGAGATAAGATAATATCTTTTCTCGCACATTGTGAGACCTCTTCTCACATACGGGGCTATCATTTGGTGGCCATTTACGGAGAAAGCGAAAATTCGTGCTCAACTGGACAGAGCCCAACGTCTTGCATGTCTCAGCATAACGGGTTCCATGCGGACGGCGCCAACTAGAGCGCTTAAGACTCTGCTGAGCCTTCCGCTTCTGGACCTCGTTGTGCAATTCGAGGCAATGAGGACTGCGTACAGGCTATACGTCCTCGGCGAACTACGTGCTGGCGAGACCGGTCACGCAAAAATTTGGTCACGGGCCATACAGGAATGTCCTCTCCTTCTGATGGGCAGTGACTGCATGGCTCCAGTGACTGTGGACTGCGAGGGATTCGTGACACACATTGCAGGCAGAGCAAGCAACATTCCAATAGACCTGCATTGCTAAATAGGGGGACCATCTGGTACACAGATGGCTCCAGAATGAATAACAGAGCTGAATTTGTGGTGGGACCCCACATACCAGTAGGGCATACTCACGCCACTGTCTTCCAGGCCGAAGTATTCGCTGTATTAAAATGCGGATAGAAAATCCTAAGCTGCGGACACCGCAATACAGTCGTATCAATATGCTCGGACAGCAGAGCTGCCATTAAGGCTATCACGGCCGCAAAGGTAAGCTCCAAGCTTGTACTAGAGTGCATAAAAGTTCTGAAAAAACCGGTACAGGTTGGCTGCAGGGTCCAGCTCGTCTGGATACCTGGCCACGCAGGCCATGCAGGTAATGAGGAAGCGGACTCTCTTGCCAGACTGGGATCCGCGAATGTGCCGATGG
This sequence comes from Anthonomus grandis grandis, assembly GCF_022605725.1. Taxonomy (NCBI): domain Eukaryota; kingdom Metazoa; phylum Arthropoda; class Insecta; order Coleoptera; family Curculionidae; genus Anthonomus; species Anthonomus grandis. The sequence continues at coordinate 6,443,585 of NC_065552.1, forward strand.
GGCCGGAACCCATAGTTGGTATCGCCAAATGCGTTGCGGTCGCGTCAATGAAGGGTCTGCTGGACAAGTGGACCCACCGAAGATGGACTGAGTCCCCTGGTATGAGACAGGCCAAAGCGCACATAGGTGGGCCCTCTGCCTATCTCACCAAAAATCTACTACGCCTAAAAAGACGCGAAATTCGTCTAGTGACAGGTCTTTTAACCGGTCACTGGCACTTAAGAAGCCATCTTCATACTATCGGTATTGCGGACAACCCGGAACGTCGATGGTACTGTGAGGAGGATAAAACCGTTGAGCATGTAGTCGGGGAGTGTCCAGCACTCACGCGCGCCAGGTTCAAATACTTGGGTAACACTTTCAGTGTACCGAGTGACTTTAAGTCCTTCAGACCAGAGAGCCTTACGGGTTTTTCTAAGGCCGTTGGGCTCTGGTAAACCCCGGTGGGGCATGACCGGTCCATCAGGAGACCTATATGCACAACTACCTTGGCAGCCATTCAATTCATTCAACTCAAGATAATTATTTGTCAATACAGGCAAAGTTTTTTGTTTCTTACAGGCACTCCTGGAATAAGAATTCTAATATCTTGACTTGTAGTTCATCGATTTTAGTTATTGTTTCAAAAAAAACTAAAAAAGTCTTCAGAGTAGTTCAGAAATCAATAATTTCTCAATTTTTGCCACGAGGACCCACGATAATCATTTGTCAATATAAACAAAGTCCTTTGTTTCATACTATGCACTCCTGATGGAATAAGAATGCCATTATCTTGACTTTTAGTACAGCTATTTTAGTTATTTTTTTTTAAGGCTAAAAAACTCCTCTGAGTAATCCACAAATCAATAATTTCTAAATTTAGACTACGAGAACTCAAGATATTTATTTGTCAATACACCCAAAATCTTCTGTTTCTTACAGGCACTCCTGGAATAAGAATCCTAATTTCTTGACTTTTAGTGCACCGATTTTAGTCAATCATCAAAAACTTCCAGTATTACCCACGCTATTAGCTTTTATGAACTCCATCTATCTAAGGAGCTCTTAACTTCAGTTGTCATCTGTCAACCACCAATGTCATTAGAAACTGCAACAACTTTTGCCTACTTCTTTCTTTCTTCTCTACTTTCTTTTTATGATAACAGCAGAATCTTTGTCTACTGAAGAGCATTATTGGAACTGATAATTGGTTTGAACAACAGGTCGGCAGAAATCTGAATTTAAGAAATCCAGGGTACAGAAGAAGACCTGAATGTATCTGAAAAAAGAAAGAGGAGGCTGTTTAAATCCATGACACTTTTTTTTTAATTTCATTTGTCAACTGTCAACTGTCAACCTCATTAAAAAGAGCAATAGCTTAGTGTTGCCTACTTGTAATAATAATTTTTAGGCCCGTCATCCTCATCAAGAGCTATCAACTTTATCTGTCACCTGCGAACAGTACGTCACTTATTTATTATCCGTCAATAATGTGAGCCTCATCAAAAATTGCAATATCCCAGTGTTGCTTACTTATGCTTCTGCACTTGAGTTCGATCTTGATTTCGGTGAAATATCTAAAATGTACCAAGAAGTCAATAAATTGATCATAATTCTCCACGATAATCTCCGCCTTTTTTAAGTATCTTAAGGCACGTATCATAACTCATCACAACCCATTATTACCCAAGCAATAACTGCCCAATCATAACACCATAAAAAAAAGGCCCAATATTACCATGATGATGTGAACAGCTGAAAATGTTTACGAAGAAAAAAATACACACGATCATTAACCACGCCTATCGCGTCCAGGTGTAAAATGCGGGCGAAGAACACGAGCCAAATAGATAAACACCTTTTTTTTCAAAACCCATGATACCATCATCTTCAGTTTTCGTTAAGGTTTCCACGGGTAAAGGGTGCGGAGTGTGCAAGAAAAACGCGAAAATGTACCACTCGACCACGTTTGATAGTGACGGTTTCTTTCTGGATTCCGCGTCGGATTCTCAAGACTTTTGGGCAGAACTTGAATCTACATCGAGCGAACAGGATTCTAAAAAACCTTTGAGGGAGAAGAATAATAGTGGAAGACGTAGCGGTTATAAACACATACCCCACAATGAGAGACCGAGGCAAAGTGTGGAGAGGAGAAACGCCAGAGAGAGGAGGAGGGTGCAGGCAGTGAATAATGCTTTTGTGAAGCTGAGGAGTGTCGTGCCGATTCAAAATAGCCGGTGAGATTAGTTAGTCTTGATAGATTTAGCAATCAGTAACTGAAGAACACACCTCAAAACCCACCTCTTGTTTTCATTTTGATTTAATTGTTTCAGTTTCTTTTTCCAAGGTTTAATTAATAAACCAGGTACTCGATATATTTAGGCCACGACATGCAGAGATACGTCCTTCCATTTTTTTCCCCTGATAGTTGATTGATCTCCATAGCAGATTTTTATTTATTTATTTATTTCTCTTCCAATTCTCAAAATTATAAAACATCTACAAGAGAAGAAAAACCTACACTACACGTTGCACAAAAATCACAGCGGTACCAGATAAAAACCTTAAAAATAGATAGGGTACAATTGGACTTAATATTATCGCATCACGGTAATAAATTAACAGGACATTGGCTTTTTATTGTCTTTAAAATTCAGCTCTATTAGTAAAACAATCCAACTGTTTCGAGTACTCTTTCGCAAGGAATTATTTCCATAATTGGTTCGGTGGTATATCTAGACAGCAAGATCCAGAATGGAGGATATCATGTCACGATGTTTACGACGCGACGGGTTTGGAGAGTATTGATTTTAAGTTCAGGCTCAAACTCGTGGTAAATAATGAGAAGTGTAATTCCTTTTGAAGGCAATGTATCTTAAAAATGTATGCTGAACCTGTTTAATCAACAAAAGTGATTGCTATAATGGGGTGGCCAATAATATGAACCATACTCTAGATGAGAACGACCTAGTACACAATAAAGAAGCTTAATAGAAGCAATGTGTTAGAAATCTCTGGTGCACCTCTTAATAAAACCCAGCACTTGCATAGCCTTTGATGTGTTGATGTGACATGAAGAGAAAAAATTAAATGGCAGTTTAAAGTTATGCCAAGGTCTTTTAAACTAGATAACATGATTTTAAGACCAGCCTGATCTGAAGTTTGCATATAAGGCCATATTTTATCGAAGGCCTTAGAGATGTTGAAGAAGACTTCTTTACTATGGTAGCTTGGAGTTTGCTGGTCTGATGTCCAAGATAGATGAGCTAAAGTCTTTGAGTATTAATAGCATAGTAAATTGTAAAATTTCTGTTAGGTTAGTTATAGACGTAGAACTGAACGAAGGAGAGAAGATTACTTGAATTTATACTTAGGTTTTAAATTCATCATAATTTTTAAAATCAGTTTAATCTACTTTTAATTTTAACTAAAAAAATATGAATTTTGCAATTTTTTTTCATTATTACATGAAAAATGCCTAGAATTGACAATCCTGGTTTTTCGTTTTAGCCACTCGTTTATATGAAATGGACGGATCAGACGGAGAACTGAACGGTTCGTCGTTATTTGTGCAAATTCCGGAGCAAAGTTGCCAAGGCAAAAACTTAATTTTTCAATGAGATTTCATGAATTCTACGCGACTATATGATATGGGTCAGACGAAGGACTGAATAGTTCGTCGTTACTCGCACAAATTCCGAAGCAGAAATCCTACGTGACTATGGAATGGGTCAGACTACGGAAAGACTGAGTAGTTCGTCATTATTCGAACAAATTTTAAAGCAAAAACTTAATTTTTCAATAAGATTTTTTTCAACTGGATCGAACAGAGGACTGAAAAATACGTAATGATTCAACAGTTTCCAAGGCAATAATTTAATTTTTCTAAAGCGATTCGCCTGATTTGATTGAATCCCACAGAAAAGCTACCAAAGACGGATATATAAGAGTCGGACGATGGACTAAACAGTTTCTAGCTAAAGCCTATCACATTAGAGACTTATTAGCAACTGGAAATATTGAAGTGAGAGGCTTGGTGTCCCGTCTTTTTGCTGATTATCTCAAAACAGAGAACAAATGGTAAAAATCAGCAAACGCACTAGTCTGAATTTCAATCGAACGACTTCAGGCCACAGTTCTTGCACCATTATTATTAATTTAATACATTATTAATATATGCTCATTAAATTGCTCTGGAATTCTTATATCACACGCAGACGACATTGCGCAATTTTTTATATGAAGGCCAACTTTGCAAAGCAATAATTCAATTATTCCATAGCAAATTGCTGAATTCTACAAACTTTAAAGACATATATCAAATGGGTCGAATGGAGGTCTGAACAGTTTGCAATGATTTGGGCAAACCGTTAAGCAGAGTTGCCACGGCAAAACCCTAATTATTTAAAGCAGATTTCCTGAATCCTAAAGGAAAGCTTTCACAGACGTATTTGGACGGAGGACTGAACAGTTCGTAATAAGTTAACAGTTGCAAAGGCAATAATTTATTTTTTTCCAAGGAGATTTCCTGGCTATTACAAAACGTTTTCAAAAACGTATATCAACTGGGTCGAACGGAGAATTCAATAATTCGCGATTATTCGCCCAAAGTCTTGAACAAGATTGCCAGGGCAAAAGCCTAATTTTTCCAAGAAGATTTCCTGAATCCTATAGAAAAGCTTCCGAAGATGTATGTATCAAATGCTCCGAAAAGAGAATTGAACAATACGCGATGTTTAACAATTCAATCATTTAATTTTTCCAAGGGAATTCCCTGAACCTCTGAAAGGTGGATATGAACTGAGTCGAACGGAGGACTAAATAATTCGCGAACATTTGCGCAAACTCTGAAGCAGGTTTGCCAAAGCAAAAACTTAATTTTTCTAAGCAGATTTTCTGAATCCTACAAACAAGCTTCGAAAGATATTTTGTCAATGGGCCAAACGGTAGCCTGAATAGTAAGGGATGATTCAAAAGGCAATATTTTAATTTTTCCAAGAAATTTTGCTAAATGCTACAAAAACGTTTCCAAAGACGCATATCAAATGTCAATAACGATACACGATGGTGTAAACTTATTTTATTTTATATTTTTATTTATGTTAGTGTAAGGAAACGCGTAACCTTTTAATAGACGAGTGATTTATGAAGCATGGACTTTGAGTATACTTTCTCTCCCCTTTGGTCGTATATCAAATGGGTCTGAAGAGTTCGCTATTATTCGCATACAAACTCTGAAGCAGCTCTGCTAAAGTAAAAGTTTGAATTTTCCTAGAAGAATTACTTAGTCGTCCTGAAGACGTATATAAATATGTTGGACAAAAAATTGACCAGTTTGCCATGACTCGCACAAACTCCGGGATAGGAGTGCCAAGGCGAAAACTTAATTTTCGCAAGGAGATTTTCTGAATCTTGCAGAAAAGCCTTAAAACTCGTATACCAAATGGTTCGAACGGAAAATTGGACAGTTCGCGATGATTCAACCGTTGCCAAGACAATAATTTAATTATTTCAAGGAAATTCACTGAGTTCTACGGATAATAAGAATACTCTGGATCAGGGTTGCCAAGACATGCTAGTAGATTTTCTGAATGCTCTAGAAATGCTTCCGAAGGCGTATGTATAAGGGCGTCGTATAAATATATACATAAGCGTATAAACATAAGCGGCGTATAAATATATCGAACCGAGAACTGAACAATTCGTGATTATTCGCGCAAAGTTCGGAGTAGGGTTGCCAGGGTAAAAGTTTAGATTTTCTTAAGAGATTTTTAAAAACCAGTGAATTCTACAGGGGAATTCTCTTTAGAATAACATTGCGGACAATGAGATTATCAATGCCAAGTTGCTCTGAACTCTTTAAGGGAGTGGGTTAAGCTAATATAAATGATAACGCAAGAATAATTATTTTTATGATAATTAATTTTAGTTAGAGACCTAACAGCCTTGATGACTATGCATTTTAAAGTTATATTTACACATTTCTGAGCTTTTTGATCGTTTTCTGGAAATTTTGGATTTTTAAGATTAAATCTTAAATTTGATTCTTAAAAAAATAATCTGCTTTCTCAGGTTATTTATCGCATCTGAAAAACCACTACAACCCACTAAAATTATCGAAACATTAGGTGGAAAATCTCTAGACATCGTTTGAACGATTTAGAATACAGGGGGTTGTAAGTGTTTTAGCTAAAGCCACATAAAACATAAAATGATCAGCCAAACTCTTGTCATTTTCAGAAGTAAAATAAATTTCTTATTCTGTAATAAATTCCACTGGATAGTAGTGTTCTGTGTTGTCAAAAACTGGCAATTTTTTATTTGTTTCTAAAAAGCTGCTTTCCGTACCTGTTTCCGGCACACCTAAATTATTTTGCAAATCACTATATAAATTTTCATTAGTGTAGTTACTAAGTTACTATTTGATCTATGATTTGATTTATATCCATATTTTAGATATATGCTTGAATATTTTATATAAATTTGTATTATTGCCTTTATTTAAATTTACCCTTGCACTTGAAATATTATTTGTATTTTTTTGTCTTAATCTATCGCCGTTTCATATAATGGCGTAGGATTCAGAAAATCTCATCAATCAATTAAGTTTTTGCCTTATCAAGTGCTCCGGAATTTGTTTGAATAACGACAAATAGTTCAGGTCCCAAGATAAAAAGTTCATTATAGATTTTCTAAATGCTACAGAAAAACGTCCAAAGACATAAATCAAATTCATCGAACAGAGTATTGATCAGTCCGCTATTATTTAATTTAATTAATTATTTAATCCGTCCATTACTTAATTGTTGCCAAGACAATAAATAAATTTTCACAACATTTCTTGAATTCTATATCAAATGGGTCGAACGGAAGACTGAACGGTTCGTCATGATCGCAAATTCCGGAGCAGTACTGCCAAGACAAAATTTTATTATTTTTAAGAAGATTTCGTGAATCCTACAAAACGTTTCCAAAGACGTATATGAAAACCAAGATCTAACTACTACAATGCTAACTTTTCCAATTCTGCTATACGGAGCGGGATTTGGACACTATCGGAAACAATTACGAAAAAACTGGAATAATGAAAAAACAAATAATGATGTCATACGTAAAATGGGAAACGAATGCGAAATTATTACCACAACTAAAAAATGTAAATTGGAATACTTAGGCTATTATGAGGAACGAACAACGATATCATATCTTTAATATCTTTATTGAAATAGGGGAATTTCCGACGTTGTGGAAAAAAGCAATAGTGATTTTTCTGATCTGCAGCCGATAAATCTACTATCTGTGTTTTCTATAATTTTTGAGAATTTATTCAGAAGAAATTTGTATTCAGATACGCAGTCGGGATTTCGACGAGGTTTTAGTACTGCTTCGGCTCTTCTGGTGGTATTGGACGATATTATTAGTGCTGATGATAAGGGCGAAACAACAGCTTTGGTACTATTAGACTTTAGCCAAGCTTTCGACACTCTTCATCATAACCTACCTTTAGCAAAGCTCTTTCATTACGGATTCTTACCAAATACCTATACGTTTTTGTAGTAATTATCTTTCAGATCTGTCTCAGAAAACAAGAGTTGATAACGTGTACTCTGAGCCAGCCGAATTAAACAGGGGCGTCCCTCAGGGATCCATTTTGAGCCTTGTATATAAATCGCTTAAAAAATAAAATTAAAAACTGTCGCCTAGCTCAATACTGTGATGATACACAAATTTATAATCACCTTACTAAGAATAATGTTAATGTAGCAATGGAATCATTAGGTCGAAGTTTAAATGCAGTACATCATTATTGTATGTACTGGGTGATTGGTTTAAAATTAACCCCAAAAAAATCTGCTGTGATTTACAATGGACCCTTCACATCATTGTATCGAATAAACTGTGAGATTCTAATATCATGAAGAAATATTAAATGTAAAAGAGCACAAAAACTTGGTTGTTGTTTTTGATACAAATTTGAGATTCAAGTCACAGGTATATAAAGTAGTTCAAAGTAGATCTATTAAATTTAAAAAAGTAGTTCATTTTTCTCAAGGAGACCTCTTAATAATGAAAATTTAGAGATTGCAGGGACACAAAGTCAATGGTCTCAGATAATGTTTATTTTATAAACATAATCTGTGGAGAAGAGGAGTATTGAACAGCTCGCGATTATTCACGCAAACTCCAGGCTGTCAAGACAAAAACTTTATTTTTCTCAGGAGATTTCATAAGTCGTACAGCAAAGTTTCTGAAGACGTACATCAAATGGATCGAACGGAGAATTGAACAATTCGCGATCATTCGCGCAAACTCAAATGGTGGTAGAGGGTGAAGGATGACGTTGGCCGAAAGACGAAACGTCAGACGGTAGAGCTTAAACCTCCCAGTAAATTATTATATATTTACGTATTTTAAAAATTGAACTCTTTAAAATCTGTAAAAAAATACCTTTTTTTTGTATAATTCCTGGAAGGAACGTTGGAACAAAACCATTTTAAACATTTTTCTAGAGAAGAAGCCTTTAATGACTTACGGCTAGCCATCGCTTTTATGGCTGCATTGATATTTGTACTACCCTGTAAATAACTAAATCCATAAAATTACTGAATTAGATTTGCATTTTTTGTTTGGTACATTTCAGAGGCAAACGAATAAGCAAAGTAAAGACCCTCCTATTCGCCATCGATTACATCAGAGCCTTGGACGAAGTATTGCAGAAATTCGATAATTTATCACCAGATTTTCACATCGTAAGACACTATTGTAAGTAAAAAATTAATAATTTTAACAGTTATTCTTTTCAGAACGGCTACGACATACGAAAAGCTCCATGCTGTTGTTCATTCGAGTATTGCTGCTCTTCTAAGGAGAAATTTTATTAGGATTTAGCATCACGAAAGCTTTAAAAAATTAAACAAATGGATAATGCATAAAAATTATCTTCTAAATATGTATTTCGCCTGATAAAGGCATCATTAATCTAAAGATACTTAATTAGACAAAACGAACATTATTGAATCTTCTTTGCATATACTGTTCATGTCATTAGTTCTTAGTTTTTTTTTATGATATTAATTAGTCTATAAAACAGAATCTAGTCAATTTATAGTCCTATAACACATAATATTCCAAAAAATAAAATGTAAGTGTCATAATTTGTTTCATTCTCTACAGGTAAATCAGGTCATTTATTTAGTTTTTCCAGGCATGTGCCACTTAAACTTATTTCCTCCTAACTGGAACCAATTTATATTATTTCAGGCAATTAAGGTCAATTTTATTAATAACAAAATTAGTCAATACAGTTGAAGCCATTTTTAATTTCCATGAGCATTTCTTAGGCTAGGCACTTAAAGTCAATTTACATTTTTTTCAGGCAGTTGTTACACAAACTGTTTTTACAATTAAATAATCAATTAAGAATGAATATTGAGGAAAAAATCGCTAAAGATAAACGACACACCACTTAACGAATCCATTTTCAGCAAAATTTCTCTGCAGCGCGCTTCAAAAACTTAAACATACCTGTATGACCAGAAATTGGAGATTCGTGAACTTCATCAATTATTATTTCTCTTTCGATCTCTTTACGATCTCTCCTCCATCGGAAATACCTCTTTCCAATTATCAGTCTCTGGATACGAACACTTTACATATTTTTACAGCCTACCATTACTCTCTCTCCAACCAGAAAACTTAAGAAGATGAGATTTAACCTTTTCTAACATACCACGACATCATTTATCAATAACAGGTTCTGGAGTGACAGGATCCAGAACATCCCATTTAGGCACCACCCTAGAAAACATATCAGGGACAAGTTCTTTGCTCTTGCAATGAATTAAGGGTTAAATCTACTGTTGTAGTTGAACTTGCCATCTGTACAATCGACTTGTAAGTTTTTGCATATTTTGCAACCCAACTAGAGGATAATGATCAGTAATTATCGTTTACTACGTCATACTGTTGAAAGGACGGAATTTTTGAAGGGACCAGACAATTGCATGGTACTCCTTCTCGGTTGTGGAGAAGTTTTGCTCTTGTTTTGTCAGACTTCTTCTGTAGCTGAGACAATCAGGAGAAGGCTGAACAAGAACAGCACCAACACCATAATATTTTACTTATATAATTACTTTATGCATTTAAAGCCATTTTCAATTTTAATCAGACGGTTGAAGAGATTTATTCAGTTTTAAAGCATATGAAGTTATTTCTCATTCCAGGCAGTTAAAATTCATTTCAAATTTTTATCAGGCAGTCGAACTCATTTCACAATAGCTAAGTCCATTTTAGTTCAACAAGTTGAAGCCATTTTTAATTTTCATCAGACAATAAGAAATTATTTCTTTAGTCTTTTAGGCCTGGTGGGGTTATTTCTTAGACTAGGCAAAGTCAATTTAAGCTTAGTCTAGAAAATTGTACTCATTTCCTAGTAATTAAAGTCATTTCATATTTTTCCAGGTATTTGTAGTTTCCTTTAGTCTTAGAACAAGATTAGTCCAATAATTCGAAGCTATTATTTTTTAGTCCAGGCAGTTAAAGTTATTTTAAATTTCTCTCAGATAATCGAATACATTTCCTAGTAAAGCCACTTTCTTAGATTTACAGTAAAATTAGACCATACACTAGAAGCCATTTTTAATTTTTATTAGGCAATTGAAATAATTTATTGAGTTTTCTTAGACATGATCCAGGTAGGTTAAAAGTAATTTAGATTTATATTTTTTTATAAGCTTAAGACATTTTAATTTTTTTCAGGCAGTTGGAGTCATTTTTAGGACTATAACAAAAACAGTTATTGCAGTTGAAGCTTTTTTAAATTTTCATGCGGCAGGCAGGTGACGTTAATTCTTAGTCCAGGCTGTTGAAGTCATTTTAAATTTTTTCTAGGCAGTCGGAGTCATTTCTTAGTACCTAAAGCCATTAAAAAAAATTTCAGGCAGTTGGAGACATTTTTACTTTTATTCGAAAATTAGACCATGCAGTTGAAGTCATCTTTAATTTCCATGAGACAATTGCACTAATTTGTTTAGTTTTCTAGGTACCTGAAAGTATTTCTTTTTCCAGGCAGGTTAAGGTCAATTTTAAATTATTTCAGTTTAACTGGCTAAAGCCAGTTTAATTTTTTTTAGGCACTTGAAGACATTGTTAGTTTTATAGCCAAACTGGTCCATTCAATTAAAGCCATTATTATTTTCCATTAGGGAATTGAACTAATTTCTTTAGTTTTGCCAGGCATATGTAGTTATTTCTTTTCCAGGCACGTTAAAGTCAATTTTAAAGTTCTCCTAGGTATTCAAATTAATTTCTTAGTAGCTGAAGCCATTTTCAAGGCATAAGACAATTAAGGATATTTATTTTTAGTTTTCAGACATGTGAAGTTATTTTTTTATTCCAGGTATTTAAAATGCATTTTAAATTTTTTCTAGGTAATAGTCCATGCAGTTGATGTAATTCTTAATTGTCTTCAGGCAATTCAAATCATTTCTTCATTTTTCCAGACATACATATGTGAAGTTATTTCTTATTTCAAGTAGGTTAAATTAAGGTTACATGTCCTCCAGGCAGTCAAACTTATTTACTTTTAACTAGAATTATTTTATATTTTTTAGGCATTTATAGTCGATTTAAGGATAATAATAAAAATAGTCAGTATTTTTTTTTAGCTTAAAGGAAATTTAAATTTACTTCAGGAAGTTAAATTAATTTCATAGCAATTAAAGCAATTTTATATTTTTCCAGGCATATGCAGTCAATTTTAGTTTGATGACCGCATTAGTTTATGCAGTTGAAGCCATTTTTTCCATAAGATGAAATTTCCATCAGACAATGGAAGAAATTTGTTTATTTTTGCCAGGCATGTGAGGACATTTCATAGTCCAGGCAGCTAAAGTCAATTTAAAATCATTCCAGGAAGTTGAAATCATTTCTTGGTAATTAAACCCATTTTATATATTTTCAGGCAGTTGAAGTCATCTTAAATTTTCTCTCAAGTAGTCAAACTAATTTCTTAGCAGCTAAAGCCATTTTAAACTGTTTTCAGGGAGTTCGAATTAATTAATTTTATAACAAAGTTAGCAAATGCAGGGGTCATGATGAGGCAGTTGTAACATTTATTTCTTATTCTAGGCAGGTTAAAGTTCATTTCCTAGTAGTTAAAGTATTTTTACGTTTTTTTAATTAAATCGATTTTATAACAAAATTGAAGCCATTTTTAATTTCCTTACAGTAATTTATTCAGTTTTGCCACGCCTTTAAGTTATTTTAATTTTTTTCTCAGGCAATGAAACTCATTTTCTAATAGCTAAAGCCACTTCAAATATTTTTCAGACAATTGAAGTCGTTTTCAGTTTTTATCAAAAGTCCGTGCAGTTGAAGCCATCTTTAATCAGCAAATCTGGCTTTCAGGCAAAAAGTTTATTTATTTAGTTTCTTAGACATAGGGAAGTTATTTTGTAGTCCAAGCAAGTTAAAGTCCATTTAAGCTTAGTCCGGGAAGTTTAACTCATTTCTTAGAAATCGGTTTTATATTTGTTCAGGCACTTGTAGTCATCTTTTATTTTAGAACAACGTTAGTCCAATACGTTGAAGCCGTTTTTAACTTCCATAAGACAATTTAAATAGTTTCTTTAGTTTTGCCAGACATATGAGGGAATTTCTTAATACAGGCACTGAAAGTCACTTGGAGATATTTTCATATATAACAAGTATAGTCGCTTCGCTCCTGTACTTTTGGTCCGTGAGGATCAGTTCGGAACGTGTAAGTTGTCTGTGAAGAGCCATAAAGGAATTCTTAAAAAAAAACACAAATTATAAGGTGTACTTAAGTCGGGGAGACCAAAGTTTATATGCCAAGGAAAGAGAGGACCAGTTGTTGGGATATCATGCTTTAACGAACCATAATGTGTTATGTAGTCGCGTTGTGTGTCAATAGAGTGTGTAATATGACAAATATCTGTCAAAATTTATGAACACTATCCTAAATAAACCCCAAATACCAAATTTTAATCAATTCGGACAAATACGAAAAAAGTTTTGATGGTCACGTGACCTTTAAACTCAGTATTTTAAAAATTTGTAAAAAATCAATTATTATTTCCAAAAAAAAACCAAATATCAACCTAATAGGATCAACAGCAAAAAAGTTACGGTAATTACGTGACCCTAATTTCAAATATCAATTATTATCTGTCAAAATTTATTAATTAAACCCTAAACAAATCCTAAATCCATAATTGTATAATTTCAAATATTTTTTTCCAATATCCTAAAACTCACATAATACCAAAATCTATATTTTAATTTAAATGTTTCAATACGTTTCACGGTGTCTAAATCACATTATTTTTAAATGAATGAAACCCGCCATTTTTTGGTTTGGCCTTCTATTGTTTGGTAAGAAAAAGAAAATTTTTTGTAAGACGTCAAAACTTTGCCGAATTTTCCTGGCCCCAATACACAATTTCCTCATTTGATATTACTTATTTCTCACCCTGTATGATTCACAAAAATTTCGCTTATGTGGCATTTGAAAGACAAATAATGTAGCTTTTTTTTCATCAAAACTTTTTTTTTAAAAACTCGTTAAAAAATTTAAAAAAAAAGCTCCAACTATGTTATTTCTCTCATAAAACAAAGCTTTTTCGCCGAAGCATTTATTTAATCCAAATTATAGTTTATCCACTGAAGCAGTTTAAATAGTTTTTTTATACGCTCATAATTACTCACCCTGTATACGAATCTGGCCCAAAAAGTATAGGGCTCTTAAACTCCAATAAATCCTTATGTCCTAAAAATTTCAAGTCGTTCAAAAGCTTTAAATTTGAGTTAATTATGGCGGACGAAAGGAATTTTCCCAATTTTTTACGAATTTTTTACTTTAACTCGGTACCACTCCTTTTAGGGGTACCGGAAAAAAAATTGTTTACGGATCCATAATTATTCTCAAAGTGTTCAGAGGTGACATGCCAAATTTCATCGTTTAGCTACTCATGCAGCCAAAGATATGAATTTTTATCCTATGCCAAAAAACACGAAAAGTAGTGTCGGACGGCGCGGACATAATATAGTCGCTGATGCTTCTATATAACAAAATTAGTTCATTCAGTTAAAAAAGTCTCGTTTAATTTCTTCCAGGCAGTACAACCAAATTCAGAGTAGCTAAAGCTATTTTATATATTTTCAGGCACTTTTGCAGTTATTTAGCAACATTAGTTTATGCAGTGAAAGCCATTTTTAAATAATATTAGGCAATTAAGTTAATATATTTAGTTTTGCCAAGCATGTGAGTTATATAACATGTAACATTCCAAAAAATGAACCACACGTGTCATAATTCGGTTCTTTCCAAATTTCTAATTTACGTTCATTGTGTAAATTGCTCCCGTGGAGTCTAGAGGTACCCGCATTTCTCTTAAATATTCCAATTTTGTCACCAGTTAAATAAGTTTGTTGGGCCAATTTGAACCTATTAGTTAACCGAAAGGGTCAAATCTTTATTTATTATTCCTGGAAGCCTTCAGTACGAATATTCGGTAATAAAAACTTTATAAAAATCGGATTTAAATGCAAATTAAAACCATAAAATCACTATAAAATACTCGGATTAAAATTTGCTTCTTTTTTCCCGAAAAAGTTTGAAACGTAACTAAACGGTTATTAACTGGCGGTTATTTTTAAGGTTTTTTATTAATCGTGGATTAGCAAATATTGGGGATCCTCCAGTTATATTTAAACATAAAATATCTTTTTTTTTCTATTTTTTTGTTGGCATGTGACATTTAACCATGCAGCCAGTTACAATTTTTATATCGTATTTGATTTGCCATTATTACGTATCGCGTATTTCTAACTACTCTGATAATTGATTTAAAAATAGTCCTTATCCTTTATTAAATCCAAATTATGTATTTTTTTTAATGTTATCTTATTTTTAATATCTAGATATATCTAATTTATAGGACGGTTCTTAGCTACATTATGCTATCCTAAGACATTTAAGACACACTTAACGCCGCTGGGGTCTGTCAGGTCGGGGAAACATAAGGGAATGAGACTTGGAACTAGGATAACTATTCTAATTAAAAATATAAACTAAATACTAAGTCTTACATTTCTAAGGAAGGTAATAGATAATAAATGCATAATATTAAATGGACTAGCCAGTTTACATTCCACACGCGTAAATTAACCACTAGCACCTCGATTTCTTGAGTATATTTTTTACATTAAAAAAATATGTGATTTAGGTCACCTGTAACATTACAAAATGTGCACAGATCAGTAGGTAACACTTTAATTTTGTTTAGGTGTGCTGGGTAGCAAGCATGCCCAAATTTCATACGAATTATAGTTGTTTTAAGACGCCTTGGCACGTTTAGTTCACTATGATAGTATGCAGAAGGTATTTCTGGAACTAATTTGCAATAACTTGTTGGAGATTCTGATTCCTGATCTTCCTTGTCTCACTGATATAAACGCAATAATTGGGAAAAATACAAATCTTAAGTGGAATGATATTTGGGAAAATATTTGCAAAGAATAAAATATCTTCTTAATCCCTGTATAAAATTCGCTGCTTTTAACTGTTGATTCATTTTGTGTTTCATTTATTCAAAAGTACCACAAATCCTATTTTGAATTTGAGAATCATAGAGAATATGTGGTAAACAGATTGATATACTAATATACAACACTCGGTATCCTAATTATTATTTCTCTCACTCTATGACAAATAAATTGTGTAAGTACGCAGTAAGAGAAGAAAAATGCTGGTGGGTCGACCGGTAGCTACCGGTACTTCGAACGAGCGTGCCCTACCCAGAAAACGACATATCTTCGCAGAATGTTCACATCGCGGCGAATCGAACCGATTCCGAGAATTAACTCGTTTTAACTTTTAAATTCAACGATGATGGTGATGATGATGATGACCACTTCCGTTCAGTGGCGCAGATTAAGAAACGGGATTTTACAATTAAACCATGTAATACCCCCCCTCGCGTGTAATAAATAATTGACAACCAGATACAGCAAACAGTCCTGAATTCTATAATCCGTTGTTTCAAATTGTAGATAGATACAATCTAAATCGCTTTTGAAATTCAGATTTCCACGCGCGAGTTAAATGCTATGCATTTGCTTTTTAAAAAAGAAATTTATTTGAGAACGGTTCCAATTAATTTAAATCTTAAAAACTAGTGAACCTAATGAATCTGTTTACAATAAAACCTATGAAATTTATAATAGTATATTTGCTAACAAAAGCTTTTCATGCAATTAACATGCAGATAAGGTAGCGTGTTAGTACCTGTAACTCCGTCTTCCTCAAAAGATGAGCTTCGGGGCGAATATATGCCTTGGATTCTACAAGGTCTTTTCTTTTAGGACTCATTCTCAATTCATCTTCTTCAGTATATTAAGTAGACACCAAGAGCTATGATTAGGAAGTAGAGACTAATGACTTTCACAACTTGGCAGGTCCATGGATGGTTTCTTCTTATTTCTTATTTGTATGTTTCTCAATTCGTTGAAGTTAAGATTGTCGAGTTCAAAGGGTGGAAAATTCATGGTGGGTCTGCTATATTACAACTTTATGTGGTAGCTTCTGAAGTCCTGCACTGAGAAAAAAAAAGGATGCCATAACTAAAAACTTAGTAATAGTAGCCCGAAAGTGTGGATAGCATAGAGGACAGGTCAACAAATTAGTTATAAAAGCAGGTATAAAATAATACGAGGAACAGGACGTTTCTATTGTTACGGCAACTAAAACTCTGATGGGAGCTTTTTTAGAACTCCTCCTATGGGTTAGTTAAAGAACATTGTTGCAGTACCCACAAATTTTATTTAACCTATATACCTCCTTATATACCCCCAATTATTTTGTTTGTGACAAATTATAATCTTAGTAATGCCAACTAATAATCTTCATTGAAGTCCAGTGCAAATTACGAGCCAAGCAAAATCACTTCAAACAAACTTTTTTTAGGTTGCTACACAAAAGTGAAACTTACTACTACTGTTTATAACCTTACAATGTTTAGATGGAAAATGGAATATCAAATTGTTACATATACAGGCTGCCCCGAATTGTAGTGTCTAAATTTTAACAGACAATTATGTGTTAATAATAAGCCTTAATTTTATTTCCGTTTTAATACTTCTCAAATTCTCCTTCAGTTTAATACAAATTTTTTAAGTTATGAAGGAATTCTTTATTTTCTTTTCTTCTACAGAAAAGGGTGAGACAAGTCCACGCTCTTTACACTTAATCCAACGTGAAATTGAGATGACTCATTAGCATTTCCAAGGAATCTGGTAACTCTTGGTGAGACTCCATAGAAATCCATCAAGATCCTTACGTAGATCCTTACGTACCTTCTGGATCATATCAGTACCTCCAATGGACAAATTCATTTATTAACCAGTGGTTGTTTGAGCGCCAACTCTGAGTTTCTCAGAAACTCAAACATGCCTACCAATGTGAGCTCCAGTTAGATTTTTCATCGAGTAGGTAGTTTACATATTCTGCAAGGAAATTCTTCATTTCATTACATTAAGAAGGATGACATGGCCACCTTACATCGAATGTATAGACGTGGAACCAAGGTAACTCGTTGACATTGCCAGGTTCTTTGGCTTCTGATAACTCTTATTGAGTCTCCAGAAATTCATCAGGATCCTTAAGTGAACTGTCGTTAGTTTCAATCGTTAAAATCCAGTCAGCCGTTTTTCGATAGCGAATTCTTAGTTACCTTAGCTCCAGCTAGAATTTCTTTTGAGTAGTTTGAATATTCTGTGGGAAAATTCTTCATTTAATTCAGAGAAGGATGAGATGAGCTTAAGCTCTTTAGGCCTAGTCCATGACTTAAAACCAAAGTGACTTATTTTCATTTCCAACTTCTTTCCTCGGGCTTCAGAAATTCATCAGGATCCTTATGTGAACTTCTGCTTCATGTCAGTAACTTGGAATCTATTTACGCTTTAAAGCTTGCTTAAGAACATGAAATCCATAAGACAAGGCCATTTTATTGACTTTTTCTTTAACTCCCTTTGATCTCTGGGAACTTTCAGCGAAATTCCAGTAATCTATCATAAGTCTTTTGTAAGATATTTCACATTATGGTCCTAAGGGTACTTAACGTTTCTTACAAATTAATGATGTAGGCCTTTAAATAGAGCTGAAGATTTCAACCTATCTAAGATATTTAGGAATTCTTCACAATTCAGGTGGCTTCAGTAAAATTATACTAATAATTCTTCGCTTATTCAATCATTTTTTGCCATGGTGCACTATTTGAATGGATGAATTTATAATTATCTGTGACAGTGAACTATGAATTTCTATCTCAGGATTATTAATACGATGCAGTAATATTTTTCTTTTAGGTACTTTTTATATTTTTAAACACTTTTCTTTAGGTAGTGCGGATCTTTTGAAAGAAAACTCTTCATTTCCGTGTAAACTGACATAGAACCTGGGAGATAGTTTTTATTTTTTATTCAAAAACCTTGCATCGTACGAAAAAAAGGCAAGGGATCAAATTTGCTTTAAACTAAATGACGATATGTGAAATTATTTTTCTTTTTAGAAAAAGCTGCGGCGTACCATTTTTAATGAATATGCAATTAAAAATCGCGTACGGACACTACTGATAAAAATTTAAAAAAGCTTATTTTGACACTTGAATAAAGTTTTAAGATTTGGCTTCCGTCCTTGTAGATGTACTTGTCAGATCACGATTCATCAATGAACTTTGATAATTTTTTGATTGCATATCTATCGCAGTGTAAACAACAAATATTTTTCAATGGTTGTTTAAATAAAACTCGTAAATTGTCGTGCGAGTACCGCGCGTTGTCACGCTACACACCCTCAGCATAAGTATTGGTTAACTAACAAGTGACGTCACACCCCGTATGGCGAGCGGATATAACTTACTTATAAAAAAAGTATACTTTTGAAAAATGGTTTTTAGCTTGATGTTTGTTATCAAATGGGCTATTCAAAAAGAGTATTTTTTATGCAAGAATACCATTGACCTAAAACAAATGAAACTTCATTAATTGAAGAGTAGAAAATGAAAGAAAAGCTGATTCACCGGGAAAATTTAAATATCAAATATTTTAGTTGTATGTCTCCCAATTACATTGTCACGTTCACGTTTTAAAAAAAACTTCTGGCTTATTTAGGAACTTGAATAACATCTTATAGGTTTGGCTGGCGTCCTTGTAGATGTATGTACTTGTTAGATTATGATTCATCTATGAACTTTGATAATTTTTTGATTGCATGTCTATCGCAGTGTAAACAACAAATATTTTAAATGGCTGTTTAAATAAAACTCAAGAATTGCCATACGAGTACTGAACGTTCACGCTTAACGCCTGCAAGAAAAATATCGGTTAACTAACAAGTGACGTCACGGCCTGTATGGTCTGTTACGAATTCGAAGATTTACGCTGTATTAAAAACTTGTACTAGAACCAACCTGCAGTTAGATTTGACAACGAGGTTACAAAAGCGCAGAAAATCTTTGGAGGTGTAAGATAGAGATCTGTCCTCCCCCCACTTCTGTTTAACACCCTAATGGCACATTGATCAACAATATACGATGTATAGATAACAGATCTAATAGCAGACGATATGAATAAGGGACACAGTTGAAATACACACCCGACTTATGGTAAATAACATCAACAAAAAGAAGACAAAATTCCCAGTAATCACCCACAAATTAGACGAGTTCCAGAATGCGAATTCCAGAACTCTTAAAGGATAGTGAAGACGTAGAACGAGTAAAAAAGTTTAACTACCTGGGGTCTTCGTTATGTGAAGACTGGTCTTCAGACGTGAAATACCAAATAGGAATAGCGAGAATTAGGAGTTGCGCATATTTATATTATAGTTAAATAGATTAGGTGAAAAAAAGGAAAGTATTCTTTACCATTTCTACCATTTTTTACGTTACAACAAGGTCCAGAACATCATCAATGGAAGATGATTCCAAGCTTGAAATGACGTTCTTTAAGCATTCTGCTTTAGCTATAGTTATCTGAATACCTGATTTGCCTATTTCCTGTTTATTTTCCTGCTTTCAGGTTTCAATAGGTTTCATATAGTTTCAGTATGATTATATCAATCATGTCGTCATTACACGTTTTTCAATGTTCATTCAAGGTGTTTTGTTAATTTTACTACAATGTACAAGAGTTGCAAAAGTTATGAAAATCAGAATTGCGTGGTGGTGCGAGTGCACAAGTGGTTTTTCGTCCACACTTTTTAATCGTTCACCGTTTGTTACTATTTTGTTCTAATGATCATCTAGTTTTATGTTAAAATTGTACTAAAAAGACTTTATACGTGGCCAGGGGCCTCGCATCACTCGTTGGCTCATTCAATTTTGGTCATACAAACACCAATTACGAATCTAACCGAAATGGTGGGCGGAATATTCAAAGGCGTGACGTAACAGGAAAGAAAAAATCAGGGAAAAAAATCCCAGACAAAAATATCCACAACATGCACATTACCTACCAATCGTATATAGGAAGTGGGCACTATATCACTCTGCGTAATAACGAGATAAGTGCGACTGTGTATACACCGAGTGGGCGTACCAAAGGCGACTTATACAATCAAAACTGCTGCTGCGGCCCGAGAATATTTGCGATATGTTGCAATGCCCTTAAACGGAATTGTGCAATTATTAAATAATATGCCGCAGACCTCGTTTCCTTATCTTCGGGATATTTTATGTAATTCTGCGTGGAAATTAAATTAAATTAAATTGCCGCATTGCTAAGTGAAATATAGGTTGTCTTATGCACCAATATTATCTAGTAGTTTATCGATTATCTTAGACAACTGGTTTCTAATATCCGTCAAATATTCAGGTGCTCAATGTTTTCGTGGATTTCCTGCGGATTTTCATAAACTTCTACATGTCACTCATTCTTATTTACTCAACTTACTCGTTCAAACTCGGCAAGAGGATAAAATTATATTAAATATAAAATAATAATAATAATAATAATAATAATAATAATAATAATAATAATAATAATAATAATAATAATATTAATGATAAAGATCTTTTATTATTCAAATTCATTACAAACTTCATACAAAAAAAATAAAGAAAGTACCTGAACCTGGCGCAGTCTAGCTTTATATAGCTACTCCACTGAACCAGATCAGGTTTTATTCGAAGTATATAAACCAACATTATAACAACATGTAAAATATGTAAAAAAAGATTCTCAATTATAATGTAACACAAAAAAAGTTTTCTTCTTTTATAAAAAATAGCAACTTTGATACATATTAAACAGTAAAAGAATTGTTTTGAACATTCATTCAAGAACAATTGTATATTTCCTCCTTAATTTATCTGCACGAAGGTCAACATATTCTGCAGGTATTTTATTGTAGCACTGAACAGCATTGTAAGAAAACGATCGCTGAAACATAGCACTTACTCACTTAACTTATTTCTAGCTCTAACATTTACACCGTGTACATTTGCTCTAAACAACAATCTATTCCTTATGTTCGCAGATGCCTTTGGGCCGCTAATGATTTTTATCAAAAAAGTGGAAAAGTGAAGAATTTTACGATTGTCCATTTTAAGCCAGTTAATTGTTTTAAAATATTGCGAAATATGATCATACTTACTTAAGCCATAAACCAATCTTATACAGGCATTTTGAATTTTTTGTATACGCATTTTACAATCATTATCTAAGCAAAAACCGCAAACATAATCACAGTAGTTAAAATTAGAGAGCACCATGGCCTCACATAGGCTGCATTTAAGACTTCTAGAATATCTCTATTACTATATAAGAGTTTTAAAGCTGCAAACGATTTTTGAACAATTTTTTTAACATGCTCCCTGAATCTCAATTTACTGTCCATCACAATGCCCAAATTTTTGGCAGTTTCAACAACCGAAAGCTTAGAGCCCTCCACATGAACATTTATTACACTTTTAATATTTGTAGTTATATTTGTATTTTCAAAAACCATTAAACAAGATTTTGAGGAATTTAATTTTAAATTATGTTTTTTAGATAATTGATTTATTATATTTAAGTCATTGTTTATACCAATCTCCGCTTCTTTAAGATTATCAGGTTTGAAAGTTTTATACATATATCTGCGTATCATCAGGAAACGCGCTTGCACCTTACAAACTTTAGAATGTCTGCTGTATATACAAGGAAAAGCAGAGGTTCCAGGACAGAACCCTGGGACACTCCAGACAAAATGTGAGCCTGGTATTTTGCTACAATATTCTTAAGATGAGGTGCCCACAATATCTATTGGATAGGGTGGTATTTAGAGCTGATATTCATCATCAGGCTAATGTTAGAAATAGACGGCGTTTAGATATTCCACAACATCGAAAAGAAATTTTTAAACCATCATTTCCTTATAATATTGCATCTGTAGGAAATAAATATATTACTGATCTTTCGCTAATGACAAACGGCTTCCAAAAATGCATGAAATCTAAGCTCCAGAATATTATTTAAAAAAAACAGAGTAATGCATTTAAAATTATGAATTTTGGATTTGTAATAGGTTTTTATTTTTGTATATTCTCTTTTTTATTTTATTTATGTAAAAATGTTTTAAATGTGTTTCCTCGATTTTTTGCACTGTTTATTTATTTTTCTTTGGGTACTTACTATTAGATACTTTTTTTTGGTAAATTATTCCACTTTATAGGCTGCAATAGCCTTCAACTGCGTTGAGAAGCTGAAATTATGCCTTTTAATCAGGATTTTGTCTGATTATTATTAGAATAAGAATTATTTGTAAATATTGTCTGAAATCTATTATTCAAATATGACTCAATTAACTGTATAGGCTCCATTGAAAAGCCATAATATTTAAGCTTAGCTAGTAAAAGGGCATGATTTATTGTATCGAACGCCTTAGAGAAATCTAAAAGCGCCAGAACAGCAATCTGTTGCTTATCAATAGCGTTCATTATATCATCCAGTACATTTAGTAGAGCTACAGAGGTACCAAAGTTCTCCCTAAAGCCACATTGCGTAGCCGGAATAATGTCATCAAAAAAATAACAAAGCATCTGATGGTAAGTACCTTTTCACATATTTTTGAAAGTACTGGAAGTATACTTAAAATTAAAGCGCAAGTCGTTATAATTTTCTGGGCTAGCAACTTTTGATAAGGGTTTACCAATCGAAAGTCTCCATTGATCGGGGAAATAGTGAGCTTCTATACAACAATTTATTATGTGGCATAATATGTAATCATCAATAAAGGGGCTACAATACCTTAACATTTTTGGTGAAATCTGATCCACTTCAGTCGTATTAGACTTGATACTATTTAAAATTATCTTCAACAGTTGCAAGATTAGGTGTGAAATGCAGGTTATTATCAAATACATCATTATTATAACGCTGAATTTGTTCATCACAATGTGAGGAATTTTGAAGAAATTGAGAAAAGAAGGTGTTAATTTGATTTGGATCAGACAGGTGTTCCGGAATATTGGTATTATTTTTATCTCTACAAATGTTCAACTTTTTTAATGACGACCAAAGCTGACAGATTTAGGTGCTTCTTTTTTTTTCTTCTAACTGTAGCCAGAGTAAGATGTCTCAGAAATTTATAATTCTCCCAATCTTCTATATCCCTTGTTGTCTTGAATTTCCTTAATGCCTCAATACGTTGTTTTTGAAAAAGAAGTACCTCAGATGTTAGCCAAGGAGCTTTAGGTTTAGTCATTCTTGCGTTTTTAAAAGGACCATGTTTATTAAAAAGTGTTTAAAATTAAAAATTACTATTTTACTATCGATTTATTATTTTGATATAAAATGTTATCCCATGGTAGTAAATATAAGTCCTGCAAAAAAAGTTGGTTAATAAAATGATAATTAAAATATCTTTGAGACACATATTTTTCAAGGGATGAAGAGATAAGTCACTCCCCAATAGTTTAAGAAATCATCATAATGAGTGGTGGTTTTTCTATTAGTTTCATTGCGTCATGTTGACCTCATCAAAAAATGTATTTATGTTAGAACTAAAAACTGTATATAAGAAGATATTAAAAATTACGTCAAAGGCCTGGAGTAAAATAAAAGATTTTTAGTTCTTAAATTTAGTTGGTTATGGAGCCAAGTAAGACTCTCTAAAAGTCTTTTTCATTTTTTTTGCTAACATTTCGGTCTTTTTCAGAGGCACAGAAATAAGATAAGGCCTTTCGTTGTAAAGCATGAAACGAAACATTGACACAATTTTCAAGACGTCCATTAAGGGTCTATTTTTGGAGAACATATTATAGTAATCCAAATATTAGTATATAAGCTGGAGATATCTATGTACTCTTTTAAACTATTATAAATGTTTGTAATTTTATCATAGATCATCTTCAATATAATCAAAAGGCTAGATCCTTCACTAATAACCTTAAAGTATATCAATAACAGATCAACCATGTATTTAAGCGCTGTTGATCCTTCGAAGGTTCGCTCAATTTAACTTCTTCTTCACTTACATTTACAAGTGTTTCTGTGGATATAGCACGGCATTCTTGAACTATTCTATGCTGGAGTGGCTTTAGTGACTCAAAAGGTGTTAGGTCCGGTCATCTAGATGGCCATTCAATAGGCCACCTATTGCCTAACGGGAATTACATAATGAGGAGGTGCTGCGACCTGTTGGATTTGTAATAAGCATTCTTCTAAAGATAAATAGCGGATTATCCAATTCGAGGTTGCCTAAGTACAACCCTGCCGTTTGACACCTGTCAGAAATAAACGTCATGTGAAGCGTTTTTTTTAGTTGAAGGTTTGCCATTTATAAATATGGATCGTTTAACAGCCGAACAACGTACTAAAATTATTAAATTGTTGTATAAAAATGGTGATTCTTCTGTGTCAACGTTTAGAGCTTTACGAGCTGATTAAGGTTGGCTCAAAATGTGGAGGAAGACCCAAATTTGTCAATTCCTCGGCGTGCTCAAAATTTGGGTTTGTCTTACGGCTCACTGTAGCGAGTTTTGCATCTGGATTTACAGCTCCATCCGTACAAAGTCCAACTCACTCAAGAACTTAAGCCTACAGACCATGGACAACGCAGAACATTCGCAAATTGGGTGCTTGAACAACAAGCTGCTAATGCTCATTTTTCGAGCAGAATTTTCTTCAGTGATGATGCTCATTTTACGCTGTGTGGCTACGTAAATAAACAGAATTGCCGCATATGGGGCTCTGAAAATTCTCAGGCGATCGTAGAAAGGCCTTTGCATCCGGAAAAAGTGACTGTATGGTGTGCATTATGGTCTGGTGGTGTCATTGGTCCGTATTTTTTTGAAAACAATGGTGGGAGAGCCTTAACAGTAAACTCTGAGCGGTATGGAAGCATGTTGACCAATTGTTTTTGGAGAGAAATCAAAGAAGAAGATCTGGAAGACATTTGGTTCCAACAGGACGGGGCCATAAGTCACACAACACAGGCCAACCGAGCTCTTTTGCAAGAGAAGTTTCCAGGACGTTTAATTTCAAGTTTAGGTGATATCTATTGGCCCCCAGGATCCTGTGATCTCACACCTTTGGATTTTTTTTGTGGGGCTATGCCAAAGATCGTGTCTACGCCAATAACCCTCAAACTCTTCAACAACTTAAAGCCAACATTCGTGAAGTTCTAGCCGAGATATCACCTGAAATGTGCCGAAAAGTGATTGAAAATGTTCTTAAAAGGATTGAAGTTTGTCAGAGGTCCCGCGGTGGACATTTAAATGATATTGTGTTTCACATATAATGGAATGATTCAATCTTTAAAACAAAATACAAATTTCGTCTCCATCTGAATATCTTGTGTGTTTTATTTAACTTTACTTTCCCAAGCATAAAATGGATAACCCGTTATATCCCTCTAATTTTCGAACTATTAGCAAAGTATATAGATTTCAACATTGTTAGACTGTGCTATTAGTGTTCGATAGACCTGTGTAGTATTTCAGCTTCACCTTCTGTCCAAGGAGTTGCAGATAAGGGTGAGATAATATGCTTCTTTTTGTTCCCCTGTTATTTTATAGAAACTGTTTTCAGCATTTTTTATTCAGTTTTTCGTTCCTAATATATAGTAATTTCAAATTTTTAAATTGTTACCCTGTATAGAATTTTAACAATATAACTTTAAATAAACTAAATGAAGATCTAACAATTTCATTGCCCATAATAATTTAAAAAATGTTTATATCGGTTTTTTTTGCAGAGCAGCTAAAGATTAGTAAGGTTAGGCCAATTTTCAAAAAAGATCATGAAAAATTATCCTGGAAATTATTGCCGATTGAAGAGGGTCACATAGTCACACATTTCAAGAAGGAGGAGTGTATTTCTGCAATATTTAATCATCTCCAAAGACTTTTGACTATGTGCCCACTCCACGTTCTGCTTAGCAAACTAGCATTGCCAATTGGTACAGGTGTGCCACAAGGGATCCATATTAAGAGACGTTCTCTGCTATTTTTTGTATGTCAATGAACTTCCGGCTCTCATATCAAGGTTCAAAGTCATCTACCCTTCTCAGCTATGGTAAAAATTTTCCAAAACGTTAAGTAACTGTTATAACTTAAGTAATGGTTTTTAGATAATAATTTATGTCTCAATATAGAAAAAATTGATGATTTCCCCTTTTTCCTGAGAAAAAAATGAAGGCATATCATGTGCGGTTTCCTGGAAACTGTATTGACGGACCTGTATTAATCAATTAACTTGGAAAGCACATATCAATTAGTTTTTAAGAATATCTTGGTTATTTCCTCTACCTACTTTGCCAGGTCTCCAAAATAGCTCTCCTTGAAGTCGACCGAACTGCATATATGCATCTTTTTAACTCATGGCTATCCTATAGTATTCTGGGGAGGTTTAACAGACTGGATACAAGTTTTTAAAATGCAAAAATCTGCAACTAAGATATTGTGTCATAAAAATCCAACTGACAGTTGAAGATTTTTATTTAAATAATTACAAATTTTAACCATGCCAGGCGTCTATAATTACCGATGCCTGTCGTATTTAAAAACACGTCTTGCTGAACTTGGTACAGTTGGAGATAGATATACACAAAACATTCGATCCAGTAGTTTCTTCTTACTTACCACATTATCGACTGAATCAAATTTAAGAAAGCTATACAACTCTTTGTGGTCTGTTGTACAGAGTCTTCCATTACCAACACTTAAAAAAATTATCGCATTACCACGCAATTCCTCTAATTCTCAAAATTTTAAACATTCTTGTCTATTCTTTGTAATACGATTTAAAAAACACCCTAAGAAGAAGTACAACAAACTTTACGTCTTTTTATAAATCGTACTGAACCTATATGAAACCTACTGAAACCTGAAAGCAACAGAAGCAGGAAAATAAATAGGAAATATCAGGTACTTAAGCCATCTCATTCTAAACTTGGAATCCTATCTTCCATCGATGACGTTCTGGACCTTGTTGTAACATAGACAATGATAGAAATGGTAAAGAATAGTCCAAGTCCTGCAGTTATATGAACTAATATGAACTGCTATAACTAAGAAAAAAAATCTGAAGTAAAAGACAGTGATATAAAGTTTGATTAAAGAGCAGAAGATGTAAATTATTTGGAACTCAGATCAGGCTTAGGAATTGATCCACCTGGACTAGGTTGGCAGCACTGCAGTTCGGTGTGCTGTCTATAAGACTTCATTCAACATAGGAGTCACGCGAAAAAGCTTATAAAAAACACATGGAACCCTGAGGCCATTGCTGTAATTTTTTTTTTGGCAGTAAAACCTTGAAAATATGAAATTCCAGATTGTTGGCAGCATTTTAGTTCCTTGTGCTGTCTATAAGCATTTCCATAGCATCATATTGATGTGTAATTTTATTCCAGGCAGTTGAGTCGTAACATTTCAGGTTATAAAACCGCGACAATTTGAAACTTCAGACAGTTGGCAATATCGTGGTTCGTTCTGCTGTCTATAACCATAATGAACCACATATATACACAGAAATTTCTTAGTGATGCCTCTGGCCATGAATGAGACTATTTTAGTACAATTTTAATATAAAACTAGATAATCATCAGTACAAAATAATAATAAAGTTTGTATTTTTATAAATTGCAGCTAATTGCGTCTTCAATTGCCACGTGCTCTTAAACTGTCAAGCGCACCTCAAGTTTAAGCTTCGTTTACACTAATGTCGCTTAGACTCTTAGTGATATTCAACATGTACTCTTTAAGAATTTGTACAAAAAACGCCTTTTGCTTTACAGGTTATACGTCCTCGGCGAACTACGTGCTGGCGAGACCGGTCACGCAAAAATTTGGTCACGGGCCATACAGGAATGTCCTCTCCTTCTGATGGGCAGTGACTGCATGTCTCCAGTGACTGTGGACTGCGAGGGATTCGTGACGCACATTGCAGGCAGAGAGGAGTGGCAGCATTCCAACAGACCTGCATTGCTAAATAGGGGGACTATTTGGTACACAGATGGCTCCAGAATGAATAACAGAGCTGGATCAGGGCTTATTGGTGGGATCCCATATACCAGTATGGCATACTCGCTGGGGAGCACGCCACTGTCTTCCAGGCCGAAGTATTCGCTGTATTAAAATGCGGACAGAAAATCCTAAGCTGCGGACACCGCAATACAGTCGTATTAATATGCTCGGACAGCAGAGCTGCCATTAAGGCTATTACGGCCGCAAAGGTACGCTCCAAGCTTGTACTAGAGTGCATAAAAGTCCTGAAAAAACTGGTACAGGTTGGATGCAGGGTCTAGCTCGTCTGGATACCTGGCCATGCAGGTAATGAGGAAGCGGACTCTCTTGCCAGACTGGGATCCGCGAATGTGCCGATGGGGCCGGAACCCATAGTTGGTATCGCCAAATGCGTTGCGGTCGCGTCAATGAAGGGTCTGCTGGACAAGTGGACCCACCGAAGATGGACTGAGTCCCCTGGTATGAGACAGGCCAAAGCGCACATAGGTGGGCCCTCTGCCTGTCTCACCAAAAATCTACTACGCCTAAAAAGACGCGAAATTCGGCTAGTGACAGGTCTTTTAACCGGTCACTGGCACTTAAGAAGCCATCTCCATACTATCGGTATTGCGGACAACCCGGAATGCCAATGGTGCTGTGAGGAGGATAAAACCGTTGACCATGTAGTCGGGGAATGCCCAGCACTCACGCGCGCCAGGTTCAAATACTTGGGTAACACTTTCAGTGTACCGAGCGACTTTAAGTCCTTCAGACCAGAGAGCCTTATCGGTTTCTTAAGGCCATTGGGCTGTGCCATTGGGCTGTGGTAACCCCCGGTGGGGCATGACGGGTCCATCAGGAGACCTATATGCACAACTGCCTTGGCAGCCCACTGTTTCGTCAATTCAATTCAAATCAACGCCTTTTGCCAAAGGCATCGCACCATCTCCCAATTTTCATGAACCTTGTTGCAACGTAGAATAAGAAATCGTTCCATCAAACGGTGAAAGCAGTAACATGAAAACATGAACTACTACAAAATCAAAAAGAAAACCTTGGAATTGATTTGAAGTAAAAGACAATGATATGAGGTTGGATTAAAGGGCAAAAGATGTAATGATTTACATCGGAACTAAGACCAGGAATGATTCCATTTGGACCAGCTGAATGTTCAGAAGTCCTTCATGACAGAAGATTCTTCTTTCTTTCACTTATTAAAGAGAGTTCGTCAGACCTTACTAAAATAGAAGCAAAAATGTGCCGGAATAGGGGTACGTCCAATTGATAGAACAATATCTAGTCTACAGTGTGCAGATGACCAGGCAGTACTGATAGGGGATAAAGAAGACCTAAAATATATTTTACGGAAACTACTGCATAGGCAGAAAAGGAGAAAGTTGTAATCTAAAGTTGGAAAACATACAAGAAATAGAAGCCTGTGAAGTATATAAATATCTAGGGGTTATATTATTAGTAAAACGGGTTCAGACGACAAAGAACTAAGAATGAGAATCATACAGGCACGGAAAGCAATTAACTGTCTGAACGGAATTCTCTGGAGTATAAATATAATAAAGCGTAAAATAATACTCTAATTAAAGGCAATTTATTATACGGTTTATAAACTTGGCGAATGACGGAAAAGTATAAAAGAATAGTAGAAGCAACCAAAATGGATGCACTAAGAAGATTAGCCAGAATATCAAAAACAGAAAGTATAAATATCCGGAAATAAATGGGACTTCAGGACATGATTATAACTGACATCCCGACTGAGATAACCTCAAATAGACACCAGTACAAGAGGGTCAAGAGTAATGACAAAAAAAAACAAAAATGGAGAAACAAGCAAGAAAGGACAAGAGGAAGGGGAAAAAATCAGGAACTAAAAAATTAGATGTGGCAGAGAAAACAACAAGAAGAGGAGGAACGAGATCAGGATCAGCAAGAAAGAATGAAGTAGAACTTCTTAGTATATCCAATATTTAGTTGGTTCGATATTGTCTTTCACTCGTCATCACCAGCAGTGTGATCTTTATATTATAGTGATACTCTGTAAAGATGTATCTATCATTTGCGTAAAAATCTTCAGGATTTTAATGCCTCGTATTTTTTTCAAAGTACTTCCTACAGAAAGCCTGGAACACAATTTAATAACTGCTTCTAATCTCATCAGTCTTCGTAAAACCTGCATCCATAAATTCCTTAAAATTCTCAAATTACCGAACGCACATATGGTCCTAATTCACCAGTTGATTTTTTTCTTACCCCCCTTGACGTGCCATTACCGTCCTAACGTCTCGAGTTTCAAGAGACCTTTTGGCCTAAGCTTCGTGTTTATTCAACATCGAAAATTGTTTTTTTTTTCTAGTGCCATACGTCATCTTTAAGCGACACTCTTGTTGATTTTTGAGTTATTTTTTGGAAAACCTTCTGATTTACGACGTCTGGCTTTAATTAGTTACGGGTCTGCCATAAAAGGAGCAAAATTAGTCGGTTGAAACAGGTGAATTTTAGGAGGGTGGTTTGTTTAGGACGTGTTCCTTTTTTATCCTTTTATAGTTGACATTTTAATTCGTGTAATGGACACATTCAGTCTTTTTTCAAGAGTCAGGAAACAAAGCGGTTTTCTGCTTCAATAGGTGTTACGTAAGCTGCATCTGCACTCAAATTATCTCAGTTCATTTGTCTCGATGCGCCCCTTTTTTGTCTTTGGGTCGCAAATGCTTTTGTTTCTATGCCATTTAATGGAAATGAACGGAGCCCCGGTGGGTGGCTTTTTGCATGTTTACATGTGTATGAGCGCATAATTCGCATTAGACTTACAATGTGTTCTTGTGCTGTATGATAAAATATTTTACTTACGTAAGCGGGTTTTTTGCAAATGAAACTTCTCGTGTCGTTAAATAAATTAATTTTATTTGATACAGAAGATTTACAGATTTTCGGATGTGAGATGCATCCGGAGGAATAGAAAATATAGCAAAAATGTGAGGAGGCAAGGAGTGATTAATGCAATTATTTCAAATGTCAGTAATAAGAAAACAGTAATAAAAGAGGAAGGAGGTAATAAGCGGCAAGAAGAAATCAAGAGAAAATAGGAACAAGCACAAGATCAAGACAAAGCAAGCTAGAAGATCGAGGAATAAGAAAATAAGAAGAAGAATGACACTGATGCGTTAAACTTGTCATGTATTTAAGAATTGTAGCTTTAGTGTAGTGGAACCCGAACGTGCCTTAAAGACTTTACATTTGGTATGACGCTAGACACTCTGCAAATAGGTTAATCTAGGTTAAGTCAGGATACAATCATATTGAGTTTTAGCAGTGGTTTTTTGTAAGAGTAGCTTTACCATGTCAGGGATAAAACCAAAAAAATAAATACATATTAGAAACCGTTGTGTTGATTGCATGAAACGTTACAAAACTGAAACAGCGGAAAGATAGGAAACAGAAATAGAGAACAAAAAAGAAACTGAGAGGAAGAACAAGATTAGTATGACAAACACAGCAAGAACGAACAAGGAGAATAACAGGGATGAGATAAGTTAACGCAGCAAGAGTAAAAAGAACAACAAGGCAAGAAGCAGAAAAAAGAAATGAGAAGTAAGACACAAAATAGGACGAAGAATAAGAGCGGTTGTCGAGCTCTACAAGCAGAGGTAACAAGAAGTACAGAAAAACGAGATAGGATGAAGAAAAAAGGGAAGAAGATAAGTTTTGGTAAGAAGAAATTAAGTGCTTAAATAAAAGAAGAAGAAGAACAAATCCATCAAGAAGAAGCGAAGAGTAGAAAAATAAGAAGAATGATAGGGGTGTGGCAAGTAGCAGCAAGAACAAGTAGCAGTAAGATACAGAAAAGAAAATAAGAATAAAACAGAAAACAGAGAAAAGAATAAGACCTCAACAAAAAATGTTAAATGGATATGATGAAAAATGATGAGCCAAGCAGTAACAATGCAAAAATTGAGCAAAAATAAGAAATGCATGAGCGTAAAAATAAGAAAGTAAGAAGAAATGAAGCTCAATAAAGAAACTGGAGAAGAAGAACAAGATCAAGACAAGAAATAAAGAAAAAAGAAATGGAGAATACGAAATTAAGAAGAATGACAGGGATCAGAGTAACAAGTGGTAGAATAAAAAGAGAAACGAGTTATGAAGAAGAAAAAAGACAGAGGCAGAAAGAAGATCAAGAACTTGACAAAAAGCATGAAGTAGAGATGATGAAAAACATTGGAAGAGGAGCGAGTAAAACCAGTAAGAAGCCAGTAAGAACAAATGTAAATAAAAACAGTATAAGTAAAGAAAGAGAATAAGGACGAGACAAAAAGTACTAAGAAGAAACTATAGACAAGACCAGGATTGGGGAGAAAAATTATGAATAGGACAAAAAGGATAAGGAAAAGCAATGAGAAGTAAGAAAGAAAATAAGATGATGAATGAAAGGGATAAGGCAAGTCGCAGCAAGAATAAAAAAAGAAGCACAAAGAAGTATGATTGAACACGGGAAGAAAAAGCATCAAGTAGAGATTACAAAAAAGACGGAAGATGGCAAGAAGAGAAAAGACAAATTAGGAATAAGGCAGAAAGCGAAGAGAGGATGGGATAAGTTGCAGCAAGAATATCAAGAAGAACGAGGCAAGAAGTAAAAGAAGAAATAATGAATAAGATAGAAAACAGAAAGGAGAAGAATAGCTGGATAAGTAAGACATCAAGTAGAGGTGTCGTAAAGGACAAAAAATGGTAAAAAGAACGAGAGATTGATAAAGATATAGGCAACAAGGCAACAATGAACAAGAAAAACAGCAATAACGAACTAAGAGACTGCAAAAAAATGATGGATAAGATTGAAAATGGGAATAAGAACTAAAGTTAGGAGTCAAGAGGAGAAATTATTAATAAAACGAATTAATTAAATGATTAGATTACAAGAAGAAACGAAGAAGAATTAAGACGAAAAATGATGGTAATAAGACAAGTTGCAGTAAGAATATGCAAGTCAAAAACCTCGAAGATGAAATCAGAAAAAGGACAGAAAACTGGAAGAAGAACAAGACATGAAGTATCAAGAAGAATTAAGAAAAACAATATAAATTTCAGAGTACACTAGTTATTAAAATTTGTTCAGAAAAAAACTTTGACAGTATTGGTATTCTCACCTTTCTTTTCGATTCTGGAAGCTTTCTGATTCTTTCTCCTCCTTTCTTCCTAGTTTTCTAATTGCCTTGCCCCGTAGAAGCGAAAAAGCAAAAACACATGTCGGTAGGTTCCACGTTACGTCTTCTCCTGCCTGTCTTGCGAAGTATCCTGATGAGAAAAATGTGCTTTATTTTGTTATTGTATTACTTGAACAAAGTTAAATGCCATAGGAGATAAGATATCAGAAGGAGCAAGAAAACAGACGAAGATAAAAATAAATCAAAAGATGATCTTGAAGACTTATAAAACCAGAAGAAGACTTTAAAATAATAGGTGGAAAACTGGATTGATTGATTAAGTGACGAAATGCGTTGCTCATCTTAAAGAAGTAAATCAACTATGAATAGCATCTGAGAGTCAGTAAGAAGTAGACATTTTCTAATAGCTAAAAGCCTCCCTAGTCTGCAGTCGTCAGTTCAGTTTTCAACATTTTTTTGAAACGAGAATCACAGAGATCAAGGGCAAAAACTATAGTTGGTTATTTTTGAAAGTGGTAGACATAGGTAAAGTATTAAATTAAATTTTCAAAACTTGCATTGTCTTTGTTTTAAATTTAGCACGACGTTTTCTTTGGGAAGTATCTCCAACCGTTATCAAGTGTGGACTAATAACAACTAGACAGGCTTATATACTAGAGGTGTATGAAGTCTGGTCATATGTGAAGCACATTGAGTCTGGTCATATGTGAAGCACATTGCACAGATCTTGCAGTGTCCTGACAGTAGGGGTATTCAGATGCTACAAATATGAACACTGACTTGGCTGAAGAGTCCTTGATTCTGCGTGATTCTAAGTTGCTTCCAGGAATCTTCTTTTCTTTCAATGTTGCTCCTTCACAGCACAAAACCTTTGCGTCTATCCAATGTATGTTGTGGTCATTGGACCAAGCGTGTTCTGCTATTATTGATCTAGAAATCTTACCTCTCGCGAGTTCCACTGGCTGCTTTGCCTCACTTATGTATAACTCCACATTCG
Organism: Anthonomus grandis grandis; assembly: GCF_022605725.1. Lineage (NCBI taxonomy): Eukaryota > Metazoa > Arthropoda > Insecta > Coleoptera > Curculionidae > Anthonomus > Anthonomus grandis. Next base: position 6,478,246 of record NC_065552.1, read on the forward strand.
CAGGGGATTTGGTATACGCAGTTCTGGATGTCTATTAGGTATTCTGGCTTGGCCTTCAATACCCTTGAATAGTTGTCTTCAAAGTGAAGGCTGTAAGTCTTTGGTGATGTTTTCTATATACTTTTATATGACCATCTCTAGGGATTCGCCAACATCGGAACTTTTTCGAAGCAAAATTCATATTGAGCATTATCTAGCCACTACAAGGGAACACGGACTCCCTTGTACGAGACTCAGCTCATTTTGTCAAACTCCTTCAGGGCACCCACAAAGAATCCTTTAATATTATCAGGGGAAGACTCAGGCAGAACGTTGATAAAGATCTCCTTATGAACAGTGACAATCACGAATTTCTTTTAATAGCTCAGGATTTAGATATCGTAGGAGCAAATCAAGATATAAATTATCTTCAGGATAATGATCTTGATAACGATAGTGTTCAGGTGAAGATCTAGCTTTAATTAATAAGAAAAGAAAATTAAAAAGAAGCAGTTTTGAGACAGACTTTTAAAGTTGAAAACCATTAATCCCTGTTTCAATGTTACCAGAAGCGATTCCACAACTAATAGACTACTTTTGCAAATATCTAGACGATTCTTTTTTTGAGCTCATATCGATGTTCACTAACATTAAGGATGTAAAAATATCTGAAATTATTGTAGAACATATTGCACTTTCACTGGAGAGAGTAATGGACCATTTGTCTTCGTAACTCCTTCATTGAATTTAAAAATAAGTTTTACGCCCAGGACAAGGGACTACCAATAGACTCGTCATTATCTCTAGTGGTGGCCAACATATTCATGGATCACGGTATAAGGACACCTCAATTCATACCCAAGGTGTGGCTTCAATATGGCGATGATACATTTATTATTTGGGACAAAAGCGATACAGATCTAACCACCTTTCTGGAGTACAATAATAACGTTAGGCTAAGTATCAAGTTTACTATGGAGTTGGAAACTGAGTTAACAATGCCCTTCTTAGATGCTCTTATAAATAACAAGAATGGATGTCTAAGGACATCAGTCTATCGCTAACTCAGGACAATAACTATACTTCAAATCTAATCATCTTAGTTTATCAAAGGTAAGAATCAATAAAATCCTGTATAGGAGCGCAACCACAATATGTAACAATAATGTTAACCTCAGCAGGGAAATAGAGAACGCCATCAAAGACTTACAGCATAAGGGTTGTCCAGGCAAACTAATAAAGATACCTATTAGGAAAGCAGCAGAGATAACAAGGAAAGAGCCACAGCAACTGGAGAATCCTACATGATTATTAACGATTAGGCAAAGATTTTGTGCAAGGAGCAACATTGGGAGAAAAGAAGATGGAATTAGATTTTACCATAGGTTGGTTGATGATGGGATAGTTCAGATTCAATCGAGCTTAGTTTTATTAAGTCTTCAGAAGCATTGGGCCAAGTCCATTTCACCTCTTCACCAGACTCAACGATAACAAAAAGAAGAAGTAGAAGATCGCCATTGCCTTTATAGCAAGATACACTTTACTATGGAGGAGTCACTTAGAAAATCCTTCACATGAAAGTGTATTGATCCTCAAAAGAGTGTTGCAGATCAAGCAACTCAAGTGAAAATGTGAATGCTAAGGTTCTATTGAAAGAAGCAGATCATTTTCTGAAATTGACAAATAAGAAATTGAAAACTACGATGGAGGAAGTGTTTCTTGGATCAGGTTGAGACAAAATCGTTGTTACGGTAGAAGAAGAATGTGTTTCAGACAAGTAGTAGTTCTTCATATTTTGTCAACATGATCAGGTCATATTCAACGCCTAGAAATAACCGCATTCCTATACTCAATTAACACGTATTAACTTATTTATGACTACAAAAACGATCAATAGCAAAAAAAAACCGATCGACCAGGAAACGCCCGAGGCAATAACAGTTCATTCGAAATGCCATCATAAAAATTGTATTAATTCATAAGATCCGACGTTCCACCGTCTAATTGCTAAGCCTTGAACTTAAGAGAAGGAAAAGTGTACGCTATTTGTCTTAAACCAGGAAGAGCCGATGGACATTTACGCTTTTTCAAAGCCTTTAATAAAAAAAAAAGTATTAAAAACCCATCTGGCAACAAACACAAAAATGATGCCAACTTGCATTTCCTGTCTCAGTCACCCTCCCGATAGTTCTGAGATGTCATTAACATGCCTTTGATTCGTGGACGAGGGGATGCGGAGGGGTGGGCGGGGTCGCCGTTTACCCCCTGGGAACCTGTTTTTCATGTCGGCGGGACACTTTTCGTTTTATAATCCACCCCGCCGACTATTTTTATTTCTGATAGTGCACATGTGTCACTGTTATGTCTCTCTGTTTGATGCTGAGGGTTTTCTCATATAAGGGATTTTTAAAGAAGTTATTAGGGGTATTAAAAAAGAAAGAATGTAAAGATCATGTTACGTGGGAAGAAATTACATAGATTGCTTGTAACACTGCTTCAATTACCTGAAACCGACTATTGTTTCTAGCTCTAATCGAATCAACGCTGGCATCAATTAAATCATCAAGGAATTGACATGTTTTCAACTATTTTAATTGAAGCATATCACTCTTTGGACTAATTGGCTAATTTAAGATCAGTTGGTCTAAGTAGAATGGATTTGAGAAACTGCCTCCTATTTTACCATTTTGACTAAGAAATACAGCCATGGATGTCATCTTTGCATCTAGATGATGAAATTAGATACTTCTTCGGTTACAATTCGTGATTTACCAAAGCTACAATCATCAAATGAAGCTTACTTGAATTAATATTAGATGCTTTACAATTTCTAATCAGTCATCAAGTCTCTAAACCTAACAGTTAGTTTGATATCAGTTTCAGAAACTCTAGACCCCCTTAGTGACTAGATTTCTTAAGGAAATGTTCTGTATCTTCCTTAGCAGTAAATTTATGTTGTATTGATCATTACTGTAGATCATAATATTTTAAAATAAATTAGAAGCTACAATCATCAAATGAAGCTTACTTGAATTAATATTAGATGCTTTACAATTTCTTATCAGGCATCAAGTCTCTAAACCTAACAGTTAGTGTGATATCAGTTTCAGCAACTCTAGACCCCACTAGTGACTAGATTTCTTAAGGAAATGTTCTGTATCTTCCTTAGCAGTAAATTTATGTTATATTTATTGATCATTACTGTAGATCATAATATTTTAAAATAAATTACCACTTCAAATGATATCGTCCCTTAAATCTTAACTGACGATAGTTGGACCTTGGATCATCAAGCTAATAGTCTTTGTCTAATAAGTCTCATCTACTTAAGCTACGATGATGAAATAAGACTTATTTAAATCAGCATTAAATATTCTTCGATTTTGAATTTAATTATTAAGTCTCTAAACTCAATAGTTAGTCTGATATCCTAATATCCGACTCAGAATGCTGCAGGCCTCTCTAATAACTGGAATTCTTTCGAAAATCTTCTGTATCTTCCTTATTAGTTATTTTGTATTAATTATCAATGAATGCATAGTTGCTCAAGGTGTGACCTATCTAAAACATAATTTTACTTAGATATTATACTAGAGATATTTATTTTTACTGTGTTTATTTACACCTATTTAAATTTTGTGCCAATATTACAAACTTTACTTCACTGAACTGACAACTGACAACTCATCCACAATGCGGCTCCTTATATACTCGGTAGAACGTTGTTCCGGAAGATTCTCGTCAACCTTCGAGATGTCGTGCGGTGTGTCACTTGTGTCATTCCGGAATCACGGAGAATCAGCTGGTTTATGGGTTACAATATTTAAAATCAAATTACCACGTTAAAAGATATTGTCACTCAAATATTCACTGGCCTCTCTTGTACCTTGGATGGTCAAGCTTGTAGTCTTTGGCTGATAACGCCTGATCTACTGACGCTTGAATAATCAAATAAAGTTTTTTAAATCAATGTTAAGTGTTTTACGATTTTTGTAAAATAATGAAATCTCTTAACTTTATAATAAGCGTCATATTAATCGCAGAATCTGCAGGCCTCTTTAATAACTGGAATTCTTAAGGAAATCTCATGCATCTTCCTTAGTAACAATTTTACGTTGGTTAATAATCAAAGCAAAGTTGTTCATCAAGGTGTTACTGCCATAACTGCCATAATATTTGAAAATAGATTACTACGTCAAAATATATTGACACTCAAATCTGGACTGATGTCAGTTGGACTTTGGATGGTCAGGCTCGTAGTCTTTGGTTGATAACTCGTAATTTACTGAAGCTACAATCATCAATTAAAGCTTGTTTGAATCAAGATTAAATATTCTTCAATTTCGAATAAAAATTATCCTTAAACCTCATAGTTAGTGTGATATCTGATCCAGAAGCTTCCTAATGACTGGAATTCTTCATCTCCTGTATCTTTCTTTATAGTAAGCATGTAGATTTTCAATGGAAGCAAAGTTGTAGACCAACATTTTACCTAACGAAAACAACCATAATATTTAAAAAATGATTACAACTTCAAAAAATGTCATTCAAATCTTCTTTAGAGTCTCAATCTAGCTAATAACTTGTGGTCTACTGAAGATACGAGCATCAAATATAGCGTATATGCATAGATTTTAAACATCCTTCGAATTCAAGTAAGTGAATAAGTTTATGAAGTCTCCAGACCTAATAATACGCGTGATATCAGTTCCAGAAGCTACAGACCTCTTTAATGATTTAATTTTTTAATGAAATCTCCTTATAGAATATCTTTCCAATGTTTTATGTATTTATGAACCGCATCGAAATACTTTTTATCGTTATTGACCCAGAGATATTTTGCAACAAATTCTGTCAGCAACTCACTGTAAGGTAAGTCATTCAAGAAATAATTTTGTAGTCGAAGTTGTTTTCTTATCACTTTATTGCGTTCATTAAATTAATGACGTACAGGTCTAGAAAACACAATAATTTTTCAGAAGACATTGGACGAAACTTTGAGATGACATTTTGTGACTCTCTGAATTCCAATGGTTTTTTATCATTTTTATTAAAAACGACACGCTTTCCAGGACCATATTTATCAAATTATCCTCTGGACCTTCTCTTTAGATATGGTTCTGAACACATCCAAACCTACATATTTTAAATGCTAAAAATAAACTAAATTCCTCTGGGCTAAGATCACTGATTGTATAGAGGGTTTTATATACAATTCGCAGAATGCTCTGCAAATAATCACCTTGACAAAAGTTATACAACACCATTAGTAGTAATTGTATGTTGATTAATAATTAGAGCAAAGTTATAGATCAAGAAGTTACCTATCGAAAACTAGCATAATATTAATTGACAACAGATTACCACGTCAAAAGATATTGTCACTCAAGTCTGGACCTAGACAGATGACAGTTGGGCCTTGATCTTAGAGCTAGTAGTCTTTGACTAATAACTCGTGATCTACTGAAGGTACAATCATCAAATAAGGCTCATTTAAATCAGCATTAAATTTTCTTTGACTTCAAATTAAGTCTCCAAGCTTACTCCTTAGTGTGATATCACTCCCAGAAGCTACAGACCTCTCTATTAACTGGATTTCTCAAGGAGATCTCGTAAAACTTCCTTAGAGGCGAAGTTGTGGAACAAGACATCACTTATCCAAAAGTGCTAAATTATTTTTGAACTGACTTAAAACTTGAGAGTTATCGTCTTCTAAACTTTCTCCAACGTGAGTGCTGTCATAAAAGTCTTTGATTGATAAATCGTTATCTATAGAAGTTATGATCATCAAGTAAAGCTTATTGCAATTAGCAATAAATGCTTCATAATTTACATTTAGATCATCAACTCTACAAACCTAAAATTTAATGCAATATAAAACTCAGAAGTTACAGACCCCCTAGTGACCAGACCTTGCAAGGAAATCTCCCTTGATAGTAATTTTAAGATCATCATTAAAGAAAGCAGATCGAAACTTCTGCTGATCAACTAAGCAGTCCTAAGTACATGACTCATAATCTACTGAATCTACAATAATCAATTCCTAAAACATGTATTTATCATCTTCATTTCAAAGGTTATATTGTCAGCTTGAGGAAACCATCTTTCTTAAAGAACCCATAATCTAACAATATAATTGCACACAATACAAACCGTCTTCGAATGAAAAATAATACGAAATCACCATAATTAAACCCATTACGCAGCCATTAAATAATAGTATAACTCACAACCTTTTTCTTTTAGAACGTGAAATGTGGGTCGTCGGCAAAAGTGTTACGGCAGCAAAACACGGCCATATTGTTCCGTATGTTGGATTAAGCTTCCGCCTTCGTACGGTACCGAAAATCTTACGTAACGACTAACGTTGCGTTAGAACGAGATGTTTTTCTAACGTTAACCGTTAAAACTATGCGGTAGACCCCAGAGATAGGGTTCTCTTACGACAATAATTATCAATGGTTTTATATGCGATAGATCTCCAATTAGCGTCTAAAAGTGATTACGTAAATGGGGAAAGTAGCACAGGACCCGTATTAAATAATTTGCTCCATTGAACTATGTGCGGATAAACTCAGGGGAGAGTAGTAAAATACGGCATTGGTTTTAAGTATTGGAACTATGTAGTGTCTTCGTCTTTGACTTCTTCATCTTTGTCTTAATTTTCTTCTTCTACTTCATCTTCTTCTTCTCTTTCGACTGATCTTTTACCCTCTACTGCTTCGACTAAGCAGTTCGTATTTTTACAGGGACCTCTCAATACATGGCCCATATATTGATTTGTCTCTGTTTGATGGCCTTAAGCAATTGGTTATCTTATTTCAACTATATTGTTTTGTCCTATTTTCACTATGTTCCCCTATAGCCCATACAGCACACTCGTGATCCTTTATCTTATGACAAAACCCAGTTAATCGATTCTTCCGGGTGTGGTAACGTACCAGTAACAAAATTATGTATTTACTTTCTTATGTATCCATTACGTAGGTATGTGGTTGTTATTTAATACTGAATATTTATTCAACAAGCAAATTATTAGTATTTCTTTTAAGCAACACAAATCGGATAAAAAGTTCACTTTTTGGGCTTAATACGCGGTTCAATGACGAAAATGAATTAAGAGTTTATGTAATTTAGTATTTCAATGGGAAGATTAAAGAAAAACTAAAAGCGCATCTATATATTCGCCTTCTTCTATTATATCTTTTTCATCTTCTCTTTGTCAACCGTAGTCAATGGCACTATCAGAATTCTGGTCTTCTGCTCATGTAATAGATGAATAAATCATAGTAGTAATTTTGTTTCTTAACCCATTAGAGACTCTACCTCCAGAATACCTGATTTAGAGAATGATCTTCTTGTCTGAATATAACCACCTAAGAATCATTTACTTCTAACCAATCTTCTGATTGTTCATTTTTTGTGCACAAGGTTTTGCTTCTAATTTCTGGCAAAATGTTGCCTTTTTCAGATAATTGTTTGCTTTTGTTCACTCTGTGTCATTTATTGTAAATCAAGATTGTCTAGATGAGACTAAATATTCTTGACAAGTGTTTGTTGTCTTGAAACTCATCCCTGATTTTTATCTATGGATTTCTTGATATTATTAGTTTCCTCTTGTTTGTAACTTAAACTATTTTCATATTCTATTCAATAGTTTGCTTTTGGTTTGCTCTTCAACTATATCATTATCATTACATCTTCAAATATAAACAAACTAGCTTACAGCTACTTTGGCACCTCGCCAATACAATCAGACATTAGTTCTTCAGAAAAAGTTGCAGCAACTCTGGCAAATAAAGATGTTTTCGATAAATGCAGGGTTTATCTATCAAGTTTTATATGCTGGCATCGTTTTTATGCTTCTTGGCTCCTCCTAACTCACAAAATAACCTGAAGAGTTAATCCTCCTTATCTTCTTCTCGTAAAATGATGAATTGGTCGTTGGTCTTTGGCTCATTTTTCAAATCATTAAGATCATCAACAACTTCTCGGTATCTTCAGTTAACAACAGGAAACAGTAGCCAATCATGAGTGTGGGAATAGTGGACCATCTTCAACCACCAAAAAAGAAACCTTCTAATCCTTTGAGCGAGTTATACTCAATCCAATCAACCAATTTAGTATTTAATCTAGCTACGTTCGCAAACTCAATAATTTACTAAATCATTTTCACCTAGGAGAGTGGTAACTCTCTCAACCAAACATTAGTATCTTCAAGCTAAATGATGATATTCTTCTGGATTTCTCTGTATCATCAGTTTCTTCTTGTTTGTATTTTCAATGTTTTTTTAATGTAATTTCTGTTCAATGACTTGCAATAGGATTATCGTCATCATCATCATTATTATAAAATAATCTTTTGGCATATGTAGTTTTATGTCCCTATGCTCGCCATTGATGGCTCTTTTCTTCTGGTTTGCACTGAAACCATACCATTGCTATTGAGAATCATATTAAAATTAATTGTTATATCTTCAAATAAGGGCAAAATAGCTTACAGCTGTATTGGTACCTCAATATGATCAGACATTAGTTATTCAGGAAAAGTTGCAGCAAATAGATGAAAGCCTTTTCCACAAATACAGGACTCATCTATTGAGTTTTATAAGCTGATACTGTTTGATACTATCACAGCTTTCCTCACTTTTGATTCAGCAGCTCTAAACAACTCAACGGAACTACAGTTGTACCATTTCTCAGGTTATTTAACGAGGATATGCGTCTTCTTCATCTACTTCTTTTAAATCCGTGGCCCAGATATCGCAGCTTTTTTATCTTAATTATGTTCAATATTTCCTTTCCCTTTCTCATTCTTTCAATATATAAGAATAAGTTTTTAAGACCCTTCTGAATGGCCACATCTCAACTGCTTCCAGTCGATCACTTATATTCTTCTTTAACGTCCAGGATTCCATCCCATATAGCAACACTGAGAAAACGTAGCATCTCAGTATTCCGGCTCTTGTTGTAAATTTAGATCTCTGCTGCATAAAACATTTATCATTCTGTTAAATATAATTCTGGCTTGTCCAATTCTTGATTTAGTTTCCACAGTGTTCTCATTATGTTCATTGACAGTTGTTCCTAAGTATTTATTATCTACTGACTTTCGATATCAGTGTTAAGCTTTTTTGTAACGGTCATAAATTTGGTATTTTTGATATTTAAAGTAATTCCGCTCTCCTCGTTGCTCGTCACTACTTGATCAACCAAGATCTGTAAATCTTCTATTGGCATCGTCTACATATCGAATATTAATAATGGGTATTCCATTAACCTTTACTCATCTTGTTATTTCCTCCAGTGCTCTCTGAATGATTACTTCTGCATAGAGATCAAATAATAGCGGCAATAGTACGCATCCTATCTTCTAATTTAAAAAAAAATTAATCTGAAGAGTTGATTTCCCACATCTTCTTCTTGTAACATGATGAGGTGGTGGTTGGTCCTTGATTTGTTCTTTGAATCATTAGTATCATCATTTTATTCTCGGTAGAGTAGAGTATTATATAGAGACAGCAGCAAACTATGAGTTTAAGAAGAGTGACCTTGAGAGGTTAAATATCATCATTAACCTCCAAAAAAGAAACTTCCTGATGCTTTGAGGCAGCTACGCTCAATCAATGTTTTTAGCTTAAAAGCTCTAATTATAAGCTGCCTCAATCTGACTACGTTCACAAATTAAATAATTTACAAATCCATTTGCACCTACAAGAGCGGTAACTCCCTCAACTGAAAATCGAAATCTGTACTTCCTGTAGCAACTAGTGTACAACTCCCCCATATAAGCCCTATATACGATCCCATTCATAAGTGCCCCTTTTTCACGCATGAAAGAGCTAACGGTAGGGTCGGGAAAACCAAATAATTTGGCCCCCTTCCTTAAAAAATAAAAGGGAAGTAACAAGTGACAAGTGTTAAGGATGGGTGGAAGTCATTTCCTCCCCCTGTCCATTTATAATGCCCCAGGTTGCCACGTGTATGAGGACGCTGAAGGAAATGCCGTTTTGATTTTTGCAAAACGGGTGTGTAGGCATTTGCGCAGTCCCTAAATATGTTTTCAAAAATATATTGAGCGAGCCCCATACATAACCAATTTTTTCCAAATTATCAATGAAAACTGTTACGAACCGATCGATCAGCCATCAAGGAAAATAGGTCGTAAGATTTCGTCCTCTCCACTTCTGGCTCGAAAAGACTTTCTCTCGGAATTATTAAGTGTACATAACCCAATTGTTTTTTCTTGCCCAAGACCCGATGCCTTATACAATTCGGAATTCGTGACTCGGTCGGTGGCTACCACGAAGAACGCGAACGGATTGCGTCAAAACATTATATAACACCCGCGAAGAAGAAGAAGAAGAAGAACAAGAAGTAGGGTGCGAAATGTCTGACATTTTTTTTCTTCCTCTGTTACGTTAACGAACTCTTCCTTGATTGGTGAGCGTGGGTGGCATAGATTCTTTTCTGGGTTAAGCACATAGTAATAGCTAAAAAGGGCGGCATCACCTACACTGTGACTTGATATTAAAAGCTGATATGCATATTGTCGTAAATGACAGGCAATATTGTAACTTGTCAATCTTTTGATCGAACTTTTTTCGTTACTTTTTACATTTTTCCCATTTTCATTTTCAAGTTTTGTAGTTTTGAGTTATTTAAATTATAAAATATTTAGTCAACATTTTACTTGTTAGTACTAAGGTGTTACCTAAGGTTGTGTACCCCAGGGTTTTCTTTTGGGATCAGTTTTGTTCCTTTTGTATGCAAATGACATTGGTTAACAAGACATAACTGAAAGTTTTCATTATTTACTGATGATGCTACACTTATGTAGAGTGGCACTGAAGAGCATGTTTTACATGAAAACGATTCATTTTTCAAGATTCTTCTATATAAAGTTTTTGTCTTATTTTTAGGTAAAGATGCAGCTGGTAAAGTATTGCGATGTAATTTCGGGACACACTGTATAAACAAAGACCTTAACTGAATATTGGTGTGATTCAAATAAATTGTGTCTTAACATAACAAAGGCCAACATTATGTCTTAAGTGTAATCTGGGTTTGGATTACTTGGAAAGTTCTTTCTACATTTTATTTATACTATACCGTAGCTAGGGGCTACTGGGGTAACTTGCACACCACATGTATTTTTGTTTATTTTTTTTTAGGTTATGTTATTTTGGGTTTTATCGCCGGCTTTCTGTTGTTACAGGTAAATAAAGTATAAAAATGGTTCGTACGTACAAAAAAACTCCGGGAGCAAGAAATTACCGGAATTACTCAGAGAACACAGTTATGCGGGTATGTCGAGGAAATTAGCAGCCGAAACTTTCAAAGTAGAACGGACTACGTTAGGTCGAAGACTTCTTGGTGCACATTCGAAATCAGTTGGTCGTCCAAAGGTTTTAAGTGATTAAGAAGAGGCTCTCATTTCAAAGACATTGGGTGTTGTAGCAAATTGGGGATTTCCTCTCACAAAAGTTGATATTCGTGGCGTAATAAAAAAATTCTTGAACAAACAAGGAAAAAATGTTCGAATATTCAAAAATAACTTCCCTGGACCTGATTTCTTACAATTATTTATAAAAAGGAGCCATTTAAGCGTTAGAATGGCTTCAAATATAAAGAGATCCAGAGCATCAGTAGATCGTAATAAAGTTTTAAATTTCTTTAATAATATTGACTTAGCAATTAGAGAAGTGAATCCTTCAGTGAGTCAAATTTGAGCTTTTAAATTTGTATAACTATGATGAAACCAACGTTACAGATGATCCTGGGTCCAGGAAGGTGGTAGTGCCAAGGAACACGAAGAGAATGCCAATGGAGACCTTTTACCACCAATGGTTGTATATAAAGCTTTGAATTTTTATCACAACTGGACGCAAGGTGGACCACGAGGAACAAAAAATATGCGAGCAGTGCGAGCGGACGGTTCGACATGAACTTATTCGAAATGTGGTTCTTCCAGCTTTTCCTGCCTCACGTCGAATCCACCAGAGAAAATAACCAGATGATTCTCGTTGGTGACAACCTGGCAAGCCACTTTTCACCACAGGTGATAGAGGCATGTGGTACAAATAACGTCTACATAACTCCCTTCCTAGCCAATGCCATACGCATTTAATGCAGCCCCTTGATGTGGCCGTATTTGCGCCTATAAAAAGAAAATGGAGAGAGATTCTCGATCAGCGGAGAAAGAAGTCGCGGTTCCAAGGCTGTATCCCGAAAGAACAATTTGCGAACCTACTGGACAGATTGTGGAAAGGGGTAAGTCAAAATGTAGCAGAGAATCTCAAATCAGGATTTAGAGCAATTGGGTTGCATCCTGCAAATCCCGACGAAGTTTTGAAGCGCATTCCTGATGGACTAAAAGATGCAGACATCGAAGGAGTCTTAGACAACAGCTTGGTTGATTTGTTGAAAGAGCAACGTGGAACAGGGGTTGAGAAAAAACGCAAAAGGGGAAAAAAAGTCGAACCTGGAAGTGATGCGTCTCGCCTGTTACAGACCCTAATATTTCTGAAAATCCTCTAAACGTTCCTGAGGAATTTCGAACTACAGCCGAAGAACCAGGACCCTCTTCATCTAGCGTTTTGCCATACACTCAGCAACTCCCTACCAGGAAAAGCAAGAGAGAAAGAAAGACTAATAACTCCCAGTGTGGTATCTGCAAGATTAATTGGAAAGACTACAGAGGCGCCATTGATTGGATACAATGCACGAAGTGTCAAGCTTGGATTTGTGGACCCTGTAATAAAGACAGCAAAGACCCTTATTTTTAATGCGAATGGTGTGAGGATTCGGAAGACAATGAATCTCCAGTCGATGACAGTGATGCCGACAAGGACTTCCTAGTTGACAATAATAATTAGCCAATGTTTTGTTTTTGTTACACTTATGATTTTTTAAAAGAATGTGCCTTATTTTACCAAAGTTTTGATTAAATTTTTTTTTATTTTAAATTAAAAATCAATATTTTTTTTAAAATATTGATTTTTAATTTGTTGTAACGGTGGCCCTTGTTAAAGGCTTTATTTCATCTGTTTAAGGGGTAACATGCACAGCATAAATGCTTTAGAATCCAATTTATAAACATTTTTTCATGGATGTGCAAGTTGCTCCAACCATGGGGTAACTTGCACACCCCACAAACAAATTTTTTTTGGGACCAATGGCTGCATTCTTCCAATTTTTATACCAACCATAGGTAGCCCTTAAATAGATCGGTACGATGTAATTTTTGCAAAGTTGTAAAGTTACAATGTACGGGGGTACATTGGGAAATGTGCTGAAAAAATTTAAATTAGTGTTTAATAGCTCTAAGTCATCCAAATTTTATATTTTTGTTTAGTTTTACACTCTCTATGTTAGTATATCTGTACATGGACTCTTTTTTGTAGTGATCGGCATACTAAGATTTTTTTTCAGCTTTGTTAACAACAGCCTGCAAAAGACCTTATGCAATAAAGCATTTTTTGATTTGAGTTGTTAGTCAAAATGTAGTAGTGTGTTTTCCGTCAAAAAGAAAAAACAATTTCAAGAGGCAAATATGTAACTTTGAGATCATTTTTTTTAAATCAAGTTATACATTTCTGCCCTCTAAAAAAGAGGACCAAAATTATACAAATTTTTTAAAACAGATTTAGCTTTACTTAGCAAAAGCTCACTTCAGAAGCTCCTTAACGCTCCGGATTACACGAGGCTAGTTTTTCAAGCTAGATATCCCGGTGTCCTAGCCTGAGTTACTGTCCTGGCTTGGCGCATGCTAGAACGGTTTACATGTGGTTAGGAAATTTTAAGCCATTAGCTAGTACTATTGCGAGATCAATAGAGCAACAAATTCACTGAAAATGGTAAATATTTCTAAAAAAAAACAATGTTCGACTGAAACAGTTACTTCGAAAACTGTGTCATATTGCATTGGATGAATTAACAGAAGTTTTATTGGAAAAACGCGTTTGGACAAGACCATGGATTTTAAAAAGGAATGAACGTGGATCATCCGCACTGGTTTTAGAAGAACTTCGCAACGAAGACTTAAAAGAGTATATCAGTATTTTACGAATGGTGCCAGATGTGTTTGACATTCTGTTGAGCCAAAAATTCAACGACAGCATACTATTATGAGAGAGTCTTTACCGCCAAGAGTAAAGTTGGAAATCACTTTAGATTTTCTTTCATCCGGCATTAGTTACAAAAGACTGAGTCAATTTTATCGGGTTTCAAGGTGTTCCATATCTAAATTCATGCCAGAGGTATGTGAAGAAATCTTCAAGGCATTGAAAGAAAATATAAAGGTTAGTACTAATAATAACTTTATATTTGTATTTATCATAATATTACAAATACCTAATAAAAAAATTATGCATTGCGGAATGCTATAGCAATAGGATTCTCATTGTCCTGGCGTAAAAAATCTAAATTAATTTCGTCGATTGGATTTTGTCGTTGATAGTTATTAGCTTCATTTTCTGTAATTATTGACAAATCCGACTCTCCTGATGTAAGTGGTAATGGTACAGTATTAATATTGTTGTGTATGAATCTGAAGAGCAATGACTACTAGGCGTCTGGTATGTAAATGTTGTGTTTACGCAGTTCAGATCTTCCACGCGAGACTGAGATAATATGGCATTGATTTTGTCCCGAGCCATAATAGCTCTTGCAGTAAGTAGATAACATTTTCAGTTGGCTACTCACAAAAGTTCCAAAAATATCATGCTCATTTTGTTGTGCTGTAGAATGCTCACCCATATGTGTACTATTTAAATTATCCTTTATCGACTTACCAAAAATGCCACTTCTGCAATTTTTCTCTTTTTCGGAGTTTGAGCTGACATTTTATAATTTGATTTACTAGTAGTTTTCGCAGTTGGCGTCGCAGACTCGTTGCGTTGTGGTTTATTACCTGTCGCAGATGTAGATGGCCGTGATGAACAATTTTCAGAATTTGAAACGTCTTCACTGTCATCACTATTGTTATTGCAGCTGTTGTTAATATTATTTTCTTTGCTAGTTTCGATGTTGGCTTGGCTCACTTGGCTGTTATCTTCCTCTTCATCTATTGCTGATTCTTGACTGTCCTACAGCAACAAAAAAAGAAACACTTTAGTAATAATTATTATAATAAATAGGTATGTTATTATTTTTTGCAGATACCAAATAATACTGAAGAATGGGCGGAAATAGAAAATGGATTTAGAAAGAGATGGAACTTTCCTTTGTGCTATGGTGCCATTGATGGAAAACATATTCAAATAATTGCTCCTGGTAATAGTGGAAGTAAGTACTGCAATTATAAAAAAGTATTCAGTATTGTTCTTATGAGGTTAGTAGATGATGACTATTGCTTTCGTTATGTTGATGTTGGGGCTTGTGGAATGGCATCAGATGGAAGTGTATTTAAAAATTGCTCCATATATAATAAACTAGAGAAAAATCTTTTACCAGAGTGTGGAGTGATTATTGCGGATGCCGCATTTCCATTAAAAACCTATATTATAAAACCTTACCCTGGTGACAATTTAACACTGGAACAGAAAGTTTACAACTACCAGAGCGAGACGAATAGTGGAAAATGCCTTTGGTATATTGGTAAGCCATTTTCGTGTATTCCAGAAACCAATTGCAACCAATGCAGAAACAGTCGACAAAATTGTGTTGGCAGCATGCGCTTTACACAATTGGTTGAGAAAAGAAAATCGAAATTATTTAATCAGCAGTGATGTCGACCGGGAAGATATTGATGCAGGAAACACCTCCCATGACTCTTGGAGAACAGAAACTGCAGGACTTGAAGGCTTATGTCAACAAGGGAGTAATCATTCTTCGATGTCAGCAATGGCGAGAAGAGAGACTTTTAAAACCTACTTTAACAATGATAGTGCGGTGCCTTGGCAATTAAAAATGATTTCTTGACTGTTTATTTATGTGCGCCCCGCAGAGAAAACGCGCTGCTTTTCAAAATTTCCCTGTGTATTGACACCCATTATCTTTATTATAAATAAATAAATAATGCAATCTTACTTACAATTGTTTTCCTTTTCATTGGTATATATTTAATAAAACTGTGCATTTCATCGAACCAGTTTAAATTTGATACTCGTCCTTAGAACCTGCTCCAGACCTGGTTGATTTTTCAATTTTTGACAGTTCCTGACAGTTAGTGGCTCGTAAATTTTTTATCTTCATTTTTATGCCTTTGATAGACATTTCTATGCCGAGTTCTAATAATTTACTACTTATTTTTTGTAGTGCTGAATCACGAATAGACTTATCTTTATATGATGGAATAGTGGCGTTTCACACGTCATTGTTCCTCACAATACATTTGTACAAACTTTAAATTAATCTCGCCACTTAATTTTGGCATGTTAGTTTTAGAGGCACGTGGTTATCTCTTTAAAAAAAATAAAGCAGGTCGACACTACGCACTTGCCGTTCGAAAACACTAGCTTTGCGGGCCAGACGAGGGTGGTACAGAAGCCAGGATGTAAAACCAGTAGAGGAAGACGCTAGTAGTTTAACAAAATAGAACTCCATGCTATTAAACTATCCTAACTTAAGACACTGGCTTACTGTCTTTCTGACTAACTTACTAGCCTACACGCGTAACTAGTTTTGTATACATGAAGCTAGTACTACTAGCTTGCTAGTTTAAAAGCGCTAGCTTGCTATCCTAGCTTGAAAAACTAGCCTCGTGTAATCCGGGCATAAGAGTATACCTTTTGATGCTGGTCTAGACAATGAATTTTTTTAAAAACTGGCTTTACCAGTACAGAAGATGAAAGCTATTGATAAGTATTGCTTATTCATTTTTGATGAAATAGATTTATCTGAACTAGCGAATAACAAATTGAATGTCAAAGTAGATGGGACCCCTAGGTCTAAAAAAATGAGTTTGCCAGTTACGCTTTAGTCTTAATGTTAAATGGTTTTCATAAAATATGGAAGCACCCAATAGCAATTTTTTCTCCGGGTCAGAATTAATTTATCAGAACTTAAATTGCTTATTATGCCCATATTTCTTTTAATATAACCTTTTCCTATGTCTAATACTCCGCGAGATATATTGGTTATGAATGTGTACGTCTTAAATTTAAATTTACCGCCTTATGCTAAATTCGAATATGCTGCGTCTTTCTTAAGGTGACTCAGTCGGTATGATGTATCGATTATTCATCTTTATTTCTTAAATTGTTGCGAAGGGTGCACTGTAGTCGCGTCGTAAAAAATGATTTGACTCCTCTAGTTATTTTACTTTTTCTATGGTTAAGCAACATCATTAGCAATTTGAATGTTTTCTACTTAGAAATCCTGGATATCTGGTTAATTTCCTGGCGAAAAGATTTCTTATTAAAATAATTGAATCATATCAAGCCTCTCAGCAGAAATCCGTTTCCGCGTTGCACCTACAAGAAGCAACTGCAGCAGAACGAGTGGAACAGTCGAGCCTTTGTAGGTTACGAGTTGCATTACATAAAGGCGAACGACGGCGCGGATAATGTAATAACGAAACCATTATAAAATTAGCGAATAAGCACAAGCGGCGTGCGCGCTCTTGGATTTACCATTTCCGGGTTTTAATTATCCGTGGATTAACGTAAGAGATTCAGGAATGAAACTTTATGTGCAGCATTTTTTAATTTTTTTCATTTATTATGAGTGTGGGAATGAAGTAACTTAAGGGTTCTTGTAAAATTTGGGTATTTTAAAATTAAACTTACGTGAGTATTGACAATGCAATTCATTCAGCGAGCTCCACCATGTATACAGCAAGAGATTGAGAGTACCATGAAACAAAAATGTTTACGATTTACTGTACTGACCCATCTAATAAAGATTAAGTTTACTCACCGGGGAACCTCGGTCCCCTTGATTCAGTCATGCCAACAACCATCAATATAGTTACTTTATGTTTGCTAATAATGTAAAATACGCTTTAAAATGTGGTTTATTACCTGTCAAAGTTGTTCTTAGCCAATGGGTCTCTACAATGCAAATTCACTCAACAATCACCCTTCTCATATTGTTAGGCATAAACTCGAACATCACATAAAAATAATAAAAAAAAACAATATTTACTGTTCTGTCAACTTTTGGCAATAATAAAATATACTCACCGGGGAGCGTATTACCATTCTTTACTATTATACAGAGCAACTGTGCTCCGAAACGCAGTGGAGAATGGCTTAGCAAATACGCGTATGCTTAAATGCCATTATTTACTGCGATTCAGCACATCGCCCAAATCGTAATACTCTGAATCGCAGTAAAATTTGGAAGTAATATAGTCGCGGTATTTAAATACTAATTTTTACTGCACCCCAGCCACTTAATTAAATTTTATAAGTTAGAATATTTTTACTGTATCACTTTAACGAACGGATATTTCAATTTGCTTTCTGCAGTCGTCATTAAAGAAAAATAATGCATGATAATCCAAAATAAAATAGCACATACAACAGTAAACATTTTATAATGAAATATAATATCTATTTTTTGTAAATAATAATGAGACTACCAAAATAAGAAAATTTATTTTTCAAAGAAATACGTACATATTTGAAATATCGTTAATTATAAACAAAATATTAAATAAATACAAAATATTTTTTTTAAGAAATGCTTATATTTGATACATCGTTATTATAAAAAAAATATTAAATAAACACTAAAAGTCTAAATAAAAATTTAAATTTAGCTCTTCAATAGCGGACAAATGTTTCTTTTCAATAACTTCGCCATCTTCCGTTTGCGTAATGGTTATTGAAGATATCTCATGATGACTTTCTTCTTTATTGCTGTTATTATTTTTGATATCATATTCCTTAGAGCTAGCATCCATATTTTCAAGGAAATCTTCAGAAACGTCATATCCGAGACTTAGCTTAGCAAGTGTTTTTTTATCATTTGTAGTTAATAACGGAGCATTTTTAAAAACTATACCGCATTTTTTTTGAACAGCACAAAGGTGTTTACAAAACTTACCGCTAGAGCCATAAGGACAGTCGCGCATTGCTAAATCGATATCCACTGTGTATATTAAAGATTGGTCTGCATTACTACTTACTGAATACATGTATTCATATTTTGAATTTTGCCACAAAATTTCATGTACAGAAAATTATTTTTCGTTGATCGATTATTGGTAAATAATAAGATGTGTATTTTATGGTATGACTCAAAAACATTGACTATAAAATCAACTAAGGCACACATATTAAATGCTTTGCATCGTTGTAAAACGATGTCTTTGAATCTGCGTATTGAAGATTCTACGATGTGTTGTTCCCCCTCGTCATCACATTTTTTTCTAAAACACAAATACCATTCTTCCTTTCGTAGCCAAAACTTGTTTACATAGGTTTTTAGGTCATATTTCTGAACGATACTGTCATTCATAAATTCATTAAAATAGTCATTGGCCTCTTCAACTGTTAAAGCATACATGATATGTTGAAACAACTTCATTACATATCTTCGGTTTTCTTTCAGAATGTTATTGTGGCTATCCCACAACCAACGCCAGAAAGCCTGGCAAACATGAAAAATGTATAGATATAGAATAGATCTTTCATTTTCCGACGTAGAAAATACAGATAATAGAGCATTTCTTTCCGCTGCGCTATCGTCTGTCATAAATACTTGTGGATAAGGGGAATTACCAAAAGAGTCTTCTGGAAGAGTTTCTTTTAATAAATTGAATGCTAGGGAATAATTTGCTTCGGTTTGTGCGGTGTGTAAGATGCAAGCCAATGGTATAGCCCCAATTTTTGAAGCACTAAACATAAATGTAACGCACATATTAGTCTGGTCGCAGGAACCACTAGAGTCTACGATTACTACTTCACTGGAAAACCATTCTTTATGCGCACGTAGCATTATTGGAGTTAAAATGACAACAATAAGTGGATTTTCTCTAATTGCTATTTTAGCCATTCCACTTTCCCTATATTGGATAGACTTCTTTTGTAGTTTAACACACTTAGCTCGTCACGTCCTCCAAAATTAGTGAATCGATTCAAAGTATTACGATTTGGGCGATGTGCTGAATCGCAGTAAACAATGGCATTCAAGCATACGCGTATTTGCTAAGCCATTCTTCACTGCGTTTTGGAGCACAGTTGCTCTGTATAATAGTAAAGAATGGTAATACGCCACCGGGGAACATCAATTCACACAATGTCACATTTCAATATATTCTATATGTCAAACATGTTATCTTCCTTTATTTGACGACTAGCTAGTGTCACCTAGAATAGTAAGGGCTTCCCCAGACGCTCCACTGCCGCTAAACAGTAAGCATCTCAACGAATTAGACAAAGGATATATTTCTACTATATCCTTCTGTTTATTCGTGTCAATCGAGCCCCAGGTAAGGCCCCCAGTCTTACCAGACAGCACTCGAGGAATTGCGCATTCGTTCCTAATTGAACAGAGGCTTTCACACCTACTTGTGCGGGCATCTTCAAGATGCGCAAACAGATCTGTACAAACTTCTCATAATGGCCACATATCTACTCAAGATCAACTATTTCTCACATATTCACCACTATTAAATTTAGCAGCCTGGTTTAACCAGTAAACACAACTCTTTTTCCAACACACCAACTTACACACATTTCTCTCAAACGTTGCTTTCTGACTGACCCGCCAATTAATATTTTTGGGTGTCCCCTTAACTCAATGAATATTAGAGATCTTTAACAATATACATTATTTTAAATATATCAAGTTATTAAGTGATTATGGAATTAATTAAATTGAGATAGAATTATTATAGATCATTAAAAGAGTTTTGTTTTAAATAAGAATACATATATTAAAATATAAAATAAAAAAAATATAATATAATAAAATGATAAAAATAAAATATGTTTTACAATAATTTACATATATATCTTCTTTCTTCGACGACTAGCTAGTGTCCCCTAAAATAGTTAAGGCTACCCCAGACGCTCCACTGCCGCTAAGCAGTAAGCATCTCAACACTCGGAAACTAAGATAACATATACCGAGATTTTAGAATCCAAATGTGTCAATCGAGAAGACAAGTGAGGGCCCTCTATAACTCACAAGACCAACTCGAAGGAACTGCGCGCTCAGAAGGCATCCCTGTCGATTGCTACACAATCGACCACAATCTGGTAATACCTCGCTAAACAGCGACAAACTCTGGTATACCATAAAACTCTAGCCATGGACTTATACAACAACAATATAAAATATTACTCACATGTCGACATGATTAACCTGTGCACAAAACAATC
The DNA here is from genome assembly GCF_022605725.1 of Anthonomus grandis grandis. Classification (NCBI taxonomy): domain Eukaryota; kingdom Metazoa; phylum Arthropoda; class Insecta; order Coleoptera; family Curculionidae; genus Anthonomus; species Anthonomus grandis. The sequence goes on from NC_065552.1 coordinate 6,499,503, forward strand.
ACAACCATTCTAATATCCACCTTGTGGACAAACACCACCACACCTGGTCAACTATGACCACTCTATATACATGGCTCTTTATAAGCCGAAGTGCTAGCACTCACTGACTCTTTTACTTCTTTGGGTCTCTCTCAATCTCTGCTTATATTATTATTTATGTTTAGGGTATAGATTTTCAAGGATGTACGATAATTCTCGGGCGGTTGAGACACTTATAAATGAATACAGGGTGTTTATAAAATATACGTTTATTAAATATAATAAATTACTTTAGGATATTTTACATTCTGGAAACAACCAACTATCAAAAAGTCCGAAGGATTTAAGGACTTGCGTAATTAGGTAGTAAGGCATATTTACATTTCTGTTGTAACAATAAAGAACAATTTATTCTATGGTAAATTGAGTACTTTGATTAATTATTAAGGAATACATGATTGTAGCCTATAACCACACTCTATGATCTAAAAACTAACGTCTAATAGTCCGGTCAAGTGTCAATATCTTACTTATGACAGCAAATCCAATTTATGTGCCTATCAGGCACGAACTTAATAAATATACCTGGACTGCTAATGCATATGGACACCATACCAAAAAGTGACCACTACCTGGTGGTTGCCAGGTTTATAGTGGTTGTGTCCTTTTGATGTTGGTCACTCTGAACATTTTTAGTGTCCCCAACAAAAAATATATTAAATAACGGTAATGAAGTTGACGACACTGACGTTTGACGTGTGAGTATGAGCGGACTGCCTAGTTTTTGGCGATTTGTAAACGACGCTTGGGTATATCTTTATTTAAAGGTATTTGGTTCACTGTTTCTCAAAACCGAATTATTGTGAATTGTCTGTGTTGTTTATGATAGAATAATATATTTTTATTATATAAACCCTTTATATAAACCTTTTATTATATAAACGTTGTAATTACAAACCCTCATAAAATCATCTATATTTTGATTTTTATAGATGGTTGTATGTGGAAACATTGTACATGGAAGGAAAGTAAGACTAGTAATAGGGGAAATAGAAAGAAAATAAAAGTGTTTTTAACTGAATTTGTTAAGTAAATACAAGCAAAAATTTAAAGTGCATGCAACTATTCCAAGTTGATTGAAACTTTGTCTCATTTTAGGTGAGGATTCCTTTCTTTCATAAATTTTAACGAAATTCTTAAAGAAGTACAGGAAAAATCACAGATCTAACGCAACTATCTCAAATTCTTACCTATATGTAACTTTCTATTTTGTATTTTTGTAAACATAGTCTCTCAAAAACTTTCATTGTTTTGTTTCCCTACAATTGGCACAACAAAAATTTGTCAGAGTGACCAACATCGAAAGGACACAATCACGCAAAATGGCGGCCCCCTAGTAGTGGTCATTTACTTTTCATTGAATTGGCAGTCCAGGTATATTGATTAAGTTCGTGCCATCAGGGCTTTGAAAGCTTGGGCTTGATAAAACACTAAAGAAACTTAAAACTTCTACTCATCGACGGTAAGTAGGAGAAACTACTGCTTTGAGACTACACGGCCTATCAAGTATCTGATATGTGATATAAAATGCCGCAATTTTTTATAGTTCTTTCGCTTGTAGACGTTTTCTTTTTACTTCTGCCGAAAAAATTAATTTGTTCTCGTATTTCGCACAAAATGTTTTCCAGGTGTTTAATTCAGTTGAAAAAATTTGAAAAATTGATGATGATGTTTTTCACAGAGTTCGGAAGTTTATTGAAAGACCGGGCGTTGTTTTAATTAGTTTATTCAACGTCGTAACGTCAAAATTAACAAAATACACTGGGAAAATAAATAAACAGGTATGGTCAGTTTTTACGTTAAAAGAACAACGGACCAGTCAAACTTAGAACAAGTCTACCAACCTAAAATTACTTGAGATTTTTCGTTGTACTTCTACCAACATATGTAACAGATTTAGATATGCTGACACGTGGGATAAAGAAAAGTTCCTAAAAAAGTTATGAATTATATTGTAATTATTGTATAAGAACTGAGAAATAAAAGTAAAAACTTCGATCGAATATAGAGACATTCGCGACATTGCATTTGCATAAGTAGTTATTGCAATAATTTGCCCAGTGCAAATGTAAACAACAAAAGTAAGAAATGAGAAGAAGAAACTGCTGTGTTAAGTCTGTATACACCAAGACATACAGATTTCACTTACAACTACTGTATTACTGTTTGATCCCGATTGCCTGAATAATAATAATTAAGAATGGATATACTAGTGTTCATTTTGTTCCTCAAACTGCCAAAATATTTTCTCCATCGTGTTTTTTTTTGTGTGCATTTTTTTTATGTGATGACGTGTAATTTTTGATCGAGATTTAATCAACTTAGTTCATTGCAGTGTGCCTAGAATAAGATGAGGTAAAAAAGAAGAATCACAAACTGAAACAGTTGAAGTTCCATCATTAGGACTATAATGTCTTGTACGATGCTGCAAAGTTAAATAAAATTCAATTTTTTTTTATTACAATTCATAATTTTCGCAAATCAGTTCTGATAAGTGATTCATGGGCTTCGGGACAGAAGGGTACTAAATGTCTTAAGTGTACCTACTTCAAAATCAATATATACACTTACGTCAACTCAATAGCCCCAATGCAATTCAATGATCATCTGGATAAACCTGTCGTCAAGCAATACCACATGCAGCATATTTTCCAGTCTTCTTACACAGATACATCTTCAATCTCCGTAAAATTAAAAATGACGATTCAGTTGAAACTACTGTATACTACTATCGCACTGATCGACACTTTCGAGAAATGATTTTGTTCGCTCCCTGAGAGGAAAATTCATTTAACACGTAACCACATTTTGAAATAGAATTTTATTTCTTCAGTAGTTTTAGTAAATTGACTTGGCCATATTTTTTCGAAAAAAGAAGATAGTCTTGTCCAATTCAATCAATTTCTGCACATTTTGCTGGGATAACATTTTGTATTTTGGAAAGCAGATCTCGTTGCTTTAGAAATTTTGATCCAAGCTCTTCAGAGTACTTATCCAAGAATAGAATGTATATCGATCGTCTATAGTATTTTAGGATTCAGCAATGTATGTCGCTGATTCGAAAATTTCTTGGAATGTTTCATTTGCTTTGGTAGGCATATCCATGATGAAGGACGCATCATTCACGTATTTAATGCATTTACTTAAGTCATACATAGTCTTTTTTTTGTAAATTAGAACTCAAATTCTTCGTTAATCCGATAGGATCTAAAACCCTATGTTCTCCAGTGGCTCTATACTGCATTCATACGACAGAAGGTCTCCTACGAATCCGTGGTATGATGGCCAACGGCATTAAACGTCACCAATGCCCAAAAATTGGCTAAGCTGCAAAGAATGGTCTGTTTGGGAATAACTGGAGCCATAAGAACAACACAATGGCGCAATGTCCACTTAGGACAAGGCCATATAACGATCGAGCTCAGGATGTATAGGAACACGCATGTGTGTGAACGGATCTCAGGTTAGAGTTATAAGAACATACCAATTCTGATATCCAGATATAATATAGCAGGTGGCAAACTAAGGTTATAAAAAGGCTTTTGGGTGTAAATCCCGTTAAGGAAAGAATGGTTCACGTACCAAATCAAGGAGCTAAACGGTTTTTAGGCCTGGTGCCTGGTACACCGATTATACACGGGTTTTGGATGGAAAGCTTCAAATCAGCTGGAGCCGTAGTGTACAGGATGAAAACGAACACAGGAGAATCCTTTCCGCTAGGGAAACACAACACAGTATTTTAAGACGAAGTGTTTACTGGACTTGAAATAGTAAACAAACGGGAATCATTGGAAGGTAACGAGGAGATTTGTATCTACTCTGCTAGTTAAGCTGCTCTCAAAGCAATCCAAAAACTCAGGGCCAGCTCAGCGCTAGTTCTGAAGTACAGAGACGCATTGGAAAGGCTGGCAGCACGCGATGCACGGAAGTAAGACTAAGGTATGTCTTAGGACACCAGGGTATCGAGGGCAGTTAACGGGCTGACGAACAAGCGAGACAAGGCTCTATTAGCCCCTTCGTAAGCCCCGAGTCGTATTTCGACTTCAGTAAAAGCAAATTTCCAAGAAACTTAACAATTGGGCCTCTGAAAAACAAGGAAGATTTCAAGCACAGAAGGATGTAGACAGGACTGAAAAATGATACCAAATCATGACGGCTCTAAAGTAAGGCGACTGCTTACAAAGAGCCGACAAAAAATCAAAGACTTGGTGGGAATCCGAACTGCCTAAACAGGCATCTACACCCTCTTGGTATAAGAGAAAGTCCGCCGAGGAGGAAAATTTTTGGAGCACCGCCACTCCAACGGGAATATCTTAAAGATCTAGATTGGGATAGCGTGCAAGCCTTTATTAAGAGAACAAGCCGATTCAGTGAAGACCGTGCTTTGGTGGTGATTCTGGGGTTGATAAAAACGGACTTTAAGGACTACTTGCTGAGCTGCAGCTTTCCCACCCTTACTACTACTAGTTAATTCGAAACTTGGTTTGAGCACTGTCAATGAAATTATATTCATTCGTTTGCTCACCCTTAAAGACCCGTTTAAAAATTATTCCGAGGAGACCGATATTATCTCATGGAAACAAGAATCAGATAATCTTGGAATTATTTTCAAGCTCTTGCAGCTTCCAGAACAAGACTCATTAGTTTTTTGGAAAAGTCCAAGATGTTAAAAGAAATTCGTCAATTTTTCCCTATTAGGGATCACAGTTTCACTTCCACACATAGGATTTTTGAAAGAGCCGGAAAATAGTATCGAAAATTAGAGGAAATTGAGGTGCCAAGAGAATATTGTGCAAGTTTGGAACATAATAGAACTGTGAACATTTCATAAGTCATTATCGTAGAATATTTTGGAAAAAAAACTTTCTCTGAAAATAACTGAAGCTCGAGTCCGTAGGTATGAGAAAATAATTGGGGCAGTCGTCTGTAAAGTGCGTACCACTTGCACAAAATAAGATCTAATGGTGAGAATTTTCAAAAAAGAAGTCAACAATGCAAGTCAGATATTGGCAGCTAAACAGCTTCCAGCAGTTAAAAACGTACCGTAAAAAAAATCGACGTCAGTTTTCAGTCGACGAGTTTTTTCTTTTTAAGATGACGTTCTAGCTGAATCTGTTCTTAGTTCTAATGATAATGTTGAGGAAGTGAATTTGCTTGATGACTCTGAAGTCGATGTCTAAATTATGCATATTTTCGGCTTGCAGTTATTAATTTCATTTTCATTATGTGCTAATTTTACTAACCTTATAATAAAAATTATATTACAAAAATTATCTTAATTGCTAATTATCTACTCCCATTTAGTACTAATTTTACATATTTAATTTTCCTTAATTAAAATAAAGAATTATTAAAGATCTAAAATTAATAAAAAAATGGTATTTAGAAAATTCTTTATTTCGTAAATATCGAGTTTTAAAAAAATAGTTCTCAATAGCTAAGTGAGCGTTTTCCTAACAGCTATACCATTTATTATATACCAACACGATAGGACCCCTCCACAAAATGGCCATTTAGTCAGTAATCAAATGCAAAGATTTTTTACGATTAACAACAACGGACTACATCATTCTTTGGCCACCCCGCTTACCAGATCTGACAGTACTCTATTTTGTTATCTAAGGAACAGTCGAAAAAAAGTTTTCTTTTCATAAACATTTTTTTTGAAAAAATCTGTCCCCCAAAAATAATTTTCTTTTAATTAAAAATTATTTGCTTTAAAAGTAAAGAAAAAAAGGTAACGATTCTAACTTTCAAAAAAATTAAGATTTTAACAGTTTCTAAGTAAGGTTCTAAGTGAGTTAGTCCAAAAGTCTAGAATTTATTACAAAAAAAACATTTTTGACGGAAATTCAAGACAAGTCTAAATTTAAAAAAAAAACTGAAATTCTAAACCTAAATTTTCTTTTTAAGAGTGGGAATCTCCGCAAGTCAAAAATTTGACATTTTGACAAATATTTCTTATAATAACATCTAATTACCATTCGACATTCTAAAATTCCTATTCTACTCTCCGATTTATCCTACTTAAAAAAAAACAACCCTCTGACATAACTTCATCAAACAAAATCCACCTTTTTGCTGTATGGGCGTACCAGTACCCACCCTCGAGGGCAAAAAAGCCACCGATCCGGTAAACTACCCTAAATTCACCATAAAATCCTTCGGCGACCCACCCTCGTTCCGAGATTCCGAGAAACTCAAAAACAGGTACCGAGGAGGGTTCTTTTATATCAATTTGAAAAGCAAACAGGAATCATTACTTATGGTCCTTTGATTTTGTGTCCTTTTGTCCTCACGACTCTAAAAAAAAAATAAACGATTTTATGTGTCGTTTGTCAAGTGTAAAATCCCATACTGGGGTGTTTAAATCCTGTTTCTTTTTTTCTTTTAGGCGCGTAGTTCAACACTTTGACGTCAAAACAATATAAACGCTAAAATAAATAACCATTTAAATTTAATACGCCAAAATCTCCCGTACACAGACAACTGAATCATTGTTTATCGCATACCATATCCGTATCCACACATCCCGGCGACGTTGTTCTATAAATAAAAGAAACATCAAAACAATCTCTATCTCCGTTGGTCGGTACTAAAATATTTAAAATTATAACATAAAGGAAGGAAGTGGCGACTTTGAACCGTTGCCAATATTTATTCCTAGCCTGCCGTGTGTGGATTTTCGGTATGGATTATTTTTTTACTAAAAACCTACGTTCTAGAATCACAAATCCCTATTTAATTATGACCAAGGCAAGAATTCATGGGGGACCCACAAATTATCATAAAGATCTACGCTCTATGCCCAGGATTGAATGTGCTTTGGAAGTATATTTGGACGTAGTTATGCATAACGCGACCAAGCGCCAGAATAACAATTGTGGGAAAACACAATTAACCCTCTATTGCATTTTGTTCCCAAACGGGAACAATATCATTTTTCAATAATTTCTATTAAATAAAACTTACAAAATATTGTTTTTATGCATGGAGTGACTTCTCGGGAACATTATTATTTAAAACTTTGTCATTCTCCCACTAGATGGTAGGCCAAGACAAAATATTCCATATTTTGGTTTCTACTGTTCTGACGAGACGTAACGTGTTTTTGTGCGAGTTTTAGTGGTAAATAATTATATTTTTAGGTAAGTAATAATTACTATTTTTTTAAAATATCATTTTGTAGTATATAAATTAGTATAAGGTACATTTATTTCAAATACTTCTTGAAAATAAAGTAATAAAAAAACATATTTATATTTTTGTTCCCATCCGGGAACATTATGCGTAGAAATTACTTCGGTACTAGATATTTTTGTTTTTTTTTGACAAGTATATTTTTTAGCTAAATTATTGTTTTTTTTTCAGAATGGATCCAGATGACTTTACGCCAATTTTTAATTTCAAAGTACCAAAAATTTTTATGGAAAAAAACTTCAACCCGTTTTTCACGTGAGGAATATTCCTGATGAAAGCGAAGATTCGGAACTTTCTGAAGACGAAATTCGGGAGAGCCCTAAGCCAGAAAATGAAGATTTATACACTACTAGCAGCGATGAAGAACCAGATGACAACATACCATTGTCCGTCTTACGACAACGTCTAAATTATATAGATATATCTCAAATAAAATGGACAGAGACACGCAGCCAAACAGATGAACTAAACACACAATTTCTTGGAAGTGAACAGTTGCCTGATTCAATTTTGCAACTGAATACTCCGTATAAATTGTTTTCTTTTTTTCTTTCCGAAGAATTTTTTGAAGAAACTGCTCGCCAAAGTTGCCTGTACAGTGTACAAAAAAATCCAAATGTACCTTTCACAACAGGAGTTGAGGAACTACAACGATTTGTTGGAATTATTTATTGGTCATCTCTCGTTCGACAACCCACAACAAGAAGACATTGGTCCCCAAACACTCGATTTCCGCAAATTGCAGATGTAATGACCGTAAACCGCTTCGAAAGGCTAAAAAAAAATATCCACTTTGCAGATAATTTGACAAGTGATAAAAGTATTGATAAAATTATGCCAGTTCTGGATGAAATAAAAATTGCCTGTAAAAAATTGCCTCTGGAAGAAAATTTGTCGTGCGACGAACAAATAATACCGTTCAAAGGAAGGATTAGTCTAAAAACCTATAACCCGAAGAAACCTCATAAATGGGGCTACAAAATGTGGGTACTTTCTGGAGTTTCAGGAATTTCATATAACTTTGAGCTTTATGGAGATAAGGATGCAACGCAGATCATACAAGGAGAGCCAAATTTAGGAGCAGCAAGTAACGTTATTGTTCGATTATGCAGAGATGTTCCTCCAAACATAAATCATAAAATTTATTATGATAACTATTTTTGTTCACTACCTCTTATAGCTTACTTAGCGGATAAAAGTATTCAAAGTGTCGGCACTATTAGACAGAACTGCCTTAAAAATTTCAATCCCAAAACCGAAAAACAAATGGAAACAAACGGAAGAGGGAAAATAGAAGAAAAGTCAGTAACTTTGGGAAAATCTGAAATAAGAGTAGTTCAGTGGTATGACAATAAAATTGTTACCTTGGCTTCGTCCTATTGCGGTTCGGAACCTGTTAGAAAAGTAAAAAGATTTTTCAAAACCGAGAATACTAAAAAGGAAATTGATTGTCCCGATATTGTTCGAGTTTATAATAAACACATGGGGGGAGTGGATCTCCAGGATTCGTTACTTGGCCTTTACCCTATAAAAATGAAGAGTCGCAAATCGTACCATAGAATATTTTATCATATGCTTGACGTGGTTGCCGTAAATGCCTGGATATTAGCTTGGACTTGGATATTAGCTGGATATTAGCTTGGACAAGAAAGCAATATTATACCACTTTTGACTTTCAAAACTGAACTTGCTATGCAGTTGTGCAATAGAGGCTTTCCAAATAGTCATAAAAGGGGACGACCAAGTAATGAAATTCTACCTATACCAAAAAGAAGATGCCAAGAAGCTGGACCATCCAGGACAATTCAATTAGATAGTGTTGGCCATTGGCCAAACTGGACAGTGGAAAGGGAGAGATGTAAATTTCCACAATGTAACGGCAAATCAAGAGTTAAATGTTTAAAATGTAAGGTTCATCTTTGTTGTAATTCAAAACAAAACTGTTTCCTTAAATTCCATACTTCCTAAAATATTATACTTACATAAGAATTAAAATTATTTTTACTTACCTTTATATAAAATTAATCCATAATGTTCCCTTTCGGGAACATTTCTTTTTTTGGCTAAAAAAAAAACAAAAACAAAAAAAAAAAAACAAAAAAAATGTTTTTAATACGTATACGTCGAAAAATAAGATATACAGCATAAAAATATATTTTTTCCAGAAAAAAAATTTTTTTTTGGAAAATTCATGCAGTAGAGGGTTAAGTTTCGAATGCCCTTAGAAATCGATAAAATCTAATACAGATCTAATTTTTGCAAGCTATATCCAAGACACTATTTCATATTATACTATGTAAGCTTTTAGCAAAAAATAATAAAAAATAATAGAAGTTATGATGAAAAATGTCACCTAGTCTGGTTATGCTTTTTTACTTATTATTAGGTTTTTTATTTTACAAAATTGAACCACACGCCAAACTTGTCGCATAGCGCGTTCATGCAATGCCATGTATTTTCTTTTTAGACTATATATTTCGACTGACAGCCCTATTTTTCATTAAGGTAGTTTATAAACAGCTGAAAATTTTGTTAGAAACACCAACTTAAAATGAAAAGTGACTATTTAAAACCCTTACAGATCTTTTATCAACTAATGATTATCTAAAAAGTTCTATTACTACCTATTTCGTACGTAGTAGCACTAGATAGATTGGTATCTACTTACCTCTAAATTTATTTCATATGCGCGATTTAGTAAAATAGCAGTCAGCATTTTTCGAAAATTTTAATTAAATCACTCAAGAAACGTCTGTTGATATTTCCTAGCTGTAAGTTCGGTAAATGCATCTGCGAGAAAAATGATTAAAATTTGACAAATATCACGTGATATATTACCTATTTTTCAGTGCCAGATCACGTGATCCAACTTAACTGCTATTTGCATTACTAAGCCAAGCGCCCAGTATCATGGCGTTTAAATTGACCTATGCAATTTCGGGGCATTTAGTCGTTTTATGCAAAGTTCAACTAGTGTTATCAACTGTTTGGCGCTTAGTTTAATTTAAAATATATCCTTAACTATATATTTCTAACGCTCGAGATTTTTTCGTAGATAAACATGGAAGAAACGAATTTGGCATTTGGTCGCGTTATGCATAACTATGTCCATTTATCAAACGCTTATTTCTGGGCTTACAAATTAGCAAATTATTCAAAAACTGCTATGCTTTTAGAAAAATCTGGAAATACATGAAGCTCAGCAAAATTCCATTCCATTCCATGCATCTAGTCTCCTTTCATGGATTTAAGTATCTTTAAAAATTAGCAGAAGTTTACAAAACTAAATAATATTTTCGTCTGGTTCTAAAGTTTTATAAATACCACTTGACAGAGACTCTATATGTAGAGGAATTTGAGGAGAATGTTTAGTACCTTTATTTATTATTGATGGTATTATATGACAATTTGATGTTATTATATATATATTATTTAATGATTTCTATACAATTCTATACTCTTACATGTGTAAAACCAACAATTTTTTTTAAATATTTTTGAATGTTTAAAACAAGAAGGTGGTCAGTCAAAGCATACTGACAAGGATGTTATTCGGCGAACAGTTTATGGTTTTTATAAAGATAATTTATTTTTTTTATTTGGCAAATTGCTTGCATAAGATAATAAATATTAAGTATTTTGTTTTAGATTAGTTTACAGAAGGTTTTCTCAAATATTGTGATGCGAGGTCATCTTTTTACTTTGATCAGTTTGCCATCTGATCTTAAGACCTCAACACCAATAATTTTTTAATTACTATTGACATGCAAAAGATTTCAATCCAGATGGTTTAAACTTTAGAAACTGGAAAATGGAGATTTTTAAAACACTGAGTCACAAAGGATCCGAACGGTTTTTCGAAAGCACTGATTAAGACCACCATCCAGAAGACTAAGCGGTGACTGACAACTGTATCTATCAGATTCTCTGTGAGGGTGTAGGCTCTTATATGAACGAAACTGATGACAGTAACAATAATTTGAAATTTACATAAACACAAAGGAAAGACCACTATTAGTAAAAAATCATCAGAGTCAATACAGTGAGTAAGAAGCTCATTTATTATCTGAGGAGATTCAGCCACAGTTCATTCGTTCCACAGATATTACAGACTAACTCAACTGCATCCATTACAAATTTTACACATGACATTAATGCGAATTAGCGTCTAATTAAAGCAAAAGCGCTTTGGCATGTGTTTAAGGCTGAGACACAATCAAAAATTTATGTTTTAGGTTGAATTAAGTTTTAGGTTTTATGTTTTAAGCAATAGGGATTAAAACTTGAAGGTGGTCACAATGAAGATTTTAAACTCACAATACGATAAAATCAGAAATTATGATTAAATGGTTTTAATATTAGTTAATATAATACATTGCATCCTAATATTCCGATATCCGACAGAATGAATATCTAGGTATTTTTTGGTAAGGCTACTCTTCAATTAAATCGATTAGAACTGCTGATATTATTAAGTCATATATAATTAAGACATTAATACAAACATGAATCATGCCTCTCCTTAAGTGAGGATATGTATTTTTTACAGACGCCGAGACTAATTTTTGAGTTTAGTCTTAGATCATGAATCGTTAAATAAAAAAATTTTTGAATTCTGTGGAGTTTATTTTTTAATTTCGAATTTTTTTGACTTAAGTTAAGTTAGTACAAAACAAATTTTTTAAATATTTAGATATACGTTTTTTTAAATTTAAATATAAATGTTGGATTTCTAGGGATTTCTAGCCGTAGTGGTTGAATTCTTGGATTTCTGGAAGCCTAGATTAAATTTTTAAAGCATTTTTGATGAATCCTTGGATGTCCAGAATAATTTTTTACCTCCATGTAGCCTACTTTTTTTTAATTTTGGATTTTTAAAATCCAATTGCAATGTCTTGGCATTTAAATCCTTGAATCATTAATGGCTCCAAGACTAATTTTTTAAGTATTCTTAAATTTTTAATCTTAGCTTTTGAATCCTTGGAAACAAATAATTTTTTGATATGTCCAGGCAGATGACACTATTAGGAGTCAATTTCTGGTACTTCCAGGTAATTGAAAACATCAATTTCTTCCAGGGAATTGCCTGAAGAAAGCTTCAACTGCCTGAAATAGTCACTTGAGTTCCAAGTAGTTAAAGCAGCTTTTCCAGACATTTAAAGGAGTTTTGAAGTAATGGAAGTTATTATTTGATACATCCAGACAATTGACACTATTGAGAGTCATTTTCCGGCACTTTCAGGCAGTTGAAAGCATCAATTTCTTCCAGAGAATTGCCTGCAAGAAGCTTCAACTGCCTGGAATAGTCACTTAAGTTTCAAATAGTTAAAAGAACTTTTCAAGGCATTTTAGGCAATGTTGAAGTAATGGAAGTCATTTTTTGATACGTCCAGACAATTGCTACTATTGGGAACTATTTCTGGCACTTTTAGGTAGTTGAAAGTATCAATTTCTTCCAGGGAATTGCCTGGAAAAAGTTTCAACTTCCTGGAATAGTCACTTAAGTTTCAAATAGTTAAATGCATTTTTCAAGGCGTTTGAGGCAACTTTAAAATAATGGAAGTCATTTTTTGTTACGTCCAGACAATTGCTACTATTGGGAGTCATTTTCTGGTACTTTCAGGCAGTTGAAAGTATCAATTTCTTCCAGAGAATTGCCTGGAAGAAATTTTAACTGCATGGAATAGTCACTTGAGTTTCAAGTAGTTAAAGCAACTTTTCAAGGCATTTGAGGCAATTCTGCAAAAGTACTGCCTGTGAATACATTTATTTGACTGTCTTTGAACTTAAGTATTGAGATGAAAGTTAGGTTAACTTTTTTACTACAAAAAAGAAACAAAAAATAAAATTACATAAGATTTTCTATATCCTGTTAGGCTAAGCAAAGTAATAATATATTAATTGATTTCTTTTTCTCTTTAAAACCACCGGACCAGTTGTTATCTAATTTTTTTCTTATGAAATACTGGCCAAGACGTCCCTACCTTTTGCAACATTCTAGGTTAAAAAAAAACATAAATATGTAAGTGAAACAATAAATCACTCTCAGAGAAGTAAAGGCAGCCTTTATTTCCAGGCATTGACCTTTTTTAAAGAATCTTTTTAAAAGATCTGAAGTTCTACATTCTGACTTATTCAATTCTTCTTGGCATGGAATATTAGAAAATTGGGAGTCTCTTAAAACATACATTTTTGATTATGTTTCTATGAACCTAAATAATTTATTGATAAATTACTGAAGTTGAGGAGATTGAGTTTGATTTTGAGAGGAGAAAAAATATATCTAATCAAAGAATATAATTCATTAAGTATTGCAAAAACACGAAAAGCCACACCCCAACATTGACTTTGTTGATTTTTTTTATCCCTGTATCGGTTTTCAATTTTGTGTTAGTTGGCAACACTGAAAATAAAGGCGAATTCGGATCTTTTCCCATATACACGGAACAATAATGCGCATTTCACCGAGTCCACCCACATATTTAAAACGTTTTAAAACAATGCGAGTTAGGAACGCTAAAACGGTTTACGGGTATCTACACATGCGCTTTATCTTAATTCGCATTAACGGTTGTGTGTAAACATGGTACATAACTTAAAGTTGGACACTACTACAAAGCGTATAATAATAATTAACACAAAAAAAGATTCATGGAACTCTCTACCTGCATACTTTTCGCATTCTACGTTTCGAGCTTCATGAACGTCATGAGATTACATCGATCCACCGCCATTTATCAGTAATCCAGAATTTTGACAATATGCCAGTACAAAATTACTTTTTTTTAATAGTGAAGCAGGTTGAGGCAAAACGATTAATGTGTACCCACAAATTATGATAAAGATCTACACTCTAGACCCAAGAGTCGATGTGCTTGGGAGACACATCTATCAAGGGCTTATTTCTAAACTTGCAATGAAGCAAATCATTGGAAAACTTCTATGTTTCTATAAAAATTTGGAATTGCGGAACCCCAGCAAAATTCCATTTTAGTCCTACCATCTGGTCTCCTTTTAAGCCTTCAAGTATCTTTAAAAATTAGCAAGGTTGGGAAACTGCTTGACATTAAGCAACGAATTCAGATTAACATAAACTCTGGAATAAGTTGGCATTGATTAGCGAAAGAACTTTAAAATTCCAGAGAGTTAACATGTTGAGCGAATTGAAGAAAATGTTTAGCACGATTAAAGATTTTCATAAATATTGTGATATGAGGTCAACTTTTCAGTTTGATCCGTTTGTTTACGATCTGATCTCAACAGCAACAATTTTTTAATTCCTATTGACATGCTTGCAAAAGTTTTCAATCCACAAGGCTTAAAATTTGTAGAAATGGAAAGTAAAGATCTTCAAATTACTGAGTCAGAGAGCATCCGAAAGGTCTTTCGAAGAAGCTGATTAAGAGCACCATCCCAAGCAACGAAAACTGCTTCTATTAGATCCCTGTAATGGTGTAAGTTTTTACATGGGCGAAACTAATTACAGTAGCATTAACTTTAACGAAATTAATGTGAACATCAAATAGTACCAATTATTAGTAAAAATCGTTTGTCGTAGATTGTCAACAATTGACGTCATAGGATCAGTCAAACGGAACTTCATTGACCTTAGGAGACTTGCCTCTGGTTTGTCACTTATTCCCGGATGTAATATTCTTGAATTCTTTTCAGATTTTGTAGAGTCACTGGACTGCATCCAGAACTGAAAATTGGATACTGGAACGTATTCTCTAATAATTAACAGAAAGGATTCATGGAACAGACTTGGCATGTCCGTTTCTCTCTACACGCATACTTTTCGCATTCCACGTTTCGAGCTCGACGAACGTCATAAGATTACACCGATCCTCCGCCTTTTATGGAGATCAACGATAACATCGAGCGGATGTGATTTTTAGAAAATTAATCCAGAATGTTGATAATATTCCAGTATAAGTATTTTTTTTATAAACAGAGAGCCAACATTTTTTGTGGATGAAGTGTGATGTTGATTTTGGGCTCTTGGCTATCAGGTGGGCAGATTTGGCTTATCTCTGTGTTCTGAATTTAAATGAAGAACCGTTTGAAAATATTTTTTATTCGTTAAAGATTGATCAATGTTCAGGTTTTAAGATCTTACGTTTAGATAAAAAAAATATCGGAATAATAAGAATTTCTTTTGAGAAACATATTCGTCCATTACCTCTACATGTCAAAAGAGATGGCCAAGGCAGAATCAAGACCTCAGGACCAGACGAACTAAATTTGGAAGTTCATTTCTTCATACAAGCTCAGGAAATTAGTTCATGGGGCTTAAAGCACTTCACCATCAAGTCCCTGATGGTTAACCTGGTGAAAAACTTTTACAATTTTTGCTAGTTTTAAAAATTCTTGAAATTATATGGATTAAAGCCTTATCGGTTACCAATTGACTCATTTTTTTACTAGGATTTTAATTAATAGACTTTACAGAACCAAATGAGGCTTATATGACTGCAGGATCAGATGGTGAATTTTCAAGTTCTTTTGCTAATAACTGTAGAAGTTTATATCATTCTGGATGTTTTCCAAAATATATTCCAATTATTTGTGTCTGTCTCTAATGCATTTAACTCATGCACATTGCAGAAACATGCGAATTTTTATTTTGGCCACCACATGTATCAGAATATAGACTAATAAGTTGAACATTCTTTGGTAGTGGCAGAAGTTCTGTGAAGATACAAGTCATCATCTGGTTTCTTTCATGTCACATGCAGCAAGTCACTGCCCAATTACCCATATATGATGCAAAATTAAATTAAATATTCACAATTGTCTTTTATAAGAAGAAATACTGAAAGTAAGAAAGGTGGTAGGGGTTTGATGCCATCTTGTTTGGCAAATATTTTATCAGCATCTTTTTGCGTATATACATTGTCTGCTTCAAGAAGGTGAATATCTGTTTCATTATTTATATTTTCATGTCTTCAGGCAGTTTTCTCTGCATATGTAAGATATCACATTTGTCAAACCACCTTCGACATTTTAAAAGCCAACTTTCTTCCTAATTTTCATAATAAGCAACTTACATTTTCTTGTAGTGTCAAAGTTGGAGACAGATATTTTTGTTTCGTTGTCCTTCTTGTATAATATGGTTAGTGAGCAGAAAAGAATGAAATGTGATCAATTGCTTCATGCAACAGTTTACTAGAGTGCCTATTTTTTAGTTCATAGTGACCTCTGTCGTCAGACTTTGTAATTCCAAATATTGAGCATTAAGAGTTCTGAAACGATTTAAAATAAAATTAATGGCTGATTAGCATAGCGCTTTCTTGATTTAGCAGCTTCATTAGTCCGTTTTCTTTTAACAGCTGTGGCCATTGTTTCTGAATGATTAGCAATATAACATATTTATCTTGACTTCCAAAACTCCAATTAAAGATAGATTGCCTATATTTTAAAGACTTCTCATTCGACAATTTGAAAGAGTCTTCATTTTTCTTTATCAATCTCTTTGTTCTCGTTAAAGGTCCAACAGACCTCTGTTTTTTAGACTGCCTGTCTTGCTCCTGATTTTCAAAACATCTTGTTTCTAATACGCTGTTCTATTTCTTCTGCGTTTATTGGCATTTCTACAAAATCTTTTAAATTAACTTTACCTGTCACTACTAGCAATAATATCCAGAACGAAGGACTTCTAATAGGCTCCGGATTATCTTCAGACATCTGAATCCAAATCCAAGATGTGATTTCGATATGTCGATTATACATTTATTATTTGGGACGAACGTGACACAGAGCTACAATTTCTGAAGCACATTAATATCATTAGGCCAAGTTTACGATGAAGTTAGAACCTGAGTCAGCACTTCTTAGATGTTCTTGTAAAGAACGCCTAAAGACATCAGTCACAAGCAAACCAACTAATACAGGACAATACTTACACTACAACTCCAATCATCCTGGTTCAACAAAGGTGGAAATCATAAACACCCTGTACAGGAGGCCACAATATGCAACCACAATGGGGCCCTCAGCAGGGAAATAGAAAATATAACCAAAAACTTACAGCAGAACGGATGTCTAAGAAAACTAATAAAGACAACTCTTAGAACAGAAATAACAAGGAAAGAGCCACAGCAACTGGAGGAATCTACATGATCTTAAACCATTGATATTGGTTTGCCAAAAAATTCAACATCAAGACTGCCGTCACTTGGAAGATAATCATACGAGGTTTCGTATCGAAGGCCAGAATGCTTGCTAGACATCAAGACCTACGTATATCAAATCCCTTGTGAATATAGAGTCATACATAAAGGAGACAAAACGACCACTGGAAGTCAGGACAAAAGACCATCGAAAGTGAATCTCCTGTTCTAGGATTAGCAGAACACGCTTGATCACAAACGGAGAGCCTTATTTGTAATCTGTAGCATTTACTTACTATAGTGATTAGTTATTCGAAACCAATTGTAATCATTTAATGGACTTCGTCTGTAGATTGCATAAATAAATCTAAAAGTGAAAATCTACAAAATGAAAAATTGAGATTTTTATAAAAAGTATTAGTGTAATATAATAGTAGTAGTAGTAATATATAGTATTATAATTTATTATCATAATCAATTAATTACAATTAAAGAGCCGAGAATAGATTCCTTATCAATCACGAAATACCTTCAAATGTTGGTTCAATTGCCTGTTTCCGTAAGATATTTGTCAGCCTAACCAGGGTTGGATTTTTTTATATTTTTTCGATACATTTGAGGTTAAATGTCGTTTTTTAATGAAAAATGCAATTTTTTTTTTAAAAATTGGTGATAATATCTTGCGGATATCATCAATTGAGTATTGACTGTTGTTTGGTATGCTTTAAATTGATTAAACTTAATTAGGGCTTATCTCGAGTACCAAAAACGATATAACAATTAAATCGATTTGTTGTTATGCACATATTATCCTTAAGATGATAGATCTTTTTCCTTTTTTTTATTGTCTTTTTAAATTGTGACGGGTTTTTAAAAATTATTTAAGTAGCACGTACAAGATGAAGTATTGATAAAGAAAAACACTTACTTTGTATTTTATTGATATTTTCTAATGGATTTTATGAAAATTTAATATTTAAAAAATAAATTATTTTAAGCATTGGAGATAATTTGTCTTTCAGATATTTATTAACGCATGTAATTGTTAATATCTAGTAGGAATTTGAGTTTTCCAAGCCTATGAAGTTATTTCTTTCTTATTATATTTATGGCAGTGGAAATATTTTTTCAAGGTCTTCCATTTATAGTTTTTTATGTTTTTCTTTTTTTCTCTCTCTAAAGGTTAATAAACTAAAATCTTTAATATACACTACTATGTATATAGTATATAAGCACTTCTATATTAGGATGACAGGGATATTTTCCAGAGTTCTGCAGTATTTTTTAATTTTTTCATGAGCCACCACTGCCATTAGATTATGCTTTTGGTGTATTTTTTAATCTCTTCCAGGCCTGGAGGAACGACACTTTTCCAATGGGCATTATAAGAGCTACGTTCAATAATGACCTTGAAGTGCTCAACCATGTATTTGAACATTTTATCATCAACTTTGTCTCGGGTTTCATCAGTACGAGATTTGGAAGTAACCCAAGAGTCTATAGTATAATTGTACATTGACACAATTGTTTCCAGGGGATTACTGTATTGTACTTTAGTGAAACCATTGCTTAGTTTTACAAACTAATTAATTATATGGTTGACTGCCCTATATTAATTTATTCAAAGCGGGTTCGGGTTGCAGCTCCCATAAGAAATAAAAGGTCTATTAGTATACCAATGTTGGGTTCATTAATTCTAAGTGTCACGATTGGCAAGCTCTTATGCCGAAAGTCTTGACTTTTTTAAAGTTAACTTTGAAAGCTTTGTGGGGCTATTGAAAAGAAATGTGATATGATTCTGAAGTCTGAACATTTTTATTTTTTAGTCTTGTATTAAAAATTCTTCCACATAATACACCTTTAGGAAATCTACAGCGTTTCCACCATAAAGCAACCAGTTTAAAGAATTATATCATCAGAACCGAATTATTGAATTAATCCTTCGATGCAGACAAAAGTCCACCGGGCATAAAAAAAATTATAAATAAAGATTATAAGAGGCAGCCAAGCGAAACGTGTCATCCCGGAAGAAAGATAGTTATCTCTCTTCTTTTATCTTTGTGTTTTTTTTCTTCTCATTTTAAACGGGTCCGACTGAAGAAGAAGCGGAGGGGAGCCGTACGGTTGCGATCCGACCAGATTTAGGTGTTCTGTTGTAGGAAGTCTTCGAATGAGGTCCCCTTCCATTTAGACAGAGATGGATTCAGTAAAATATTTTCAAACGGATTTTGATGTTAAGAAAATTATGGGTAAGTTATTTGTACCTTATTGTTTTAAGAAATGTATGTTAGTTGTTGCGAAAATTAAATAGGACCGCCAAGAGCCCCTCTACAAGCGTACCCGCCTACAGGCGGACATATGCAATGCCTAATATAAATTTTCCTACAAATTGGTAAATAAACGTTATTACATATAATAGATTTTGCGATATTTTCAGTTATGGCTGGATGTCGCAAGTATTTTGATACTGCCAAAATATCATCAGATGAGGTGTTTGACATAATTGAGGGTCTTCCTGACGGCACTGATAGCGAGGATAATATAGACAGTGACGCTAGCTACGACAGCGATGAGTCTCTTAGCAAGTTGGTTACTGCCGAAGATGAGTTAAAACTCGATCATAATGAAACATCTTTTGAAGTTGTAGACAACTTTGAAGAAATAGAGCCAGAGCAACCAGCCCAATCATCTGATAATTCGTCAATAAGTGAACCAAGCATGAAACCAAGTACTATTTTAATGTACCTAAACCACCCACTGAAGAAGATGAACCTCTTGCTAGTGCTAGTAGTTCAAAGCGTAAATCAACTTATAAGCGTTCTAATCGTGTCCGACCGCCTGAACCTGCTGAAGAAGAAGATGGGCCAGAAGTTCCTACCACAGGAACGTTTTCGGGGGATATTACTGGCATAACTAACAATTCGCCGGAATTCAAATCTATTATTTGGAGGAAAAAAATCTTCAATTACACATAAATAAAGTCGTATTTCGGGGAGAAAAACAACTTCCAGCTGCTTTGAAGGATCTAAACACTCCCTTTGAATGCGTTCGGTACTTTTTGAATGACGATTTTTTTCAGCATCTGACCGAACAGACTAATTTACATGCACGCCAAAAAAATATTTCCACGAGGTTCACTACAGATGCAATTGAACTTCGACAATATATTGGAATACTTATATCCAGGGTGTTTCCTAACTACGGTACGAAACTATACAGGGTGAATCGTTAGGTCGTTTTATAAGAAAAAGTTCCTATGAACGTATGTCGGGAGTTGCTTTGTTTCTGAGATACAGGGCGATGAAGGTTCAAAAAAATAACGGTATTTTAAAAATACTATAACTATCCTTAAACCGATTTGGTTGAAATTTGGTGCAGTTATTTGAAGTTATAAGACGCTTATTTAGCTGTAACTAGATTGAAATTATTAGGTCCAGTGGCGTGTCAGTGGCCACCACATGCTTATTGTTGAGAAAAAAACAAGGCCAATAATTGTTTTGCATATTTTTGTATTTAAGCAACTAAAAATACAACTTTTTCGTATCTTATATTATCTTCATATCTGGCTTTGTTTTCGAAAAAAAAAATTTTAAGTATCTTTAACTCATTCTAAAAATTATCCATGGACGACAACATGAAATAAAAACCAAAATTAATTCGATAAACAATTTCGACCTTAAAGTAAATGAGCAAAATGCCCACCTTCTGATAAAATACACGACTGCAAACGATTTGTCATTGAGTGTCTGACACGCTCAAAAATACCTGGAGTATCTCTTATGATATTGCAATTGACAATTATCCGATTCCTCAAGTCATTCACATCTGGAACAGGAATTTTATAAACAAGAGCCTTCAGATGGCTCCATAAATAGTAATCCAGGGGATTCATATCAGGACTGCGAGCCGGCCAATTTTCAGGTCCTGCACGTCCAATCCAGCAATTAGGGTAGATGACGTCGAGATGCTGACGAGCAAGAACACTGAAATGAGCTGGAGCCCCGTCGTACATAAACCACATGTTGACTCTTACTTGTAGGGGTACTTCTTCTAATAAAGTGGGTAAATGGTGTTGCAAGAAATCCGTGTAGGATTCACCTGTTAATCTTGCCGGTAAAAAAATGGGCCAATTAGGTAGTCATCTATAATTCCTATCCAAACGTTCAGCGAAAATTGTTGCTGAAAATGAGTTTCTCTAATAACGTGGGGATTTTCGTCGGCCCAAAAATGATCATTGTGGAAGTTCATAATAGCATCTCTTGAAAAATTTGCCTCGTCCGTAAATAAAATATTTGGTAGGAAATTATTATTGTGTGCCATCGTATGTATCAACCACCTGCAAAACATTAATCTTGGATGAAAATCCCGAGGCAGTAGAGCTTGTACACGCTGTATGTGATATGGATGCAGGAGGTTTCTTTTTAGAACTTTCCAAACGGTTTTTGAACTGACTTCAAGCTGCATTGCAATCTTCCTGATACTATTGGAAGGATCTTCTTCTATCGTATCAAGTATAGCTTCTTCCAGTTCAGGCGTTGTTATAGTTTCTGGTCTTCCACTACCCATATTTTTATTAAAACTCCCAGTTTCACATAATCTTGCATGTAGTTTTCTAAATGTTTTTGCACATGGAATTACTCTGTTAGGATATCTGTCCTGGTAAATTCTTCGTGCTTCTTCCGCATTTCCATTTGCTAATCCATAAATAAAGTGCACGTCGGTCATTTCATGGTTAGTAAAATTATTCATGATGGAGTAATGAATCACTGCTAATTGACAGCTGAATTTTACTTATAGCAATTCTATCACTATCAGCTGGTCTCCAAAGCAGGTAGGTACAAAGGAGGTACTTGAATGGACTTGCCAATTATTTGTCATAAGAAGCAATGTATTTGTTATTTTGTTGTATTTCAAAAATCTGATAATAAAAATCGTAGAAGTTAAATGTTTATTATCATAGTAAACAAGACACAAGAGACCAAAAAGTCGTGCATTGGAGGGTGGACATTTTGCTCATGTACTTTAAGGTCGAAATTGTTTATCGAATTAATTGGTTTTTATTTCATGTTGTCGTCCATGGATAATTTTTAGAATGAGTTAAAGATACTTTAAATTTTTTTTCTCGAAAACAAAGCCAGATATGAAGATAACATACGAAAAAGTTGTATTTTTACAAATTTTTCGTATCGTAATGTATATGTATATGTCGGTTTATCGATATCCAAATGTAAGATCATATTGGGGAAGACATTCTTTTGAAGGGATTCGTCAGACAATGCCGGTGCTGCGATTTGAGGAGATTCGACGGTATCTTCATTTCAACGATAACTTAACGATGCCTGGCAAAGGTAGACCAGAATATGACAGTTTGTATAAGGTTCGGCCCCTCATAACACATTTTAACAATGTATTTTTATCCGTATCAAAGCTTCCAAGATTTTGCGTGGATGAACAAATGTGCGCAACAAAAATTACTGGAAGCCCTCTTAGGCAATATCTACCTAATAAACCGCATAAGTGGGGTTTTAAATTCTTTTCCCTTTTTGATTCTTCAGGCTTTTCGTATGCTTTTGAAATGTATACTGGTGCAGGAGATAATATAATTCCTCCAAACTCTCCAAATCTGGGGGCATCCTCTAATGTGGTGGTCCGTTTATCACAGCATATTCCAAATTTTGTAAACCACATCGTTTATTTTGATAATTTTTACACGTCTCTGGGCCTAGTTGTTTATCTCCGAAGTAGAGGTATTTACTCATTAGGCACTGTGCGCCCAAATCGTGTACCCAATTGTAAGTTATCAAGTGATGCTGAAATAGCAAAAAAAAAGTGGAAAGAGGTTATTCGGAAGAATATGTAGGAAATGCATTTGGTATTGATATAACCTCTGTTTTGTGGCATGACACCAAGACTGTTCGACTTATATCTTCTTACGCTGGGACAAAAAATTTTGCCTCTACGTACGTAAATGAAGTTCGAAAGTCAGCTCGCTGGGATAGAAAAGAGAAAAGATACTACGAAATTAATTGTCCAAAAATTATCAAAGAATACAATAGACACATGGGAGGTGTGGGTTTAATGGATGGACTAATAGGGATATATCACATTCGGATGAAAACGCGCAAATGGTCCAACCGTATCTTGTATCATCTTATAGACGTCGCGATCGTAAATTCGTACATATTGTACCACCGCATTCACTCTGAAAAAGAAAAAATCGAGTTACCAGTTTTTAGGTCGATTGTGGCTGAATCGATTTGAAATTATGGACAAATCGGACGTAAAAGAAGCGTTGGTCGACCATCCTCTTCGTCCCCCAGATCATCACCTGTGCCAAAAAAGCAAACATACCTACCAACAGAAGACGTTCGATTCGATCAAGTAAGACATTGGTGCATATTCCGTGATGGATCAGGTAAAAAACAGTGTAAATTTCCAAAATGTACGTCAGAAACTCAAGCATTTTGTCTAAAATGTAATTTAAGTTTATGTAACTCTCCAACCAAATCCTGTTTCTTTGATTTTCATAATAAAAAATAAAAGCATTTTTCTATATTATTTCATAACACAATATAGCGGTAATGCACCGGTCCGCCTCAAAGCGTCCCGTTTTTATCGGACAGCTAGGGGATGAAAGAGACGTTTAAGTAAGTTTATATTATTAGATTTATGTTTTAAATAACAAAATTATACAAAAATAATTTCTTTAATGCAGAAATAAATTTATGCATTAGAGGGTTAAAAGAAGGTTCCTATAGGATATTTTGCAGCTGGGTAATTAATATCCCAACCGATCATGTCACAATCAGATTTAACTGAAAATGTACAACGCGCGCTGCAAATCCGCCTTTAGAGGGTTCTGGCTGAATGTCAAATTTATCTGTCAATGTTGTCAAAATTTAGAAAAAGTATCTAAAAGAAGAAAAATCATAAAACTGAAATTAATTCAATCGCCGAATGTCATTGAAAATGAAATAATAGAAAATGTGGCACGTTTCCGTTAAATGTTTACACATCCGTAAGTACTCACATAATACAAATATAGAGAAATGTATATTGCCTAATGATCAGACAGAAATTCCATTGACAGCTCTATTGACAGGGACGGGGTCGATCATGTTAGGTGGCGTGTGGCGGGAAATTTAAACCTGATCGATTGCGCGATATTTAAATTTGAAGTAATGCAGCATTACTTCTTCAAAAGATGTAACTTTGAATGTTTAGTTCTTTATAGAGTATCTTATCATATTTTATGAAAAAAAAATGGATCATATTTTATTAAAGAGGAATAATATTGTTTTGCCCCTGTCAAAATAAGTGACAATTTTTTATATGTGTTTTTATTGTCATTTCTACACCAGCATTTGGCATCATTGCATCAGAGATGTTGCAAGCAAACAAACTGCCCATAGTTCCATAGCTAATTCTAGCCTTTCAATATTCTAAGGGATCACTAAAGGTATACTTTTTTTATAAGGACTTGCTCTCTCTTTTCAAAATAGCTTTAGTGCTATACCTCCAATACCATAATGGTTTAAAGAAGAATTCAAAGCAGTATAGTATCAGAGGCCCTTGCTAGATCAACTGGTCGGAATATTTTTGAAATACAGAGAACCTTTTAATTTGTTGTACTTTTTATTTAACTCAAAAAAGGGCAAAATCTGCAAGATACACTGGAATTGGAAATTGATAGTGATTTGAAGTTTCGGGAACACATAAATTCAAAATTAAAGAGGGCCTATTTAACTCTTCGGCTCACATATTCCAGTCGTCATTTTCTGGTTTACGTTTAATTTATGGCATCCGTAGACAAGAACACATTTCACCTTGATTACATAAATCAAAATGGCTTAGTATGTATAACCAAAGAAAACTTCACATTCGTGCGTTTCGCTTTAAGATTCCTATGGATGGAACAATCCTATGAAAAAGCTTTAGGTCATCAGCATATGCTAACCGAGAGCAATTAAGGGTGGAGATCAAGTCATTAGCGAAAATGTTAAAGAGAAGGGAGCCCAAGTTAGAGCCCTGAGGAACTCCAAAGGTGGGTGAAAAACAAGCAGATCTAAAGCTTTCGACCACTACAAACTGAGAACGGTCAACTAAATAGGAGTTAAGGAGCTTTATCAAGCGATCGGAGAATCCAAACTGGCGTTCAAGCTTATTTAATAGGACTTAATCTGGTCAAAAGCCCTTTGAAAGTCTGTGTAGATAACATCGATTTGACCTTTATCATTAAGTGCTTCGCACACAAACTGAGAGAAGAATGCTAGGTTTGTAGTACATGAGCGGCCAGAAACAAAGCCATGTTGATCGTTGGCCAGCATGGACTTAACCTTGGGAAAAATTAATTTATAAAGAGCCAACTCGAATAACTTTGAGAAATTGCACAGAATGGATATAGGGCGGTAATTCTCAATTGTTCCAGCATCGCCCTTTTTAAAGATAGGGCAAACTTTGGCTTGCTTCCAGATATTGGGAAAAATACCTGTGTTAAGAATCAAATTAAAAATGTGGAGCAGAGGGTCTGTAAGCGCAACAGAGCGGTCCTTAGCTAAAAAACTAGGAATTAGATCTGGGCCGGAGGTCATTTTGCTTTTCAGACACTTGCTCGCCATTATAATGTCGGTAGCCGCGAGCGCGACGACGTCTATGTAAGTTAAGGGAGGTTCAGAGACGACAGTATGATCGCTGGGAAGTGAGTTCGTCTAAACACTCCTGAAATAATCTCCAAAAGCGGACACAATGATGTCAGGCGTATTGTATGATTGATATCGAATGTGTTCCCACTATGGTAAACTTATGGGCTTAACTGACAAGTGAGTACATTCCATTCGTTCACCTTTGACTATAGTGTCTTTTACGCATTTAACACCCAACTCATTTCAGTTAGCACTGATGATGGCTCATACGCCGAAAGCGCTCTGCCAACCTTTTAAAATAAAAATTGCTCTGAATACATCTGGTTTGATTGATTTGTATTGTCCTTCGAGCAACACAGCCACTTCCCTCTTCCCTCTTCTTTGTGATTTCTGTAATTTATTTATCTTTTAGCTTCGTCCTAGTTCTACCTAGTTCTTACTTCAGTTTTAGTTATTACCGTTTAAGTATGTGAACCTAAGATATTGTTTTAACTTATTTAATCTTGCTTGTTTGTAGGCTTAAGCAGTGCCTTGCATTACTTGTCCTGTCAGGTGTCTGAAGAGCCTTTTAGGACAAATTTCTTAAATATTTGTATTTTTTTATACTTTGCTTTGGTCCTAATAAACGAATTATTATTATTATTATTATTATTATTATTATAATTAAATTCAAACAGTCCCGCCCTGTCCAAAACCTGAAACTCCACAAGTGTAGATCCGGTCCGGATAGACGGCAACGTCGCACGTAAGTGTGTGTATGTGTATACATATGTATATGCATGCGTCCGCCCCCTCCCTCACCACTCGGCGTCTCACTCTATCCGCGTGTTTCTCTCACTTCTGCTGCGACCGAGACGAGTGCGACTCTTCGAGTTATCCGTTGAACGCAGTCGTATTCGGACGTCGTCAAATTCTGGTAAGGTGACGGGTCTCCCTAGTCACAGTTACCGAAAATTCCGCATCCGATTACCTACTAAATAAAAAGAACAATTAATAAAAATTAAACTCTCTGTAAAGTTCTCTTATCTTCGCGCCACTCGTGTTTTGTTTGGATTTAATTGAACAGTTTTTTTTCCTTTTGTATGCGGACGATAGTGCTATGTGCTACTGCTACTGAGAGCGATAATTTAGTGACTTGTTAAGTGAATTTTGGAATTTTGTAACGCTGCTACGTCAAAGTGGATCTTAAGGTGATTGATTGTTATTATTGATTCATAATGTCAATCAATTTAATTGATTATTTGGAAGCTGTGATATGTCACTGTCATTTGACATTAATAATAAATTTGGATGATTGAATTTTCTTATTTTTGAAAATTTGACTTTTAAGTTTTATTCTGTTGGACCTAAAGATTTGATATTAAATCAGTCATTGTAGCTTTAAATGATTATTTGGAATTTGAGATGATTGATGAATGTATTATTTGTCATCATGAATTGGAGTGATTGATTATCCTTGTAAATATTAAAATATTTTTTAAGAATCAGTGTGTTTTTTGTTGTTGGAAAATACTTATTTCTTTATAAGGTACAATATAATGCAACAAAATAATTTTTCTTTAATTAGAGATAGTCACTGGTATCAAGGAAATATGCCTAAATTAAACTACAGTGATATTCTGTAAGTCCTAACATATTACAAACTTTAAATTGATATATCAAGGAACATTAATAATTGTATACACATCATACCAAACAAAAAAAACAAATAGACAATATAAAACCCTTAACATTTTAATATTCCCCATTTATTTATTTTCAGACCAATAACTCGTAACTGTTTAAATTTGGAAATTTTGGGAATTCTTTTATAAGATTATAAAGCCATTTGTTGGTTCTGCTTAATTCCTAATAAATACAATTGAATACTTTCTCAACAAATATTGAATTAGAGAGTTTGATTTTTGGTTATTATGTACTACACTGTACATATATTTACATTGTTCAAAATTCCTTGATTGATCCAACTGCATAACTCGCAAATTCCTATACAAGATTTCTGTGGGAGTTAACCGATCATAGCATAATCTGACTTCAATATTTTGTTTTGAAGTACCTGAGCTCTTTGAAATTCTGTCACACCACAGGAACCTCATACTGGAGTCACATATTGAAGATGTGATACTGAAATTTGTTATCATATGATCATATGATCAGCTGATACCATTGGTATTATTTTATTATAAATATGTTTAACATGTTCCCTTCAATTTAAGCTCTCGTCCATAATCAGCCCTAAATATTTAATAAAATTGAACTCGTTTCTAGCTGTATAATATTTAATTTAAGAATAGGCTCTTTAATTACTTAATTTTTTTGTTTAAAAGTATTCAACAATTCAAGTTTTTCTGTAAATCAGAGTTTTATGTATTCTTTTAAGGTTTTCTCACAATCCTCACTATAAATTAACTGTCCTCAGTTGTTGTCACTTTTTAAACTTAGAATTCCTTCTCAAAATATCAGACAGTCTGAAACTTTTTTACAAATGAATTTTTTGTATTTAGTGTCTCATTCTATATTTGAGATATGTGATTGTCATTTGACATTAATAATGAATTTAAATTATTGAACTCTCTTATTTTTGGAAATTTGACTTTTGAAGTTTCCATTCAAAATCACAAACTTCACTCTTAGGAACAAGAATGACATTGTTCCTTAATGTGGAATAGAAGCTTAATTTCTGGGTGTTTAGTACTCTGGTTACTTTGGTATTGGTACTTTAACCTGGAAACAACACCTTATAAATCTATCAAAGAAACTACCTCAACAAGTGTCCAGGTGACTTCAAGAGATACACTTCTAATAGCATCTTACAGCAACTTCTTTTCTATTTGAACTTACACTGTTTATTTATTATGGGTCATTCATGTCAACAAAGGATATGCATAATCTCTGGTCTTGGCTATAGAGAGAACTGTCGAATTCCTTTATAGATATTAATCTTACCATGGGTGTGTATATTATGCAGTGTTTGTTGCATATAAAAAAAAACTTCAATCTATACAACTCTCTTGAAGATTGTCACACCTACCTCACAAAAAACAACTAGCCATCTGGAAAGATCCAGAAATGATTCAAGATACTTGGCAATAAAATTCTTTAACTGCACTCCAGCAAGAAGAAGAATTAAAGCTCTTCTAAACTGTAATCAGTTCAAAAAACAAATCAAAAGGGGTGTTTGACGGCTTCTTTTCATTTGAGAAGTCCCTCAAATCCAGTTTTAACTTGTAGTGCTTATTACCTGTTTTTGTTGTTTTCAAAACTTTATTTTCAATGTTAATCAATGTTGTGCAATTTTATTTGTGTCGTTTAATATATTTAATAAAATTTTGTTGTGTTTGACTTGTGTAAGTACTGAATTTTTATATATTATAACAATAAATTATCTATCTATTCAGACATTGTCTCTCCCTTAAAAGTTGAAAAAATTGTCAATTTATGCTCAAATCCTTATAAACAAATATCTCAGAGACCTAAAAAAGGATTTAAAATTGGAAAATAGAATGTTTTGAGAAAGGTAGGTTTCTATCAATACATGTAATTATTATAATCAAATAATCATATATTTATCCTCAGGAGGACCAAATGTTCATACCTCAAAAATCAAAAGAATTTAAACATGATTTTATTGTTTATAAATTGAGATGAACTTAGTTGATTGACCATCCATATTTTTGGAAATTTTACAAATCAGGAAATTACTGTAGTGCCAAAGTATTGCCAAAGGATTTAATGAAAATTCCTTCTAAAAAATGAGGAAATTTGTTTCCAGAGCCAGTAAAACCAAATCACATTTTTAAACTTAATATTTGAGAATTCAAAGTAATTAAAAGTTGAAATATAGAAAATTCTAATTAATTAACTAACATAGGTAGGTAAAAGTGATTATTTGTAATTCAAGGATATTGAATTCAGATAATTGATTATCCAAATTTTTGAAATACTATAGCTGTTTGAAAGGATTGAAGCTAAAAACCTCAGAATCATAATTCTGACCCTAGTTAAATGAGCACAGAAGGTACAACACCTCAATCAAATCAGTTGTTAAAAAACTCCCTCAGTTAGACCTATTAATGGTTCAATAGTCATTATGTCATTTCAGGTCAGATTTAATACTTGGTTACTACTTCTCATCAGGACAATGACCCCAATAACCATAAATTCAAGTAATTTAACATTATCTAAAGATAAACAAATACATTTGAGATTATCTGGCTCACAAAGTCTAAAGTGCCAAAATTGAAATATTTTGTGGTTTTTAGGAAAATTTAAAAGATCTGCTAATATTGTCTCAATGATTTATATCATGTTATTAACATATCAAAATATGTTAATCGGATAAAATGAATACTGTGTAAGTGCATCAATGAATATGTAGCAGCAATAGAACAATCCTAATATATACTGAAACTCACCCAAAAATTAATAAAAAAATATTTCCAGAATAAATGTAGGCACTAATATAAATGTTCCGTTGCAATTGTATGCAAATTAACCTAAACGCATTTCCTATAATCATATTAGTTTACATTGTATGACTTTGAACTTCCTTTCGCATCTCATTTTTTCATTTGTGATTTATTTTCTTAAATAGAGCACATGGGTCCTCGGAAAATTCTACACTTTTTATTTAAATGTTTTCCTGTTAATATAGCGGGTTGGGAAGGGCAGGAAGACTTTTCTCCACAAATGAAAATGCCAATCTTTAGTCAGAGAGCATTTCCATGGGTTCACTCATCATCATCAGACTCTAGCACTACATAGCTGGGATGTTGACATGAAAAACCTATTTCCTATTCAACAATGGACCTCTACTTACAAAAAAAAAATATCCTGTTAATGCCTGGAATAGAGATTTTTTGCCTTCTATTCTTCAACTACCTATAAAAAATTGATTTGGAATGTTCTTAGCAATTTTCAAACTTGTAAATGTCTTTAAGTTATAAAAAATGAAAATTAAAAGTAGGAAAACTAGAGACTTAATTGGAAAGAGCTCCTAATAGTCCTAATGCTCCTTGTCATAATTGCAATTAATGTTTCATATTTCTTCCTGATATTCAGGCATCTAAAGTCATAGGTATATGCCTGGAATACATATTAGATAATAGTTAATTGGTTTTTGTTTTTCAAGTGTGTGATGTAATATTTCAAATATTCCAGGCACTAAGACATTTTTATATGTTCCAGGCTTTCAGAATCATTTACCATCTTATTCCATCTATTTGAAGTCAGATTTTTATATCTTTTAGGGACTATAATTTGGCATATTTTCCAGGTTTTTAAATAATTTTCTCTTGTGTATCCAGGATATCATAAATGTAGCCACACAAAAGTGCCACATTTCACATTTTTTCAAATATTTAAATCATATATTGATTTTAAGAAAGAATGGCATCTGAAAGTGCAATTAAATATCAGTCAGCTGTTGGCATTTTGGATCATTTTCCCCATAAATGCTTTTCTATAGCAAAAACTTGGAAGATTTAAAAATTATTCAAACTACTTCAAATGCCTATAAGAGATAAAATACCATTAAAATTAATTGCAATCACTGAAATTGAATTGAACATTCCTTCAAGGGACCCAAGAATAGTATCCCAACAACCCAGAAAAAATGACTTCAAATGCCACTTTTTTTTTACTTCTTTTATTTTATAAGAATTACTTCCTGTTATTTGAAATAATTTGTCATATATTTCAGGTATTTGCACCCCTTTTTGGTATACATAGGTAACATATTACGATTACTTTAACGGCCTTGGAAGAATGGTTTGAAATGCCTGGAAGAGATGAAAAGTTATATGAAATAGTTAAAAATTGTTTCAAATAACTGTAATAAATTAGAATATATATCCAAATATGTCAAACATACAAATATAAATGACTTTCAGCTGAAAGATGCTTCAAGAGACAACCAAGAGGAAATTGCTTTAAATCACAGGAAGGAATTTAAAATTACTTAAAATATCTGGAATCAAATGCCTTCTATCACCTTCGTATTTTTTTTTAATATACTGAGAATTCACAAAATACTTGTTGATCATACTTGAAATCCTTGGAAAAACATAGAGGAAAAATCCCTGAATGAATCAAGTTCCTTAGGATCTTTCCGAAATACAATTTTAATCTATTTTGAAGTATCCCACCTGACTACTTTCAAAGTGGATGACGTCAAGCCTTTACACAATAGGGGGCAAATATTTACAAGATCAAGACAATAACACAGTCATTCCACTAACGGCATATATTATAAATTATTATAGATTGCGCCGTTTTTTTTTATGATTATTTATAACATTTCTGTAATATAACGCAACTCTTAAATACATGTGGGAGTGTTAGCAGTTCCGTTTCAGATGTTTTTTTTGTACTTGTAGTTTTCCAACGTAAATTCCCCATAAAGCGACGTCGCAATGTACGAGTTACAAATTTTATTTGAAATGGCATAAGAGTCGAGTTGAAAGCCAGAAAACAGGGACTGCCGTCTCGTAAACAACCATTTTGTGTCAATGTCACGGAACGTAAAACATGCGCTACTTTGTTTCCTTTTTACAGCTCAAAAGGAAAACTGTTCATGCGAAATATGTAAATTTACATTGTCGCCTTAAGTGGGTTGGTTTGATTTATTTATTTATTGTTATTATTATAACAAGATTCTGTTTGTGTGTATGACGTGTGTGTTTTTTTTTTTGAGGAAATCATGGCATACCTACCTACCAAGGAAGGCTAACGTGTATATAGCTGCTAACCACACGCCTTCATATAGTAAAACAAATAGTCGTTGAAGTACTAATACCTCGTAAACCCACAAATGAAATTTTTCAGGAGATGAAAAAAACTATTTTTTATTTAAAGTATTTAACTTAGATATTGAATATTTTTGTAGATAATCTATTTTCACATTCAACATTACTCGAAATTAAAGTTTTTTACTAATTTTAATTATATAAACATTTTTCGCGGCATACGAGGTATTGTAATGAATATCTTGTTTTTGGACTGGGATACACAGTTTACCCTTTGTTAGGAACAAATACACGTATTTTTTATCAATAACTAGGCCAATTTACAATGGTATGAAAATATTAAACTTCACTGTATGCTAAATTGTCATAAAAACTGTGACAGTCTCTGCGTATAACGGATTTTAAAGCTTGCAGGTGTTGCCATTTTTGTTTCTTTATTTTTCTTTTCTCATTATACATGACTGGCCACTCCACAACATCTAACACCTTTTTTGGCCTCTGTGGAAGCTCTTTCCAGTTGGCATCAAAATCAAGTTTGTAATAAATTTTTTCATTAGGCAAATATCTGAGTGCATTGATGTCTGTTACTACAGGATCATGTACAACCTTACAAAAAACATAATTTTAATTAATAAACTTAATGATATTAATATAGTTAAGACACAACTTACTTTTCCTGGTCTGATAGAATTATATCGATGAAATCTTTTTGGAGTAAAGTCTTTAAAATCTGTATACTCCATACACACAAAATCATAAGGGGCTGGCTTAGATCTTGCTTCTTTTAAAATGCGCAAATAATCACTGGGTAAGTGTATGTCTTTTCCTTTTATTTTTCTTTCAATACAGCTGTGGACGGAGTCGCATTCCATCTGTGTATGCCCAACTTCTAAAAATTTCTGAACAATCTCCACATTATTAATCACAGCATAATTGAGTAAGGCATTTGACATAATGATGTTCAGATTTTGGTATGTGCATCCATCGCTGTAGATTATAATTGGACCAGATTCATTTTGACATTTTATATCCAAATATTTCAGCAAAGGTCACAAATGTTGATGCTGTCATATCAGCATCAGTTTCTGTGAACCAAAAGCAAGTTGCCTGATGAGAAACTGTATCATAAACAGTAAAATTATGACAGCATAGTTTAAGCTTTAAAAAAATGGCACTGGCTTGAACGAATGGACATACTTTAACCGCTTGCAAATCAACTGTTAAAACGCGCCCTGTTTCATTAGTGTTTGCTTCCTCTTCTCATCCCGAGCCCTATCCTTTTTGCGTCTATGAACACTCCATTCTTCATCTGAAAGTTGGCCTACTTCATGTTTAGTGCATGTCACACTTGTCCTTTTTTATGGGATATAATGACAAATTTTTAGAATGGAACATACTATTGAAGAGCGTTCTAGATAGGACTGATCTGTTATCTTTATTACAGGTTTCCTTATACAAATTAAAGAGGTGAGTTAATCTTTGAACAGTGGTTTCTAAATACAATTTTGTAGAACTGGAACGAGCATAATGTGATGGCAATTTAGGCAACTTGTCAAAAAATTCTTTAAGGTATTCTTTGTCAGCATCTTTATCTGCTCTAAAAGAAGGTTTTTTCTTTTGTTTGTTAACTTCTGTTGAAGTAGTCATACCAAGATCTCCTTTTTTTATCCAATCCTGAACCGAAAATTCGCCCAAGCACAATGTTTGTAGAAACATCTTTTTGCAAACTTGTAGTTTCTCATTATTAATGGTTAAAAAATATTGCAAGGTTTTTTTTGGCCTACTGTCTTCTGTTTTCGTATAGGTTCTTTTTGTATTGCTCTTTGTTACATGGTTTATAACAAAAATTTTTCGTTGGTCCCAATTCATTTCATTCCAGAAACTTTTAAATATTCTAAGGCGATCTTCTTCAGTTATTTTTGTACAGTGCTTATTTTTTACTCTAATACATTCCTTTGATTTGCATTGGCTCTTTGGGAATATTATTAGTAACTTTGCCGTCTTTTCTACTGTAACCCATGTATGGTTGTCCTTCCATTCTTTGTCGCTTTGTTTTATTTTTGCCCTACCTATGCTCTTGACGCTTAATGCTTCGTTTTCATCCTTCTAATAGAACCCACAGAAACACTTTACTTTAACAAGTCTTAACCGCGACTAAAGCGCGTTACGAGGTATTAACTTAATCATTTAGTAACAGTCATTTGTGGGATACGATATATTCGAAATATTCCTGACTGTGGGTTAAGAGATATTTTCTGCAAAAATATGGCCATTTACTGTAAGAGGTATTAGAAATCCTAAATATTCACCAAGTAAAATTTTTGTTGTATACATTGCATTAATAGAGTTGTAGAATTCGGTTTACGCTAACCAATGCCACCAAAAACAAAAATTAGATTTTTTGTGGTTTACGAGGTATTAGTATTTCAACGACGAAATGGTACTTTTTGGAATAATTTTTAATTTTATTCCAGGCATTAGGAGTAATTTTTAATGTCTTTCAAGTATATGATGTAACTTTTCGTAGATTTCACTCATTTAAACTAGTTTTAGATTTGGTATATAATTTTCAATCTTTTCCAGGCATTTCACTTTTGAAAATTAAAAAATTACATCCTATCCCACTCGAGACATAAAAAATGACATCAAATGCCTGGAATATTTATCAAATCAAATAAAAAATGCTTCAACAGGAATCACACAAAATCAAGAGTTTCAAATTCACATGCCTGAACCGATAATTGCAAGTATAAACAGATGGAGTAAATATATATATAAACAAATTAAAATCATATCAGGGAGAGATAAAAAGATACAAGCGACTGCGACAGTTCTGCTTAATAACTTAAATGCAGAAAATAAATATACAATATTCATTCTCAGAGAGTCTCATTGAGGAATTCAGCAATGTCATAATAGACTTTCCCCAAAAGCAAAATTTTCACTCCCCTTCTAAACCCCTTGTAGATATTCGAAGACCTAATGCCTAGGGTAAGATAATTAAAGGCTTTCTTAGCAAAGTAAACAAATGACTTTTTCACCAAAGTGCTACATACAAGTAAATATTATTCACTTGTGTTGTAACATATGGTCGAGTAGGCACAAGTGAATGGGAATGCTTCTTATAGACTAGGCAAATACTTTCAAGCATGGAAGAGTTAAGATATTTTGTGAGATGAAAATTGGTTTACAAGACTGCCTAAAAGACATTTTAAACATGAACCTTAGAGCCCATTTCTATAGGATAAATATTAAAGGAAAACTGGTACAACCCCAGAATGCTATTCCATAAGCAATGTGAGACTCAACTAAGGAGAACTGAAAAGATATCAGTACAAGTGGATCTAAGTGATCGGAAAGCAGTCTCAAGGCATAACAACTAGAAGACAGATTTACCAAAAGAACCTTTATGTGTTCTCAACTCTTCAACTTTCAAATTATCATTAATTGTGAGAATTACCTTCTACTTACAGTGGGAAGTATTGGATCATGGTTTAAAGAGATGTTAGCTAGAGAACATTTAAAATTTAACATATTAGTTTTTGGTATGTTAAAGGCTGGGTTATTACTATTACACCAATTTCTTATCAAAAATAAATCAGAATTATTCATTTGTTCTAATACCCCAACACTACCTCCGTTCCAAATTGATCGAAGTATCATCAGCAAAAAAACCTAATATCTCTTCTGATCTGAATAGAGGCAAGATCGTTAATATAGATCAAAAATAGGAGGAGGCCAAGGATAACTGTCATGACACGGAGATGCGTTTCCTCCATAGGATACGATCGCATATTATTATGTAAGACTTGAACCAATTGAAAGCTAAATCTAAACCCATAAACCTGAAACTTTTTGAGCAACACTTTATGATCGACACAGTCGAATGCCTTCGAGAAGTCACAGAAAATTGCTGCTGAAAGGAGGTTTTCATTTGTACTGGTATTTCTTTGTAACATGGGTTTCTTGAGAGCAGATCTATTGCAAGCAATCTTTTGCTTTATTAGGATGCACTGTTGAATGCCTTGGAGAGAAGATATATGGTTGACTCAATATACACTGACTTCTCCAAGGCATTTGAAAAGGTTGATACCACCTTGCTGTGTCTTAAACTAAGGGAATATGGTGTGAATGAAGGATCCATGTTGCAATGGATAAAAAATAAAATCCTATTTAAATAATAGGGTCCAATTTATCAGTCATCATCCTTCAATATTTTCATCAATGAAATAAGACAATGTTTTCATCACTCTCAATGTCTTTTGTCGATGACCTAAAGAACTTTGTTAGCAAAAATAGCCCTGGGACAGTAGAAAATCTGCAAATTGACATGGACTGATTTAATCAATGGTGTAATGCAAATCAGATGTTTCTTAACTTTCAAAAGCATCAGTATATTCAGTTTTCAAGAAAAAAAACCCAGTGTAAAGAGTACCAATATGGTCAGAGACCTTGGAGTCTATTTTGATTCAAAGATATGTTTTAATTACCACATTGAGTATTATTGGTGTAACAAAGCATATAAAATGTTTGGCTTAGTAAGATCACAATTAGATAACTGCACTTCTGTTTGGTCCCGTTGATTGGATACAAACTTTATTCCTAGGACCATATTAGCTATGGGGACTTAAGTCAGTTTGATTTAAATTTCATATTCAAACTTATCAACAACCACTATTGAATCACCAGATATGTTATCCTGTATAATCCTTTATGTCCCTGTGGTTAATCTTAGAGAAAATAACAATTTTTACTTAAATTTGTATTGAACCTTGAATGGTCAACTGTTTCTTCTTAATAGGATGGTGTCACATACAAATCAGTCAAAACTTGATATATTTAATGTGTCTCTTAGCATATTCGAATTGCAACGAGTACCTATTAATAACAATTTATTAGATTAGGTTTAGGTAACTATATAAGTTTATCTGAAACTGTGAAATTCCTATTCCACATGTTGTGCTTATGTTGGGATACATGTTGAAGGAGTTTTGTTTTGTTATCGTCCTCTTTTCCAGTTTAGGTTTGCTGGCAATATAGGAATTCATAGCATATGGGAGTAATCTTGTATTTTTGGGATAAATTGTAGCAACATGTTTAGACTTTTCATAAAGACTGGTGTTTAGTATTTTCTCCAATATGGTGATCTTCCTGTTGACACCTGCATCAATGTAAAGTAGATTCTTGAATATTGGGACTTCATAAATGTTATTATGGTTCAGGATAAGAAATTGCGTTGTCGTTTAACGATAAAAACGTAGTTGTAAAAACGATGAGAAATTTTTGAGGTTAAAAGTCAACTTTGACATTTAACCTCAAAAATGATAAGAGGTTAGGTTAGGCAACCGCAAGTTGTGCCATTGTTATAGTTGTGCATTGACATAACGACATCAAGTATCGAGTATAAAAGAGATGCCATGCAGATTGCAGACTCTATGACCAATGGACCATCCCCATGGTCGTCTTCTTCAGAGGGGAGGTGTTACGTTACGCCACTGGTTCATCCATTCGACCGTTCCCAAATTTTAGCTGACAAAGAACTATAAGAAAAACGTTTTTGTGCCTGTGTGTGAACTTTTAAATAATCAGATTTGACTGTGCCGCCTAAGTCGCAAGATCGACTCAATTTTGTATTCATATTTTTTTAAAACAGTTTTTATATTTTAACATATTAAATTTTTTATTGAAAAAAAGGAAAGTCAACTTTGACATTTAACCTTAAAAATGATAAGAGGTTAGGTTAGGCAACCGCAAGTTGTGCCATTGTTGCCGAATTGTATGAACGATAATTTTTCAAAATCCAGCATTCGGATATGGCAATTTTGAACTATTAGAATTTTTACTCAAAGTGCGTAAATTTTTGTCTCTCATTGTCGTTTTATTTGGCATATTTTTCAATTCTTCCAGGCAGTTGAGGTCATTTAGCAGAAGAAATTGCTCAGCTTCCTGAAAAAGTAAAAATTCTTCTTCTCAGATAGTTTTTAACATTTTTCCAAGCAGTTCCCAGTTTTTTAGACAGAAGGTTTTTATCTGGTAGGAATACACTTATAATCTTCTGAACCCGGGAAAATCTTCTGAGAAATGGAAATCCTGAACCCAAGCGATCATTTTTTTCGTCTTAGATTGCCTGGAAGAAATTATAGGTTCAAAATCTTCTTCTTCGCAACCTTGTCCAAACCCTTGACCATCTGATTATGTTATAAATCCAATATATCACAAATTTAATTCTACAATTGACTAATGACCGACTTTTTTTATTTATTCGTACTCAGCTAGTTGTACCATACAAAACATTCCATACGTAATTACGTAATTAAAACACTATTGCCTCATGCCGTAAACTTAAACAAAAAATCCATAACCATTATCGTACCGACGAATTCGTGCTTGTTCCTAGAAACCGGCCGACACTTCCTGTTTCTTTGTATAAACCAGCAACATTTTAAAGGAATTCTTAATTATTATTACACTATTATACGATAATAGTTATTTAATGTTATTTTGAACAAAACAATTTAAATTACTTATTAATTACTTTGCCGAGGTGTCATATTCTTATCCGTTCACAATATTTAAAGTAGTTTAACCCGGAGTTTCGACAGATGATCTGAATTAAAGACGAAACTGCAGTCTTGTCGTCTGTCAACATGTGACAACCATGGGCGCTGTCAAATATATAATGTCAATGTCATTAAAGTCAAATGTCAAACTCTGTTGACGTCAACTGGTGGAAGTTAATTTGTCTCTCTCTATGAAGATATTAATCTAAAAAGGACTAATTAGGACGTTGAAATGGTTGGATCCACAGATTGTGAGGTTAGAACAGAGTCTGGAAGTTAATCTGCTAGTGAAATCATAACCTATAACTGTTGGTCCAATACGTCACTTGTCAATGTTAAATTAATTGAACTGGACACCCAGAAGAAAAAGTCTGATATAAGCCACACAAATATTATTCTAAAATGATTGCACAAGACTTATCACTAATTAAGGTTAACCTAAGGTTATTTCAAAACGGAACTTGGTTTTATCACCGCTAATAAGAGAGGTGACACAGCTTGAGATAAGGCAGCGATAGGAACAAAAATAAACAGCACGCATACAATGTATTATTATATCGGATTATTTACTTAAATAATTCAAAAATAACACTCCAGGAGACTTTTTGGAATGTTTGTTCCTGGTTTGAAGATATTGCGGAATGTTGCACCATGTTGATAACGAACGATGATGACTTTTCAAGTTTGTTTAGGGCCGTAGATCACCTGATGACTGGAATTTTTACGTTACTGTATTTACCGTGTGGTGATAAGGAGTCAGAAAAACCGAAGAAATGCTTCATCATTTAAGCACAAATTGTTAAAACGAGGAAAAATCCCATTGCTCTTGATTGACATATTTCTAGTAGTATATTTCTCAGAACATCCTTGCATTTAATTTGATTTGTAAAGATGGCTTCCATGCGTTACACACTTACTTGACATTTGCCAAGTGGAAATTTTTTGAACCCATAATGTGTTCTGTCATAAATGTCAAATTTTAAGGAGGGTGTGGAATTAAACTGCGATTGTAATTGAACCCTACACATTGTCAGGACATTGAACAACCTTCTATTTATTCTAGGGAGTTGAAAACGATCAGGTGGAACTGTCATCAAAGAAGAATTTTACCCGCCAAAATTTAAACTTACAAAATGGCTTGATATTTGACAAAGAGAAGGTCACGTTTTGAAATTTGTGACTTTGCTAAGTTCACGGGAATAACTTGAAAAAATCCCTTTTTACTTCTACACTAAAAAGTGGCTTTTAATGGTATTTTTCTGATATTTTCTGCATACATAGATGGCGTGGACAGGAAAGGAATGCTGTCAGCTCCCATTGACATGTGACACCTTTAATGCTTCGGAAACTATACAGATGCAATTCACCACATGAGCTGTCATAAATGTCAAATCTTATAAACTGTATTTAAATTCCAGGCAGTTGAAAAGGTTGGGTTGGTACAATCATTTTAAACTCAAAAGAGTGTTTATACCCGCCACGCACTAATTTCCTCTTACCCTCTCTCGTTCATGCCTTTCAGAATTTCTTACACCAGGCGATTTTGGTCTAAGCAACTCAGGACTTCTTCTTATTTCTGTACTAGTCCTCTAAACTGAAAACGGTATGACATTTGACAGAATCGGTTTTGGCATTTGTGACGTTAACAATATTGCTTATATGACATTTGGCAGTTGAATTGTTTATAATAATGTTGTATAAGAACTTTTAAAGGTTAACAGATCAAAAACCCCGACATTACGTAGTTTGCAACAAAAAAACTTTTAATCTTAAATAGGAAACGTTTGAAAGGGTAATTACGTAGAGGCGATAACCTTAAAACCTGATAACCTTTATAATGGAATATATTTATTCTTTGATAAGGGTTTTAATATCATACGTTCACTAAGTTTAATTAAGCCACCGCATCAAAACCTACATTATCTGTCAAAAGGATCATATAACCAGGTAGGACTGCCCTTTGAATAATTGAATAAAAGGGCCCATCTTTTAGGCTATTAGTAAGGACTTCCAGGTATGCATACCTTTTTTTCGAAACACCTGCACAGCCTTAGGTGGGATGATGTGGTATAAAATGAAAAGATTCATCTTTAAGGCAATGATTTACCAAACTATTGGCATTAACTGAGATTATATAACGCCGTTAATGATTCCGCTGGCATTCTTAAACGCACATGTGTGGTATGTCTCAACTAGGTCGTGTAAAAAAATGATCACGGAGGATGTCACAACTCTTCTTGATGCAACCATATAAAGCCGGTAGTTAAGAACATAATGTACGAATTGTGTCAGAAACGGTTACGACACACTGACAAACTTTTTATACAACGCCTAATTAAAATACAATGACTTCAAAGTCGCACGCAGCCGCTATTATAAACAATTTTGTAGGAAATTGTTTGTTATTGGCGGGTTAATTGCTTCTTTTATGCACTGGCGTACTTAATTGCTTAATAAATATTCGTCCCGGCAGTTGGTCACAGTTTAAAATCTGTGATAGATGACGTTGTTCACTTATATCATTGTCAACTGTCAGCCGGGAGCAATTTCATGTGTCAAATGTGTGAA
The DNA here is from genome assembly GCF_022605725.1 of Anthonomus grandis grandis. Classification (NCBI taxonomy): domain Eukaryota; kingdom Metazoa; phylum Arthropoda; class Insecta; order Coleoptera; family Curculionidae; genus Anthonomus; species Anthonomus grandis. The sequence goes on from NC_065552.1 coordinate 6,541,370, forward strand.
GTGTGAAGTTTTTAATTGTTTAAATTTGACATCTATGGGTGATAGATGGCGTTTTCATAATTCCGGTAATCTAATTGTCAATGTCACAAATGCTAGGGCGTTCTAGATTAATATTCCCTAAAAAAATTCATTTGTCAATTGTCATGTGGGAAGCAATCTGTCAAAGTCACATACTTTCTATGTGTCAAATATGAACTGTAAATATTTCAAAATTGAATGTTCCCATAACTCCGTTAATCCAATTGTCAATGTCACAAACGCCACGGCGGTCTAGATTAATATTCCTTAATTGAATTTAATTGTCATCTGTCATGCTGGGAGCAATCTGCAAATCTTCCATGTGTCAAATGTGAACTGTGAAGTTTTTAATTGTTTAAATTTGGGTGTGGCTAGTATAAGCTCTCTTTTGAGGTTAAAATGATGGTTCCAACTGCCTGGAATAAAACATGTATTCTTCAATTTCCTGATGATTTCTAAAATATTTCGTAATAAAACACAATCTGTCAAAACTTTCGATATCTCAAGTGTCAGGCATTGGAGTTACGCGTCACCTTTCTCCCAGGCAACAAGTGGTTATTTTTTTTCCTTTCCTCATGAACCAATTCCCAGATCCCTTCCCACCCCTAGCCGGTGGTTAGCTTATCCTATTCACGCCGGTATCCAGGCCGGATTATGCCGGATGCATCGTGTGAGAAGCAACCCTACAACACAATAGGGCGAGGGTGTAAAATATTCAAATAGAACCAACCCCTCGCTCAGAAATTGCTTTGAATAGCCATAGCAGCTTAGACCATAGCCGTTCCCTAAAGAAACTTAGAGGACACGAAAGGAAGAAGAAGAAATGTCAGGCAGCCAACTTGATCTTCTGCATAGCATCCAATCAGAGCCAACCGAGATAGAATATCGAAATTGACTTCTACTGCCATAATGCCAAATTGCCAATATTTTTCTATAATCGATGTGGAATAGATATTTTCTTGGGCGATTCTTTGTCTGGGTTATTGCGTTAGTCATGCAGACCTAAGCCACATCCTGAAGTCAGCATCTATAAATACCCAACCCATACCGAACAACGAATTTCCCAAGCCATAAGTCATACTAAAACCGAACGGAAATGCCGGTTAGTGTCGGTCTTGAAAAAAAAACTTTAATGGGTTAGCAAACACAATAATAATCGAACTGACGTTCGCGGAAGTTAGTGAAGGTTAAGTTGGGTTTCGAAATTATTTACACTGGCTTAAGTTTCCGGTATTAGCATGTGTGTTAACTAAGTGAACTGCAAATTGTATTTATATCATATAAGATTATTCCCTAACGTAGATTAGGTAATAATCGCCAATAAACGTGAATAGATAGTGAGGATACACGTCAGATTTCTACCGGCTAAATTAAGGCAACAGGAAACCGTGTGCTTTACCCGTCGTAAATACCGGCGATGTTTAACATATCGGTAATTATAGCTCGCCTTTCAATTTCCTAAATGATCACTCAATTTCATGTGACATAAACTCGGGTGACGTCAGCTTCCTAGTCTGTTATCACGGTATATAGACAACTTACGCTTTATCAGAGCACCTTAACGTTAATTTTTTAACGAAAAGGCGCCACTAGTGACCAAAATCGGAAGCTTTCTTAAACTGTCGTGGCTGTCAAAATAATATTAGCCTATAGATTTTATACTGTTCCAATGTTGCTAGAATATTTTTAGTTTAAGTGTTGTTTTCTCGGTTCGATTCCTGGCATTGATAAATGTTTCAATTTTCATTAAAGATACAGTTGAAAACAGCAGTAATCCTGAATAAGCTCTGGGAACAGCAGGACGGAATAACTGTGAAAATTGATCTTTGCTTCCCATTTTACTGTCTTCCAAATGTTCATTAAATAGGTTGAATATTCAGGTTGCTTTCTGTTCTGAAATCTGTTCATCTGAAAGCTTGAGGTTATGAGTCAGAAGATTTTTTTTAATTTGAAGTTACATCAGAATATTGTGACTTAAAAGCCGTTAAATTTTATACTAGTCCAACGTTGCCAGAATTGCCGGTGAGGTTCAATGGTGCATTCGGTTTGATTCCTGGCATTGATAACAGTTTTTTTTTTAAATTTCACTTTTGCAAAAGTAATAACAACAAACAGTGCCCCCAGTCGGGAAATATCCAATTACCTCTAGATTTACCAAAATACCTTTCATTTGACTTAGTGTGGTCTTTTATTGTCTTGAGGATGAATGATAGATAATCAAAACGTTAAATGTACACTTTGATTTCTGCTCCCTTGAAAGTATCAGTTTGAGTTATGTTAGGTCATTATAGTTTAAATCTAGCAACACTGGTTGGGCGTATAAACTTACTTGTTATTCATACCTAGTCCTATCGAGATTTTGTACTTCGACGAACTTGCCTTTGTCCTGAGGATGGCTTGTAAATAGTCGAAATGTCGAATAATGTTCAAGTGATTTGTTGTCCTTGCGTAACAGATCAGGAAGTTTAAGGTTATGTCAAAAAATTGCAATTTAAATCTGACAACATTGGATTGATTGTAAATTTAGCAGCTATCTGTAGAGATTTTGCATCCTTACAAGAATTTGCATTTGTCCTGAGGACGGCTTGAAAACAGTCGAAAAGTTGAATAATGTTCAGACAGATCTTTGTTTTAAAACGTTTTCACTTAACCATTTTTTCGAGTCCAAGAAATTTGAGATTATGTGAAAATATTGTCATTTAAATCTGGCGACATTGGATTAGGATGTAAATTTAGTAGCGCTCATACTTCATCAATATTTTGTACTTGTGCAACCTTTCTGTGTTCTGAAGATGACTAATTCATAGTCGAAACGTCAAGTAATTTTCGGTTAGATTTCTCTTATAAAACCTGCTCTCTTAACCAAGTTTCTTATGTTTAAGATTATGTTCCTAAGTTAGGTATGTTATATGGTTTAATACTGGCAAAACTGTATGTCACATCTACGTATACATATCGAAGCAAGTTAAAGTTGGTTTTAGTTGTATGTCTGTTCTTTTAAGCATTTTTCCGGGTTCCAAGTTTAAGCTTATATTAGACCATTGTAGTTTAAAACTGGCAACACTGCATGAGTATGTAAATTTAGCCGTTAGTTAGTAATACTCCTGTGAATATTTCGTACTTTTACAACATGTCTATTTGTCCTGAACATGGCTTATAAATAGTCGAAACGTCGAATAATGTTTAAACGGATTTTCGTTCTGAAACCCCCTCAATTAATCATTTCCATGTTCAACAAATTTGAGGTTATGTTTGAATTTTACAACATTGGATTGGCATGTAAACACTGGTATGCATTTAGATCCTAGTCATACTTAATCGGATGAACGCCGGATTAGTATTTGCATTTAGCCGTTAGTCATACTTATGACTTCCACTAGCAGAGGTCATCTTTTACCAACAAAAAGTCACGAAATTAAACAAATTGCGTTATTTAAATTTACAACCAAAAAAAAACGATATTTCTCTATCGTAAATATTATTATCAATATTAAGTACACTCGCCCGTTTGCATTTACTTATCGCCTTTTTTTTATTTCGCCAATAATAAATTTTCAATTCCTGTTAGCGGTGGCAGTTAGTAGATATTAAATATGCTTTTGCGAAATCGTTAATTCACGTATTTCGTTTTGTAACCGGATACGAGAACCAAATATCGTAAGCGAATTCAATATGGTGAGTTAATGTGCTTTGAATTGATTAAAAGTGTGGGATTTTGCTGCGGTTTACACCCTCGTGATCTAAGGAAAGTATGTCCATTCACACACGCTTTTCATCGATCATCTCCTCTCTGTCTTCAACAGTTTCTTTATCTTCATCTAAGCCACCTTCAGTATCCTCCATAGACTGTAACAATAACTGTGTCATCAACTGTTTCACAACATAACGGTCCGTTTAGTCATCTTACAACACCAACTGACTTGACTAACCTGAACTTTTCCTTTTCAGAAGAGAAAAATGAAACTGGTCCCCGGCCCCTTACCCCCGATACCAACCACGACGTCTGGGTCGCTGCCCTTAGGCCTCCCGTTCAGCCCGGACTTACTGTGGGGCAGGTACCCACTAAGCTTCCCGTCTATGGGAGGCAGCCATCCCTCCTCCCCCCTTTGGGACTACAAGAGTCAACTTCCCGGATCGTTGTCTTCTGATCCGCGCATGTGGAGCAGGGAAGATGTCGCTATATTTCTAAGGTAAGCGGTTTGGTAAGATTTTATGTGGACACGATGCTTATATTCTTATTAATTTTTAGGTGGGCAGAACGGGAGTTCGACCTACAGCCGATTGATATGGATATGTTCCAGATGAACGGGAAGGCGATCTGTCTGTTAACTCGTACGGATTTGTCGGAACGTGCTCCCGGATCTGGAGATGTTTTACATAATGTTTTGCAAATTTTGATGAGGGATGCTAATAATTTGGTGAGTATTATTTTTCTGATATGCTAAGGGATTTTTTGTCCATTTCAAGATCACTAGGATTGCTCACTTTTCCAGGCATTCTTATACCTCTGAAACTCGTTTAATTGTGGAGTATTTAGTGTGCGTTATTCCACGCAGTTGAAGGTTATTGCTTGGAAAAGTGAAAAAATTATTTTAACCAATTTTTCTTCTGAAGCTAATGGAGTAATTCTCGACGTTTTCCAGGCAATTAAATTTAAGTCCTTTTTGTGCCTCTTCCAGGCACTTCTTAACGGTTTTCTCCAGAGCCTGGAAGTGGATAATCTGCAAAGGCCTGGAAAAATAACAATATTTGTTCATAGGCCTTAGTTGAACAATGTCAGCAATTAAATTCCTGTAAAAGTGGTGTTTTGGGGGTAAATTGGTCAAATTCTGAAGAAAACTTTGTTTCTAGCCAACGTTTCGAATTATTTTTAGTTCATCTTGAAGGTTCTATATTGTATAGAAAGAAATGGTGTTCAAAAATTTTTTTGAAACTATTGTTTAAAAAATATCAGTTATGTATGTAACTGATACCATGAACATCATTAAATTTCAAGAAGGGAGGAAGCGAAACTATGAAAAACACTTACCGAAATCAAAGTTCTCTTGCGTTAAATTAAAATAGCATTAGAGGGATAAAAACATAAATATCACAAAGTAAGACCGGTTACGTACAAGAGGCAATACAATTAAAATATATCATCACATAACAGTTTTACCACTAACCAATACTCTTATTTTATTCTCGACACATGTTTCGCTTACTGATGTTAGCATCTTCGGGAGAAGATAAACTAAAACTACTTATCAGATGTCTACGAAAGTTTAGCAATATTCAAAAATCAAAAAAACCATTCTTAACAGGGATAAAGGTACAATCCCTTAAAGTCAATTTTATCGTTTACTTAGAGTTTAAGGTTTGTTCAGCCATGGTTCATTGGGTTTTTCGTAGTTACATCTTTAGTATTGTAATGTTTTCCCGTTCGTTAGGTGTGAATTAAAACAATCAAAAATAGTCAAATAGATTATTCACACACACTACGAAACCCGATCACTTACTCCTACTCGAAATATTTACTTTCATCGTATTTATTTATGTTTGACTTAAATCTCGCCCCAATATTCCGATCTGTACTTCACTGAACTGACAACTATCGGTGATGCGGCTCCTTATATACTCGGCAGAACGCTGTTCCGGAAGATTCTCGCCGACCTTCGAGATGTCGTGCGGTGTGCCACTCGTGTCATCCCGAAATGACGGAGAATCAGCTGGTTTCTCGGTCTTTACAATATCGTTACAGTATATAAGGCCACTTGTAAGTAGTTTTAGTTTAATTTTAATGTTCTCCCAAAGACGCATCTCTAGCTATACACGTGTCAAGAATAAAATAAGCAGTTTTGGTTAGTCATACAACTGTTTTGTGATTTGAGTGTCACATCAAAGGTTTCAACCATAGGACCAATAAAATAGATGATTTGAACAATTCGGTAGACTAGAGAATTCAATACTAGATGTAAAAACTACAGAAGAGATAATAGACATGGTTTAAGATTTTAGGATTAGAGTGTTGTTGCTTTATTGCGGTATTTAAGTAGATAATTTACATATTAAATTTTAGTAAGCAGATCTTAGGTTTTCAGTGCCACATTTAGATAAAGTTATTAAAGTTACTATGTGGTGTCTAATTAGGAACTTTTGTTGATCAAGAATATTTGTATTAGAAAGAGTTTTGCAGTTGTCTAACATGTTCAACTAGTGCTGTAGGGTGAATAACATTTCTCTTTAAAATATCTCTTTTTTCTTTAATATGTTCTTGGAGATATCTACCAGTTTTTCCTAGATAACTTAAGAGTTTTACTTTTCTTTGTGCTAAACAACCTGCATCCTATAGTGTTAACTTTACTGAATGCGATTTTTATTTGCTCGCAGTTAAAGAGCATAAATGAGCTAACCGTTCCGATAAACCTTTAATATACGTGATCGTAAAGCTTGATTCTTGGTTCTGATGTTTGGTTTGGGACTCTGGTGATCTGATGTTCACTGGTGATGGATGTATAGTTACGTTACTATATAGGAACTTCCTAATAAGGAAGGGTGGATAATTATTTTTAGTTAAGAAAGGCACAGGAAAATATAGTTTACTCAGACAAGTTTTTTATCATTCTATTATAAAAAAAATAGAGAAAAGTAGGTTTTTTTCTATCAAGTTTACCACCCTGTAATGTAAAATCTGGGTTTAGGACATATGTTCATTGGAACTTTTTTGCTTGATTTCGTCCAAGGAACACGCCACTGAATTTTGTCGGAATATTTAAAAAGAAGCACTCTTTATAAACAGCGGATAATATAAACCTCTTCTAGGCCAAGACGTATTTTCTCTGTTACAGAAAAGAACTTTGCTATTCTTGTAAAAAGACCTTTAGTAATATTTTGTAACGGTCATAGGAAAGAACTATGGCAGAGAAATTTACAAAAAAAAACCAAAAAACCAAAAACTCCTGGTATAGGAGAAATGCTTTCTATTTTAAAAAGGAATCTTATGATTTTTGCATAGAGCTAGTAGAGAAGTGAATTTTACGGACACTGAAAAGGACTTTTATTACTACTCTAAAAATTCTTCGTACCTCTTAAAAAAAGTCTAAGAAACAACTCTCTGCTGGGATTTTTCTCAGTGCAAACATTAGTGTGCTCAAGGTCTAATTTACCATTTTTTGAGATCCTTATTGGTGGCTCTTCATTTGTCACATCGAGTGCTATATTTTTTAATATAAAAGATTTACGTAGATCACACTTTACTCTTGGATAGAATGGAATCCTATGGTGTAAGGGGAGTAGTGTTGAGCTGGTTTGCATCATTTTTGGCAGATCGCTCACAATATCTAACAGTAAGGGATAGCTCCGGACCTAATATGCGGTCTGAAAACCTTAAAGTGGACATTCGGGTCCCACAAGGTTCCGTATTGGGCCCGTTGTTGTTTCTTTTATTTAATAATCTCTTGCCTAAGGCAATAACCCATAGTGTCATCACCATGTATGCTGATGATGCATCTGCGCTGGTCCGAAGACAGAACATGGAAACAATTGATGTATCTGCTGGAAAAGCCATCAGACAGGTTTATTTTAAATCAACTTTACTTGAACAATAAAAAGACTAATTACATGGTTTTCCATGCATGTCATAGTCAAATAAATAGTGATATTAATTTATGTGTAACCAACGATAACGATTGTTTGAAACGCCAAAAATCAGTTAAGTTTCTTGGCTTAACATTTGGATGATTCACTTTTTAGGGAATCTCATTGTGCTGAGTTGTCGATGAAGCTCGGTAGTGTATGTTATGCCATTAGGAACCTTAGGGTGGTAATGGAAATTAATCAACTAATTTGTCTATACCACGCTATTATACACTCACGAATTTTGTACGGTATTCAGCTCTGGGGCTGTACGTCTCATGCACGTCGAGTATTTATTAGATTAGACAGATTCTTGTATTGTATTGGTGTATTTTCCCGTAGTATCTGAATATAGAATTTTTACGGTCCCGTGTGTGTATATATTTAAAGTTTGCTTATGTTTTTAATAATTTTAATTCCTTTACTGTTAATGGTAGTTTTTATAATTACCCAACTCATTCGAGAAATGACTTGTCCATGCCTCATAGCAGGCTACTTATTTCTAAAAAATGTGTATTAAGAATAGGTCCAAAACTATACAACAAATTACCGAATGATATAAAGATTAGCAAAACCGTTTCGATATTTTAAAAAAAGTTAAAGGAATTCCTAGCCAATAAATGTTTTTATGATGTGGATAGCTATCTAGCCGATTAGGCAGTAATGTCACTTTACTTTTGACTATTTTAACTTTTTTTTTGTAATATATAGTATAGGTGGATATTTTTGAATTTTAGTTATCTATTTAGTTAGCAATATTTTTTTCTAAACTGTGACGAAATCCATACAATTTGTGTCTATAAATAAAAGTTTTGATTTGATTTACTGAGGAATAACCTGCGCCTATTTAAATGCCTGGAAAAATTAAACAAATTGATTGCAATCCTAAGCTGAACAATGTCACCGTCAAATTCCTGTAAAAGCTTATTTGATGAATTAGTTAATCTTCTGCTTGAACTATCCTAACCTCACATTTTCTTCATTACAGCGACTGCTACCGAACAGCCCGATAACCCCCACCTCACGCCACGCGTACCCACTCTCCCCGCACCCCACTTCGGCACCGACGACCCCCTCCTGGAATCTCCCGATCACGTCGCAACCGTCCAGCGACTACCATAACAGCCACGCGGCCAGTTTAGCTGCGCACATCATGGCGCAGAGCAACAGCGTCACCCTAAGCCCCGCCCCGTCCGTGGACAGCCAATCGGGAAGCCCGAACCATCCCGATGCGCCGATGAGCTTCGGACATAGCATTTTTAGCGCGAACGGCGGCAGCAGTTCAAATGGGAGCAATTCGAATCCCAGCGACAGTGACGAGGATGAGAAGTTCATCGAAACGAAGAACGGTTACGTGGGGAGTCCTCCAAATACCCCCGGTTACATGAACATGCCGCAGATCTCGTTTTTGACGCCACGCAGTCCGAAACAGATGGAGAATCTGGGCAGTCCCGGGATTTATAAGAGGGAGTTCTTTGGAAGCGCTGAAGGATCTGAGCCTAATACCAGTGAGTAATACGAAACTATAATTTTCCTTAGTCCGCTCATCCTCGCAAAGTGACAATTTTAACGAAACGTTTCTTCTTTTTCAGATGGTCGTCTCCTGTGGGACTTTTTGCAACAGCTGCTCAACGATCCGGCACAGCGGTACACGAGTTATATCGCCTGGAAAAACCGAGAAACTGGTGTTTTTAAGATCGTAGATCCGCCCGCGTTAGCGAAACTGTGGGGCATCCAGAAGAACCACTTGTCGATGAACTACGACAAGATGTCGAGGGCGTTGAGGTACTACTACAGGGTCAATATTTTGAGGAAGGTGCAAGGAGAACGGCATTGTTACCAGTAAGTATTTCTATTATATAAATATTAAGAATCGCTGGATCAAGTGTTCTTTGTACGTCGGTGTCTGTGCTGTTCCTCAATGTTGGCCACAGTTCGTTGTTTCCGTTTTCCTCTTTTAATCCCTTTTCCTCCTTTGATATTTTGATTCTTTTTTCTATTAAAGTTCTTCCTTTTCTTCCTTATTTATTTATTCCTTTTTTTTATTCTTCTTGTTTTACACTTTTATACCTTAGTTCCACTCATGGTTTATTGGATTTTATGCCCCTATTTTTCTTCTTTTCCTTGTAATTTTTCATATATCTTTTTACCCGCTTTCTTCCACCTATTCTTCTTGATATCCCATTGCTTCATTCTTCTTTATTATTAGTTTTCCTTATTTTTCTTTTTTTTTTTTGTAATTTTCTACCTATTTTTTCTCTCTTTTTATGTTCACCTTTTCTACTCTGCGTCCTCACTACTTCATATTTTATAAATTAATGCCATTCTTTAGTTTCTCTTTAGCCATTTTATGATTTTTTTTCATCACCTCATTTTTTCCTTTATCTTTTAATATTATTTTTTTGTTCTTCCTTTTCTTCTTACTCTACGCATTTTTCAATCAAATTTTCTGCTAGTTCCTTTTTGCTTCTATTTAATTCTTCTTCTGACTTTGTTTTTAGCCATTTTTTGTAACGGCACAGCTCTGCTCTTCGTCTTCTTCTTCTTCTTGTCACACATTTTGAAGTATATTAGCATCATTGCTTCTCTTCATCTTCATTTTTTCCTTCATTTCCATCTTTCATTGTTATTTTGGTATTTAATTTATTCCTTCTACCATCTTTCGCCTCTCTTAGTCTTCCTTCTCTTTGCACCCCAAGCATGCATGTACAACCAACAATGCATGGACAAAACCCTGTAGCTCTGTTCCATCATCACAAAATTTTAAATTATAATCTACAGTATGCTTTAAATATTTAAAAATCGTTTTTGCACTTATACATGCCAGTTATACATGTTATTAAATTGACTTAAGAAACTAACAGAAAATGATATATCGGGTCTCGTCAACACTGACAAATACATAAACCGATCAATCTTTGGTATGGGATCTCTGTACTATTAAAGTTGTCTTTAACCTCATCAAAATTTACTTTAATTTCCATAGGAGTCTGGGCTGCTTTGGCATCTAACATTTTCAATTTCGTCAATAACTGAAGAATATATTTTCTTTGAAAGTTATAATGCGATTCTTAGTTAAAATCAACCTGCATACTTAAACATTCCTTTATCCTTAATCTTAAATCTCAAGCTCAACTCTGTCTTTACCTTATTACATTCAGCTTCATTATTTAAGAAAACAAGAAACTTCGTTATTGCAGTTAAAGAATTATTGACCTTAATATAAAGATATGCTTCATGCTTGGACCTTTAATAACATCCTTTAACAACCCCACCTCAAGTAAAACATTAATTACCCTATCATTCCAAGCCCTAGATGCTTGTTTAAAACTAAATAGATCACTTTTTAACTTGAAACGTTGATTTGGATTATCATTAGCCTCTGCATAGGCTTATAGCATTTGCATATACAAGAATTACGTCTAATCCTAGTTTTATAGACAAACCAAATATTAATCTTAATGTAGAATAGCATATAACAAGTGAGAATGTCTCGCCATAATCTATGCCAGCCCTTTGTGAAAAGCTTTCTTGTTTCATAAGTTTAAATCATACCTTCTTTCTTCTTATTCTTTTTTTATTTTATTACTAATTTTGTTCTTCCTTTTATTCTTCATTGCACTCTCTTCTCCTTGTTACACAAATTGAACTTCATCCCTATACCTTCATACTTTCCTCTCTTTTTATTAATCGAGCTTTGATTTTCTTCTTCATATATTCATTCTTTTTTCCAGCTCCATTCTTCTGCTTGTTTTATTTATTTTTTTTCCTTCTTTCTTCATCTCCCTCTACCCCTCGTCACACAAGTTCGTCTTATTTATTCCAGTCATATTTTCTTTCCTCATCTCTTTCATTTTATTTTCCATTTCTTTTTCTTACACTTCTAGCGCGACGTTGCCAACATATGTAGTATGTAGAAATTTCCAAAATTAAAATAAAATTACTTATAATCATTATACTGGGGAGTCCAAATAATTGAACCATGTTCAAGTTGTGATCTGACCAACCTATGCGGTTAAGTGAACATACGCTGACTTAACCGCTTTCAGTGAAAGATCCTTACATATCCTCAAAGTAAATCCTAACATCCGCTGTGACTTACCTGCTTATTGGTTGACATGTTCATTAAAATTTAATTGACAATCAAAGAGTACTCCCAAATCCTTGGTTTGTTCTTTACTTTGCAGAAACTGACCATCAATTGAATAAGATGAACACCTTACTCTTCTTTTTACTTAACGAAATTTTGAAATGTTAAGATCTAACAAGTTACATTTACGCTAATTAGACAAAGTGTCTAAATCCCCCTGAAGTAAAGCCACATCCATATCATTAAAAATTATCAAAAATACAAAAAAAAAACATTAAAAATTCACAATGTTTTATACAATCTTTAAGGTCATTGGCAAATAGACCAAATAGCGAAGGGGAACAGTGGCCGCTCTGAGGGACTCCAGATTTTCCACCAATCACTCTTGGCGTAAATTTTACCAATTTTTACCATTCGATCACAAACAAAACTAAGCTACGCCCCTTGCAAACCCAGAAAACCCTGTATTTATTAACTTATTGAACAACAGCAGATAAACAAAAGTGATTTACTTTGTCAAATGCCTAGGAGAAGTTGATATATATGGCTGCAATCTGATACCCCCTTTCCAAAGCACCCAACCAAGAAAACCTAAGGGTTTGATGTTGTGAGTAGATTAGTTACTGTAGATCGGCTTCCTCTAAACCAATGCTGTTCATCGATTATTAAATCTTTATATTGCCAATTTAAGTAGTTAGAGACTTAAAAACTGAAGTTATCAAAAACTTTTGAAAAGATTGACATAACTGTATAGATTAGTATAGATAGTATAGCCTTATCGATATAAATATCTTCTTAATTTTCCAAAAATTTAATATCTTCTACTTCAATCAAATTAATACTGATAGAACGTATCAACTAACAAATCATCCAAATGCAACAAATATTAAATAAGCGTTTTTCTCTTTCAGATTCCTGCGTAATCCTGCCGAACTAAAAAACATCAAAAACATCTCGCTGCTACGACAACAAATGTCGCCGACGGCAACGAAATCGACCCCCGCCCAAATTCAAATCATCCCCCAAATAACGATAAAACCGGAACCGATGGAACAACAGCCGCAACAACAACAACATGAACAACCGCCTCCAATGATGCCCGCCGCGGTACCGTCTCACATCAAACTGAGCGAGCAAGTGCAAAAGCAGAGTATAGCAGCGTTGGCGCAAAACGTGGCCAACTCACAGCAAATGAACGAGGAGAGGCTCTATCATCACTCCTCACAGCCGGAGGATAAACCGACCGATTTAAGTATGGACGGTCCTACGGATTTGAGTAGCGGGAGTAAGAAAGTGAGTATCGTGTGCTCGCCGGATCAGCCACCGTTCGGAGGAGGAGGGCGCTAGTAGGTTTAAGTGAGGAGTGTGATACGGTATGAGCGAGAATGTTTTTATAGCTTTAAAGACTTTTTTTTTTGGGAGAATTTGTTTGTTTAGTTTTACCCTTGTGCCAATAAGAGTTAAAAAGTGCAAGAAAGGTGATGATTATTTGTTTCGTCGTGTATATAATAGAGTTTAGGATGTTTATTATTATTATTTTTATAGTGCAATTTGTTTGTTTTTTTCTCTTGATTTACGTGCCAAACTAATTTAATAATTTTTTTTTTGTGCAAGTCTGGCAGCTTTAACTACTTGTAATCGAAAAGAAACAACGACAATAACAATGAAAATTTAATGTACAAAAAAGGAAAAGAGACAGACTGGGAATCTTTTGATTGAATTCACTATTATATTAGCAAAAAAAAAAGAAATAGGAACATTCCATTGAAATTTTTGTGGATTCAAGATTAATGTTCATCATTAAATACTGGGTTTAATAATAATTATATCGCCCCGTAGATTTAAGTGAAATGTTCTCTGTGATCTCTTCACATATTAACTCAGACCTGAGTGTGATTTATAAGAAAAAAAATTTAAATATTTTTAAAAAGTTTATAATATTTACAAAAATTTAAGGCAAGATTTTAGGGTTTTACGAGGATGTTCTGATAATACGCATGTATATAGATTTGTTATAAGTGATTTAAATAAAATAAAGATAATTTCTTTTATATTAAAATATGAATTTTACTGTGTTTTTTTTTACCTATAGATTATCCTAAGAATGCGCGGCAGTATGATCTTACACATCTTCAAAAAAAAAGTCGAAAAGATGACTAAATATACACAAAGATTAAACTTCCCTATTTATCCACTTTCTTTATCTACTCCACTTTTTTTTATCTCCTCCTCCTTCTCCTCTAGCCTGTATCTATCCACTCCTGAATGTAGGCCTCTTCCAGTGCTTTCCATGTTTGTCTATCTAGGGCAGTTTGGAGCCAGTTTCTCCCTGCTATTCGTTGGATGTCGTCCCGCCACCGCGTTGGTGGCCTTCCCGCATTTCTTTTTGTGGCTCTTGGGCGCCATTGCATGATTTTGTTAGTCCATCTAGATGAGTCTTGCCTTGCAACGTGACCTGCCCATCTCCATTTTAGTTCGGCTACTCTTCTCATAACATCCGTTACCTTTGTCCTTTTTCGAATCTCATCGTTTCTAATGTGGTCTCTTAAGCTAGTTCCCAGCATGGCGCGCTCCATGGCTCTCTGGGTTGTTTTGAGTCTTTTTGCGCTCCTCTTTGTCAGTGTCATCGTCTCAAGTCCATACGTTGTAACGTGTAATATGCAAGCCTCGTAGACTTTCCGCTTAAGATTAATTGGGATGCTTTGGGATTTTAAAACGTATCCTAGTCTTCCGAATGCTGCCCAGCTAAGTCTTGTTCTCCGGGATATTTTGGCTGTTTGGTTTTGTTTTCCCAGTCTGACAGCGTGGCCCAGGTATATGTATTCCTCGACGTTTTCGAGAGCGTGGCCTTCTATAGTTTTTACTGTTTGTTCGTTGGTCATTATTTTGGTTTTGTTTAGATTCATCTTGAGTCCGATTTATTTTGATGTTTCTTGCAGTTCTTCCAACATATATTTTAGCTCGTTGATGTCATCTCTAATGACAACAATATCATCAGCAAATCGAAGGTGACTTAGTCGAGCTCCATCTACGTTGATACCTTTATTTCCCCATGGCAGCTTTTTAAACGAGCTTTCCAGTGCCATCGTGAAGAGCTTAGGGGATATGGTATCTCCTTGACGGACCCCCTTTTCTATCTTGATCTTATTTGTTGATGCTTCTTCGTTGATGGTCACTTGTAGTGTTGCGTTGTCGTAGATGTGTTTTATAAGTTTGGAGTATCTTGTGTCAATTCTTGCCTCATCCATTGCGTTCAGGACAGCCCAGGTCTCGACAGAATCGAACGCCTTCTCGTAATCGACGAATGCCATGTGCAGAGTTATGTTATACTCGGAGCATTTCTCTATTAGAGTACGAACGGTTTGTAGATGGTCATTTGTACTAAATTCCTTACTGAATCCTGCTTGCTCGACTGGTTGATAGAAGTCAAGTTTATTTGTCAGCCGGTTGGTCAAAACTTTTGAAGAGAAGTTTGTACAAGTGTAAAAGAAGACTGATCGGTCGATAGTTTGCAATATTGGTGTTGTCCCCTTTTTTGAAGATGGCATTTGCCAAGATTCCGGTATTTTCTCTTTGCTAATACATTTGTTTAAAAGGAGACAAAGGGCATGCTCAAGCGCTGCTCCTCCCATTTTTAGCATCTCAGCGGTAACGCGGTCTCCTCCAGGTGCTTTCCTATTTTTCATTTGTTTCAGGGCCTTTCTTAGTTTTTCTGGTATATCTTCGGATCCAACGTTCCGAATTTCTTGCCAGGCGATGTTTGGTTTAGGCAGGGTTGATGTATACAAGTCCTTGTAGAAGTCTTGAATGACATTTATTACACCTTGTCTATCTGTAACCGTTTCCCCATTTTTATTTTTTATTTTAAAAAGTGTTTTCCTTCCTCCAGACATATTTGACCTGAGTATTTTCATGTTTGAGTTTTTTTCAATAGCTCTTTCTATTAGCTGATTATTATGAGATCTTAGGTCTTTTCGACATTCTTTGTTTATTATTTTAGATATCTCCATGTATTCATTTGAGTCTCTGGCAGTTCTTTTCCTTTGGTCTATTAGCTTCAGTGTGTTTGGGCTTAGTTTGGATGGTTTTTTTACTTTGTACTTACAGCAAGTTTTCTTTGTTGCTACCTGGATACTGCTCGTTATGGTCGTTGATAGCTCGTACAGTTCCATTTTCTTCAGGTAATTTAAGTTGTGCAGTTTGGCTTCTAGAATAGTTTGGTATTCGTCTACCTTTGACATAAATGTTTCAGTGGTTGGATACTTTCCTTTTTGAACCATCTTTTTCCTTTCAGCTTTAGTGTTGATTAGCAATCTTGTTAGGACCAATCGGTGGTCGCTGCCTGTATCGAAAGAGTTTAAGACAGACACATCTTGGCATATGTCTCGTCTGTTGGAAATTATATAGTCTATTTCGTTTTTTATTTGTCCGTCCGGGCTTCTCCAAGTCCACTTTCTCTGGAGGGTTTTTTTGTAAAAGGTGTTCAAACAGTATAGATTTTGGTGTTGGAGGTATTCTAGTAGCATTTCTCCTATGTCGTTTCGGTTTCCTATACTATATGATCCTATATTTGGTGGATCGTCTTCGTTTTTCCGGCCGATTTTCGCGTTAAAATCTCCCATAATGATTTGAAACTTGGCGTTTTCCGACCTTTGAGCTGTCTCGATGTCTTCATAAAATTGTTCGACTTCTTGGTCTGGAGAGGAGCTTGTAGGGGCGTATACTTGGATTACTTGCATGAAGCATCTTTTTATTGATCTTTAATATAATGTATATTACTCTATTTGAAGCAGCCTCCGTTTTAGTGACTAGGTGTTTTAGTTTTTTGTTTATCATGATCGCCACTCCACCAATATGCGAGTTTGTGTCAGCGTTCTTCTGATATAATAGGTGTCCAGACCTAAGGGTGGTCACACTCTCTCCTTGACGTCTAGTTTCACTTAGGCCAATTATATCCCATTTGATATGCTCTAGTTCGTTTTCCAGGATCTCAAGGTGTTCCTTGGATCTCATGCGGGTGTTATACGTAGCAATTTTGATTTCGATCTTTGAAGCGGGGTTGATGTTTGGGTTTATTGAGTTTTTGCCTCCCCCAGAATCCATGAGGCGGCCGACTTATCAGTGCGAGATTCTGAGTTTTTCACTCTACTCGCCTGGGGTATATCTGTTTTAGAACTCAACATTGGAAGGGTTTTGGCATTAAAAGGCCACGCTTGCCTAGCGGGTTGGCCAGTTTTGGTTTCAGCCGCCCACTTTGGGTCAGGCGCTGTTTTGGACCGCTCCTCTGGAGTCAGACACCCACACCTGTTTGGTCCGCGGGAGGTATTTGATTTCCCTCCTACCACCCATATCTGGAAGGCATTCCCCTATCCGCCACCTGAGGACGCGCCCTCTAGGGGTTACAGGTTCCCCCGAGGGTTTTTTTTTCTACCTACTTTCTATCTACTTTCCCTTATTTCCCGACAAAAAAGTTAACAATTTTTTTTCGTTAAGTTCCATTTTTGGTGCGATTACGGTTAAGACAGTTGCATTTTACGAGTTCACGTGCCTCGACCAGTCATAAGTGAGATTGACTTTGGTTAAGAAATTACTTCAAATTGGATTTCCTCAGAAATTGGTTGAAAACCTTGAAGGCTTATATGGTACGGTATGCAACATTTATATACAGGGTGCGTCAGCAAGGCGTACGGCTAAAATAGCGCCTAAACTATATCGCGTAGAAAAAAAAATTATGTGACATGGTTAAAAGGTTGACAAAAATCTATAAACTAAAAATAATTTTACATATACAGGGTGCGTCAAAAAATAGTAACGGAAAAATATGTAGTTTTTTCAAATGGAACACCCTGTATTTAATGGCGTTATGCTTTTGGGGATAACAAGAGCTTTACACTGATACCTCATTTTTTAAATTTCCTTACGGCGTTGCCACGTAATTCGTATTTTTAGTATTTTAAGGGGTTTATTAAAATTGTTATAGCAACCGCTGTATTCAATCTAGATAAACGAAATTTTTAATGTAGCTAGTTTACGGTATCAGCTTTATCTTTTAGTAAAAATCTGAGGTTTTTCTTCATACAGAGTGTCTAATATAAATTTACCAATTTACTCAAATAAAATATGCAATAATTCGATTTTTTTAATGGAACACCCTGCATTTTTCTCTTTCATGAACTTTGCTTATTTATTGTCTACATTTCTTACAAAGTATGTCCTACACCTAACTCGCTTTTTTGAGATATTTTACATTCTTTAAGAAACGATGCCAATAAAATCGTCTGTATTAACTATGTGAAGGGCATAGGGGTAAAAGGGGCTCATTGCAATTTTACTCAAAACTGTGATATTTTAGATTGATAGTATTTCATATCTACTTTTACCTCCCATATTCCAAACTAGATAAAACGTGCTCATTGAAGAGAAAATCTGCTTTAAAAAAAAAGCTATACACGGGTAGAACGAGCTCATTTATCGTGTAAACCGAGCAAAAACGGGCTCATTGTAGAAATGAGCGCGTTTTTGCATGCAATGCGTTTCAACCATGCTATTATTAAAATTAATTTGTTTCGTTGTTTAGTATTATTGCGTCAGTTGGTCGGTCTACTAGACGAGAGCGTGCTTGTTTGTTTTCTTTTTTTTTGTTTTATCCTTAAAACTCAAAAAGTTCTCATTATGGAAAGTGGTGAACATAGCAGTAATGAAGAACTAAACCTGAAAAATAGTGTAATGGAGCCTAGGAGCAAAAAAAGAAAATGTTACGGCAGATTAAGGGACGTTAATAAGAAAATGAGACTCCAAAGTCATGATATGGGCCCTGATTGCAACTGTTTAAAAAAGTGTTTTGATGCTGTACCCGGTGATACAAGATGTAACATATTAAAGCATTTTAACATGCTTAGTTCGACTAATGCTCAAAAATCATACCTTAGTGGCTTAATATCAGTACTTCCGGTTCAACGTAAGACTTTCAGAGAAGGTGCTAAGCACTACAGTGCATCCTACAAGTACAGGGTGCGAACTGTGGTAGCAGGTAGTACGGAGGAATTTGACGTATGCCGTAAAGCATTTATTGCTATACATGGCATATCAAGAAAAAAAGTGGAAATTTTGGTAGCAAGCTTGAAGGAAACAGGATATGCTCCTGAAGATAAACGAGGTAGGCACCCAAACCATTCTAATAAGCTTCTAGTAGAAACTATAAGCCTAGTCAGGCAGCATATCAATTCATTTAAAGGTCGTGGAAGTCATTATGGCCTGAAGGACTCTTCAAAAATATACCTTTCTGAAGAGCTAAAGAAAAAGAAAATGCATAAAATGTTTCAGGAACTTCACCCTGGCAATAAAATATCGTACGAGTCGTACAGGCAGGTGTTTTGCCGTGATTTCAATATCTCCTTTGGTTATCCACGAACGGATACTTGAAGCAGCTGTGATGAGTTCACAATAAAAATTAAAAACTTAGAATCTGAAAAACTGGTGAAAAACTCATCTGAGGAGATCTTACAGATATCTATGGAGATGGAGAGATTAACTACAGAAAACGCGTTACATAAGAAAAAAACGGAAACTTTTTATAGTAGGAAGAGGATGGCTAAGATAAACAGTAAAAAAAAATCTAATTTAGAGGCAATTTGTATGTATTTTGCCAAGAATCTTCCAGCGCCAAATATACCAACAAATGATACCTATTACAAAAGGCAGCTCTATCAACATACGCATTTAATGTTCACGTATTGTCTACCTCTGAGAGCTATTTTTACGTCCATCCAGAAACCCAAGGGAAAAAGGGTTCAGATGATGTGTGCTCACTGCTTCATAACTTCATATATAACCATCTAGATCGAGAAATAAAGCACCTACAAATATTTTGTGATTTATGCAGTGGCCAACAAAAAAATTTTACCTTTTTTCGTTTTCTTCATAACTTAGTCAACAACGAGAAAAGGTTAGAATCAGCTTCTATCACGTTCCCCATTCGAGGACATTCCTATATGAAATGTGATAAGAATTTTGGCCTCGTAAACCAAAAAAGCAGAGCACATCTTCCCAAAGACTGGTTGAAAATATTGGAAGAATCCCGCCATTCCCCAACTCCATTTACGGTTATCGAGGTCAATCACACCTTTTTCCGCAGCGGGGGAAAATTTCTTGACAATAGTTACGCAAAAAAGTCGCCATTCCCATCTAGACCAATCAGAGAAATTAAGATAAATAGGGACCACTACATATAATGGATGTTGGGAGTCAGCTTCGCTGCAAGGAAAAAACCGAAAGTCTTTGCGATTAGCTGTTCGTCATCTTCAAGACAACGAATTTATGCTACCTGAGTTAAGTTATGAAGGTACAAATTTTTTTATTATTATTAAATCTGTTTTTTACGTATTTTATTTATATATTTAGGGCAGCCAATATCTGCTGAGAAGTTTCGGGACCTGCAGCATTTAAAAAAGTTTTGCAACAAAGCAGCGCAAGACGTTTTTTCAAACCTGCCGCATCACTAATTAACGAATTGGTAAATTTTAAGGATAAGGTCGGTTTTAGAGATCTACAATAGTAATATCTATTATTTTTTTAGGAATATTGTTTGGAGCCTTTCGCACTAACGACGATCGAGGTTATGATTACTGTAAAAGAACAGGCTCATTTCAATAAAATGGACCCCTTTTTCCCCTGTCACTTTTGTACCTGTATGCGATTTTATTATTTTTTTGTACTGAACCGAAATACAAACAGTCTCAAAACACTTAGGGAGTTTGTTTATTAATTTATCTTTACAAAAAAAATGTTAATTGATTGAAAAAAGCAACATAGCGTTCGTAAGCTAGAATTTCAACCTTAAAATCGCTCTGCTAAAAAATCACAAAAATGCTCATGAGCTCCTTTTACCCCTGTGCCCTTCATGTATGTATTTATACTAACAATTATGTATTAAAACTAACTAATAAAAGTTTAAACTTAAATTATAGCTACACTACAAACTATTCTCAATATGGCCTGCTAAGTTGCGTGCGCAAGTATTAATTCTTTTTAAAAATGAATCACACATTTTTTCTAACATATTAGGTGTTATTGTTCGGATAACCTCTTTAATTTTTAACTGCATATTTTCACTTGTGATTGGAGTCACTTAGTATACTTTCTCCTTTACATATCCCCGAAAAAAGAAATCCATCTTAGTCAAATCCTGGGACGTGGGTGGCCATTGTACTAGTCCACCCCTACCTATCCATCTATTTGGAAAACGATCATCTAAATAGTGCCTTACAGCTTCACTGTATCTTGCTGAACAAACACAATCTTGCTGAAACCAATACCTGTCCTGAAAATAATATGCAGGCAACGTTTCCAATATTTCATTTAGTCCATTTAGTAAAAATTCCAGGTGAAATGTCCATGAAAAAAATGCGGTCCAATGACATAATTCGCAATAATCCCTGCCCAAACATTAATAGACCAACTGTGTTGGTGGTGAGTCTCACGTGTAAAGAAATGATTGCTGGTATCACAATAATGAAAATTGTGCCTGTTAACGCTGCCATTATTATGAAAAGTTGCCTCATCCGAAAAAATTACCAAATTAAAAAAAACAGGTAGCTGCATCAGATTTTGTGCCCATTGACAAAAAGTAAGTCGTCTTTCGTAATCTTGCGACTGTAATTCATGCAACAGTTGAATATGGTAAGGATGAAAATGTTCACTTCGAAGCATTCGTGTAATGAAACTTGAACCAATACCAACCGGTGATTCTCTAGCAAGTTGTCTAGTACTTCTTTAAGGCGTCTAAACTACACTTTAAGCTACCATTATTTTATTTTCTTCGTTTGGAGCAGGTTTTACCCGTTCATGTTTTTCATACGTAACACTTCCTGTCCTTTCGAATCTTTCTTTAAGTTTCTCTAATACTTGTGATTGAAGGTGCCTTCTTATTGGGTAACGTTGCGCATAAATTCTGGATGCCAAAAGTATATTTCGTTCAGCAGCCGCTAAAACATATATCATTACTTGATATATGTTTTAGGGGTTTTTTCTTCTCATCAAGTTCTTCCCGTGGATAATTCATAATTTGCAAGTAATACAATAATTTTAATATTTAAAACTTATTTAATTTCTAATGCGAAATATTTTTATTAACGATATTCAAAAAAAAAACAGTAAACCAAATGCAACTATTTAAATTTCAGATCAGTATTTTTGCCGATGGTCTGTCAACAATACAAACAAATTTTTCTAAACAATCTTGATTTTTTTTTAAATACATAGTTATGCACTTTTATTGGCATGGTTTTTTAAAGAATGTAAAGTATCTCAAAAAAAGCGAGTTAGGTGTAGGTGTGGGTATTTTGTAAGAAATGTAGGCAATAAATAAGCAAACTTTATGCAAAAGAAAAATACAGGGTGTTCCTTTTAAAAAAATTGAGTTATTGCATATTTTATTTGAATAAATCGGTAGATTTGATAAAAAGAAAAAACCTCAGATTTTTACTGAAAGATAAAGCTGATACCGTAAACTAACTACATTAAAAATTTCGTTGCTTTCGTTAAAAATGTCGGTTGCTATAAGAATTTTAATAAACCCCTTAAAATATCCTAAAAATACGAATTACGTGGCTACGCCGTAATAAAATTTAAAAAATGAGGTATCAGTAAAGCCGTTGTTGTTCTCGAAAGCATAACGCCATTAAATACAGGGTGTTCCATTTGAAAAAACTACATATTTTTCCATTACTTATTTTTGACGCATGTCACATAAATTTTTTTCTACTCGGTATAGTTTAGGCGCTATGTTAGCCGTACCCCTTGCTGACGCACCCTGTATACTATAAGGATCAATGAAGATCTTACGGAGCCTAGAGTGGTTAAATTGGGCATTCCTCAAGGAAGCATATTAAGCCCTTTGTTATACTTCATATACCCATACGGCCTGGAAAATCACTTTTGTGACTTGTAAAGTCACAAAAACAATGACGACATAAAAATTTCTATAGATACAGAAAAAAATTATAGAAAAATTTCATTCTAAATGGAAAACCAAAATAATGAATATTCTACCATGTTTTAACGAAAATGGCTTACCCGTTGGCGGAAAAATCAGCGATATGTATACATTCTCTAAGAAACGAACTACGCTACCCAAGACAGCAAATGTGCATTTAAAGCCTTAATAAACTTAAAAACAAAAGTTTTTTCCAACTGTATTAAAAACATTTTGAACACATGTATGCGTTTGGAAACTGCTGACAAAATTCTAACCTTATTCTGGATTAAAGCCCATGTTGGTATAAAAGGAAATAAAATTGCGGATAAATATGCAAAGAAAGCTGCAAATTTAAATGTTTTTGCAGCAAATTTCTCGTTACCGTTAACTGATATTTTTGCTATTGCAAAATACTAAATACTTAAAAATTGGCCTTTAAAATAAGTATTTCTTAAAAGTATCTATTAAAGGTAATTACTTCAAAAGCCTTTTTGCCAAACTTCGTATTCATGAACCTAATCAAAATTATAGTAAGGTTCGTCTCCTTAAATCAATTTCTTTGTTAAACGTTAGGGCTCGTCGGCACTTTATAGGAATAGGAATGAAACACTATTAGCGTTGATTGAATATTTGGGCATATTCTCCTGCATTCTCTGGGCATATACCCATATTCTCAATCAACGCTATTAGTTTAGTGCAACGTTTCGCAGGCTTAATTCTAGCTTCCTCAGGCACCGAAATAAAGAAATCGACTTACATTTCTAAGTTCCGACGAACCCTAACGTTTTACAAAGAAACTAATAAAAAATTTCTCGCCTACGAACCCAACATGGACCTTAGCCAGTTCATATAAAAAAAATTAAGGAAGATGATAACTGTTAATGCGGCCAAGTGGCTGATTGAGATCATCGTGTTGTGCATTGTTTTCTTCACCGTAATTAGATTAATATTGTATGTTCTAATATAGTAGAACAGGTAGTAAATCCGTTTCAAATTATTAGCACCATCATATTTTGTCAGAAAATATATCTCTATATTTTCTCACTATTTTCTGAAGAGTTATATAAGTTGATTTTAAAAGAAAACATAATATTAAAAAAAAATGAAAAAAGCAAAACAAGAAAAAAAGAGAAATGAAAAAAAAAATAGTTATATAATAAAGAGAAGTATACACAGTTAATTTGTAATGGTATTCATTTCAAGGTATATAGGTTTCATATATATGTAAATTATTACCTATAGTTTGTAACAAAATGAAACTAATTTAGCTATATAACGTGTTTGCGTGTTTTCTGTCAATAAAAACAAAAGGTACCTAGGTATAATTTTTTTGAAAATTAAAAAACTTTGTAACTTTCTTACTCCAATCAATTTGAATATTGCATGAGATACTTATTTCAGTTAACAAATATAGCAGTTTTAAAAAACATGCCAAAAATGCCGATTTTTAAGATAAATGAAATTATGTAGTTTATTAGTACAGTAAATTACTCCTGGATAATCTAATTTTTTCCCAAAATCATTTGATTTTGATTGGAATATATGATCACTTTATTATGAGGTGATCAAAAGATATATTTGAGCATCTTTAAGCTTTAAATAAAATAATATGTATTTTTAAATATTTACTTCATATTGCATTTTAAAATAGTGTAACCTCAAATTTATATTAGTTAAGAACATATTCTTGCTTCTTTATGGCAAGAAATAAGATTATCCATTTTTTGCTTTTTGGGGTAGGGTAACCCTAGACAAAACATTATACATACGCATTTCCTTTGTATAACATACAATATTATACCTTGCAATTAGTCAAGTTTATTTCGTATAATAAATAGACATGGGTCCAGAAATTATTAAAATCCTTCTGACCCTTTCAGATAACAGGGTTACCGAAACAGAGTTTAGAAAAGTAAGTCCAGTTTTAAAAACTAAAGTCTAGTTGTCTATTTTAATGTATTAAGGTTTGCCAGGAATGTTGAATTGTATTAATTGATCTTCAACAAATATTACAACTTCAATAAATAAAATTAAGTCCACTTTTACAAATAGACATGATTTGCCAGCAATTACATTTCAAGCCATATAAGATTATGAAAAAAGGTTTACAGATATTTTTACTGGAATACCTGGAAACGTTCATGCTTTAAGAGTTTTAAAAAGTTTTCAATTAGTAAGTAACCAGCTACGAAACATTTGCTATGAAAATGAAGAAGAGAACAAATATGGGCACTATCGAAAAAATTTCAAAGATTTTCTCTTAGTTTAGTTCTTCTGAATCTAACGAGACGATACGGAAGGTCGTAGTTTTCTTATTAGTTAAAATTTCGCATTTTTGAGCTCAAAAAAAATCGTCAAAGATGGACTTTTTTCCGAATTTTCTAAGTACTCTTCATTCCTTTAGTTCTGCTCATATAATAATACATACTCTGAATAAATCTTCAGAGAAGCATTCGGAGAAGTTTTAGAAGGTATAAAATTGAACGCAGAGATCAATAACATTAGATATGCTGATAATATAGTTATCATCGCAAATAACTGCCACGAGATGCAAAGACTTATGCAAAGCATACACACAGCAACTCCAGAATATGACTTGCTGAATAAGAACAACAAAAACTAAATGTACCCTCATCAACAGAACATAACAACCTCCGATGCAATTGACATTAAACAACCAACACATAGAACAAGTAGAGACATACACATACCTTTGAACCACAGTCATATATACTTATATCAATAAGAACATGAATGAAAGAGTGCGAAACTCGTTTAACAATATGAAAAAGTGGTTTACAAGCAAAATGGAATTAAAATTAACACTGATAAAGTGCCTGTATCCCTTCAGTCTTATTCTATGGAGCTGAGACACAAAGCACAACGGAAGTCACCTTGAAGAAATTCGTATCCTTTGAGCCTTGAATATATCGCCGCATTCTTCGGATATCCTGAACTGGGCGTGTATCACAGGAAAATTATACATTACACTACAGTACACCACATTGAAGCATCGCTAGTGGCGCGTCCTAACGGTATTGGCACGCAATATCTTCAGTCAGTTGCGTCATTAATGCTATCATGGCATATGCAGCGTTCTCATGTTGGTTTCTGGTAAAGCAAGCGCGATGGCGTGTATGTATTATAGTAAATTATTAATTCTATTTGTATAATATATATATTAAACTATTTTACGTGGTTTTTAAGACTAACAAATATTTTAGTAAATCGTAAACTGGTACAAAAATCGTTAACGAAAGTGCCGATCCACGTGTCCTTTTCCGTTTTCTTCGACTGGAACAAGACCACGAAATAAATGTTCGGTTCGACCAGTGTTAGGCAATAAGTGCAATGATCCTAAAAAAAAATTAGAAAAAAAAATAAATAAATAAAGTTATTATTGCATAAGACATGTATTGTTCTCAAACTAAACTATTTATAGTATTTATCCAAAGTTGTCAGCTATGTATGCATTTTTTTCAACCGATGCATTACTATATTTTGTTGCAATGTGTTTTTGCACCTTTTTTCTTTTCTCTATTATTTTCAAGTAGATTCACTTCTTACTTTAAGTTAAAGTTATATATAGGTTTAATTTGTAGTTAATATTTTTTCATTTACAAATATCTAGTATAAATAAAAAGTGCTTTGTATGTTGTATACTACGATCGAAAAGACACTCAAAAGTACATCTATCCAATTCTATTCTACCTACAAAATTCTTTCAGAAGCAGAATTGATTTTTTCGAAATTTTTCTGTCAGTTGAAGAAAAGAAGAATTTTCAATTTTTATATCAATTTTATTTCAATGATGAACGTTTCCAAACAAAATAATAAACCGTTATAATCCAAATACCTTACCGGAAAAATTAAGAATTTTCCAATTAAATTAATTGGATATCTATTTTAATGGTATTTAATAGAAGTATAGGAAATTGAGAACAAAAAAGATAGTGAAAAAGTGTTTAAAAAAAAATCAGATCATAATGATAATCATAATTCAAAAACTAAGAAAGTTCCTGAATTAAGTTAGTTAAAAAGTTCTATATTAAAAGGTTTGAGCACCTTGAATACAAACAAATATTTCATGTGCTTAAAAGAGCTAAAAAATAACTGGAAGTTTTTTTATCATTTTCCCGATAGCTAAGGTGATTTTAGTTTGCCTTCTGGCTATTAAAAACGATAAAAGGCTCAACTATCTGCAAATATGAAAGATATTGTCTGGAAAAAAAATGCTAAAAATTCATCCATAAGCAGAGAAATTTCTTGCATCAGCAGTTAAAGCAAAACAATATTTTTTTTTTCTAGGCACGTAAGCTATTTAGGTAACTGTTCTATGGTTAATGCAGTTCCTTAAAACTATACCAAGATCATGCAAGTTAACCAGGTCAAGGATTTTGCTCTCTCATTTATACTATACAACTATAAGACAACTATAAGAAAAAAAAATCATTTCTAGATTAATTCTTAATTTTGTTCCATGCATTTTAGGTTTTCATCCAGATATACAGTGCATTCACGATAAAAGAAACAATTTAATTAAAATTAAGATGTTTTTTCTTCTTTTATTTTTCGGAGTCGTCGACTAGCATTGTCACTTGCACGTTTTTTGCAATAAAAAATTTCTATACGGGATACCTCAAGTAGAAACTATGGCGTCAACATTGATTTTTTAAAATGGAACACTGAATATATTCTGAATAGGTACTTTTTTGTAGATATACCGGTCAGCGGTTTGTCAAATTTGACCTAATAGACTAATGAAACATACGACATTAAAAATAAAATTTTTTACAATATTTATTGCAACTGATGTTCCATTTACTTCAATGCATTTTTGAAGTGGGTAAAAACTTCCAACTGCACATTTTCAATTACTTGCGCATCGATTAGTCTAATTTCTTATCGAATTCTTTGCTTTAAGTCATCATTATTATTTGGTCTATTCACATAAACTTCATATGGGCTTCAGATAGCCCCATAAAAAAATGTAATCGGGATATATCCGGTGATCTTGGTAGATATTCGTGTTCTTTACATTTTGATTCAATTTTGCTAAAGGTGGATCTATTAAATGCAGAACGATCAGCATGAGTTGCATTAATTTATGTTTTGAAGGCATTTAACGCCAGTGTTTTTTTTAATGTGTTTTAAGCAGTTAGCGTCATTTCTAGCCATTGGGCATGACTTTTCATTCTTCTCTTGACTTGTTTTAAATTTTCTAGTCGTCGAGAATGTTTTCATGAAAATGGTCTTTTAATCATTTAATGTCATTTTTTATTTATTTCCAGGCATTTTGTATATCTACCAGGCGCTCGAAATGATTTTCTCAGGCTTTTGGTGTCGTATTTTATCTGTTCGAGGCATTTGAAGTTATTTTAATTATTAATTCTTACAGTTTCTCATTGTACCTCTTTACTTGTTTTCTTTTCATCGTCTTTTTATCATCTATCAAAATGACAATTTTTTGTCAGATATCCCAGATATCCTTAGAATATTTGGTATTATTTAGGTGGATACATACCTCAAATCTAAACTTTGTGACTGGCTTTAAGCTTGAAAACTCACTAGTCTCGGATATTAGTTTTAACATCATGTCCACCTGAGGGGGATTTTTCTAAAAAAAAAAAGTTGCGATAATAAATTTAACGAATCCATTCAAAGACTTTTAATAAATAACTTACGTTATTTTTTTTACACATATAGATAGCGCAAATATATTGGCAACAATGTTAAAATTGTGAAATCTGAAGGCGAGATAGTTTTTATGATGATATCAGAATATACCGGGTGGTCCAGTTTCGAAAGAGGATACTTACACGGCAGATAGGAATCCTCAAAGTAATATCAGTTTGTAATGTAAACTAGAAAAAATGCTTTGTTACAAAGATACAGATATACAAATGTTTTTAATATTATTAACTATTTTAGATATTTAAATGAAATTTGGCACGTTTTCTTAGATAATAAAGATATATCTTTTTAAGCAAAAATTAATATTTTACTTCCACCAGTGTAACAATTTTATAATTTCTTTGCACAATTTTATTGTAGAAATCGCACGTCTCTGATTTTATTTTGGATACAAATTACTACTGGAATTCTCGCTTAATTTACATGAAAAAATTACAGCAGGCTTTTTTCCATTTAATACGTAGTTTAATAAAAAAAAATGAAATTCATTGGGAAATCCTACCTTAATTTTTTTCCAAATTTTGAAGTAGGCCATTAAACACGAAAAATTATTACTATAAGTGTTTCGTACACGTAATATATCATAAACGCTACCCTAATAGAAGAACTCCAGATGATCGCGCTTTTATTAGAACTCATCAGAATTTTCGGAACTTTGTCCTGCGTGGTAATAATGAACAAAATAGAAACCGAAATAACCGTACACTTCGTACTTTTGAAATAATTTGGATTAGGTGTGAGGGAATTGCTAAATAAAAATAGCCACAATAATGGATTGGCCGACGGGGGAGAAATGACTTAAGTAATGAACTTGCTAATGGTATTCGACCCTTGGCGTGGCCACCCAGGTCACCGGATCTTAATCTGTTAGACTATTACGTATGGGGTACTATTAAAGATAAAGTTTACGAAAATCCTATATTTGCAAGGGAAGATTTAATTCTAAGGATTCAGCAAGCCTAATGAAGTGTCAGCAGCGATACATGCATTAGTTAGAAGATGTCAAAAATGTATTGAAGTGGTTAAGAATGTACATTTGGAGCAAATTTTGTAATTTTACGTTTAATTTTCTTTTTATTTTGTTGTTGCTCCTGAAACTCACTAGATGAATTAAATTTTCACTAAATTTTCGTTTTTGTTTTAGTTTAATTTTTTTTGGAGTCAGTATGTATTTTGTTGTTTTTGTGGCAACTCAAAGAAAAAAAACTTAAAGGGGATTTTTTGTTACAAACTTCATAAGGATACTAGAAATAATTTTTATACTAAAAAAACCAGTGGCGCATCATTTTTTTCAATTAAAATCAGTGGCGAAACTACCGGTGTGCCATGTGTGTGAGGCACACGGGCCCGGGACGGGCCTCAACTTAGTGTGGGCCCGAGAACCAATCGAGGGGTCGATATAAAAAAGCATTTTCTTATAAAAAAAAAGCCAAAACCTAGTATTAGTGGAGAAGTTAAATCAATGGCTGTGGCTGAGGCAAAGCAACCACTTTCACACACTGATAAAGGATATTACGATCCTAGTACTGCATTAACGGATGAACAGAAAATGTTTTTAGTTACTAATGAACCCTGTAGACCATTAGGCCCCTTTCCTAAAAATGAACAAGGTAGGAGTTTTTCATCTTTTTACTACACTAAAACGAGTATGTCAGGAATAAAAACTGAGCGTTTGTGGCTTTGCTACTCTAAAGTCTTGGACAAATGCTACTGCCTACCTTGTTGGTTGTTTGGGCAGGCTAACGATGCTCTTGGGGCCGGATCTAATGATTGGAGACATCTTCAACAAGCAGTCAACAGGCATGAGCAAAAGCTCAACCATAACGTTTCTTGCGCCGTATTTGGTCGCTGGCGATTAAATAAAACTATCGATGTTGAGCTTGATTTGAAAATTCGACATGAAATTAATGTTTGGAGACAAGTTTTGGAGCGTGTGGTAGAAGTTACACTTACATTAGCATGTTGCAATATGCCATTTAGAGGTCACGACGAAACTAAGAATTCTAAAAATCCCGGAGTTTTTTATCTGTGATAAATCTGCTTGCCAAATTTGACCCGGTTTTACGCAATTAAAGTTAAAATTTAGTAAAAAATAAGAAAAAACATTCTACCACTTACTTAAGTCCCGTTGTTCAAAACGAGGTTATTGAACTGCTAGGTAACACAATTAAACAAAATATAATTAAAAATATAAAAGCTTTTCCATTTTTTTCGGTTATTATCGATACCACACAAGATATTGCTAAAATAGACCAGCTAAGTGTAATTATAAGATATGTAACCACAAATTTTATAGAAAATAATTCATTCCAAATTATAATTCAGGAATTATTTTTGGGGTTTATTCCAGTAAAAAGCCAAACTGGTCTGGCTTTAAGCATAACGATATTAGACATTCTACGCAAAAATGAACTACCCTTAGAAAGACTTCGTGGACAAGGTTATGACGGCGCGGCAAATATGAGTGGTATATGGTGTTCAAGCCGAGATTTTAAAAGTATCACCAAACGCCTTATATGAGCACTGCGCCGCACATAATTTAAATTTAGTCTTGAACGACGTTGTAAAAAGTGTTGAGGACGTCAGAAATGTTTATGATTTAGATGAGAATGTCTGTTTTTTTTGGCCATAGCATTAAACAATGGGCGCTTTTGCAAAGTGTTATTAAGAGTAAAATAACTTTAAAAAAATTGACACCTACCCGATGGTCATCAAGACACGATGCATTAGAAGCTCTTCGTTTTAGATATGTAGATATTTTAAAAGCACTGGCAAAAATAATTTTAACCTCAATAAATAGATCAGAAGTTACTGAAGCAAAATCTTTAAGAAAGCACATGGAAGAATTTAAAACAGTTTTTCTTATTATCCTTCAAACTAAAATATTAAAAGTTATTGATACTTTTACTACCAAAAATTTTACAAAAAAAAAGATCAAAATATTGAAGCTGCGTCCAAAATGTTTACGACAACTAATGAAACCATAAATAAAATAAGAAATGACGTTGATTTTATTAAAACCGAAGCTGTTCAATTAGTAGGGCAATTGGACACCAGTAATGAATTTAAAAATAAAAGAATATCAAGACCAAAAATATATTTTGACGATAAAAACAACCAATATCAAGTTCAAACAAATGATGATTGGTGGAGAATAAACGTTTTTTTCAAAACAATAGATATAATAACAACTCAATTAAAAAATCGAAGTTCTGGGATTTTTAAAATTAATTCCGTTTTTCGTGTTTTAACCCCAAGTATTCTACGAGATCCTTCTTTTTCTGACATTGAAATTCACAAAATGTGTCAAACTCTGCACCTTAAATATTCGGAAGATATTGCGGATACAATTTCTTTCCAGGTGCTTCGTTTTAGAGAATGTTTTAAGCACGACTTAAATAATTTAACGTCTATTTTTGATTTATTAGATTTTATTCATGTTAAAAATTATTTTTCGTCTTCGAGTTTCAGTGAGATTCTTACAGCTTGTAATATTTTTTTGGCCATTCTAGCTGCGGTTGCATCAGCTGGCTGAACGGTCTTTTTCAAAATTAAAGTTAATAAAAACATACTTAAGGAATTGCATGGCTGAAGAAAGATTATCAGCTTTAGCAATTATTTCCATAGAAAATGACGAAGCTCGAAAAGTAGATATTGCTAATGTAATAACCGATTTTGCGCATTCAAAAGGAAAAAAGTTTTTTTGGAGTTTATAATTGTTTTAGTGTTTTTTTCTTTAAATATTGTTGTTTGTTGTTATTTTATGTATCTGTTTTTTATTTTATTTTATTATTTTATTGGTTTTTATTTTGATTTTATGTTGTTTAAATTTTTTTAAATTATAGTGAGTTAGTGTCACCTGTTTTGTTTGTTCGCTGTACATAAAGAATATATATAGCTCTTCCTAAAAAATTGTTTTACTTTTTTTTATAATAACCTATAGATTTTTCATTTTATTTGGGGCCCGGCAAAATTTTAGCACACAGGCCCGTGGCTACTTTGTTACGCCACTGATTAAAATTGTGCGAAGATGTGTCCCTACACACGCCACTGGTTGAAGCAAAATAATTTTGTTTTCATAAAAAGATGTATCTTTGCTAATCTATGTATCTTTCCTATCCAAATGTACCAAATGTTAATTAAATATCTAAAGTAGTTTTGAAAATATAATCAAATTTAAATATTCTAATTAAAATTCTGACACACTGTATCCTTGTAACAAAGCATTTTTCGAATAAAGTTTACATTGCCAACTGATATTATTTCGAGATTTTCTATATGCCATTTAAGTTTCCGCTTTCGAAACTGAACCAACCTGTATAGAAATAAATAAATTAATAAAAACGGAAACAAAACTATGAAACTTACTAAAGGATACGAAACGATAACGGGAAAATTTTCATAATTGGCGGCCTCACAGCTTAGACGACCATCCGAGAGCAAAACTATGCAAGCTGCTTCATATTTTTTTTGGAAATTCACCATCCTAAAACATTTTATCCCCTCAATTCTTCATACACACATCTCTTATTGTCTACATACTTTTGGTAAAAATCACACTGCAACTTGGAGCAAATGTGCTTCATATCATGGGACGGAGTTTGATTGGCCAATACATCATGAAAATATAAACTGAATTTACTTAAGATGCCTCCTTTCAATTTTTGAAGCCATTGAAATAAAGCTGGCAAAGGGCTGTTCTTGAAAATACCCAATCTCCATATCTAAAATTTTATTATTATTCAAATTGATTTACAGTAAATAAGTTACACATACATACTTCTCTTTGCATTTTACTTTCCCAAGCATTTAACCTCGCATGCGCCCCATGTATTGAGGCTAAACTAGGTAAAAATTGTAAATTTTGTAACTCAAACATGGCTTTGAACATTTGCTGAAGAACCTCACATTCTAAGCTAAAAACGGCTTTCATAGGTGTGAGGGTGATATCGGTGAACCCGAGATAGTGAGTTTGAATAATGTTTTCAATAATGTTTAGCATGTCCATATAGTTCATTAGTTTGTTCGTCATTGTAACGTTGTAGATTTTTTCATACCTAAGATAGTTAAGGTTTTAAGCAAGTAGAGGAGTATTACAGAAAAACACAAAAGGATACAAATCCATTAGGCTCACTCGAGCATTTAAAAGTTGCATAATGTTCTGGCAATAGTTTTGTAATCTTGGATTGGAATTTTTGCAGCTATCTTCTATCTTTCTCAAGTCGTTTTTCATGTATTCATACACGGCCCTTAATGAATTCTAAGAAAAAAGTGTACCTGGAATAAGTGACATTGGAACTTATTAATTTAAAGGTACATACATCTTTTCTTAGGAAACTTTTCTGTCTATTCTGCAAAAATCCCATATCCATATAGTTTTTTTCTGCTGTGGCAAGTTGTTGCAGGACGTTGAGGAATGTAGTCCATGGTGTCGCTGGACTTTTTGGGGGTTTATCCTTTTCCTACAATATAAAGACTTTGTTATCATTATTGTGTTTTAAGTAAACGATTCAATATAAAATCGAGAACAAAAATTAAATAAGGACTAACATTAGATTACATTGATTCAGTCAATTTAAGTTTGGTTTATTGTACCAACTTATTGAAATATGTTTAATTTCTGTTTGCTGCAATGGAAATATGTCAAGTTGATGTTGCCTATACAGAGGCATTTAGCATGATCTTCTTCTTATTAAGGTACAGTCACACTTTTTTGACACAACAATCTCACTATCTGGATGCACAGTTCGAGGCCAATCTGTGATTTGCTTCAAGCATGTATATAATGTAAAATGTTTGAGTCTATATATGGATCCCATGCTGAAGAGGACCTTAGATCAGACATTTTTCTTCATTCAAATCTGGAGTGTTCTGTTGGCCTGGGGGTATTAAGATCAGGGTTCAGTATTAGGTCCACTACTATTTATCCTGTATATTAACTATTTGCCTAATATATGAGAGTATGGCTTATGTTGCAGATGATACCATTATCTTCTGTATATACCATATACAGAAGATCTTAAACCTATTAAACTCTAGTGTGATGCCAATCTTTTAACATTTAGTGTCTCCAAGACTAATATTTTGAACCATACAGTATATTGTAACAGTATAACCTTGAGACACAAACAAATTTATAATTTAAATGAATGTTTGAAGGTAATTATAATTGACTCCAAGTTGAAATTTGAAAATCAGTTGCCAATATCTGTTTGAAAGTCTCATCAGGATCTTATGCAATCTGTACTGTGTTGTCCCCAGTGATTAATTCTGTCAAATTTTTATCAGTGGTAAAATACTGACATTGGCATGTATTTTTATAAAGGAGACCATATGCGCAATGCATTATTAGGCCACTATTTTTTCTACCAACGTTTCTAGAACTCATGCATCTCAACTAATAGGTTTGCCAATCCCTTACTATTCATTAAAAGAAAAGTCTCCTTTGTTCAACAATAAAAGGATTTTTAACCATTTGCCCCTTGCCTTGAAAGCACTTAGAACCTATGGGAAGTTCAGATTTGGTGTCAAAAAAAATGTTGATCTCATTTGGTTTTTACAGCATAGATGAATATTTAGCATACAGATTTTGAATAATTTTAGGTATTGCTATTTTAAAGGGTTTTACTTACTATGCTTTGTTATGTAATATTTAAATGATTAATATAAATACTGACATTTTAATTTTACTGTGACATTTTGAGATACATATTTTATCTATTAATGTTAGGCACAGTTACCATTTTTAGCTACTTTATATTAAATTCAGCAACATTTTATATTATGTGATAATAAAACATATTTGATTTGATATAAATAATCTGATCAATTACATCATGATTGAAGGGAGAACTCTTGCAAAATTTGCTGATGATACAACTCCTTCTTAATCTGCAGATTCAAATGAGTTACCCATTTCCAGAACTTGTTTTGTCACTTTTGCTTAATTTTAAGATATTAAAAAAAATCGTTATAATAAATTATTTACTAAGAAGCCACTGTTTAATTTTTGTTGGTATTATAAGAATTAAAACCTAAAAAGATTCCAAGAAAATTAGATTAAAAAAAACAAAAAGATTAGTTTTGGAAATATGACAAATTAATTATAACAATTTTGGAATTATTTTTTTATAAATAAGTCATTGCAAAATAAACTGTTTGGCTTGTATAGTAAGTCTATATTACGTAAGACTAGAGTAATATTAACAAAGTAATAAAAAACATTTTTTTGACAAAAAATTATACTAGTAATTCTTCCTCTTCAGGTATTTCAGTAGCTGCTTCTTCTTCATCTACTTCATTTTGCATTATTTCCTCAAGTGATTAATCTAAATTATTTTCATCCTGTATAGCCTTGACCCAATATTTAAGCATTGGATTTTTCTTCCAATCTACTCCAAAGTGAAGTGTTACCATGTTGCTAACATTTTGTCATATTTTTTTTGGAAATTCACCATCCTAAAACATTTTATCACCTCAATTCTTCATACACACATTTCTTATTGTCTACATACTTTTGGTAAAAATCACACTGCAACTTGGAGCAAGTGTGCTTCATATCATGGGATGGAGTTTGATTGGCCAATACATCATGAAAATATAAACTGAATTTACTTAAGATGCCTCCTTTCAATTTTTGAAGCCATTGAAATAAAGCTGGCAAAGGGCTGTTCTTGAAAATACCCAATTTTTAAGCATTGGATTTTTCTTCCAATCTACTCCAAAGTGAAGTGTTACCATGTTGCTAGCATTTTGTCATTTTTCTGCCTTATCATTTTTTTCCACACTAAATTCTGTTGGTCTTATAGAAGCAGCAGACTGTCCTTTTTTAAAAATGGTAGAGTTTGTTCCAAAGTCATTTTTGAACGGTGTGTGTTTACCTCTTAATGCAATAATGCCTGCATTATTACCCGATAAAATAAAACATTTGGTCAGTGCAAATGAAAAGTTTTTATTTTGAGGACTTTTAAAAGCCTTTTGAGACTTTTCTTTCAATTTGAAATGGTAAAATCTTTTGATCCTTTGAAAGTTGTAATACAGTACCAAATCTTGCAAAAATATTTAAATATTCTTCTGTATCTACGATGGTTTCTTCCTTACTTACAAATCATCCAATATTCCCAAATACTTGAGATGATGTTATAAAAGAGTAGTTAATTTATGTATTAGATTAGTTATGCACCTGTAATATTATGGTTCAGTATATTTCATGGGAATAAAGCAAGCTTTGGAACTGTACCTTATTTTATATTATTATTACCTTTTTATGATATTAAAAAAAAAGAAAAATGCTTTATTGTTATTAACAAAAAAAAATTGTTCTAAACAAAGCTACCTTAAATTACTACCACTAAACTTAACCACTACACCCCATACACACTCGAGTTCCAAACAAACATCAGAAAACAATACATAAGAACAGCAGAAAAAAAATACATAAAAAGTAAATTAAATTCCATAATTATCCCCTCAAGTATAAGACAGCAAAGAATTCAAACCATACAAACAAATCAAATAAAATTCAAATACTGTAAACTTACACTTAGGGAAAATTAGACTATGTGTCGACGTAGTATTCATCCAGTGAATAGTAACATTTTTCGGTCAAAAGTATTTTTAATTTACGTTTAAAAGTGTCAATACATGTTGCCTCCCTGATTCAACCTGGTAAACAATTGAAAATTTTGATTCCCTCGTAGAAAATAGATTTTTTAGTTAATGTGGAGGAGGGGATTGGAAGATTTAGATCGTTCACTTGACGCGTTAAGTATCTTGGATTTGGGGTTATAAATTTAAAGCGATTTGCAAAAAGTAAGCAGGCCACTTCCTGAATGTAGAGGGAGAAGACAGTGTGTATGACTGTATGCCCAGCCTAATAAATAATGGGCGACAGGAATCTCTTGGTTTAGCCCCACAGATGTAACGTACAGCACGCTTCACAGCAAGTTTGATTCAAACCAGATATTTACTGCCTGAAGATCAGTTGCTAATATAGTTCGCAGAGTATCTGTGTCTGGGCTGTGCCAAAGAAGTGTGGTATCATCGGCAAATAGAGTAAATTTCCCCCGTAAATTAAGATTGGTAAGATAATTTATTTATAGGAGAAAAAGTATAAGCCCCAAAACTGAGCCCTGAGGAACTCCCAAGGTGATAGGATGGTAATCAGAGTACTTAGATCCTACAAGCACTCGTTGTTGCCGATCTTGCAGATAGGAAGCAAACCAAGAAGATGAAACTCCCCGAAATCCATAATGATGAAGCTTCCGCAGCAGAATCCTGTGGCAGATTTAGGTAGATCTTAGTATGTAGTTTAGTTCCACTTGAAAAAAGTGACTAAATCAGTTTTGGAAATGCATAACTCAAATTAAAATTCATTAATTGGATCCGTGGCAGCACAGGAGAAGACTGAAAATTGGTTTTGTCTCAAACAGGCTGCTTTTAAATGGTGATAATACACATTAGGTGACATTCTCTATGAGAGATTGGTCAAATATAGAAAAAGGCGTCAGAGGTAAGTTTTAGGGGAGTAATTTTGGCCCCAAACCTGCAATGGGGTAATCATAATGATCTTTTGAGAAAACTCAACAAGGGTCTGTATGTGCTCAGAAACCTTTGTAATTAGATATCTGCTGATATGTTAAGAATATCATACTTTGCCATTTTTCATTCTGATCTTTGGTATGCAATTTTTGCCTGACGCCTTACAGCAGAGATAAGCACGATTTTTGGCTTATAAAGAAATGCAGTAAGAGTGGTAGCTGGTTTAGGTTATAGGGATGATTGTAAAAAGGTTTATGTTAGTCTTGGTCTCTTGACTGTGCTTTGTTTGTATGTGCTGGAGTGTTTGCTGCATATTAAACAGTGTGAGGGTCAGTTGCGAGCTCACATATCCATGACTATATTGCTCATGTAAGAATCAATTTGGTATCTGTCTATAGGCATCTGGGAAGATGTCGAGATTGTAATATGTTACTAGATATTAGTTAAGGCTTTACCAATTAAGAATTTTAATCGAAGGGTGACACATTATTAAATAATCAAATGTATTTTTTATTCTTTTGACCAATACTTGCAGATTTGAACATGTTGTAAGTGCCATTGTTGTTTAATCTAGTTTTATATGTGTTTTGTGTGTAAAATACTGTCTTGTTTTAACAAGCTACTTTTCAATTATTTTTTTTTAAGTATGTAAACTGTATGCAATAGCTTGAATAAATTATTTGTCTATTAATTTATATAATATCAAAATTCACAAGGTGTGTAATAATTATTCCTTAATTATAATCTAAATATTAGATCAAGTTTTATTAAGCACCTAGATGTTTTGACTATCTGTATATGCCAAATATTTTCAATAGTAAACTATGTTTGTATTATTTTACACAGCTAATTGTAAATAAGAGTCAATAATAAGACTTATAAAATAAAATATGCATACATGCAAAATAGAAATATTTGTAACCATTAATTCATTGAGAGAATATTTTCTCAAACTTATTCCATTTTTCAAAAATTATTTGCCTCCTATGCTGTTTAAATTGGTTTATGTTTTTATAGTCTCTGATTTCTATAGGTAATGTATTATATGCTTTTGGACCAATACAATTAATGTATTGAAGATTTAAATTACTTTCAATCAATCAAGAGGAAGTGGAATCTGTTTCTCACATTGGACTCTTGTGTTGTAATTGTGCATCCTAGTAATGTAGAAAATATTTTGATGTTAATGTATGTAATTATATATTGTAAACACATACATGGACCTTATAATTATAATATTTACAAGTTCTCTTGGGTATCATCGATCTTTTAATATATAATTTTAAGAATGTATCATTGAATTATATTTAACTTATAGAATGAATGTTATAAAGCCCTTTCCAAGCTAAAATAACATAATATTTATATTTAAATTTACATATAACTAAAAAGTGTAACACCAATTCAACTAGTGATTTATAAACTGCAACTAAATCGCCCCTATTCTTAAAAAAAAACAGTATTTTTTTTTTAGTGTTGAGTTTTAATGAAATGACTCGGAAATCCCTGACAAACTTGAAAATTAAATTATAATGGTGAAAAAATATTAATTGGTAATAATTCACTTTATAGTTCTCATGGGAAATTATGTAAAATTGTAGATCTTCTATGAGTTCTCGAAATATGCTCTGGATTTACTTTTCTTGCTTACCACATTGTCTTTTGCTTTCTCGAAACACAACTGGGCGATTAAGGTAAAATAATTAAAGAGGAATTCATCCTCCTTTTCCATAATAACAATAATCCAATAAAAAGCAGCACAGGCCACAAGATTTAATTTAAAAAATATATATAAAAAATAAAAACAGATTGAATAAAAATGTAAACAAAAACAAATAAAATTTTTGACTTTGACAGGAGTTAGAACCTAACATTTTCTCCAATTCTTTCAAAAAATAATAGTCTTTGCTACAGCCTAGCTACACAGTTGCCAAGTTTAATTATCCAATTTTTTATTTTTACTACATCTCAGATGACTAAGTACTATAGAAGCATAATTCTTTTAAAAATAAAGCTATTTTCTTTAATAAAAAATGCTGTTCTTTTATTCTTGGCAACTATACTTAGCACCAGAATAATAAACATAATTAAGAAGAGAAGAAGATTACATCTCTCAGCTCAGCTGTCGATTCCGTCAGTAAAAGCGCGGGTTTATTTTGTTTACAAATTTTAACTTTTTTTAATTGCTCACCAAAAGTGTAATTCAACACATTCCCGTATTTAATAATAAAAATATAGACATGAGCGTAACAACGAACATTAGAGGGGTCCCGGTGACGTTCCCTTTCCAGCCCTACGACATTCAAGTAGACTACATGGAAAAAGTGATAGAATGCATCCAAAACGAAACTACTGCAGTGCTAGAAAGCCCCACGGGCACGGGAAAGACTTTGTCGCTCCTTTGCAGCTCTTTGGCTTGGTTACAACATAAAAAGGCACAACTTCAGGTACATATTTCCATCCACTTTGTCATTTATTTTTTGTAATTCACTCATGGTTTTAAGGGTGAAAGACAATTAGCCTCAAAATCCCAAATATTTACTAAGGAAGAGAATCGTGAAACCCCAGATTTCTTAAAAGATTTAATGGGTGATATGACTGAGCGAGCAAGTGTTATAGCCACTGGGCGAGAGTTTTTGGCTTTACCAACAATTATTTATGCCTCAAGGTACAACAAGTTTAAACTTGTTAATGTAGAAAGTTATTTTTAATTTCATAGGACACATTCTCAACTGAGTCAGGCTATGCAGGAACTAAAGAGGTCTTCATATAATTATATGAAGGCATCAGTGTTAGGATCACGAGATATGCTTTGTATAAACAATGAGGTTACAGATCAGGAGGACCACTCAATGAGGGTATTGTATTTTTTTTGGAGTTTATTTAAATGCAATTTAACTCTAGTATTAATATCAAAAGCATTATAAATATAATTTTTAGCACACAGAACTATACACACTAGAATTACAAACATATAGTTGAGGACTATAAAATAGAAATTTGCAAATATGAATTTTTGTTTTAGATTAACAGCATTGTTGCATTTGAACCAACTTTAAATAGGAGGGTCAGATAACTTTGGATTTAATTGTTTTGTTTTGTTCTAGAAACCCTTAAAAGACATTTCCAAGAAGAATTTAAAGTTATTAGTTTTTATATATTTATATGTTTTATAAAAATATATAATTTTATACATTGTCATAAGTATAAATTATAAGCATACATTTTATTTGATCTCATTAATTTCATATTACCATTAACAGAGTTAACATTTTAAGAAAGCATCAATTTAATTTTCTAAAACCAATTTTACAATACATATTTGATAGTTTTTATGGAATGCATTAATACAATAGACAATATTAAGTTCATTATTGAAGAGTTTATCATATACTCATTTATTCATGTAAAATACAAAAAAAGAAATTGTTTACATACCCATGTCAGGCAATATAAAATTACAAGCTAGAAGCATAAAATCACAGTATACTATAACAACTAGTTGTTATAGTATACTGTGCATAAAATGATACATACTGTACAAGATATACTTATTAGAAACATTAAAATCTAAATTCAATGTACTTATTTAATGAATAAAAACAATTCCTTATTAAAATAGACTTAACTGTTGTATAAAATTCATTTACAGGTAAATGCTTTATTTCTATTGGTAAAGCTTCATAGCTCATTATCCGGGTCCATATAACTTTTGTAGTATAAAATAGTGAAAATTATTAAACCAATTAACACTTAAGAAAATTAAACATGATGACTATTGTATTCTTGCAAAAGGTGTCATAACTTCCCAGTAACATTTTCATTATTTTTTTTACTTTAAACTTTTGTCATGTTTTCTTAAAATCTGCATTTACTGATTCCATTAAGTGTTTAATATTCTTACACTATAAAATCCAAGGCCTCATTGTATTTTAATGCAAAAATATGGAAAACATGATATTACAGCATGCAGCTTTGGACTATAACATGAATAACAACATTATAACATGAATTTCTAAATCTAAGAGACTTATGAAGTTTATTAATGCAACTGTCAAATTTAGGGTCAATTTCAAGTAAAAAACATTGCACTTAGAAACATTGCATATATTTTAAACAGCCTACTTGTTGGTTTGATCGTAAAAGATCAACTTTATCTAAAAGAGTTTTACAAGCATTTCTTGCAAAATATGGACTACTCATATAAACACATTGAGAATTCACTATGCCTATCATTAAATGTATTTCAGGAAGAGGAATGATTGCTATAACTTCATTATCTTTCTCTGAAGAACAAACTGGAGGGTGTAGGTATGCAATTTTTATATAGTTTTGCATCAGATTTCTTTTGTCTAGACTTTGTCCAAGCTTCGTAGTTTTTTAAAACCCCGCCGATAGTTCTATAACCCCGCGTAAGTTGAGACTACTTTTTTCTATATTGCAATAAGTACAGGGGAAAAAACTTGCATTAAACCTGTTAAAATATTTGCAACTTCTCTAATTTTTAGAAAAGACCATAGTGGCTCAACAATTTAAAATTTTCTTGTGCACTATCTGCAAGATAATCGGTCTTGCTAAAATAATTTCTTAAGTCCAGTATCTTTTATATTCTTAAGTAGGTATACAATTTTTATCGTACGTAAGACTTTTTGCTTTTGATTTCTATTTTCACTCTCTTTCTACAGCTGTAGTAGTAAACAAACTTTTAAAACCTCCACCATCTAAGCCGATTTTTATATATCGTCTAATTCCCTTAATGTTTTAACACGTCCTATAAAACCGATTAAATTATTACAATCAATCTTTCTTTGTACTTCATAAGATTTCTTTTTTTAGAAGACATCACTTGCATTGTCTTAATTTCAAAAAAATCATCAACCAAAAAGATGTCGGATGTTGGTAGTAACACGCAATGTGCTAGTAATACTGTGCATAGCTCTACTAGAGTTAGTTTGTTCCCATTGCTTATACAGATTTGACAGTAATTGGTTTTTCCTAATTTCTCTTCACTGCTTTGAGATTTACTACAATTTTAATAGACCTATTCCATGAGATAATAGCAACTTATTCCCAAGGCAATTTTGAGAATTATTTGATGGAATATTTTTCATTAACTTACTTATTAACTGCTCTTTTTCCTTAGGACTCTTATATATCTAATGTTTTCTCTCTATGCTCTTATTAAAATTAGACGAAGTGGTACGTGAATTATTTATGCCGCGAGAAGCTATGGTTTAACACTGAACAACGTGAAACTTTTGAAGATTTTTCACATTTCTGATTAAGGTTTGGCTTGATGGCACAAAATTTCATTACCATTACAATACCATTTCACAAAAATCACAAATACATACTTGTTCTATGTTGGTCTCTCTTTTACTCCTTATTTTTGGAATATAATGTTAATTTATATTCAAAATAAGTGACATGATATAATACAATTGCGATACACACAGATGGGTGTTATTATTAGAGCGCGGATTTATAAGCATTAAAATAGGCATTTAAAAAAGCATGAAAAATTCCTAAAATAAGCATAAAAAAATGACATAAAAACTAAAAAATGCACTATAGAAATACAATATGAAATACTTCTAAAACTGAAATATGTATTAGGCAAAAAAATAAGACAAAAAACATTTTCGGTAGTTTTTATTTAACTTTGATAATATAAACTAACGCATCATTAATAATGATCTTTCTTACCAAAGAAACATCAGTTCATATTATTCATGCTTGAATGATGCAATAATTAAATGTTTTTCTAAATTATCCACTGAAAATCCCATTCTTCTATCACTCTAAACAAGTTTTAATTGGGAGCAACTTCTTTCAACATCTACGCTGGTAATTGGAGCATACTTAAATTTCGGAATTAAAGCAGCATCAGATATAGCAAGGTCTTCAACAAAATCTCCTTTAATCACATTTGAAATTTGTTTTAAAATTTCATACCCTGTATTTTTGTTTAAAACTTCATTAAGCTTATTATAAATTATTTTTCCAGATCCACCATGTACTTTTAGGCAATCATTTTTAAAATTTTCAATTATTTCCATAGATTCGACTAGAGCAAGACCCTTTCCTTTAAGTTGCGTGATGGCCTTGCTTACAAAGTTATATTTTTGTTTATAAACCCCAAATTCTGCTTAAGTTCTTCATTTTTGACTCAATCATCTTTTGGCACTTTAAAATTGATTCAGAGGAGGATTCAGAAAGATCTAATACAATTTCCTTGAAAGATTCAAAATGGTTAGCATAATAGTAAGCAGCGTCCAGCCAAGTACCCCACCTTGTAATAATGGATTCAGGGGGTAGTGGTATACCTGGCATCCTTTCTCGAAATAATTGAGCTCTTAATGGTGCTTTTACAAAAATCTTTTTTCCTGTATTTACCAAACTCTTTACCAAAGGGAACTGGGTACGACTAGTTTCAGCTACCCGATTCAATCCATGTGGTAGACATGTACAATGGACTAGATGTTGATACTAAACTTTTAAATTAGAATATGCCTTTACCATGTATGCAGCTGCATCGGAGAGCATTAGCAATATTTTTTCACTAGGGTCTGGTAAAAAGAATTTTATTAGCTCATCATGAACAAATCTAGTAATGGTATTATTATTTGTTTTGTCCAGCTGCTTTGAGCTAATTAAAAAAGCATTACTTGAGCTATCTTCGCTCAATATTCCAATCATTAAATGAGCCATGTATCGACCACATGAATCTGCCGTTCCATCTACACAAAACCATATATAGTTGCATTCTATTTTTGTTTTAATTTCTTGTATTAAATTATTGTAAACTAAATCAATATAGTTTCTGCGCAAAGTTGATTCGGCTGGAATATGTCTACCAGTGTATTTCTGCAGAAAGGAACTGAATATTTGACTATTTCATTTATAAAGTGGAATATTGCAGGAAATCAGAACTTTACACAAATCAAAATAAAATTGTTTTTGCTCATCCTAGGTAGGTGAGCTGGCCATTGATTTTAATAAAGTTTGTTGTTGAGTTGATTTATCTTTAATTATTTT
The DNA here is from genome assembly GCF_022605725.1 of Anthonomus grandis grandis. Lineage (NCBI taxonomy): Eukaryota > Metazoa > Arthropoda > Insecta > Coleoptera > Curculionidae > Anthonomus > Anthonomus grandis. The sequence goes on from NC_065552.1 coordinate 6,586,339, forward strand.
CAAATTTTCTACATGTCCTGTAGTTTTTAAATGCTGCTGTATATTATATTTTTTTTCGCAATTTATCTGCAAAAATAATCTTTTATGAGCTGTTTTTTAAAAACACAAAATAAATAAAAAACTTACCGTTTTTATACAAGCTCTGCAAAACAATTTATTGTTTTCATACTTTCATTCTGAATGGCCTCTTATCCATTCGTTCACAGTTGGTTTTATTTTTGGCATTATTTTTGTTAAATGTTAATAAATAACTCACTTTAAAAGCTAATTCTGCGATTTAATATCTTACGTCGGCAAGTAAATTCGCAATACGAACAAAACTCCTACACGATAAACAATATTTACACGCACTGACCTGACTAACAAAATATAAACTATGAATTTCTCGATTGGCCTCTCCTTCAGGGATTCCCGAACTGATCCAAAACAGAACGCGCGATACGATGCGACGTAATGGCCGCAGAAGGATAGCAGGCTCTACTAGATATTTGCGTGCGTTTATTAAGGAAGGAAAATAAGTTTTGTGAGGAGGATTTGTTGCTTAATATTTCCCTGTTATTAAAATAAGATATCAGATTATTTATCAGGAAAAAAATGTTGGCACATGAAGTGCAAAATATGCATAAAAATAATCACAAATAAAAAATATGCTTACCAAAGCTTCACTTCTTGTAATTCATATGTATATATGTTCAAATTAGCTTAGCCATCAGAAATTACGTATGGCATTATTTCTATAAATCCGCGCTTTAGTTATTATTGTTTCAACCTATTTCATAGACATTTCCTTCTAGCCCAGTTTCTCAAAAACATTTATGATTTTTTTGAGAAAATTCTACTTAAATCAGTTGGTAGCCAAAATGTTGATAATATAGGACTGTTTGTAATTTTAGTCTATTATCCCAAAACCTTGGGAGTCTCTTAAATGTGCACAATTGTCATTTTATGTAAGGAGATCCATTATAAATGATTAACATGCTTTCATCACAGTGACTAATTTATTGGTATTTAGTCAGAACTGTTAAGAGCTGTAGAGACAGGTTTTTAGGTAGATCCTATTTTACTTCTCCAAGGCTTTTAACAGAGTGGGACACAAATTGGTTTTGAAAAAGAGGTATAGGGCTCAGGGACAGTATAGTCTAGACAAATTTCTGGAATATTTAAGTTTTAGAAGCATTTCGTATTACTTTTTCGCAAAGAGTGTTTTTTTACTAATTTGACCCCGCTGAATCCAAAAATGCCGGTTGCCAAAGCGAAATCGCAACCGGAAGTGAGATATGCAACATGGCGTCCGAAATGTCCTTAAAACCGTTTTTTTGTCGCTAAAACTCCCTTGTTTGAGGTTGGGACGCGACCAAAGTGTTTTTTTAATATGTTTTCAGACATAAGGAATGCAAAAACACATAAACTAAGCATGTTGGTCAAATATATTTTCTTAAAAGTACATCACAAGCGGTGAAAATTGCACTTTTTGGCTTTTAGCAAACTATGCAAGTATATTAGGACTAATGTTAACATTTAAAAAAATAATTATTTGTGTAAAAAAAAACTGTTTTTATTTGTTTAAAAAAAAAAAGACTTAAGAAATATTTATTGTGTGTCTCCAGAGATTATGCAAGAACGTTTACAAGGAGTGCACAGTTTGAGGCAAGACACATTCGCCCTTCGGCAACTGCAATTTTTTGTATTGCAATGTCCTTTACAATGACAAACTATTATTTCCTCGCACTTCTTTGGAATGGGATCCAGAGTCATTAAAAGAGGTACAACTTGTTCCCTCTGCACAATCCAGCCACAGTCCTATAGCCTAGGGAGTGACGGTTTGGGGACATGGGCGTTTTCCCAAACACACACCTGTTTTTAAAAATGTAGTTTATTTTTATTTTTGTCAATTGTGTTTTTGGTACGCTTACCTGATAGTTGCATCTTTTGATATGCAAACGAAATGCATCGGTTGTTGGAGGGAGGAATTCTGCCTTTTTGACAGCGCCAAACAAAAAACTCCGGGCATCGTTTGAGCTTGTTATGCTGAGATCCACCTATATAAAAACAGATTTTCTGGGTGTAGTTTATTTTAATCTAGCTGAAAAATCTTGTATGTGCATTCTTTTACCTTATACAGTTTGACGACAAATTTCTCGATGTTTTTAAGGACGTCCTCCTCCAGTGGCCACTGTCCAAGGCGTCCCAGAAGCTGGCAATTTGTCCCACAAAAAGCCTTCCATGCTCCAACTTTTGTAATAGACGCCAACTTTGACGTCGAATCGCAGCCCGTTATTGCGTGGAAAGCAAGAAGATGTGAAACTTGCTCCAGCATAAGCTTCCTGCATATATCATGTACAGGAATGTACTTAGTATCACGTGCAGTACCACTCATTACCCACAAATGCGAGCACTTCATTTTAGCAAAGTGATAGATAAGAAGAAGCACAACGTCTGTATCTTTCGTCATCACAACAATTTTATCAGCAGTGCTGTGAACGGCATGAAGAACCATGCGCGTGTCAGCTTCTTCGTGTGATGATTTTAGGTGAAAACATCTTGTTGGACTTGCATTGTCTTATTTATTTAATGTAACACGACGTTTCGGTTGGTAAGTATCTCCAACCGTTATCAAGTGTAAACTGACAAGATGTTTTCACAGTACCATTGTCTACCACTTTCAAAAACATGATTTCAGGTAGTCAACATTTAGACTCGCATTTATAGATTGGACATGTTCTTCCTCAGTAAAGCCCCCGGAGGTAACTACTTCAAGATCGTTAAAGTTATGCTTCAGAATTCCCTCGGACAAAAATCTGCATAAGTCAGCCTTGTTTTCGGATAAAAACAAGAAGTTACTCCAGTCCTTTGGTAACGGTACGTTACAGTCTGTAATATTTCTGCTCACAGGAGCACAACCTTTTGATCTTTTTTGTCTGGTTCCACCTTTAACTGATTGTGCACGGTATCTATCAAAGACTGTGTGAACTTCTTTATATTTGTATCCATAATATAATATTCTTTTGATGAAGTAGGCAGCATATTCACCAAAGGTTTCAACTTGATTTGGACGGCCCAAAAATAAGACAAATGCCATGCCATCAATTATGAGAATAGTGCCTGTTTTATCATTTTCAGGCAGATGTTTTGGGCACTCAATCCCTTTTACTAATTCTTTAACTAATGACGCTTTTTCAGCTGTTCGCACCTAATACCTAAGCGGATTCACAATAGTTTTATTTTAATTTCGATAACACAGCACAACAGTCACAACATATCCAGACGGTTTAATGCACACTAAAGGTATGCGAACAGACAGAAAGACCGCAGCTCGACGAGCACGCAGTAATTTCACACGTTGCAGTGCTACCAACCTGCGATGGTGAAAACTAATAAGGTTTATAAATACATGTAGAAACGCTCTGGAGATACCTTGCTTCACAATAAATAAATGTACGATAGACAACACACACAAAAAATAAATACCAAAAAGAAGAGAAAAAATAAGAGGAAAAAACATTTTTTTTGTCGTTTTTTTTTATTAAAAATATGTTTTTATGTGAACTAAGTTTATTCTGTGTTTTTAAATTACTCATGTTATGTCTGAAAACATAATAAGGCCCTTTGGTAGCGTTTCTACCTCGAACAAAGGAGATTTAGCTGAAAAATTCGGTTTTAAGGTCATTTCGGACGCCATCTTGAATATCTCACTTCCGGTTACGATTTCGCTTTGGCAACCGGCATTTTCGGATTCAGCGTTGTCAAATTAGTAAAAAAAATACTCTTTGCCAAAAAGTAATACGAAATGAAGTAATAAGAAATAAATCTTTAACAGGGGCCTTTTTTAAATTTTTTGACTAAACTAGTGCCCTTATGTGAGAGTAAAAATTGCAAACTTCAATTATGGATATTTTTGAGAATCTTAGGGAAATTTTTGATTTCATTTGAGTATTTAAAAGAAAACATGGCTCTTATTATTAAACATTTATATCCTAAAATGCTCCTGCTCACTTCACTCATTCTTTTTATCTTTGGTTGCAGTTAAATATGTGTCGGTTAAAAGTAGCTACCAAAACCTGTCATTACAACAACAGATTAGAAAAGAAAAAAGATGACCCGGATATTTGCAACCGGCCCATCATAGATATAGAGGATATGGTAAACTTAGGAAGAAAACACACATTTTGCCCATACTACATGACCAAAGAGCAGCAGCAGAAAGCAGATATAATATTCACCCCCTATAATTATTTACTAGATCCGATAGCAAGGAAATCATTGGGTAGAAATATTTCTTGTTGCTCAAATGGGCCGATATTCAATTTTGTTTTCAGGTTTAAAATTAACTAATGCCGTAGTCATATTGGATGAGGGTCACAATGTGGAAAAGGTTTGCGAGGAATCTGCCTCTTTTGAGTTGAAATCCACTGATATCGCTTTGGCTATAGACGAAGTCACTCAGATTATGAAGATGTTAACTGAAATGCCCGGGTTATTTGAGGAAAGTCCAAAAGGTGGTAAGTAAAAACAATAGCGGTATTCCTATTCTTATGTCAAATTCTTTATTTGTTTAGTTACAAAATATTTAGAATTGTTAAAATAAAAAATATACAATTACTGTTCATAAGATAATATACGATCCTATGCTAAACCTATAATACTAGTTTATAACATTGTAGTTTTAATTTTTTTTTTAATGTTAGATGTGCTCTGTAAGTTTCTTGATTTAACAGATGACGAGAATCGTAAGATTCTTCAGAATGAGATTAACAGATTTTTTGATTGGTGCCAAATTAATCATTTTCAATCAACATCAGCGTGTGCAAAGTAATTTCACTTTGCAGATCCCATTCGTATTTTAATATGAGTTCCCACTCAAAAGCGTTCATGCTATTAAAGATCTTGGGGTATTTTTAGATATTTATTGAATTATAGAATGTCCAATAATCCATAGTCCAGCTCTTAGATTGATTGATTTTAACAATTTCTATACTTTAAAGGGTGTATATGTATGTTTTGTTTATCAGGTCCTATGCAAGTCCAGTCTGGTCTCCTTATTACAAGAATCAAAAGTATCAACTTGAGAAACATTTTAAGGCTTATTTCATACAAATTGAATATAGGATAAATATGAGTTTATTAAGAAAACAAATGAATAATTGGAAATAAGCAAAAAACTTACAAAAAAAAATATCCAAATTAAATAAAAGAAGTAATATTAAAAGTAAATGGGAAAAAATGTAAAAAAAAGTTTTTAGCTTTGTGGATCTTAGCAGTATTTTTGTTCGAGTGAAACAATTAGGTAAATTTATTATAAGAAAAACAATATTTATATTTATTTTACCAAGCTTAAACCCAAAAAATAATCCAAGTGAAAACTCTATGTATCTTAAACCTATAACGGAAAATGAATTAATTCAATTAATAAGCACTCTTAAGACTAATGCAGCATCCGGAGTTGACGAAATACCTGCACTATTTTTGAAAAAGTATCATAAACACCTTATTAAACCAATTCTACATCTTGTAAATTTAGTATTTGCGACTGGTATTGTCTATTTGATTTTTATTTTTGCGAAGAAAGTACTGTATCGAAAGCTCACTGTTGAGAAAAGTGGACTGTATTTATTGTTTTTTGACAATTAATTGTTGTAAGACCTTACCTGGTTTTCTCTCGATTACAGTTTTTCACTCGCGTTAGCTGGCCAGCTTTTTCTCAGTACGAAATGTGGTTTATCCCATAAACACGGGATCGTATCGGGTGGTACTAGATGCGTGAGCGATGCGGTTTAGCGAATTTACTTCTTCTGATAATGGGTTTCAACGAACTGGTTCAGTATGTTGGACGCGCACCTTTTTATAAGGCCTCAAAACATTCTTTTGGATGCATTTGAATAGCAATACTTTAACTAACCGTTTCTACACAGTGAGCCAAGCAAAATTGAGTTAAAGTTTAATGAAAATTTGAAATAGAATGAACTACTTGATTCAAACTTCTTGATTCAAAATTCTCATGATCTGAAGTGTAAGCACTCACTCGCTTCCTTCAAAAAAGCTGCCAAAATTCATTTTAATAGTAGTTTATAGTTTAGTATTTTACGAAAGGCATGTTTTTTTTTTCTTTTGAACTACTATTTTTAAGTGTGCGGTTATCGCGCGCATCTACAATTGTTATTGTAATTTTTTATTTCCGTAATATAAAGGCATATTTATTTATTTACCTAGAGTCATACTTTTTAGAAATTTACTTGATGTTTTTCCCTCGTTATCGAATTTCAAAAAACTTACTTGGATTACTATTCAAATCACTTCATAGTAAAGTCATTAGTTTTAGCAAAATAATTCTTGTAATATTTTTAGTTCTTATCAACTTTTCTTAATAGAGTTTTCGATATTGTCAAAAATAAAGGTACTTTATTCTTGAGCAAAATTCATATTTTCTGATATACCTCGAATACGTCTGGAATAAATTATTACCTGATGGTTGCATTTTAGGTTTTGGACCAAGCAGAACTTTTTATAGGGGAAATTTTTTTTTTAAATTAATAATGAGAAAAGGTTTTAATGTAATGCTAATTCTAGCCTTTCAATGTTCTAAGAACACATCCCTCAGTTTTTGCAACAAAATACCGAAAACATTATATTTCTATCTTTGTAGATGCATTATAGCATGTTTTTCATCCATCAAAAATTCACATCCACTGTTCATTTGACGTGCAAATTAATTTTTAACATCGTATACCCCCATACGGAGGAAAATGGGAAAAGTATCATTTTCATGACGTGAAACTGGCTTTGACATCGATGAAACATTAGAATACGTAAGGGTCTTGTAGTGTTTGCTTAACTATGTTCGTCAAGCAAAAATAACAATCATCAACGTGGTTTTTCAGTTCTCTCTCCGAATTGTTGATAATGAGAACGAGAAGTTTCTTACCTATGGACCATTTGTAAAACACAGTGGCACCCATTTTTTCTCTGTTCTCTGTAAACATAAACCAAAGTAGTGTGAGCATTTTTCAGTGAATCTGACGTCATGTTTTCCTACTTCGAGATGATGTATCTGCCACAGACAACAATATTTCTTTGGGTTTACTTTACGTACCTTCCCTGGCATTTTAACTGACCGCTATTCAACAATGAATGATGAAAATAATATTCACTTAACAAGAACGAGATTATACGCGATCAGCTGAATTTTTCACACCAACGTCGAGTTAAAAGGATTCGCGTCTTAAATACTCAAAATTCGTGATAATCCCTTTCACTATGAGACAGCTGATATTCCCTCCTTATGCTTACTTAATTTTTAAGTTATATTAATTTTCTTGATTCGGTAGACAAATAAGGAGGAAAGTTAGATGTTTTTTCTGCGGAATAAAATATTTAATAAAATATCACAGAGTTTAATCGTGAATCTTATTGGTTATATAGGTGAAACAGTATAAAATCTAGAACAGTGTCTTGCCCATCCCGAGAAGGGTACTTTCAATTATGATCTTATTTATATTTGTGTATTGTATTCTTTGAAAGACATAATTACTCTTATACCGAGTTTCTCAAGTATCTGCAACAATATTTTGTATCAGACGGCCTTTCACAAGTCTAGGAATACCTCAATGCCCCTTTCCCTCTATCAAAATGCCTAGTTACATCACCAGCCGCCTCTACTGATTCTATCTTGGAATTTCAATTATTTTTTTTATTATGTTAATATAAAGTATCTATCTCATTTTCAAGAACAGCTCAAGATCCTTGAGCTAGAATAATTGTTTTGTTTAAAATTTACTCACTATTTGGAATATACATTAAACCTATTTAGAAATTGATCCAGAACAAGTGGCAACCTTAAAAATGATCTTGTGCGACTTCGAAAAAGTGCTGGACGAGGTGCCAATAAAAACGGGCAGCGAAGTCACCCATTATCCCGGCGATTACATTTTTGAAATGTTGGAAAAGGCTCATGTGAGTACTTGAAGAGTTAATATTGAGCTTTTTGTATGCCTGTTTGTCATTCGTAGGTATCGACAGAAAACTACCACATGTTAACTGGTTTCTTGGAAAATTTGATTCAGTTCTTAATGGCACAAAACGAGGGACCATTTGCGAGAAAGGGCAAAGGGATGCAACTGTTTTTTGATTTTCTTACTGTGGTCTTCGCGAGCAAAGGTACCTAAAGTCATATTTTCATTATATATTTTTTTTAAACTAAATCAGACCATTTAAGCTTCTAAAGAAAAAATGAAACATTGTTACAAAGTCCACATAAAAGAAGAAGAGGTAAAGAAACCAGGCAGGGCATCCCTCTCGACCTGGGTGAGCAAAGGAACGTTAGCATCGAAAAATCGAATTTTAAATTATTGGTGTTTCAGTCCTGGTTTTGGGTAAGCAAACTTTTAAAAACCATTACAAACACTATAAATAGATTAATTTCAGTATGGATTTAATAGTTTCTCAAGGTATTAAGGGCCTAATAATAACCAGTGGTACTTTGGCCCCTCTAAGACCCCTGATATCAGAGCTGGAATTGGATGTGAAGGTGAGGTTGGAAAATCCTCATATTGTGAAAGAAAATCAGATTTGTGTGAAAATTGTACCGAAAGGACCCGATGGGGAACCACTGAATAGCAGTTTTAGGAATAGGTAAGTGATATTGAGTTTATTTAATTGTGTGAGTGCTAGTACCCATAGTTATAAGTGCTAAACGAAGACAGTTGAGTTTTTTAATTTTATTTCGTTTTCCACCGGCATCAAATGCTTTAGTTGTAAGGTACGCATTTATTAGGTTAGTAGCTTTTAATAAATTGCATAAGTCAGTGTTTTGACCACTTTGAAAGAAAAATGAACCAAAAATTTAAAAAAGTTGCTTCTAGGCACTACTGGAGCAAATAAGAACGCTATAAATGCCCTAAAAGACGAGGTTGATTGAACAAGGGAAGAAGAATAGTTTACGTTTTAATAGTATTTGACAATAATATAATGAAAAGTGGCTCTCGAACGTCATTCGGTTAATTTATAATAAAGCTAATCTGAATTGCCAGGAATCCGACGTTGACTTAGCCTTTTGTTCAAGAAAAAAGCAAGATTAATCAAAATCATTTATTACTAACAATAAAAAATACATAAAATGTGTAAGTTTGCCACTGTTATTTTGTTTACTATATGGTTCTCCAATGAAAGTTGAGGAATACAAATATTATTGAAAGAACTCGTGCATTATCTCAAAGAAACCATGTAAGTAGAGAAAAAATAAAAACCCCGGTCTAAATAAAAAATCTCGGTCTCAAAATATTTTTGTTTCAAAGGTTACATGTTTCGCTTAAAATAAAGCATCATCAGACCTTATAAACTAGTGATATCTCTCACGAGATGACCTGCTTTGTACTCTATTACAATCTTACCGAGACTTAGGGTTTTTATTTTTTCTATACAAATATTATACATACATTTTCGGCTATTAAATTACTCTTTCTAAAAAAGATTACCAATCTTTTGACTAGATTTATTTTTAATTTGTAGTCACTACGAATGAAATGAAGCAATGCTCTTAATATTAGAATTAAACCTAGTGTCAACATCTTGCATGTGAATTACAGATTAGAATTGATCGATTCATGTCAGAAACATAAATTGAAAATAACAATGGATCCATTATCGAGCGCTGTGGAATATCTGACTGGTGCCCAAATGTACTTTTACTACTTCTCTCTACAGACTGAGATCTATTATTGTGGTTTGACCCGAAAAACCGATATAATTTAATTTGTCCAAAAGTATAGTGTAGTCAATGGTGTCAAAAGACATCCATTGCAGCAATATATGTAATTAATTTATTTTGCTCATTGCTCCTGATATCATTGGCCCTATTTACCGGAGCTGTTTAAATGCTGTATTTTTTTAAAGCGTGACTCTCATGATGGAATCAATTTATTAGTATCTACAAATTCGTCTACTTTCTGAAAGATGTTTTTCATAAATTTTGTTGCTTTTGTTGATTTATTGCCCTAGATCCTTTATTTATTTAAACAAAAGTAATTTTTATTAACAAAGCTTTAAAAAATCAAATAGGTACATAAAATAAAAATAATGATACAAATACACAAATAATAACTCTAAAAGAGATGTAAAAACAAGGTCAAACTTTTGTGGGTCATTTGTTTATTCAGACATTTTAATTTTAAACTGTATTTTACTGTATTTTGTTGAATAAACATTATTATTATCAATGTCTGAACACACAAAAAAATCACTATGTTTTATATTGATCCTAAAATTGATCATATGAATATTCCAATAATTTCCATAGTGGCTCTTTAGATTTTCATAGTAAAAAAATTTAACAGTCTGTTATTTGATAACTTAAAGCATAACACATAGGGATGTGAGCAAATTTTGTTGACACGGTCACGTCACGGTCATATTGAAAATGACGGTCACGTTATTTATTTTTATGATACCATCGTCATTTATTTTTTATCAATTAAAATTAATCAATTAAAATCTTACTGTCGCAAAAATAAATGACGGTCATAAAAAATAAACGACCGTCATTAAAAAAAATGACAGTCACAAAAAATAAATTACTGTCACAAAAATATCAACTGATTTTCAATGTTTACTGCTTAAGACAAGCTGCAACCTGCTTATTACATTGGTTTGGCTGGCTTGCTTGCTTGCTTCTCGCGATCAGCGCGTCAATTCAGTTGTTCGGCGGCATTAGTACCTTTATAATAAGAGCTATTTTATATTTTCAAAGTTTTTTCCTGGGCCTATTTATTTTTTGTGTATTTGTGTACTGTATATGTATATGTGTATTGTATATAAATACTTTAATACCCTAAATAAGCCAGGACAGAAATTGAAATGTTACGAGTGTAAATTTTGTAAAAAACAGGTTGCACACCATGCAACTAGAATGGGCTTACATCTTGTTACATGTGAAATGTGCCCTGACAATGTTAAAGTAATGTTAAAAAGTGAACTAAAGCTGAATGAGTCAGAAACATCAAACAAGAGGAAACTGGATGTGTCGGTGGCTGAATAAGCAGAACAGCAAGCAGAGTTAGAAGAGGTAAGGAATAGTTCATCGGCATCGGGGCCTTCGGCATCTAAAATCCAGAGAATGGGTAGTCGTAGTCAATGTAGCTCAATTAGTACCCTAAGCACTCTAAGCAGTTTTATTAAACCTGACAAACTATTATAACAACTGTTAACATTAAACCCGACGATCAAGATGAAATTTGGTTGATGCTAGCAAAGGCAATTTATGCTACAGGTCTGCCCTTAAATATAACAGAAAATATATATTGGATAGATTTTTTTTAAAAAATCGGACCGTCCTTGACGTTGCCTTCACGTTTTGTTTTATCAAATTTGCTTTTAAATGCTGTATTTAATCAAGTTGAAATCGAAGTGACAGATAATTTAACAAATGCTAAAGTCCTGGGCATTCAATGCGATGCACGGACAAACATAAGGAATGAGAGCATAATTAATTTTGTTATAACCACACCCCAACCTGTTTTTTACAAATCATTGTCTACTGAAGAAAGTAGACATACAGGTGAGTACATGGCAGATCAAATAGAAATGGTATACAATGAGGTGGGAATTAACAAAATAATCGGCTTTTGCTCAGACAATGCCGCTAATATGAAGAAATCTTGGGATTTGCTACAAAGTAGATATCCAGACAAACCAATTTCATTTTACGGTTGCGCAGCATATACACTTAATTTATTGGTTACTTATATAATGAAATTAAAGACCACAGAAACTCTTCTTAATGCCTCGAAGTCCATAATGAAGGCAATAAAAAATAAATCGGTTTTAACTTCTGAATTTAAAAGAATTTCAAAGGAAAAGCAAAAAGGTGAATCTTGCACCCTTAAACTTCCAGTAGCAACAAGATGGGCTTCCATAGTTACAAGTTTTTAGAGCCTACAAAAAAACAAAAGCACTCTTCAAGCAATGGCAATCACAGAAGAGTATCAGACATTGCTTGAAAAAAGGAATAAACATGATATTCTTGATGATATATTCTGGACGAAAATCGAACATTTTTTAACTTTATTACAACCAATAAAGAAATGAATTTTGCGTTTGGAGTCAGACAAGTGCAACATTAGTGAAGTAGCTGTTGCATTTTATGAAATGGCTATTGTTTTTGAAAGCCAGTTGTCTACCTCGCCCTTATTGAAGCTGGAGGAAAAAAAAGTAACAGAAAGTCTACTTGAAAGGCAACAGATGTGAGAAACAGTGATTAGAGAAATACACTTTGCTGCAAACATTTTGGATCCTCGATATAAAGGTAATTTTATCAAAGTATATAATAATTATAATATCAAAGTATATAATAATATAATAATTTTATCAATTTATTAAAGGTAATACCTAAAAAAATTAATAAACTTAACGTAACTTAATTTTAATATGTAGTTAAGTATACTTATAATTTAATTATAAGTTAATATATTTTTTTTGTTTTTTAGGAAAGCGACTATCACAAAAGGAAATTGTAGGTGGGTTAACTTACATCCATTTTGTTGCCGTGTACTTAGATTATGTTGATGATAGCAAAGTACTTGAAAATTTAGCCGCCTATAGGAGCAGCGAAGGTTTTTGGGGATTAAAATTTGTGCAGGATTGTGAAAAAAATGTTAACATTTTACCTTTGATATACTGGAAGCGTATTTGTACTGAAATACCACGACATGTGGCAGCAAGCTGTACTTGGCATGCCAGCTACTTCAGCAGCTACTGAGAGAACTTTCAGTTGTTATGGATTTATACATTCTAAAACTAGGAATCGTCTAACAACAAAAAGAGTTGGTATGCTAACTTATATACATCACAATCTAAAACTGTTTCCTCATAAAAGCGTTAAACCGAGCAAAGATATAAGTTTCGGATTAGGATTAGTTGACAAGGAGAGACATGTCAGACATGTGTATTCTAAGATAGAACAAAATCGTTTAGGTATTAACATTATTATTTTTATTTTAAGAAATACAAAAAAAACAGTATTATTCTAGAAACTATTCCCGATGCCGATGAGAAACCGTCTGGACCGTCAAAATCACCATTACCCTCTACCTCCACCTCTAAAACCTTACTTGATAACGGAAATGAACATGTAAGCTGTACCAGTGACCAAGAAGGTAGTACCACTGACGAAAGCATTAGTCTTATTGAAGAGTTGGAAGGTATACTTTTCAAATCTCAAAATGAACTTGATATTAGCTTCAGTGATATCTATAATTATGAGACTGAAGAAGAAGAAGAAAATTACGAATTTTAGTTAAATCCAGTTTTATTACTTTTATTACCTACCTTTATAAGCATTTAGTTTGAATTTACATATTTATGTTATTTTTTAATAAAACAACTTTGTTTTATTTATAAATATTTTTTATTATGAGAATTTAATGTTTTGTTTTACGTTGTATTATATTTTTTTGTTTGAAATGTGTGTTTTCATTGCTATAATAAGTACCTAGTCTGATATTGAAAATCAGAAAATATAAATGACAAAAATTACAAAAATGACCAATAAATGACCGTCATTTTACATCCCTAATAACACACTATAAATTCAAAATTTGTATCGATTTTCAGGGATAATCCAAAATATGTCTCCTCTCTGGGACGAGCGATAGTCAATTTATCCAGAATAATACCGAACGGATTACTAATATTCTTCCCTTCCTATCCGGTTATGCAAAAGTGTCAGGACACGTGGCAATCCGAAGGAATTTGGGGTAATATCACGTCACAAAAGGTAAAAATCTATAATTATTGAAAATATCGCGTGTTGATTAAATGTGAATTTTAGACGATTTTCGTGGAACCTAGAGGAAAAGACGCGTTTACGGCCGCAATGAACGGATATTATGAAAAAATCAAAGATCCCAAGTTGAGTGGGGCCATTTTTATGGGTGTATGCAGGGGCAAAGTGTCCGAAGGTATGAAATGTCTTATATCGGCCATTTGAAGCGTAATTTTCGATTGTTTTTAGGGCTGGATTTCGCCGATTGTAATGGTAGGGCGGTAATAATAACTGGCTTACCGTACCCGCCATTAAAAGATCCCAGGGTTATTTTGAAACAAAGATATTTGGATGTTTGCCATGCAAAAGATAAAGAGGTACTATAATTATGTACTTTATTATTTTGCAAATGAAACGACTTTTACTCGCTCGTCTTTAATGAAATATTGAATTAAAATATTTCAAAAGGACAATCTAAAAAATAGATGTTCGAATTTGGGCCATTATCAGCTTAATTAACATTTTCGGAATTTTTTCAAAAAGTATTTTGTTAAAAATGTTCAAAACTTCCGTTTCGTTAATTTTTTACAAGAGTTGCTGAAGAATAATTTCACAGTTTAAAACAAAAGTGAAAAGAAAATTATGTTTATTAAGTCCTGAAAGTATAAAGAAATTAGAAGAAAATATATTTTAAACAAAAATTTTGATATTAAAAAAAACGTTAATGGTACTAAAAAACTGATTTCATCACTAAGCTAGTTAAAAAGTAGCTGAAATCTAATACCATGTCGATGGGGTTTTGTGGATTTTTTAGATTTTTTTCTGGATTTTGTGAAAATGGTCACATGTTCCAAAAATTTGGCTTTACCACTAAATTAGGCAGAAAAATGTAGCTGATAATGAGTACCATCTTGATGGGCCTATTATGAATTTTCAAAGAGAAATTTTAAATTTTGAGAAAACCGCCGGAGGTATGAAACAGAATTATTTAGAAAAAAGTACCTAAAAATGAGTACCACGTTCAAATTTAAATTTATTTTATGACTTCATATGTTTTATATGAAAATTCATAAAATACATAATTTTTTTTTAAATTAAGGTAATACATTTAGAAAAAAAGTTAACAAGAGAACGATTAATTAGCTAAATATTCCAAGCACACTTTAAAAAAATATATATATATATAAATAAAATATTAATTTACCAATAAAATACAAAATCAAACCAAAAATCAAAATTGATAACTACTCATTATATCTTAAAATAACTTATCAATAACATACTATATTACAAATAGCAACAATACAGCTACCAATTTAAAATTATACATAAAAATTGTCATTACCTCTATATAAATATCAATAGTTTCAAATATTGTTTTTAAACTTTTTGAATGCAGTAATTACCAAATCCCCTACTACAGGGTGCGCCAGAGAAACTTACTTATTTGAAAGGTCAATAAAAACAAAAGTACTTCAATTATTGTTTTAATTTTTTTTTATTTGACAATACAATATCCCAATTTTTTTTTCATGCAGTCTTGAAAATTACATCGGATAAATGGCGACCTCTATTGCGCATACACTAATAAAGTCGATTTTTGAAATTCGTATCCACTCTTTGCAGCATATCAATCGGTATGTTTGCACTTGCGTCGCGAATGTTGATCTTGAGGTGTGCTATGGTCCGTGGTCGATCGACATAAACCAGAGATTTCAAATAACCCCATAAAAAGAAATCGCATGGAGTCAAATCTGGAGAACGTGCCGGCCATTGGAGAGCGCCTCTGAGAGAGATGAGGCGGTCGGGGAAATGTTGTCGCAACAAATTCATTGAGTCTCGTGCTGTGTGTGCTGTGGCTCCATCTTGCTGAAACCACACGTTCCTAACGTTCATTTCTTTGAGTCTTGGAAGAAAAAATTCCTCGATCATGTTCCTGTAACGTGCTCCATTTACAGTAACTGCGCGTTCGTTTTCTTCAAAAAAAAAGGCCCAATTATTCCCATTACCGACATCGCACACCAGACAGTAACTCGCTCACAATTAAGTGGCTTCTGGTGAAGCTCACGTGGATTTGCACCACACCAATAACGCATGTTTTGCTTGTTGACGCAGCCGGATATGTGGAAGTGAGCCTCGTCACTGAAAAAAATGACCGCGTCTTCAGGCAGGTTGTCAACCAGTATTTCACATGCATTTTGACGGGCAACAAAATTGCGTTCAGTTAATTCTTGCACAACAGCCAATTTATAGGGATGAAATTGAAGGTCTTTATGGAGAATTCGTCGAACAGGGGTGTCAGAAATTCCCAAAGCAGCTGCGTGTTTGCGAGCCGAACGCCGGGGAGAACGCACAACTGACTGCCTCACTCTTCCGACATTTTCCGGAGTTCTGATGGTCCGTTGAAGTCCATTTCTGGGTTTAGCGACACTTCCACACTCCCGAAATGAGTTAACCCAGGACAGAATCAAATTACGGTCAGGAACGAGTCTGTGGGGAGGAATTTCAAAGCGAGCGCAGAAGGCACGTTGCGTAGCAACAAGTGAGCGACCGTTAGAAAAGAAGCTCTCGACTGCGAAGGCATGCTGCTCTCTAGACCAGAGCATGATGGCAACTGACTGGAGGGAGAAACAAACTCGGGAATTCCCCCTCCAGGTGCACCCCCTCTCGCCCCTCTACCCGCCCAACTCACCGGGAATTTTTTCAAATAAGTAAGTTTCTCTGGCGTACCCTGTATATTTAAACCCAGGTATATTAACGTATCCACATGATATTGAATATCTTTTTTTTTTATTAGTTTTTAACAGGTAAAGACTGGTATTCCTTGGAGGCATCTAGGGCAGTAAACCAAGCAATAGGTAAGATATATCCACATGATAAAAAATATTTTAAATATATTATATGGTTTTTTTAGGTCGTGTAATTCGTCACAGATACGACTACGGTGCAATTTTACTATTGGATGAGCGGTTTAACAGTCCAACATTAAAAAACCAAATGTCCAGGTGGCTCAGGGACCATATCAAGGTCGTTAATAAATATGGCGAAATGATTAGGGAGTTGAGTCAGTTTTTTAAGAAGGCACAAGTGGAGGTATTATGATTCTATTTATTAGTAATGGTTTTGTGAGGCATAATCTACATTAGGTCGTACTCTCTTTAATATCGGTATCCTCTGAACATACCTTATTACATTCATCATATTATTGACCTCTGAATATTAAATATAATTGTATATAGTCGAATAATTAGCGTCTGGTTCGAGCCTCGCGTATAATAAAAATCGAATTTGAATTTGAAATCAGGTTTGAAGGAGGTAGACATACCTGATATTTAACAAATATTTTGTATATAGCATTAATCGTATAATATGTATAGGGATATACCACGTCCACAAAATTTTATGCCCATTTATATCGGAACCGGAATTCCTAATGGAATATGAAATAGTTTTGAAAAATTAACAATGATTAATGTAAAAAACGTTAAAAATGTAAGAGATGGTGAGAGTTGTATTATAAAACAGATTCTTAGGGTTATTGATACGTCAATCAGCAATGGTTATTTTCCAGAATCATGTAAATTAATCCCAAAGTAAATAGCGCAAAATTATACAGAATGTCCCATAAATAATGGTAAGTAATTAAAGAGTAGATTCCTTTAAAAAAAATTAAGTAGGCATAAATTTAGTATTTAATCTTCGTTTTTAACAAAATTTGAACTATGGTTTTTTTTAAATATAATTATGTCACAATTTAAAAAAAAGTTAATTTTAAATAGTTTTAAAAGTTTTTAAGTTTAAAAAAAGGGGCATCAACAACAGCATTTTGTTTTTTTTTTAATTCCGTAACTATTTTAGACTTGGCCTAATTTAATTTTTATGTATAATATTCATTGTGCAAACAGTTTTCCTTAAAAAAGGTATACTTCAAAAATCTCGCTGCGATTCACGTTTTCGATGTTCACATTCAAGTTTTAAATGTTACACTGTTTAAATTGTTTTTTACACTTCAAATTAATGATAAAATACAAATGATAAATTAAAAATTATCAATATTTGCCAGTAAATGTTCGACATGACCTCGAATTGTTCCAATACATTTTAAAAATTTTTTTATTGTAAGATTGTGGAATCTTAAAAATTGCTGATTTCGAAATGACTCATCAGCAGCTTGAATTTGCCATTAATTGCTCTCGTGTTTATTGTATTTTCGTAAACAATTGATTTGATGTAAATATGCAGAAATCTCATAGGTTCAAGTCTGGACTTCGTGCAGGCCAAGTTACAAAAATTAGCGTTCATATAGTTCTAATAAGCTAACTAAATCTAATAACCATAACTCGGCGTATATTTAAAGGTAATTCATCTAAATAATCAGTAAGCTTTGGTTGTACAAAGTTTAGTCCATCAAGATTTGGAAGTAACGCGTATGGCCCTAAAAAAAATTATCTATTACACCACACGAAATAATAATTTTAAAAAGTGTCTTTTAGTAGTGAGATTCGGATTTTCATTATCTCATGAAAGCTTGTTTCTAAAATTAAAAATTCCCCGTCGGATAAAAGTCGCTTTATCCATAAACAAATATCATATTTATATATTAGGGATCTTGATTTTGTTGAAACTGGATATAGTTGACGAGTCTAGTCTAGATTTTGCACAGGCGTGATAAAGATAAAGAAGTTCGCGATGAACAATTCCTAGAGCCCAATCTTCCCGTCTAGGTTGGAATCAAGTAGCAGTCCCAAGTCTCTATCTGTTGTACACACTCTAAAGAAGTATCTATATATATAAAAGAGTTTGTCCTGACTGACTGACTCATCATCGCAGAGCCCAAACTACAATAGCTAGAAACGTGAAATTTTGCCAACGGGTTCCTTTTATAATGAAGGCACCGGATAAGAACGGATTTTTGGAAATTCCACCGATAAAGGGTAAAAAATGGGAAAATTGTTACCCGTGTCCTAGAGAACTAAGGAGGCGTGGCTTCGGAGTTTGAACAAAGACTGCCCGCACCAACGAGTCGCAGACATCAACTTAAGAAAAAAAAATTAACTGCAACAATGTTTTTTTATAATGTAGGCCCCGAATACGAACGAACTTTTTGAAATTCCACCGTTAAGGGGTGTTAGCGATATGATAAATATCGCATAGCGGCATAAAACTGATTAATAAATACAATTGAAAAAGTGCCTCTGTAGTATTTATATTTTGGTAGACATAACAACAAGGCGGGTCCATGCGAGACTGATACCCGAGAGGTGACTCGACTCAGTCTTACCGCTCGCTCTGCATCTAACGAATCATTTTTAAGATTATTTGTGTCTTGGTTTTATAATAATTATATTATATTAATCGCGCCCCTTGACCTCAAGAAAAACGGCGTGGCAATTGTGGGTTGCATGTACTATCAATGAGGCGGGGCTTCGGATTTTATTTTTGTGTATTGTGGGTTGCATTTACTATTATTGGAGGCCTTCTTCGACTTTTTTTTTATTTTCACGCGAGCAACGCCGCGGGCATTCAGCTAGTTGTTTATATAATATTGGTTAAAATTTGTCGTATAACTGTAGTCACGGTTTCGCAATTTGCACGGGCTGTAGCTCTGAGGGAGAGCATTTAGGAACACATGTTTAGAGGAAAAAAAGGCTAATTTGGCTCCAACGTACCAATATTATCTTTCTTTAAATATTTTAAGACCATAACTAATACTTCTAAAGATCCAAGCTGAATGCTAATTTATCCTGGATGAGCTTTCATTTACCTTCGGTTTGAAGACTGATCATGTATTTCTTTGACCGGTGATTCCAAAACTGTTGATGTAACTGCTGCAATCTTTAGTATAGTGATAAACTTGTTGATTCAATATCCAAAAACTTCTGGGTTGCTAAAAGAGAGTCTTGGAAACGGGATGGGATTGAAGGATCATAGCCTTTTACGTCGTTAGAAACGCCTCGATTTGTACTAGCAATGGATACATATTTGAAAAGTCTAGAAGTTTCTCGAGTATCATAGCTAGAAAGTTAGATACAATATCATTAAGTTTTTTTTTGTTTAATACATTATATAACTCGATAAAATAGCTGTTTGCACCTACAAAATTTAATCCGTTGTCAGAATTTACATTGTTAGAGCGCAAAACTGGTTTAAAAGCAATTAAAAGTACCCATCCGTGGTTAAATCTAGAACTAAGTCAATATAACCGGCATGCATGACAAAACACACGAATAAACAAATATACGTTTTAATAACTTTCCTTCGACGTAAGCTTCCTTCTTTAACATAAATTGGACCTGCGTAGTCAACGCCAGAATTTGAATAAGGACTACTGGAATTACCCGTCAGTGTTCGTTGACAGACAAGTCTGGTAACGAACCCAGTAAAAATATTGTTGCTTTTGGATTTACACGGAAACATACTATATAAGAATTGATTACTTTTTTAATAGGCCAAAATTGTGCTGGACCCTCGCATGAATATATTTTAAATAAGCAGCTAAAATTATTAAATCAGTTAATCTGTGTTTATATGGCAAAATTATTTGACGTCTTTTGTTAAAATCTAATTTTGAATTTGTAAGTCTACCTTTTATTTGAATCCAAAAAATATTTAAACTTAAAATATTACATTGTAACCTTGAACTTTTGAGACCTTTCTTTTTTAATTACTTCTGGCTGTGCCAAATCAATTAAAAGAAAATATGAGAGATAAATATCAATATGAAAAATAAATACCAATACGGTCTTAAAATATTTGCACCCTGAAAGAGCACCCTGTAATAGCCTTAATAATTATTACATTATTAATTAGAGTACTAGTAACTAGTGGGTTTATTCACAGCTTGACTTAAGGAACATGTTTTAAAAATCCTATTCAAAGGATGTGTATATTCAGCGCTTAATGTTCAGAAAATTAACGTTTAAATTACCCAAACACAAAATAAGATCGGAATCAGTGGAACATACTAAAAAGACATGTACATATATCTGAGAAGCTTTAAAAGTTACACCTGGGCGATATATACACCAAATATTTACTTGTGTCGCTTTTATTTAAATCTATGGTTTCTGTATAAAAATTCTCTGTTTCCATTTTTTTTTTGTTGAAATTGGTTTTCGTTTTGTATTTTCCCTAAATATTCTTACTTTTATTCTTAACATCCCTTTTATATAATAAGTCCTTTTCCTGCATCATTTTTCTTATTTTCGTACTAGTCAAGTTTTTTTCTGAATGTTTTTGGTTTTGGGTTATCTTCACCCTGGAACACATATGATTAATAATATTTTCAATATCTCCAATGAAAGACGTACGCAAAATGTTTAAATCAGAAATATCATTGTTACAAGCAATATCAGTTATTTCTTGTTGTAGCTTACTGGAATAATAGTTTCTAAACGAGGTCTATTTTAGTAGGTTTTTTACTATTTGTATAAATAACATTAGATATTTTGAAGAAGTAGTCCATTCTTGCAGTGGAGTTAATAGTGTCAATGGGTAACTTAAGAAACTTCGGTCATCCTCCACTTAATTTATTTATACAATATTGATCCGACATCTTTCGGACATATAACATGTCCATCATCAGGGATACTATAAGTTTCCTTGGTTCTCTTATAGTATCCCTGAATATTATTATTACATTTTTTAAATAAATTTAGTGGACGATGACCGAAGTATCTTTAGTTACCCATTAGATATTTTATTATCACAGAAACAGTTTTTTAATAAATCAAAGTTCAAATCATTAAAGTAACTACATCTCAACCATATCCAAGTGGCCGATGTAATGCGCAGATGAAAGAGTGAAAGAGGCAGTGTGTAACAGGGATAGAAAACGATAAACTTAATACAAAATTTTAATTTTAAAGTTTTGCCCGAGTTTACAGTCAGCATATTTTAGCCGTGAAATTTTCACTATGCGCAATTTTAAGGAATATTCTAAAATAAATAGAATGTCTATTATAGTAAATAAAATTCAATTATTGTAGCTGATTGTTTTTAAATTGCTTGGTATTACTTTCTTAAAATAAATCATTCATAATAAACAGAGGTGATGTTCTGTTTATTATTTACAAATTAAGATGGTTTTTGTGATCCCTAATCCTCCTCATATATTTCCTCTATTCCAGAAAATTCACTAGTTTGTTCAAAATTTGTAACACTTTCTGATTTGTTATCAGTTTCATCTATATTAATAAAATACCACATATTAGGAATGATGCTGATCCACAACAATATCTGCTGATTTTTTGAAATATATTGTTTTTATTTGCCTCATATCCTTTTAATTCAACCGGATTAGATCTAGATGATATGATAGTAATCATAACACGTCATTACATTTTATACTTTGGTTTGTGAAGATTCATTATTTTATATAATTTTGGCTTTAACATAGATTCATTATATGCTAATTTATTTTTGCATTTTCACTTATCTTGACAAAGTAACCGATTGTAACCACATTTCTTGGTTTTTAATTTGGCATAACAACTCAATTCAAAAACTAGCTTTATTATTACAGAGTTGTTGACAAAGCCCTGCTATGAGCTAAAATAATCCTAATAAAATACAAATATCACCGAGTACTGAAAGTCGTTCTTCAAGTATAAAAATAAGAAGTGTATAATATGCATTGAAAATTCAATAACATTAAAATACACAAAAATAAAGCGCACTAATTAAATAAAAGAAAAGCCGATTATTAATTTCAGCTAGTTACATTAAAAAATTCGTCCAGGCGGTAACAAGCTTTTGAGACCAACATTTTTTTTAAAGCTTTCTTAAATCTATAACTATAATTATAACTGAACAGTTTGTAGATCTAATTTCAACAGGAAGGTGGTTAAAGATTTTCTTACCCATATTAACAAATGACTTCATTTTTTTTTTAAGATATACTCCACTTGGGGTATTTGATTTCTAACTTAGATATGCGTTGGGAGCAAACTCATTTTCACACTATAATAAGGCGTATGATTAACGTTTTTTTAATATCTTCTAAATTCTCATCACTCTATCCTTTAATGTGGGTATGAGATAAATTAATATAAGTTTCCTCCACGTCTAATCTTTTTCAGAGGGTTTACCACTGCTCATGCAAATTTCATCGACCACTTGTATGTGGTTAAGTTGTAATTGTTTGCGTTTAAATATGCACGTTAAAAATAAGTGCGAAAGCCTATATTAAAGGTGTTTGTAGTGCTCTAGCCTACATTCGTTTATGGCCTTCTTTTCTTCCAACGTGGACGGTGCCGATAGATGCTGGCTATTGAGAAGCGAGAGAGACGGACGTAGTGACGCTGGAACCCATGTTTGACAAAAAAGGGGAGTCCGCTTGTTTTGTTTTAACTTCAAAAAATTCATCGTGGAATAATGGGCAGAAGATCACGAGTATAAGTTAAGAAAGGTTGATTGCGGCAGAGATTAGATAAAATAATGTAGCCGATTTGTTTCGTTTTGTTAACGTTTTATTTTATTTAATACAATTCAAATGTAGTTTAGTAAAAGGTGTTTTCATTTCTACACCAAACAACAGCCAACCAGTTAATAATTCTAACATTTTATGGTCCTTCGTTGTCGGATTGGCTGTGGTGTTAAAAAAATAAGAAATGAAAATTAAAAATAGCAGTGTCAGTGCAAGAAATACGGCGGCGTCAGGGGAATTCCTGTAAGTACCTTTCCTTAAATAAATATTTTTCGTTGTTTTTAGTGTGTTTGATCTCTCTGCCAATAATAATTTATGTCTAACGTAAATAAATATTTTGTTAGGATTGTATGCCCTAACTTAAATTTTTTATTAGCACATATCTGCTCAATAGGGTATTGGGCCACTTATTTTAATAAGATAATTTGTATCTGCCGAGTGGTGCCAATATCTGCTCTAATAAGATATGGTGCAATTATAATTAATTTTAATAGGATTTTATTAGCGCATTACCTGCTCAATAGGGTATTGGGCCATTTTTTATATAAATAAATATAAAATAATAATAATAATGTTATAATCTCAAATATAATATAGAAAAAAAATAAATAAAATAAATAAGAGAACAATTTTATATTTTTATCTATAAATAAATAAGAAAATATAATTTGTTAACATTTTTTACTTGTTGTACAAGAAGTAATTACAATGGCTGATGTTTCAACTTTAAAAAGGTTAAGAGGTGGCCTTAAGAGAAAAGTTACCCTATTTTCAGATTTTTTAAATAAATTAGATTTTGAAAATATTACACAAAGTGATATTTGTCAAATTGAATGTAGAATATCAAAATTTGAACCAATTTTAGATGAATTTGACCAAATTCAATCAGAAATAATGCAAGAATCTCCTGATGATCCTGCTGAGGAAACGGAGGAAAGGGAATTTCATAAAAATTATTATAAAATTTTAGGTGAATCAAAAAATATAATTTTAAACTTTAATAAAATAAATTGTTCAGTGTCAACCGTTCAGCAAACACAGGTAATCTCTCCTCCAAGCAGTCAACCTAATATTATGTATTCAAGTATGTTGCCTAGGTTAGGTATTAATAAGTTTAATGGTAAATATGAGGACTGGGCTGCATGGAAGGAACTCTTTCTGGCTGTAGTTGATTCAGACATGGTCCTAGATGATAGGCAAAAATATTTACACTTGCGTGATAGTCTTGAGCTGCAGGTTTTAGATGTTATAAAGTCTATTGAAATAATACCGGGCAATTATAAGGTTGCTTGGGACACTTTGGTGGAAAGATTTGAAAATAAATCTTTAATAATTCACAATCACTTAAAATCTATTGTTGAGTATCCTCAAATAAGTAAGGAATCCTCAAAGGATCTTAGAAATTTTCAAGATTCACTAAAAAGTAACTTAAAATCACTTAAATCCCTTGGGGAAAGAGTTGAAACTTGGGACAGGTTAATTTTATATATATGTTCTAAAAAATTAGATCAAAGGTCACGAAGGGATTGGGAAGTTTTTAAATATGAGCAAGAATTACCATTTATGAGTGATTTTAATAAATTTCTGACTCAAAAATCTTCAATGTTAGAAAGAATAGAAATCCATAAACAAAATGAATTTTTTGAGAATAAAAGGCCAAATAATTTTACTCAAAATAATAATAATCATAATAAACAAAAGAATTTTTCGTTTGTTGCTAGAGAAAGTAAATGTGAATTTTGTGCAGGCCAACATAGTATTCAGAATTGTACAAATTTTTTAAGGTTGTCTACTCGTGAAAGAATTGTTCAGTTAAAAGATAAAAAGCTTTGTTTAAACTGTTTTTCTAATAATCATTTTTCCCTAATGTGTAAAGCTCCAAAATGTGGAAAGTGCTTTAAACCACATAATATACTGTGTCACATTGAATATATGAAGCAAGGGCAAACAGCAACAAATGTAGGTATAGTTATGTCGAAAGAAATTTCTCAGGGTAAGGCCACGGATGGAAAAGGCACGGTGGGTGGTCAGATAGAGACACAAAATAGTTCCTTACAAGAACAAGCAATATTAAATGAAAGGGTTGATAATTCGTTTGAACTTAGTGGGGAAACCTCAAACTCTATGGTAGCTGATGCTAGCACAGCAGTTTTTAATGTTCAAAGTTTTAATAGTCCAAGAGTAACTGATAATCAAGGAGTTTTGTTGTCAACTGCGGTTGTCAATATTGTTGTAAATGGCAAATTAATACCAGCTAGAGCGTTACTTGATTCTGGATCAACAAGCAATTTTATTCGAGAAGAATTTTGCAAAAAGGTGGGCATAAAAATGCAAGAAACAAATCATATTGTTCATGGTATAGGAAAAAATCCTATAAATCTTAATAAACAAACAAATATTATCATTCAATCATGCAATAGCATGTATAGTACAAAAATAAATTGTCTTGTTATTTCCAAAATCACAGATAGTCTACCAAGAGTGTCTTTTTCTAAGGACATATTTAATATTCCAGAAAATTATGAGTTGGCAGATGCAACATTTAATATTTCTAGTGAAATTGATTTGCTTTTAGGCTCACACATTTTTTGGTCTGTAATGATAGCAGGTCAACATAAGTTAGGGTTGGGAAATAATATGCCAATTCTACAAAAAACAAAATTAGGATGGGTTATAGCTGGAAATTACATATCTCCAGAAGTTATTGATAAAGTAATAAATAGTTCAGTTAGTTGCTTATCTATAAATACAAGAATTGAAAACCAAATAGCTAAGTTCTGGGAAATTGAGGAGGTTGCCTCAAAATGTAAAATTTTGTCAGATGCAGAGAAGTATTGCGAGTTAAATTTTGAAGCCACGACGAAACGTGATTTAGACAATCGTTTTAATGTTACAATACCTTTTAAAGAATCGGTGACAAAATTGGGTAATTCGCATGAAATGGCGTTAAAAAGATTTTATTCCCTTGAAAGTAAATTACAAAAAAATGAAGTATTGCGTCAAGACTATGTAGATTTCATGCAGGAATATGAATTACTTGGTCATATGACAGAAATTCCACGAAATGAACTAAATTTAAGCACAGGTTATTTTTTACCTCATCATGCGGTAATAAAAACTAATAGTATAACTACAAGATGCCGAGTCGTATTTGATGCTTCTGCAAAAACAGACCAGGGTTCGGGCCCATCCCTAAACCAAGTGCAATTTACAGGACCGGCATTGCAAAATGAGATTTTTTCCATTTTAGTTAATTTTAGACAGTTTAAATATGTAATGTGCGCAGATATATCTAAAATGTATCGCCAAATCTGGATCAACAAAGATCAACGTGCTTTTCAAAAAATTTTTTGGCGGTCAAGTCCCAATGAACCCTTAAGGTTATTTGAATTAAACACAGTAACCTACGGGTGCACGTCAGCTCCTTATTTAGCGATGCGTTGCATTGTACAGTTGGCGCAAGATTTTGAGTTTGAATACCCAGAAGCGTGTAAAATAATTTCATCAAATTTTTTTGTTGATGATCTTATCAGTGGAAATAATTGCGCAGAAAAACTTTTAGAAATGCAAAATCAAATTTATGATATTTTAGCTTCTGCGGGATTTGAACTACGTAAGTGGTTATGTAATGATATTTCACTTCTACAAAGGTTTAAATTAAATGATAAAACTCCTGCTAGTTTTTTGCATATTGGAGAAAACGAGAATACAAAAACTCTAGGAATTTATTGGAATGCAATAAATGATACATTCCAATATTCTATTTGCGAGGTCGACGAGAACATCACGGAGATTTCTAAACGCAGAATTTTAAGTTTAATCTGCCAAATTTATGATCCTTTAGGATTATTGGGTCCCATCATTATTGCTGCTAAATTGATAATGCAAGATTTATGGCGTTTACAAATCTCATGGGATGAAAATGTACCAGAAAACATTTTTAATAAGTGGTTAGAATTTCAAACCAACTTAAAATTAATAAATAATTTGAAGATTCCACGGCATATATGTTTGCCTGAGTATGTCGTTATTGAACTGCATGGATTTGCAGATTCGAGTATTAAAGCGTACGGAGCTTGCATCTATATTAGATGTATAAGCAAAGATACTATTTCTGCCAAACTTCTTTGTTCTAAGACAAGAGTGGCACCAATAAATACAGTTAGTTTACCACGCCTTGAACTTTCCGCATGTGTTTTATTAGCAAATTTAGTGAAGAAGGTCAGGGAGGCTCTTAAAATAAATTTTAATAAACAGTTTTTTTGGACTGACTCTTCAGTCACTTTAGCATGGCTAAGAGGTGACATTTCAACATATAAAACTTTTGTTGCAAACAGAGTTAGTGAAATCAGGTCTCTTACAAGTAAAAATGATTGGTATCATGTTAAGACTGATACTAACCCTGCAGATTTGATATCGAGAGGTTGTACGGTACCAGTTTTACTTGAAAGTAACATATGGTTTCACGGTCCTAAATGGCTTCAATGGCCAGAAAGAAAATGGCCCTGGAGTAAAATAAATTTTGAATTAAATTTTGCAGATATTGACATTCCAGAAATCAAACAAGTATCTACTTGTTTTATAGTAAATACCCAATGTTTTGAATTTTTACCACTCATTCAGAAGTTCTCTAACTTAAGTAAATTAATTAATGTTTTTGCATGGATTTTAAGATCGATGCAATGGTTGTCTATTTGTAGACAAAAGAAAGAAAACGTTTATGTGTCTGAAGACACAAAAGGAGTAAAATTAAATTTTTCCAAAGGTTTACAACCTCAAGAGCTTGACAATTCTCTTTTATTTTTGATTAAAATTGTTCAAATGCAATCTTTTGAAACAGAATACAAACTTTTGTCAGAAAATAAACCTGTGCAAAATAATTCAAGGCTTTTAAAATTAAATCCATTTATGCATAATTCCATAATAAGAGTGGGAGGGCGGTTAAAAAATTCAAATCTCGAATTTGACAAAAAGCACCAAATTGTTTTACCTAAAGGTCATAAAATAACTGAATTAATAATAAAAAATGAACACGAACGACTATTACATTGTGGTACCCAACAATTAATTTTCTCAGTGCGAGAAAGATTTTGGCCCTTGTCTGCAAGAAATTGCTGTAAAAAAATTATTAACAGGTGCATACCATGTTTTCGTGTTAAACCCAAAGGTATTGACTATTTAATGGGTGAATTACCACCAGAGAGGGTCCAACCAAGTTTTCCTTTTGAAAATGTTGGTATTGATTATGGTGGCCCATTCCTTATAAAAGACAGGCATATTACAAGGGGTAGCAAATTAATAAAAATTTATTTATGTATTTTCGTTTGCATGGCTACCAAGGCTTGTCATTTGGAGGCTGTTACAGACTTGACAATGGCAGCATTCTTGAATACGTTAAGACGTTTCATTGGCAGGAGAGGTAGACCTTGTCATATATTTTCCGATAATGGAAAGAATTTTGTAAGTGCTAACTCGGAGCTTCAGTCATTGTACAAGCTCTTAGTAAAAAATTCAGATAACATACAAACTGCATTAGCGAAGGAGCGTATTACATGGCATTTTATACCTCCTAGGTCTCCAAACTTTGGAGGATTATGGGAGGCGGCTATAAAACGAGCCAAATTTCATTTAATCAGGGTAGTTCAGGGTGGGTTAAATTCTATGACTTTCGAAGAATTTTTAACGTTATTGGCAGAGATTGAAGGCATTCTAAATTCACGTCCTTTATCCCCATTATCCCATGATCCTTTGGACTTAAACCCATTGACACCTTCACACTTCTTAATTGGACGCAGTTTGACCAATTTACCAAGTGGTGGTAATTTTATTGACACTCCGCAAAACCGCCTTACGAAGTTCCAGCAGTTACAAGGCATGGTCCAGAAATTTTGGATACGGTGGAGCCGCGAGTACCTAAGTGAGCTTCAAGTTCGTTCAAAGTGGTGCAAATCGGCAGAGAATATCAAGGAAGGAGCCATGGTGCTGTTGGTAGATGAAAATACTCCTCCATATCTATGGAAGTTGGGACGCATTCATAAAACTTTCAGTGGCAAAGATAGTATGGTGCGGGTGGTCGAAGTGTTAACGCAAAGTGGCATTCTCAAAAGAGCAGTGAACAAAATAAGACCTTTACCAATTGAATATTAACAGGAATTTTAGTTAATGACCTAATTTTAGTTTAGGGCAAATGTATGTCGTAACTTAGCCTTTATGGCCATGTAAATAATTTTAAGGTATTAACTTTAAGATAGAAATTAATGTTATTTGTTTTAGAGCCCTAGAGGCCATGCATATAGGTTTATTTTGTTTATCATTTTGAAAACGGGAAGTTTTCAAGGTGGGCGGTATGTTTGCGTTTAAATATGCACGTTAAAAATAAGTGCGAAAGCCTATATTAAAGGTGTTTGTAGTGCTCTAGCCTACATTCGTTTATGGCCTTCTTTTCTTCCAACGTGGACGGTGCCGATAGATGCTGGCTATTGAGAAGCGAGAGAGACGGACGTAGTGACGCTGGAACCCATGTTTGACAAAAAAGGGGAGTCCGCTTGTTTTGTTTTAACTTCAAAAAATTCATCGTGGAATAATGGGCAGAAGATCACGAGTATAAGTTAAGAAAGGTTGATTGCGGCAGAGATTAGATAAAATAATGTAGCCGATTTGTTTCGTTTTGTTAACGTTTTATTTTATTTAATACAATTCAAATGTAGTTTAGTAAAAGGTGTTTTCATTTCTACACCAAACAACAGCCAACCAGTTAATAATTCTAACAGTAATTGATATCCTTAAATTTGGTAAAGTAAATAATATACTAAATATTTTCATACTTTACTCGCTAATTTATCTCCAATTATATCGTGGATCACAAAACAGTCATTAAAACTTTAACAAAAGGACAATATTTTAAGTACTTAACTAAAATAAGATTTAGGTCAAACTATTGTTTGTTTGTTTTATATAAATAAAAGTAAATTTAATACTTAAATGTATATTACAGTTACCAACCCCTGAATCGAAATCAACATCAGCCCCAATTAAAGCGAGTTTCGATGCCCCTTCGAGATACACGGGAAAAGGCGTATTTAATTTCGGACAAACAACAACGATCAGCTCCAGCAGCTCGGACGATTCTGTGATATGCGTTAGCGACGAGAAAAACGAGAATTTAATGAGTAGTTACTTGGGTAAGTTGTAATTGTAATAACGCTTAACTTTCGTTTATTATAATGATTTTTCTTAGGTACCAAACACAATCCAAACGGTGCGGTAAACCTAAAAAGGTCGATATCGAGTCGAACGGACAACAAACTGGAGAACCCCAAAAAAAGGCCGAACGTTGTTCGCCAGCACAGCATTACTGGAGAAAATCGGAAAAATGCCTCCGCTCCATCGTCCGCCTCCATGATTGAATACGTCACAATGGTACTGTTGTCCCTTTTTATCTATTGGGTGTTATTTTGGTAAAAGTTAAGTTTGTACTATTTAATTATGCTAATTATTTAACAGTCTGATAAAAATATTACTGTAAATATTGGGTTGGGGGGTTCAGCCATAAGGCTATAATAAAAGGTGTTTCAACAGGTTTAAAGCAAATTGTTGAAATAATAATTGATTTAGAAAATATACATTAGAATTATCTTAGAACATTGAATGCCTAGAATAAGCCTAGCTGCAAACTATAGGCACGGTGTTTGAGTTCACCATCTCCCAGACAATGATGTCAAGTCGATTTTCCAATTTTTTATACAATATATACAATTTTCTTTTATTTGCTAACTATTATATAAATATATATTCTTTGAGACTAATCAAAAAACTTTACAGAATAAGAAAATATTCTTAACGAAAACGTTAATGAAAAAAAAGCAACTTGGCAACATAGAATATCTCTACAATGCAAATATCTGTTAGTACTTTGTGTTTTTTTTCTAGGTATTTTTGCATTTGTGTGTGAAGCTAGCGTTCGATCGACATCCATATCGAGAACGCAGCATATGTCGTTTGCCAGCAAACTGTTTATAGTCCGCGCCCGCTGATATTTAATCGATATAATCTCCTGGAATTCCCAGGAAATTTTAATATTTTTTTTGTGCATTAAGTCCAGTTAAGTTTGAGGAGTGATATTGAGATGCGATTTTTACGAGCTTCTTAAAGGCGTAAAAAAATATATATGGCTGCATTTACGTTTTTCGAAGTAATTGGTCAAATAGAGTATGTCACAAGTCAACGCCCTCTAGCAGATTTTAGCAAAAGCTAAGAGTAATAACAAACAAAGGTAAAAAAAAACAAAGCAATGAATGACTTGTAAAACAAAAGTTATTTAAAAAAATCTGTATATCCAGAGCCGACTTTTAAGTATTTTTCTCCCTGAATTTGAAAATTCACCCCATCACTTTATTTGACATCTGACATAAATTTCTGTTCAAATTTTTTTCTAGGGATATCTTTATAGACTATTTCTAGACTCACGTTATTTGAAAGTTTTTTGGCAAAAATAGCATTGTACCTTTCGAAGTAGCTGCAACACACTCTAGTGACTGATTAATAAACTTCAAAATAATTTCCAGTATTTTTTTTGGGCTACTTTTATAACAACATTTTTTTTCAACATCCTACTATTATTAGGTGATGATGTATAGCCGAGGAACAGCATTAATAATAAATAATTACCAGTACATGTTACTTATAATTATGCATTTTTTTTGTGGGTGTTAAGTATTTGGTTCATACCTTCCAAAAATAGCTCTACATTTCTAAACAAATAGCAGAAAAAATACCACAATCAAAAATAAACCCAATAGATCTTGTAAAAAACCATAGCTCAGCCCAAAACGGTTTATTCCTCTCAGCAGTAGATGAAGAAGAGGTCATGTTATACATAACAAAACTCAAAAATAGCAACGCCAGAGATATCTTTGGACATAGCAACAAACTTTTTAACGACCTAAGGCTATAGGCATTCTAACATTACTAACTAAAGGAATATTTCAAAATAAACTAAAACTTGCAAGAGTCATACCCATCTATAAAAACAAAGGCGAAAAAACAGATTTAAATAACTTTAGGCCAATTTCTATGATATCCACTATTTCTAAAATAATAGAACTAGCTTCCTCAGTTAGCATTATGAACTTTTTAGAAAAAAAAACAAACTATTTCTCCAGTTACCACACAGTTTGGTTTCAGGAAAAAATTATCTACAAACAGTGCAATACTTACCCTTGTGGCGGACCTGGTCGATGCATTTGAGAGGGAGGAATATGTGGCGGCTTCGTTCTGCGACCTCTCAAAGACATCCGACTGCGTCTGCCATAAGACACTACTTCATAAAATCGAGGTTTATGGGGTCAGGGGAAATCCCTACAACCTTCTGAAATCATACCTCTATAAATAACAACTAACGGAAACAAATGGATTACAGTCAATAACAAAAACGGTACTACCAGGGATACCACAAGGGTCGATACTTGGACCAATTTTATTCATCATTTATTCAAACGACTTTCGATTCTGTATAGAGTCTGGAAAATTCATCTAATTTGCGGATGACAAGACATATTATAACTCGCATAAAGTCTTACAATAAGCACAGAACACAAACTCTCAACAAAGCATACATGTGAAAAATTGGTTTGACTCAAACTCTTTATCTCTTAACCTAAACAAAACAATAAACTTACAATTAAAAAAAAAAAACAGTATCAAGTAATGAAAATGAAACAAAGTTAAAAATAATGCTATACACAACAACAGACATTGGTAGAATTGCGTACATCGCCATGTTCCAGAGTCTACTGATGTATGGTGTTTCGGGATGGGATCAATCTACACACTGGCATTCCATATTTATACAACAAAAAAAAGCTATAAGAATCCTAACAAAGTCAAAACACACAGACTCATGTCGACCACACTTTAAAAATATTAAACTTCCCGGCAACATACATACAACAAGCACTTCAATATGTAAAAAGCAATATTGCTAACATATCTATCAATTCATATTCATGACACAAGAAACAAAAATCAAGCTGTGATTTCCCAACATAGACTAACTTTTTAATTGCCTGCCAGATGAAATAAAAAGCCTGCCCTCTAATAAATTTAAATTCACAATAAAAAAATCTTGCTTCACATAAATCAATATAACATACAGGAATTCTTGGAGTTCGACTGGGGTACATGGGCTGCACACTATGCCTAGCCTAATGGAGCCACTACTAATTGTATTTATTCCTATTTCGTAATATTTATTTATGTGTTAGTATATTGGCGTTTTATACAAGAACAAATATTAAAAAATGCATAATTTATAAATAGTTACAATATTTTATCTATATTTTACTAAGTAAAATCTTTTGTAATTGATTTATTACTTCTTAGTGTTTTATTAAAAAATATATGTGTTGTCGATTAGGTCATAATATTTTGTAATCAATTTATTACTTAGCATTTTGTTACTGATATTATATTTGATAATTATCTTATTAACAAACTAAGTTGTTTCTCTCGCATTAGTTTGACGATGCTTAAACATAGATTGTATTGTAGTTTCTACTGTACAATTGTAGTTGTATTTTGCAAATAAACATTCAATCATTCAAATCTCCGCTGTTGTTGGTCGATACATACATATTACTGTATAGTTCAGTTTCGTAAGTTGCAGACTCTCTATGTTACTTTCTGCTATGCTAGGTATGTCTACAGTATTATATTCAATCATATTTTTGATAAACCCCTAGCTTAAGTTGTCCTGAATGTATATACACTATAATTAGATATAAATTATTAAATCCTGTTTCTTCCATATGCAACCATGTTGCTGTAAGCGCGATGAGGTATAATTAATGATGATTACTTATACAGAGTGTTTCCCTTAACTTATCTTGGTTGTTTCCTTTTTGGTAGAAGGCTATATGGCTATAAAGCGTATATTTTGCGGTTAAGAAATGCGATATCTTATAGTTGTATAGAAAAGTCTATACGAAATGAATGTAATCGATGTTTAAGAAATCGGGTGACACAGAAAAAAGGAAACACTCTGAGTATTTTACTCTTCAAGATATACAAATAAAATTTGGTTTATTAATGGGATTTCTATAAAAGCATCTTTCTATAGAAGGTTTTTTTTGGCGCATCCAGTTGTTTTCCGTCATTTTCTGTTGAACTAACTTTCTTATTTTAAATGAGACACTTGGTATGTTATTATGTATTTTGATAGAAAATAATATTCTGAGAACAATGATACTGGATTGCTACTTTTTGCTTTATACTTATAGAAAAAATCAATATTTAAAATTTTAAAATAGAGTGCATTAAAGGTGTTGAAACTTTTAATTTTTTAAACAGCACGTTATTGGGAACAACTACTTTTAAAATAAGTTGTTTTTTCCCAATAATTTGATATCATTATTTTTTAAATCGGTTGATAAATAATCCGATAAGAAGAAAAAAAATTAGTTATACAAATAAACGCATTTAATTAATAGAAATCGCATAGAAGGCTTAACGATAGACATAATACATGATATTTTTACAAGTGCAATTATTATTTGTCATTCAAATAAATTTATCGCAGTTTTTTAAGGATTTTATTGTTTACTAATATTTGAAACGTTTAATTTTAATTCTGACTGTATTTCTGAAAAACTGATTTAAGTAATAAAACACAATGAATATTATTTTTTCGCGATTACTTGATTAAAAATTAAAATTTTCAATGCATTTATGGCACCTTATTTCAAAAATTAAAAAATCGATTTTTTTTATGAAAAGTAGCAAATTATTTTCTATCAAAATACGTAATAACATATCAATCGTCCCATTTAAAATAAAAACGTTAGTGTCACTTCCTGTTAAACCAAAAGTAACAAAAAGTAACAGAATATGTCAAGAGATGCTCTTGTGACTATTCTATCGATATACCAAATTTCATTTGTTTATCTTAAAAAGTAAGAAAGTTATTAAGTGTTCCCTTTTTCCTGTGTCACCCAGTATACTTACGACGCTACTGGAAAATTAAAGGTCTTCGATTAACCATAATTTCTAATGCATTTTTTATACGTTTTCCTATTTCCTAATCAATCTTTTCGTAATTCTTGTCTAGAAATTTGTTCACATATTTGTCCTGTTGGAGTTTTCAGTTCTTCTAATGTTCGTGGACGGGTTTTATAAACTTTATTTTATTTTTGATAACAGCCCACAGAAATAAATCTAGAGACGTGAGGTCTGCAGATCCAGGGGGCCATGCTACAAAAGGACTATCTTAAGAATTTTCATCGAGTCATCTTCTTACAGGTTTTTAATTTATTATTCATCGAAGCGCCATCTAGCTGAATATAGAAATTAACTGTATAAGTTCACGGCAAATCATGAACAGCATCCCAAAATTCATTCTGCAAGAAGGAATTTTGCCAGAATGAAAAGGTCCAATGCAGTCTTTTAAAATACCACACCAGACATTTACTTTCTCAGAATACTGATTACTTCAATATCTAATATCTCATCAGTAAATAATATTTTGCGAAATAGACTGTGGTCTTCGTAAAATCTGGCCTGTATGGTTAAACAGTACTCCAGTCTTCTCTGATTATTACCTAGTAGTAATGTTTCGTCATCACATGCTTATAGTAATTATAATTATTAACTTTAATTTTCTCGTAATCAATACTTAGTAATACTTTAATTTTAATTTAATTCTTTAGTTTTATTTAATAATTATGCATTCAAAAATGCGCGTTTTGCTAATAACTTATTTAATTTTACATAATTTGCCTTACATCTTTTCCTTTTCCTACCTTTTGTATATTCCTGAACTATACATATCTGTCCTTATACTAAATACAAATGCGCAAAGAGTGGGAGAAAAGGAGAAGAAGGTCGTGCTAAGCTGTGAATTGAGTAGCAGCAATTCTGGCATTGACCGAAGACCGGATTGATCGATAAGTGTCGACATCGTTTTACGCGCGTATTTTTCGGTACGTGACCTACTACTACCATCCCCAAAATATCGAGGGTAAGTTACTTTACTTACTAAATTTACTCTCGAGTTTACGTTTACGAGTCAGCAGATGAGAGTTCTAGATTAATAGTAGCATTCGAATATTTTGATACATGAGTCAGTGAAACCTATGACTTAAGGGTTTTTACTTATTTCCCTCGGGATATACATATTTCGACGGAGTTAGCCCAAGTAACGTGTGTAGAAATTTTGGTTTAAACAGTTTAATTCCATTTCTTGTCAAACATCTTGAAAGTATACTCTTCCTCCTTCTATCAAAGTTTCTTAATTTGGATATTGGATTCATCCGGAAATGATTTTAAAATTCTTGAATCCTGTTGACGACTTCTTAATGCATGCCGTCTTAATTTTTTCTGTACCACCGAACGCCGTTGATCAAACATAGGATGCTGTTCATTATTTGGAGTTAACGTATAGAGAGAATTTGTATGTTCAGCAAGAGGGCGCTACGAGCCTTAATCTTGCACCTATATTTGGATTGGTCTGATCGCAATAGTCGTTTTGTAACATAACCCTCTAGGTCTCCACACCTCAATGGATTTCGTTATGTGGAGTACTGTCAAATCAAAGTTGTCAAATGTTCACTTTTAGTTTTTTATTATCCAATGGCGTCACAACAAACGTTTAACAAAGTTAGAACTTAAGTACCTTGGGTAAGGAGGATTCTATATAATTTAACAGATTTGAAATAAATAGTGTCCTAAAGGTAGTTTAGTCTTAAATCTGCTATTTCGAAAATAACGGAGAAAATTTTATACAGCCAGATGTACTCATATTTAAATGATAATGGTATGATCTCAGAATTGCAGAACGGGTTTCGTAAGGGGTGTTACGCATCCTCCGCCTTGGCTGTGGTAACTGATGATATAATTGAGGCATTGAGGCATGGACAAGAAAGTATTCTTATACTATTAGATTACTCCAAGGCGTTTGACATTATAAATCTTCGACTCTTGTTAGCAAAGCTAAGATATTACGGTTTTGACGTCGTCTCACTGTTACTCATTGCATCGTATTTTTCAAACAGGTCACAAAAAAGTGTTTGTTAATGGTGTGTACTCGGAGTCTAGTGCCATACTATCAGAAGTACCTCAGGGCTCTATCATTGGTCCTCTTTTCTTTATTATTTACACGTCTAAACTTATAAGCTCTCTTTATGTCGGAAAGATACAAGCTTTTTGCTGAGGATACTCAGATATACTATCACTTCTCTTCAAAATACTCTGTTACTTGTAACGAAACTATTAATCATGAATTAAATAACCCAAAAGATCTCTCTAAAAAATACGGCCTTCAACTTAATCCATCAAAATCAAAGCTTATGCTGTTTGGCAAAAGAAATCAAAACGAATATTTAAAGAATAATATTAAAATTAAAATAGATGACCAAATATTACCATTATGTAATTCTGCTCGTAATCTGGGTATTCTACTTGATTGTCAGCTTAATTAATCGTGTTAAGCAGCTTCTACAAAGGTCATATATATCGCTTAACATCTTCAGACCCAAGAGTCTATTACATGAAATTTAGAAAAACACATTGCATTATAATATATTTATATATATATATATATATATAATATTATATTAGTTATATATATTAGTTATGAAATAACTCAAAACAATTTCTGTCAACGCTACCACACGGAAAAATATTGCAGGAGGTGCATTTTGCAAATGTTAATTTTCCACAACCAGATATTCGACATTTAGATCGTGATTTTTGCTGGTTCTTCATGAAAGTAGGTAAATGCTTATTTCCTTTTTTTCTGTCTCTCTTGTCTGGTACGGGCTCAACTTTTCTTTGCTTGCGAGAAGTTGGTAATTCATCTTCTTCCTCAATATTATTTTCTTCATTTTTGCTTTCATTAGCAGAATGAATTAACGATTTACCCAGCGAGAGTTTAAAATCAAGATAATTCATAATATCCTTCTTTGCATGATTTAAAAACATAGAATTCTCTCTTGAAAAATCAAAAAAGTGATAAATGGTTCGAATCGTCCATTTGCCTGTTCGAGCACGCATAGGATACTTCCCAATCACTCTATCCAGTAGATCTACCCCTCCCGTTTTTAAATTGTATTCATTTACTATTGCAGGCTGATTTATTGTTATTTATTTATTTTCGGTTTTGGACCAACGTGAACATGTGCCTATAAGTATTATATTATAGTATTATATAGTTCCTATAAATATTATATGTAAGTATTTATAGTGACTCAACGCCAGCAGATGATGAAGCAAAGTGTACAGGTTTCGAATCAAACCACTTTACTAAATTGACGTTGGAATCCTGTCTTACCAACTGGTCATGGAAACCTCTACCTGATTTTTTTAAATCGTTATCTTTTAAAAATGTTGTGTTTTTTGAAAGCCTATTTGGCATCATGGTTCCTGTTAGGGTTAGTTTTCTGGACAATAATGCATCTATTAGTGGAATAGATGTAAAATATCTGTCAGTGGAAACTGAAACACAAGCTGGTAAAGTGTCAGTTAGTTTGAGTAGCATTCTGCCACCTATATCAAGCTTCTCTGGTATAGGAGTGAGCGCTGACTGTAGTGATGAGCCCTTTCCTTCGTACAAGTAAAAATCCAAAGGAATTCCAGTTGGTGTTGTCATTACAAAATTCTTAATGCCTACTGGTTCAGGTTTTTGTGATATGGAATGATATCATCTGTTCGTCGATGGATGCCGCCTCAGTACGTTTATTTTGTCTACATCCTTTCAAAACTCTGTCAAGCATTGGCCTTACTTTCCAAAACATATCTAAACTCCTTTGCTCCCTTGATCATGTCATCTTCTACAAGTTTCAGACGACAGCGCAAACCAAAGTATCGGTCTCTGGTAATATTATCAGATATCATGGTAACCCTCATTTCTCTGGATCAAAACATCCGAATTCTTGGAAGTCCGTAAATTCCAATTAATATCGACACTCCAAAAAACATTTTTATTCCATTAGAAGTAGCTCTCATGCTTGTGTAAAGTGCAATATCTTCGTAAAAGTCGTCTGAAATATATTTTTCTAAATATTTGATGGGGTACTCTAACTCTTTGTTTACATCAGCAGCATCATTCAAAAATGGAAAAGAATGTACCTCTAGCTTAGCAGTTCGGCCCCAACTTTTTTTCTTGCTGGGAGAAAATGGGACAAAGGTAGGTCATCGTCTGATGATGAAGAGTCGGTTTGTTGATCTTCTTCATCTTCAGCAAAATGCGTTGTCAGGTCCTCCTCTTCATCTTCTGATGACAGCTCTCCGATATCCGACTGGTTCAAATCAATGTTGTCTGCTAAATCTTGAAGCTCCTTTTGTGTTAAAGGTCCTAAAACAAAAATATTAAAAGTAGATCTGAATCGGTAGAATCCCAAGGTATCACCAATGATACCTTAACTAAAACTCTCCAAATCATCCGAAATTTTAACTTTTTTCACAATTTTTTATTAAATCGTAATTCTGCAAGCTACAAACTATATTTTAAACAAAACAAAATAATTAATTTTTCTATACAGTAAAACTCCACTAATTCGAACTTCTTTATCTCGAAATATCCCTAATTCAAATATTTTATACTACCAAAAAAGGTATCATCAAGTTTATATGATATTTTATCTCTATAAGTCGAATTTCTCTATCTCGAATTTTTGAAGTCGAAATAACGTTTAACGCATTGCCGATGGCTAACTCGAATTTTGCGGGGAAGTACAGACATTTTTCTAGGAAAAAATCTGTTTGTTACATGGATTTGCTATTGCATCATTTTTCTTTTTATTAGTTCAAACGGAAAAAGGCTCTCATCGCGACGTGGCGGTTTTGTGGTTACAGTTTTTTGGTGCGTATGCGAATTAAGACAATTTGTTTTTATTAAAAATAATTATGGCTAAGAAATTTAAAGTGCTTACCATTATGTGAGAAATTGAAATTAATTGCTGAAGTGGAAAAAAGTGAAAAGAAAGAGAAAGATATTGCCGAACAGTTTGGGATACCACCCAATACTCTGTCAACGATCCTAAAAAACAAGGATAGACTTTTAGAAAAAAAAGATGATTACGCTTCAAACTGTAAGAGGAGAAGGCTTACACCTTGTGTGAATGAAGATATTGATGAAGCAATGCTTAAGTGGGTTACTATGGCACGAAATAAAAATCTCCCTCTATCTGGAATCTTATAAGAGAAAAAGCTAAGGAGTTTGCAACTGCTTTAGGGCGGGACGCTTTTGCAGCTAGCATAGGATGGTTAGATAAGTTTAAAACTAGGCATAACATCGTTCAAATGTCTTTATGTGGTGAAAGTGCTTCTGCAGATTTGGCGTCTTGTGAAGAATGGCAAAATAATGTATTGCCCACTCTGATCGGTCAATATGATAAGGATGACATTTTTAATGCTGATGAAACAGGGTTTTCTTTAAATGTTTACCCAACAAAACACTAGCATTTAAAGGACAAAAATGCCATGGTGGCAAAAACAGCAAGGAACGAATTACAGTTATGGTTGGAAGTAATATGAGTGGGACTGAAAAGCTTAGGTTGCTAATCATTGGTAAGTCAAAGAATCCACGTTGTTTTAAGGGCATTAAATCATTTGCAGTGGACTATGATTTTAATAAAAAAGCATGGATGACAAGTGAGACTTATGAAAAATGGCTATTAAAGCTTGATAAGAAATTTGCAGCCCAAAGAAGAAAAGTTTTACTATTCGTTGATAATTGTCCTGCACATCCCAAGTCTGTTGAATCTAAGTTAAAAAATATTAAACTTGAATATTTTCCGCCTAACCTTACGTCAATCTTACAACCCATGGATCAAGGAATTATAAAAAATTTGAAGCAACATTATAGGAAGCGGATTGTTATGAAAGTTTTAGCCCATATGGAAGTGGCAACTCCTACAACTGTGACGTTACTTGACGCAATTCAAGATCTTAATAAAACGTGGACTCTGGACGTAAAAGAACAAACCATTGCTAATTGCTTTAGAAAAGCAGGATTTGTTAAAGATAAAGTTCAACAAGATGCTGATAACTGGGACGAGGATGACCTTGTTCCATTATCTAAATTAAAAACCCTGTGGACCTCATACAGAAGGGCTATAAACATGAGTGATGTTTCATTTGAAGACTATGTGACGATTGATAATAATGTACAAACAACAGGTTTTCCAACTGATGAAGAGATCCTAGAAAGCGTAATAGAAAATCTTGTTCCAAATAAAAAAGGTAGGCTAGTCTACATTATGCCTTTTTAGATTGTAAGAATTGTTTTGTATTGTTTCAGACCCTGAAGAAAATGAAGATGATGGCCAAAGCGAAGGTGAGACTGTTCCGACGCCTACAATTGACGAGACGATTTCCGCTATTGAAAAGATAAGATGTTTTATTTTATCCAGAGAAAATATTCCATATGAAATACACAATTCTTTAAATTTATTAGAAGATTTTATAGATAAGGAAAAATGGACCAATTTCACACAAAAAAAAATAACTGACTTCTTTAAAAAAAATTTATAAACATATTGATATGCATACATATTATGTAACACATACAACATACAAAATTTTAGTTTTATACGAAGAAAATACTTTTTTTGGTACTAATAAACAATAACCCCTTAATTAGGCGTTTTTTTCTGTAAGTCGATTTTTCCATAAGTCGAATTTTTTAGTCTGTCCCTTGAAGATTCGAGTTAGAGAAGTTTCACTGTACTTACGTTTATTTCTACTATGGTCCAAGAAACACAAGTCCAAACGTAAACAAACCGCATAAAATTATAACCTCAAAATGACAAAATCGCGTGCGGAAAAAAAAATAAACAGCATTGCCAGTGGGCATCACCAATGGATACGTCTGGTTCCGAGCGAAATATTAATGCGCGCTTTGTTTGAGAAAATAAAATCTCAACGTATCATCATCTATGATACCTGGGGTCTGAAGAGGTTAAACAACTATATTCCAAAAGAAACCTTTTAAGTACGCAGTTAATGGCAATGTTATGTGAAACTCTTGTACTTTCCCACTTTAACTATGCTGATTTTATTTATGGTCCTTCTCTTCGTCAAGCGGAACAATAATATATTCAAAAGGTGCAGAATGCATGTATTCGTTTAATTTTTAATTTAAGAAATTCAGATCACGTATCACATAAAATTAATGAGTTGAACTGGTTAAATATTTCAAACCGTAGAACTCAACATTTGGGTATTTTTATGCAATTACTAATTCAAAATTCATATCTAAATCTCTAAAAAATAAATTTAAATATATTATTCCTCGACATAATACAAGAACATACAAGAAGTCTTTTACTTAAATATAATGCAATTAAAACATGTAATTCCTTGCCAAACAATGACTTACTACTTCATAATTTAACTAAGTTTAAGTCATGATTTAGGTTGTATTTGTTTAGGGAACAGTTGAGCTCCTATTTTTCAACTCACTAGTATGGTGTGCTCCAGGGGTAACATGATGGTTGTTTACGATTGCATACAAAGGTATTTGTTTGTGTACAGTCTTGTTTCGGTGCAGGCTTTCTCCCCCGTATTAAGTTTTTTTTTCTAGTGGGAACAATTATTTCTTTATAATATGTCATCATATGTATGATTACCTAAATTTATTTATTATTTATTAGGGTTAAGTCTGAGTAGCCTTAGGCTAGACTTCACCCTTTTTTTTCTTTTTCATTTGTAATATTTCTCAATCTGTTATTACGATTATTATTATATTATTAAATCAATTGAAAAATATCAAACTACATTGAAACGTACGTCTAACAATCGCATTTCTTACCCTGGGCAAAATGTACAAGCCTGCTACCAAAAATGAAAAAGAACGCTCAATAAACAACCAAGATATTGGCTTGTACCCATCAATACTGATCATCAATCTTATTACGAATACTTCTTATGTTTACGTAATGTATGTTAAGCTTAACATTTTTTTTAGGTAAAATCCCTTCTGCGCAGCAATTTTACGCCGTTCTTTGGTCACGTTAACGAGTACAAAGAGAACGGTAACGTCGACAAGATGTTCCGAGCGGTGTACCCGCTGGTGGAACAACATAAGTTTATCCTGAGCGGGTTGATCCCGTTTATTAAACACCAGGACCAGGAGACCTATAAAACCTTTTTAAAAAACCACGATATTAGTGTGCCCGAAGATCTATAACTTTGCATATTACTGATCTTTTTATTTTATATTTGTTACTTATTATACCGCAGTAGCTAGTAAGGTTATCAATGTAAATTGAAAATAACACTTGTGATTTTTTCTTATAAAAAAATAAAATATTTTAAACGATTACTTATAGAGATTTTATTATAATGATTATTTTATACATTGTAGTAATCACGAGACCGCTTAAATTTCGCACGTTTTCGCAATAAATATTTGATAAGTAAAGCACCTAAACAATTTGCAAAGTGAAAAGGTTCAAGTGGCTTGCACTAAGTGGTCTCCTGATTTATTGGATCGTGAGGTGGACTATTCACGTGAACACGTGATCTAAATTGTCCTAAAGTATGAATCAGTCGAATTTCAATATAATCTCGTTACACTTCAAATTTAAAAATGATCGGACATTAGAATCGACATGAAGGTCATAAAAAAATTGGTGTAATTTTGGGGATTACACGTGTTTCGCCATCTGTTATCGCATTAGATTAAAGACACATTGTTTTCGGACTAAACCACTATAAAAGTATTAAAAAATAGATTTTATAATATAATAAATGTTTTTTATTTGCAAATATACGTTACATAAAATAATTGTAAATTAAATGCAAATAAAGGGCCTACAAATTCAGATGATTTCTACAGTGCAGATTCTGGTTTTCAAAATTGTGACCCGAAAAAATAAGGAATATTTTATTAAAGGACAGTTGAGATGTTTCCAAATAATATTTAAAACGATATAAGTACTAGTATGCATGTACTAAACTTACACAAGCTAAAAGAATACATAATCTATTACTAAAAAGTATTTTCCGACAAGACATGCCAGGTACATACACAAAGAGCAAAAAAAAATTAATACACCTTTATTAAATATTCTATAAAAATTTATAATAATATTCTTTGTAATAAGGTAAAGATATTTAAATTCTATTGCTGGCTCATTAGAATTGACGTCATTCTCTTTAAAAAGTATCATTAGATAACATTAGAAGACTTGGACCTAGAGAATTTAATTTGAGAAGCAACATTATAACGACGCCGTCACGACAAAAAGGCGTAAGTGCCAACCAGCAAATTTTACAGGAGATCCAAAAAATTAATACTGCTTGTTCTAAATGCTTGGATAAGTTTTATTGTTTACAAACTGATAAAGTGGTGTTTAAAATGAAGAATTTTATTTAA
Organism: Anthonomus grandis grandis; assembly: GCF_022605725.1. Classification (NCBI taxonomy): domain Eukaryota; kingdom Metazoa; phylum Arthropoda; class Insecta; order Coleoptera; family Curculionidae; genus Anthonomus; species Anthonomus grandis. The sequence continues at coordinate 6,630,889 of NC_065552.1, forward strand.
AAAAATGTAAAAAACGTTTTAGTTTTCCATTATAATTATTGTTTTGTCGTTTACGACTTTTCTAATAAAATCTTTTCTATCATTACGGTCTTTACGCCTTTCTAATTGGACTTACGCCTTCTCTAAAAAATATGTATAGTTTAAAAATGTATTCGGAATGATAATGCTTTTTAATAGACAATTTCTTACATAAAATTGTCAGATCTTGATATTTTGATTTATTAATTGGTAATTTATTTGTATACGCGCGGCGCGGCAAGGTAATTTTCGACAACTCCAATCAACTTTATAAAATTGTGATTCTAAATCATATCTTGTGGAAATCTCAATGCAAGTTAAATCTAATTTTAAAAGCTTTGCCTTTTTTATATCTGTTATTTTAATTTCGGTACCATCTGTTGCCTTAATCTTTTTTAAAGAAGTTACTGCATTCCAATCCAAAAAGTCAGAAAAATTAATTTGAACTACCTCATATGGCTTAGGCCGCTTTCTAGTATTCCTAATGACAGTAGGCCATTCTAAGGGTGCTTGAATGTTCATGGATGCAGTATATTTTTCAATAACGGCGTGAACACTATCTACTGGCATATAGGTATGCCCCGTTACTAAATAAGTTATTGAAATATCGGTTACATGCAGTGAATTTTGTACCGAAAATCATACTTGGGCCATGTGGTGTAGAAAGAACTTTTTGTAGGTCAAACGACATGACAAGAAACCCGTCTTTCGATGATTTTTCCTGCTCTGCAAGAAAAATCCGTTTTGCTTCATCTTTTTCTTTGGTGTGTTTTAAGTAGTCATCTTTTACGGAATCAGTTTTTTCAACATCTGGAATATTTTTCTATTTTTTCACATTTCAGACACTTATCTTTTTTAGGTCTGTGTATTCCAATATTATATTTTTCTTTAAAATTTTTTCTAAACGCTAAGAGTTTAATCGGTTTATTTCCAAGACTTTTTACTACCGATTCGTACATTCTAAACAGATTTTGTACATTTCTAATTTCGCTTGAAAGATACAACCTATTACTTGAGGCACGGCAATTGTGAGGGTACTCTCGGCAGACTTTTTATAAAATTGTCGAACTCATTTATTGGATCTTCATTTATTATTGGATTTCTTCTATGGTCCCTATTTTCTTTTAGTTTTCCTTGAATGGAGTTTCTATTATTTTTTGTGAAATGTTTAAAGTGTTAATTACAAACTGTTGACAAACTTGATCTTGCATCCCTTCCTTCATGAAATAATATTGGTATGTAAGGCCGCTCCTTGGCGATTCCTTTTTAGTCCTCTTGCGTTTTATTGGTACTACATTAACACATCCATTCAAAAAACTTTTTTTTTTCACTGAACTCTCCATACTCCGATAAAGCGAGAAAAGTTCTAATCTCTCCTCCTCCGTAAAAGCATTGCAGTTGTTTACATATTTTTTATTCAAACAGGGATTTGGTAAAATAGACTTGGCCTTTACTGTTTCATTTTTATAATTTAAATGAGATAAACCTGAATTTCGCAGTCTTTTGTTTCTAAGGCACTTGCCTTTTTTTTCTTCCTTCCTATTAAATAATTGTTGCTAGAGATTCGCTAGATTCGGCACTAGATTGGTTACTGTCATCAGAAAAAGACATGCTAGTAGAAGATAATACGGGAACTGTTGTTTTCGGTTGATGGTCCTGCTGCATCCTTTTTTTTTCTTGATTATTTTCATCTTCCAGTATTTTGTCACTAAATTGCTCTGGATACAACGTATCTTCATCGTTTGAATCCGAATAGTCTACTAAACATGATCTTACACTACTACAAGTTTTAGTCACAGTTTCATCAGTTTCAAGTAAAACATCAGTTTAACATTTTTCAGTCTTATCGGAAATACATTGTAACGAAGTAAAAAAAATATCTTGGTCACCTAGGATAATATTTAACAACATTTACAGAACCTTCTCTTTGTTCCCCAAAGAGAATGTCATATTGCAAAGCTTCATTAAATATGATAATATTGGTTCTTGTATCATCTAAAGCCTTATTTGGTAATTCTGGTGCAATTACTACTTGTTCTTGCGCCATTTTAACCATTTTTCGACTTCGAGACATCTGAAAAAAAAACTTATTATTATAACATAGGGGGGTTATTATTATTATTTTTTTTGTTAAATAACATAAAAAACTATACTGTATAAAACTCTTTTAAAAAATCTTTTATGACACAAGTGTAATTAAATAAAAATTATTTATTTTTTATAGCTACTATGTTTTTAAAACAATCATAACAGTTTATTATTTAAATTAAGTATATTTTTTAATACTTTAAATTATAACTAATAATAATTATTATACTCAATAGTACTATTATTTTTTTATTACTAAATTTAATGATTTTACATTTTGGTTTCTTAAGGCGTAAGCGACACATCCTCACTTAATTTTAAAGTTAAAAATTATGTACCTATTTTTTGCACAACATTAGCGTGCATTATATAATTATTAAAAATAATATTGCATTAATTAAAATATTTTTTAATAATTAATTAATAAAAGCAATAATTTACAATGGAAGTTTAACTTTTGTAGCAGATAGACTAATCTAAACTTTGTGTTACTTGCTTATGGGAGAATGGCGGTTAAGCCTTTTAAAAATTGTAGTTTCAAAAGGCGTAACCGCCAAAAACATAATTAAGGGCTTTTTTACCTATATTAAAAACAAATGTTCATTTCAATATATCAATTTACCTTATAAAGTTAAATCCAGTCAAAATAACCCATAAATACTAATTATTTATACTTACCATGGTATAAAATTTGCACCGGGCGTAAGAGCACCTTTCACCGTGGGAGTTAAACGATCACTAATGGAAAATCGGCATAAAGTGGCACTTACAAATCTTTAGGGTCAAATTAGAGCGAATATAATTTTTTGTCGCTTGCGTTCAATACACCAAAAGATGAGTCGTTTAAAGAGGAATTCGTTTCAGTTAAAATCTCAATTTTGATTTTTTGGCACTTACGCCTTTTTGTCGTGACGGCGTCGATATGAAAAAGACTATATATTTCAGTTCTATGTCTAGGTATATAAATATGGTTTCCCCTCAAATTTAAATCATATGTGTCCGTTTGGAATGTTATTTTCTCGTAAATATAAGGTGTGTAACGGTGCATTAGAATTTTATGGTAGAAAGTACGTGAGCGGAGTATTTACCGATTCTGCATATTAAGCCATCTTAAACACTGAGAACTTATATGTCATGTCGTTTATATGTCTGCAATATCAAGTATATAGTCTGCGAATACCAAAGATTAGACGTATATAAGAGTTCCGGAGTTTTTGTAATATGTTTTTATCATTGCAATCCAAACACCAACTTTATCACAATAATTATACTGTGAAAGCACTAAGGTCTCGCACAATAATTTTTGACACCTTGATGTAGATTTATTAATTTAAGATCAAAATAAGCTTTCTTAAGAATATCAGACACGTGGAACCTGAAACGCAGCTCATGATCAATCGACAGACCCAAACTCTTTTAAATTTCTTATATTATTTTTATTTTCGAAAAGCATGACACTTGACTTAGATGGATTCAACGTTAAAAGATGTTCAGAAGAAATGTTATCTAAAGCCAGCAAATCATTATTTATTTTTATCTATCCAATTTTAAACTGTTCAGGTAAGAAAGAAAAATACAACTTTATGTAATAAAGAATGTTCAGTCACATTTTTTTGCTATTCTGTATGTTTTATTTTTCTAAGAGCTAGCTTTCGAAAGTATCTCTATTTCTAAAAAATATCAATATTGGTAATTAATTAAATCACAATATTTAGTTTATAAATAAATAGTAAAAACAGTAGATTAGACAAATACTTACATAGTATATCAGAACATAATAAAGTTATAATGAAGGCAGATGACAGTCACCGATTATCGGTACTTAAATTTTTCTGAGAGCTTTGATGTTTTAGCTAAATAAATGACAATAAATCAATTGTATTAGAGAACTAGAAAACAATTAAAAATATAATAATATATCTAAACAATAATTATTTTCAAAACGGTATATTAACTGCAAAAATGAAATACATATAGGTCCAACCCTTCACAAACGAAATTTTGAAAATTAATTACATATATAGTTTATTAAAAAATATTTTTAAAAAATTATTTTCAAACTTATGCCGCTGGAATATCTGACAGATATGAAAATTGAATATTCGCTGCATATATATTAAATATATGCCAGGGATATTGAGTGCCGTCTGGGTCTTTTGTTTTATTTGGTATGTTATTCAGGAACAAAATCATTAATAATTTAAGTTTATTTTGTTTTGTACATGTAGGTTAATAATTATTTGTAATGTGATTACTATATGCTTGGTTAACAAACAGCTACACTACGCTTCGCCGAGGTTAAAATAAAAACGTTCTAGTTGTTGTTCCAGGCAAAATTCATATAAATGGTCTTCTCTCTGACCAAGTAACCGACCAAGTCACCACGTTAAATTTTTTTGTTTTTTTTAAGATACTTAAGAGGAGTTGATCCAATGCTTTAACCTCTTCCTCACTTCCGTCAGTTATACGAACGTAGATTTGTATAATATTAAGGTTTTCAGGTATGGTCTTTAGTTGAATTATACCTAGTCTTTCAGATATTTTCACGAAATTTATAACGTACTTGGAGAGGTTTTTGTTAATGAATCCTACGCCATATTCATGTTGACTGTTGATATAATGAAAATTAGACAGATTAATGGCATTACAACATTTCATATTCATTTCAATAGATTGCCCCTAGCTATCCAGGATCTGTTTGAATTTGGAAGGAGGGGGGCAGTGTCCAATCAATTAAAAAAACCACATACACTTTATCAATAATTTGATTGCATGATCCTCGATTAAATGTGCACGAGCCATATACGGCTAAAATTAAAACACTTAAAAATTAATCCAATAATCAGACCCTTATCGACAAGTAAAAAAATGGCAAAAAATCGATAAGAATAATCAAAAAGTATATAATGGAAGAAATTGTTAGTTTGGATCAGCAGTCGCTCATTGAAATGAAGATCACCGTCGTTGTCCTGCTGTGCGCCATCGGCTGCTCTTTGGCAGCTCTGGAGCGTCCACGTCCTCCAAGACCGAGACCACCACCACCACCAACAAGACCTCCAAAAGATGAGGACACGTTAGTGTTGGTGCATACGGTACGTACAGAAATTCGAGTAAAAATTGAATGCCAAATTTTGGTAGTTTCACAAGGTTGATTAATTTTTTTTATATTAGTTCATCAAAATATATCAGATCTCCTTGGAGATGATATTGAAGGTTATTTGAAAGTCAATCTCAAGAATGGGGGATTAAAAATAATCTATCGTGTTGGAGGCCTGCCCTTACTTCTAAATACCTGCGACCTAGCACGTCATTTTAAAATGTGTTTAGTCCACCTAGGGTCTTTCATTTTTGCCACATGTCCGGCTCAGTTCCATTTCATATGTACTATTCTTTCTATAGCATCCTTGACCTTGATCCCTGTTCTAGTTCTAATAATTACATTTGCAACTTTATTTTTTAGTGTTATTGACAACATCGACCTCTCACTTTCTTCTTCACTTTTTTTTTCAGACATATAGTTATATTACTTTTAAATACGTCCTTTCTCCGCTTGCCAAAAAATGCCACCTTTTAATTTCTCAGGTTTGGTCATTTCGGTTTATTCTCAGTTCATGGCCTAAATATTTATAAAATTTTACATACTCGATTTAAGATTCGTTTAGAGATATATTGTTACTTGGAACAAAGTATGTCATATATTGATATATTGAGTTTTCGTAAGGTTAATTTTTAGACCTAAATCATCTGACGATGCATTTATAGGGTCCTTAGTAACTCTTGGGCTTCTTTAAGATTGTCCGAAATCAAAACGACATCGTCAGTAAAGCTTAATAGTGGCTTAGTCGTTCACCATCTAAATTGATTTCCATGTTCTCCCAACCAATTTTCTTAAACCTATATTCTAGCAGTATTGTAAATAGTTTTAATGTTATGTTATCACTTTTTCGTACTTTAGAGTACCTTGAGACTAGATATCGGTTATTAAAAATATAAACAAAACAAATTCAAGTTAGGATTAAAGGCAAAAAATAGAAGTAAGTGACTAACTAACTAACTAAATAGTGAGTTTCAGATTTAAAAATGTCATTCACAAAGTTGAGAACTGGACTTTTCTTGGCTGTTTTTATATCCAATTATTTGAATGTCCAACTTTTTAACTTAGCGACGTTTGTGTAATGTACTGCAGGTAGACAAAACTTCATAATAGCCAACCCAACAATCTATCATTAAATGAAGAATCGTCCGTGAAATTTAAATAAGTTTTCTTCAAGTACTAGATTCGACAAGGTCATTAGGTTATATAACACGTATCATGATTAGTATAGGTTCAAAATTGCCAATTTACCTGAAATATTCCGCAAAAAATTACAGAACCCATTAATTTCGAAACAATATTTATCAGAGAGTACCATTATATCTATCTAGAAAAATATCCATCACATATGGTTTTTCGGCACTTTACTTGAACACATATTATTTCAGCAAATTTCTTCAAATAATTCATGTAGAAAATAAAATAAATATGAGTAAAGATATGTGACTTGGGAAAACATTCAGCAAAAGTGTATATATATTTATAAAAATATGCGAAAAAATTCATTTGAAAATTATACCTTTTCTATGATGTTGAAAAATGCTGAAAAATTGCGATTTTCTCGAAAAATTTTCCTAAAGAATATTTTGATTACTTCCAGGCAGTTGAATGAATTTAATCATCTCACAATGAACAAAGAGAGTATCTAACTGACTCAACTGCCTGGAAGAATATTGGAAATTCTTCCAGACAGTTGAATGAATTCAATCATCTGACAATGAACAAAAAGAGTAACTACCTGAAAGAACATTTTGATTATTTCGAAACAGTTGAATAAATTCAATTATCTCATAGTAGAGAAAGAGAATAAATGACTTAAAAAATAACTGCTTGGAAGAATATTTAATTTTTTTCGAGGCATTTGAGTGAATTCAACCATCTCACAGAGAGCAAAGAAAATTACACTGCAAGTCAACTTCCGGGAAGATTTTCTTGTTTTGTTGAGAAACTTGAGCGCATTGAACCCTCAAACAAAACAAAGGATAGTAACCCCAAGTGACCAAATTTTGTAACTTTAGGATATCATAAACATAAAACACATAATCTTTTAAGCATTATACCTATGTATTGTTTATAGGCAATACATACAGGGTCCGACAGTCAAACCTGATGGTTTTTGAAATGGGATAAATAAAAAAGTTGTTGAGATATTTTAACTATAATTTTTTTATTTTAAAGAGGGGAATTGGAAATCTAACATTCATAATAAAAAAGCGCAAAAATAACTTATGTAGCAAAAATTATGTCACTTAGATGATGACCACCATTTCCTCTACACTGTACGAGTCTCCTGGAGAAGTTAGTCATGACTCTCTCCAATGTTTGGCGCGGGATCTCACGAATTTCTCGCCGAATGTTCTCCTTCAGTTGGTTCAAATTATTTGGTCTGTCAACATAAACTCTTCCCTTGAGGTACCCCCATAGATAAAATTCACAAGGGGACAAGTCGGGAGAACTTGCCGGCCATTCGATGTCACCACTGAGCGAGATCAGCTTACCGGGGAAAAATGCTCTGAGTTGAGCCATGGACTCCCGAGAGGTATGGGCAGTTGCTCCGTCCTGCTGAAACCAGACCCTCCTGAGAGGGATACGATGGCGACGTAACTCTGGAATGAGAAAGTCACGGATCAAGGCAACATAACGCGCTGAGGTCACTGTTAAGGCCAATTTCCTTAAAAAAAAATAAGGCCCTAACACTGTTGCCCTACACACTGCAGCCCAGACAGTTACTCTTTCACAGTGAAGAGGCTGCTGGTAAAGTTCCTGTGGGTCTTTGGAGCCCAATATAGAAAATTTTGTTTGTTGAAATGAAATGAAAAGAAAATGGTGGTCATCATTTAAGTGACATAATTTTTGCTACATAACTTATTTTTGTGCTCTTTTATTATGAATGTTAAATTTCCAATTCTCCTCTTTCCAATAAAAAACTAATAATTAAAATATCTCAACAACTTTTCTATTTAACCCATTTCAAAAACCGTCAGGTTTGACTGCCGGACCCTCTATAATGCTGTATAGATGTTGCAATGTTGTAGAGACTCCAAAATATCCTACGTATAGAGCACACAGTATTCCTTATTGAAGAACAATGTTACATAAGTTATCTCTAAGCACATTTTATTTCTCGCACTAGTGTTGCCTGAACACTAGCTAGAATTCTCTGGGATTTTATAAATTGTTTTGAAATCAAATTTAATTAAATTTAAACGTCATATCTATAGAAAACAATTTATCTTATCATCTATATGAATTTTAAGTTCCTGCACTAAGCGATCTAAAAAAAAATTACAAATTTTTATGCAGAAGCTCACCATTGATACGAATATTTGTAACATTTTCTTGTGATGATCAAATATTTTCTATTTTTAACTGGTAGGTATTTAACTCCTACATAAATATACTTTTTCTTTTTATACTTGCACTATTGATAGGTCAACTTTAATTATTTCAATTCTATCTTCAGTAATTATGTCTTCTGCTAATAATGTTGGTTCATCCTCTTCTATTATTAAGACTTGATCAGCAAAAACTTACTAGATTTTTTCTGTAAAATTTTATGGAGGTAATTTGGAAGGTTTAAGTCTATAAATTACCATAATAAAAAAAACTACTAACTTTTAGGTATATATAGCTCACCTTTACATATTTTATCAAGTTCGGCCTCACTACTATTACTTTTTTAAATCCCATGACTTTTTACCATTTTTTCTTAATCCTCTTCCTCTTTCTGTTGTGAGATTGGGACCTTTCACAAGTCATATTATAGTCTGTATAGTCAACTTTCTTCTCTCCATCATTTTAGATATATAAATTTGCCTGTAACTATTGATAGCTCGTTTTAGTTGTTTAGATGAATTATTCAAGTACAAGTCGTTCATGAAATTTAAGATTTCATTAAAGAACTGAAATGTACTTGTTAGGTTCGAAAGAAAACGATTAAAAATGCTATCAACTCAACACTATCTACCTGAGAATTCAGGAATCTTGGTATTCTAATTGGTTGGTAGGTAGAAAGTTCAATTTTGGTACATTGCAAACAAAGCAGGATCTGGATATAGCGAGATCAATGCAATTGTCTTTATTTGTATTTTTAACGATCTACTGATGTAGGTTGTATGCTCCCAAACGAACCTGTTGAATCCAATTCTTGTGGATGAATTCCAAGATACACGTGATTATATCTAGAACAAATTAAAATCACCATCAGGTGCTCTATAAACGGAACAATCAGAACATTAAAATGTTTAATTTCAACAGCCGAGATTTGACAACGAAATTCTTAAGACAAACTCACAATAGGTTCAACATTACTGCCTAGCATGTCCTGTCTGATTAGGATAATACAGCCACCACGACTCATGGCTGATCTGATGTAGTAAGATGTGACTGTACAGTTTTAAAATGCTGTACCAATCTTTATCAAGTATTTGAACCAATATTCAAAAATAGTTTGCTTAAAGATAAACCAACATATAAATCTGTTTCCAAGTAAAAATTAATTTAAGCGACTTTCTTACATTCTGAAGTTTTTAATATTAATTCAACAAATAAATTTTAACACGTTTTTAAAGATTGGCTGACGCTCAAATGTAGGTTCTTTCAACAGTTTTTTTTTTTGTTGAATTAACAACATTTTCAAAATGACAAACCTAAAAATGTTGATTCAAACTTTAATTCTAGGATCAGATTTAAGGTCCAAAACCTTAAAACGTTTCTGTCAAAAATGCAATTTTTCTTCGCTTATAAGGGGGGCGGGATCGATACTTTTTGATGACCCTATATATTTTTATATTGTATTTTTAAATTATAATTTTTCAATATGTGGTTCTTTTCTAGGTCTTTAGACATGGAGACCGTACACCCAACGACGGAGCCTACGACAGCAATCCTTATTCAAATGAGAGTTTCTACTGGCCATATGGGTTTGGACAATTAACCAATGTAAGTACCCTATGATCCATTAAAATGATATAAATGTTCTATTGTAAGTTACTGAAAAAACATCGCAGGAATGTACTATTCATGTTCGTATTGGGGCATAAATGTTACGTGTCTGGTACATAGAAATGTATTTTTCAAGGCACCCTTTGTTTTAAATCATTTTTACTTTACATAAGCATTAAGGTTTTAACGAAAACAGACTTGGTTCATTGACGACCCGTAAAAAAAATATTGTACAATGTCACTGTTTTTATTTAAAAAGATGGTTAATGTATCATCAAATTGGAACTATAGCATAAAGCGAAAATTGGCACAATCGACCAAAGGCCAACCTGCTTACTTAGTAGGAGCAATTAGGGCTAAAAATACGTTAATTTCTTAGCAAAAAATGGCTTTATTGGTCAATAAAGACCCTAAATATTTTTTTCGTGCAGCAAGTGGCAAGTATGGTATAAAACATTATCATTTCTTGTATTTTTATTAAAAATGAAATTATAAGCAAACTTAGTATTATTTTGAGTCACTAATATGGTCTATAACTACCAAGTTTTACTGCCTTATTTAGGCCATTACAATATTACGTAAATATATTGGTCACTTTATTTATACTGTGTTAGATATCGTTCTTTAATGGCCAAATAAAAATCAACTTTTAGGCCCAAAAGTACCAAATATCGCCTAGAATATTGACAGCTAATATGGCTGAATAGCTAAATTATGGCTCAAAATTAATTTTTCTTACTTCAAATTCGATCGGTTGAATTATGATGATAAACATTGTATTATATTTATTTATATATTTTATTATTGTATGATGCACTCTCGTGATATAAATCAATTTTTTATATTTTTTACTTCACATAAGTATTAAGGCTCTAAATAATACATTGATAATCTGTAGGATATCGCCGTTTTTATTTAAGAATAATGATATTTCTTTATACACGTAAGCTCATGCTATCTTCTATAAGACAAATCACTAAGCTGTAACAAGTTTTGAAAGCTTCACCACGTGAAAATTATTGTATTTTGATGCATTTGTTTTTGATGGTTTAGACTTATATTTTTACGCTATTTTAAATAATGTTTACCTCACATTGATTTTTTAACTACAACAAATAGGTGCATTGACGACCTGAAACAATTACTTACAATGCCTCTGTTAATATTTTAAAAGAAAAGAGGAAGATGTTACCTTCTTCATGTAAATGCATGCTATCTTTCATTAAAGATATCTAAGCTGCATCAAGTTTTGAAAGCTTTACGTCAGTCTATTTCTGCCTGTCTATTTCTCTCTAAAGTGCAACTTCTAAAAAAGATTTTATGAAAATTATTATATTATGATGAGGATGGTTCATATATATTACTTTTTGAAGCACCTTCGGATTAATACGCCATTCCACCTAAGCATTAAGGTTTTAACTAAAAGAGATATGGCACATTAGGACCTGTAGAAAAAAGTACTTAGAATATGAGTGTCTTATTTTAGAAGAAATATGCTACTTTCTACACGTACGTTCATAGTATCTTCTATTAAATAAAGAACTAAGCTGCAACAAGTTTTAATTACCTACAAAAAAATATAAAAAAATATTGCAACTACTTAGAGAATTTATTTAAAAAAAGTACTTTATGCTCAACTGCCTGGAATGAGCGACCTAAGTCACCTTATTCTTTTCAATTGCTTATAATTAGATTTCCTCTTATTGGAAGCTAAACTTACTAAAAACTCAATCCATCACTAACTCCTTACATTTTTACTTTATTATTATGTTCAATCGTCTGGACTTACCGATTTGGTGCACATGATTTTGTTCAATTGCCTATAATTAGACTTGCTGTCATTAGAAGCGAAACTTACTTATTAGAAAGTCAACCCAATTCATCACTAACTTATAACACTCTCATCTTACTCAAGTTCTATAAGTATTAATGAAAACTGCCTTTGAAATTATAGGGGATAAAATACTTTAAATAATAAATGAAAGTGTAACATCTGGCAAATTTCTTGTTAATCCCAATTCACATCACCCTGTCTCTCTAAAGTGCAACTTCTCACAGATTTTATAAAAATTATGTGTACGGTCCTCGCATGTTACTTTTTGAAGCACCCTCATATTCATACGTCATTTTATATAATTTTTACTTTACATAAACATTAGAGTCTGAACTAAAAGGCATTTTTATATAAAAAGATCTTTCCTGCTATACAGGGTGTCATTGAAATGGTGTAAAAAAATTCGGGGGGTGATAGTACTCCTAAAAATTTTAAAAAAAGTTCCTATAACTATAGGGCGGAAAATGCATATTAAGGGAGTTAGGGGCACTGAAAGGGTAAATTTAAAAAACGGTTTTTTGAAATTGTAGGCTTAAAAAACGAGATAAAATTTCGAAAAAAAATCCTCTGCCATAAATTTTGACCCAAAATCAAATGGTGATACTGAAAAATAATTTGGAAAATCGGAAAGGGTAGTTTTTGCAAGGGTAGGGGGTTAATTCGTGAATAACTTTTTTTAGGTTATTTTCTTCGCAACGTGGGTTCATTTTTTAAAAACTACATACTTTTTCCTACAAAAAAGGTACTCTTGTTGCACATCGCCCAGAACGATGGTTTTCGAGAAAATTGAAGGCAAAAAGTTTGCTCTGATGGGCTGCTAACTGGTTAAACAACATAAACTTATGAAAGTTATGGGGTTTCAAAAGTAAACAAGTAGTTATTAAATAATTAATTGAAAAATCTAAATTTCATGATTTTTAAAACATCGTATTGCTTTAAAAAAACGAAATAAACCAATTACCAAAATTTCTTATTAAATGCATACTTATTTGATTCATTAGCCTAGTTTACACCGCGAGTACCAAATATTCAATACGCGGACCCAATCCCCTATTCTTAAACTCAACGTGCGCGAGTTGACAAGTTTACACGTAAATTATTCCAAATTGTGACTTAATAGGTTTGAGAATATGTAGAGGTTTTAGTCCGCGTACTGAATATTTGGTACTCGCGGTGTAAACTAGGCTAATGAATCAAATAAGTATGCATTTAATAAGGAATTTTAGTAATTGGTTTATTTCGTTTTTTAAAGCAATAAGATGTTTTAAAAATCATAAAATTTAGATTTTTCAATTAATTATTTAATAACTACGTGTTTACTTTTGAAACCCCATAACTTTCATAGGTTTATGTTGTTTAACCAGTTAGCAACCCATCAGAGCAAACTTTTTGCCTTCAATTTTCTCGAAAACCATCGTTCTGGGCGATGTGCAACAAGAGTACCTTTTTTTGTAGGAAAAGGTATGTAGTTTTTAAAAAATGAACCCACGTTGCGAAGAAAATAACCTAAAAAAAGTTATTCACGAATTAACCCCCTACCCTTGCAAAAACTACCCTTTCCGATTTTCCAAATTATTTTTCAGTATCACCATTTGATTTTGGGTCAAAATTTATGGCAGAGGATTTTTTTTCGAAATTTTATCTCGTTTTTTAAGCCTACAATTTCAAAAAACCGTTTTTTAAATTTACCCTTTCAGTGCCCCTAACTCCCTTAATATGCATTTTCCGCCCTATAGTTATAGGAACTTTTTTTAAAATTTTTAGGAGTACTATCACCCCCCGAATTTTTTTACACCATTTCAATGACACCCTGTATAAACGTAAGTTTATGCCGTTTATGGTGTAATATACCATTAGTTTATTAGACATAGAACCGTGTGTGCCCATCCGCCATTTTGAATTTTGATGATAATAATTGGATCTCTTGTTTCTCTAAGTTTTTTTTTACAAGATGGCTCCCAGCCGCCATTTGTGTTGTCTATAAGTCACGCCATATCTTTGGACATATATCAATACAAAAATGACAGATCCATAGTAATAAGGATAGAGATACAATAAAAACAAGATACCGGAAGCGCTCTAACTCAAGTTCTTTATTGTATAGGAGGGAAAAAGAAGGGAATACAGGATCGGCGAGACTCTTAGAACACGATACAACGACTTCCTTGGCGACGTGTGGAACATCAATATTTTAGAAGCCAGGAGTACTAACGTTAACAGAACGAAAATGTCTTTGCAACTTATGTTGGCTGGTCTATGGCCACCCACAGGAGATCAAATATGGCAACCATGGCTGGACTGGCAACCCATACCTTACAATTATTTATCCACCGATAAGGTATCGAAGATCTCGGTCAATACTTCGAAATTGTTTGCAATTTTTACCATTTTTAGGAACTTCTGAGTACTTTCTCTTGTAGCAACTTTAGTACCTTATACGAGGAAACATTAAATTCCGCCGAAATACAGGAACTACTTTCGGTATACGATGATGTGTTTGAATACGTTTCAAATAACACCGGGGAAGATTTCAGCACTCCTTCTGATATATTCAGTTTATATTTTGAATCCGTTGCCCAAGTAAGTCGAAATAAATCCATTAAAAAATGTATGCGATTAATTGATTGGTTTTTCAGCTTGAATATGGATATCCGCTAGAACCGTGGCTGCTAAAAGTATTTCCAGAAACATTAGAGAAAATTACTAAAGACCACTACTATATAGCAACTAATACTACCGATTTGAAAAAGATTGCCGGAGGTAAGTTCTCCCAGTTTTTGTTTTGTTTCAAGGCTAGGCTTATATTTTAAGCTAGGCTGACATAAAAGTGACAGTTATATATTGGAGGTGTCATTCTTAGACCTATTGCCTTATTTTTTCGAGGTACATGAGGTCATTTTTCGTCTTTTGTCATCTTTGACCAGTTAATCTCTCTTTTCGTTTATTTCATGCACTTGACATGACCATAGTGATGCATACTGCCTGGAAAAGGATCATTTTATTAGCAGAATGTTATGGTCATGGTTAAGGTCTTACTGACTTACTTAACGAAATAAAGAATAAGGACAGGCATATTATTAGGCTCAGAAGAAGCAGTGTGATTTTTGAAGATTAAGTATTTGAGGCAAAAAAATTATTGATTTTCTTAATAAAAAAAGGGAATCGCTGTCCAAATTTAAAACCTATAAGTTAAAGAGGAAGAACTACATTTGTTAGCAACATCCTTCAAAGAGGATAAGCATCAAACTAAATGAATTGAATTTCTTAAATAAAGGCCAAATAATAAACCTGAATGCCATTGATAAGGAAAATGCTGCCCTTAAACTTAGTATAAATTCGCTTAAGAGGGATATTGCAGATTTAGAAAGTTTAAATAAGAAAGTATCTTCTAGCAACATTAAGAAGTTTCAGAAACCATATTAGGCAAAATTAAGCCACATATTTCTAGTTTTAAAGGACAAAGTATCGATTTGAGCAGAGATAAGGCGATAAATCCGTATCTGCTGCTGAAATCTCTCTACTGTCATATTTTCAATACACAATTCCTAGTTATCCAAAACCGTTGGATATCCTAGAACTAATACGTGCAACTCCTGTGACTAACTGATCCAAAGATTCTTCAGAGCAAGTTACATGACTTAGGTGTTCATAGTAAAATAAAGATGTTGTTGTAAACCGTATAGAAAGTGCGATTTCTAATGTTTTCATGCAGTCATACAGTATGAAGTTGAGGTCATGATTAAATTGTTCCAAGTAATTGGAATTTTTTCTCACTTCTTTCAGTCAGGTGAAGTCGTAAACTCCCTAGAAAGTAACAGTGCTTCCAGGCAATTTAGGCCATTTCAATCATGTTAAGTGCCTGGATACTATAAGTTTCAATTTTCTTCCAGAAAAAATGAAAGATTTTTCTTCTTTCTTTTAGTCAGTTGACGTCGTCGTTTCATTTGCACATCAATCACGTAAACTATCTGAAAATAATGATTAAGTTCTTCCAGGTAATTGAAAATGTTTTCTCATTTATTCAGTTAGAGTAATTCAGTCCTTATTTTCTTCTATGCAGTTGAGGTCATAAACTAACTGGACAAATGCAGTTGCGAATGCTTTCATGCAGCTGAAGTCAAATCAATGCTGGAAAAGAATAATTAAATGGACATAAAATTGTGCTAACGATTAAGTCCTCCCTTATTTCAAGTTTTTCAAGTAATTTTTTTTCTTCGATGCACTTTAGTCTTTAGTTTTGATGCAGTTAAGGTCATATCAGTCATGTAAAGTGCCTGAAAAAATTATCCCCAAAACTGTTCACCATTGCTGTTGCAGAACGCCATGAAGAATAACAGTTGAGGAATTGAGGAAATATTGGAGTCGACGTAAATGGGTAGTATCTGAACAACTACCGGAAAATAGAGCCAATTAGGTTTAGGGACCGAAACA
Organism: Anthonomus grandis grandis; assembly: GCF_022605725.1. Lineage (NCBI taxonomy): Eukaryota > Metazoa > Arthropoda > Insecta > Coleoptera > Curculionidae > Anthonomus > Anthonomus grandis. The sequence continues at coordinate 6,647,298 of NC_065552.1, forward strand.
TGAGGAAAATCTACATTTAACTGCTTAGTAGAAGACAAAAATTCTTTCGGTAGCTTTGAACAAGCATAAAATAGCTTTTGAGCGCCCTGAAACGAGGAAAACCTTATTTTTCCCACTTTCCGGAAGAAATTGCCAAGACAAGTATAGCTTAGACAAAAACTTTAATAGGCTCTTCCAGGCAGTTGAAAGAGGAAGAAAATGTTTTACCTTCGATTCCCTGCCTACTGCCTTAGCAATTTTTTCCAGCCAGTTGAAAATGAACTAGTTTTGTCCTCGTTCCACTGCCTGGAAAAAATTACCAAGTTTCCAAAATTAAAAGTAAATTAATCTATTCTTCGTTCACCTATTCAAATAAATTCCATTCTATGCAAAATTAAGGCACTTTTTCAACCCTTCGAGGTAGTGAGAGGTCTGCAGATGATATAGTTCCTACTGCAGACCAACTTCTTAAGGACCTTCAGAGATCTTGGCATAACATGGCATAAAAATTAACTTCTCTAAAACCCAATACATGATCAACCTTGGCTTGGAAAAAAACATTTCAACGTTTGGCAGAACTAGAACTATGCCTATAAACATTACAGAGACATCCAGACTGCTAAATTAAACAGGAGAATAGGATTTACATGGGCATCTTACGGAAAACTGAAGCAGATCTTTCAATCAGACTATGTGTCTGAAGAGGAAGGTCTATGATCAGTGTGTGCTTCCGTTTCTAACATATGGAGAAATACTGACCCTTGCGAAGAAGGTAATAAACAAGATTCAAGTAGATAGAGCGATGGAGAGATCAATGTTGAATTTATTCCTCAGGAACAGAGTTCCAAATCATATAATTAGGGAAAGAGCCAGTGTTACAGACTCAATTGAACGGATTACCAGGCTGAAATAAAACTAGGCGGACTATGTTGAGTCAAAGATGGAAGATGGATACAGAACATTCTAAAATAAAGACCTAGAATTAGATGCAAAATGTTCAAGCAAAGGAACGATTTACGGGAGGCCTATGTCCAGCAGACATTTATTATTTTTTCAATGTATTTAAGGTCTGAAGAGCAGTAGTTGTGAATGCTTCTATGAAGTTGAGGTCATATCAATAACGTAAACTGCCTGGAAGAATTAGTCATATTAATCGAAAGTTGAGCCCATGATTAAATTCTTCTAGGTAATTAGCATTTTTTCCTCATCAGTTGTCTTGGTCAGTTGGAGTCATTTTTGATTTCTTCGATGTATTTGAGGGCATAACTGGCTGGAAAAATGCAGTTGCAAATGCTTCATGTAGTCGAGGTTACCAGTGACATAAAGTGCCTGGAATAATTACATTACATACAAATAATTATATTTACAGAAAGTTGTGCTCATGATTAAGTTCTTCATTCAAGTGAATTGATGTTTTTCATTTTTTATATGCAGTTGAGATCATAAACTGCCTGGAAAAATCAAGTTGTAAATGCTTCCATACAGTTGAGATTATATCAATGGCGTAAACTTCGACGAAAAGATCTTTCAATCGTGTTACACTGTATCACGTGGAGGGAGAAGGGAGAGATAATCCCTTAAGTTCTTCCAGATAATTGTAACTTCATTTTAGTCAGACTTTAAGAATTGGAGTTTGCGCTACTGACCGACTAACTGAACATTTAAATAATGAACATTTCCTTGCTTATAGGCTTCCTATTAAAGAAAATAATTAACGATTCGAAAGCAAAAATTGACGGACTGCTCACACCGCAAGATAGAAAAATGTTCATTTACTCTGCACACGAGATAAACATCGCCACTACCCTTCTCACTTTGGGTGTTTACGAGGATAAAATTCCGGCTTATGGGTCTCACGTCTTGCTCGAGCTGCACCAGATCCGGGGCGTTTATGGATTCAAGGTAAGTCATATTATTATACACCCCCTATCCAGTATGAAATCTTGAAAAGAAATATGTACATCTTATTATAATTTAAGGTATTTTACCATGACTGGACTACAAGTGAACCATATCAGCTCACTATTCCGGGTTGCTCCGCTTTCTGCCCATATGACCAGTTTGTTGAACTATTGGCTGAAGTTATTCCCACTGGAGAAGAGTGCTAGAAGACCTTTTGGGTGTCTGCACATTTAATTGAACAAAAATATGTAAATTAAAAGATAATAAATGTGTTTTAATTGGAAAAATTATTTTATTTACACATACAACAGTAATACTTCCAGTTTCATTAGAAGGCGAATCAATGGTTAGTCCACACTAACCATTAATCATATTTTCTGAGGCAAAGAAAATTAATGACAAAAATGATATCAAGAGCCGTGGAATAGAATTGATTCAAAAATAGAAAGAGTAAGAATGATGGGGTATATTTTGAAAAGAAATATGAGAAAATAAGAATAGAAAGTTAAAAGTCATGATTAGGGACCCTGTAAGCTGATGATGAATATTTAAATGATTTTGATTCAAAATCGCTTAATGCCACGAATGCACAATGGTTATATATCTGAGTAAATTATTTGATTTATTATTCCAAATAAATTATGAAAAGAATCATTCTAAATAGAATGTTATTATAATTTCTACTATACTGTCTACTATAAAAGATCTTTTGATTCTTTACAATTTCCGTTATTAATTTTGAATCAATGATCATTATAATCACTACATTCCAAACTGATAATGGTTAACCTAAGTTATATACATAAGAATATATACCATATACGTATAAGAATCATACATAAAATCGATGATGATGTGTTATAGTGATTATACTGATTATTGAATCGATTCAGAACCGTAGATTAATTTTAGGTCAATATTGTTTTATTTGAATCAACTATAATTATTTTATCTTATATCTTAGCAAATTCTTTGATTGATTCCGAATTAACAATAAAAACAATCATTCTAAAGATGATTTAATCAATTTTAGCTTTTCTTTAGTGCCATGATTTCAATCAGATGATTATTTAAGGTTTAAATTGGTTTCTTTGAATCAATTAAAACTATTTTATTGGGTCCATTAAAATAACCGTTTAATAACTTATTCAATACCAAGTCTATGGCTTATTTACATAACAAGATATTTTATCAACTCCAGGTCACATACACACTCTGAAATCGATTATAATCTGTTACAAAAGTTTTTTAATTTTTGACAATTTTCCCTTTTGATTCTGATTCAATGATCATTTACATTCACTATATCCTAAGCTGAAAACGATTTATCCAAGTCATATAGGTAAGCATCATTGCTATGGATCTGAGTGCATTGACTATTATATCAATTCTAAACTGTTTTCTGAATAAATAAGATAATATTGTAATTACTTTCACGTTATAGATAGTTTATCTGAATCAACACTAATTGCTTTATTGATTTTAGATCGGACATCGTTTAGAATCAATCCCAGACCCATAACGTCTTATATTCAAATTATTATGATGTCTGCTACAAAAGTTTTTCTGATTATTGACAATTTCCATTATTTATTCTGATTTAATCATCATTTAGAACCACAACAATCCAAGCTGGAAATAATTGACCCATGTCATATGTCTAAGAATTAACGCTATTGATTCTGAGTTGATGATGCTTGAAAATCACTCTAACATTGATAATAATATCTGTAATGGGTGACTTACCTGTTGGAAATATATGACTATTTATTGATTATTCAGTAAGATAATGGTGGTTTATCTAAGTCAACAATAATTATTACATTGATTTTATATCGAAAATGGTTTAGAATCAATGCCAGGCCTATAAGGTCAAATATCTAAGTGAATTATTTCATTTATTCTAAATCAGTTACCAAAAAAATCAGTCTTAAATCAGATTAAAGTCAAATAACCTTCTAAAATCCGTGAAAATAATTTAATCTAATATATATTATCAATTCCAGGTCACATACACACTCCGAAAATTATTATAATTTCTGCTACACTATACACTCTACTGAATAAATTATTTGATTTACTTCGAATCAATACCTACGAATGAAGTGCATTTTTTTCAATGGTAATTTGGTGTATTTGAATCAAAGAAATAATTCTATTGATTTCAGTCAAATTATTATTTAAAATCTATGCCTATAATTTATTTGAATACAACACATTTCATCAATTCTAAGTCATATACACACTCTGGAAATTATTATAATCTCAGCTACAAAAGCTTTTCTGATTTTTGACAATTTCCGTTATTGATTCCGATTTAATGATCATTTAAAATCACTATATTCCAGGCAGATAATGGTATATCTAAGTTATATGTTTTAAAATTATTGCTATTCATCTCGAGTCGATGATGCCTGAAAATCACTGTAACGTTGATTAATCCGTTCATTTTAAACCATCTTCTAAAAGCCCTTAAGATATCAATAAAATTTGAATGTTGAATCAATAATAATTGTTTTATTTACTCAAGTTCTTATGATCTTATAGCTTAGTAAATTATTTGCTACGAATCAATTATGAAAATAATCATTCCAAAGTCGATGTAAGCAATTTTAGGTCCTTGGGAACCACTTATTTGAATCAGAACAACATATTTTATTATGATGATTATTTAGGGGCTAGATTGATTTGTTTAAATGAATTAAAATGAGTTTATTGATTCCAGTCAAAGCTCTTTAAAATCACTACGAAATCAATCATCAATTTAATCAATACTAGGCCTATGGTTTATTTGAACATCAAGATATTTTAGATTTTTCCAGGTTACCTACACATTCTGGAGATTATTATAATTTCTCCTACAAAGGCTTTTTTAATTTTTGACAATTTCTGATATCGATTTAGATTAAATGATCATTTAGAATCACAACAATCCAGGGTGAAAATGGTTGACCCACATCATAGGTATAAGAATCATTGCTATTGAAACCTACATTGATTATTATATCCATTTCAAATCATTTTCTAAATCACAGCTAGTTAGCAAAAATTATTTTAGATGGAAAATCATTTAGAATCAATGCTAGGTCTAAGGTCAAAAATTTGAGTAAATTATTTGATTTATTCTGAATCAGTCATTATCAACAAATCATTCATTCTAAACAGGATTTAATCAATTTTAGGCCCTTGAGTACCATTTATATCTTAATCAGATAATCAGAATAATATATTTTATAATGATGATTATTTAAGGTCATAGATTGGTTTGTTTCACTCAATTAAAATTTATTTATTGATTCCAGTCAAATCACCTTTTAAAATCACTGTGAAAATAATTTAATCAATTCGCTCCGGTTTATTATAATTTTTGCTACATTGTAAACTCTACTATCTACACATCTGCAGTCTACATAACTGAATAAATTATTTGATTTAATCCAAATCAATACCTACGAATGAAAGATTGTATTTAAATGTATAAGGGTATTTCAATCAAATAAATATTGATTCAAATACACTTATATAATAAATATTTGGTTGATTCCAGTCAAATTATTTTTAAAAATCAATATATAAATAATTTGATCAATGATCTATGGTTTATTAAAATGTAAAGATATTTTATCAATTCCAGGTCACATACACATTCTACACATAAATTCTGCTGCAAAAGATTTTCTGATTTTTCACAAATTCCCATTATTGATTTTCATTCAATTGTCATTTAGAACAATAACAATTCAGAGTAGAAACGGCTCACCTAAGTCATATATATAAGAATTATTGCTATTGATTCCGAGTTGATCATTTCTTGAAATAAGCTTGAAAGTCAGAGTAGAAAGATAATTTTGAATCAGCCTTAATTGTTTTATTGATTTTGGATTGAGAAGCGTTTAGAATCTTTAGAACCAAAAATTTGTATATGATTTTGACAAATACTGTGTCGATTATACATATAATCAATTCCAGGCCGATAAGGTTTTCTATGAATTGTTTTATTTTCATTAATTCAGACATGATTACCGATTCACTATGATTACTCGAATAATTATCACTAAGATGATTATTTTAAAAAATCCACGTACACGTAAGTACATTGTTTTATTTTAAATTAATTTATAAACAACTTATTACTCTTGTGCCGAATTTTTTGAATCGTTATGACTGATTAATTTTGAGGCTGATAATGGCTCACTTAAATTGTAACGATTCTTCTTATTGAATCATGCTAAAGTCGTTAATTCTTTAAACTCACTGTGATTTAATAAATTGAATGCAGAAATAATTTATATGGATTATTATATAATTGATTCTATTTTATTAATGGCATATATTTTAAACCAATATACCTTTTCTCGTTAAATTTATCTATAAGAATCATTATAATGATTACTTAATAAATTCCAGGTCAACCAGATAATATTTTGTGAGAAGTTAAAGTAATTTTATTAAGGCCATGATGCCTTAAAATCACTCTAATAATGATTTAATCAATTAAACATTAGACCAATAAGGTTTTAGTTGAATCATAAACATAATTTATTGATTCTAGGTTGATGCTCCATTTTATGTGTTATTATCATTTAATTAATGCTGGAGAGACCATATTTATTTAAATCATATCAATTATCTTAAGAAGTCCATTTTAGAAGTGGAGTGAATGATTAATAATAAAGATACTCTTTAGAAGGAAGTCTTTTCTCCATAAAATAAAATGCCAATATTATTTTAATATTGAGTAATACCTCTCGATAAAATCATCATCCGACTCAATACTTAGTTTTGCTGATTACAAACAATCAAAAACATAAATATATACTTCAAAAACATTATATTTATTATTCTTGTAAGAAAGTATCTTCCTTAATACTTATTAAATTGATTGGCAAGTCAATGACTGTTTAGAATCAATTATATGATTTCTTGCCAGAAATAGCTTATTTGAGTCACAATTTTTAAATCACTATTATGATTATCAAATCAATTTTTAGCACAAGAGGCCACAGTCACTACAATACAATTTGAAATCACTATAATTATATCATAAAATTTCTTATCATAGAAACTAATTTTATGCTAATAATGACTTAATTATAATAATTCTTATTATTGATTCTCATTGTAATCATTTCTCTGAATTGTTATTTAATTGATTCTATGCTCATAATGGCATTATTAAATCAATATACCTTGAATACAACTTTTCCTATTACATTCAATTCGAGATTCACTATGGTGATTACTTAACTAATGATTACTTTAATAATTTCAAGATAAGACAATATATTATTTATTGATAATCCATCATGTTTATTATTATATTGTCATCATCAAGCTTAATGCTAGAAAAAGCTTATATATTTAAATCTTATCAATTGATTTATTGATTGCGAGGTCGATGACCGTCTAAAACCACTATGATAAACGAATTAATTTTTGGGACGAGAAGCATTTCAAATTATTATTAAATCTATACCAAGACAAGGCAATATATTATTTATTGATTTCAGGGTAATATGAGCAATCATATTTGCTATAGAAACAGCTTATTTATTTGAATGTTAGCAATTATCTTATTAATGATTTTTAAGTCAAAGGGTTTTTTACTTTAGGGCCAGGTCCTGTTTCTGGCGTTCCTGCGCCGTTATATCAAATGAAAGGAAATTGAATTATCTATGATAATTCAATTGATGATACCAAAGTAATTAATGTAAGTTAAAGATTTATTTTCAGGTCAATCGTTTTGTTTCTTGGATTAATTTCGCATGTGTCATGGTTTTACCTTAAACTACTCAAAGTCTAATTAATTTATATTAAAGCATAATATGTTAAATAAATGGAAATTAAATTCTATATACAGTAGTGCCGAAACAATTATTATAAGTTAAAAATTAATTTATGGACGTGTCTTTTTGTTAAAAGTTTACTGGCAGTTTCATGTTTCATTCAACCAACATTCCATGGCTCTACCGTAAATGACTGAAAGTATAATACATTTATAGAAAAGAATTATTTATCAAATTAAAAGCAATTAAATTACCTATACAGTGATGTGTGACCTATACAGTATGAAAACAATCATTATAATTTAAAAAATAATTTTTAGACGTGCTCTTAATCATGTTAAAATTTTACTGGCAAGATAAGGTTCTAACACGCCAGGCTCTACCTTAAATTAAATGACTTAAAGTCTAACAGATTTATAGGAAAGTATTATATATTAAACTAAAGACAATTAAATTATCCATACATTGGTACCAAAGCAATGATTATAAGTCAAAAATTGATTCTCAGGTGAGTCGTTTTGCTTATTGGGTTAGTTTTGCATTTGCCCTGTTTTTACCTCAAATGTATGAAAGTCTGATCAATTCATATGAAAGCATAATATATAAAATTAATGATAAACTAAGTGGTACCAAAACAATCATTAAAAATTTTAAATTAATTTCTGGACGTGCCTTTGTGTTAAAAGTTTACTGGCAAGATAAGGTTCCAACACTCCATGGCTCTACCTTAAATGACTTAAAGTCTAATAAATTAATAGGGAAGTATTATATATTAAATTAAAGGCAATTAAATTACCTATACATTGGTACCAAACAAATGATTATAGGATAAAAATTGATTCTCAGGTGAGTCGTTTTGTTTATTGGGTTACTTTTGCATTTGCCACGTTTTTAGGTCAAATGTATCAAAGGCTGATCATTTCATATCAAGGCGAAATATATCAAATTCATGGTAAACTAATTACCTATACAGTGGTAGCAAAATAATCATTATACGTTAATAATTAATTTCCCGACGTGCCTTTTTATTAAAGGCTTAATGGCCAAAGATAAGGTTCCAACATGCCAGTGCTCTACCTTAGATGACTCAAACTCTAATAGATTTATAGGAAAGTATTATCTATCAAATTAAAGGTAATTAAATTAGTTATACAGTGGTACCAAAACAATTATTATAAGGTAAAAATTAATTTAGGGATGTGCATTTTTGTAAAAAGTTTACTGGCAAGATAAGGTTCCAACACGCGATGGCTCTACCTTAAATGACTCAAAGTCTAATAAATTTATAGGGAAGTATTATATATCAAATTAAAGGCAAGTAAACTACCTATACAGTGCTACCAAAATAGACATTATAAGTTAATAATTAATTTCTAAGTGCCCTTTTGTTAAAAGGTTACTGGCAAGATAAGGTTCCAACACGCCAGGGCTCTACCTTAAATGACTCAAAGTCTAATACATTTATAGAGAAGTGTTATATATTAAATTAAAGGCAATTAAATAACCTATACAGTGGTATCAAAACTTTTTGTAAGTTAAAGATTGACTCTCAAGTGAGTTGCTTTGTTTCTTGGGTCAGTTTTAAAACAGTTCAGTATTAAAACAATCAACATAAGTTAAATTTGACTCCTGTACGTGCCTGTTAAAAAGTGAATTTTCTTCAATCATATAAACTACTTCATCATTGTCTTCCGATCGAATTTCCTAAATCACTTCGACTCATTAATTTTAAGGCTGATAATAAACGATAAACGTAACAATTCTTATTATTGATTCTTGTTGAATTTTTGATTAATGATATTCAAAATCACCATTCGTTTAACCAAGCTTAAAGCTGAGAAATGTATATTTATTTGAATCATATTAATTATCTTAATAACTTAATTATATCAAGATTCGTTAGAATCACTACACTACATTGATTTTCCTAATCAACTCCAAGCCTTTATAAGAGGACTGTTTAGCATAATAAAAATTATTTCAATATTTCCCGGTTGTATTTTCTCCATTAGACTATGGCTCATTAGTTTTAGGCTGAGTGGGTTAGATTATTTATGTAGTAATATACCTTGCATTGATTTTTCCATTTGAGAACAGGTTACTGTAAAATGTACATTACAAAATCAATACTGCTTATGTGACGTTTGTCCTAAAGCTGTCCTAAGCGTTGAATCAATAAAGATTTAGTTCAAGGTCATTGATATAAAAGTCGTCTATTTCGAACCGGTTTATTTAGGACCTACCCTTATTAATTTTGACACTTTTTTCAAGCGACATGTCGTACCTAAAAATCGGAATTATCGGTGGATCTGGCCTGGATAATCCAGATATTCTAAAGAACCGATCAGAGAAAAGGGTCACAACCATATTTGGCGATCCATCGGACGTGTTAATCCTCGGAGAGATCAGTGGAGTGGCTTGTGTCCTTTTAGCCAGACATGGAAGGAAACATGATAAAATGCCAGGTAAGTAGCCATTCTTTCCACATCAGATCATTTACACCGATCCCCTTAAAGGTGCTGTCAATTATAGGGCGAACATATGGGCCCTGAAAGAAGAAGGTTGCACCCACATCATCGCTACCAATGCCTGCGGATCTTTACAAGAGGATATACCTCCTGGCACTTTAGTTGTGGCTGATGGATTTATAGGTAATATATTAAGTATCCCTTGTGGATTTATTATAATGTGATATAGTGATTTTGCAGATCGAACCACCAATAGAAAACAAACTTTTTACGATGGCGAACCGGATCATCCGTCTGGAGTGTGTCACATGCCAATGGAACCGATCTTTTATCCGAAATTACGTCAAGTACTAATGATATCTTCAATATATTTGCATATTAATTATTCAGATTTAAGGTTATATTGCAAACCGCTTGTGAGCAACTGAGCCTCCCGATAAGAAACGGTGGTGTCATACTTACCATCGAAGGACCAAGATATTCGAGTAAAGCGGAGAGTCTGATTTTTAAGTATGTTGAAGGTTCTATTGGAAGCCTGTTGTATAATAGAGATTTACAGAAGTTGGGGTGCCCATTTGGTGGGTATGACTACGGTACCTGAGGCGGTACTGGCCAAGGAGGCCGGTATTATGTATGCAGTGATCGCTATGGCTACTGATTGGGATTGTTGGAGGGATCATGAGGATACTGTAACCCACCATGCAGTCTTGGAGGTCTTTCAGGTAATCACTTAATATGGTTCTGTCCTGGAACTTTATTTTGATCCTCGTTTTTGTTGGTGTTCTCTCTTTCTTTTATAACCTCTTTAAAAAACTTCATCTGCATTGGTCCTTATCCATGATCTCAATGTAATAATAACTTTTTCTTCTTATATTTTGATAGGAAAACTGACCTTTTACATCTGACATTGGCTTATTTGAATCAATTATAATTATTTCATTGATTCTAGGCAAATTTTTTTTATTATGTCTATGATAATAATTCAATCAATAAAATCAGACCGATAATGACTAATTATGTTTATTCAATTAATTTAACGCTTAATTGAATAAAAAATTATTATTTCATTCAGTAATTATGTGTTACTTATACTCAATGTAATAACATGCTGATTGAGTCATAGCATATTACAATTAAAATCGCTATGTAATGATTCTTTAATAATATTTATCCCGAAAGTGACATTTTCCAGTTATATTTTTGTTATTGATTCAGAGTTGATAAACTTTTTGAAATCACCATGGTAATGACTTGTACGCAAATTGTATTAATCTATCCGTAGTATGCACGTCTTAAAGTTGATGTTTTTTACGAATGTAAATTTTGAAAACTGTTAATCAGGTCCGATGATGCCTTTAGGGGCGAAACACGTGAAACCAATTCTTAGATTTAATAGAAGTTTTCGACTTTTGACGAAACTTCTTTAAGATTTTTTTCTTTTCATATTCTTAGATAAAAATTGGTCTTTTATATCTAATATTGGCTTATTTGAATCAATAATATCAGATCTATAATATATATTATGACATAATTAAGTCTTGTCTGAGTCACCAAAAATTATTTTCATTGATATTACCTGATCGGTCACAATTTAGAATTATCATGCAAATTAATTAGAATATCTTATCTATAATTTCTTAATTGATTCCAGATGTTTGATGGCAGTTTGTAATCAATTTCAGAATTAATCAATTCCATGCTGAGTCATAACATAAAATGATTTTTTAATGAATTTTAGGTCAATAATGACTACTTATTTAAATCATGAAAAACTATTCATTGGTTTATGGTTAATTCATTGATTTTAGAGGAATGATCATTGAAACCACTTCGAAGATTCCTTAATAATATCACAGATAAATATACACTACGCGAATATGTGTTCTTAGATCTGTGATAATATCCACCATCAAAAGTGGCTTTTCCCAATCATATTTTTGTTACTGATTCAGAGTTTATGAGATTCTTGGAATCAGTACGATAATCACTTAATAACAAATTTTACCTTACATCAGGCTTTATCTGAGTCATACATTTGTTTTGTTGATTTTTAATCGATAACCTTCTCTGCTTATATTCTTAGGAGAAAACTGATCTTTTATCTTTGATACTTTTCCCGAAACTAAGCCCTTTTCTAATCAAAAAATAATACCTATCAACCTTTCTATCTTTCTCTATGTCCTTCTAGGTGAATATGACCATTCTTTTTTAGACTCTGCTTGCCTTTTTCGAAATAATGAACCTTCTTAATTACTTTTCTTTTCAGAAAAACGTCGAAAAAGTGATAAAACTCCTAAAAGCCGTAATACCACAAATGACCAAAGTGGACTGGACCAATGACATCAAAGCGATGCAGGATCTCGTGAAAACTAGCATTGTGTCTGGATAATAGTGAAACTTTACGGTTGAAAACTTTAATAATATGATTAGGTTAGTTGTTATTTTCTTTTATATGGTGTGTATATGGATATTCACTAATAAATTCAATATACATATGAAACATTATTTGTTATACAAAATTAAGTTAGAGTTAAAATAAACAAAGTCAAAAATTCCTCACCAATAAGAAATCAATTTTATCGGTTATTTATCGCCCGAGAGAGATGACGTAACTTGAAATAACTAGCCTTAACAATTGACAGAAATGACAATTGAAACAAGTGACAATTAGCAGTAGTAGTCTTGACATTTGACGGAAGATTCGTTATGTATGATTATATATTCGATATATACAGTTGTTTTCGGGTCACCCTGAAAAAAAGTTTATTTTTGGTGCGATTTTGCTCGGGTTTTTTTTTTAATGTTAGGTCCAGAAAAACTGCATCATTATAACAAAAAAAAAATCTGCTATGCAAATTCCAAGGCCTACTAATGTCAGTTTTTAAGGGACAAATTTTAAGAAACCATGCTAGGCATTTTTTTAGCAAGAAATTGTGCACACTACTGGATTCAGCATCCCCCAAAACGGTCTTATACGAAATTTCACCAAAAAATATGAAATAATAACAATTTTATGATAAAAAAGAAGAAATGCGCTTTACTTCTAAATTGTGTCTAAAAATTATTGAAATATTGAATTGTCACATTTGACATCTAACTGTCAAAAGTGGTAATAGAACGTGTTTAGATAGTATTAGTAATCATGGAAAATTTAAATTTAAGAAAAAAAATTGAAATTGTCCGTCTTATTGTTGGTGGTAACACGCGTTGATGAAAGAAGCTGCCAGAGAATTTAATATTAGGCATCCTGATAGACCAGTAAGTCTAAGTACTGTGCAACGTGTTAATAAAATTTTCAATGAAACATGATCTGTTTCGAAAAATCTACTTAAAAATACACATAATGAACGGCGTGGGCTCAGAAGAAATGAAAATTACATTTTGGAATATTTTAACGGCAATCCTCGAAGTAGTGTCAGAACGGCTAGTTTGGTCCTTAACATCCCCAGAGAAAGTATAAGAAGATGTTTGCAAAAAAATAACATAAAAGCATTTAAGCCAAAATTTTTGCACACCTTAGAGGATGGTGACCAGGCAAGAAGATTAGAGTTTTGCTATTGGCTTCAGGGAGAATATTTAAACAACAGAAACTTTCTAGATGAAATCCTTTTTAGCGATGAAGCCACTTTTACCACAAATGGCGTAGTCTCCAGTCAAAATTGCCGCCACTGGTCCGTGCAGAATCCAGAATTTATAATAAATGCAAGGAGACAGTATTCGCAAAAAATTAACGTTTGGTGTGGAATACTAAGCGACAAAATTATTGGCCCTTTTTTCTTTAATGGTAATTTGAATACAATTGAATTTTCTTGAGAATGAATTTTCGAACGCATTAGAAGATTTACCCTTAAGATATTACCTTAATTTGAAGTAGATGGTTGTCCTGTCCATAATGCTCGTTTAGTAAGAGACTGGTTAAATCAACATTTTGAAAACTGTTGGATAGGACGAAACAGTCCTTTCGTTGAGTGGCCACCGAGATACCCTGACTTAACGCCACTCGATTTTTTTCTCTGGGGCTTACTTAAAGAAAAAGTGTACAAATCAAGAACTCAAAATTTAGAAGATCTACAAGTCAAAATAATCCAGGTTTGTTCAGAAATTAGTCCAGAGCAAGTCCGTAAAGTTATTTTAAATGTAGGCAAAAGGAATGTAAAATGCATGGAAAACAATGGTGGATTAGTAGAAATTTCAAAAATTTAGTAGCGGTTAATTTTTAATTTTTTTGTTTGTTGTTTTCATTTTATTTGTATTTATTTTTGTTAGTTTATTGTTTGGTTTTTATTTGCATTTAGTTTGGAATTGTTATTTGCTGGTATTATCTTCGTTCAATTTGTTTTTTTCATGGCTATCTACACATTTTTAAATGTAAATAAATGCATAATTTCCTTTTTTATTTTTTGTTATAAAATTGTTATTACTTAATATTTTTTGGTGAAATTTGGTATAAGGCTATTTCAGGGGATGTCGAATCCAGTGGTGTGCACAATTTTTTGCTAAAAAAATGCCTAGCATGGTTTCTTAAAATTTGGCCTCTAAAAACTGACATTAGTAGGCCTTGGCATGGCAGAATTTTTTTTTATTATAATGATGCAGTTTTTCTGGACCTAACATTTAAAAAAAACCCGAACAAAATCGCACCAAAAATAAACTTTTTATCAGGGTGACCCGAAAACAAATGGGTCACACTGTATAATTAAAGTTATGTAAATCATGTCTGAAATACTGGATTTTTATTGGTCAAACATTCTTGACGAACAAGAAGTCAATATTATATTGGTACGTTTTTATTAAACATATATCGACAGAGATAACGTAATTTGAAATAACTAGCGTTGACAATTGACACTAGTCAAAGTTAAGTCAATTGACGTAAGATTCCATAAGACGTCTTTTAAATCACGACTGAAATATTGGAATTTTTTTGATCAAAAATGTCTGGCCAACGACGTGACTTTTACATTGGTACGTTTTTAATGGTTATATGTATATCGGTTGAGAGAGATTTCGTAACTTGAATTAATGAGTATTGACAATTGATAGAAATGACAACTGACACTAGTGACAAATAGTGACAAATAGCGTTTACAATTGTATCAGAGGAATCAAGGCTGACATCTGATTGGTTAAAAATTCTCAACCCACAAGAAGTCAATATTATGATATTTATATACATACACAACCTAATGTGTACGTATATAAATAAGGGTATTCAGTCTAAGGTCTATATTTGCAGACAATATTGAATATATTTCTTACAATAGGCATCTGCATTTAAAAGAATAATATTATGATTTGAATATAAGTATTCTTGAACCTAAAAAAATAATGCTCTTAAATTAAATATCCCAAATACTTGACATAAATGTAAGAAGTATTTTAATTTTATTATTGTAAGATGCAACATGGTCAAAAAAATACATAAATATTTTATAATAGATTTATTTGCCTGACTTTAAAAGTACATAATTATTTGAGAATTCTAGTATATAATTATAGTAACTATATAATATATAACTACGTAATACTTACATTTTCATTTCGTCGGTCCCAAGGCAAAACCATGAATGTGCAAAATTGGCAATTTTTACCTATCTAGATTTTCAAGCACCTCTAAACCAGTTCTTGACAATGCCAAACCAATGAATCTGCAAGCATCATGGTTTTGGTGGGGGTAGCTGTACTGCCTTTGACGTATCTTAGTTTGTATTCGACTGTCGCAACGCACGTTTCGTGAATGTGACACTTTCGTGGTTTTGACATTGTAAGTGTATGGTATACTTTGTAACATTCGTGTATAGATTTTGAGTAGTAAAAAATCAATTATAAAATGATAAACGTGACATCTAGAACACAAAAACACAAAAAATAATGGATAGCGTTGGGTCTAAATATGAAAGAGATAAGCAATGTATTGACCAAAATGGAACTAAGGTAATAATAATTATGGTTGACTTTGCATCAAAATAGAAAATAAAATTTTATTTATTTTTCTTAGGTGGCCTGCGATGCAGGAGACATTAAAATTTATGACACTCTCCAACCAATACCGAATAATATAACAGGTAGAGATAATATTTTTTGATATTAGTGAATTATTTTAAAAGCCAAGATATTGTTTTAGATTCAATTTCTGGCACCGATGGTGAAGAAGACATACTACCTCTAGCTGAAATTAAAAATGTTTTAACTACCAAATCAATAGCAATGAAATTGCAAGCAATAAAAATCATACAATCAATAATATTGCAGGTAGTTTTTTTTATTATTGTTTTAGGTGTATTTTTTTGACCAAGTTAATTTTATTATCTTAGATGAATATCCAGAAGATAAAAAAGAAACACTATCTCATGTTAAAGAACAAAATGTTGTATTAACTGAATTTGATAGTGATTATGACAACAGAGCATCGTCGTCAGATAATTATAATCCTGAAAATGAATCTGATAGTACAAGCAGTTCTTCTAGTTGCTCCACTTGCTCTACATCCTCAGGCTCTTCCAGTTCTTCTAAGGACATAAGCGAAGAAACAAGTACGTTAAAAAAATATTTAAAAATACAAATACTCATTGCTTTTTATTTCAGAAAAACTTCCACTAAAGAGGAAGAAGAAAAACATTGGAACTTGGAAAAAAAATATCAGAAAACAAAAAAGACTTAGAGAAGAGGCATACTTAAGTGTTAAAAATATAGAGAAACCAGCAAGGCCGTTACTACCATGCCCTTGTGGTGGCAAAGCGAAACATAAATGCCTCGAATCTGTTTCAGACGAGTTTCAGAATAGGTAAAAAAATTCCGTAAAAGAATTTCGGCAACTCTCATCATTAGATGATCAGCAGAATTTCATTATTTATCATGTTGAACAAATACTAAAAAAAAGAAGCACCAGAAATCTAGAAACTACCAGAAGGGTCAACACCTGTAATTATTTTCTTACCGTTGATGGACAAAAAAATAAAGTGTGCTGCGAATTTTTCATATCTACACTTAATGTAACAGATTCATTCATAAAAATATCTTTACAAAAACGATCTTCTATTGGAACAATAGAAAAAGACCGCCGTGGCAAACATACTCCTGCTAATAAGTTAACTGAGGATTGTTTGCAAATGGTACGTGATCACATTTTATCGTTTCCTGCAGTTGAGTCCCACTTCTGCAGGGCTTCAAGTATAAAAAAATATTTGGACCCTACCCTAAACTTGTCCATAATGCACAATATGTACAAATCACAATGCAAAGAAAAAAATATTCGCTCTGTTTTAATCGAAAGATACAGACAAGTTTTTAAAGAATATAACGTGGGTTTTTTCAAGCCAAAGAAGGACCAGTGCAAGATATGTTTGGCACAGAAAAATATGGCTGGAGAAGAAAAAGAAACGCAAGAACAAACGTTCCAGCAACACTTGAGAAGAAAGGAATTGGCACGCAAGGCTCGCAGTGCTGATAAATTGGAAGCAATAAACAATTCTACTATATTAGCATTCAATTTTGACCTTGAAGCTGTACTCAAAACTTCAAAAGGATGTGCAGGACAGATATTTTACTTGCGCAAGTTAGCTGTTTATAAGACAGTTTATAATATTGGAAATCAATATGGCATTTGCTATCTATGGGATGAAACCCAGGGTAAAAGGGGTTAAAATGAAATCGCTTCTTGTATCTATGAATACGTATTATCTAATCTAGAAGTAACAGAAGTTAGAATGATGTCAGATGGCTGTGGTGGCCAGCCAAAGAATTCAAATTTTGCTGCTATGTGTATGCAGCTCATTTCTGTTCATCCTAGCTTGAAAATCATAGATCATACATTTTTCGAAAGCGGACACACTGAAATGGAATGCGATTCCATACATTCCAAAATTGAGCAGAAAGCTAAGCATGTTCCTGTATACATTCCTGAAGGTTGGGCGCAAGTAATACTAGATGCTCGTATGAAACCACGCCCATTTGAAGTGAGGAGCAGAGGCTTTGATTATGTTTATGATTTTAAAGAATTTGCAGCGCAAAAATTTGAGATGAACAAAATACCATGGGGTAAGGTTTGCTGGATTCGTTATCTTAAATCGGATATGACGAAGGTGTTTTACAAAATGGATTTTGAACAAGAATTTCATGACATAAATTGCATGAAAAAATGTCGAGGCCGACCAAAAACATCGGAGTTAAGAAAATCATATGAATGTGAGTTACCCATTGCGAAGCCAAAATATCAGGATTTACAAAAAATGTGTTCTGATTTAACAATTACAAAAGTTCATCACAGTTTTTACAAGTCGCTTAAAATTAATAATAATATTAGGGATAGATTACCAGAACCAGATGACAGTGAAAATATTGACTCAGATGAAAATTAAACCATTTCACTTTATACTCAAGCTCATTTAAGCATATGAATTTAGTTTTTGTATTTTCAGTATTTTTTGAGAAAACCTTTTTCGTTTTTATAGTTTACTTTGCCAATGATTTAAAAGTTTAAGTAGTTTTGTTTTCTTAGATTTATAGATCCTGAGCTTATCCTAGTTTCCCAATGAAAATACATACACATGTTTATTGATATTTCAAATCAATAAAAATATTGAAAATCATTGTGTCTTTAGGTTTTCTTTGTACTGTAAGTGATTTGAAAGAAAATTTTGCAATGCCAAATCCACGAATGTGACGTTTTGGAAGGTGGGGGCTAATAAACAGAAAAAATAATAAGCAAGTCATAAACTGTCAAAGTAGATCCTATGTCTCCCAAGAAAGAAATTATTCCGACAAAAATCTAAATTTTCACAGCGTATCAAAACCTTCAAACCCAAATATCTCCAAATCACGATTTTTCACATTCATGATTTTGGCATTAGGCCGACGATTTGTTATCCAATGTTTTGAAGAACTCTTAAATTTATTGGATAAAAAATACTACAACAAGCTATTGCAAGAACATGGAACATGAACATTGAACAATATGAAATTCCCTGTAAAAACCAGAATCTAACGTTGCTTTATATTATTAACTGCCAACTTTTACCTAAATCTTATAGAATTTTGTTAAGTATGGCAATCCTGCCAAATATCCCTGACCAAATTGACATATTGAAGAGTTTTCGCATTGCAATGTCTTGAAAATTACGTCATTTAGTAGACAGCCAGGAGACTACAAGCAGTTCCAGTCTCCTTGGTAGACAGTTTTTTTAGTACAATATATGATTTATCAAAAAAAAAATTGTTTTAGAATGTTCTATAGTCCGTATCCTTCCTCAAAGCAATATTTTTTTTCGAAAATTTTTGGGTCTTAAATTGCTCAAGCACCCGAAAGCGTAGAGGAATATCGGTATAAGCTTAATAAAAAAAAACAATAATAATTTAACTATTAATATTAATAAAAAATTATTCATTGATTGCTAATAATATTTTACGACCGTACCCCGTAAACATTAAAAAATAACCAAAACTCTCTTCTTTCTAATACTCCCCCCCGTATACAATCGCTGCACCCCCAAGCTGGCCATGAAAAGTGACAAGAACGTCAACATAACAATTGCCACCGGCGCCATTTTGACAAACGACAGAAACGTCAAAATCATAAAAGCGCGTCGAGTTCGTTTTCCGTGAAAATTTCCCGAAGAAATGTTGCGATTTTCCGCAAGAGTTTCCCCCTTGAATTTGGCGAAAATCAGGCGAATAAATGCGGCCGCTTCTTACGCGGCCGAAGCCAAAGTGGCCGAGACCGCGGTTCCTCAATCACCTGTTGTAAATGCGGGTAGTACAGGTAGGAATTTGTGATTTTTCCGAATTTTTAGCTTTTTAGGGTCAATTTTGTCGCTAAATAAACTTATAGTTGGGCTCATAGAGAAATTAATAAAAATAGAGGGTTCAATTTCGTGCGCGATAATTGACACAGTTTGCTTATAGCGATCCTCGAGCGTGTTCTTCGTTCTTGAACTAACAGGAAACGGAAACGTCAAAAAATGAGTGGGGGATTTAAATTTATTTAGTAGCGGGATATTTAAAAGTAACCAAAATAAATTTCGCTGAAATTCGTATTTCTGAAGGCATATTTTTAAAATATTTATAAGCAAATAGAAATATCCTTCTAAAAGGTTGTAAAAACAAGCTTTTAAAGGTTAATTAGATAAGTGAAATCAAAAATATGTTACCAAATTAAGTAAATTGCAAAAGAGAAGTTAAACATTTATCATAATAGTCTAATATCAATTATTTATGTTTTGGCAAGCAATATTATTCAATATATGAAAAAGTAACATTTTGTTTTTCTTTCTTAGTTACAAAGCATTTTTTTTCTAATATCTTAATTTTTTTCTATTTAATGTGTTTTTTTATAAGTAGAGAGTGTATGAGAACAAAAGTTTAGGGATTGGGTTAGAACAAAAGATCCTAAATAAAACAAGTTTAAACATTTATTTCAGAAAGAATAAATAAAATATTACATACTCGTATATAAACCACAATATATCCTATGTATATGTATCTTATATCTACATAACAAATTTCTACTTCTTTGAATACTGAAAATGCAGGTTGAAAATAGTAGACTTTTTTCGACTTCATATTAAACAAAGTCCTCCATTTATCACTTTTTCTCTTTGCATATCTTTTTATCTAATAGATCCCATTTCCTACTAGATACATAGGTCTGGGTTTTAGAAATTAAACAGAAATGTTTACAAAATGTATGACTATATTGTAAAAACAGATTAAAAGATTAAAAATTCACAACTTAGACAATAAAAATTAACAGTTATACACACTTGTTAAAACATTAAATAAAATATAAAAATTCGTCCAAATACCGCAACTTAATTTGATTAGGAACTTTGTTCTAAGAAGAACAAAGTCTGTAAAGTAGAGTCTACAGGGTATTACAAAAGATTATAGTAAATATAATGGTCAATATAAATTTACTATCAACAAATTAGCAACGAAAGAGGCAATAAGTAAAAATTATACCAGGAGAAACAAAATGGTTATGGTAAATGCATAAGGGTCAATAACAATTTAATAAAATCACCAAGTTATTACCCCCTACTCAATTCAGGAGTAATGTTCCTTATTCCTTAGTAGATTAGACAGTATAAATAATCAATTATTAAGGAAATTGGCTTTGGTTGTTATTTAGAAAGCGTTTGATACAATGTCATCCTAATCTTGCATAGAGGATTATTAATCTTTTTTGTCCTTTCTTTTGAGATTTACTAGGCTAATAGTTTATAAACTTAGGCTAATAGTAGGCTTGTAGTTTAATAGGGTCAATATGTTGTTTGTTATGTTTTGTAGATACTAATAATGCCAGCTTTGAATCAGTTCCTTAAATAACCTTATTATCATCAGAGCACCGCCAGAAAAGAGAAAAATGTCGCAAATTTTATGTGCAGCCTTCCTATTATTTCGTAATTAAATTTGCCTTGAAGAATACGAACCAACATCTGACCGATAACAGTGTACATAAAATTGATTACTATGGAGTTATTGAAATAATTATTGTAGATGATTGGAATATTTCAGCTAGAATTTCTGACCACACTATAGTTAGCAGCATTTAGTCCCAGTATGTTTTCAGTACACTTAACTCTCAAGTAGTTCAGGCAGTTCTTAAGAAATCAGCAATTATGTCCATAGTCCTTAATATGACAAATGAGTAAGGTACTAAGTAATTGTTAAATAGAATGAGCAATAGTGGACCTAGATTTGAACCCTATAGCGAGCTAGCAATAAAAGATTTCGATTTAATGCTTTGCCCCAAAAGCTTTTTGAAAGTCAGAAAAAAGTCAAATCAACCTAAGCTGCTTGATTAATTGATTCAGAAATATGACTAAAATTAACAGGACAAATTTTTGTAGTAAACACGAGATCAGTAAAAAACCATGCTAACCGACGCAAGTCAGACCTTGGACATGAAAAATTACATTATAATTAATTATCTAATCAGAATCTCTATAATATTACACACATTCAAGAAAGATTACCTGGCCGGTATACTTCCTCTTCTTATATACCGAGCTTTCCAAATACAATTGTGGATTGCATTAAAGACAATTTTATTGACACTTGTAAAAAGAACAGCAAATTAAAAGGAGCATCGCAGAAATGGGGATATTCCATCATGAACCGATGAAGTATTTTCGTTCTCTCTTTAAATCGATACAAGTATAGAGACTATACTATATCACCGAACATAAACTAGATCTTGTTCTTTATACTGTGACTATATATAGTATATTTAGTTTTTACCCCATGCTTTTTATTCTGATTTGAATTATTCTATTAATAACTTAAATTTTAATATGATTTTTATTTGAGGTAATTAATAATTATTTGTCCTTGTACTACTGTAATAAAAACTCTTTGTAATTAAAAATTATTTTCTATTTCTTAGTTCGATTAGCAATAAAAGCGTGTTTTTTTAGTTTTTTTAACTATTATTTTTTATTTCTGTCGCAAAGATCCCGTATTCACATAGAATTCTACATAACCACACTTTTCAGCTATAAGGTTAGACGTCATAAAACATTCTTTACTGACAACGGAGACGTTTATTCAATGTTATTTGGAAGTCATTACCAGTCATCTTGTTATCTGTAGTATAAGTGCTGACTAATTTGAAGTTGCTAATGACACATTCAAAATTACGTTTTAAGACGACTTAAAAGAAGTAACAAATAGGTTATGCAAAGGCCACAAAAATTATCTCTTGTATATTGTGTTTGCCTGGCAAGCACTTAGAAGTCTTTAAGAAGTCATTGCGAATCATTCGAAATCAATCTTAACCTTTAAAAAAACCTCTTGAAAACCTCAATTGCAAGTTGTTTTCGTGTTACCTTAAAGTGACGTATTAATTTCAACTCCAAAATTACGCCTAATATGAGGTCATCTGAGACGATTTTGAAAGAAGTCAAAAGTCTTAAAATAGGGATAAAAAGGTACAAAGATGTTTTAGCGACGGCATTTAGACGATCTAAAATCATCTTTTATAAACTCTGTAGCTCTTTCATTAGTTTCTGCTCATTCCAGTGCAAGACTGTATTACGGTGTCCACAATTTAATTTAGTCTATAATTTTTTATTTATTTATTGTTCTATCCGCTTTTTAACGCAGCGACTAAAACTACTAAGCTGTACTTCAGCTTGAAGGATTGTAGCGTGCTATCCCAGCGAGTATATGGGGATCCCATCTTAGAAGGTGGACCGGACCTGGTCTCCCTTCTACATACATTGGATTTATTCATTAAAATAATACATCATAAACCAAATAGATATTATACGCAATATAGCTCTGTGTGTGTATAAAGCTATCTAATTACTTTAATAAACATGTATTTTTTACAATATAACAAATTTTAATAACCTACTTTTTTCACAAAATGTATCACTTTGATAATTATAATACAATAGAACTATTAATAAATATGTTTATATATAATTAATACAATATTATTAACGATCAACCAATTGTTTAATTTATTTTTTATTTTTTTATAAGGAGCAATTTTTAGTTCATTAATATGTTATATATTAAATATATTAAAAATCTTTGGCGCATTTTTTTATAAAAGGCTTCTTTGACATTTTGTAAGTCTTACATTTGGGACTTCTGCCATATTGAGTCCATGATTTATAAAGTTTAGATTTATTTTTGTTTTTGAGATAAACCTTAATATAAATCTAGTTTACTGTCAACACTTATGCATCTTTAAAATGATTGGATTGAAGAGTACATCTTATTTTTATTATGAATGATCTTTAGTAAGTATTTTTGAGTAATAATTAATGGCTCTAACACATATTGACAAGAAGCCCCCCCATGCCAATAATATGCAATAGTTCAGTATAGGCTCAACAATAGCAGAATACGCCATTTTTAGAGCTTTTAACTTCATAAACTTACGCAACTGATAATACTGAACATGTGCCTGCCATTTTACGTTAGAGTCCAGTATCACTCCAAGGTACTTGCATTCATCAATAGAAACAATTTCCAGTTGACATTGGCAGTGCGCACTATCTTGGCATTCATACTGATGAACTTTTAACTTTGTGACTAGTCCTGCAAGCTAAAAAGTTCAGAAAACCTGACTTTCTGGCATTCAGTGTTAGACAGTGCTGATCAAACCAGGCTTTTATATGTTTAAGTGCAGTTCCGGCCTTTATTTTTGGTTCAAGCCAAGTGTTACCTGTAACAATCAGTGCTGTGTCATCAGCAAAATACACTAACTGTCCCTGCTCCTCTTTAATTATCCCAAATAACCCATTCACATAAATTGTAAATAGTACAGGGCCAATTGTAAATAATGCAGGTCTATCAGAGCCCTGTTACTCCTATCTGCAAGACCTTATAGTGTTAAGAGGATATGTCTGACACTAATCACTTCACACTTCGTCAACTCTGTTGTAATTTCTCGTTATATCATTATATCTGTAGTGACCTATATACTACCATTGTTCAATAACGAAAATTAATACATTTTTCTTATATAGCAGATGCAATCAGCAAGCCGCAGGCGGACGTAGTAGTGCCAAAAATGCCGGATATCCCAAAAAGCATCGAAATCCCATCGGTGCAAAAGTTCGATTCAAACGTTTGCCCATTCGATGCCATCCCCGGCCCGCACAGTCTGCGTTACATATCCAAATTTTGGAGTTACGTGCCCCTCTTGAGTGCCGAATTTACGGGCGGGGCCCTCTTTCAAGCTATGAACTTAGGTAAATTTTTTGGTAAGTCTGTTGCCAAGACTCAAATCTCCATAATATAATATCCAGTGTAAGTAAATTGTAAAAAGCAGCACTAATTATGCTGTTTTTAGGTAATCTTCTGAGTTGGGGCGGCAACGCGAGATTCTTTCAAAAGTTCTTTAACGTTTATGGTCCGGTGGTACGTCTCCACGGCCCGTTTGGTGGTGACGTGGTGCTCCTTTCCAGACCAGAACACGCGAGTATCGTGTTTCAAAATGAAGGACAGCAACCGGTGAGGGCGTGTTTGGATTCGGTCGAGAAGTATCGGTTGCAACACAGGAGGTTGAGACAAGCGGGGCCTTTTTTGATGTAAGTTTTTCCATTTCGATACTGTAAGATCGCAAAACCAGAAAAACATAACTTTAGTTTAAACAGCTATAGACTTATAACAAAATACTTGCAAAAGTGGTAAACTTTCGCCTTTTTTCAACTGCCGAAAACATTAAGATATTGATTTCTACACCCAAGACCTAAGTTTGCCAGACCTGTATATGTAAGTGTAAGTGCTTTAACGCGTTTTATCCCCGATCTTCAAGAAAATGAAAAAACAATAAATCGCTGGAAAATGGATCCAAGCTATTTTCATTAGACAAATCCAAAGTGTTCTAGTGAGTGAAGAAAAAAAAACATAATTGGCTAAATGAAAAGATAAACGAAATATAGGGGACTTATAGCACTTAGCACTTTGACAGGTGTTTAAAGGAACAGGTATTCCAAAAAAGTAGGGTAATTATATAAACCATTCAAGATCTTATAAAATGTTAAAAGCATTATAGTCGAAGTGATAATTACAAAAAATTGTAACTTCTGCCCTATAAGTGATGAGTTATAGGAAGGGCATTCAGAAAATCCTCCAACTTGTCAAGAAAATTGTCAAAATTGTCTGATGGAGATTGATATATGGTGAAATTGAGAGATTCATCAAATCTGATCCCGGCGATCTCGTAATCCAATCCACATACGGCTTTAGGAGGTGCAACGTCAATGAGCTCACACTTTTCTCTCCTTCATGCAACTGTATCTACTGACCTAAGTTCCTTATTATTGATTGTGACCAAGCGAAATACATACACACTTTTTTAAGTTCATTTCTACGCCATTGCTATTACGCCACTCATCAATATTATTTAAATCCAATTGAAGTAGCTCAACATCAAGGCGTTAATTGAATATTTGGGAATAATACCAACTAATGTTTCGATATGACTCGGCACACCATAAACATCGACGGAGAAAATCTTTATTTCCTTCAGAGTAAATTCCATAGGTCCGTGAAGGAAAAGAAAAGGCCTGTTGACTTTATATATTTTAATTAATATATATTCTAGATTATTCAACAGCCTACGTACAATGCCTTAAACTGTAACAACACCTATGATTATCTTTGATTATAAATAGGATATACAAACAAAAGAGACTAATTTAAAGAGAGAGAGAAATTATTGAGCGTTGCTTGACGAGAGTTGGAGAGAAGAATTATTATATAAGTTCGGTATTATATAATATTTATAAGTTCGGAGATCTAAACTGAGAGAGAGTCGTAAAGAGAATGCTTTTATATTATTTTACATTTTTGTCAAACCTCTTAAAAAGTAGGTATATTTGCCACCCAAGGGTTGCGTGCCTTTATCTGTTCCCAAGAATTTTGATTTTTTCAAGAGAGCCAGATGAGAAAGTCGAACATGTGCGACACAGTTGAAATAACGATAAGGCACAAAACCTTTTAAAAGGAAAGAAATAAAAATGGTTCAGTTGATGTTTGAACATACACCCCGGCCTTGAAGGCTCTGCCTTCAATAAGCTAGAACTAATTAACTTATTGTTACTTAACGAGTTTTATAAAGAGCTAGAACTAAAATTAGGATATACATAAATCTTTACACCTAAATACCTAAAACTTTAAATGTATACCAAAGACTTTAACTTATATGCGTATATTTCTAAAATATGTGGAGTATAAACAATTTAGAAACTATGTGAATGATTTAATTAAAAAAACTAAGTATGAGTATTATAAAAGCCAAATTACAGAAAATAGTAAAAATATAAAAAAAGTTTATCAAATTATCAGTGACGCCACAAACACAAAAACAGATAGGAAGATTGAAGCCAGCATAATGGACGAAAGTAACAAGAAATTTTCAACAAATAAAGAAATGGCCAATTATTGCAATAAATATTTTATTAATGTTGGAAATAAAGTGAAAGATAAGATTTCGCCTCCGGAGAAAAATATCCGTATAAACGATATCCTAGAACCAGCAAAAACCTCATTATTTTTAACACCTGTACATAACAATGAAATAATTAAACACATTGCAACACTAAAGACAAACGCTGCCCCAGGAATAGATCTCATTCCAACACGTGCCATAAAACTAACTAACAAATACATAACTGAACCTTTAAGTCATATTATAAACCTTATCTTTACAAGCGGCACTATACCGAAGTACTTTAAACAATCGATTGTCACGCCAATACATAAAAAAGGCCCCACATCCAAAATTGTGAATTATCGACCAATTAGTTTATTAAACAACTTTTCTAAAATTCTAGAGAAATGCATTAAGGATCGCTTAAAATCATTTCTAAACTCGCTTGGTGTATTATCAGATAATCAATTTGGATTCTCAGAGGGTATCAGCACGGCACATGCAGTCTATAAACTCATATCTGAAGTTACTAATAACCTTAACAACGGTAAAAAATGTATTGCTGTTTTTATAGATCTTGCTAAGGCCTTCGATACTGTGCCACACAACTTCCTTTTAAATACTTTAGAACACTATGGGGTTAGAGGTTTGGCAAAACAGGTACTTCGGAGTTACTTTGAGAACAGAGAACAATTTCTTAAACTAAATGATACTCTTAGTGATCCTGAAATAATTAACATAGGTGTACCCCAAGGTACAATTTTGGGACCAATTCTCTTTGTGGCCTATATACACGAATTGCTGAAATTAAAAATACCAGGACATATAAAAAGTTTCGCCGATGACATGACCTTAATTTTCAAGGGCAACACATGGGAAGAAGCGAAAAAGACTTTGTGTGTGGGTTTTGGACAGGTCAGGGATTGGTTATGTACCCAAAAACTCACGATAAACATGGAGAAGACAAATTATATAGCTTTTTCTATATGTAATAAAAATAGACCACATTTAACTATATAACTGTCAACCATAAAACTAACGAAGTAATCACCGAAACTTATAAAACTAAATGTCTTGGCATTATCATTGACCAACACTTAAAATGGAATCAACATATTGGTTATCTCTGTGATAAAGTCAGAACTTTAATACATACATTTTATGTTCTTCGGGAAATAATGGGCAATAAATTATGTTTGCTTGTTTATAAATCTAGTCTCTCCTCTCGTATTGCATAATTGCATGGGGCGGTACTTATAAAACTATTCTTCAACCTTTAAAAGTAGTACAAAACTACATTCTTAGGGACATTCGAGGCTAGGCTCTACCGAGTTACTTTATAATGAAAATATTAGTGATATAAGTCATCTGTATGTACAAAACGTATGCTCTTTTGTACATAAAACTGATATAGCAAAGAGACAAATCACGCATTCCCAATGTACCAGACAGAAGTAATATGTACAACAATTTGAATTTACCACAAAATCATAAGCAAATAAACCTTCATTTTATAGATTATTTAGGGCCAAAATTTTATAACTTACTTCCTCCTGATATTAATTTGAATAAATTTAGACCAATGATTAATTGAATTTACTGGTTCAACAGCGTATTATGTTTGATCTTTTCTTTTCGTGGTTTTAATGTAAATAGTGTATATTTTTAAATGTAACAGATTTATCTGAAATTACGTTATTTTCATTTAGGTTCAATTTTGTTTTTGATTATTGATATTGAATTGATTTAAAACATGTATTCTGTTATATTTCTTACTAGTTTATTTTTGTGTATAATATGTATATTATTCTGTTAATAAGTTTATTTTGATTGTTAAGGAAAGAGTTGGAATCCAAGCATTTTTTGTAAGAGTATAATTTGGTTTTTCTGATATCGTAATTCGAACAAAAGCATGCACAAGTATTAAGTTACTTAAATGCTTATTTCGTATATTATAAACATTTCGTATATGTAATTGTATTATAAGAATATAAACGAATATATAACTGCGTAGGTAACTTTAAATTAATTCAATCTTCGAGTTGAGGTAATGGGCATAATTTAGTTATGTTTCTGACGTAAATACCCTTGCTTGTTTTTATCTTAGTTAGTCTAACGTGTCCATCCTTGCTCGGGATAACCTCTAGAACCCTGGCTAATGGCCATTCTAAAGGTCGTGTGTTATTTTCCTTTAGAAGAACAACCTCATTGACCTTAATATCGCGTTTCAGGGACAACCATTTAGGCCTGTTCTGCAAATTATTAAGGTATTCCTTGATCCACCGTTTCCAAATTAATTGTTGTATTTGAATACATTTTTGCCAACGATCCAACCGATTTTTTGAAATATTGCAGTGATCACGGTCGGGGTATGAGGTGAGTGGTGCAAGTCAGAGGGGTCATCGGATAAGGGCTGAAGCGGTCTGGAATTTAAAATGGCCTCAATTTGAGTCAAAATAGTGGCAAATTCTTCAAAAGTAAGCTGCTGATCACCGATTACACGTTTAATATGGTGTTTAGTGCTTTTAATGGCAGCTTCCCATAAGCCGCCCCAATAAGGAGATTGTGGGGGACTAAATTTGCATTGAATTTCATAACTAGAGGAAAAATTATGGATGTCATTTTGAGTTGCTTTGGAGGACAACATCGAATAAAGTTCTCTAATTTGATTATTAGCACCTAAAAAATTGGTTGCATTATCGCTGAAAATTGTGGTAGGAAGACCTCTTCTAGCAATAAAACGTTTTAGACATGCCAAAAATGCCTGAGTCGAAAGGCTTGAGACTAGTTCGATGTGAACAGCCTTGGTTGCCATGCATACAAATAAGGCAATATAACCTTTTTCAACTTTAGCGCGCCTTAAATTCGATGCCTTTATAAAAAAGGGTCCACCAAAGTCCACACCTGTTTTAGAGAATGGTCGAGAGGATACAACTCTTTTCTTGGGCAAATCTGACATAATTTGTTGAAAGGTCCGTGCTTTAAATTTAAAACAATTTAAACAGTTGATAGAAATCTTCTTAATTTCTCTTAGGCCGTTAAGAGGCCAGTATCGAAGGCGAATATTTGATAAAAGAGTTTGGGGACCTACGTGGCCCAGTCTGAGATGTTCCTTTTGTAACAAAAGGTTAACTACCTTATTATAAGAGGGCAATAAAATAGGGTATTTATGATCATAGGGTATCAGTGCTTGTGATAATCTACCTCCGACACGGATTAGTTTGTCTGAATCAATGAATGGATTTAATTTTAGAATTTGTTTGTTAGCAATTTTAACGTTGGGTGATTTAGAGAGGTGGAGGAATATGGTTGAGAATGCCTGGCTTTGTATTGATTTGAGAATAAGAAGTTCTGCCTTTTTAAGCTCGTCTAAAGAAAGAGGACCGGCTCGTTTAATTACCTGAGCCCTAATATTATGTACAAATCGTAAAATGTAAGCTACTGTTCGTTGTAGCCTTATATAACTTGAAAACCTTTTGAAAAGTAACTCCCAAAAATTATTTATTGACGTAAGTATAAATATTCTCAATATTCTCAATCAACGATTAAGGTATGACTCAATGGGTTTATACAGTTTTAAAGTCATCAACAAAAGCAAAATGCTTTTTAAAAAAATTCATTTTTTAAATATCTTATGAACAATTTAAAAAAGGCAGGGCCAATATGCTAACCCTGAGACACAACTGAAGATTCTTCAATACCATAAGAAATATAATTATTTATCCTAACTAAATGTATGCGACCATTTAAAAAACTATGACAAAATTCGATCATACATTATCAATACGCTTTCAACCAGTATAGATCTCTCAAAAGCACCGATAAAATCATACTGGTATTTCAACAAGTTAGATACGTATTAGCGTTGATTGAATATTCAATCAACGGTATTAGAGTGAAATTATTAATGGATTTTAATGAAATTTTCAATGAAAATAGGGTGGTGTTTTTAAATGAGAATGGTGGTTAGTCTAGAGGTGTCCGTGCCATAGAGGAGGTGTGAGGAGGTTCGAAAGTATTTTCCTTCTATTGGGGTCCGTAATTATGGTGAAATAATGAAATTTTGCATAGTGTTAGTGGGTGGGAGGGTGCAACTTTTCATAAAATTTTGGGGTCATTGGGGTGTCAGGAGGGATAGTTATAGGGGTTTAAAAATTAAAAATTGACTTTTCTAGGTGAAAGAGTGCGTTTAGGGGCTTAAAATGGTGGGTCCACTACGTTGTAGTGGCCCCTCTACAAATAGGGGTCATTTAGCTAGAGTGAAAAAAAACATTGAAAAGGGGGGATTTTGGGGTAGCTTAGGAAGTGCTTTGGTTTTTTGGGTATAACGGGGATAGGGAAATAGGTGGATCAGATAGAATCTGAACCATTATAGGGGTGCTCCGTATGCGAACTTTCAAAATTTTCGAAAAACTCTACTGTAGATCTATCCTGAGAAAAACCATGTTGATGATCACACAGCGATCGCCTACAGTCCAATGAGAATTGTACAAGAAACAACCTGTCAAAGAGCTTAGGAATTACAAATTCAATACACACACCTCGATAGTTACAAATATCAGTTCTATTACGAAGATTAAAACGGTGATGCAATAATAGTACACACGCAGTTTTTAGGAAAACCTGATGGGATACGATCAGCGCCAAAAGAGTTTCTGTTAGGAAGGCGTAAAATGTCATCAAATGTCTAACAAAAGAAAAGAAATGCAATTTTAATCCGGACTATAATCTTGTAATCTTGACTGTAAACTTGCTGACAGCTTCGCCTTAATGTAGCTTTAAAATACCTGGCAAATAAGTTCACAATATCTTGAACATTGCTAGCAACCTCGTCTTCCATATGCATGCTATTGGGGAGTGACTCAGACCTACCTAGTTTATTCATGTGTTTCCAAGGTGAAGAAGGATCCGGGAAAATTTCAATATATGACCTAAAACATTCATCACAAAAAGTCGAAAAATTATTATACTTCATGTGATCCTTAATGTTTTCGAACTTTGTACTAAGTGGGAACATTGAATGATTTAGAATGTTTAGTTGGAACAAACATGTCAATAGCAGATAAACATCATTTTACGTCCGTTGGTAAGAAATTTGTGTGCATTTTGTAAGGGTATGTTAGTGTACCATCTTGCCGAAACGTGACTTCATCATGATTCCCATTGCGTTATCAGCAGTCTTTTATATTAATTAATAACGTGCTGTTCGACCTTTGGAATCACATAGTTCCCAAATAATCCCGAAAAGGGAACTTTTGTTCAAAATCACCTACACTAACTTTTTCCAAAGTTTTTGAAGTGAATTTCACAGAAGTTTTCTCTCTCCGCAGCAAAATATATACAAAACTATTATTAAAGCCTCATTTCCTACTCACTTATTGCTGTACAGGTCCGGTCCGGAGTGGGAAAAAATCCACGAAAGTCTCGAAAAACCACTCCAAACGTCCGCGGAGCTCCATTTTAAAACGATCGACTCGATCTCCGACCAGTTTGTCGATCGCCTCCTCTCTATAAGAAACCTACAGGACGAAGTACCTGGCACTTTTAAAAATGAAATCCTTAAATGGTGCCTGGAGTGCATGTGCTCCGTAGCAATGAAACGGTAAATGGATGAATTTATTCGCGTTTTACAATTTACTAAGTTTAAGTAATTTTTAGAAAACTTGGCTTTCTGGATCCCACGGGACTGAGCCCCACTTCCGATCCGGGCAGGATCTTGGGTGGCGTTAATGGAGCCAGTGAGGCCATTAGGAAATGCGAATACGGTAAAGTTTACTATTTTCTTTTGATCTAGAGCTGCTATAATCTGTACGCATAATAATATCTTTTAATGGAATGTATTTTGCAAATTTGAATGCCAATATTGTAGTGCTTTTCCCGTTTGTTAGGTATAAACTAAAACAATCAAAAAATAGTCAACTAATTGATTTACTTACACACTTTACTACGAAAACACGATCACTCACGATTACTAGAGATATTTATTTTTACTGTATCTATTTACAACCCTTTAAATTTCGCGAAAATATTCCGAGCTTTACTTCATTGAACTGACAACTAAACTATCGGTGATGCGGCTCCTTATATACCCTGCAGAACGCTGTTCTGGAAGATTCTCGTTGACCTTCGAGATGTTGTGCGTGTTTGTGTCATTTTTGAATGATGAAGAATCAGCTGGTTTCTCGGTGTTGACAATTGCATTTCATTATTTATCATACACGTCAGCTAGTAGCCATAATGCCATTATCGTGAGAAGATCTTCTAAAGGGAAACACATTATCATTTTCTTGGTCCTGTTTGTCCAGTTGCAATGCTTTCTTAACAACTTTCTTTTTCTTGGATTCCTTAAGTTTTGCTAAGTACTTTTTTTTTCTTTCCCTTAAAGTTTTGCACGCTCCTGCATCGACCTCAAAAATGCATTAAAGTAAATGGACAACAAATTGAACATCAGTTGCAATAAATATCATATAATTTTTTATTTTTTTAATGTCGTATGTTTCATTAGTCTAGTATGTCGTGATATACACACTGTTCCATTTAAAAAATTAATGTTGAAGCCATAGTTTCTACCTGAGGTCCCTTATATAGAAAATTTTTATGACAAAAACGCGCAAGTGAGAATGCTAATCGACGTGTTCGAAGAATAAAAGAACAAAAAACACCTGAATTTTATAATTATTTTTTATAATTAACCAGCTATTATATATTTATAGGTTTTCACGTGTGGAAGTTCATAGAAACCCCCGCGTGGCGTTCCCTGGTGAGAAACTGCGACGCGATCGACTCGATCCTCTCGAAATACATTGAGCGCGCTCAATCCGCCATAAGGGAAAAGAAAGACCTGAAATCACCGAGCGAGTTTTCTCTCATCGAAAGTCTCCTACTTAAGGATGACGTCCTGGTGGAAGACGTGATGACGGTCATGTTGGATATGTTGCTCATTGGGGCGAACGCGACCGCACATTCGGTCGCTTTCTTGCTCTATCACTTGGCGAAAGCCCCGAAATGTCAGAGGAAACTTTACGACGAGTTGATGAAGCAGGGGGGCGACGTACTCACCCCGGAAAAATTGAAGAACATGCCGTATCTGCAGGCTTGTTTGAAGGAGAGCATGAGACTCAGCCCGCCGATTCCTATTTTGAACAGAGTTTTGGCTAAAGGTATGTACATACTTTTGAGATGGGTAAACCAAGTGACCACATTTTTTAACTAGGACATCACAAATTTAAAACACGTAATCTTTTAAATATTATATGTAGGTTGCATGGGGTAGATGACGCAGATCTGCAACGTTGTATAAAATCCAAAATGTCCTATACTTATGGAGGATACCAGTCATCCTTACTAAAGAACACTGTCATAATTTATATCTGTTTGATTTACATGTTAAAACTTTTCTATTTTATATACAGGGTGTTACAAAATTCGGTGCAAATATTTTAAGAGCGTATTGTTGGAGTTAAAATAAGACTTTTTTCATGTAAACATGTACCCTAAAATGTTTTCCCTCAGAGCTACTGCCCGCGTAAATAGCTTGAAGAAAATCGATTATTTGATACCATACCTACAATTATGCGTCAATTCTTCTGAAAATTTGCATGTTCCCGTTTTTTGCGGGTGTTTTTTCATTTTCCCTCCCAAAAGTGGTGTAAATATGATTGTAAGGGAGAAATATAAGAAATTTCTTTAATGTTTTTGATATAATTAAGCACTTTAGAGAAGTTCGCTGATAAACGAAAGGGGAGCATTATTAAACCCATTTAAACTATCGGATCTTTTCATGGCTAATTAGATAGTGTTCTAGACTTTCAAATTTCTTATTGGAAACATAAGATATGAACCATACATAACCCTTATGCTCCCGAGTATAATTTTTTTAGAATTTTGAGACAAAACTTTACGCCAATGCTTATTATGACCTCATTAGAGATCCTAATTTTTTTCAGAAAAAAAAACGCATTTGATAAGATTTTAGGGACTCTCACGATTGTGTTGGATAGGAGTCAAAATGATACTGGCACAAATGTGAAAAAAACGAAAAATATATTGAAAATGTTTATTTCTACGAAAATACACTACTTAACATGAAATGTTTTGAAGCACTTTTGGTGTTTTTGTAAACATAAGTAAACATTACACTTAATACATTTGATTCTTGATCTACTTTGACAGGATTCCAGGCGACAAGTGTTGGGATTTTTTTGATCCTCATGTACTGGCCAATGATCAAACCCATCGAATCTTTTATCTTCACAAGGTAGAGGTGTATATCTTACCTTCTTGGCAGAAGGTTCTTCATTTTCATTCGTTTGAGCGTGTTCATAGTTTAGATTTCTTTTTTTTTGTTCCACAAACCATAAATTCTCCTAATGCTAGTCGAAACTGCAAAAAGTCATTTGATCACAAATATCAACTCCGCCCATCTTTTCATTATAAACTTTATTTACATTTGGACAGGATACTTCTATATGTTTTTTTGTGTTTGTATCCCATCTCTGAACAGTTTTTACTGGTTCTATTCCAAAAGCTGTAGATGCCATGACGACTGTTATCTTTCCATTTTGTCAAACATACTTTCGTATCATTTTTTACGTGCACTTCTGTGTCGCCTCTTTTCATAGTAGCATCTTTTTGAAATACACATCCTTTTACTCTGCATGTTTGTCATTATGGTTCCCGTTCCTTCCATTTTTAATTCTTTTAATTTTTCAAATAATGGTATTGTGGAAAAATATCGGTCAAAAAAATAAAGCTTCCAGGTGGCAAGGTTTGTATTAAACGAAGAATAACTGATGGCCCTAAACCAAGTTGTTTATCAAGTTGTTTATCTGGCAATGGCGTCAAGGAACCCTGGTATATTTCGAAGTCCAATATTGTACCACAAGACGTTGTAATGACAAAATTTTTAAGTCCAACCGGCCTTGGTTTATTTTTGACAAATTGACGTATAGGACACCGTCCTAAAAAGGGTATCATTTGCTCATCAATTGAAAAACAACCATTCTCTGGCCTGTGAATTTCAAGACATCTTTGTCGAACTCGGTCTATCATTGGTTGAACTTTCCAGAGATGATTCTTCTTTTTGATATCATCCGATACTGATAGATTATCGACTACGTGAAAATTTGTTCGAAGTTTATAAAACCTGTCACGCGCCATAACATTAGCTATGAGAGGTAATCGATATTTGATACTCCAGTAAAGGTGGATTCTAGGAAACTTAAAACATCCCATAATTGCATGCATACCAAAAAATTGCCTAATTTCTTCATCAGTCAATTTTGGAGTAATTTCCCTACCATGTGGTTGCAAGTAATACTGAGAAGTTAACGCTGCTCAAAAAACTCATCATTGAAATATCTACTAAAATAACCCCATGGACTCAAAACTGGCTCAGGTTCATGGTTATCAAACATAGTAGGGATTTCTTTGCCTTCAAATGGCTGCTTTACCCATGTTGGAGCAGAAGACTTTTTTTGGCTGATACTAGGTCTAGGCGCGTCCTCGTCACTGCTGCTGCTGCTGTCGCTGCTGCTTTCGGACTTTTTATCTTCCGATAAAACGCGTTCAGGTGGAGCAAAAAATTTATCATCATTATCGCTTTCCACCTCGAAATCGGACTCAAGGTCATCAAGAAGTTCATACACGTCATCTGGATTGGCTGCGAGCCTCTCCAAGTTTAATAATCTCTTGGATCCTAGAAAAAACATAACTATTAAAAAACGGTACCGAATTTTTTTTGTATTGGTTGGCTCCCAGCCGTTACAATTGTGATACAGCGAGACATAGTACGCACTTCTAAAAATGGCCGCAAAATATTTTGAAATATTTTTGAGCTTATTAAGGAAAACAATGCATTACTTAAATAATTTGACATTAAAAACACGGTTTAAATTAATTTTACTTAAAACTTACCGTTATTCGCCATCACAAGTCAC
The DNA here is from genome assembly GCF_022605725.1 of Anthonomus grandis grandis. Classification (NCBI taxonomy): domain Eukaryota; kingdom Metazoa; phylum Arthropoda; class Insecta; order Coleoptera; family Curculionidae; genus Anthonomus; species Anthonomus grandis. The sequence goes on from NC_065552.1 coordinate 6,684,262, forward strand.
AAGAATTCGATAAAACAAAAAAAAAACGGTAATTCATGCTCCTCTGCCGAAGTCAAAATGGCTACTAAATCCAGCCCGTGCGTTAAAAGCATAAAGAGGTGTCTTGCACAATCGTGTCGTATCGTTTTGGACGGTTAAAATATCATTTTGATGTTTATATCCCATGTTAATAAGACTCACACAATTGTGACATGCTGGAGCGTAAGGGATAATAAGGGTAAGCTCCTCTGAATCCTTTCCTAAAAGTTTACAACATTTTTGGGACGGCAAATATCAAGAGGACCCAGAACAACGGAGACTTTAAATTTTTAAAAGATTTGACTTGATTATTTGATAATTGTAGTCATTGTTTTAAATAATCGATTTTCTTCAAGCAATTTGCGTGGACTGTAGCTCCGAGGGGGTGCATCTTAGGACACATGTATATAGGGAAAAAATCTTATTTTAACTCCAACAATACGCTCTTAAAATATTTGCACCGAATTTTGTATAGCACCCTGTATAGAATGGATAAGAAGCATTTTATCGATGAAATTAAACAAAATTAAGTATATTTTCCCTGTTTATAGGATATCATGGTTTCGTATTTAGTTCAATTCGAGTATGTACTTTTGTTTTATGCATGGAAACGATAGGTTCGCGGCAAAATGATGGAAATTTGACCGTTTACTAATATCACTAGTAGTTCCTAGATTTTTCGTTAAAGACCCAATTTTGTTGTAACCATAGTTGCAACTATTTATCGAACTCTCCAAGCATTAGATGCATACGTACAATACATACACGCATCAAAATGGTTTATGGGACAAGGAAAAAAGCCATTTTATTTTTAAGCGAGAAAATCTGTTTCCAAACTAAACAAATATGTTTATTTATATATTTATTACATGTATTAACAGCTACGAAGCCACTTATGGACTTGACCAAACTGTACTTATGCCGTATATAGTAGAAGACATACAAAGAAACAATACACATAACGCAGAAATTACCTACAATAATAAATACTTAACAGTACATTACTGGTCAGTTCAGTTCTGTTTCGGCAAAGTTTATTACCAAATATACTATATAATATATTCTGTAAACTTTGGTTTCGGTTTATTAGTTAGTATTAATAATTATTTTTATTTTGCATTGTCTTGTATGTTATTTTTAGCTGCATTATTAGTTTTAGTAATTCTCTCTAGTCATTCTTCACAAAGAGACCAACATACAAAATTGACGAAAACAAAGAAAACACACAAGTTATTTATGTTTTAAAACGTAAATAAACCCGTTGATTTTTGTAGTGTGAGGGTTGTCTATGGCTTATAAAGGCCTGATGATGCTCTAGCTAGAGCGAAACACGTGTAGCCTGTTATGATATGTTGTGAGACAGTGACTTTGTGTTTTCTTTGCTTTCGTTAATTGTTATAATATATTTTACTTTTTTGTAATTGGGCAGCTACGTATGTCTGTTAGAGAGCTTTTTATAAACAAATAAAAAAATGTTTTGCCTTTAAGATACAGAGCGAATATCAAAAATGTTACTTTTTTATATTTATGCCTGAGTACCGTAAAATGGGGTGAATAGAAACAGTTTCGGACCTTTCCTACTCTGTTGCTAACATGGTAGTCACCTTTTTGACAACAAAAAATAAGGAATCTACAGGTCTCGACTTGTACATCAAAAAGCGCATAATAGATTTTTTTTTAAATAGAGGTTTTTCCACAAAAAAAATAAAAATGCTCTTTTTCACCCCACATTAAGGGTGAATAGAAACACCCATTTAAATTGGTCAAATTTGCTATTCTACCCACACGAGGGCGAATAGGAACACCTGAAAAAAAAATTAAATTGATAAAAAAATATAAATACACATAAAAAACTGACAAAAACACCAATTTTACGAAAAAAATATTTATTTCTCTAGAAATGTAACAAGTTTAAATATATTATTTAAATTACAACAACTTTGATGCAAATTAAATTTTAAAATGTCTCTTCTTGACGTAGATGCTTCTATCTCATCATGAACTGGGAAAACCTCTCCAACAAACTGGCTAAAATGAAAGGTGGAAACATCCGGAACTTCTGGAAATCCATATATATATCCTGACGAGTGTTTGGTGGGGCGACTTCTTAAGAAAGTGGCTTTAATGTCATTTTCTGTAATATTAATGACTTGTCCGATAAAATATTTATTTCTTTGTCTATTTCGATATTTTGTAGGAAAACACACCAGAAGCCAAGGTGTGTAAGAAGTTCCTTTATCTATTGAATCAAGCGAAATAGGACAAACACATCGGAACAATTTACCCTCAAAGCAGACTGATGCTGATGAATTATTTCTATCCAACTTATTCTCGGACTTATCGGTGAAACTTGGTACTGAAGTGTCTGAAGAGTGATCTTGATCTTTTTCCATTTCAGAGTCTTCACTTGAAGAATGATCTTGAGCTTTTGCCATTATTGGCATGAAATTACTAAGGGGCAAATTCATTTCCGGATCTAAATCTTTATCTAAAGTTTCCATATGTTTTTCCAAATCATCATCCTCTTGATCGTCTTTATCCAACGTGCTTTCAAAATCTGCACTTGAGACGCTTTTGCCAGCAGGAACTTGAATTTTACGACGTCGACTCTTCACATTTTGACCATCGCCATATCTCATTGTTATTAGAAGGTTTACCAAAGAGTTCTTAAGTCTTTCTTCAATGTTCTGATTCTCATCATTTGTCTCGTCAAGATTTTGCTGCGGAAGGCATCCCAAGACTTGAAAAATTCCACACTTTCTAAACCCAGATTGTATGTTTTTTCCACCATTAGGCTCAATAGCTTTTGACAAGTCATTTAGCAAGAAAGGGAATCTGTCCTTTGGAACCGTGCAATGCTTTGAACCAGCCCCCATTTTCCATTTTTCAAGGATCTGTCGCCAAGCTGTTTTAAGAGGCCGGAAAATACCACGTCTAGAGGCTGGGTCAGATGAGTAGAGTTAGCCGGGAGGAATATAAATGAAATATTATTTTCTTCGCAAAGAGATACCGTACTTGCAGAAAAATGTGAACTCAGATTGTCGCCAATTAAGTACTTCTTTCCCGGTAGATCTTTTACTGCAGGTATGACAGTTCTCTCTACCCAATCTGAGAAGGAAATCGCATCAAACCAACCTGATGGACTTCTATTAAATTTGACGTCCTTTGGTCCTCCAACTGTCCAAGATGTATACAAATTTTTAGCTTTGTAAACCACGTATGGTGGGAACAATTTTCAATCAGCTGAAGCAGCGTACACTTCGACGTATTGCAAATACGTTCTGGATAGCGACAGCCCCTTTTCGAGATTACTTTCTTTCTACCCGGATCGTCAGTTAAATTTGTTTCGTCGTAATTTATTATGTTGTATGATGGCGGTACATATTCAACTCCGTGGCTAAATTGTTAAAATAAGCATTGATAGTATTGGGAGAAACAGCAGCTCTTGAGCGCTTGATGTTGTGGCAGATTCTAGATGTTACTTAATTTTTGTGACGTTTTAAAAAAGAATAGACAAAGTCTCTGCCAGGGATATTATCTTTAAATCTCGTTATTGTTTTACCTCTACTGTCTAGGTAATTTTTTATCATCATCCTGACGTCCAAATGGTCAAGTGGATACCCCCAATCGGAACAAACTATTATAGTTGATGGACTAAAATATCTTCTTCTTGTTTGGTTAGGGCTGTTTGTCCTCCATGACGCTTTAGCTTTCGGTTTTTGTGGTGCCGATAAAGCACAGAATAATGAATGTTGTATGTTTCGTGAGCCACTCTATAACTCATCCCGTTGTCAATTGAAGCAGGGGCTATTTTTAGAGTTTTTTCATCAATTTTCTTATATGTTTTACCTCGAGGGTCTGGTTTATAAACGCGAGGCATTTTCCTGCAAAAGGAAGAACAATTATGGGGTGGATAGAAACAGCGTGTTTCTATTCACCCCAAAATTACTTAAAAGTGACGTTATGTATTATATTACATCATAGCAAAAAAAAATAAGCAAGACAAGCAATTTCTGAAATAGGCAATGTAAACCAGCCACCTTACAGCTACTTTAACCAAAAACTCAATGTCTTACCTGTTTTTAGCTAACCACTGTAAATAAAGTTTTGCTAGTGATGAAAAAAGCACATGTGTTCACTCCGACGGGTGGTTGATACTGCAATCAGGGCTGCCAACATAAAACATCTTTGGCCTGTTAAAGTAGTTATGGCGACATCTGTTGACTGTTTGAGAACAAATTTGAAGCGTTGGGAGATTGAAGCGATGTTGATTTTTTTTAAAAGAAGTTTCCCATTTTTGTTGCTATTCACCCAGCAGTTTCTATTCACCCCATTTCACGGTAAATGTTCAAAGTTCTCGGTTAAGGAAATGTTTTTTGTTTATTCCTTACTTCTACTTTGTAATCTAAATTCACAAATTGTACCATACTCTATAATGCACGTTTAACTTTTTCCTAAACTCTTCTGGCACATTATAACCCTCAGCTCCTTGTTCGTTCTTGTTGGGTAATAAACTTTAGTCAGACTTATTTATACAAAAATATGAGAATCTATGTTTATTAAAATGTTCTGCACTTCTTATTATAAAAGGGCATATAATGTCCAATTTCTCAGGAATTGAGTTAGTGAAGATTTATTTAAAAAATCGTATAAGAAATACAGAAATCTTTAGTCTACAAAAAACCTGTATGTCCACGTATGTACATAATTGGGCGCTTTTTATTATTATTTATTTATATTTTCCATCATAATCTGAAAGTGGCCAGCCTTTCCTCTATTGACAACCCTACGAGCCGCCACTACACTCTGTATTATCTCTTATTAATTAAAAAGTTAACCGATTTTCTTAATTCCATTCCAGACGCCATTATTCATAGATACAAGATTCCCAAAGGAACATACGTCCTCATAGCGGTCCATTTAGCCAGCCTTCGGGAAGAATACTTTGAAGATGCCAGAAAATTCATGCCAGAACGTTGGCTGTCGGGCGAGGTGAGCCCTCTGGCTAAAGATCTACAAGTGTTCGCCTCAATGCCCTTTGGCTACGGTCCAAAGTCCTGTCAAGCCAAAGAATTGGCTCAAATGGAAATTGGCTTGCTCACCAGTAAGATACTGAAGAGATTCATCGTGGAGTATAACTATGGTGAAATTGAGAGTTCTAATTCGCTGTTGGCTACGCCCGCTAAACCGTTGAAGTTTAGGTTTGTCGATAGATTGTGATGATGTAAGTGGTTCTGGTTTTTTTAAGGGTAAAGAAGGAATGAAGAGTTATGTTCTTTTGTTTTGTTTTCTTTTAATACTAAGAAGTTTGTTTTGTGTGTAACAAGTGATGTGCTGAATAAAATGATTCATTCAGGTTTCTATTTATTTGTTGTTAATAAGATTGTGTGGTTTTTATTAATTTAAAGCGAGGTTTTTTAAATAGCTTTAGAAGTTAGTTTGGCAAAAACTACCCAAAGAGTACCTACAGACAGGAGATTGATTGGTATGTATCTATATGTTCCTATGGGCCAGTGGGATATGGATATTTAGGTAACAAGTGCGCTAAAAGTAAAGAAGAGAATACTATTAAAACAGTTCATCTAGAAAACTGGTGAATCATTGATTTGATAAACCAAATGAATTTCATAAACATAATTCTGAGAAAACTAAAAGAAACTGCGTAGCTATTTTCAGTTGAAATTTTTCCAAAGTTTAGGTATTCAATATAAATATGTTGGGAAGTTAACAAAAAGCTAAATTCATAAAATGGACTTTCTCAAAAAATTATATTAAATTATTTTCACAAAAATTTCTAATAAACATATGAAATATAATATTATAGTTCTTCTGACACCAATTAACCATCTTCAATCGGTCACAAAAAAAGTTCTTCATAAAAGCTTTTTATTTCTTGTTTATCAGGTAAGAAGCTTTTAAATTTTCTGATATTAACCATTTTTATCCTTAATAGGTCCTTATTTTGGCATTATACCATAGGCTGGTTCTGTACAAAGTCCACCGTGACTAAGATGTCTAATGACAATTTGAAACAAATAGCTTTTTAATCCATCTATTCAGTCATGTTATAACTGTCCCTTTTAAGTTTTATTGTAAGAAAACTGCATAAACTCGGATACGTTAAATGGAACTTTTTAACTTTTTACAGCACTTGTACTGAAGCAATTTCATTTATAATTTCTGGGCTACCAGGACTTGAAACTCCTTGACTCCTTTAACATCTTCCAGATTATAAAACTCAAGCTACGCAGAGAGGATGGCACATGTACTACTAATCTCTATATACACTTGCTATACACTTTTCTAATTATACTTCCAGCATTACGAAGGATCGGTACCTTAGTAATTATCCTCGGACGCGGATTAGCTATTTGCTGATCAAATAATACGCGAGGATAAAATAAACTGGGTACTCTCCTTATTCTCACACTGGACCTGGAACAGTTATTGCCACACCTGATAATCATATTCAAAGCGTCTCTGGCGCTAAGAGCCATCCCTAAGGCATGGAGAGAAATCATCTTGTGTTTTTTCCGAAAACAGGAAGGCTGGACTATACAACTCCCAAAGCTTATATGTTAGCCATCATCCTTTTGCTTGAAATTTATGGAAACTCTCTGCGAAAGATAGATATGGAATGAATAGACTCAGTGATATGGCGGGTGGAAAGGGTGATTGACCACAAAGAGTACTCTTGCTATGGATTTACGGATATCGGGGGTGCGATTAACAAAACAACCTTCCGTAAAACAAGCCAGTTCCTAAAAACTAGGCTAATGTGGTTTGGGTTGCGACAAGCCCAGATTTGTCCCCGCTGGATTATTTTCGTGGGGATCTTTAAAATATTGATTATTTAAAAATATTCTACAAGATCGACATTTTGCAGCAAAAATTTATTGCTGAAATAGCAAACGAACAAGAAGGAGAATATCTCGGCGCTAACAGGTAATATGCGAACGCAAATTCAAAAATGAAAACGAACGAGCATTTAAGCATTAAATTTAGATGATAACAGACTACGTTACCAAACGTGCAGGTACTACCAAAGAGGAGGTGAGTGTCAAGCTATGTACACCTAAACAACAAAAAGGCAGCACTCTTCGATTCATGGTTGGCATGAAACCAGATTTAAAGGATGAAGTAAACAATGGAGACTTTTGGCCAAATGGGGTATGTTTTGAAAGTTTCAACTTCTCACGTGGCAGACATTTTTTAGACAATCGACAAAGCAAGAACCACAACTCGGAGTAGCTACCAATGAAAGCGAAGAACATCACTCAGTATTCCACATAAATGTCAGGAGCATAAACAACAAGAACTTGAACTAGAGACACTGTTAGAAGAACTGAAACCTAGTAATACTATGCATATCTGAGCATTGGCTTCAAAATGAAGATATCAAATCTCTATGTATAAATAAGTACAACTTACAAACATACAGCTCCAGAAGGACGTTTCGTGGTGGTGGAACGGCCATTTTCAGCAGGAATGACTTACCAATCAAGTTAATCAAAAAACCTTTTATGTTGTCAGCTTATACAGATCACCTACTGGTGACCCTGATGTTTTTCTTCATAAAATTCAAGAACTATTGGATGAGTTATATACATGTAATAAGTCTTTTATATTTTGTGGTGACTATAATTTTAATTTTGCAGGTCCTGACTTGGTTGCAGACTCGTTGAGGCATGAGTTTTTGAGTTATTGTTTGGATGATCGTGTGCAGGGCATTACAAGACCGGGCATTCAAGACGGTAGCCTGATCGATAATGTATTTACAAATTTACAGAAAAATCATTCAAACTGCAGTAATTATACTACCAATTTATTGGATCATTATGATCAGCTATTTAAATTTAAAACGGTGAGTACCCATCCAAACGTGACCTACACGAAGCGACGTTTTTTTACTTCTGAAAACATATCAAATTTTATCAACTTACTACAGAATGAATTATGGGAGGGAGTTCAGAATGCCAAGACAGTTGATTAAAAATATGATGCTTTTTCAAGTACTTTCCAATATTATTTTCATCAAGCATTTCCTCTGTGTTCTTCAAGAGTTAAAAATCATTCACAGCAATGGGTCAATTCTGACATAAAAGGGTTCAAAAATTATATTACCGATTTGTATATTTGGGCAAAACGAACTAAATCAGAAGCTGCTTATCAGCATTATAAAAGTGAAAGAAAGAATTACCGCAGGTTTTTATCTAATTATAAGAAGTCAATAAACAACAGCAGGATTACAAACTCAAAAAATAAGAATAAAACAGCTTGGTCAATCATAAATTCTGAATCAAATAAAAGTAAAAAATCACAACCAATCAAACTAAAATCAGAATTGGGTGAATTGGTAGATCCGGAAAGGATTGCGGAGGCTTTCTCTCAGTATTTTAAATTAAACCCTGATCCCGGCAACAAGGTTCGTGGGCAGATAGTGGATGATGTTTCCTACAAGTGAACAAAAAATCTTCAATATTATTATGCATTTACCCAATAAATATTCATCAGGACTGGACGAAGTACCTGTTTTCTTACTAAAAAAGTTGATAGCCTTATCAAAAAGCCAGTAAATATAATAAACTGTTGTTTTGAAACAGGCATATTCCCTGACCAACTTAAAAAGGCAAAAATAGTACCAGTACTTAAAAAGGGTAGCCCTCAAGAAATAAAAAACTACACACCGGTATCACTACTTCCGTCGGTGTCGAAGATCTTTGAGAGATCGATCTACGGTAGGCTTGTTGAGTTCTTAGAACAAAAAACAGTTTTTTCTGCGAGTCAGCATGGTTTTAGGAAATCAAAATCTACAGAATTAGCAATCTTTAAAACAATAGAATTTATTGCAAATCAAATTGATAAAAACGAACAGGTAGCTGGCCTGTATTTCGATCTTTCAAGGGCCTTTGACACTATTGATCATGAAATTCTTTTCCTTACATTAGAAAAATATGGCATTAGAGGTCAGGGTTTACAACTTTTAAAATCTTATTTAAATAACAGAGAGCAAATTGTTGGTGTCACAGATGGGGGGAAAACGACATACTCTCTTCCAGCAAAGCTAACACATGGAGTACCCCAGGGTTCTATTTTGGGCCCTGTGTTATTCCTTTTGTATGTTAATAACTTAAATGCAAATATATTAGCTGATCTAGTTAGTCAGTTCGCTGATGACTCATCGGTGCTGGAAAGCGGTTCCACCCAGAACGTGATCTCAATAAAATGCTCTCAAGCAGCTGAACTAATGAAAAAATGGTGTGAAGAAAAAAAACTTAAATTAAATACTGAAAAAACTGGCCTGCTTACATTTGCTAAATTCAAAAAAGACACATCACTCTATGTAAAACTTAATGGAAGGTCTATAGAGTGTCTGAGCAGTATTAAATTCTTGGGTATACACTTAGATGGATGTCTTAGTTACGAAAAACACATGAATTACTTAACATCAAAACTGAGCAGCCTCTGTGGTCTTATTGATAGACTCAGGGATCAACTATCAATAGAAACCATTAAGATTTTTTACTTTTCAAACATTCAGTCAGTGCTGAATTATGGCATCATGTTTTGGGGTAGTGGAAGGGATGTCCAAAATATTTTTAAGGCGCAAAAACGAATAATTCGGTGCATATTTGGACTCGCTCCCCGAACATCATGTGAGGAGTATTTTGATGGTTTCGGTGTACTTACTGCCCCATCACTATACTTCTTATCACTTGTGATGTTCATTAAGAAGCATCCTCAGTTATTTCCAACAAATCAGGATGGGTACTCACGAGACATGACGACCATAACATGAAACAGAGAAGCTTTTGGAATACCTGCACACGGGTCAGCTTTCTTTGAAAGAAGCCCAACTTACCGAGCAGTAAAGGCATACCACATGTTACCGGCGGGTCTGCGACAGATTCAGAGCCGTAACTTATTTAAACAGAGTGTTAAGCGATTTCTTATTGAAAAAAGGTTCTACTCTTTTAAATTTAATAAATAAAAATGTATCTTTATGAATTACAGATTTTTAAGTTTTTGTGTTTATACGGGGTATTTGTTGATTTTAACGTATTACTTTATATACTTTATATTATTATATATTTTATTTATTTTAAAAAAATTGTTTCAGATCTTTTTAACTTAGGTCATAAAATTTTAATTCGAGTCAAAATTTGTTGACGTTGCTTTGTCTTTTTATTAAGGATTTGGATGGCAATAAAGGAATTTATTATTATTATTATAATTATTAATATCCTAAGTTTAATTGAGTGGTTAAAGTTTACCAATTAATTCATTTTCTAACTGCAGCGAAAACCATAAGCGTAGTGCCGCATTTATTTTAAATAACTTCAGAAAAAAGTAAAAAAAGATTTTTCAAAATTTGTATTTTTTTCGAATATTTCCGAATTTATCCGGATTTTTTTTAATTTTTAAGCTGAATTTTAATGACCATCAAATTCCGCAACATTTAACCGACCTTGTATCTCGTACAGTTTCCGAAATCCCAATGATGGGGGCCACTCGAATTTGGGAGGCCCTGTACAATTGTATAAGCACCATAGTAAATATAATAAATCAAAGCTATGAAAAAAGAGAATTCACAGATGATCTGTTTTGTGATTTAACACAAGCGTTTGACTGCGTATCTCACCCAGATCACTTAAACACAGACTGAGCATCTATAGTTTTGATTTGCCAAATTAGAATATGATAGACTCTATATTTTTGAAAAGAAACCGTATGTAAATATAGGAAAAAAACTAGTCAGATCTAATTGACATGGCTCTAAGAGTGCTTGAGAAGAAACTATATGAAGCTTAATAATTAAAAAAATTCAAGGTAGTAGCAAAGGCCTGCATACAAGTACTAAATAAGCCGACCTAACTTAAAGTTAGTTTCCTCCTTTTGTTTAGATAGAGAAAGCAAGAGGGCATGGCTTAAATTTGTAGAAAAATTGACATAAAATTTAAATTACTTTATTAAAGAAACTATATCAAAAACTTATATCTAAAAATTAAAATAAATTAAAGGTAGCAAAGACCTGCACGAAGTGTCAAATTAGCCAACCTAACCTAAAAGTTGCTTTTCAAATGTTGTTGAGACAAAAATACAATAGAAAAGCTATGCATAAAATTCATTTAAATTTAAAATTTTCATTTAAAATAACGAAACTGTATAAAAAACTTAATAATTTAAAAAAAAGTAGGTTGCAAAGATGTGTGTGAAGCTAGCGTCCGATCGATATCCAGCAACCAATATCGAGAACGCAGCATAAGCCGGTTGCCAGCGACCAATTTATAGTCCGCGTTCCCTGTTATTTAATCAATATAATGCCCGTATCTCCTGAAATTCCCAAGGGATTTTAATAATTTTTTGTCCAGATATTAACAATGAATACCTAAAACGACTGACGATGGTCTCAAGCCTCTACAAACTAAGGTTTTGTTGTAAAAATTAATTAAAAAGTCAAATGGTAAAAAAATTAAAAAGGCTCGTTCAATTCGTTTGTAGAGGTTTGCAACCATATTAAATCAGTTTAAATATTTATTATTAGTTGTATAAAAAAGTTTCATCTGAATCCTTTGGGAGTTTTGGAAGTTATAGTCGTTTATATTTTTCTACATCTAACATTTCAATAATTTTTTACAAAAAAACTTTCGTTTGTACAGTTTGTAGAGATTTGCAACCATCTGAAATCGGTTTAGATATTTATTAGTAATTACATAAAAAAGTTTTATTCAAATCCTTTGGGAGTTTTGGAAGTTACAGCTTTTAAATTTTTTTTGTACATCTAAAAATTCAATAATTTTTTACCAAAAAACTTTCGTTTGTAGAGGTTTGCAACCATCTAAAATCAATTTAGATATTTATTATCTTTTATAGAAAAAAGTTTTATACAAATCCTTTGGGAATTTTGGGAGTTACAGCCTTTTTCATTTTTTTACCATTTGACTTTTTAATTAATTTTCACAACAAAACCTTAGTTTGTAGAGGCTTGAGACCATCGTCAGTCGTTTTAGGTATTCATTGTTAATATCTGGACAAAAATTATTAAAATCCCTTGGGAATTTCAGGAGATACGGGCATTATATTGATTAAATAACAGGGAGAGCGGACTATAAATTGGTCGCTGGCAACCGGCATATGCTGCGTTCTCGATTTGGTTGCTGGATATCGATCGGACGCTAGCTTCACACACATGTTGCAAAGGCCTGCACACAAGTACCAAATAAGCCGACCTAACCTAAAAGTTTGTTTTGAACTTTTGTTTGTGATGGTGTTTGGTCCTATAAAACCATTTTAAACTTTTGCCATTATCCCATCCACAAATGTTTACAAAACTGGCTTAAATTGCACACGGAACTTCCCTCAGTAAGCTTCTAAAGATGTCAGTGGTAAGTTTCCATCAATAAATGCCGAATTTGCACGTTTATAGTATGCACAACATGTTTCCAATTTCAGAAAAGTAAAATATCGAAGGCGAAACGCAACAACCAGAAAAAAACGAAACTAATAAAACAGGGGGTGATTAAAAAGAATTCAAATAAAAGCAAGAAACAAGGTCGGGTGAACCCACCTAAAATTGTAAAAAATGTGCCAAAAGAGCAGTATTCAGACGAGGAGAGTGATCATGGAGAAGACATGCTTCAGATGGTTGAGGAGGAGGATTTGGATTTTTTGAAGAATGCTATAACCAATAGGAGTTATGGTATTTTGAACCGAGTTAAATATACTGGGTAAATATTGTTTCTTTTTTTTTAATGAGGAAATTGTTGGATTACAAAAGAATAGTCTAGTCAATCAATGGTGAAGTAGGTTTCTTAAAAATCTTACATTCGTTCTACATAAGTTCTATTTGAGAATACAGACAAGAGTGATAGCTATTGGTCTATCATTTTCAGGCAAATATCTGTTTCCTTTTTTGAAGATTGGGGTTTATTTATATTTGGGGGTAATAGGTGATAAAAAAAAAAAGACATTCTACTTAAATATTTCCAGAAATTAACTTCAATTACAGTAAATGATTTGCTACCTTACAAAATATGTTAAAAATTATAAAACTTTCTGAAAATTAAGTAAAACTTCATACATGAAAAAAACTATATTGCTTGCAGGAACCTATTTAATGCACATAAATGTTCACTCAGTGTGCATTTCTTATTTTGTTTTATCGGTTTAATATTATATGATGATGTTGTCCAGACTAAGAAGCTGCTGACTGACTTGTGCGAAACTACCGTCAATGTGCTGGCTGTTAGTAAATTTGGGAAGCCGAATCGTAACGGGCGTCAGGCTGTTAGGGTGATCCTTGGTAGTACAGACGATGTTAGGCTTGTTTTGAAGAACAAATTGAAGACTGTCGGTAAATTCTTCATATATGATACATTGAATGGCACACTTCCCTATATGATATATTGAATGGCATATTTGCCGCACACATTCCTCTTAAGCAGCAACGTAAAAGAAGATTTCCAAATTATTATTCTCGAGAATTGATTAAGAACATTTATAGGAAAGGAAAGGCTTTCAAGGACTTTAAAATGTACAATTCTCCATTCTTTCAAAGTAAATTCCATTCTCTTAGACGCCTTATCAAACTACAAATACGCAATGAATATAAGTTGTATATATCAAACACAGAAAGGAATATTTCTTTAGACCCATCTAGCTTTTGGATTTTTTTTGGTTCTAAGAAGGCTGGCACCAGGATTCCTGGTATGATGAGGCTACTCGATGACGTGGTAATTAAAGACCCACAAGACGTAGTTGATGCTTTTGCACTGTTCTTTGGTGAGGCATTTATACAATCAAATTTCATTAACCATTCATCGACGTCTGATAATGTGCCCCACTTTGACATTTCCAACGTTGATGCTTCCCAGATTATTTTGGCTAGTAAAAAACTCAAAAATAAGTTAACATTTGGTGTAGACGGTGTACCTAGCTTCTTGGTTAAAGATTGCATTGGTGTCCTGGTTGATCCGCTGACCTACATTTTCAACTTAATACTGTCAACAGAACAAATTCCTGAAATTTGGAAGACTGCTAAAATAATACCTATTTTAAAAGCTGGGGACTCTGATCAAATCGTGAACTATAGGCCAATCTCATTACTCTGTAACTTTCGAAAAAAAATTTCGAAAATATCCTGAATCGGTCGCTATTTAGTCACGCAAAAGAACTCATCTCTGTAGACCAGCATCGATTTTTTAGCGGGCGATCTTGTGTTACTAACTTATCCTGTCTGTCTAGCCACATCTGTGAATCACTGTGATGTTAATACTCAAGTCGATGTTATTTATACCGACTTCCAAAAAACCTTTGATCGGATAGATCACTATATTTTGCTGCATAAATTAACTCAGTATGGTTTTTCAGGGAGATTATTTAATTTATTTCATTCCTACTTGATTGGTAGATCTCAATATGTTGAATATGAGGGTTTTAAATCGAAACTTTTTAACGTAACGTCGGGTGTGCCACAGGGCTCGAACCTGGGTCCGCGCCTGTTTAGTTTTTTTATAAATGACTTGGTTGAGTCACTCACTTGTCAAAGGCTGGCTTTTGCCGATGATTTGAAGCTATATTTAAATGTATATTATTATATTAAATGTATATGGTTTGGAGGATTGTGTTTTTCTTCAGAACTGTCTTAATACATTGGAGGTATGGTGTGCTGTTAACAGATTAGGCTTTAATGCGGCTAAATGTAGTGTGGTCAGTTACTCTAGATCAAAAACACCCTTAAATTTTAATTACTTTATTAATGATACTATTTTGAGTAGATTAGAGCAAATTACTGATCTTGGTATCACCTTTGACTCTGAATTTACATTCGTTTCACACTTTAACAACGTAGTCAAGTCAGCCCTGAGAAGGCTTGGGTTCATAAATAAAAGTTCTCAGAGTTTTACTTTGGAATCTACATTAAGACTGCTTTTCTGTTGCTTTGTGAGATCAAAACTGGAGTTTGGCTGCATTATATGGAACCCGCTCTATCAGAATCATGTTGGTCTCCTTGAATCTGTTCAGGAATGGATTCATTGATAGTCCTGTACTTCTTTCTGGTGTACGTTTTATGGTGCCTACTCACTCGGTAACGTAAGACAGTTCGCTTAAGCATTGCACGTCCAAATCCTTGTTTTCCACTACGGAGGAAAATAAGTCGCTGGACAGCCAATTGCGACACAGCAATTCCTGTTTAGTGGGCGCTTCACCGATTAACATTCCGCCCAAGCAACGCCCGATGAGGAGAGAACACGTTTTTTGCATATCGACGATCCAGATCCAGGATTGTTCGGCTAGTTGGGATAGCGTGGGTGTTTCCGATCCTGGAATACAAGAATTATTTAGTGCTTACCATAGGGATGGCAAAGATGAAAATATAATAATCATTTTCTTTATTTAGCGCTTGATTAATACCTTAATTTGCTGAATTTAGTAGTATAAAAATAAGTAAAACCTATGTATGCGAATACATAAACTGTACATCACATAATAATTAGCTAGACATCCCCTAACATTCTTTCCGCCAAGGCCTCATACTAACATCCTGTTGAAATCGCCACTATATACAATATGCGCTATATTTAATCGGATCTGTCACATGTGCGATATAAATTTCTCTCCGGTTCATGTGATTGTCGATATCTTGGTGGATCATTATTCTTGGGATTAAGACCCATGTGTTTAAGTTATAGTTAGTAGGTATATTGCAGTTAATTTAATTTAATTTTGTTGAATATGTGATTATCTTGTTAAACTTTTATAATTGGGTTTTTATATCATATTAATTGTTATTTGTTCTAATTTTTTGATAACTTTTGAGATTGTGACTTTACTTTACTTTTTTTCTTTTCTTTCATTCTTTTAGGTTTGTGTGTGTTTTTTTAACTATATTTTTCATTGTTTTGCAACTGTTTCCTGTTATTGGGCAAGTTGCCTGTTGGAAATAAAGGCTTATTATTATTATTATTATTATTATTATTATTATTATTATTATTATATGTGAACTAATCTCATTCTAATGGCACTACCGTAGACGAAATATAGAAAACGGTATCATAGCGAAATTTGTTGTTTTGAAAAAAACATTAACAATTCAAATAATCCCCATACAGGAAAATATAGGTATAAAAAGCAATTCAAAACACTCTAAACTATAAATCATTTAATTTTAATTCCACGTACTAAGGTATTAAATTACTAAAATGGTTTCCTTAATGCTTAAATAACCAAAGGTCATCAAACTTCAGTAATATGAGATCAACTGATAAACTCAAAATTTCTTATATACCTTCTATCAAACTTTTGCAGATATTTGAATCCTTAAGGAAAAATCAGATATCTAAGTATTTATTTATCCAATGCATTTTTAATATATTTCCCTCTCATATTAGAAGTTTTAATAAAACACTTCTTCCTTGAATAATATCTCATATATAAGAGAATTTACTGCATTCAGTATTGCCTCAATAGTGCCTGTAGTAGCACCTGATATTAGTTAGTTAGTTAGTAAAACACATTAACTATGACACCTTTTTATTTTACTACAAAGGCCTAACAAATTAATATTACGGATTTCAGTCCCTCACCAAAACCAAATAAACGAAAAATTGAAGAAGACGAAACCTTAGAACAACAATATGAGGACCAAATAGAAGACAATAGTGGAAAACGTGTAAAAGCTCTGCTACCCATTAAAACGCAAAAAGGCCTGGTGCATAAAGAAATTATCGAGGATATACCTGATGATGAAGGTTATTTTGTTTCTAAATAATGCATTTCCAACCTTAATTCTCAACTTTTAGATGAGAATGAGCAGGAAGAGGAGGAGGGAAACGAAGAACCTGACGGCTCAGAACAAGCAGACTCAGAAACGGAAGAGTTTACTTTACAAGAATCAGCTATCGATCTGAGTCAGCCAATCTCAGCGGCCCAACTGTTGGCCACCAGAAATGACATATTAAGGCAAAAGAAAATCCATATTGGAACTCTTAGTTCTGGTAAGATTTCCTCATTATTTTCGTTATTTTTCTAATTTTTTGAATAATCAGGATTATTGGAAAACCCCGAGGAAAAAGTGACTAACTTGAGAACACTATTATCTCTTATGGATGAGGAAACACCTGAGGTCTACTTCATCGTCCGAAAGCTCGTAACTATATCGCTTATGGAAGTTTTCAAAGACATTCTGCCCGATTACGAAATTAAAAATGTGAATCCCGATGGAGTAAAACGTAAGTGAAAAACGACGTCTGTGGTTAGTTAGTTTTGATAAATCTTTAGATAATTTTAGTGAAAAAGGACACACTAAAGCTGCAAAAATATGAGGAAATGTTGCTGTTATATTATAAAAAGTTCTTACAAAAGTTGGAGAAATATTGTTTTTTGCTGACCAAGAAAAAGGGTGATTCTAAAAAAAAGTCTGCGGTACGTAAAAATTTTAATTTTAAATATTGAACTAATATGTCATTTTTATTTAGGAAGAAATCGCTTTATCGGAACTCTCGATTCAGGCGATGTGCGATCTGCTAGTAACCCATCCGTATTTTAATTATAGTCAAAATATTGCGCAAGTGTTGGTGCCGTTTTTGAATAACTCCAGGAAAAATATTAGGGATTTGGTGAAAAATAGCATTTGTACTGTCTTTAAGGAGGATAAAAAGGAGGAAATTACTTTAAAGGTATTTTTATTGTTTTCAATTTGGATTAGAGGTATATCAGTCCAAGGTTACCTCAAAATTTTCCAGAGGAATGCAAAAAATCGATTTTTATTATAGAGTTTACAAAATTAAGACCATGGACCAAGGTAAATTCACATCCATAAATGATAACACTCTAATTTTTAGATCTTAAGGTTAGTTAATAATTACCTTAAAACTCACGCGCACAACGTTAATGTGGAACCCTTGGAAATCTTGTTGGTTCTCGACTTAAGAGGTGTTAATTTAGACGAGGAAAAAGAGCAGGATATCAAAACGAAGAAAATGCAGGCGAAAAAGGCTAGACTGTTACAAATGTCGAAAAAAGAACGAAAGGTATGTACATTGAAACTATAATAAAGATATTTAACCTGTTTATCATTTTTAGAGAAAAAAGAAGTTACAGGAACTGGAAAAAGAAATGTTAGAGACAAAGGCGGAAGAGAACAAGCAGCAAAAGCAAAAAAACCTGACGGAGATAACAAAAGTGATATTCAACATTTACTTCAGGATTTTAAAGAATTCGGAGAATACTAAGATGCTCGGGGTTTGTCTCGAAGGATTGGCAAAGTAAGAAGTTTTATTTTATGTCTTTTTTTGTATACCGATATTCTCTAGAAAATGAGATTACATCACATATACAGGTTCAGTTATTTTTATATTCGCACATATAGTGGTTATACTTGTATAGACGTTTGGTCTAAATACGTCAGAAAAGTAACAATCGCAGGAGATCTAGATTGTAGTGCAGCCGGTGCAAAAGGAAAAAAAGCAAGATCTTTAAGATGGTAAAGCCCATTAACTCAAAATGATAAAAATTTGCTCATAACATGGATTCCATAACATATATTTAAGCTTTAATCTAACCAGAGAATAAAAGAGGGCTTTAAGCCATTTTCTTTAGACCAAAAATTATAATTTTAAATAATGAAGCCTACATTTCTTGACTTAAAGTATTATGCAAAAACAATGAAGAAATTCCAAATATTTCGAAACTGTTCCATCGGGCTTTAAAAAGGACGCGCTTCGTGACATTTCCTTCAGTTTTTAATTGTTTAGTCAGTTTTTACCTTGGAAACAATTAAATAAATAATGCCTGTGTTTTTGTTGCCAATAAAAGTGTGTTCTGGAATTTCGTTACAATATTAATAAAGCATCGGAAAACCAGCATTTAAATAATATTTGCTTATATAATTTTATGTTTATTAATTATAACTAAATTTTATATTTATAGTTCCTGGGAGGCATTTATGAAAATTATGAGGGCTGAATTTTATAACTCTTTTCCACCTAAAAAGTGCCCTCTTAGAAAATATAATTCCAAGCACATAAAATGTACCTGACATACGTGATTGTAAGGCAATAAAGTGTACATGTTGAAAAATGTAAACATAAATGGAGGGTGGAATTTTCGAATTAATTATTAAAATATTGTTTTCTGGAATTATTAAACCACTGGTTTTTTTTAATAAATAATTAACTGAAAAGCGATATTTTTCCTGAGCAATTAAAACTGGCTTTGGTGATACCAGTTTTTTAAAAATGTTGAACAGTGAAAATTATAGAACAATTAATTTTCTGTCATGTTTTTCAAAAGTGTTTGAATACACATAACCTGTATTAGAATCATGAAACATTTATTCAGTAACAACCTGATTAATTCTATCCAGCGTGGATACTTAAAAGGGAGATCAACCCTCATTGCAATATTTCAGATTACTGGAATTACAGGACATATTTCAGGCTTTGGAGTCTCAACATATACCACCTGGTCTCTTTCTTGATTTCTCAAAGGCCTACAACATAATAAATCATGACATATTTTTGTTGATATAAATATTAAGTAGATTTTATCATATTTGACAGGAAGAAAATGAAAAGACTATAGGCTATGGAAAAGATTGGGCAAACTCAGAAGTTATAACTACTGATTTAGGTATACAGTATACCCCAAGAAAGTAATCTTAGTCCTATAGTTAAATATCAAACGAACTTACCTGTAAGTGAAGTTCGATATTAATTATATGAACCACCTTTTTCCTCAGATCATAAACAAATGTAGTCCCTGCAACTTGGCTAAAGGCCACAAGTTTTAAAGTCCTCGTTTTTTTTTGACGTAGGTGGCGTTATTAGCGCCACCCGTACCATCCCCACCATACCTACTAAAATCATTTCTTCAAAAAGCAGATGTCTGCAACTAAAGACTCAAGATACAGGGTTGGGCGTTTTGCATGTAAGGGAGGGATATGATCTGAGGAAAAAGGTGGTTCATATAATTAATATCGAACTTCACTTACAGGTAAGTTCGTTTGATATGTTAATTATATTTCCACCTTTTTCCTCAGATCATAAACAAATGTAGTTGTTTAAAGACTCTATTAGTTGCAGGCATGTGCTTAAGTTTTTATAATTAAAATTCTAATATCTTAATATGCATAATAATATATTATTTTATTTAAAATAACAAAACATAACTTTCTTACAACCTAGTTTTACATTATTTAACGATATAATGTTTTAAACAAAATTTTAATATTTATACATTTAAATCACACATCAAGAATTATTTGTAACTGCATTCTCAATTGTTGTCCTATATTTTATTTTATTACTATATTTTTGTAAAGGGTAAAATGACTTAAGATAAGAGATTACAATTTCAGGATCCCAAGTGTAAGAGTATTTGGGCTTCAACGGTTGTGAATTTAATGCACCTTTGAAAAATCTCTCAATTCGATTATCTGCCGTCAAATTAGGATGAACAATTAGGTTAATAGCTACTCTAATATTATTTAAGAAACCATACCTTTTTCCTTAATCAAAGCACTTAGTAAAAACTGTAACAATTCTAGTACAGAAGCAAATATAGGCATCCCCTCAGAATTGCCACCATAACTTTAAGGCAGAGTAGTATTGTTTAACGGTTGATCAAAGATAAAATTATTTTTATGGCATCAGGGGGCACTCCTCTGCAGAGGTAGGCTTCTTGCATAACACCCCAATCACCAATGAAAGCTGCCCCCACTGCGGGTGAGGGGATCTATTAATAGAAAGGAGAACTTCTTCAGGTTTAAGAAGTACCATTTCTGAGTCCAGCATTTCCTTGAATTTAGGGAACCATGCTTGAGTAGGCCAATAGGGTGCCACAACAATGCCTCGAGCATTTTAGGTCGAAATCTTTCTCAGAATTTTGTAATAAGACTGTAAGGCGTTTACCAAAATTGTCTCTGGGTCCTTAAACCAAGAGGCAAACTTTTAGGAGGAGCATTTATTGTTATTACGGCTAGCAAATAAATCAAAATCTGGTAATCCAAATTTATTTGAAATTTGCAAGAAGGCTTTTGGGTTAAGAGACCATTCTACCTCAGCTCGACCTACCCTTGACTGATAATCTGCCTCTTTGTTTTCTTGGGAACTGATATAGGAGGCAAATATAATTATGTTGCGATGTTCACACCACTGTCAAATTTCTCTAGCAAGTTTATTTAATTTTTTATAGTGAATTCCCCCCATTCGATTTATGTAGGAAATTGCAGTGGTGTTATCTATACGCAAGAGATATTTTTTGGCAAAATATTTTAACCCAATAAAAGTGCTCATTAGTTCTAAGAAATGTATGCTTTCAAGTCTTTCCTTGGGGCTCCAAAACCCCTTGAGCTTCCCTCTCTATAGAAAATGCCCCAGGCATCCGGGGTGGCATCTGAAAAAATTTCTATTTTTATACTCGAAAGTAAAAAAAAGAGATTTTTTAACTTTTCCATCCACCATTTTGCTTCTGCATGCAAGGGCAGTGGGATTGTCATTTTCCTATCGCACTGCCTACCCATTGCATGCATATTGATGCTAAAACATCACAAAGTTTAGCAAATTGTCTTATGCTGCACAGCTTTGTAAAAACGAACTTTTGTAAAAGACTATAAATTTCAACATTTTTTTGTTAAAGGAAAGCTAAGCCCCATATTGATAGAGTCAAAGTTAAAGCCTAAGGACTTACAGTATTGACTTGGTCACAAAAGACTTTTTTAAAATTGTATAAGAAAACCTAGTTCTGTAAGTAAATCACATGTAGTTTTTATATTTCTATTACACTTTTCTACTTAGTCTGCCCAAGAAAAAAAAAATATCAAGATAATTTACTGACAAAAACCCTCGCTTTTTAAGACGAGTCACTATTTTTTTAAGCAGTTTTGTAAATACCCAGGGGGCTGAACACAAACAAAATAAAATCCTAAAATTTCTGATGACTCTTACTAATAGGTATCAGGAAGTCTCTTTTAGGTCAATAGTGGACATATAACAATTTATTGCTACATTGCTAGCTTTCTATCCTCTACCTTAAAATGTTCGGTTTTTACAAGTGTATTTGAGTTTTTTAATTTTAGAATAAATCTATTTGAACCGTCTGGTTTCGGGCGTAGAAAAATATTTGAAATTTGAAAATGATTTGATAAGAGTGTGCACTGCTGCACTGCACCCATATTTCATAGGTGATCTATGGCCCACTTCGGACCAGTTTTCTCTTTAAGAGACCAAATCCTCTCTTTTTGGAGGATATTTTTGGACCACTTTGGATAAAAGGGGATCTTATACCCCTCCAACCAGGATAAAATATGTTTATCATTACAGTAAGGTGTCCATTTATTTTTAAACATGGCAAGTTGGCCAGCATTTTTTTTTACCATTGTTTTTTCTAGTTCTCCTTCTGGCTCTGCTTTTTCTTTGGATCTGACCAGCTCTTGCTCCTCTGCTGTCTGTCTTTTGGTTGAGCATTTGAGTGCCCATCCCACCAAGGCTGGACCCTCTGGCCGGAGGTGATCTGTTTGGAAACCATCTTCCGAGGCTCTTGAAGTTTAAATTCTTCTTTTTGACAAGAACAGAGCAATTTTTCTCCAGGGTCTTTGCTTGCTCCAGACATTTGAAGAGGTTAGCCCCAAAGAGCAACTTGCTAATTTTGGGGGCGCCTGTGAAATCTATTTAAAATTTTCTTTTAATTTTTGCTCATACCCCCATTGCAATTGCAAAATGGAAGTTTTCCTCCATGGACAGATTGGCCATGGAAAAGATTGCGCAAAATTCTACCTGAGTTACTTAACCACTGAAGCAGTTGCAGATTTTTTCCCCTGGGAGAAAGGGGATTCATTTAATAGCCTTGTCAGAGCCTTACCAATTCCCACAATAGCTGCGCTTAGTTGCAACTGGTTTTTCAAAATTTTGTGGTCCCTCTGTATGGCAGAATCATTAATATTTAATTTAACTTTAGTTCTGGTGTCTTAAATGGACAGTTAGCAGGCACTGGATATTTTTCTTCGCCAATGTTGTTACTTGCCCGTCAGGTAGTCCCTCACAAAGATTTCCCCATTGGTGAAAACTATGGGCAAAAAAATTCGTCAGTTTTTGCAGGAGAGTCGCAATCCTGCTCCAAAATTTTTAAACCAACGGATCCAAGTAAATTTTGCGAATTGGTTCAGTTTGACCTAGAAAAAGGAATTAACTAAAATTCTTTGATTTGCTTTAAGCTCAAGTCCAGATCCGCAATTTTTTTTTTTTTTTAAATAAATAAACAATATTTTGTTTGTTTACTAGATTGACAACTGACAGTTCATCCGTCAGTCTTTAGCGGTGTCAGCTGTCTACCCCACCTCTTTTTTCAGAATAATAAAATCATAGTCGTAGTTGAGATCGTATCTACGACATACGTACTTATGCTGTTTGACAGTATTCTGTAGAAAGTAGAAAGGCGGATTTTCAACTTGGGACTTGGCTTCAAGGGATATTTTTCGGACTATTATGTCAGAAAATATTATTTGAGGGCTACGGTGCCCTGTTCCTGTACCAGGAACAATTTTTTGAACAATGTTAAAATTGTTTGTTTGAGCTATGGTGCCCTAAACATTATTTTTTACGTTTTAAAGCTACGGTGCATAAAACGGCCTCTTCAAACTACGGTGAATGAAGAGGATTCTAGACCTAGCTAGAATAATATTACCTGTTAGGCAATAAGAATTTTCAGACTACTGTGTCAAGAAAATTCGTTTTTGAGCTACTGTGCTCAAAAACAATTATTTAACCTAACACTTCCCTGCCCGCCGCCATCTTGACTCGTTGTCGCCAGCATTTCCGTGTTGGGAAGTGTCTGTTCAAGAAACGAGAGATCGTCATTGTCGTCGTCCTCGAACCATCCTTGATCGATAGCGTTGGGGGCGAAAGATGTCGATGGCTGCGGGTCTTGTGGTGGTAACGGCGGCGGAGGGGCCGTATACGACACCGGTGTGTCAGGCACGGCTTGCCCGCCATGTTTGACGCTACACGATAGCGTCCCCTTATTCTTCACCTTCCTCAGCATTTTCAGTCTATCCTTTAAGAGATAAATCTCTCTTTCAATGGCTTCCTCGTCCGAAGAATCTGATAATCTTGAAGAATCCGAATTTTTCCACTTTTTAAATCACTTAAGCACTTACGAAAACTTAGAACTTGTTGACGCGTCAACACAAGAAACAGGAATGATTTTATTTTATTCAGTATTTTTACCGACAGGCAGTGGGAAAAATACGATTACCGAATAATTGTCCATGTGAACTACTTGCACGACTTTGCAAATATTTGCGTATAAGGGACAAATAATTGCCAGATACGCGAGTCGTTTGAGCCAGCTTAAAATTCATTATACCATTTTTATCGTCAGATACCTATGCAAGGATGTTAAAGTTCAATTCTGATATTCAGAGTGTTGCTTCATTTTGAAGAGATCACAATTTAAAAATAAATCCGGTCAAAAACTTTTTAATCTTCTTTGAAATGAATAGTTTGAATGCATATAATAAAAACAATTTTATGTTATGACAGGCTTTACAACAGTTGGGTAGGTACCAGCGTACCACCCAACTATGACTTCTTATAGAACCTATACAGTTTTCCCTTTTAGCTTTCTTCTTTTGTAAATAGGATAATTACAGGAAAATTTTGTAGTAATACTGTAACCTCATTAAGGAAGACTCTAATAAAATTCTTTTTATTTCTAGGTTTGCCCACTGTATAAACCTGGAATACTACGTAGACATTGTAAACGTCCTAAACAAATTATTATCAGAAGATTGGTTAGGCTACAGGGAGCAACTCCACTGTATCCAAACCATTTTTATAATGTTAAGTGGACAGGGAGAAGCAATTAATATTGACCCAACAAGGTTTTATGTGACTCTATATAAGGATTTATTGAAAACCAATGCGGGCAGGAACCACGAAAACACTTTTATAGTACTGAAAACTCTTATCGATTCTCTGATTAAGCGACGGAAGAAGATTACTAATAAGAGGATAATCAATTTTGTTAAAAGGCTGGCTACGTTGAGTTTGCAATTATTACACAATGGGTAAGTGTATTCACGTTTAATATAAATTCGTTATGCTTGTGTACTGGTTAACTTTATAAAACTATTATGTTCTTGGGCTGTTAATACAGTTTTAGAATCAGATCAGCACAATGATCTCTTTTTTTTTCAATAAAAATTGATAGACATTTGAAGTAAAAATTATTTCTGTCTCAAGGAGGTCTTATCGAAAGTACCTTCAGTTTTTCCTTTATATGAAGGAATTTTTTGTTCATATCAAGTTATTTAATGGATGGAAATAATCTTGATACTGACAAAGGCTTTACAAAGCTCTAAATATTTTGAAAACTCATGAACGATTTTATTGGTTTTGTTTTCATATGAAAGCTGATAAGTTTTTTTCCCAAAAAGGTTTTTACAAGTGTCCTTGTAAATATAACAATTTTTGAGTTATTGAGTAGTAGCCATTGTATTGAAAAAAATCTTGATACTGTCAAAGGCTTTACAAAAATTCAAATATTTTGAAAACTCATTTAACGATTTTATTGATTTTGGTTTCATATGAAAGCTGATGAATTTCTTTACCAAAACGGTTTTTACAAGTATCCCTTTAAATATAACGATTTTGGAGTTATTGAGTAATTCTTCAATGTATTGAAAAAATCTGATACTGTCTTAAGGTTTTACAAAAATCTAAACATTTTAAAAACCTATTTAACAATTCTATTTTTTTTTCATGTGAAAGCTGATGAGTTTCTTTACCAAAAATATTCTTACGAGTTTCTTTGTAAATAGAACCATTTTAGAGTTATTGAGTAGTTATTTAAAGTATTAAAAAAAATCTTGATACTATTAAAGGCTTTACAAAAATTCAAATATTTTGAAAACTCATGTTACGATTTTTTGGTTTTTGTTTTGTGTGAAACTTGATGAATTTCTTACACTCTTTATTTATTACATGGTTCCCTGTAAATACAACTAGTCAAAGGCTTTATAAAAATGGAAATACTTTAAAAACTCATGTAACGATTTTATCGTAAAGGCAGTCTTTAAATCTGGCAATGTATCGCTCAAAAGGAAATAAAATTCGATGATGGTCGTCAAAAGGCAAATTGTCCAAATTTTCCAAAACTTTCTTAACCTTCTATACCTTCTTAACCCCTGTATACACTTTTTAGCTCATTAGGTTGCCTAGGCCTAATAAAAACCCTAATGCAACTAAACCGATCGGTGGACATCCTGTTAGATTTGGACAGTTCCGGAGGCGAAGGAAAATTCCAACCGGAAATCGAAGATCCGGAATTCGCGAACGCCTCGAACAGCGCCTTATTCGAAACCATATTATTGAGGCGTCATTATCATCCCGTTGTTGGGAAGTTTGCCAGAAATATCGCCAGTGGGGTACCGGCTACCGGTGACGGCAGTCTACCCTTGGAGTATGGAAAATTGTGAGTATTAATTCAAAATTACGCACATGCGCTACTTAGGTTTGCACGTAGCTCATTTAAGTGGATTTCCCAAATTAGATATAAACCTAGGTTTACTCTCAAGAACTTATAGGAAGTGATTTATGTTTACATAGAAACCTTTTTTTTTATGGTTTACGATTTTCTTTTTTAGGACAGTGGAACAACTTTATACAGACTACAGTATGGACCAAATGGCATTCAATCCACCAGTGCCGGTGCCAAAAAAAGCATCTGCGAAAGGTAAACCCAAAATAGGTTTTCTGGACGATTCGTTCCGGGACCATTGTAATAATATCCTAAGAAACAGAATTAAAAAAAGACCATTTTGGATAAGCATTTAAGTATAAAATAATAAAAATTCATTGTTATTTAAACGTTTTTATTCAGACTCTACATCCTCCTCTACCTCCATTTCCTTTTCGCTCTCCTCCTCGTTCTCCACCTCCTTATCCCAATCTTTCATCTTGGCAGACATCAGAAAATCGTCCCGTAAAACGTTCCACGATTCGCCCTGTTTCTCCGGCTTCTTTTTCACTTCCTCGTCTACGTTACTAGATTTCTCCCCCATAAGCACGTCCAGGAAGGCCCTTTTGTCGATATTTTTTAGGACTTTTTCTTTTCGCACTTCCAACGGTCCGGCCTCGTCCAGTTTCTTGCTGATGTCTTTTTGTTGCATTTTTACCGCGTTAAATAGTTGGACCACGCCTTTCGTTGCGATTTTCTGCAGTGTTCGTTCTCTGTCTTTTTCTAGGATGTCGGGTTTTACCCTTAGTTTTGGCAGTTCTCTTTTCTGAAAATTAAAAATTTTCCGGTTGTAAACTATAAAACCAAAATGTTTGATGAACAGTAGAGATGGACCAGACGGCAAAGAATACCGAATTCCTAGACGTCTTAGTTCCCGAGAGGTTTGTGTCTGTGCTTCTCTTAAACTAATTTGAAGAGGTGAATTGAACTGAGGTTAAGGTGCATTCACAATTAATTCGTGGATGAAGTGACGCTGGGACGCGCATGCTAAGTAGCTTAGAGGTAATAAGGGTATTCACAGTGGCGTGTCGTGAGGTTTGTGCCAGGAGGGGCACAGTAAAAAATTTTTTTTGCAATGCCACGCCTAAAACTCGTTAAAAAATGGTTTCTTTTTTTTTAATAATGATATCATATCAAACAAAAAAAACGAAAACAATGGCACGTTTTGAATAAAAGTTTACCTATCTCTTTTACCTTAATTGAATCCAGGATCGATTGAACTCAACGAAAAAAAAACTGTAATATCAGAGTAGTCTTTTAATATCATATAAGTCAGTTCACTAAGAATAAAGGCATTTTCTTAGTACGAAAAAGGAACCATAAAAATAAGGTAAGTATTTACTATTTACATGGATTATTGTTATGTTTAGGTATATTTTAGAATACTAATTTCGAGATCATTTTATTATAATAACATATTTACACATTATAAGCAAGCGAGAGGAGCTATTTTTTAAAACAGAAATCCGCTCTACGGTCCTTCATGGAAATAAATTTTTTTAATACTTTGTCATCAATATTATTTATTTCATGCGCCATATTTCGATTAATGGACACCATAGCCAGAGCATTTAGTCTA
This sequence comes from Anthonomus grandis grandis, assembly GCF_022605725.1. Lineage (NCBI taxonomy): Eukaryota > Metazoa > Arthropoda > Insecta > Coleoptera > Curculionidae > Anthonomus > Anthonomus grandis. Next base: position 6,712,376 of record NC_065552.1, read on the forward strand.
TCATTAAGCATGGTATTTCGCAAAAATGTCTATGCATTTAAGCGTAGAAAAAGTACGTTCTGCTTCTGCCGTGGTCATTAGAGTTGTCACGATAATTTTTAATATTTTTGACGTTTCAATAAACGTCTTATGAAGGGTGTTGTCCATGATAAATGAAAGAAGATTCATTGCTCCAATAATTTCTTTTAAATCATCTCTCGAATAGATTACCTCTAATTCTGTTCTTAGCCTTGATTTGGTCAGCATTGGATAAAATGAAGCTACATCATCTAAAACTGCTATAGGAAACTTTTTTGAAAATTCTGAATATTTTTCTGTATTAAACAGGTAAGCGGCTTGCAAATGACCCCGATAGGAAAAACGATCCTTCATTTGAGTTGTAATTGTATCACAAATTTCTTTGGCAACACTTCGAAAATTATCATCGGTTCGTCTTCTCTTAGGCGTAGGAAATTCGGATTCGACAATCTTTTGAATCGAATCAGTTTCATTTCGGATATTAGAAATATTTTTTTCAAAAATTAACAATTCTTTTTGCAACTGAACGCTGTCTTTATTTTTAGATTGAAGCTGATTGTACAGTATGTCAACGTGTGGTAAAATTCTGTGAAAAAGTGGTAACCAAAATACAAACTCTGGATCTTCCAATGCTCTTCGTAGACCGGAAGCTTCATTTGACGTAACACCTTTTTCACACCTACTTTCAATTTCTTCGAACACTTCTATAAGTTTTTCGCGATTTTCATACACAAAATTAACTGTGCGAATATTATAGTTCCATCTAGTAACAACCGCTCTTGGTAATCTTTTATTTATGATTTCTTGTAAAACGTCACACCGATGAGATGAGTTTGAAAAAAAAACGGGTATTGCTGAGAGATTACTAAAGAACACGCGAACTTTAGCGTTTGGTGATGCCGATTTCTGCATTATTAGGTTTAATTGATGGGCATAACAATGAATGAAATGAGCATTTGGGTATTTTTTTTTTTAATTTGAGCTTGAACACCGTTGTTCAACCGCTCATAACATTTGCACCATCATAAGTTTGTGCTATCAATTTTTGAGGAGTTTTTAAAACTAGGGGATCAATTTGATCTTCTATGCATGTTTTTAATCCAGTGGCTGTTTTATCTGTAACCCTTAAAAAACCCCAAAAATGTTCACGGATGGATCCTTCATAAAAATACCTTAATATTAACACCATTTGACAATAATTCGAGACATCAGTGGTTTCGTCGCATTGGATTGATAAATAGTCAGCATTTTCAATTTGCTTGCAAATTTCTTCTCTACATACTTGTAACATACTATCGAGAATTTCGTTTTGGATAATATTTGAGGTCCCTTTAAAAACAGTAGCCGTACGCAAGTGTTCCTTTAATGTATTGTCGAGCTCTGCAGTAAAGTTAAATAGCTCTTTAAATATTCCTTGATTTTCTGAGGATTCTCTTTCATCATGACCTCTAAGTGTTATTACATCTCATTACATCAAAAGCACTACAAAATTTTACACAACTAATTATCCTTTTTAAAATATGACGATTTTTCTCGACCTTATTATTATGTAAAATAATACTTTCTCTGTAAGCAGAGCTTAACTGTGTCATAATATTAACCTTACCGAGTATAGCTAAAGCAGTGCAAGAATTGATGTGGTCACGAGACGATTCATGTTTTCTCATTTTCTCAGGAAGATGGTGTAAATCACCGATTCCTTTCCTTGCCTAGTTGGAGTCCATTCTAGAGTCAGCTTTAAAAAACAACAGACACGGGAAACAGAATAACAAATTTCTTATTTCACACCCACATATCCACTTATTTTTTTCATAAATATCCTTTGAAAATCGTCGGGTAAAAGATCTGTTCTCGGCTTTTCGCGTACTAGTTTACGTTAAATTTAAATTTGGCAAGGGCCTTCCCAGTTCTTTAATTTTGACCTTATCGGCCAACGGCAGTCTATCAAAATTGATTTCAATAATATTATCTACAATATTCATCATAAAACGTAAAAAAATCCTCAAAGCCAAATAGGTATAACGATACCACCAACACAAAAATCGATAATATCGACAAAACAGTACCTCGTTAACAACGAATTGCCGATTAAAACGCGCCTTTCCTTGCAGAATAAAAACATCAGCCGCAGAAAATCCGCGCCCTAATTGACCTTATGCAACCTGAATATTACAGGGCCTCGTGCATGCTCGCGCCGCCGAAGTCCTACATCGGTAGTATCGGTACATGTCGAGGCGGGCGGCGCTGTTTTCGCGCGGCCCAGCCATATGATTCAATCTTCTCTCGTGTGCACGTGCCAACGAGGACGAAGAGTTAGAGATAAGAGGGAATGTGATGGTTAGATACGATTTTTTTTAGTTTAAATTTTTACTTAGTAACACAATGTAAAATGTAAAAAAAATTGGTGTTGCACATTGTCTTGGAGGGGCGCGCGGCCACGCGGCCTTATGGAGCAACCGCCACTGGGTATTCATAATAAAATCCAACTTTGGCATATGTGCTAACGTGGACAAAATAGCTTTTATCCCTTACGCTACCCGATGTCACAATTGTAACTTCCTTATTTACTAGTGTTATAAGGATCAAAAAATGTTTAATCTGGGTGGAGAACCGTGCGACATGATTGTGAATAGTGCATTTTATAGGTGTACACGCGCAAATCGTTTATTTTGCCGGGAGTGCATTCTTGTCATAACCTGAAAAGTTTCAGATCATTTTCAGCAATGGCTCGTGCAGGTAAGTTATTATTTATTTATAGAATTTAGGGGAAAAAAGAAGTGCTTAATATTAAATAGGTATAATAAACTTCAATTAAGTGTATTGTTTTTAGAGATTGAAAATATCTTTAAAATTCTTGATTCCAAGAATGGTTTTGTTATGTATATCACAATTGTGAGCCACGGGAGTTAACGTGGTTTGGTTTTAATTAAGTTGGATACAATTAATTCTTTATTACAGGATGAAGTAAGGAAATTATTGATTTGGACCATCTAAGGGATGACGAGGAGGCATTGTTCCAACTTCTAGACGAAGTTGGGTCGGATTTAGAGTCCGAGGATGAAGAACATGAGTTTGAAATTCACGAAAAGATCCCAATTGTAGCACCAAATGAAGCTGATAGCTCTTCAGATTCAGAAGATGATTTACCCCTCATACATTTCCAGACTCTCCGGTGAAAGCATGGAAACTTTAGAAGCAAGGATTTTCCTGTAAAAGAGGACTATACTCCATCCATCGTAAAAACTCCAAACGAATATTTTGCTAAATATTTGGTTGATGATTTTTTTGAGTCAGCCGCAAATTTCACTTCCCAGTAATTTCTTGCAACAAAATGCAAAAGAAAACAACTTTACCTCTCAAGAAATAAAGAAATTTTTCGGAATGAATGCTTTGATGGGATGTATTCATCTTCCAAGGATACATACATATGTATTGGAATGGAAAATATAAGTTCCCATTAATTGATGGGGTCATGACCCGACAAAGGTTTTACATTATACGTGTAAATTTACATGTCGTTGACAATCTTAGCATCTCAGAAGAGGAGCAAAAAAAGAAAATATTGTGGAGAATACAGCCGGTAATTGATTTGGTTCGCAATAGATGTAAAACCCTTGAAGGAAAAGAAAAGACAGCTTTTTCTATTGACGAACAAATGATTCATTTTTTGGGAAGACGTCCAGTTCGACAATTTGTTAAAAATAAACGTGGAAAGACCAGTGGGACTGAAGAATTTCGTTCTTACGACATATACGGACTGGTATTGGATTTTGAAATCTACTAGGGCAATACTACCCCACTAAAAGATAGGGATTTTAGGCTTGGGACCCTCAACAATATTGTGTCTAGCAGAAACATTACCTCAAAATAGTTACCTGTATTTTGACAGATACTTTTCAACTATTGCTTTGATGAACAAATTGACGAGTTTGAATATAGATGCAACTGCTACAATTATGTCCAACAGAGTGAAAGGGCTTGATTTTAAAAAAGACAGTTTAATGAATAGGGGAGTCAGAAGAAGTTGTTAGAACCGATAATAAACTGCATTCCAAAGTGGAAAGATAATAAATCTGTTTTAATGATATCCACAGCTTTTGGAAAACAGCCGGAAACTGAGGTGCAAAGATGGAATAAAACAGAAAAAAAACGTTCAGGCATAGTGTATGCCCAGCTGTTGTTAAATCATACAATGAAAACATGGGTGGTGTAGATGTTTGCGACCAAATGATGGAATACTATCGATCTTCCTTTCGAACCTGGAAATGAACTCTTAAAGCCATCCTACATTTGTTTGACTTAGCAATAGTAAACAGCTGGATGGAGTATATAACCTTCGAAGCAAAGATATTATGGATCTTTTGGAATTTAGACTTAATCTTGGGGAATATCTGATTGCCGGTACTAAGAAGCGTGTATTGGAGGAAACAGAATGCCAAGAAAATATAGAGGAAGAGACTAGCGTTGAAGGAAATGAAATAAAAAAGAGAAGAATGCCTTCCAGTTTGCCCTGTGCAGACAAACGCTTTAATGGTTTTGAATACTGGCCAAAGAATGAAGAAATGAAGAACCCAGTTAAATGCAGGTTAGAAGGGTGCAAAAGTCGGTCCAGAATGCGTTGCCTAAAATGGAATGTTTTTCTTTGTTTAACCAAAGATAAAAACTGTTTTATTTCATTCCATACAAGGTAATAAATTTTGTTTGACAATTGTGCTTTTCTAATGTTGGCTTCCTAGACACACAATTGTGTACTCCCTTAACCCTTTCGAAGATTTTTTTAAATAATTTTCCGTACCTTTTGATCCAACTTTATTGGCGTAAAATAAATATAAACCCCAAACTCATTTTTTTTTTATCTCAGTACTGTAAGGGTTATGTACTAACCTGAAAACCAAAATCTCAATGCAGGCAAGTTTAATTGTTTCTGCAACTTTGAAACGCGATTATTCGGCAAGCTCTAGACAAAAAGCAACAAAGTAACATACCATTTAAAAGAGAATTGAACGCCCTTTAAAAAGAATGCGTCACTTGAACCCCATTCCCGTTTAAGATTCTAAGGGTGACATCTACCCCTCCTAGGGAGGGGAGTTGAAATAAGTAGTCTAAAAATATTTATTTAGTCCCCCCTTGAAAAAAAAAAATTGAAATGTATTTTTTTCATATTTTCGTTTTTTTATTGTCCGATTTTTCATATTTTTAATTGCAAGAAAGATATTAAGGGTAGGAAGATCTCAAATTGGCACCCGAGATAACGGAAAACGCGTGAGAATTTTTAAAAAAATCTTTAAATCAAAGGAAGCAATTTATGGCTCACTCTGACATCTGTTATTTACATCTGCGCAAATAGCAGTGTAAGTTTTATCAGCTTAACAAAACATTGGATCTCTAACGATTGGAATAAAGAAAATTCCATATTGAACTGCGACTCATTTCCAGATACATACACTACCGCTCAAAAGTATTTGCCCACCATGTATTCTTTTTAATATATTTAAATTAGATACAAAAATCTTATCTTTATACCTATGTTTAGATCGTATCTCTTTTGTAAATTGCATATATGCTTAAACAGCAAACCTATCAACTATGGTTCGTTGAAAAACACTAAGTATTTAAAAATAGTCTTGCAAATAACAAACAATGTAGTGAAAATATGCATTTTTTTTTAAAAACTAATCTGTTTACAGCTCGTTTCCGATGAAATTTGAAACATTTAAAGGTATTTAGTCTTCAAGAATTGATTTTGTGTAACATTGGTAAATAATTTCGCTTGCTTATTGACGATTGTCACCGTTTCTTTGCTGGTTTTTCAACATTCTTTAAAATGGCTAAAACAAAAGAGTTATCGGTAGAAACAAAAGGTATTATCATTGGACTTCATAAGGCTGGAAAGACTAACCGTCAAATTTCGACGGATTTTGGAATTCCAAGGCAGGATTCACCAGAGACGGGACTATTAGCAACAAACCTCAATCGGGAAGGCCAAAGGCAACAAGTTCAAAGGAAGATTTAAATATTATAATTACAAGCAAACGCAATAGACGCCTTACCGCCTCTGAAATTACAGCAAAAATCAACAAGGAGCGTAAAAAAGCGGTCAGTGTTTCGACAGAAAAACGGCGACTTTATAATGCTGGTCTTAAAGGACGTTTAGCTGTATCAAAACCGCTACTAAAGGATGTTAAAGAAAAGACTTGAGTGGGCTCAATCACACAAAGAATGGACCATTGATGACTGGAAGAAAGTTTACTGGATGGACGAGCCGAAATTCGAGGTTTTTGGAACGAAGAGGCGAGTTTCTGTTCGCCGTTATGCCAATGAAAGGGTCGCTGAGAACTGTTCTGTGGCCTCAGTTAAACATGGTGGTGGTTCGGTGATGGTGTGGGGTTGTTTCGGAGGATCTGCAGTGGGCGATCTAATTAGAATTGAGGGAATTCTTCGAAAAGAGGGTTACAAAACAATTTTAAGTGACAATGTACTTCCTTCTGGTACTCGAATAATTGGGGAAAACTTTATCTTTCAACATGACAATGACCCCAAGCACACGTCGAAATTATGCAAGCAATAATTAGGTCAATTATAAAAGCAACATCTTCTGAAAGTTATGGTATGGCCCCCACAATCACCAGACCTTAATCCTATCGAATTACTGTGGGATGAACTGGATAGACATGTGCGAAAATCATGCCCCACATTAAAAGAAGACTTGCACAAGATAACTCAGGAAACATGTAGATGAATCCAAAATTTGATTTTCTTAAATTTAATTAATTGAAAAATGTATTGTTTATATTCATTTTGTTATAAATAAACCATTTCATAAGAATAACTGATGGGTTTATTATTTTTAGTTATAACTTTAAAACAGTCATATGTGGGCAAATACTTTTGAGCGGTAGTGTAGGTGGTCATAAAATTATGTGCTGTATCAGACTTAACTGCAGTTGCAAAATGAATATCTACCCAATTTAGTCATTACTCCTAAAAGTTAAAAAAAGATTCAAGAAGAACATGGCTTTTCCATTAAGAAAGGTATACAGGATGCCCTAGATAACTATGTAGAACTCTACACATGAAGAACTACACTACACTTTATATTTTAGTCCATATCATCCATTATTATCTCTGTGCCGAACAAGAAAATCTTTGCTTTAATAATTTAACCAGAATTCATCTAATTGACCTAAATAAAAATTATGCCATGTTTCAACCAGAAAATATTTTGCTTGTGAAATGGACTTATCTTAATGAGATGAATTGACAAGATATCACAGTTAAAGGATTTTACCAGCTCTAAAAAATTAAATAAATCATGTGAAAAAAATTGCAGAACAGTTTGAAAAATACTAAAATAAGACCCTACAAGTTAGAAAGTCTGATCCATTACATTAGTGGAAGGAGCACAGGAATGAGTTGGAGCTAAAGTTGTAAAAAAGATACCTATTTAAGTGACCTGGCAACCATTAAATATTCAGAAATAGCCAACACATATTATAATGTGAAAACACGGCTTGCCACATAGATTTAGATGTCTTCCATGTTTTTTCGTCTGATATTGGATACCCTTTTTAGATGTTTGTTCCTTATTACTTATGTGGAGCTTTAATGTAATAATGATATTTATTATAGAAGACATATACTATTTCACAACTGCGAGTTCATAATGTCTAAAGTTTCAATCATCAAATAGACTTAGTAGAGCTCTATTTCAGCATATTTTAAGGAAATTAAATATTATTTTTTAGTGTCCTATTGGAATAATCCACAATTTTTTTTTATCTTAATCTATTTTCAAAGTACTATTTCTGCTCGAATTTTAAAATATTGCAAAATCAGAGATTCTTAAAGTGGACAAGACCCCCAAGAATATTTCTTATCATACTTACCAATAAACTTCTAATCTGATCTTACAAGACTCTTTTAATCTTACCTTCTTCTTTTGTGGTCCCTCTAATTCCACCTTTTCCTCCACAATGACTTCCTCCTTTTTGATCTCTCCTTCAGCAGTTTGAACTTCAAACTCCCCCACTTTTTTCCTCTTTACTACAGGATCTGTGAGTTTCTTCGCCTTGGATAACACAAGACTCTTTTTCTTCTTTGGCTTGTTGGTCCTTAAGATTTTCGCTATTGAGTCAGCCCATCCTTCGTTCAGTAACTGCATGCTCTCATCATCGATTTGTTCAGAATCTGAGTGCTGAGACTCAACTTCCGAGTCGCTTGAGTCCACATTTTTATCTAAATAAGGGGTTTACTTGTATACTTAATGGGGTTTAATCAAGCAAGGTTTGAATAAAAGTGGCATAAAGTTAATAGAAGTACCTTCTACGAGAACTCTGGCTTTCTGTGCTTTCACTGTCATGATTATTTTAATAGAATAAAGCCTAAAATGTTTTATTTTTCGTTAAATTTGTTTTGGTTTATTTAGTGCTTCAAGACATGACAAAAGTGAGGTTAAGTTCTTAGCGTTAAATGTCATTTGTCACCAATGTCACTTCTGATTCTTCTTCTTCTCTTAAAGGAACAACGGTTTGAAATGGCGACGGTTGTTAACGAGTGAGAATTTACAGACTTAATTTAAACGTAATAAACAACAATTTTTTATAAGATAGTACAACAACGATAGTCCAATGACAATTGTTTTCATTATCAAGTAGTTTATTATTTAAAAATTCTATTTTTTGAGTAGTGAAAAATGCCAGGAAATTAATATCTGATATTTGTTAAAATTAGCAGTGCATGTACTTTTAACAATTTCAAAGACATTCATTTGACTAACCTCCATTTACAGAAACTGTTTGTATTATGGCAGTAGTTCTGTAGAATGAATAGAGATGACGCCACGGTAATAGTCAAAAGACAATTTTTTTCATTATTCAGTAGTTCAATTTTGATAAATTCAATCTTTCGTTTACTGGAAAATGTTGTCAAATAATTAGTATCTCATACAAATATGGAAAAACGTACGGTCGATAAGAATTTTTGAAAACCTCAACAACACTCACATGACTAACATCCATTTACAAGAACCTCGTTTGTATTTTGCAGTTTGGCAGTGGTTTAACAAAACTAGTAGAGATGGCGCCATGAGAATAGTCAAATGACAATTTTTTTCAATAACAAGTAAAGTAGTTTAATTTTCACAAATTCTATCTTTCGTATACTGGTAAATATTCCTACCTAATTAATATCGCAGATTCGCGAAAATTTGCAGTGCTGGCAAGAATTTTAAAATGCCGCAAAGATATGCACTTGACTAGCCTCCAATTACAGAAACCTTGCTTCTAATTTGGCAGTCGTTTTAAAAAAGGAACAAAGATGACGCCACAGTAGTAGTCAAATGACAACTTTTTTCATTATCAAGTGGTTCAATTTTCGTAAATTCTCTTGTTTGTATATTGGACAATGACGCCAGGTAATTAATATCCCATATCTGCTAAAATCTGCAATGCTCCTAAAATTTTTGAGAACCATGAAGTTACTCACTTGACTAACCTCCATTTACAGGAACACTTTTTTGGCAGTGGTTCTGTAGAAGTAAGAGAGGTGACGCGACTCGAGCAGTCAAATGACAACTTTTTATTATTAACTAATTAATTTTTTTTTAAATAAAGATTCCGAGTAATGCTAAATGTTGCCACCTAATTAATAATTCACACTTATAAGAATGTGCAGTGCTGGCAAACATTTTTTACCATCTCAAAGATGTTCACTTGACTAACCTCTAATTACAGAATCCTTGCTTGTATTTTAACAGTGGTTTTTAAAAAAGTAACAGAGATGGCACCACAGCAGCAATTAAATCACAAATGACAATTTTTTTCTTCTGAGTATTTCTAAATATTTGTAGATGAATATTGTTTACGGTTAATATAATGTATAGTGATACTAATGAGGTTTACTAATTGAAAGTATTACGCTAACAAATCACAGGAATCTTGTCCGTATTTCAACTGGTCCGTTAGCCAATCAAGCCATTAATAGCTACGTTTACAACGCGCGGATCTATTAGGTCCATGGATCAAATGATTGACTATTTTTATTTAGTATAGCCTCTTTATAAGGATTGATTTTGAGGATTAAATTAGTGCAGGATTATCTCTAGGATGAAAATATCAGTTGAAGGAAGTTTATCAGTTTAGACGAAGAATTAGAGAACATAACCTCAGAATCTTTAAAAGTGTTATTATTGTTTAAAAAGAATAAAAATAAACTAATACATTTTTTCAAGGTTTACGCTTGTCCTTCTCTTACTGTTCTTTATTTTTGTGTACAAAAATCATAATCTCCTAGGCTCCTAACCTAACATCCAATAAAATGTCAAAGTTGTCATTTTGGTACTTTAATATAGGTTCTAAGTGTTTCCACCGAAAAAAAACTAATTTAATCTACCCTGTTTGGGACGCATCAAATTCGGGTAAAATCAAATTTTAGTGTGCTGCCATTTACACCGAAAAAATAGTCCTCATGACGTCATTTGATCCAAGTATTAAATATTTGGTATACGCGTTGTAAACGTAGCTAATCAAAAGACACCTTTTGATATTATTATGTATGGCAAATCAACTAAAAGAAACGTAATATCTGATATTTGTTAAAATTTGCAGTGCATGTACTTTTAACAATTTCAAAGAACATTCATTTGACTAACCTCCATTTACAGAAACTGTTTGTATTATGGCAGTAGTTCTGTAGAATGAATAGAGATGACGCCACGGTAATAGTCAAAAGACAATTTTTTTCATTATTCAGTAGTTCAATTTTGATAAATTAAATCTTTCGTTTACTGGAAAATGTTGTCAAATAATTAGTATCTCATACAAATATGAAATACGTACGGTCGACAAGGATTTTAGAAAACTTCAACAACACTCCCATGACTAACCTCCATTTACCGGAACCTCCTTTGTATTTTACATTTTGGCAGTGGTTTAACAAAACTAGTAGAGATGGCGCCATGAGAATAGTCAAATGACAATTTTTTTCAATAACAAGTAAAGTAGTTTAATTTTCACGAATTCTATCTTTCGTATACTGGTAAATATTCCTACCTAATTAATATCGCAGATTCGCGAAAATTTGCAGTGCTGGCAAGAATTTTAAAATGCCACAAAGATATGCACTTGACTAGCCTCCAATTACAGAAACCTTGCTTCTAATTTGGCAGTGGTTTTAAAAAAGTAACAAAGATGACGCCACAGTAGTAGTCAAATGACAACTTTTTTCATTATCAAGTGGTTCAATTTTCGTAAATTGTCTTGTTTGTATATTGGACAATGATGCCAGGTAATTAATATCCTATATCTGCTAAAATTTGCAATGCTCCTAAAATTTTTGAGAGCCACGAAGTTACTCACTTGACTAACCTCCAATTACAGAAACCCTTTATTTTGTTAGTACGTTTCATCAGAAGAACACATAGATGGCGCAAACAACAGTAGTCAAATGACAATTTATTTCATTATCCACTGCTTTAATTTTTACAAATTCTATCTTTTGTAGACTGAACAATATTTCCGGGTATTTAATATCCCATATTTGCTAAAATTTGCAGTGCAGATAAAAATTTTTTACAGATGCAAAAACACTCATTTGACTAACCTCCATTTACAGGAACACTCTTTTGGCAGTGGTTCTGTAGAAGTAAGAGAGGTGACGCGACTCGAGCAGTCAAATGACAACTTTTTTCATTATTAACTAATTTATTTTTTTTTAAATAAAGATTCCGAGTACCGAGTAATGCTAAATGTTGCCACATAATTAATGATTCACACTTATAAGAATATGCACTGCTGGCAAACTTTTTTTACCACTTCAAAGATGTTCACTTGACTAACCTCTAATTACAGAATCCTTGCTTGTATTTTAACAGTGGTTTTTATAAAAATAACAGAGATGGCACCACAGCAGCAGTCAAATGACAATTTTTTTCATTATTGGATAATTATAATATTGATAAAATTGATATTATGAGTACTTCTAAATATTTGTAGATGAATATTATTTACGGTTAATATATACGCTTAAACGGTTAATTACGCTTGTCCTTCTCTTACTCTTCTTTATTTTTGTGTACAAAAATCAAAACCTCCTAGGCTCCTAACCTAACATCCAATAAAATGTCAAACTTGTCATTTTGGTACTTTAATATAGGTTCTAAGTGTTTCCACCGAAAAAATAGCCCTCATGACGTCATTTGATCCAAGTATTAAATATTTGGTATACGCGTTGTAAACGTAGCTAATCAAAAGACACCTTTTGATATTTATGTATGGCAAATCAACTAAAAAAAACGCAAGTTTTATTTATTAAATATAATGTTTCAAACCAAATAACAAAACTATTAAGTGAGATACATACAAATACTGTGATACAACATAATCGGACTAGTATATTAATATAACACATTAAGTACAAAACTAATTACAAAATAAAATATAACATCTACTTCCCTAAATATCCAGTAAAAAAGCCATAAATCAGCACGTGAATACTCATATAGCCAATAATAGCAAAACCGAGAACGAAACAAATGGCCCTGGCAGGTTGGGGGATGACGTAGACAGCATAAACAAATGAATGACAAACTCTAGCGATAAGGAATAAGTAAAAAAGCATGTGCACCACCCAATTTGGAACACCAACGAAAAGGTATGCCAGGCCTATTATTAGGAAGGCGGGGATGTTCTCTAAGTCGTTCAAAAACGCCCTGAAAGTAGACAATTTTAAGGTAAATATGCACAGACATATCAATCAATTGAAACGCCCTAGTATTTATTATTTTATATAGTAGGCGCGTAAAACTGGCTGTTTATATTCACAGATGAACGATCTTTTGACGTTAAAATCACTTATATTATCGAGTATCTTTAATTCCAGAAAAAATAAATGCACACTTAAATAATTTTTTTTGTATAGTTAAAAAATATTAATCATTCATCCCTCGTAAAACTGAATAAGTGTCATGGCGGGAATATCCATGTGACCTTGACATTTGAATACTATCCTCTGATTGGCCAAATCTGTAGCAAGCTAAAGCCATGGCATCCTTTAGGTATTCGCGGCCATTTTGTTTATGGCTAATTTAATATACGACGTGCGTTTAAAAGGATGCGGAACTTAAATACAGGGTGTTTCCTAACTACGGTACGAAACTATACAGGGTGAATCGTTAGGTCGTTTTATGAAAAAAAGTTCCTATGAACGTATGTCGGGAGTTGCTTTGTTTCTGAGATACAGGGCGATGAAGGTTCAAAAAAATAACGGTATTTTAAAAATACTATAACTATCCTTAAACCGATTTGGTTGAAATTTGGTGCAGTTATTTGAAATTATAAGACGCTTATTTAGCTGTAACTAGATTGAAATTATTAGGTCCAGTGGCGTGTCAGTGGGCACCACATGGTTATTGTTGAGAAAAAAACAAGGCCAATAATTGTTTTGCAGCTTTTTATTTATTTTTGTATTTAAGCAACTAAAAAACAACTTTTTCGTATCTTATCTTATTATCTTCATATCTGGCTTTGTTTTCGAAAAAAAAAATTTTAAGTATCTTTAACTCATTCTAAAAATTATCCATGGACGCCAACATGAAATAAAAACCAATTAATTCGATAAACAATTTCGACCTTAAAGTAAATGAGCAAAATGCCCACCTTCTGATAAAATACACGACTGCAAACGATTTGTCATTGAGTGTCTGACACGCTCAAAAATACCTGGAGTATCCCTTATGATATTGTGACACCAGTACTTTCTTTGGGGGTTGTAGCTTAATTAATACTACTGTGTTGGGCTTTAATGAACAGATGGTATATTGAGTTGCCTAGATGTTATAATTCTGTTGTCTACGTGACAACTAACTATTAGTACATTTTATTAGCTATGCCATTACAATAACACACTATGCTGAGTCGTTGTTTCCCAGCCCACGCGCGCTTCGGATGTCTAGCTCGTACAGGGTGGTCTCTCAAATAGGTGGCCTGTCGTCACAATATTGCAATTGACAATTATCCGATTCCTCAAGTCATTCACATCTAGAACAGGAGTTTTATAAAAAAGAGCCTTCAGATGGCCCCATAAATAGTAATCGCAGTCATATCAGGACTGCGAGCCGGCCAGTTTTGAGGTCCTGCACGTCCAATCCAGCAATTAGGGTAGATGACGTCGAGATGCTGACGAGCAAAAACACTGAAATGAGCTGGAGCCCCGTCGTGCATACCACATGTTGACTCTTACTTGTAGGGGTACTTCTTCTAAAAGTGGGTAAATGGTGTTGCAAGAAATCCGTGTAGGATTCCCCTGTTAATCTTGCCGGTAAAAAAAATGGGCCAATTAGGTAGTCACCAATTATTCCTATCCAAACGTTCAGCGAAAATTGTTGCTGAAAATGAGTTTCTCTAATAACGTGGGGATTTTCGTCGGCCCAAAAATGATCATTGTGGAAGTTCATAATAGCATCTCTTGAAAAATTTGCCTCGTCCGTAAATAAAATATTTGGTAGGAAATTATTATTGTGTGCCATCGTATGAATCAACCACCTGCAAAATATTAATCTTGGATAAAAATCCCGAGGCAGTAGAGCTTGTACACGCTGTATGTGATATGGATGCAGGAGGTTTCTTTTTAGAACTTTCCAAACGGTTTTTGAACTGACTTCAAGCTGCAGTGCAATCTTACTGATACTATTGGAAGGATCTTCTTCTATCGCATCAAGTATAGCTTCTTCCAGTTCAGGCGTTGTTATAGTTTTTGGTCTTCCACCACCCATATTTTTATTAAAACTCCCAGTTTTACATAATCTTGCATGTAGTTTTCTAAATGTTTTTGCACATGGAATTACTCTGTTAGGATATCTGTCCTGGTAAATTCTTCGTGCTTCTTCCGCATTTCCATTTGCTAATCTATAAATAAAGTGCATGTCGGTCATTTCATGGTTAGTAAAATTATTCATGATGGAGTAATGAATCACTACTAATTAACAGCTGAATTTTACTTAATTACCAATAACCAATTATTTGTCATAAGAAGCAATGTTTTTGTTATTTTGTTATATTTCAAAAATCTGATAATAAAAATCGTAGAAGTTGAATGTTTATTATCATAGTAAACAAAACACAAGAGACCAAAAAGTCGTGCATTGGAGGGTGGACAGTTTGCTCATGTACTTTAAGGTCGAAATTGTTTATCGAATTAATTGGTTTTTATTTCATGTTGTCGTCCATGGATAATTTTTAGAATAAGTTAAAGATACTTTACATTTTTTTCTCGAAAACAAAGCCAGATATGAAGATAATAAGATAAGATACGAAAAAGTTGTATTTTTAGTTGCTTAAATACAAAAATAAATAAAGAGCTGCAAAACAATTAATTATTGGCCTTGTTTTTTTCTCAACAATAAACATGTGGTGCCCACTGAAACGCCACTGGACCTAAAAATTTCAATCTAGTAACAGCTAAATAAGCGTCTTATAATTTCAAATAACTGCACCAAATTTCAACCAAATCGGTTTAAGGATAGTTATAGTATTTTTAAAATACCGTTATTTTTTTGAACCTTCATCGCCCTGTATCTCAGAAACAAAGCAACTCCCGACATACGTTCATAGGAACTTTTTTTCATAAAACGACCTAACGATTCACCCTGTATAGTTTCGTACCGTAGTTAGGAAACACCCTGTATTGTTTAGTTTATTTATTTTAATTTATCGGATATTAAATACCTTCTGACTCTTTCCACGTCCGGATTGGATTCGACTGTACCTCCTCTCATTTTCGTGTCTTCTTCGCTGATAAAGGTCTGTAAATACACATAATAAAATAAATAATATATACAGAGTCACTAGGGAACATAGAGTAAGAGAAATAACATATTTATTTTACTTACTCTATGGAACTATCTATTAAAGGTGCCAAAATCAAATTTCTAATAACCCAATATTTTTTCATATTAAGGAATATTTTTTGAATATTGCCATCCATGTCAACATTTTAAAATTCTTGAGGCGGTTTATTGCAATGTTCACTGAATAATTGTCTTGATCCAAGACAGGCTCAAATCCAAAGTTTTATCGTCCAACAGGAAACAAATTATTATTATTGACAGATCATATAATAAATTTAGTAATGTAACAAATAACAAGATCAAAATCACTAACTGGTACAATATAAACAGTATAGTTACTACATTAAATGATTAAATAACTATAACAATTTAATTCTATTTAAAAGAACAGATTTAAAATCATTCAGTCATGCCAAACAGATCAACATTAAACCGTAACTGAATATCATTGAACTAGTTGCATGCTCTATATATGGACTCTTTCATGGCCAAGTTTTTAGTGTTAACAGTGTTGAGATTAAAATACATTGTGTCTTCTTGTATGGCATGATGGATGCAGAAAACTGCGAAATTCAGAGCTGATAAGAAATCTGAAGTATCATTATTTGATTGTTGCATGTTTAAAATGAAAGCAACAAACTCCTTCAAACCGCAGATTGATAATTGATTGATTCGAGTCTGTTAATTAGGACTGCTTAATTAGGAAACTATGATAAAGATCCATACAGTAGGCATGATTTTACTAAGGAATGAAACAACATTTCTTCTGCTTGAAATATTAAAAAATAGTTTTCTTTATCTTATAATGAAGCCTAGTGCCATTAAGGGAGATCTTATTATGGTATCTATAAGAGCATTACAGGTAAGCTCTCTATAAACATAGACTCAAAGTCACGAACAGAGTAACAATTTGGAAGCGTGGTGTCATTTATTACGTAACCAAAGTTAACCTCATATTTGAAAAAAAATCTTGACATCTTTTTACATTTCTGGAGGTTAAGTGAGATTCTGTTTAGTTCACACCATTTATAAACCTTATCAAGACCTACATGCAATTATGTTGACTCATAACAATTGTCATCGGCAAACTTTGAGCAAGGTTCCTTCCCTGGAAGGCAGCGCTTAAGGCAATGTAGGTAGATGACCTGATCCCATTAAACTTCATAAATTGTATCTAATAAATAGGAAATGAAAAACGTTACTAGATATTTAAGAAAACCCATTTTATTAAGTTTCTTGGAAATAATTCCATGGTCCAACCTATCGAAGGCTTTAGCAAAATCTGTAGGGATTACATTTAGTTCTTCTTCTTGCTTGAGATCAAGGTGATCTATTAATTCCAGGCTTACAGTCGTAACATTTCCTGTGATGTAAACTGTCAGCAATCACTCCATCTTTCTTGGTGGTCTTCCGAGTGGACGATTACCTGTTAGTATCCCCTCTAGTGCTATACGTAATAACCTATCTTCCGCCATCGTTTTGACATGGGCAGAGATAGGCTATTGGCAGATATCTCTTCTTCTTTGTCTTCCATGTAGG
The DNA here is from genome assembly GCF_022605725.1 of Anthonomus grandis grandis. Classification (NCBI taxonomy): domain Eukaryota; kingdom Metazoa; phylum Arthropoda; class Insecta; order Coleoptera; family Curculionidae; genus Anthonomus; species Anthonomus grandis. Next base: position 6,729,774 of record NC_065552.1, read on the forward strand.
TATGTATAGGTAGGCTCATACAATTTCTCTTGGCCTGATATTAATGCTGCTTTGTTAATTTGGCCTCTTAGGTCATTTGTCCATGCTGAGGTATTTAAATTGCATCACCTGCTATAGATATAGGCTTATCTTCAATTACGAACTTAAATCTAAGTGGTTCCTTAGCGAGGGTCGCGCTATTTGTTTTTTCGATGGATATGTCAAGTTGTCAATTTACTTGGTAGAACTTAAGGACTTTTTAAGAATTCTTTCGGACTCTTTCGTATTCTTTCGGTTTCTATAGCGACCTCTTTGTTTTGTACAAACTCATTCATCGGCTTCTTTTTTTTCTTTCTTGTATGTTTTCTGGGAAGCTTTAGTATTGTAGATAGCCCCTTCTTTTTAGTTCTGCAAAGTTCAAGTTTTCCGCATATTAATTTGACTGCATAATATCCAGATGAAAGCTTCCCTGTAAGCTCCGTAATGTGAGTATCAAACTTTAGGTGCCATCAATGATGATCCTAAGAAACCTTGCTGCAGTGTGTGGTGCAACTTGTGAACCCGCAAGGGTGAAATCTTACAACATTTCCCAAAAGCACTAAACTTTAATCTTCTGGGCATTGAGAGAAACAAGGTTTCAGACGAACCACTGTTTAATCTGCAAAAGATCTGTAGTTAAAGTTGCAAGACGAGACGCACTGTCAGGACAATGCGAGAGAACGGTGGTGTCATAGGCACATAAAGTAAATTTTCCCCATATCCCTAGATTTGCCAGGTCATTGATATAAAGGAGGAATATTATGGTTATGGGGCCAAGGACTCACCCCTGAGGAACACCCGAGAACATATCTCCATAATGCGAGCAGTTGAGCCAACAAACACCCGCTGCTGATGATCCTTAAGATACGAGAAGAACCACGATAACACCACTCGTCTTATGCCATAGTGCTGAAGTTTTCGAAGCAAGCTCTCAGCCAAAAGCTTTTGAGAGTTCACGTAAAATAGCTGCGGAAGCTCCACCACCATTAATCTGTAAATAAAACTCACTTACAAAATTGTAAATGGCATCACTTGTGTTTGAGTTTTCCTGAAAGTCAAAGTGGAAAGTGAATCATACTCAGGATTTAAAGTTAGAAAAGATATTAAACGAGTCTTCACAAGCTTTTCAATTAGTTGAGTCTTAATTTTGGTGGATCATCAAGACTTCCAGTTTTATGTATAGGAATGACCTTCAGCTAGTACATTTAGCACAGTGTCTGGTAAACCCAAGAAGATCCCACACGATAAGCCATCCTTACCATAGAAATTTTTGTTTTTACTAGTGGATGGTGCTTTTTTAACCTCATCTTTGGTTGTAGGAAAAGAAAGGTGAGTTTTCTACTGGGGTGCCAGAAAGAAGATTATAGATCAACAGATGGGCTTAAGTGATGCTAAAGATTCTCGGCAATATTGCAAAAAAAAACGTTTTTGTGTTATTAGGAGGGTTTTTGGATTTAGAATTGGAAGGTAGGTGTTATTTTGCCAGATATCTTTGAGAGTTCTTCAATATTCTCTGTCCCTTTTGGAAGAGTCACCCATGCATCTGGTGTAATATGCCCGTTTTGATACCATTATCAGTCGATGATATATGGAACGTTTTGTGGAAAAATATTTATAAAAACGATGGCATGTAGTAGTCAAAGTCATAGTCATCTTTACCTGTCACCCTAAATTCTAGCAATAATGAAATTATTGAAAATTTGGATGAGATAGCCAACATATTTTTGAAGAAATTTAATGCTTCATCTCTTACTCCTTCAATTTCTGGTCAATTGCCTAAAGGAAGCCACATCCCCACTATTTTCCTCTTTCCCACAGATTCAAAGGAAGTTCAGCATATTCTATCAGCCTTGCCAAATAAATACTCTGCTGGTCTTGATGAAATACCAATAAACATACTCAAAAAAGTTAGTCACCATATAGATGTGCCTCTAGCTCACATAATAAATGCCTGTCTGCACATGGGAATCTTTCTATCTAAATTAAAAAAGGCGAAAGTTCTTCCAATTTTTAAAAATAAGGGTGATGAGCAGGATGTAGAAAACTATCGACCAATATCTCTCCTTTCTACAATATCAAAAATCTTTGAGCGAGTCATTTATATCGTATTATGAACTTTTTAAAAAGGCAAACTATTCTTTCAGATAGCCAGTTTGGTTTTAGGCCCAATCATTCAACCCAGTTGGCAGTTTACAAGCTTATATCCTTTGTGATTGAAAATGTTGACAAAAAAGAAAAAGTTGCCGGACTCTTTTTCGATTTATCGAAAGCATTCGACACAATCAACCATGGTCTACTGCAGTCAATCCTTGAAAATTGTGGACTGAGGGGAAACTGTGCCAGACTTATAGCCTCTTATTTAGATCAGAGGGAACAAACAGTTTGCCTTGGCTCTGGTAATGGTACATATGTTTACTCAGCATCATCCTTGGTGGTACAGGGAGTGCCTCAGGGTTCAATCCTAGGCCCAGTACTATTCATATTATATGTAAATGGTCTCAGTGAGTGTTTTCCAGGGTGTTTTATCAACCAATATGCTGATGACACTTCCATAATCTTGTCAGAACATCTGATTGAAGAACTATCTGTCAGAGCTTCTCAGGTGGTAGAGAGGATGCAGGAGTGGTGTGACAATCATGCTCTGAAGCTAAATGCTGATAAAACCGGGCTAGTGACATTCTCCAAAACTTTACCTCAAAATTCCCTACTTGTAAAGTTTGAAAAAAAGTCTCTTCAAGAGGTAGCTTCCTTAAAATTCCTTGGTATACAAATTGACTCCTGTCTCACATGGGTCCCACACATAGACACTCTTGGCAAAAAACTAAATAGTTTCTGCGCGTTAATAAGGCGTCTACGAGAAGAGCTTTCCCTAAATTGTCTGAAGCAAATTTACTATGCATCGGTCCAATCTCTAATCACTTATAGTGTGATGTTTTGGGGATCTTTAACTGACGCCGTGTCAGTCTTTATAGCACAAAAACGGATCATAAGATGCATGCTCAGACCCACAAACGTCTTGTAGGACTTATTTTACTAAGCTTGGTCTACTCACTGTTCCAGCTCTGTACATTCTTATGTTAGCTATTTTTGCAAAGAAACACCTGCATCTTTTTCAAACTAATGAAGATCATTATGCTGAGGGTATGTCTATTGTGACAAGGGGGAGAGCTGAACTGAGTGTCCAAACTCATCACTCTGCCTTTTTTCAAAGATCTCCTGCCTTTGCTGCTATTAAAACATATAATAGATTACCTCTCGCCCTAAGGCAAGAGAAAAATATCATGAAGTTTAGGAAAGACACTGCAAGGTATCTGTTGGGCAAGTGTATCTATAGTTTCGATTTACAATTTTAAATATGTATTATGATTAATATTAAGGGTTTGTTTATTAATTTATTTATTTTCATAATGTATCATACTTGAGATATATGTGGTAAGGTAATGCACCCAATATTATGTCCAACATTATCTTTTTGTTCTTACTATTTTTATTAGCAGTATGTACTGTGTAGATGTTATCAAATTTTAATTTTGTTCATTTTGTGACGTTGCTATTGTCTATTTAAATTAGATCTTGAAAGCAATAAAGAAATTATTATTATTATTATTATTATTATAGTATACTTCCTTATTGAGTGAGGTCGTAAATTTTTAAAGAAAGTTTTAAGACCCATGTAACCCAAGTAACTAGGGGATTTTTTGGTTTATATTTAATTTTTATGGTAGGAAAGGACACACTAAAGAGCTCCATCAACTTAGCATGAAAATCTGAGATGTCCAGTGAGCTCAGTAAATGATTCGAGGAGGATGAAATGTTTGGACTTTGGCCTAAAAGCGTAAACAGAGTTTACAGTACAAAAGATTGCCTCATGTACAGAAAGTGAGAAAGTATTTTACAGAAAGTACTTTACACCTAGATGCAAAGTCTTTTTCATCAATGGATGGCAAATGGTCTAGTCTGTCCAAACGAACTTCGCCCACTGCTCTAATTTCTGGTCTTACTTTTAACGGTTTGGGCATTGAAGGACCCGGACTATCAGCTGCTGGTCGCCCCCTCTTCCTAGTAGATATTTTTCCTGCCAAGATTAAAACCTCAGCAACATAGGCTCTAAAGTGAAGCAAATCTAGGACATCATTCTTAGCCACACCCAAGTTAGCAGCTTTTTCTTTATATTTCAAGCAGCCGTTTACGCATGCCATATCTGTGGCATGAGCAAACATTCTCAGAGTTCACTTTTTAGACCTTATAAATGTCCGATAGAAGGTAATAGGAAAATCCGTCTTGTCAACACCCCCCCATGTTAGAGTTGTAGTTATTTATTCCTTGTGGTCTTGAAACGTAAATATAGTCCTTCCTTTTTTTATCCCCTCGCCGGCACTGGTCTTTATCACCAACTCCCATATAATTTGATGCCATTACAACTGGCCGATTGTCGTACCATTTTGTCATCATGACTTATCCATCCCCGCTAATAATTTCTTCGGAACAACCTCGACCTTTTATTTTCATATCCTTATCGGACGAAAATGGCGGATTTTTAAACCTTTCAGCTCTTGCTGTGCACGTTGTATATATTTGCCTATTTCTAAGGTACTGAAGTAAGTTATAATTTGAAAAATAGTTGTCAAAATATAACTGTACTCTAGGGTGTGAGATTCATTCAGTTAATTTTAGTACCACTGCAGCACCCGAACCAAATACATCAAGTTGCTGTAGGTCAAGTTCAGTAGTAGATCCTTGATATATTCTTGAATTTCCGTTAAGAGCTCCTAGGTTACTCCTAGACTTAGAAAAAAGGTGTTATACTTACATATGTTAGAGTACATAGATAAATACATAAAACATACAACTTCTAGGTTTATAAAAAATAGAAGCAAAATTGAAATTCTTTAATAAGAATCATTGATACGTTAAAATGAATTCTGCTCTAAAAGTAGTTCATGAACCATGATCATACATACGCCATAAGAGGAAGTTTCTGTGCAAAATTTTGCCAGTATACATAGTTTAAAACATTAATCACTTTCTCTAATCGCAGCCATTGCTCCGTAATTAAGACAATGTTGGGTTCATTGAGATAGTGCAAATGTATTGACAGTTCCGATGTTTTATTTCGAATAGATTGAATATTTAAATTTAATAAAGAAAGTTCTTTAGAGTTATAAATTTGATCATGTGAAAAGAACTGTCGAGTTTACATTCATGGCAAACTGGGTCTTTCTCTATATTGACGACTAACGTGGACTGATCTGCTATTGAATTTTTTGAAAATTTATATGGGCTATGTTGAGATTGCAGAAGTCATTTAAATAATTTAACATACGCACAGTTTATAAATATAATACGTAGTTAAAATTGGTGCAATTATAATATTACCGAATTACACATTAAGCCCCGGTACTGCTCCACGATGAATTGGTTAAGTATTGGTCGACTTTCAAATAATGGAGAACCAATTATTATAATATTTGTGTTTTCCATCTATCTCTTTTAGGAGGCGTATGATTAGCTCCTTATCTAGACGTTTTTCAGTTTAACATAGTTTTGAGATCCCAATAAAACAAACAACTGACCTTGGTCGGTAATGATTTAATTCTTTTCCATCTACTATGCAACCTTTACTTTTCCTTAAGAACTACCAGAATTTGGGCCAGAGTATACCAGCTGGAACAGTGATGTTTATTTTTACGATATCCATGATAACTGGAAACTGCATCATTAAGATTATCACCTTTATGCAGAAAACTCCGTTAAACCTCAGTGATAAGCTCATACAGCATGGGAAAGTTAGCCAATCTAATATTACAGCTGAGTTTTTGGGGGTTTGGTTTAAAATGACAATTTCTATTCTGCTTTAAATGATATAATAATAGAGGGATGTTTAAATGCTGCTCACGGTCAGATACAATTTGCTTTAAAGATTTTCAGATTTTCATCTGACAGAGAGTGCTTCATAAAAGGGCGAAGTTTTGTTCTTCTTGGATCTTTTTATCCAGGTGGAAGCAACATCAGCCGATGAATACCACCTTAATAAGTCTGCACTCAGTTTTTTTTTGCAAAACCTAAAACCATTCATTAAATAAATGATAATATATCCAAATACACCATATAATCGCACAATTCATTCAGGGAATGTACCACAAAGGTTCCAATAACGTCTGAATATTCCTGAAAAGCTTTTTAGTAATGTTTTTTAAGGCTTCTATAAGTCACTACCATGCCGCTTTAATGTTCGGAAAAATGACATGATTTATACATGTAAGAAAACACCCAGTTTTAATTAAATTATGATTTAATAAAACGAAAAATCTTAAAATAAATTAGAACCAATTTCTCTTCAGAAATAATGCGCCGCAGACGCTGTCTAAAATTCGAATGTCTTCTCTTCTTTTTAATAGCAAAACTCTTACTTTAAACTTAAAACTAATACAAACACGCCGCATCCATAAATCATCATCATAAAGTATCCCATAATGTCAAATAAATAAGGCTAATGGCTCGGGTGACGATTTCATGAAGAGGGCCCTATTGAGTTTCGAATCAAGCTGGTCTGGCACGGAATATATTCTCACACGGCCAATCCTGACACTCAATTCCTTCTCGAATTAAAACAAAAATCCAATGTTAACCTGGAACAACAAAACAAACGCCAGCCAAATTTTGCCAAAGTTATTTTGGTTAAAATTACTTAGTGTGGAAGCATATTATATGACACAAAAATACAAGAACTTTGTCTTTCTTTTTAACATTCTTTTTCAAATTTCTTTTTAATAAAAATTTCTTTTTAGCAAAGCGTAAAAGCTTTTAATCGTTGATTGAATAATAGGTTTCCTTTTATTCAATCAACGTTTCAATGTTATAGCAACATCAGTGTGAAGCATAAGCTCTCAACGTAATTCAAACATTGTTGTAAAGCGTATAGGCTTTCAACATAATTCGCAAAGCGTACGAGCCTTCAATGTTATAAAAACACTAATGCAAAGCGTAAAAGCTTTCAACATAATTTGCAAAGCGTATGAGCTTTCAACACAAAATAAAATAAAGCAAATACTGAAATATTAACTTGTCAAACCAATTTGCTTCCACATATCAAAAACAAAAAAAATAATATTTTCCAATTACCTAAAATAAACAAGCAGAAAAAGTAATAATATATCTCAACATTCTGAAAGTTCGCCTGGCCAAACTCGGATCATGTCTCTAGCAATAACTCTTTTCCGATTAGTTGACAGATTTTTTAACTCAAACCTGTCATTCGGCAGAATAGAAATAACTTCAAATGGACCTTCGTATTTCTTGTCCAACTTTGCTAAATGACTGTCACCCGATGAATGAAAGACAAGATCGCCGATTGAGATTTCTTTATTGAGACTTTTTGTTTTGTCAAATAAACTTTTTGCATAATCCGCCTGTTTTCTCATACGTTCGTATGCCAGTTGCCGATCTTTCTCTAAACTCGCCGGTGCATTAATTAAAGGGAGAGACTCAGTTAGGGTTCGTATATCGCCATTATTACCTTTTAGCCCAGTTAGTAAATAAATTGGTGAAAATCCCGTAGTTTTTTGTACTGTCGTGTTTAAAGTGGTTTGTAACTTTATAACATGCTTTGACCATTCGGACTTAATTTCAATTTCTGTGCGTAATAAATTCAAAACAGTGCCCACATACCTTTTTACCTAGCCATTACCCCGAGGTGTACCTTTAGCAATTAAGTGTTGACGTACGCCCAATTCTAACAACATCTGTTTTACAGACTTGTCCGTAAAATTAGTGCCTCGATCACAAATCAAAGTTTTTGTGACACTGAACATACTTAAATACAATTTAAGAGCGGCACTTGTCTCGGGGCCAGAAAGGGATTTAAGCGGCACTAAGAAAATATATTTTGTAAAGGAATCAATGATGAGTAATAAATGTTTAAACCCCTCGATAGACACAGAAAACGGACCCATACAATTAGCATGCGCTGTCTAAAAAGGAAAACTTCTTTTTTGGCCTCTTTTATCAGAAAAATTACCCGGGCTAGATTTATTATAATCACTTAAAAGAATTAGTAATCCACTAACTGAGTCTAGGTTGCTATTAAAAGCAGCGGTTCTGATATGAATGTCTTTGATATCACCAACGACAATTTCTAATAACTGACTATCAGTTAGATTAAAATCTAGAGAATTTAAAAGAATAATTTTTTTTTCTGGCATACTCACAGTACGAGGTAGCGTCATTGCTGATGTACAAACAGGCTCTTCGTAACTTTTCGCTTAGATTTATCTTGGCCGGATAAAGACTACATAACTCAGTCCTAAAGTCCTCCCAGGTTCGCTGTAACGGCTTCCAAGTCGACAACCAGTCCATTGCTTCTCCAGCCAACCCACTCGAACCTCTGGCAAGTAACTCATGATTAGACCACTTAAAAGTTTCCAAATTTTCCAATTCGTTACACCACCTTACTGTACCGTCATCGTCATTTCCCGGATTAAACGTCGAAATGTCTACTAACGTCGACACAGCACTTTTGTTTTCATCTCTAAGCGCTTTTAGAGAGTCAGTTAAAATTTTCGCAAACTCTTCCATAATTCTTGTATCTACAAGACGCGATTAAGTTTTTCTTTTATTTAACTGATTTAAAGCCGTCCACGAAAACAATAATATCGAACAATAAATGGTAATTTTAGTACGCCGATCCCACTTCTGATGTAAGAAAACACCGAGTTTTAATTAAATTATGATTTAATAAAACGAAAAATCTTAAAATAAATTAAAACCAATTTCTCTTCAGAAATAATGCGTCGCAGGCGCTGTCTGAAATTCGAATGTCTTCTTTTCTTTTTAATACCAAAACTCTTACTTTAAACTTAAAACTAACACAAACACTCCGCATCCATAAATCGTAATCATAAAGTATCCCATAATGTCAAATAGATAAGGCTAATGGCTCGGGTGACGAATTCATGAAGAGGGCCCTATTGAGTTTCGAATCTAGCTGGTCTGGCACAGAATATATTCTCACATACATATATTTTAGAAATTGTTAGTAGTACCTTGTAAGAATGGTTCTTAAGAGGTCATAGGTATGTTTGGTATTGATAAATTTTAGACTTGGTATTATAACACATAATGAAAATTTAAGATTTATATTCAAAATCGGACAATTTAGCCAAATAAAATATTTAATATAAACAGAAATAAAATTATTCTTCTAAAATTCTAAAAATTTTAGACAAATTCACCCCTCGTAAAAACCGTCTCAAGGCACGTAACTTTGACGTTTGAATAACGTCTTTTGATTGGCCCAATTTTTGACGACATAAATCTTAGCCTACTTATGGTCATTTTGTTTACGAGAGACATTTAAAGGGATAAGGAATTTAAATATTATTTTATATATAAATTGGATTTTGGCACCATAGTATATATGTATTTTTAAAATAGTACTGGGTATAAAGCAACTAACTCTTACCTTATTTTTCTGCCTATGGAAAATAGTCAACAAAGTCAACCCGCACATTTTCAAAATAAGCAACGAGGTCACAATCAAATACGTGCAAAACTGGGGGTTTTTGATCGATAACACCCCGAACTCCGCTTGTAAATTAACAGCCAAATCTTGGTTCGTAGACATTTTTTTTGCGTTTATTTACACACTCGAGAATATACTATAATGCGGTTATCTAAAAGTATAAATGCACGATAACCCACTTTCACCATGTAAATGATGAATTTACAAACCTGTCTTCGGTTCACGGTTTTTACCTTGCACTTTGGCTCCACTCCACACCAAATCGTAATTTACGTTGTTCAATGATATTTTCCGGTTATAAAAACGTGTTTTAAGTTAAGGTATTAATGGAAAAAATGCACTGAGGAAACTTGATTGCATGTTTAGCCGTGAATAAATTATGATGGGAAAAGTTTTATATGGTCAATATATTGATTTAAAAAGTTATAAAAATTTTATGATGAGTTATTAGGGAGAGTCTTTTGTAAACGTACCCATAGATTGCACATTGCATCTCAGACTTTTAATTGGGATATTCATATAGACCATATCTCATCTCACTTATAAGATGTAATTAAGATATTAAGGGAATATTCAGTTCAATACTTCGACACTGAAATTAACTGAAATACATATACCTGGCATTTGACATATTCATTTCCATAAATAATGGTGTCGTCTGGGTAGGTTGAATAAGCTTATTATAGCCAGACAGTACCCGTTTTCAGACTTTATGATTAAGAAGTGTCGAAAATAGTCAAATAACCAAATAGGTTCAAATGAACCGTTTCCGTGGCAGGTTGGTAGAATGGGACTTTTGGCTTCTAATATCGTTTTAGCTTTATTGCATGCTGTATAAGAATGATCTTTATGTGGACTGTGCAGTGTTCCATATATATATATAGTGTCATAATTCTTTGCATAAATGAAGTTTTACCATAATATGCCCGACGACTTTCTGGTAGAACTAGTTGCAATAGTCTAGTTCTCGTCTTTGGCACACTTGCACAGTTTTGCTTGTTCGCGGTATAGTGTTTTACGCTTTAAGTTGCTTTATTTTTTCGGCCGCACCTAACTTACCACATTTAAAGTGACATTTACAAATTCTCTCTTCTCTTCCCCTTATTATTTAGTTGCTTTTCATCTCTTAGAACCAACAAAACACTATTTACGTTCGCCATGTTTGGGTGGATACAACGTTGTTAGTCGTATTCACCGTAATTCTTGTCAAGGCTGTGTCTCTTTGAAACACAACAAATCATGACTGACAGCGAAGTAAACCCTAATAAAGGTGCAACTGATGTTACACACAAATATTGTTTGTCAATTATTAAATACTGATCTGATTAATTTAGTAACCAGTAACTATGTCCAACCTTTAGAACTAAATATAAATCTTTGCTACTTGCCAGTCACCAGTTTTTTGAAATTGTTACGTGTTGGGTAGAAAAGAAGAACGGTCTACGAATACTATACCTGATATAGTATACATATTCTGTTAAATATTGCATAATAAAAGCTATAATTATTATTATTTTTTTAAACTTTTTTTATTTAGGTTTAAGTTTCGCCATGTAGGTAGAACAGAACATAAAACTTGTGCAAAATGTATTGGATTTTATTTACCTTAATAGTTTGTTTACTCCACATGTCAATTTTGTATCTAGGTCTTTCTTTTTTGTTTGATAAATAATAAACGTTATTATTATTATTACATATAATATATATTTATTATTATATCACATAACGTCGGTGCAATGCCAAAGGCACGAATGTGCATTTTTGCCATTTTTCGCATTAATAGACGTGTTAACCTTCAAAGTTATCAATTCCAAAGTCACGAATATGCCAGGCGCGTCTAACCCCCCTCCACGACCGATGTCTATTTCGAGAATGTACGAATTCACTAGTCGCATCAATACCTAAAAAATAAATGTACCACATTGGTCACATTCGTGTTTTTTGAATTGCAGTTTGAGCGAGTTTATGGAATGTAAATTAACGAATGTGCCACATTCGTGATTTCGAGAGTTAAGATTTATCGCACATTGGTGAAATTGTTTATGCAATAAGATGACGTCTCGCACTAAAAGAATATTGGAGCTGAGTAGGAAATTGAATTCGCAAGGTAAGCGAAAATATGCAATATTAATATGTACATATTATCAAATATAATAATAATAATAATAATACTAAGATATAATAATACTGTTTGTTTGTGAGCGTATGTGGATCAGAGCATTTATGTGCAAATGTGCTATGTTCTTTAAAGGAATCTGTATAATTTCACTTTACAGTTTAGACTGTGGTCGTTACTAAATGTTATTAAGCAGGGTGTTGGTCAGAGGTACTACCTATCCACCCTTAACGTGTGGTATACTTTCTGCCCAACACCCTTCAGGAATAAATAAACTAATCCATTTCTAGTTGCACAGGTTTTAGTTTCTCACTTAATTATGTGTGTTTTTTTAGGTGCCACAAGTAATGGCCATTCCAATCTGGTAGAGTTACCACAGAGATTTTGTGTGAACGAACCGCAGCCATGCACTCGACAGCAACTATGCACTCGACTATTACAGAGTTGGCACCAGGTTTTGCTGATAACCAACCTCAACTATGCACGCTGCTATTGTAGAGTTGCCACCAGGTATTGTTGAGAACCAACCGCAGCCATCTACCTCAACTATGCACTCTACTATTACAGAGTTGGCACCAGGTTTTGCTGATAACCAACCTCAACCATCTACCTCAACTATGCACGCTGCTATTGCAGAGTTGCCACCAGGTATTGTTGAGAACCAACTGCAGCCATCTATCTCTACTATGCAGCCTGCAACTCATCCGGTGATACTCGGTAAATATGCTTCAGATGATTCGGATCCTTTTGTTTCCTCCTCAGATAATTATGAACCATCAACAAGTGGATCAGAAAGCGACTCATCTGATCATATTCCTAATCAAGGACCTCAGAATATACAAGAGACTGCTTCGAGAGAGAATGCTCCTGTAAAGAGAAGGCAAAGGAATGAAATGGGGTGGCAAAAAAACATTATAAAGGCCAAAAGAGTAAAGGGTGAACCCTACATTGGACATAGAGGCGTTGAGAAGTCTGCTCGTCCTCTTTTACAAGTCCGTGCCTTGGAAAGCCAAAACACAAATGTATTCAACTTGTTAATGAAAAAAATTGTACAAAAATATATACGAATTTTCGCAGTTTAAAATGCATCGATGAGCAACGACTCATAGAACAAAATCTAAAAAAACGCACAACTCGAAATATCCAGAATTCACGAAAAACCTTTACGTGCAAATATTTTTTTACCATTGATGGTACAAAACACGCCGTTTGCAGGGAGTTTTTTATGGCAACATTGAATGTAACGGATGCGTTACTGCGTAGCTCTTTAAAAATGTGTTCTTCTACTGGTTTTCTGGAAAAAGATGGACGAGGGAAACGCGCACCACCTAATAAATTATCCGACAATGGTGAAGCGTTCACACATTCTTACGTTCCCGTCAGTAGAGTCGCATTATTGCCGCGCTTCTAGTACCAAAAAGTACCTAGAACCATCTTTAAATTTATCGATAATGCATAGAATGTATAAGGAAACTTGCATTACAAAGAATTTTAAACCGGTTAGTTTTGAAAAATACAATTTGGGTTTTTTCAAACCCAAGAAGGACCAGTGTAGAAGATGTTTGGCACAAAATTCTTTAACCGAACAGGATAAAAGCCTACAGGAAGATGAGTTTAAAAGACATCTGGATCGAAAAACTGCCGCAAGACAAGCTCGTGACCAAGACAAACTCATTGCAAGAGGAGAGGCTCAAGTTTTAGCTTTTAATTTTGACCTCCAGTCTGTTCTGTGTACACCCAAGAGACCCGCCGGTCAAATACACACAACCAAACTTATATGGAATCACCTTGTATTAATACGAAATATTTTAGTAAGATATTTTTTGTTGCAAGCAATAAAAAAGTACAAGTATTTACTCTCAAGGACAGGCAGATTAATAATAAATAATAATGTTTTACCTAGCAGTGTCGATTTTACTGTTTCACTTGCAAGTCGCATCAAATTTATAATTTATTTATTTTTGAAAACTAAACAAGAATGCCATACATTGGGCTATCGGAAGTTCACAGGGGAAGAATTATTGCTCTGGCAGAACAAGGCATGTCACAAAGGCAGATAGCTAGAACGGTGGGGGTTACACAAGGTGTTGTTTCAAAAACATATTCAAGATTTCTGGAATTGGGAACCTTAAAAAACAGACCAAGGAGAAGTCGTGAAAGAGCAACTACTGAAGGGCAGGATCGCTTTTTAGCTCAAATAGCAAGAAGAAATCCCACAACATCTCATCCAGAACTTTCAAGGCAACATAAAATTGACCGTTTAAATTGGTGTTTGGAGCATGAAAATTGGGATATTGAAAATTGGAAAAATGTCTTATGTTCGGATGAAACCAGAATAGGACTACGATCCGATGACCGGCGGATTCGCATTTTAAGAGGTAGAAGGAGACAAGCTAGACTTCGTGCTGCCAAACCTATCCCGAAATACAAAGGACGTACTGTAATGTTTTGGGGTGGAATTATGATTGGTGAAAGAACTCCTTTAATTCCAATTCGACAAACCCTAACAGGTCAAAGGTATGTAGATTTGGTATTGCAACCTGTAGTTAGGCTCTGGCGAGGTGGTTTTGGCAATTTTTTTTTATTTATGCAAGATAATGCCCCTCCACATACCAGCAGAGTTGCAAAATGTTTCTTAGAAACAGAAGGTATTGCCGTTTTAGAGTGGCCTTCTTGCTCACCGGATCTTAATCCTATAGAGCTTTTATGGGATAAGATAAAAAGAAAGATTAGAGCTCGCCAGAATGCTCCTGGTAACACTGAGCAACTTATTCAAGCGGTTTTAGAGGAATGGGCAAATGTTCCCCAAGAAGACATTGACAATTTGATAAATAGCATGCCTCGTCGAATTCGTGCTTGCATCGATGCTAGAGGTGGCAATACTGATTCTTAACATTTAATTTTAAATTAACTTTCTTGTTAAATTGTCATATTCAGAAAAATTATTTTTATAGAAATCTACACTTTTTGTTTTTTGTTCTATTATTATGAAAATTGTAATCAGTTTTATTATTTTTTTTAATAAACTTGGTTTTGAAAAAGTACCCTTTAATCCTCAATGACTATTTTTTTAAATAAATTCCATTTTGCGAAATTACTGGGTGATTCCATATAAGTTTGGTTGTGTGTATTCTATTTGCGAAAACTAGCAGTGTACAATCTTACAATGTACAATTTGGCTAATCAAAAAGTCAACAGCTATCTCTGGGATGAAACGCAGGGTAAACGAGGGGCAAATGAAATAGCCTCTTGCGTCACCACCGTTCGTATGATGTCAGATGGATGTGGCGGACAGCAAAAGAATTCTATTTTTGCTTCTATGTGTATGCATCTTCTTAGAAATCGAGTGTGACTCCATTCATTCCAAAGTTGAAAGAAAGGCAAAGTATGTACCAGTGTATACACCAGATGGTTGGGCACAATTAATAAGAGATGCTCGTGTGTCACCAGAGGATTTTAATGTAAATAATATGTTGTTTGATGATTTCTTTGATTTCAAAGCCTTTCTCTTAATTTTAAAATTCCTGGAGGAGAATTTGTTGTCTCCGCTATATAAAGGAGCAGCCATTTAAACTCTACTATAAAAATGATTTTTCAGGAGATTTCATTAAGGCAGACTGCCGTAAAACTAAAAACCGTGGTCGTCCCGTAGCACCTTCAATAGACAAAGCTTACGCTGCTGAACTACCTATTAGTGAAGCTAAGAAAAAAGATTTGTTGAAAATGTGTGACGACTTAACGATTCCTAGAGCTTATCATACTTTTTATAAATCCTTAAAGACAAGCCGTAACATCAGAGATAACTTACCGGAGCCAGATATAGAAGAAGATTCAGAAACTAATAGCGACCAAGATTAGAGAAGCCTTTACTCCTCAAAGTAAGTTTTGAATTTGTTTTCAGTTATTATTTCTCATTCCAAAGTTTTTGCCTAAATGTTCTGTGATTTTTTGTCTTTCGATTATTTACAGTGTTTTTATTGCGTTTTCATTAGTTTTAAGTTACCATTTCATTCCAAAGATTTCTGTTTGTTAGAATAATTATATCTTTTTTGTATGTTGATAATTTTCAAAGAATTGGGAATTAAATAAACAATTATCCCTTCAAATTGTGTACATTTTTATTTTCACGAATGCATTTTTTGCACTTTTTCTGAAAGCCAAAAACACGAATGTGCATTTTTTTCAAAAAAAAAAGAAATATAGCATCAAATTTTATGCTGGCATAGACTTCTTGATTCAAAAAGCAAACAAAAATCGTGGTCGTGGATCTCCAAGTTAAGATCTTATTTTTAAAAACTGATTTGAATATTAAAAAACCCATTTTCTCAAAACTTAAAACTAGCACATTCGTGCCTTCAGCATTGTACCGACGATAATATATTACATGAAAAAAACAGACAATGCAAAAAAAACAAAATGTGTTTTAATTCTGAAAGTACGATTACGAACCAGAAAATGATAAATTTAAAAGTCTAAAAATAATAAAAACACACTTAACATAACACGTTTTATTAATTCAAGAAACATACTTTTGATAAAAACATAATAACAAATCCTTGATACAATCATATAAAAATAAATCTAAACTCGAATCAAAAACATAAAAAAAATCTAAACCTAAATTCACTAATCTACAAAATATAAAATATGTTATTTATTCCTCGGAACTGGAATCGTCCTGTTCGAGACTTTCGTTAAAGAGAGCCACACGTTTTTTGTGACCGGAAGAGATCAAGTGGTATCTCAATTCGTCTATGAAAAGACACTCGACGTCGCATAGTTGACAAGTGACTTCTTCGAATGGTTTCACACTATAAGGAAGAATTTATTAAGATTATTTTAAAATCAGATTTAAATCTAACCAGAATATTCAAATTAAACAAAAGTGTTTGTTGAGTTCTAAGAACAATTAAATAAAGGTTCAGTTGTCAACATTTCGCAGAATATGTCTGTATCCTCAAGGTGCTGAAAGTAGAGTTACATGTAGTATTGGCTATATTTATTTAGATAACTTTAAAATCATCTATTTTACATACCCTGTGTCCCACTCGTATGTAATTGCAGAGTATCTCACTTCCTATTTAAAATAGAACCTTGTGGAAGTTTTCAGGAATCTGTGACACTTTTTGATCAAACTTTTAATGCCACAAACAAAAATTAACTTTTGACCTTTTTTCATTTCTAAGATGCAGGGTAACAATGAAAAATTTCACTTTTAAGGGCGATATTATTCAAATTCAAATATTTTCTACTAAAGGTCTAAAGCATCTACAGGGTGTTTCTTAACCTATACGCATAAACTTGGGAAATTATTGCTGACGGCAAATAATGACTAATAATGAAAAAAAAATTAGTAAAATAGTTTTAGTTACGGAGATAAACGACTTATTAATTAAAATTTAAAAAAAAACGTTAATTCTCCAAAATAAATGTTTATTTAACTATTATAGTAACTGTTCGAAGTTATTTCCATGACTTTCAATACATAATTGAGCACGCCTAATCCAAGAGTTGCAGACAGCAGCTAATCCAGGTAAACAGCATGTAGTCGAATTTCCTCGGCGGCAGCAAATATCCGATTTCTTAATTCTTGTTCATTGTCAACTTTGGTTACATACACCAGAGATTTTAGGTGTCCCCAAAAAGTCAAGCGGAGTAAGGTCGGGTGATCGAGGAGGCCATCCAATTGGACCACCTCGGCCTATCCATCGTTCGGGGCACATTCGATCCAAATGCTGTCGCACTGGTCGTGTAAAATGTGGTGCAGCACCATCGTGAAAAAACCACAAATTCTGCCTAATGTGAAGAGGGACTTCTTCAAGGAGTACCGGCAAATTTTGTCGCAAGAATTGTAAATAAAGAGCACCAGTTAGATGATTATCCAAAATGAAAGGGCCAATAAGTATTCCGTTTACAATTCCAGCCCACACATTTACTGAAAATCGTTGTTGAAAGTTTGTTCGCCCAATGGCATGCGGATTTTCAACTGCCCAAAAATGCGTGTTGCAAAAATTGTGAATACCATTGCGTGTGAAAATTGCTTCATCCGTAGCTAAAATGTTCCTGGTAAAGTTTGGGTTTAACTGCTGCTGATGTAACAACCACTCGCAAAAGTTTACTCGAGGCGCATGATACCTTGGAAGTAAAGCTTGTACCCTTTGGACGTGAAATGGATAAAGTAATTCATGCCTTAAAATTCGCCAAACTGTGATGGTGATAATCCAAATTGCGTTGCAATTGTTCTAGTGCTTATGTCAGGATGCTCTTCGATGATATCTAAAATCAAATTCTCCAGATTTAAAATGCGCCTAGGTCTAATGGCTCCATCATGTTGCCCTGGCCTCGGCCGCAAATTTCAAGTTTCTCTACCCCGCTGAACCACACGCAAAAAGCTTCACGCGACGGATGATACTTATGAGGAAACCTTTGTGCATAAAGATTAGCTGCAGCCACACTGTTTTGTCTTGATTCCCCGTATGCCAGTAACATGTCCATTAATTCCTCATTTGAAAAATTATGCGGCATAATTTTAATAAAAAACGAAATACGACCACAACTGTATTAACTGATGGCAAAGTAGGTACTACTAAACATAATAAACATCATCCGGACTTGTTTACTTCTTAATTTGAAAACAAAATTCCACCTGATAAAGTTATTACATTTTTGTGAAAAAAAAAGAATTATCTCAGAAACTAAAAATATTTTACTTAAATTTTTTTTCACTATTAGTCATTATTTATCATTAGCAATAATTTCCCAAGTTTATGCGTATAGGTTAAGAAACACCCTGTATAAGATTACCATTCCAAGTAAGTTTTACTTTTATACTTTCTAATTATGGATATTATTTTTTTAATATTGCAGAATATATTGAAAGCAGAAATTGCTAGTGTACAATTACCAAAAGTTATTGAGGAAGAATTTATAATTTAAAAAAAAATCTGGAAATTTTATTTTTAATATATGCATAATATGCAATGTTCTTGATGAGCTTTTCATATTTTTGGAAAGTTGTCGTCTACATAATATCTCCTTAGTTAAACTTGCTGGACTAGGTCCTTAAGGGTTTTTTAAGTTTAATTAACACGACATTTCGGTTGGTAAGTATCTCCAACCGTTATCAAGTGTAAACTAGTTTACATTTGATAACGGTTGGAGATAAATAAATAAGACAATGCAAGTTCGACAAGATGTTCAGAAGGCTATCTATTTACCATCAGTTTCAGTTTAGTTTCATCAGTATTTCAGTTAATGTGTTTTTTAAACACATTAACTGAAATATTGTAAAGAGTTTAAGTCAATATCTAAAAAAAAAAATTGTCTAGCAATCTTGTAAGAAAATGACCGCTTAAAGGATTCAGTTCGATATCTGGGAATTTCAAGCGTTTTTCATCGAAGATTCAAGTACTAAAGGAAATTTTCCGATAAAGGTGTGGTGGGCTACGGTTTTTTTAAATTTTATAATAAAAACACAATGAATGCATTAATCTGCCGTTAGACATATTCAGCCATATCTTGAATCTATGTTGTGTCAAATATGATGTACCGAAACATATGACATTAAAATATAAACATTTATTTTAGATTTATTGCAACTAATGTTTAATTTGTTGTCCATTTGATTTAATGCGTCCTTTGCAATAAAAATTTTGGTTACAGGGTGTCTCACGTAGAAACTATGACGCCAATATTAATTTTTTAAGTGATTTCTTAGATAGTACGCGGATCTTATTATTTTTGTACAGTTTCCAATTTTAGAACCTACTCGATAATGGTTTGTATAACTGTCATATTAGTGGTCATTTCACGCATCATTTTTTAATAAAAAGCATTTATATGAGAAAGAATGAATTGAAATCTTAGAACATTGAAAGGCTAGAAGTAGCATGCCGTGGAACTATGGGCAGGTTTGTTTGCTTGCAACATCTCTGATGCAGTGATGCCAAATGCTTATAGAGAAATGGCAATAATCACTTTATAATATCATAAAAATTTTTAGTTGTTTCCGAAGGCTCAAAATAATACTACTGCTCCCTATATTTTTTATTTAATAAAATATCAAGCATTTTTTTTAAATAATTTTGATAAGATACACTATATCGAAGTCAATATATGTACTTTAAATAAATGAAAATAAAGTACGAAGAAACGAGAAAACGGTAAAGGCATCGCAACGCCGCTCGATCGCATTGTTGATGCCACGGATACGAGCACTCTCTACCAGTGACGTCGTCAACAAATATTTACCTGCTAAATTTTAATTAATTATTATAGAGTTTGAGTATAAGTAATATTACCATTTATGAGCTATTTATGTGTTTTTTTAACGGACTTCGTTAGAGGAAGGTCCTAATAAAAGGCAGCATTTTTGTCAAAGCATTTTTATGGAAATTAAATATTTTATTAATATAATATTATAGATTTCTTAATAAATCATGTTTTAAGACACAAATTTTTAACATTTCGAAAAATTTTATTGTTATTGTTATATTGGACAAAACTCAGTTTTACATCACTTATTTTATATCACATAATATATACTTCTATGGTGCTGACTTTTTCAAAGGGACAGTATTGCTTCAGCGGTAAGAGTTAAAACTACAAGGATGTTCAAATTGTGAAGGAGTTGCAGGTTTTCTATAGGTTATAAGATTTTTATTATGAGTATTTAGCCTGTACAATGGTTTTGAGACATTTAACAGTGACCTATATAATACCTAATACCAATTATTATATCATATTAATTTATACTAAAAAACAAGGATTACCTAAGAATAAAGACTATGTACAATAGATTAGATTAGATAGTTTATTAGTAGTAATATACAAACAAGTACTTTTACAAGTCAAATAAAATATGTAGTATGTTGGGCTTTCTGGAAAATCATATTATTATTTCTTAAGTATTTTCATAATGACTTGAGACATCTAATTCAATTTCTTTGGCGCAAATTTGTTTGTTGCAATCTTCGAATTTTAATTTTTTGTTCTTTATTTTTTTTTCCATAATTTGGTGACAAGTGATTTAGCTTTTGAAACGGTGGAATCATCAGTGCTTAGGTCCTCAGGATATCATTTTGATTTTACCCTAGAATAATATACATGAAAATATAGTATTACCAAAATTAAAAAGAAAAAATTTAAAAAAAATGCATATTATGATAATCCAATTTATTCCAATAATTGCATTTTAATTAAACAAATATAACAGAATAAAATACTATATCACTTTTAAATAAGATATATAGAATAGGATGATACATAGCATAAAACTAGTAGTCTATTTTGAGTGTATTTTTACCTTTTCCTTGGCAGAGTCAGGGAATGTGTAGCAGTTAAACAAAAACGGCTTGGATGAGAAATAGTAATTATTGACCTAGACCCCATGGTAACTATTAATCTCAGATGCAGTTATTGTTGATGATGAATGATCAGATCTGTAATTATACAAAATTTGGTGTATCAAGAATATTAATCTATTTTAATTATCCATACTTGTCTATATTAGATTCACTGTTTGTACTATATACCATTTTGGAAGCTAAAGAATTTTTTGCACTCTTCAGGAAAACTACCCCTGCAGCTTTGAAGGGTAAATCACTTGGTAAATTAACTGAATTATCGGCTGCTGTGTTTTTAACCAGTGCATCAGAAATCCTAGTAAAAAAATAGTTTTACACACATACCTAATTTAATAAGTATTAGATATAAATAAAGCTTATATGAGTAACACTAATACTTTTTGTAACGATTTTTTTATGCTAGAAAAATATATTTAAAAAAAATTACCTTTGAGGTAGAGCTGATTTTTTTAATAAAGTCTGGCTACTGATAATATTATCTTCCTTATATAAGAAATCACTTCTAAGGATGTGATCTGAACAAATATGTTCTTTTTAATTATGTTGATTTCCATTAATGAAATGCATTGTTCCCTTTGGGCATATATTAGGATTAGGCAATCTATAATAAGTATTTGATATTTAATCAAAAAGCAAAAAAAAATACAGTCATAAATTAATATGTGGTGCCAATTACTATATATATTATTGTAAGTTGCAATATGGTAAAACAGAAAAAAAATTATCGACCAAACTTTAAGGAAAGACAAAATTAACTTTATACATAGATATCAATATCTAAATAAATTCTTTAGGCAATAAAAAATTAGTAATTTCATCTATCTACCTAATGTCTATATTAAAAAAACATAACTATATATAGATAGGTACATGGGTATTATGCCTTCTTTCTCTCAAAACAACAACAAAAAACATAAAATCCTGTAATAAAACCAGGGACAAAATTCTAGTTTTATATTTTTTATCGCCTATTGATAGATGAATATGTTCAAAAAAATATTTAGATTTAAAAATATAAATATTTTGGTATTTTACGCACACTTTCGCATTCAAGTTTTTATTAGGTTTATATTTATAAGATCCCCTATTCTACGTTTATGATGATGGTAACCCTATGATGTGATGTTATGAAAGTATCGGTACTTACTTGTGAAAAGATCGGCTTGAATCACCTTTTATCATGATGAGGCACAAACGACACAAGTTTTTGCCATCCTAGCAAATTAAAAAAACACTAAAATGTGGCCTTTTTCCTTTTTAAACCAAAAATGAAAGAAAATACACGAATCCCGAAAATAAACAAAAAGCCGTTTGACAGATGACACTACGCGTATGGCTCAGGCGCTTAAGCTCCGGTGCTGTCGCTTCAAACTTTTTAGAAGCAGTTTTAGGGATAAGAATGTTAATAATTTTGTTTTTTTTTTGCTTAAGAATATTATATTTATTCTTAAAATAGGTTAATTGTGGTATTTATACTTTTTATTTTAAATCTTGCTATAAAATACAACACAAATAATTTAAATTAACGTTATAATGGTTGTTAAAATATAGCTAAAAATTTCCTCCGTTGGAAATTTGCGTCGACTTGACAACAGAGAATCGGCAAATATGTTAGTAAACAGAACACCCCTCTTGCCCCTGTGCACATGTTGGACTCAAACAAAGTTGTTGTTTACTAATTCTAGCCTTTCAATGTTCTAAGATTGAAATACTCATGATGATTGGTTTTGCAGACCAGGTGCGTACCCAACAAGAGCGCTACTTGGACCATCTACAGTTTGAACTTATCCCTGCTTTAGTTGTTTTATTCCCTGATCTACAAGAGGCTGACATATGATCTCTTCACTTTGCCATCGCCGTTCGACAATTTCTTGATACAACTTTTCCTAACAGATGGATTGTACGAAGAGGACCGATTGAGTGGCCACCAAGGTCACCGGATATGACCCAATTAGATTTTTTCTTATTTAAGCTTAAAGTTTATGTGAATAGACCGAGTAATGTTGATGAATTGAAGCAAAGAATTCGACAAGAAATTAGACTAACCGATCCGCAAGTGATTGAAAATGTTCAATTGGAAGTTATTTACCGACTTTAAAAATGCATTGAAGTAAATAAACAACAAATTGAACATCAGTTGCAATAAATATTATATAAATGTTAATTTTTTTATGTCGTATCTTTCATTAGTCTATTACGTCAAAAATTTGACAAACCGCTGACTTTAGGCATATGGTATGTTATACAAAAAGTATTCAGAATAAATCGTAGAATTGTAAAATGTAATGATATACAGGATGTTCTATTTTAAAAAAATCAATATTCACGCCACTAGTTTCTAGTTGAGGTCCTGTGTACGACAATGAACACCTGACTTTTAAATGAATTTGTTCCTTTCATCGTGAATGCACTGTATTTTAAATTTAGTTAGGACTATTGTAATTGGTCATTGTTAAAAAACTATATAATATATTGTTTTTTTTTTTCCTAGTCATGGTCATAACGGTTTGGTTAACAAATTGATTGGTTCTCTGCCACTACATCTTTCAAAGGATTGATCAAGAAGAGTTTAGTCTACATAATAAATATAAAGAATTTTTAGTTTTAAGAAAATTGCACTGTAATTTTATTACGTAATATATTTGATTTTATGCTGATCCCCTGTAATATGCCCTGTTTTCGTTTTAACTGAACTGATTTGGATAAGCGCTTCTGAAGTTACCATTGCGGCGTACCTGTTCCAACTTTTGCTTTTAAGTATTCGTCTTCGAGCTGTTGTTCTGGCTCTTTTAAAAATATCAAAGTCATTCAGCGTTGCATTTCTTTTAAATTTACTGAATAGTTCTTCTTAATCTTTATAGCCCTTTCTGTTTCAGGATTCCACCACCGTACTGCCTTTTAATATGGTTTGCTCTTATTCGCAGCATCTATAATACATTTAGTTAGATGCTCTACATTAATTTCTGTTAATGGTTCTAGGCCTTGTGAGTATTTTAGCCCGTCTGGTTTATTATTTTTCCATTTTACTGCTCAGTTTTTAGAGATAAGTGCTTTGTCAAGTTAAAAATATGGTCACTATTGTGTAAGTGGTCCTCTACTCTCAAGGTTAGTTTTACCAAGAGATAACCACTTACTATTGTGAAATATTTTGCCGAGAAGGGTATCATTATTATTATTAAAGAATTTTCGATATCTATATCTAATATATTAATGAATTCCCTGAGGATACTTTTTTGCAAAACGTCGGCAATTTCAAATAGCTAATCGGACTTAATAATGTCTTTGTTCCCAAAACCCAAACATCTATTATACAAGAAATAAAACTTAAAATATTCAAGAAATATGTTTTAAATAATACCTGATTAATTGAATACTCGACCTAAAAATTTAAATAAACTTACTTATAAGTGTAATTCTGCATATCCTCTAAATTCTTCGTGATCTGTTTCTGATAAGCGGACATCCTGACCACTTTAATAAACCAGTGCAGTTTCCAGATGTCCTGTTGGTCATTCTCCATACTAGGTTGCAAGAGACCCATGCCACCGTGGCGCCCCCACGAGGTGTGTTCCGGATAAATGTTATCCCTTATTATCGGATCTCTTTCCATGTTAATTAAACTGTGAATTAAACGATTTTTTTTTATTACGTCTTTAAAGGCCAACACGAATATTTACTAACCGGAACAAATGATCCTTGATCTTGTACTGAATATTCAAAAACTCCCGTTCGGGAGTCCTGTTTTGCTCGATGTCATACATCAGCTTGATCCCGGTGTTCATGATATATCGGAGCCTATTGACCTACAAATTGGTTTTATTTATGTCACAAGTGTGTAAAACTATCATTTTTTTTATGAATGGAAATTTGATTGGAATAAATGCGTGGTTCTTCCAAAGTCAAAAACATAATGGAGGAGACCGTGTAAGTTTTTTAGCGGCATATAAATACGCTTTAAAGAACCCAACTTTTTCCCTATTTAGTCTAAGCTATATCCCCAACAGGTACCGAGATCCCTATGCCCTATCCTTTAGTGAAAATATTTTAGAGCGTACATTCTCCATCACCTACCATTTGAATTTCTTCTACGGTCAGTTCTGTGTCCAGTTTTATTAGCATATCGTGCACTGGATACAAAGGTTTTCCAGTCGACTCGTTGTAACCTAAACCGCACAAAATGGCCGCCACTAGGGATTTATCGGGTGTCAGTTTCGGTTCCATCACTGGTGAGAATATGGCGGCCATCAGCATGGGAAAACCAGGCAAGTTTGGCATCAAAGTGGTCTGTCTCAGTTTCAGTTTGTTACCCGGGGTTTGGTTTATGTTGCCCGCTACTAATAATCTGAAACAAGATTGATTTTTGAAGAAGGATTTTATACGAGTTTTTAAGTATGTACTGAAGATTTGTTCAGAAATAAGAGCCCTTCCACCTAAAAGCGTTCAAATAGCATAAGTACTTATAAATTGGTTTGATAAAATAATCAAAAAGAATAATTTTATAATAGAATTAAATATTGCACACTATTTTAATTAAAAAAAAACTATTCCGAGCAGATTGCTCCTTAAATATTGCCTTGTGATTACTTTTACGTAGTATTCTTAGTTTATTGTATTTTCCAGAGAAATATTTAAACTGGCCTGACATCGATCTGTTTTAATAGTTTTAAGCAAAGAATATAATTAATTTTCATATTCAAAATAAGTTTATTAATAATATTCAATTTAATTTTAATATGGTTTTAATGGAAATTAATTAAATTATACACGGTATTAATACTTATCCTGCACAGGTCGCTTAAATTAATGCCAAAATAGAGAAAGCTTTGAAGTCTCTTTATAAATATTTATTTACATTACTCGCACAATTAATTGTTGCACAATTTAATAGAGCACATCTACTTCCCTTATCAGTGTAAAATATCTATAGGCAAATCTTTACCTCTGCTTTAGACGATTTTCGACGGTTTTTTTTTAATTAGTCAATACAATAATTCTTCATAAATTTTATATTCATATTAGGTAGACCATATTATATTCCCATATTCCAACCTGGGTAGCACCAAGCCCTTAGTTAATCTAATATTGAAGCCCATTGTTGAATATGCTCTGTAAATGCAAGATTTTAATCTGTTACAACTCCCAGGTCTTTCTCACTATTGGACTCTTCAAACATTACACTGCGCATGTTACAGACATAGTACGACATTTTTTGCTATTGAAGTTAAATAAAGTATAATATATAACTTTAAAAAAGCTAATTTCGATAACATAAATCAATCCTTATCAGAAATCAATTGGAGTCAATGTTTAACGGGCGCTCACGTAGATGTCCTGGTGGACCAGTTTTATCACAAAATAGAACTAATTATAGAAAAATTAGTTCCGGTGCGTAGAGTTAAAGGCAACTTTCCTATCTATTTTCGTTTCGAAACAATCGCAGTAATAAAAGAAAAAATCAAACTCCATAAAAAATATAAAATATACAGTGATCGAGCTTCATACGATCGATTTTGTGAGCTTAGAACCCTATCTAAACAAATGATAAAAAATGACTATAAAGAGTATATAAATAGCATAGAATCCAACATTTTGGAAAATACAAAGAAATTTTGGGGTTTTGTTGGCAATAAGAGAAAAAACAATGTGTCTATTCCACACGCCGTAAAATTAGGTAATATTTCTGCAAAAGGTGGCAGGGATGTAAGCAATTTGTTTGCTCAATCTTTTAAGAGTGTTTATAATACATCAAATCCAGTTGTTTTTAATAAAAGTAATATTAAAATATACGAAATTTCAGAAAATAAAATCCTTGAGATATGTAAAAATTTAGATGTAAATAAAAGTCCTGGGCCAGATAATATTCCACCTATCTTGGTAAGGAACTGCGCAAATAGCTTGGTCAAGCCACTAGGCATTATATTCAATAAGTCGTTAAGATCAGGAGTCTTTCCTCAAAAATGGAAATTAAGCGAAATTTCACCAATTTTTAAAAATGGTGATAGGGAAGACGTGACAAACTATCGGCCCATTAGCAAGTTATGCATTTTTGGCAAAATCCTGGAAAAAAATATGTACGACACAATTTTTCCGAGTGTAAAACATAGAATTATTCAAGAAGAGCATGGTTTTTACCCTAAAAGATCTCTTGAAACAAATCTACTATGCTTTTCAGAATTTGTCACTAAAACAATAGATAACAAAGGTCAAGTGGATGTGATATATACCGACTTCAGTAAAGCATTCGACAAAATTGATCCTGAAATATTAATACAAAGGCTTGAAGAAGTCGATGTTGATCCTGCAATAATTAGATTATCCTGTTCCTATAATACAGTAACTATTGATGGCCATAAATCCGAGTGGTTTGACATAACATCAGGTGTACCGCAAGGCAGTCACCTGGGTCCGTTGTTTTTTATAATATATATAAATTCAATAAAAAATGTTTTAAACACTGTAAAATATTACTTTTTGCAGATGATTTGAAAATCTACTTAAAAATCGTGACCATGGATGACTGCCTCAAAATCCAACAAGACCTTTTGCGCCTTGAACAATACTGTCGGAAAAATCGTCTCTTTCTAAATTCTGCAAAGTGCTTTTGTATTTCTTTTACAAAAAATATTACCAAAATAATATCGCCTTACTCTATAAATAGCAGTAATCTGAAACGAGTTGTACAGATTAGAGATCTGGGAGTAATCCTGGATGAAAAATGGACTTTTAAATCTCACATTGAGCGAGTGATATGCGAGTCCAATAAGATGGCTGGTTTCATAAAAAGAAATTCAACGGATTTTAAAAACCCAAATTCAATTATCTCCTTATATAATGCTTTTGTCCTCAGTAAACTTCTTTTGCCTCAGTAATATGGAATCCGAAGTACAATGTAGACATTACGCGCCTAGAGCGGGTACAAAATAGGTTTCTAAAATATCTAGGATTTAAGACCAATATGCCAATATACAACCATAATTATACCATTATACGAGCCAAATTTAAATTTTTAACTCTTGAATACAGAAGAAATATCACAGATCTTTTTACGCTTTATAAAATAGTAAATTGTCACGTCGATTTACATTATCTTCTATCTCACATTAATATACGGATACCAAGGCAAAATGCAAGAAACCGAGACTTGTTTGCAGCTGATTTTTATCGAACCAACGTAGGACAGAACTCTCCACTTTCTAGAATTCAAAATGTTTTTAATTTTTACAACAATTTTCGGAATTCGGATATTTTTGGAACGCCGATAGGATCCTACAAACGCCAATTAAAAACCTATTTTTTAAAAAAGATAAAATAATTTTATTTTTGTTTATTTAATTCAGAACTTGTAACAGTTTACGCTCTATTTAATCTCATTAGTGTATTCATCTAAATTTCCCTTTTCTTTTTGATTGTATCTACACACGTAACATGTAAATTTAAGACAATGTTTGGTAAACCTATCATAAGTTTGTTATATATACACAGTGGATGCTTTTTTGGTACTTGTGTACTGTTCGCAACCTGAACTTGTAATAAATAAATAAATAAATAAATAAATACATTTTCTTCACACCATTCTATAAAATTATTAAAATTTCTCTGTAAAAAGGCAGTCTTCCTAAGAACCAGTTTCCCTATATATCTTAAAATCATCTGCAAGTATGTCATCTGCAATCATCAAAGTATGCTTTTATTGTATGATCACCACAAGCAGAACCAATATAAATCTAATAGAAAAGATAACTCGGTCATGCAAGTAAGTAAGATCGACCTGTTTGCTGGCAGCAATACCAACAAAATTAAAGAATTTTACTTTCTCTCACATGTTTTTAAATATGGTGGTTATATAATGTCTTAATATTAAGTTTGCTATGCATACATATTTGTCGTTATTTTTGTTTTTTATTAATTTTAATTTATATTTTTGTTACTTCCTTCCTCTTACATATCATTTAGTTATGTATGTCAAGTTATTGTGTTTGTTTGAAACATTAGATAAATAAATATCTTTCCTAAGAGCGCATTTACTCATTTGAATTAAGCGAGTAACTTTGTTCACGCCGCAATACAGTAAATGTTTGAATTTGGCGGATGAACTTAAAAACCTAACGGCCAGGTCATTTAAATTACAATTTCACATGAACCAATCTTTAGCCACAAAATTTCTGTCTATTGGTATGACTTTGGAGTGGGAACCTGGTGACACTACGCACCTTGCGTACCTACTACTAAAAGAATTATCCTTTTTCCACCTAAATTAATTAGGCCCATTATTTTTTATTGTTAATCAATTATTGCGGAGACGCGTGTGATAATTAAAAGTTGCCAAGCTGAGCAGGGACCCCTGAAGATCCAGACGTGTAGTATACTGGGTAAATACTATTTTGACATAGTCACATTGCGAGTACAGTTGATTTATATTTTGTTTAACAATAATTACTTACATAATTCATTATTTGTTGCCGTTAAACTATTAAATACACCCCTTATAAAATTATTAATCTACCAAGTAAAAAATTCCCTTAAACATTTTCATTCAAAGTTAAAAAGAGAAATTGCTAAAAATGATACTAATTTCGACCTAGAGTAAAGATGTCAACTTATATGTTAAAATTAAAAAGTTTCATTTACCTAGAGTGTAAACTGCCCGGCTCCGTATCCAACATAACGGCATTGACGGAATTTCCCTCGATGTCCACACTGGGGGGACATCCTCTGATGGTACACCCGAAAAGTTTCGTTTCCAACGGATTAAACGGTCCTCGTAACGGCACCCGGATACAATCGCGTCCGGATATATCCGGCGAATCGAAGTCCGTGTAACTGACGATCTGGTCGACGGTCATGAGCATCTCCTCTTCCGGCGGATTGTTTGACTGTTGTATTTGAAGGCGCAAGTCGTGGTTTTGCTACGAAGGAATTTTAAGAAACGTGAATAAAGTAAAATGTTGCAGGTTTTTTAAATTAACAGGGACAACATGATGCAAGATGAGTCAAACGTAAGTAGCAGAAAAAAATGTTGTTTCGTCAAAACCTTCTCAATATGGTGGATACGTGAATATGGTAAAATAGAGTTGTCTTTCAATGGTTTTACGTCTTTAACACTTTTTTACCGATATCCTTTAAAAAAAATCTTAAAGACTTTATGGCAATATTAAGGAAAAAGTCCATTCTGAAGTGAAGTCAATGTAAAATAGAAAAGTTTAGTACGGGAAGCCTTTTCTCCACAAATAAAATGTCAATTGATAAATAAATCCATTTCGACAAGCGTTCTTGCCATCATCAAACTCTAAAATGTATTACAAACAGTTCAAAAACATTTACGAGCATTTTTTTGCGTAAATCTTTGACATTTACGCAAAACGACTGGAAACCATTACAAATTGGTTTCTAGTCAAAAACAGATTAATATAAAGAAAGAAAAACATATATATAAAGATATAAAGAAAAACAGATTAAGATATTAACCCTATAGGACGGGTATGTGCCTTCTTTATATAAGATATATTCTGCGATGGTAAACTCTCTTAGAAGAATAGCAAACATTTACGATGATACTTATGTTATTGATGATACTCTTAAGGTGAAACATGTCACCATTTGACTAAAATTTTAATTAAAATTTACTGTGATACTGTGAATTTTGTGTTTTTGCTTTGTTTAATGTTATAACTTAAACAATCAGTATCTTTGTGAATTATGGATGATTTTTTGAATTAATCAGAATGAGTTTTTTAATCTTTTTTATAAATCATTTAAATTATCGGCAAATAATAAACATGATGTTTTTTTAATAACCTGCTAATGTTGTCAATAAATAATATAGGAATAAACGCCTTTGATTTGTATCCTCTTATATTGACTGCAAGCTCTCTGTTAAAAAAATATGTTTTTCAAAAGATCAAATTATTGTGGATCCAAACCAATCTAATAAATATTCAAAAAGACAATTTATCAAAAGCTTTATGAAAGTCTATAGATATATGAAATCCATTAGTTGTCCAAAATTTAAGGTGCCAGATATGGCTTGGGCAGCAGTTGACAAATTACTAATTGTTGACCTGGGCTTAGAAAATCCAAGGTGATGAATAGAAATGCTATTTTTCATCTTGCTATAAGTGATTCTTGTTAATATTAGCTTAAATACTTTAACAGGAGTTGATCCGTGATTTTCCAGCTGAAAAATCGAGAGGCAAAAACCTGTGGATGTCAGTTTTGGAAAAGGGAATTCTTGACTATAAAAATTGTCAAAATTGCCTTTTTTATGAAAGTAAGGGTTAAGTTCAAATGCGCCGCTGGTAACTCCCCTGATTTAGAAAATAAAATTATTTAAAAAAAAAAATGTATTAGGGCTATATTCAAAATCAAGCAATGCAAAACTTGTAGTTACTTTCTGTTTTGTAGTTTATCTCTGACTGAATTTTGACTTCGGCAAGTATGTATATATCAGATACATTTATGTTTCTTTACAACAACAAAGATCTGTTTGATGAAACTATCTCAAAGCATGGATCCAAGTTGAAGTAAATTAGATTTAATTCCTGTTAAGTGTAATTTTGCCTATTTTCAAAAAAATGGCCCCACATGGTGAAAAACATTTTCAATAGTTTTCCTTTAAATGTACGAAGAGTCACACTTTAAGCCAGAGCTAAAACCGTGGTACGAAAATATCTAATATCAAAGGTATTTCAATAAGATCTAATAGTTTACCATATTTTATGTGTGTAGGTTAGTTGCAACCAAATGTAACAATGTTCAGTGTGTTCCATTTTGATTGTAATTCAGGGTAAAACTATATTAATTATATAAAGTTTTCGGCGAAAAAAAAGGTATTTTACTAAGAAAAATTCACAGATAAACTTAGGTATTTTACAACGATACTAACTCAGGCGGCATAACCATTCCACTACTCTTAGATATAGTTTGTATAGGGTTACCTACGTATATCCTCATTCAAATTATCCCCACTAAGTCAATCGTGTTCTGTTAAAAATAAAAGCTAAATTTAATAATTAAAATCTCCGCATGGAAAGAAATATTGTCTTTGTATATGCATCTACTGAAATAATTCTAATACAATACAACCACTAAAAATTAGTGCGATAGTTTCCTTACCTTGGACAAAAAACTAGGAGAACAAGGATCAGCATATCCCTGATCCAACAAGTATCTGTTGATCGAGCGATCTTTTTGCACCGATCTGTACAACTCCAGTTCTACCACCTCATTTACCACCGAATATATCTGAAATGGAGATGAACCAAATTTACAATACAAATCATAATGAAATAATAATGTTAATAATACACTTAATTTTAATGTAAGTCCTGGAACCTGGTCTTTGTATACCATATAATCTTTAATCAAATTATTTATTTAGCAACCTATTACAGCACCGTTTCGGGTAAAAATATAAGATAAATTAATAATTGGCAGTGTTTCTAAAATGAATATAAATGTGTTAAATTTCAATATTTTTCATAGATCATTTTGATGTGTGTATGAAACAACCCATTGAATATTAAAACACATTTAATTAAAAAAATTAAAGTGCAATTACCCCCAATAATATTTTTTTACAACAAGCTCACCTTTCTCATAAGGAAAAAAAGGATTATTATATTTTTTTGCTTATTTATACAATCGTATACTTCAGAAAAAAAAACGTAAAACATAATATTTTTGTATACACCTTACCTCAATATATAAAACAACGTTGTCAGTCCATTGTTTAAACAGCCTGTTAATATTTTCTGGCCATATCCCTAACGGGTTATGTCTATAAGCCGGTTTAATTCCGTACATGACGCATTCAAAAGCGAGCGGAACCGTGTAGCATTGCGGTCTTTGAGGGATGTAGTACAGTTCGTCTCGCGTTACTTCTTGTAGATTTCCGTAATCGATAAAAATTATCTAAAAGGTTTTAAAAAATGTTTAGTATTCAATAGATAAACATAGATAGAATTATATGAAAACACTAAGTATTGGGCCAGATGGAATACCATGTTACTTTTTAAAGAAATGTGTTTACACTTTGGCTATTCCTCTAGCAATGATTTTTAACAAATCAATGGAATCAGGATTTTTTCCAGATTTCTGGAAGGTGAGCAATATAAAACCCATATTTAAATCAGGGAATAGATCGGCTATTGATAATTATAGAGGAGTCTGCATTCAGAGTGAAATACCTAAACTGTTTGACTCCCTTGTTGCTAAAAAACTGTACAGTGATTGTCGTGGTATACTTAATAGTGAGCAACATGGTTTCATAAAAAATAGATCTACCAATACAAATCTTTTAATGTACATAAATTTTATTTTAAGCAATATGGAGCAAGGGTGTCAAGTCGACTCTGTTTATACTGACTTTTCCAAGGCCTTTGATAGAGTGGACCATAATTTCTTGGTTGCAAAGTTAAGGGCCTTGGGAATTAGCGGTAGGGTAGCTGATTGGTTAAATAGTTTTCTAACTGATAGAATGCAGAGAGTCAAATATGGTAGTTCGGTGTCTAGACCTATAATTGTTTCATCAGGGGTACCTCAAGGGTCACACTGCGGTCCCCTCCTGTTCAATTTGTTCCTATTAGATTTACCTCAAAATATAAAAAATAGCTTGGTACTAATGTTTGCAGATGATGTAAAGATATTTCGGCCTATTAGAACAATGACTGATGTTAAGCTTCTTCAGGAAGACATTGATAATTTTTATGGCTGGTGTCAAGCAAATCATATGGACCTTAACGTAAAAAAATGCTATCAAATATCATTTTCAAGAGTAAAAAGTCCTATTTCTTACAATTATTCCATCAACCATACTAACTTAAAGGTTACCGATGAAATGAAGGATCTTGGTGTTGTATTGGACAGCAAATTATCATTTGATATTCATATATCGGGTATTATCTCTCTGGCTCATAGAATGTTAGGTTTCATCATACGGTCTAGTAAGGACTTTTCAATTTTTACGATAAAGAAACTATATTGCTCGCTAGTTAGAAGTGTTCTGGAGTATTGCTCACCTATCTGGAACCCTTGTTATGTAACACATGTAACTGCAATTGAGCGAGTGCAGAATAAGTTTCTTCGTTATATTGGTTACAGGTGTGGTTATATCAGAGATGATTATTCTTATAGTGAATTAAGATCACTACTTAATATTGATACTTTGGAAGGGAGGAGACTAAATCTTGAAATTCGTTTACTTCACAAGATTATTAATGGTGTAATTGATTGTCCAGATCTTTTAAATCTAGTATGTCTGAATGTACCTATAAGAAGGAATCGGCATACTAATGTTTTTTATGTTCCTTACCAATCTACAAATTATGGCAAAAATAACCCTATTACAAGAATGTTAAATAATGCAAACACTATGCAACAATCTGTAGATTTTTTTGGTTTTTTGGAACTTCAGAGGCAAGATTTAGAGGATCTTTAAGGCATATATTGTGATATATACTTTCATTTTTTTTTTGTATGGCAATGTATATCTATACTGTATTTAGTAATTAGTTCTATTTATTGTAAAATGGCAAGTCTGTAAATAAATAACTATTTGACTCAAGGAAGTTTAAAGTTAAAGAAAATGAAATGCGGTTTTGATGGCTCAGTATATGAATAATAAAAAAAGTAAATAAATATATATTTGTTTACCAAAATACATGTTATAATACAAATTCAAAGGTCTGCAAAAAAAAAATAAAATGTGTGATAATAAAAATATTGTCATAAACAAAATGATTCTTATTTAACTATAATAAGTTCAAAATCGGGCAAATATGTGGATAATCATAAAAGATTTTCTTGTCTGTATCAAATTCCCCATTAAAATTTAGTTCTAAAAATTCTCACCTGGTTTATTCGGCCAGCGGTCGCGGTAACTCTGCACCGATAAAACCGCCCATCATCTTTATACCTCGCCGCGTAAATTTTACCGATTTTTAGCTCCTCGTCGACTTTAATCAATTCCTGTCCATTGAGGGCTTCCTCTATTTGCTGCAGCAGTTCGTTGGTCTTCTCGTCCGGGTTTTGGGCCCAGAAATGACCGGCGTCAATGTGCTGCAAAGGAAAACTCATGAAAAAGGAATTTTAGGTATTTGGCTTATTATTATTTAGACACATTTAATTTAATTTAATAAAAAACAGACAAGTCTCAATGACAACAGAGCACATTCAACGAAGATAGAGCGTCAATACACATTGTATTTCCTTTGTAACTTGTTGTAATGTCTTGAAACAAATCTACGAGCAATTTACGGCCGATGTCTATTTAAGATTCTACTGATACAGCTAATATTATACTGATAAATCTGATGCTGCTGCCCGACAGTATATTCCTGTGAAGAAATCAGTAAGTACGAGGCAAGAGATTGTCAATGGCGTTTGATTTATTTCCTCCATCGGACAGCCCACACCATTATTAATCTATTGGGAGAACGCGTTGCACTGGTCTGAGGGTTTTTCTACTTTTGCGCATATTGTCTTTCTCATTGAGTTTTATGATTTTAAACTTTGGGCTGCTGTATCTGTGGCAGACTTTGAATTTGGAGATAAATAATAGCTTCAGCTCCGCTATGACGATGATGGTTCAATTTTATCACGTTATACAAAGACCTTACTTATTTTAAATTTTAAGTTGTTGTGGAAGAAAATCTATATTTCCTTGTAGAGTCTTTCTTTTCAATTATTTTTCTAAAGGCATCTGAGTGCTTGATTTATTACACAACGAATTAATGTCATCGTCTTCTCTCTGACAGGACGTCGCCTTACGTTTTTCCAAAATGCAATAATAAATTCGTTGACCTATGCCTGATACTTTACATACTTGCAACCATCTTTTGGTAAATATTGCACTTTTTTATTTGGAGCTTATCATGAATGTTTAGACCAGTCGGCGTCATTTATTTTCTTTCATATTGCCATTACTTCAGACCTAAAGAAAATTGAGCTTTTCCTTTTTATAACTATATCAACATTCTATTTCTAAGTCTGGATCATCTAAAAATTATATTTTTCTGGTATTGTTTACAGGATTATCAAGAAAATAACTTCCTTACTATTAATACTATTACTATTAATACCTATTAATACAAGAAAGGGACTGATTCTAAGGATAGAGCAACCCTGTAATATTTGGAGAAATTTGGAATTTTATATGCCATTTGACTCAGTTCACACAAAATTGTATCAAAGTCCAATTAAATAATTGTTATATAGAGGAGACCATTTTGAATAATTGTTGTAAACTTAAGGGATCACATTAATCTATACCATGCTTTTCTTTGAAGTCCCCCCCCATTTATTTTTTGAACGGGTCAAAAAAATTTTTTGAAACTTGGCATAAGTAAATTGGTCTATAAATACTATTTTTCACTGTAAACTAGGTAGTTGTAAATTCCAAGATGGCGGCTGGGCGACATCTTGAGAAAAAATTTTAAATAGGTCGTGTAGTACCTCATTTTAAAGGTCTCAATGAGTACATTATAACCCTGATATATTAGACCCATATCTTAACTCGTTTCAAAATGGCGGCCTAATAAAAAAGTATTTTTTTAAATTTTAATGTTTTACATTTTTATGATTTTTGAATAGGTAAAAATCAGTGTACGAAAATAAATGCGTCACTATTTTATTTTGACACAAAAACGACAGTTCTAAATGTCAAAATAACACATAAGCGCCATCTTGAATAAATGCATTAAATAGAAATCTTGTGTTACCTCATTTAAAAGGTTTTATTGAGTACTTTTAATATTTATTACATGGACTCGGTGGACTCCGTTTTGACCTGTCTAAAAGTAACAGCCAAAAAAATACACTGTTGCGATTTTATTAACGTTTTTAATAATAATATACAAATAATTTATAATTTTTGAATTTTGGATTTAAACATTAACTTTTTTGTTTCTAAAGACTTACTGAACCGCCCTCGTATGTCACATTTCATGTTAAAGGTTATTGAACATTATTTAGACATTCCAAAAACCAAATAGCTATTAAAAAAACTCGAAAAAAAATTTTAAGATATTTTTCCTTAACCGGTAAATTACTCTTGTATCGGTCATTGTTAGATATTGTTTAGTGTGTTTGGCAGTTTGAATTTATTGTTTTTTTTCAAAATGGTTAATTCTCGTCCATTGGAGGAAAAAGTAGAAGCAATTTTTATTTATGGAGCAACGCGTAATTTTCATGAGACTGAAAGGGTTTTCAACGAACGTTTTCCTGATCGTCCTATTTGCCGTAAATATTTAAGGGAACTTGTAAATAAATTTACAACTACTGGTACTGTCCAGGATAAAAAACGCCCAGGCCATATGTCTATTTCAGAAGAAAAGCAAGTCCAAATAATTGGGGAAATAATAGAAAATCCCCAACATTCTACTCCAACTGTTGCTGATATCTGTGAAGTTTCAACTTCGACGGCATGGAGAGTTTAAAAAAAAAATAAGTTTCACCCATACAAGATCCAAATGGTCCATCAACTGACTGAAGATGATCCTGACCGGGTGTAATTCTGTGAAATTATGGCAGAGAGACTAGAAAGGCAACCTACGTACGTGCGCAACATTTGTTTTAGCGACGAATGTACTTATGGTAATGTCCACAGACAAAATTGTCGATATTGGAGTGATACCAATCCACACATTTTTCGTGAAACCCGATCTCAGTATCCGCAAAAAATCAATGTATGGGCAGGAATATTAGGGAATCATATCGTAGGGCCGCTGTTTTTAGAAGAAAATTTAACAGGTGAATTGTACTTAAATATGCTGGAAAATGCTATCGATCCTCTCATAACAGAAATTGTTGAGGCTAATGTACATGAATTTGATATGGAAATTACATTTCAACAAGATGGTGCTCCTCCGCATTTTGCCAGGAATGTGAGAAATTATTTAAATGATAATTATTTTGGTCGTTGGATAGGTCTTCGGGGTCCTATTGAATGGCCAGCTCGGTCACCAGATTTAACGCCGCTAGACTTTTTTTTGTGGGGATACCTAAAGCAACAGGTATACGAAACAGAACCTGCCTCAATTTTTGAGCTACGACAAAGAATCACTAACATTTGTCAAAATATTGAGGCAGATGTATTTGAAAATGTTCGACGTGAATTTTCAGATAGGTTATTTATGTGTCAAGAGGTACAACGAAATCATTTCCAGCCTCTTTTAAATTAAATATTGTTTTTCTTTTGATAAATTGTTTATTTGCTAATTGTAAATTAGTATTTCATTGTATTCTATTAAAAACGTTAATAAAATCGCAACAGTGTTTTTTTTTGGCTGTTACTGTTAGACAGGTCATTGAGACCTTTAAAATGAGGTACCACACGACCCCCCTTTCTATTTAAAATTTTTTCTCAAGATGTCGCCCAGCCGCCATCTTGGAATTTACAACTACCTAGTTTACAGTGAAAAATAGTATCTATAGACCAATTTACTTATGCCAAGTTTCAAAAAATTTTTTTGACCCGTTCAAAAAATAAATGGGGGGGGGACTTCAAAGAAAAGCACTGTATATAGATATTCTAGTTTTAATGAAGTTATTTACAAACTTAGTTAATAAAGAGTAATTTTTAAAATAAAATTCGAAATTAAATTAACTGTAATTACCGTTTACATGTTTCACCACTCAAATTAACAATAATGGAAACGGTTTATATTTTTTTACACCCTGTATTTCAAAAATGCAGCGTTTCTCGATAAATGTTTGTAAAGAAAACTAAGGCTTATTCTGAACCAAGGAGACTGGTTATAACGAGACTGATCTCAGCTCTTCCCAAATGAGGTGACGCGTACGCAAAATTGAACGATAACTGATTGGAGGAGTGTACCTCGCTCTGATTGGCTATTTTGCAGTATTCTATCCTTGTAGTTAATATTACTGTTTCGCAAATAGTAACACCATGAAATGTGTGGTGGGTGGAGCCAATCAGAGTGAGGTGCACTTCTGACCAACAGCGCTGATATGGCTAATTTTTGAAACTAGTTGTTACATTTTAAAATTGCTAAAACTTATATTTTTTATAAAAATAATTGCATACTATTAGACTTTAGAATGTAAAGATTCAATAAAAATTACAAATTACTACTAGTAACGCCCTTTCGAGTAACCGAGATAGTTAAGATAAAATCCAGTTCTTGTCTGTTCCTTGTTACAGTTTTCTTCTTCTGGTGTCATATTCTGAATACTGTACTACATCTTTCCTTGTTTTGATATAACCACCATGCATGCGGTTTATTGACAGTTGTGATTAGTGACAGGCCTAAAGTAGTATTGATTGTGGAATTTTTATTTACCAACCTGGCAAAAGTAAATTTTAAGATTATTTTTTTTTTTAAACAATTTTGTTGCTATTTAGAAAAAGTGTAGGGTAATTTTGGATTAATCGCACCTCTAAATCTTCCCTTTTAGTGCGTGAACAAGTGCGTTAGTCAAACAGTTTTCTTTTCGAATTATTCCGTATAGGGGCTCTATCTGACTATATGAGGTAAAAGTAAAATTAATTGGGGCTTAGTGCAAGTTATTTAGTATTTGATTTTACTGGCTTTTTGATGGCGATTTAAAAGCCTAAAGACTCTTCACATGCCCATATTA
Source organism: Anthonomus grandis grandis (assembly GCF_022605725.1). NCBI lineage: Eukaryota > Metazoa > Arthropoda > Insecta > Coleoptera > Curculionidae > Anthonomus > Anthonomus grandis. The sequence goes on from NC_065552.1 coordinate 6,769,390, forward strand.
CATCGGCAAAAATTATAGCACTACTAATTGGCAACGTGGTTTTTAAGGAAAACTCTCTAATATAAGGGTAAGCAGATCTTTTGATACATTTCACATGTTTTGTACCTAATTTCGTATATGAGTTTTGAAAAGTTTCTCAAGGCTAAACTTTGTACCTATTTTTCTAAAAAGGGTCCGTTGCTTTAGAGTTTTTCTGGTATGGGACAATTTTGGAGGAACTAATTTGTCTGTGAAACTTGGTTCTATGGGGTCCCCCTTAAATTTTGCATCCTAATGTGGATTTCGCTGTAGCAGACATCCACTCTGGCTTGCTACTAGAGTGTAGGTGGACTGAGGTCGAAGAGGTGAAACTTGGAAACCTGCAGTTGTTTCCTTGTTGGTGTTTTGGTGTCTTTGGAGTCTGGAATTTTGGCTGCTGTGTGCTAAGAGTTAAGTACCTTGATATGAATACCTGTTATTTTTACAACTTGAAGAACATATATTTAACGAGTCATCGGAGAGTTGAATTTTGTGGCGTATTATTTAAAATTGTATTTATTTCCTTTTTTTTCCAACTGTTTTATAGCACTAATATCTTGCGATTCCACACCTCACATTGTTTCGATATCTTATCATTGAAAACCTTTTAGTATTATTGATAATTACCTACATATTGATTATTTGCATTTATGAATTTATTGATTTGTATCACCTAATATATTATGACTATTTGTAACAAGTAACTCCTGTACGTAGTACTACGAGTATATGTTTTAGTTTTGCATTGGTATACACAGTTTCAGTTATCCTTTAAGTTTATTTTTCTTATTTTCCTAAATATGCATATAGTAATTGGAAATATTTAGTAGTTTATATGACATATTTTGGAAAAGCTTTATAGGTTTTGTTTTTTTTAAGCAGGAACACTGTCCGTGGTGGGATATACCGTGCTACTTAAAATTTTTAGTATTTAATTTTAAGAAGTTCTCTCTTTAAAAGTATTTTTATAACTTAACAGCCTGATAGATTGGTTCTCCGGCTCTGTATATTTTTCTCTTTATTTTACTTAAAGATTTTAACTAGCCAGACTTTGGTTTCTTCTTTCTCTTATAAGTTATGAGTTTTGTCATCAAACAACTGTTATAGTCTTTTTAATCTCACTTGAATGACGATAAAAACGATGAAAGCGTGCCGACGAAAAGACCGATAGACCGAGGCCAGTTTTAAACCTACTTCTTTTCCCAGAATTATCTTAAGATGACGGTACACTGGCAGCATACTATACCGCGGCGGATTTGCAAAGAGACCGCCCGATGCAGGTCTGCGTCGGCATCGGCCCTCAATAGCAGATCAATGCCCATGCCGCAGCAAAAAAATTGCATTTATTTTAATTGGATTATTTTAAAGCATTGGCGTAGTATTAAGTTATATCGTAAATTAAATAAACTTAATAATATATTTAGATGAAACAGGGTTTTACGCATGACCTAATTAAATACCGTTGGGTTGATAATTCCACGTATTGTGTTTTGAATGCGCCATGCTCAATAGGCAAACGAGTCATTATATTTCATGCGGAAAGTACAGAAGGATTTGTTAAAAACGCGTTACTCTTGTCTGCCTAAAATATTTTTCAATCTTCAGCTGATTCCCTTCAAGATATGACTGCGGCATTATTTGAAAAATGGTTTTCTAATCAGCAAAATTATCTAACATTTATCCAAATTCAGTAATTGTTATGGCTAATGCATCTAACCATTCAAGAATGCTAAATAAAATACCAAATACTAGTTTCAAAAAACAATATACATATCATAACTTTTATGAAAAATTAAGGATATTTCCGTTGACGACAAAATCCTATTCAAAAAGGGATTACTTTCATTAAGATACAAAAAAAAACTACATTCATGTAACTGGAGAACCGCAGCATATTTTTGCACTGATCTGTGTGGATATTGGACAACTGCATCGCTAACCCGGTCAATATTTTGATTAGTGCGCACATTTCGTACGATTCCAGAAGGATGAATAGTTTCAATACCTTTCTTCAAATTTATCTATCCAAGATTTGATGAGATTCACAGACGTTGTGAAGAGCATTACCAGCACCCAACCGACGTAAAACTGCGATGTAGGAATGATTTAATTTATAAAAGCTATGGACATAAAACGCACGTTGTTGGGTATCAAATCGATTCATTATTGCATCTGTCAATTCCGACAATAAATTTCGGATTGCTTGATCCATTGCGAAAAAGTAGGCAATTTAATATAAAAAGGTATTGTATAATAGGTGAATTTTTAAACCACATTGTATTTTAAATTAAACCTTATGTCCCTAACTTAAAACATTGTATAACGTTTAAACAACTCATGTAAGCTTTACAATAATACATTTTAATAGTATCAATTCTAAATCTGTTCAAAACCAAAAACATATTTAGAATTGATAAAAATTCCGTCAGATCAAAGCAATTGAAGTTAATTTTGTTAGTAAAACTATTATAAAAAAAAACTGAATTGAAACCATGAAGATAACTTTATTACATTACCCACCCGTTTCATTTTAACGGCACACCTCTGAGGGAGGCAGAGTTCAACATATTTTTTTGCGGTCGCTTAATATTTATTTGGCTTCTTCAAGTAAGAATAACAGGACCATACTTCATTTTATTATTTTAAGGGCAACAGGGATTAAACCTGATATTATTTTATTTAAGCTTATGGGGTTAGTTTGATTGTTTCTTTTTCTCTACATTGGTGTCTGATTATTTAACTTCTTTCAACTCTGGTCTTACTAAAAAGCATACCATTTCTTAATGTTACCTTTAGTGAATTACAGTCATCACATAATATATAAAACAATTTAAAACAGCATACATCTATAGTTGTTATCACTCTTAATAAATAAATTTTTCTTAATAAATTGTTATTCTTCTGTTTTTAATCTGGTTTTTTATTTGATGTTGATATATTGGTTGATAATACTGGAAAATCTTAACTGATAGTGACATTTTATTACAAGTTTTATTTTAAACTTGCCTAAAAGTAAAAAAAGTAAATTTGGGCTTCAATAAGGATTTTATAAAATCAAAAACTTTGGTGGCGCCATACCGGATTTGACTTAGAGTTCGGTAATATTTTGGTGATTTTGGCACAAATATTTAAGTGCAATTATTTGGTAAGGGTTTGTGTAGAGGAAGAAAAGCACAACCCACACCGACTGTAAGCTAGGAGCATTGTTTTAAGGTTTTCTTTTGGGCGTTTTGAGGTAAGAGAGTATTGTATTCTTCGGGCACTTTGACAACTTTATTTTTGCAGTTCTCTCTTGGACTTGTAAATTGTTTTAACTAGTCATACCTTAAAAGATCTATAAGTATTATTATACCCTTACATCATACTATTTCCTTATACAAGTTCTTCTGTTAAATATAAGGAAAATGTTTTTAATTAACAATTAATTAAATCAATTAACAGTTAAATATTTTTTTATCCGATTTTTTTTTGGGTATTAAATTGTTAGCGTTTATTTTTGAGTACCCACGTTTAATATACAGATCAGTCTCCTTACCTGTAGTCTCCTTGTTCTGAACACGAAATGCACTTCTAAAGTTAAAGAACATTGTAATCGGGACGCCCTGTACACACATCAAAATGGTTTGGACCAGTTTACTTTGACCCAATTTTACCCCTATTTAGTTATAAGTACTAGTCATTTATTCAAATAAATAAAAATATCCAGGGTGTTAAAAGACATTTTTACAAAACCCTATAACTGTATTTGAAAATACATAATTCAAAACATCAATTATTTAGTACGAAACTCTTACATCATATCGTATCTTGTACAAAAAAAATGGAAAATATACTTACGCAAGAAATTATTATTTCAGAATACTGGATACTCATGGCGGGAATGGGACAATAGTTAATACTAGAAAAGCAGTTTCTCTCCGTAACGGTATTGCGATTGCCCCTTGAGCCCCTGGATTCGGCAAATTCCCATGCTTTGGCGACTCTAAAAAACCCATTTATTTACAAGTATTATATCTTAAACGCTAATCGTATGCTTACGGTAAACATTTCAACTCAAAGTTGTATTTTAATTGTCTTTTTCTAAGCATTTCGTAGACTTGGCGTGGCACTTTGCCCGGACAGCTCATCAGTCTCCTCGATCCGTCGATATTTACAGGAATGCCTTCCTTTATAGGGTTTTTGAATTCTATATAGATTTTTCTGAAAAATTATGAAAATTACTATGAGATACGACCCACAAAGTAAGAGAATCTGTCGCGGAAACACATTAAAAAAACGCTTATAGAAGAGCCTTACGTGCTTCCGTCGAATCCTATATTAACATCCGAGCAACTTTCTCCCTTATCCGTAATCATATTCTTGATTTGTCTAACGTAAATTTTGCCCGGTTGCTGTGGATCCAGTCCTGTGTAAAAAAAAGTTATCAAATATTTCACTTTATTTTTGTTTACATTTTAAATTAATGTGACAAATGTTTCGCCTTACAAAACGCATCATCAGATCTACATTTGGGGTATAAGTACTTACCCCTAATACTTGTATACCACAAGGTCTGATGATATCTTTGAAAGGCGAAACAAGATGATGCTACTGATTTTCTGTTTTTTTCATGCTAATTATTATAAAAATGAGTATCTTTGAAAAATATGAATGAATTTATTGCTGAAAACTTTTATTAAATATTACGTTGTTCTTTTAGAATAATTTGCAATTTACCTGTAAAATAAACAGTACAAAAGGGATCTCTGCTCCCAACTACTTTCACCGCTTCCCTTTCCGCATTTGGGTTTCCTTCCGACGATTTTATAAAGTAGTTTGGGTAAAAAGCGCCCGCCATAACCACCTACAAATAATTTTTTATTAATATTGAGTTTGTACAAAATGTTTGATTATCCAGGAGATTTGATGAAAAAATTAGTAATTACGCATGAATCCAGAAAAGTAAAATTAGTTTCGAAAACGATCGATTAGAAGTAAGTGCTAGATTACCATAAATTGATTTAAGAGATCAGTGCTTGCTTTCAGCCATCTAATGAATTTTTTTAATGCATTTTAAAAAAGACTTCCAGTACAATTTAAATAAAAGTTTGTTGACCGTAAAATTGACGAAGTGCTCTATAATTTTTCGAACAGATTCATTTTTTAGAAGTAAATTTCCAGAATTTGGAAGCGTTAAACGTTTGGCATTAAACGATTCATGATGAATCGCCAAACCTTACTGTTGTTGTTAAAAGAATTCCTCTATTATGCTCAAAGAGCGTTGATACTATTTACAACAAAACTCCAAATCTCGGCCTCAAAAACTATATAATAAAATAAATTATAGGTGACTTGCTTCGCTTAAAGAATTGAGTATGATCAGACCTAAAATATGAAATACACCTTACTGCAAGACAAAGTTCATAGTATTAAAAGATAAAAATATTACCTGAACTGTCAAAGGCCATCACACACACCTACTACCTAATAACTACACGATAACACTGGTAGTAAAATCGACCAACCACAACAACGTACTTCTTGTAAAAAATTATAAACATTAAAAATACTAAAAATTAAAATCAATTATGAGGTTTGCACCCCAAAGCTTCCACATGTGCTTATTATAGGCAAGAGATTTATACCGTTACGATATCGAGTCTTGATATATGATCTAAGAATAAAAGAAAAAACATTTCAAGAAAGCTTTATACTATTGTGGCACTGGAGAATAAGCGCACATTTTTATAAACCGTGAAACTATGCTTTGTTGTTAGAAAATGGGCAGCAAAAGTAGACTTAGTTTCTGTAACAGTGCCTTTGAATTTCCTAACAAGGCTAAGATGTTCTTGTACCCTAGAATCTGGAGATTCTGAAAAGACCTTTTGGGGAGACTCTGTATTATGTTTAATAATTCCAATTCCATCATGAAGGTTGAAAATCATTAATATCAAATAGAATGAACATGAAGTAATTACTGTTTACTTCATTTAACTTTAATACTAGATTACTTAGAAATTGCCTTTTAATGTTCAGTAAGCGAGCTATTCCTTCATAAAAATTTTGGGTTTATTTCATTCCTTATTTATATGCAATAAGAAGGCAAGATAGAGGTAAATATGAAGCAAAATTCCTCTACTAGATAAACCAACTTGGTTATCCAACAATAACTCGTAGAACCCATGGCAAAAAAGCGTAAAATATTATGCTCGAAGATTGTATAACATGCTGCCAAATAATGCAAGGATTTTATCGGAAGTTTCAAATCTTTCAAGCGTATAACTAAAAACTGAACTTTTGAAAGGTAGAGAAGTTTTTAATGATTTAATTAATCTTAAATACATCTAACAAATGTTTTTTGATCCAAACTGCATTTTAAAAGTTAAATTACACATCCTGAAATCGACTTAATAAACCATAATTACATAATAACCATAATTCACACACAAGTGTTAGGTGCCTCAGTGTTATTAATGTTTATTTTTATTTTTTATTTATTGTATTTATTAGTATATATTATGTATTTAATAAACTTTATTATTATAATATTTGTAATCAAAACTATTCAAAAATTAAATAAAATATAAGGTGTTCTGAAAAGAAGAAGTTTTACCATACCATTGTTAGTGTCTCCAAATTCGCGCCCATACGTCATCTTAATATCTACATTACCTCCCTTATCGTTTTTGATACTCCAAAAATTTTTTTTATATACCCACACGTCTTACTTTACACACAAAATAAATTTCTAATATGTAGAACTACTTAAAAATTTTAACATTTACCTTTAAAACGGTGGGTTTTTCAACAATAGAAAGCTCAACCTTGCCAGGACCCGAGGTTTCTTTCAGCTGCAGCCGGTTTAATCTCTCCTTTATTTCTGTAATCAACAAGTTCCACTCGCGCAAACCTTTTAAGCTCACCAGGTTCCTTTGGCACCACTGTAACTCCTCACGGTGGCTTTGGAAGGAGTTTTCTCGGATTAGATTTTTCCAAACCTATAAGGGATAAATGTTTACAAGTCGATTTATATTTGAGAATACCGCAGTGAATAATCTGGTCTTTATTGGATTATGAGTATTTATTAACCTTTAAATGATAAAGATTTTATGCAAAGTAAAGAGGAATAAATCAACACTCAAAAGTCACAGGTATCCTCAGATCTACTGTAAGAAACAAAGATAACACGTATTATCTACACTTACAGTTGTGGCCAAAAGTATGGAAACTTTAACCTGTTTCAAAAAATTCAGAAAATATCGCAATCCGAAAACTCTCAAAAATATAAATATATGGAATACTGTATTATTTAGTGCCGAAAGTAAGTTTCAATTATTTGGGAGTGACGGGAGACGTTATGTCCGGCGACCAAAAGGTACAAGGTACAACCACAAATACCAAATGCCTACGGTAAAAGATGGTGGTGGAAGCGTAATGGTGTGGGGTTGTTTCTCCTGATCAGGTGTTGGCCCCCTGGTTAAAATTGATGGAATAATGGACCGTTTTCTATACAAAGACATATTGGAGAACAACATGTTGCCTTATGCTGAGGAGGAAATGCCATTGAGATGGTTGTTTCAGAAAGACAACGAACCTAAACACAAGTCCCAATTTGTGAAAAACTGGTTAAATGAACAGAGCATTGCTTTAATGGATTGACCTTCACAGTCCCTAGATCTGAATCCCATAGAGAATTTATGGGATCATTTGGACAGGAAGATTCGAAACCATTCGATTTCAAATAAGGCTCAACTGTGGGAAATACTGCAAACTGAGTGGGCTGCCATTTCCAGTGAAGACTGTGCAAGACTTGCCGATTCTATGCCACGAAGATGTGGAGAAGTAATAAATTCGGAGGGATATGCCACAAAATATTAGCAGATTTTGATTTAGATGTAATTTATATAAATAACATTCTTCAGTTTCCAAACTTTTGGCCAAAAAAATATTAATTTTATTTAATTTTCTTTTTATAATATGTTTAATTTCAAATTAATATGTTAAGTTAGGTAATATATTATATATACTTTATCACAATATGAGTAACTTTATTATAGTTCCTGGTTTCTTAAAAAAAATACAAATTAAAAAAGTTTCCATACTTTTGGCCACCACTGTATTAATTAAACCTCTCTTAAATGAATCAAACCTAACACATAAATTACAATCACAAGTTCTTACTTTATATGTCTTTCCTAAAGAATTTCCTTATAAAAAGCAAAAACAAAAACAACATGTCATGATTGGTCAAGGTGCTGTTACACTATTTAAGGTAGATGAAGCAAATGGCGAACAGACTCACTAAATTCACACTTTTTTGTTATTTGTAAAACTAAGTTTTCGTATTTATTTACTGGTTTTACATGAGTTTTAAAAGAATCTTAATAATTTTAATACTTACCTAAAAAAAGATAAATTAAGAAATTGTATGCATTATAAAACTAAAATATTTTTAATCGATTTTAAGTCCATGAAAATGTTGTAAGGATGTAACGTAGACCATACAATTTGGAACTAAACATATCTGAACCTAAGCTTAAATACCAACATTATGATAAAGATTTATTATACAGGGTGGCGCATCGAAAACGAAACAGGCAATTATGGAAAGTCCTTATTTATTTACTATTTTATTTACGAGGGGAACACTTAATAATCACAAAATTATCTTCATCCCTACAACCTCCTAAAATCTTAAATGGCAAGCGGGGTCGAGTGATATATTGTGGGTAAGGACTTTCGATTTAGTATGATGTAGTTTGGTGGTGCTCTTGTAAATTATAAAAAACTGTATATCATTTTATCCTAGTTAAGATTATAGTTTGTTTTATGTTTGCATACCACACTTTTGTATACATATATTTTAGCCACCATCACTTCTTTAAATGTTTTATCAATATTTTTATAACGTGTAGTCAGTATATTTCCGTTGCACTATTAATTGTACCAAGATCAGTCTAAACAAACCAATGATGTAGAGCATTTGGCATTTTTATTGACTAGTAAAACGAACCTTTTCCAATATTTCCAAACAGTAAAAATATTGTTTTTCACTGATTTTTACGTGACGTTTAAAGTCTCGTTCCAAGCAACTTGAGTGAAACATCTTTTAGTAAACTGAATAATACCAATACCTTTAAACCTTTCAAGAGTGGACAAGTACCAAGGGAAAAATTTGATGGTATGTGCTGAAGTTTCGATAAGTTTTCGGACTAATCTGGTTCCCATTGAAAGTTCTTTTACAGCAACGAATTTCGGTTACAGAACTTGGTAAAATGTTGTACTTACGCACAGAGGCGTAAAGAGAGCGTCAAATGTATGGCATAAACTGTGACTGGGTAAAAGTATGGTCATGGTAGTGTGTATAATAAATAGTCAAGTCTGTACGTAAGTGGGGATGTCGACTTTTCGTTGTAAGTACACTGAAACCTTAGTGTAACGAGTATTATATATAATTCATTTCTAATGCTAAGAGATCGGGATAGAAAAAGGTGCCAATCGTTACAGCAAGGTTTCAGTGTATGACAAATAGAACAGATAACAAGTGAAAGCTAAAATCAAGTGAAGTCTTCTATAGTTAATATGCTATTATCTTTCAATTAACTTCCGATTATTGAGTCGTCATTTGCACTTTTACATGGATAATTTATTGCCAAAATTTGAAATAAATTAATAACGTTCCATTTCAATTTTCAAGTATTTTTGAACTTAAGTATTTTAAATGCATTTCAAGTTGCTGATTCTGTATTTGAATTGCCCTATTTTTGCGTTAAAAATCAGAGATTTGCCAACTGCTGACTGGGGAGAATGTCAGATACCCCACCCCCTCGCTACGCCCCTGCTTATGTACGACAATGCGCAATATTGCAATATTCGGTTTTGACCATGGCCTGCGCTATTCCCTGACTGAAATCCGATCCTAATACGTTTAGGATATAAATAAATTAATAAAGAAATAAAATGATTTTTTCATTATTAGTTTTGATTGTACTTCGATACATTTTAATGATAAATTGATGTTGAAGCAGTGATTCCAAACTAAGTTAAAATGTGTTTAAATTCAATAAATTGAAATATCTGTTACTGTCTTAAAAATGATTTATTGGATACCTTGATTTGAAAGTTACTTATCTAGATAATTATACAGTGTGCCCACTTAAGTTCGCACCATATGGAAAACTTTTCTTATTAATAAAAAAAAAATTCTTTATGAAAAGCTTGGTCCAAAACCTAAAATGCAACCATCAGATATTAATTTTTTCAGGTGTATGCGAGGTATATCAGAAAATTTATATTTGCTAAAGAATGTAAAAAACAGAATATAAAGTAGTATACACAGTAGTTTCACATTAAGTACACTGTATACAGTGCTAATAATATTAATTGCCTAACAAGCGAGTAAGATTATCATCAATTTACTATTGCTTCAACATATTCTTACGTTACATATGTTTCCGTTCTAGAAGAAAATTCCCTCAATATATGTATTTCTGATTATATTCGGAGTTATACCCTGAATTGTTTCCAAATGTTCTACGTTTGTGAATGGTCTGTATTGATAAACCTATTCTTTTAAGTAAACCTATAAGAAAAAATCTAATGGGGTTAATTCTGGCAACCTAGCTGGGCAAAAAATATCTATGAATTAACCTTATATTAAAGATTTTTTCAAGGTATTGCCTTACTTCCATCGTACTATGACATGTTGCGCCGTCCTGCTGGTACCATACCTGTTGTCGTTTATGTCTTGGAAGGTCACGAAGAAAATCATGCAACTGATTTTGTAAAAAATTTAAATATCGTTAAGTATAGATTCGCTTAAGATAAGATATCGCATAGATTGTCGAAAAAGAAGAGTCAATTATTTTATCCTTGTAAATGCCGTACCAAACGTTAGTTTTAAAATAATATTGATCGAGAGTTTTAATCGTGAAGTGGGGATTGGAGTCAGTCTACCAGCGAGAATTTTGCGAAGACTGTTCCATTAGACGTAAAAGTAGCTTCGTCAGGAAAAAATATTTTTCTGGCCCAAAAAAGGATCATCTTCTAGCTCTCCTTAGATAAGAAAACAAAATTCTAGTCGTCTGTCGTAGTCTCTAGGTTTTAAAGTATGGATATGTAGTTTATATGGATGAAACTTGTTCTCTTTTAGAATTATTGATATTGTGGATTATTTTGATTATTGATATTGTGGATAATTTTATCTGAAAGTGAAGACCTCCCTTTTTCGCAGAGATACTTTAGGGTTTTCCACTGCAGATACCATTACATTCAACTTCATCTCTTCACTTATAACGTTTTTTTGACGCTTGTTGCTGAATTTATTATTAACATCTCCACATGACTTGAATTTTTCCATAATTCTTATTACCGATGTATGGTGTATATTTTTCCCTGGATGTCTGTTGGTAAATATCTCGGCTGCTATATGAAGTTTTATAATTATCACCAATAATTAACACCATTTCTATTTTTTCTTCCACACTAAACTTCACTGGGATGTTAACAAATTTTATTTGACGTTCACTGTCAAACAATTCTCGCTATGAACTCATTTGTTTATCAGTGTATCCTAGATTTCATGTAACTACAGTTACATTTGCATTGTTATTGTAGTAAAAAAAAAAAGATTTTTTCCATACATTTCGATGTAATTGCATATTTGAACGTAGCTTTTAGTTCTTTATCAACTTTTCTTAATGACAGTTTTCGATTTTGTCAAAAATAAAGGTACTTTATTCTTAAGCAAACATCATATTTTCTTCGTATACGACTGGAAAAAATTAATATCTGATGGTAGCATTTTAGGTTTTGGACCAATCAGAACTTTTTATGAAGAATTAAAATAAAACAGCTTTCCATATGGTGCGAACTTAAGTGGACACACTGTATAATTGTAAATTAAAAAAAAAGATATAGATACTAAATACACTTACCCCATATAAATTCAATAGAGCAATCGGATCGCTACTAGACCCGTCCGCCCAAAGCAACAACTTTTTATAAGCGTCCAGCCTCTTTTGGAACGGAATGGAAAATATATTTTGTATGGAACATCCCGCGGCTACAACAAACCAAATAAACATCTTTTTCTTTTTAAATTCATTTATGCACTTTTATACCGATAATAATTGTTTCCTCCAAACAGCTAAACAGCTGCCCTAAAACGATAAGCTTCGATAAACGCACGTCCAACGGTAGAGTGGCCATAACTTGACCCAAGAAGGTCAGATCTCCATCGGAACTACACGGAATGCCTCGGCAAGTATTTAACATACCGCCAATCTATTTTTAAAAAAAATATTCGTTTAACCCCTTGGTGATTTATGTAGGTGGGTGAGTTTCATTAAATTACCTCCTTAAGTTCCCAAATGGTGCTTTGAATATTTTTTAAATTTGGCGGGTCCATGGCTAAAGCCAAGATTTGGGAGGGCGATTCGGTCAGCTCCAACATTTTCGTATGTAGTACGACGTGGGCCAGAGGAGCTCGTAGTATTTCGGGTACGCTCGTTTTTTGCATTTCATACTACACCGGGAATAATTAAGGTAAGTACAAATGAATATAAGAAAAGCTATTATTCAATTAAATATATTAAAAAGGATGTCTCATTTGATAGTGACTATTCGCTTTAAGTAAATAAATAAATATGTTTATTTAACCAATTAAACCTACGCAATATATACCGGGTGACACAGGAAATAGGCAACACTTAATAACTAGTTTACTCTTCAAGATAAACAAATAAAGTTTGGTATCATCACTTCCTGTTAAACCGGAAGTAACATAAAATAACAGAATACGTCAAAAGATGCTTTTATAACTATTCTATCGATATACCAAATTTAATTTCTTTATCTTGAAAAGTAAAAAACTTATTAAGAGTTTTTTTTCCTGTGTCACCCGGTTTATATAAAAAATACAATAGGTCCTTAAACTTGCCACAGACTAGCTTTCAATACCTACCTCACAGAAGCAAATCAAAAGGGCAAACAAAAAAATATACCGCACATTATAAAAAAGTCAAATTTTAATACAGGTTGGTGTGCCTTTTAACTAAATGAATGCTACCTTAGTATTATGTTTATCAAAATTACTAATGATAGCCTCTCAAATCTTAAAAATAACTGGGTGTTTAAAATTATGTCCGTTTTTCAGTCATTGCAAAACTGATTGTGAATCAGAAAGTATTAAAAAGTTTGAAACTATATTAGCATCACTAATAAATTCCAGAGCTTTTAATATTGCTAATGCCTGTGCAGTAAAAATAGAAGCATAGTCCTCACACTTTTTTTTCATCACGAATTTTTTTTTTAAGTTAATTTTCGGAATAATAAGGCACAACCTGTTCCATTAGCAGTTTTTGATCCATCTGTGTATATTTCTAAATAGCTTTGAAATTTATTTAAAGTATCTTTAGGAAAAGTTTGATTGGCTTTATGACATTTAGTAAATTTAGGCAATATTATTATGGGGTCAAAAAAATTAACCCCAAAAGGTAATTCGTACATCCATATTATATTTGGTTCATTAATGAATCGATGGAGGTTTTTAGTTTTCAGTTTTATTAGTTAAATTAGACATACCCAGTTTATGAATTTTATCTATTAGCGGGTTATTCCGATATTGCACATTTTTAATCAAAAGTTTTTCGTCTTATCTCTAATGGTAGCTCATTAGTCTCTGCCAGTAATGCTTCAATCGGCGTGGATCTTGAAGCGCCTGTGACTAATCTCAAAGCTCTATATTGTATACGATCAACCTTTAGTAGTCTCGTTTTAGTAGCAGAACCATAAAACATTGAGCCATTATCCAGCAACAATCTAGTAAATGCTCGATAGAACATTAAAGATGTTTTAAGATCAGAGCCCCATTTTCGGGCAGTAACTGATTTTAAAAGATTCAAGCTCTTTTCAGCTTTTTGTAAGATATAATTTATATGGATATTCCATGTCAATTTTTGGTCTAAATTTATACCAAGGTATTTTAGTTCTTTTATCTATGGAAGGGTAGTATTACTTAAAATTATTTGATTATTTATTTGTAGATTGTGTCGTGTGAAAATTACTAAGGCTGATTTTTTGCTATAACCATTGCTTGGAAAATATTTAATACAAATATACATAACATGGTTAAGATTATTTTTACAAGCTGAAATATCGTATGCTGTACAATAAATACAAAAATCGTCTGCAAATTGCAATATTTTAGATCTTATTTGCAGCTTGCGAAAATCAGCTGTATAAAGATTAAAAAGTGAGGGGCTTAAGACCGAACCGTGAGGTAGGCCTGCAGATGTTGTCCTATAATCTGTTGTATTATAACCAGTTTTTATGGTAATATAAGTTATCTTAAAATTTTCAAACTCTTTCAGTGCAACATGTTTTATTTTGAAAGTATTTTAGAAAAAAAATTCTCTCGGACTTAAAACTAGGGTATCTAGTAATCTTAAAATTAAATCTCAAGTAAAGATTAAATATTTTACAGTCAACGCCCAGCTTTATAAGCAAGTCCGTTTAACCTAATTATTCATTAAAGTCAAAAAACAAGAAACATACAGTCAACTTACATTATAAAAGGATTCAGTGACGAGCCTATAAACTCTACCATTACAGGTTCTTCCCACTCTTCCGGCCCTTTGCTCGCAATTGACTCGAGAAGCCCATTCTAACTTTAAGCTCATGAATTTCGTTATCGGATCCACCGTCATCACTTTTGTTAAACAGAAATCAATCACTAAAAAATAAAATTTGCTTCAATTTATATCCTTCAAATTGTGACTGTTAACTACAACGTTGGACCTTTGTTACCCGCCAAATTCAATTAATTCAAATTTCAATCAAATTATCTTAAATTCCAGTAGCTACCACTTGAATATCTGATGCCATTTTACTTTCTCACTGGTAGTAAAAATTGGGTTTACAATCCAAGATATTTAACTAACTAAATAGGGTTTAGGGTTGTGATTTTTAGAAAGAAAATAAAAATCTTAAAGCCCTAGGAGATCGTTCTTATTCCCAACTAAATTAGATATTCAACCACTCAGTATTTAACTCTACTTAGGGGTGACTTTGTTACGTTCAAAATTTAACCAGTTTATCTAAATTAAACAAAAGTTAACTAGAATTTTTAGTCAAAAGAGCCCAGGGCGTTATTCAAAATTTTTCTGAGGGCGCAAAAATTCGGAAAACAAAAGTCAAGATTAAATATTTTACAGGCCAATCGTTTAATCTCACTTCCGACTATTAAAGAAGCTACTGTGCAGATTAGAAATCACAATCAAATTACTTAAAATATTTGGTTTAGATCATAGTGACTCACTTTGTACAACAACCTCTTAATTATAAAAAAAGAAAGAAACAACTTAAACCTTGTGAAACTCTAATATTCTACAGGGATACAAAAAACATGTGTGAAAACCACAATCGGATCTAAAGAAGTCCAAAACAAAGGACAAGAGACACAAAAATATATACAAGAAGAAAAATCACCGGGGCAAGATCCAGCATTTCTTGTTTATTTGTAATGAACAATGACCAATAAATTTTAATATTATTGAGTTTAATAAATATATGAATCAGCAAGAAATTACTCTATATTTTTAATCTAATAATGATTTTATTATGACATAGATATTAGATGAACCATATTAAATAAACCAGGCCATAAAAACTGTATAATTTATGGAAGACCAATAAAGGCTTTCTCTATGTTCCCATTTAAAACAATCTTAACTAACTTTTTCTTCTAACATCCTTCCTTTATTTATATTTCTATTGTTTTTGCTTCTTTTACTTACGTTTTTTTTAATGCAATTTCATCTAACAAATAAATTTGAGATTAAAAATGTGAAGTCTTCTTTTATTGATTAATTGATGTGTCAAGACCGCTAAGCTCTCTCTAGCATACATACGAGCCTGTTAGATGTATATTGCAGGGAGGGGTAGTTTTTTTAGGTTCTTAAAGTGAGGACTAAAAGACTAACATTTTCTTTTTTGGTTTAATCTGGATAATATCCTTCTGGCTTTGTTTTGTTATTTAAAGACAGTTAATGCCTCTGTGGTGTTGTCCCATGCTAAGATACCATACATTGTAAGGTTTTGAAACATACCCATATATAAGCAAGCAATTCTGCTAGATTCCTGGGTGTAATACTGGACAGTTCTTTGTTCATTATTATGCCCAAGAATTTAGTTTTCAGTTGCCTAATATCTGTTAATTGTGTCTTTAAGCCGAATTCAATATTTACAGTTTTATTTAAATTTAGAGACAGAGAATTTAAGTCAAACCAGCTCCCTGCTAAAATGCTTGAAAAGTTCTCGGTTTAAGCATTTTCTAAGTTCTTATGTGAGTTATAATAAGTTGTGTCATCGGGAAATTGGATACATTTTCCATTATTTATTCCGAGACAAAAATGATTTGAGTCTAGAATAAATAAAAGAGGTCCAAATATTGATCTGTGGGCTATACTTGATGAAATAGTATGAATTGAGGATTTTTTGCCATTAATTTCAGTTGTCGCCTCATAAATAAATAAGAATCCAAAAACGAAGTTTCCCTAATAATTCGTTTGGTTATGTCCCATAAGAGAAACATTTGCATTGAATTGTCGATCGATTTTGCGGTCGAATAATCAACACTAATAATTTTTTTATGCATTTGATTTAAAAATGAAATATTTTTTGCGAAATAGATTTTTTTTTTTAATTTATTAAATATCCAATTTATTGCATACCTTTCTTTTAATTAATAGGGTTCATTTATTAAATCTATAAAATTTATAGAACACGAAGAACACCCCATATAAGCTATAGCTAATAAGGTTTGAATTGGCCCTATTTATTTATTTAAACGGCACAGCCAGTTTACAAGAATATATTAAAATACAATATATTCAATTTATAAACAACAAGTGGCAAAGAATATAACAATAATCAATATAACTATAGCAAAAATAAAGAACAAAAAAGCAAAAAATACAAAAACGTAAGACATAACACTATAGACAATTTCAGCACTAGTTTTTGAGTCTTAATTTAAATAAATAAACAAACCTATCTACGAAGGGTTCAAGATTAAGCTCATTAAATGCTCTCATCGTTCTGGTGATTGGAGAAAATAATCCGTAATTAGCATGATGGAAAGGCAAACGAAATATAGCAGGATTCAGACATCTATTATTGATATTGAGTGGTACAGTTTTTAAAATATTAGGGCAATAAAGACTTCCATTTCAAATTTTATAAAATGTGAGTAAATCTGATTGAGTCCTCCTTGCTTTAAGACCATACAGGTGAGGCATATTCAAGCCCAGAATGAGCAATTGAATAGAAATATATATAATAAAAATAGCGAGCGACGTATAACACAACAAAGATCATTAATATATAGAATGAATAAAATAGGCCCTGTATGGGACACCAGAAAAAAATTGAATTTCTTCAGAAATGGTGTTATTTATACGCACCAATTGAATACAATTCGACAAAAATCCATCAATATACTTCAAAAGACTATCGCTCAGACCCATCACACGCAACTTTTGAATGAGATGTCTATGCCTCACTCTGTCAAACGCCCTCGAGAAGTCAGTGTAAATACTGTCCACCAGACTGTGGTTCTCAAAAGCGTCCAACAAGTATTGCTGATATGTCAGTAAATTAGTTTACGGTAGATTTACCCTCAGAAAAACCGCGTTGCTGATGTATAATTATGTTTGCCAAGAGGCAATGTCATTTCTATACCCACTCTTATATATCGAACTCAAAAAACTTGGTTTTCCAGTAATCTGGAAAACATTCTGAATCAAACGAAAGAACAGATAATGTAGGGGTTTGGTTAGGGAACACACACAATTTTTTAGTAAGACTGATGAGAGAAGAGAATATTTAGTTTTGAGGCTGTCAATCGCTTTGAAAACATCAGTAAGAGATATGTTAATAGAATCAATATTAACCCTGGAATGCTACTTGGGGTACATTTGTACCCCATCATTAATCATATCTCAAGTTAAATGGAAGTGGGCGGGGGAACAAACGCCGACGTCTTATTAGTTTCAAGACGAGCCAAGTCAGTTCGCGTGCGACAATTGACATTGGCACACGGTTTTTTCTTTTCGAGATTTGTGATATTTGGGTTTAGCGCGTACCCCAGTGTAGCAGTTTAGGTTAAATTGTGATTATTTCGCTTCTTAGTAGATTTTGGTGATTATTATTAAGTATATGAGTAAGTATCTTTTTATTGAAAAATATTTCTAAAATATGTCTATAATACTGAAAATATTTTAGTTTTTTTTTAAGTTATTACATTTTTCTACGATTTTTAAGTTATTATTGATTTTCTTTGTTAGGCTGCACGAATAATGGCTGGGCAGAAGTTCTTCGACCTAACAAAGACTGAAGATGTCGGAGAAATTCATCGCATTCTCTATGAATCTGATTCAGACAGTTTTTCGGATGACAGCGAGAAGGAAGATGCCGTTATACCTGATTTTAGAGAGGAGCCAGAAGAGGATGAAATACGCGGCAATCAAATCAATCTTAATTCTTTTATTGCACCAGAACAGACTCAGGATACCTTTCCATCTGATACAGATTCGGAAAATGACAATATACCATTGGCAGAAATACAGGCGATCAACAGAGATATGGTGGAAATTTTACCAGTGCCTACCAAATTTAGGGGTAAAAATGGGTTTATGTGATCAGGTAAGAAAGGCGCAATTCATCGTACACCAAAACGAAATCTGGTTTTGCATTTACCTGGAAACAAAAACGAAGCAAAACATATAACATCGGAAACTAAAGCTTGGAAATTATGTTTCACTCAAGAAAATCTCGATAAAATTACCCAATATACTAATAACGAGATCCAAGTTGAACAATTGGTTGGTTTTAGAGGGCGATGTCCTTTTAAAATATACATCCCTTCAAAGCCCAATAAATACGGAGTCAAAATTGTGTTGTCCTGTGATGCCAAAACAGCTTTTGCACTTGATGCTGAAATTTATATAGAAAAAGGTTCCACACCAACTGATATTCCTGTAGCTCAGTATTAATGTAATAAGCTAACCAGTTCTGTCCAAGGAACAAATAGGAACTTGACCATGGATAACTGGTTTACTTCTACTGAGACCGCGAAACATCTTTTGGAGAGGAAAATTACCATTGTTGGTACTGTGAGACGAAATAAAAAAGAAATTCCTGAGTTGTTTTTGGAACTCAAAGAAAGGAATCAAAATTCTGCCATGTTTTGTACAGTGGACATCTGATACTGTTATACTGTCCACCCAAGAGTGCTAAAAAAGCAGTAATTATGCTTTCGACAATGCACGAAAAAGGTGATGAGCCATTTACGACCAAGTTACCAGAAATTATTCAATTTTATAATTCTACAAAAGGAGGAGTGGATACTTTAGACCAGTTGTGCCACACTTATTCTACTGGTAGAAAAACACGTCACTGGTCATTATGTCTGTTCTATAATTTGTTGGATATTCTGGGATATAACTCAATGATTCCTTTGCGTGGCTCTGGTGAAGTGAATAAAGAAATTGTAAAGCACAGGAGAGAATACCTCAAGAAGCTTGCCTTGACCTGGTCAGACCGCACATGATGAGTCGTTTGGAAGCTCCAACTTTGAGGCGCGAACTCCGTGAAACTATATGTAGGGTCCTCAAGATAACCACTTCAGAAGAAGTACCTGCTAGGCTTACAACAACAGTGTGTGCTTTGTCCCAGAAGAGAGGATCGAAAATCGAGAGTAAGCTGTGCTGTATGCAAAAAGTTCGTGTGTTTGCAACATCAAAAAAAAATATGCTCAGTGTGTGCCGCATGAACATTTTATTATGGATGTGCGTTAAAAGTGTTCTTAGAGACTCGGTTTAAGTTATGATTTTTCTATAACTGAATAAATTTTTCGTTTTTCTAAAATACGACGTGTTTTATTTGGGGTACGGTTGTACCCCTGTGTAGCAGATGCAGAGTCGGAAATAAGTGTAGCATTCCAGGGTTAACATTGTAACAACATTATAAATGGGAACTTTAAGCTGAAAAATAACGAGCAAACAAATAAACTATATCCTGACTGCCTTCAGCAAATCTTCCATTCAGCTGCATACTATTGGGATAGGAGTTTGATCTTCGTAAATTGTTTACATGATTCCAAAAGTTATTTGAATTTTGAGCTACATCACAGTAGCGGCTCGTCAGGGGACGCGGGTGAAGCGCCGCTTCACCACAAATTTTAAAAAATTTAAGAGTTTTAAAATCGACATCTTTACGTTTACAATTTAGTTTGTTTTATATTTTATAACAAATTAATTCTTTATTTCATCTGATTTATCAAAATTAGTGTAATCCTATAAAGAATATATTTGTAAAAGTATTCAGAAACCCGAGCGCGCTAAACATATTCTCATAAGAGCAGCGGCGACCGCCACCGCATGTGTCAATGCAGCACAATTAGCAGAAACAATAATCCGCTGCAACACCTCCCCCGCGCTTACGACGGTTGCTATGGCAACGGACGGACAAACACGCGGGGTAATTTACAGAAAGGCGCTGCGTATGCATGCCGCTGCCAGGTTCTTATTCTATTGACTTAGTTCTTGTTTATCGGAAGTAATTTCCATCGCGTTCGGGAATTTTTTTTATAAAATGTTGCCGTTATATGACCCAATTTGCATCTTGATAGAAACACCGTTTTCTAGGTGGAAAAACGATGATAAAAAGGACTTTTTAAATTCAGAGGGACCTAAGCCTTTTCTCGATATAGAAAAGCAGGGAAAATCAAAAGATAGAACCTTCGTTCGTAGGTTTAGAAATCAGTGGTACTCTGACTATAAGTGGTTGTGCGGTAGTGTTTATTTAAAAAAACTATTTTGTCTGCCCTGTCTGATTATTGGTGTGAAATCGAGTGTATGGAATAAAGAGGGATTTAATAATTTTGGAAATGTGACAAGAGGTTGTAGTAGACATGAAGCATCTTCGGAGCACATTCAATCTGCCTTGTCCTTTGTGAATTTTAAAAAAAACCTTACAACTATTGAAGACGCTCTGAAGGAAAATTCCAGGTTATGTATAAAACAATTTAACGATAAAGTACTATTAAATAGAAGGTTTATGCAGTTACCTATTCGTGCTACTGTGTATTTAGCCAAGCAAGAGCTAGCATTTCGGGGGCATGATGAAACTTATTCTTCGGACAATCGTGGTAATTTTAAAGAACTTTTGCACTCGTACATATCGATTAGTAACAAAGATATTCAAGAGCATTATAAAAAGGTATCATCTATTTTCTCTGCCAATTCAAAAACTATTCAAAATGAACTAATAGACTGCATTTCCGATTATCTCGATGAACATATAGACCGCGAAATAAAAGAATGTAATTTTTTTTCTATTGAAAGTGGATGATTCAACGGACATTCTTCAAAAGTCCCAATGCAGCATAATAATTAGATTTGTTAATAGTGCAGGGAAAGTGGTCGAAAGATTTTTAGGATTCTTCGATGTAAGTTCGGACCAAACAGCTGATGCTCTTTTTAACTTAGTTACCAAAAGAATAGAAAAATATGATTATCGTTCGAAATTAGTGGAGCAGTGTTTTGACGGTGCTAGTGTTATGTCTGGACATGTAAATGGTCTGCAATCAAAAATTAAAGTTGAAGCTCCACAAGCCGTTTTTGTACACTGTGCAGCCCACCGTTTTAATTTAGTACTCCAACAGAGTTGCAGTACGATACCACAATGTCGTATTTTTTTTGCAAATGTAAATAGCTTTCCCTCATTTTTTTATCATTCTTCAAAAAGAACTTATGTAGCTGATCAGATCATTAAAAGAAGAATACCTACGTCAGCAATAACGCGATGGACATCTAACTCTAAGATTGTAAATGTTATTCATAATGAATGGGATGTTTTAAAACAAGTATTTGCTGAAATTAGAGATGACAAAACTTCGGATCAAACTTCAATAACTCAAAGCGTTGGTTTCTTGAACCACCTCCATGATTTTGAGTTTGGTCTTTTCATCAGCATTTTCAGTGACATTTTCGAAATTACTAATATTCTTTTTGACACGTTACAGAAACGTTCACTAAATATTAGCCTTTGCATGTCACAAATTCAGAACACCCAGCAACTTATTAAAGAAAAGAGAAATGAAAACAGTTTCCAATCATTATTTGATTTCGTGAGTTTGAGAGTGTCAGTGCCATCGAATTATCGTCATGGACGAAAAACTTTGACGACCAAAGAACTTTTTCAAAAGTACAAAGTTCTATATTATGAACTTTTAGATACAATATTAGGACAAATTGATACGAGGTTTCAAGATTTGGAAAAAACTGCTTTTGTTACGTTGATAGATACAACTAAGTTTGAAGAGTATTCTAGGGATTTTCCCTTTGAATCATTAAATAATTTAAAAGACTCTTTCCCTAATATATTTACTGATTTGCCACGGCTAAAAAATGAATTAAACTTCATCTATAATGACGAAAATAACCGCAATATTCGGTTAGATAAACTGCTGGAACAGTTACACGAAAATAGTGACATTTTTAAAGAAGCTGCAAAATTAATTCGTCTAATTGTGACCATTCCTTCTACAAGTGTTTCAGTTGAACGTAGTTTTTCTTGCTTAAAAAGAATTAAAACATACCTACGGAATTCAATGACAGAAAATAGGCTTACTAACTTAGCAAAGATTTCTATTGAAAAGGAACTTTTAAATGAACTTATAAGTGTAGAACCATTTTATGACGATATCATCGATAAATTTGCAGCTTTAAAAGACCGAAGAATAGACCTTATCTTTAAAAAGTAAATAAATACTGCCTCGGATGTAACAATAAGCGTGGGTAAGTGTCTCTCTAATATTAATTTTTTATTATGTGCTTTAAAATTTTGTTTTTGCTGCTTATGGTATATTTTGGGTTTTGCGCTCTTCCTAAAGTCACGAGCCGCCACTGCTACATCATGATTCATTTTAGTACTGTAGGATATAAAGCAATTATCGCTGATAACCTACTTCTTAAATTGGAAAATACTATGTAATCCACTTCAAGTTTGGAAGTTTTATATTTTTTTATCTATGATTAATTTTTGTCATTCACGACTGAACCAGGGAAGAAATTTAGATGATTTATAATACTTAACTGGAACAAACCTTTCAAGAGCATAGTAGAGAACATTGTAAAAATAGTTGAAACACTTATTAATGTCAGTTGTATCAAACTCCTGTTCCCAAGGAATACAGGCAAAAAAGTTATTCATATCATAGTAATCACAGTTTCTAAAATCTAAATAACAATAATCATATTTGAGATTACTGATGTTATTAGCAGGAAGTGATAATTCATAAGCTAGGTGACGCTGTGTAACATTCGTAAGTGCTTCGGACGCAACTGAGACTTCTACCAACACAATGATTGTAAAAAATATATCTAAAAAGTTGCCGTATGAGTTAGGAATATTATTTATTTGTGACATGTTAGCATGATTGCAGACTCAACACAGACAATTAGCTGCGGTTGTTGATTGCATAAATTGATACACATAAGCACTGAGGCAAGTAGCATCCGGTAAATTAAAGTCAACATAAACCAACATTTCATATTTTGGATAAGTACAAGCTAGATTATTACATCAAATGATGCAAAACAAACTAATCCTCGATATAAAAAAAATTACTGGTTTTTTAATTAATACTCAAGTAAGTCCGTTAATGAAAATTTCACTTACCAAAACCAATATCCGGTACCGTGACGGAACTCTCGGCAATATTCGTAGATAAAATAATCTTCTTATATCCCGGCTTGGCGGGCCTGAAAGCCAACGCTTGTTCGTCATTGGGTAACGACGAATGCAATGGGATTATTTCCCATTTGAGCCGTTTTTTGTCCTTGTTTACTTCCTCTTCTTTTTTCAATATTTTATGCGCCTCCTCGATCTCATTTATGCCGGGCAAAAATACCAAAACGCTATCGGAGTTCAGTTCCACATCGGTTGTTAATTTATCGAAAACGTTAACTAGAAAGGCGAATGTACCCCAGATTTCTTGTGAGATTTCCGGGTTGGAGAGGTCGAATTGTATGTTCTAAATTTAAAAATAAATAAATAGTAAAACGTTTTTAATGAAGCAAAAATAATTACTTACCTCTGGTTTAATTGGTGCCATTTGATCAAGATAATACAGTTTCGTAGTGTATAGGCTGGGTTTGGTCACTGTCACAATATGAGCGGGGATGCTTTGTTGCGCGATCCGTTTTCTGAAGTAAAACGCGAAATCGGATGCGTTTATTGTGGCAGACATCAGAATAACCTAAAAATGAGCATTAAAACAGGAAAATGTGTTTATTTTTTAAATCCTTACTTTCGTCTGTGGCGAATTGGTGAAAAGAAACTTGCGAACAATTAAGAGCAAAAAGTCCAACTCCTGATTTCTCTCGTGAACTTCATCGATAATTATATGGGTGTATTGCCGTAAGTTTTTTGCTCTAATTAGTTTTTGCAGAAGCACCCCGATGGTCATGTAAGTTATCAATTCTTCTGGAGAAACCTTTTTTTCTAAACCAACCTAAGTAAAAACAAAAATACTTTCAGAAGCAGTTGAGGGATGAACGTCGCAGAAAAAACTTTACCTGATAACCGCAAACCGTCCCTAAAGTCCATCCCCTTTCCTCACAAACGCGTTTTGCCACATTGATCGTAGCAATTTTTCTAGGCTGCGTCACGACAATGTTACAATACTGATTCTTTTCCCTGAGAAAATCCATAATCATTTGGGGTACTTGGGTCGTTTTACCACATCCAGTAGGTCCCTCTATTACGATAACTTGGTTCTGTTCGACCCTGGATAAGATTTGGCTTTTGTAGGAATCAATTGGTAATTCTTTTCTGGCATCTGTATTCAAGGAAAAATTATGCTTTTTGTATACATCCCCTACGTTGATTGTTTGATCAGTGGCTACAGTTGATACCATTGAGAAGTCACCTACAGAGCTCTAAAATAGGGAGGATTGATACCTAAATATTCGGAAATGGTTATTAAAAAGTAATTTTTTAATTATTATTTAATCTTACGCCTATGCTAATTAAAAATATTGTTTATATATATAATAATATATATAATTGTATTATATAAATTTTCTCCAATTAATCGACTCCATATGTTGGGAAATAGATTTAATCAGGCTTTTGACTTAGTGGATTTAAAGCCTTCAAAACTTAAAAGGTGTTTGAGTGAGTTTACTCGTTGAGTACTATGTGTTAAGTATCAAATAAATTTGATTGCTTTTACTTTTCTTATTTTCATTATTTTAATGGTATGTTTTTAGTTCTTTATATATATATATATATTTTTTTTTTAAAGTTTTTGGTTAAGTTATTGGAAGTTTTATCTTATTTGTATATCTTGGGCTGCTACATATTTTTATACATTTAGATAGATAAATTATTGATTTATAGAAAATTTGGATATTTAATAGATTAAGTTCATTATACAATATCTTATTAATATATTTGTTGATGGCAGAATAATTATATACATTCAGGGTTAGGATATAATTTATTTGTAATTTTTTTAGAATGGGGACATGCCGTAAATTAATAAATAAATATATCTAAATGGCTAAATATATTCTTTAGTGTAGCAGCTTTCCAAATCTAAAGATGACGTTTCTACACTCTCTGTATCATCCTGAGGGTAACAAACGCAACTGATGCTCATTAAAAAGCCCAAGGGAGATGGACTTGTAGAAACTGTAATTTATTTAGTACACAGGAATATAAAATAATAAACTAGTTCTCCTCCTATAAAAAGCTTTGAAGAACGATTCCACCAATTAGGATCTTATGCAAAATGTTTTTTTCTGGTTTCAAAAAATTACAAGTTTAAGTAATTTAAAATCAGTCTTACATATAAAAGAAAATAAATCTCACACTGCCCTTTTTTTGTTGAAAACACACGAAATAGATTAGATTATAAAGGCTATTTCTGAGGATGCAACTAATCAGCTAATGAACTGTACAATAATAATCACTCATAGGACAGGCCATTTTCTACTAAAATCTTAATTGATTAATTTGTAGTTTTAATTATTGGCAAAAGCAAAAGCTGTAATTTATACACATCAACTAGTAATTAAAATTACTACAATAGGATTACCTGGCAAGAAATCCTGATAAGTAATAAACACAAATTCTACATCGACATACCGTTTACGCTAATATACAGTATACACCGATCGATTTTTTGTACCAGTTATTTTTCTCTGTGCTCTTTCTCGTTGCAAAACGCAATACAATGGAAAAATCTTTTAAATCCTGTAAAATTAAGGACTTTACAAATTTTTACTGTTTACAATATGTATTTCACCCCAGCTGGATAGATGACATTAAGTTATCTAGCTGGGTGGGTACAAAGCTTTATGCTCGTCAGTTTGTCAGACTAACTTTAATGAACCAGATGACGAACAAGCCACATTAATAGAGAATATAAAGTCCCTTAAGAAACCAATATTAGTGAAGAAGACATAGAAACACTAACGAGGAGCAGCCTAGTTTTTGAGGATGAAGTTACATAATGCAGAAAACACCGAAGTTAGATAAATTAAACTATCTAAATATGAAATAAAAAGTAGAAATCCAAGAGGGCAGGAAAAAGAAAAAGATTTAGGGGTAAAAAAGAACTTACAGGGTATAAAGCATTATAAAAAATAAGATTTCAACTTGAATTCTGATGAGCTAAATATCTGGAGATTTATAAGGTAATATACAATGTGCTTTTAGAATCTTGGGAGTAGCTATAAATCACTTTTTTGCTTAAGATATATTTCCTCCTAATTTGATAGTTGCCAATCTTCTTCACCTTCACTATTTAAAGATGGATATGACGAAACTGCCTCTAACTATAGGCTACTAGCTTTACTGTGGATTCTTTCAAAAGACACATATAATTAATTTTTTAACAAAAAATAATATCTTGAGCTCTAATCTGTGATGCCATATTTAATTTTCTTGGAGAGCTTTATCTGGAAATTAATGATCAACAGGTTGTAGCTGCAGCCTTCTGTGATTTAACAAAGGCTTGTGATTGTGTGTGTCATGAAGTATTACTGCACAAGCTGAAGAATTATGGGTTTTTGGGTTGGGGCACTAAGCTAATTTAGACCCTATTCAAGCAATAGAGTTCAGACAGTGTTTTACAATGGTACCACATCAGATTAAAAGGTTCTGAGCAGTCAGCGTTCCCCAAGGTTCTGTTCTGGGACCTGTTTTGTTCCTTTTGTAAGTAATAATGACACTGTCATTATGTAAATTATTGCAACAATTTAATTTGAAATATGCAACAATTTATTTTCTGTTTTTGAAGGTGGTAGACAATGGTACAGTGAAAACATCTCGTCGAACTTGCATTGTCTTATTTATTTAATGTAACACGACGTTTCGGTTGGTAAGTATCTCCAACCGTTATCAAGTGTAAACTACAGTTTACAGAAACACAGTTTAAAAACAGTTTACACTTGATAACGGTTGGAGATACTTACCAACCGAAACGTCGTGTTACATTAAATAAATAAGACAATGCAAGTTCGACAAGATGTTTTCAATTTATTTTCTATTGCAGTTTTTCACCTATATACACAGGGTGTTCCAAAAATCAAAGATAACCTGAAAACAGGCAATAGACCAGGTGCTCAGGGACTCGATTAACAACGCGATGTTTTCTAAAAAGGTGTAGAATGTGTATTAGAAATTAAGGCAGATAATTTGAGCATTTGTTGTCACTCTAATAAAGGTTTATTTCATTTATTTACTATGACTAAACAGTTATGAACTTTTCTTTTCCAGGACAGTTAGTTAAAGTTGGGAAATAATGGTCAAAAGACACACTTTTCAACACAAGTTGAGCAAAAATCTGATAATTTCTTAAGAATGTAAACAGTCGTGTTTGAATGTAGTTTTGTAATTTATTGAAGGGTATTCAGGGTAATATTTAAAAAAATTGTTAAGAAATTCAAAAATTTGTAACCACAGTACTAAAAAGATCAATAGGGGGAGTAATTTTTTTGGTTTTTTATGAATGCGTATAATTTTAAAAGTACTCAAGATAGATTTTTTTTTAAACTTTTGTTGAATCCCTGAGCACCTGGTCTATTGCCTGTCTTCAGCTTATCATTGATTTTTGGGACACCCTTTTTATTAAACTTATTATTAGTGCTTTTTGAAATATAAATATTTTAAACTTTTTCTTAACAATTTAAACCCCATATATAAAGCATGCAACTGGTTCAATGATGTTGAGCTACAGATTGATGTTGATCTGTTGGACCGACATTCTTTCCGATAGAATTACATCGATACTTATTTAAGCATTTAATGTACTACCTACTACTAGTTTTATATTGTACCAATTAGTGTGAGCTTGATTTTGTTATTTATTGCATTACCAAATTTATTGCATTATCTTGTCTAAATAAATCAAAAGACAACAACACAAAGTCTCAGTCTTAAAAATGTTATTTTATTAGTCAAAGTGGTGACATGTGTTTCACTCTGAAGAGCATCATCAGACCTTAAAAAGGTTAAAACATGACCGACTGGTTCAATTAAACACACACACAGAACTGACCCAGTCGGTCGTGTTTTAAGCTTGTTTGAGGTCTGATGATGCTCTTCGGAGGGAAACACCTGTTACTTTGACTAATAAAATAACATTTTTGAGACCGAGACTTTGTTGTTGTCTTTTATTTATAAAAAAAAAAACATGCTTTATTGTTATTAACAAAGAAAAATTGTTCTAAACAAAGCTACCTTAAATTACTACCACTAAACTTAACCACTACACCCCATACACACTCGAGTTCTAAAACAAACATCAGAAAACAATACATAAGAACAGCAGAAAAAAAATACATAAAAAGTAAATTAAATTCCATAACTATCCCGTCAAGTATAAGACAGCAAAGAATTCTAACCATACAAACAATTCAAATAAAATTCAAATACTGTAAACTTACACTTAGGGAAAATTAGAATGTGTCGACGTAGTATTCATCCAGTGAATAGTAACATTTTTCGGTCAAAAGTATTTTCAAATTACGTTTAAAATTGTCTATACATGTTGCCTCCCTGATTCCACCTGATAAACGATTGAAAATTTTGATTCCCTCGCAGAAAATAGATTTTTAGTTAATGTGGAGGAGGGGATTGGAAGATTTAGATCGTTCACTTGACGCGTTAAGTATCTTGGATTTGGGGTTATAAATTTAAAGCGATTTGCAAAAAGTAAGCAGGCCACTTCCTAAATGTAGAGGGAGAAGACAGTGTGTATGCCCAGCCTAACAAATAATGGGCGACAGGAATCTCTTGGTTTAGCCCCACAGATGTAACGTACAGCACACTTCTGTAAAACAAGCAGCATTTGTAGAAGGTAGGCAGCTGCATTACCCCAGAAGTAAATGGCATACCTAAGGTGGGATTCAATTAATGAAAAATATACAGATCTTCTAAACTCCATGCCAAGCTCCAGGGTAGCCACTCTGACTGCAAAACAACCTGCAGACACCTTTTTGCAAGTACCGAGGATATGCTCTTCAAATCTGAGTTCTCTTTCAATGAATATACCCAATAATTTTGTATTATCAAACTGCTGAACTACTGAATTAGAAAAAGGCACATGGTCTAGAGCACACTTAAAACACAATAATTTGGTTTTATGAGGATTTAGTGACAGCAAGTTTGATTCAAACCAGAGATTTACTGCCTGAAGATCAGTTGCTAATGTAGTTTGCAGAGTATCTGTGTCTGGGCTGTGCCAGAGAAGTCTGGTATCATCGGCAAATAGAGTAAATTTCCCCCGTACATTAAGATTGGTAAGATCATTTATGTATAGGAGAAAAAGTATAGGTCCCAAAACTGAACCCTGAGGAACTCCCAAGGTGATAGGATGGTAATCAGAGTACTTAGATCCTACAAGCACTCGTTGTTGCCGATCTTGCAGATAGGAAGCAAACCAAGAAGATGAAACTCCCCGAAATCCATAATGATGAAGCTTCCGCAGCAGAATCCTATGGCAGACACAATCGAAAGCCTTCGATAAATAACAAAAAACTGCCGCCGAAATTTCACCATCATTTATCTGGGAGTAAAGCTCATGAAAAAAATTAAACATGGCATCATTGGTACTGGTATTTTCACGGAAGCCAAATTGAAGTCTGGTGAGAATGTTTTTGGACTTTAAAAAGGACATTATTCATTTTTTAACCAGTTTTTCGATTACCTTTGATAGCGTAGACTGCCGTAGACAAGAGAGAGATGGGACGAAAGTTGGAAGGATTATCAAGAGCTCCACCCTTGTGAATTGGGATAACTTTAGCTGATTTTAGGCAAAATGGAAATATCCCCTTGCTCCAAGAAAGGTTAATTGCGTCAACCAGTGCCTTTAGCGCCGTTTCTGGAAGGTTGAGAAAAATCTTAGCTGAAAGGTTGTCTTCTCCAGTTGAATTTTTATTTTTTTCAGTATACAGAATATCCTTGAGTTCGTTTAGGTTTGTAGGTATAAAGAAGAAGGAATTTGGAACATGAATGGCTGGCATAAAGGAAAGAGGATCCACTGAAGGGTTCAAATTTTGCTGAAGTTGTAGAGCAATATTAGAAAAAAAATTGTTAAAATCATTGGGAGAGACTTCAGGGCATTGTCTTGACTGCTTACCACAATTGTGACGAATATCGTGACGAATATCATTAATAATTTTCCAACTCTCCTTATATTTGTTAGATGAACCACTTAAATGGTTGGAGTAGTAAGTTTGCTTAGAGATTCTTATCAGACGACGATACAAGGCTCGGTAAGAATTGAAATAGTTATGAAAAACTGGAGAATCACTGAACTTTCTTATTGTGTGAAGAGATCTCAGATTTCTTAAAGATACTGTCAAACCCCTCGTGAACCAAGATTTTATAGGTTTGGATTTCGGTTCGATTTTAATCATTGGGAAGGAAGCATCAAAGAGCTTAACAATTTTTGTGTGAAAGGAAGATAAATCGAAAATAGAATTCCAGGACTCAAGAGCTGAAAGTTGATAAAACTTATTAAATTTATTAATACCAAAAATTCGACCATATCGCTGTGCAGATACACTACATTACTTTTGTATGTTTGCTCTTTTACACAGTATAAACTCATGGTCTGATAAAGCAGAATTTGCGACTGTACACTCCACTGAGTCATATTGAAAATTAGAACAAATATAGTCAATAGTGGAGCTTGTCGACTGTGTTATACGAGTAGAATCTTTTACATGCATATGTATATTAAATGCCCCCATTAGATAATCGAGGCGTAGAGTAAAGACAGAATTTTTATATCAATATCAAGGTCTCTTTGATAATATAGACGATCTCTTTAATTTGTCTTTTTAAAGTCGATGCAAAGTTAATTGAATTTACCAGTAATTTGCTTGGCAGGTGTCCAATTATATCAAAACCAGAGCCATTCTATTTTAGATAACTTTCACCTGTAAATCTCCTAATATTTCAAGAAACTGTCATTTACCAGTTTTCTTCTGTTCAACTTAATTAACTATTTCAAAAATTGGAAAAACTGAAAATAGTTAGAGTTTAAAAATGCAAAGAAGCTGAAAATGTTTTTTCCTTGTTTAACCCTGTACCAATTCTCTACTCTTTCAAGAATTCAACTATCATTAAGTATTATTCTAAGTTATTGCAAAAAATGAGAAACAAAGATTATAGACAGTATGATACTGAATTTAAAACTACTACAAGATTCCCAACTCAAACCTGCATCTGTAGTTAAAAATGAACTAGAAAAGAAAATAAGAAGCATAAGGTAGGACTGAGAAAATTTCTGGCAATGAAAGTCTATGCCAATATATCAAACATGCATGTATATAAACCTTTATATCATTAATAAAAATACATATCACAGCATGTCCAAGATGAAAATGTCTATCATGGGAATCTTGGAAAACAAAAGAGATATGAAGATGGTTGAATTAGGGCAAAGTTGCACATTTCCAAGTCTAACAATATACCATTTAGAAAGTTTTAAAATTCCGAGTAGTTCCAGAGATATGCCTAGAAAACTGAAATTTGCCAATTAAATTTCTATTTTTTTCTGACATTATATAAAGAAATATGGAAAAACAAAACACACTGTCTCATGGCCACTTTTTAAGATCTGCAATACAGCATTGAGAGATTTTTCATAGCATGTATAGTTTTGGACAAACCATTGTCAACTTTATATTTTTGATATGGCACATAAAAAGAGCATATTCTGTATTGAATAGCATATTTTGTTGTGAATACAAAGATAATATATGACATACTATGATTCTGCAATATTTAAATTGGAAAACATAGGTTTTAATTAAATTCTGAATGTTTTGGTGTAGTAGGTGTTGAAATGATCCGAGATCTCCATAATATGCATCCTAATCTTAGTGACAGTGTATATATAATAATACCAAGTTCATTTGCAATCTACTTACTGCTTCATCAACAAAACAAGATTGTACAGGATCAGCAGCATATCTCTCAAGTTCCTCTTTTACAAATTCCTGTTCGTAAGGCCTATTTGCCTCCTCCACATCCTCTTCATCTGAGCTAGACTCAAAGTCACTATCCCGAGAGGTTGGGAGAATCCTCCCATTGACTAAACCCACCGGGTAGGTGGGTTTTTTTTTCCATTTCTGCCATTAGGGCATTCATTTTCCGGGGCTGAAAAGAAACCGAATTTAAGTATATTTTTTAACAGATTAAACAATGGGGGGGCTCCTAGAAGTTAGTTAAAAGGTATGTGGTCTTACCTAGTATTCTTACGCGAAAAATATATAAACTGACCTATTTTATTATTCACACTTCTATTCACTGTGTGCTCCTCCTATTCTGTGAAGGCTGAAGCAGTTAAAAGAACCCATAACCCATGAAGAACAAAAATTTGAAAAGCGCTTACAAACAAGAATTTGTGTGTTGATTGTTATCATATGAGTATGACATATTTCATTTGTCTAATGGCGTCGCAGTTGTATGTATATCACGTTTGACAACCATTGACAAAACCATTGATAATCACGTGATTCGTTATAAAATATAGTATCTTAAGACAATGAATAAGCGTTGCCAAGCTGATTAAATTTTCGTTGAAACTTAAGTTTGAATTATTGTAGCACTTCAATACTCGATTTTTTTATTTATTCACACTATTTTGCCTCGAGAAATGGGATTTTTGTCATGCATCTATTTCCCATACATGTAGATACCTAATAAAAAAAACACAGCAATTATAAGGAAAGAACTTACAGTAATTTATATGACCAGTCATAGCAAAGAATGAAGAAAATACATACATTAAAATTTGTAATAAAAAAACAATACAGTGCAGATTTTGATATTCAATACCTATATTGCTGAAAAATTCAAGAGTTTTTCTGTTTCCCCTTTTTTCTTTTACCCTCAGATGGGTTTATATTACATAAAATTATAAAATATATTTGTCTTATAACGTTTATAGGTTATGTTGATATGGACAATTTGACATCGTCGCACCATTCTATGTTTATATTTACTCCTTGTGACGGTTCCTTGACAACAAACATAGTCAACTGATTTCCAACAATAATTTGTGAAATTTTTCGATAAAAGCCAAGAAAAAACAGCTGTCGAGTGTATCGGAATCGGCCAGAAAAAACAGGTAAAATATGCCAGAAATTTGGAAGTACATAGCCGGCTCGGTTGTATTAGGTTCGGCCGCTTATAGCTTAATGTAAGTGCCAATTTTTGAGAATAATTTAGATGAACCAAACATTTGTGTTGTAGTAAATATTTCGCCGGAGGTGTTTGCGAATGTCCCACCCGACTGGATGGCTTGCTGGTTATTATAACTGGAGCCAATTCTGGAATAGGAAAAGCTCTTGCTATTGAACTTGCTAAAAGAGGTAAGGGCATACATATCTTTAGGGGATTAATATTGCTGCTTGTTTATACATGGTTTAGTTAATAAAACTTGAAATTATATTCATATTTAAAAGATTCTACCCTTTTAGGTGCAAATTTAATTCTCGCCTGTAGAAACGTAAAAAGTGGCTTAGAAGCCAAAGTCCATATACTTCAAGAAGCCCAGAACTCCAATATTCAAATCCACGTAAAGTTTTTGGATTTATGCTCAATTCATAGCATTAAAAACTTCTCAGAAAACATCCAAAACCAGTTTAGAGAGGTGTATGCTTTAGTTAATTGTGCCGGAGTGTTTTATCTTCCCCACAGCTTGACCGAAGACGGATTTGAGGTCACTTTTCAAACAAATTATTTGGGTATGTATTACTTTTATAACAAATTATAAATTTTAATCCAATTACCCATTTTAGGACCATTTATTTTAACCCATGAGCTGATTCCCCTACTTAAAAAGCAAGTACATGCGAGAATAGTTAATGTTTCATCAGAAGCTCACAGGAAAGTGAATGCAAATGATTTAAGAAGTGTAACTCTTCAACAAAATCAGCCTGTATCACCTTTTGTGTCTTATGGTGTATCAAAATTGGCTTTGATACTTTTTACAAAAGAGTTGGCCAAGAAGTTAAATAGTAAGTTTTTCTTAATTAATTCTTATTGCTTATATAATTCCCAGTCATAGTTTTTAAACTGCTTTATGTGTACTTAAGTTTTAAATGGGAACTGATCTTTGAAATCTGGAATCAATATTTTTACCACCTTCAAAAAAAAAAAAAAAAAAAAAAAGTAGTTAAACCAATTTTTCCTATATTCTTTAAAAAAATAAGAAAATTACACTTTTATGATCCTTAGAAACTTAGAATTTAATTTTTTGCATAATTTTTTGAAAAAAATCCACATTGTGAGATTTATTAAAAAAATCCTTAAAAACTAGATATTCAGTTTTTTCTATAGTTTGTAAAACTGTCAAATATGTTAAAAACAAATTGATCTTTAGAAACGACAAAGAATCCAATTTTTACCCTAATCTTCATATAAATTAAATTACCCAATCTTGATTTGAAAATTATTCTTTTAAAGAATCCATTTTTCCACATTCTTTAACAAGAACATCTTTTAAAAATATTTGAATGAGAAAATGGTTCTTGGAAACTGGAAATCCAAATTTACTTAATTTTCTTCCTGAAATATTTATGAATGTTTCTTGTACTTCAAAAATGTGTTGAATTAGACGCAATTTTGTCCACCAAGGTCCAGGAATCATCAAATTTGTTTTAAAACAGATATTGCAACATCAAGATTTCTATGCATTATTAGACATACAGTACTGAGCAAAAGTAAAGAAACTTCAATTTTTTTACAAATTTTCTACTTTAATACAAATATTTAAAATAAATCCTTTGATACCGCCATAGTGGATAATAAAAATTAAAAGGATAATTCTAACTGTTATAAAGCCATGCTGTAATTTAATTTTAAATTACAGGGAGTGAAAATAGAGAAACATATATAACAGTGAAATATATAATATTTAGTTTCATATCCCTTGTTTTTGATAACTGTCCATCTCCCCTACTGTAGATCCAATTAGATTCCTTAAGGTCTCCTTGACTATACAGGGTGTTACAGAATAAGATTATAAGAAGATATTAAGAGACTAAGACTATTAACATTCTTAAGCTGATCCTTAAGGGTGTTAACCCTTAGGTGATTTTAAGAAGAAAAGTTTATGGTCCTAAGCCCCTTAACTTTTGAATTACAGTGTGTTAAAATCTTAAGAAAAAAATCGTTTTTTCATCATAACTTCCTAAATATGTTTATGAAATTTAACAAACACCCTCTAAGTTTCAACAGCCAGCTTTCGATGTAAGAGATTTTTCAAGTTTAACCAGTGGTGTAGACTAAATATTCTATTGAAAAATATTATGTACGCCACTGCTTTTCCGTAAAATAAAAACTATTTTTATAATCCCTATTCAATTTAGTGCAGATCTGATTTCTTGACTTTTTTTTGTCCAACATGCGATTACCGCGGAAAAAAATAAAAACATTTTTATGCATTGTCAATTTATTAGTAAAAAAAAAATAAATATATTTATTTTATAAACATATACACATTATTTAACCAATATAACTTTCAACATTCATTAACATCCTTAAGCTAAGTTGACACGGGTAGTGAAGCACGTTCGTCTTTCACGCCTTCGTGGAATTCAGTAGTGAATAAGTTGTAGCCTCGAGTTCTGCGCAGTGTGTGTTTTTAAAATGTCTAACAAATATTTGCGAATGAGTGATGCAGAAACGTTAAAATTCATAGAGTATTACAGAAATGAACCTGCGCTATGGGACACACCAACGAACGATATAGAAAAAGGGATTCGCGCGATGGAGCTACCCAAAGAATTGTAGATGAACTAAATTTGCCGGGTTTTACAGCTCCTCTAGTATTAACTAAATTTAAAAATTTACGCAGCTCGTATTCTCATGAATTAAAAAAAATTGCAAAAAGTACGAAAAGTGGTACTTCAACAGATGATATATATGTGCCAAAAGTAGTATGGTTTAAAAAAATGGATGCTTTTCTAAGACCTTATGTAAAGTTCCCTGTCCAATTTGGTAAGTATAAAATATATATAAATACTGTAAAAATAAATGTATATATTTGGTGGGTTGCTGTTTAAACCGGGAAGTACTAATTTAAATACAATGAATTTTAATTCAGTTTTGGTAAGAAACAAGTTTATTCAAATACAACAATCTTTATATTATAAAATAATATGTGCATAGCCTATTCTATCATTCGCCATTGCCATGAAACGGCTCCTTCACCATTGAAATACGAACAAAATTGGTCACGTTTCTGGGATGCCACTCGTGTCGGCTTTCTATTCTGTGATCTTTCGTGTATTGGTAAAAGACCAGCGGATTGTGCAGTTCTCCAGCTGCCCGGAACATGGAAATGATTGAGATCCTCATCGTCTACAAGGCCACGATTAATATAGGCATTATTTATCTTGTAACCAGTTATGTAAGTAGCAGCAAGCCATAACAACCTTGTCAACTTTTTCTGGCTTAAGTTCGATAGGTCTCTTAAATACTTTAAATTTGCTTACTAAAATACCAAAGGCATTTTTTGAAATTCGCCTCGCCCTTGACAGACGATAATTAAATATCTTTTCTTCTTGAGTTAAATTGCGTTTACTATATGGTTTTAAAAGATATGGTTTTATAGGGAAGGCATCGTCACCAACTATGACCGCATCTCGAGGTATACCCAATAAGTTTTGTTCTAGAACTTTAAATAAGGAACTGTTGGCAAAAACGCCAGCATCAGAAGCTCTGCCTTTTGCTCCTGTATCCACATATGTGAAGCAATAGTCGTGGTCTACCAAGGCGAGCAAAATGATACTGTGATCTTTTTTGTAGTTAAAATAATCGGAGCCACTTTTAGGTGGGGCTTTTATCACTACGTGTTTTCCGTCAATGGCTCCTATGCAAGATGGAAAATTCCACTTATTTTTAAATCCAGCCTGTATATAATTCCACTCTACATCACTCGTCGGAACCTGAAAAAAAAACCTTGAGTGCAATATATTTTTTTTTAATTTACTTATTATTTATTAACATTCATTAATTTTTAATGGCGGAGTTGTGTTAAAATGTTTTTGTTTAATATAGCTTAAATTCGTTTAAAAAATCATAACTTTCAAATATTTAAGTTTAATTATTTGTTTCTTTGTTTACCGACCAGAAGCTTAGAAGAGTCTATAGAGCCAAATGACGAAGAAGCCATGGACCTGCCAAGTGACACTGAATCCCAAGAGGTAAATGGTACAGATCCTCCCGCCCAACCAAAGCCTTCAAGTGAGCAACCTAGATCCCAGCAAGCTAAACACTTTACCGAGCTTAAGCCTCCAAATTCAGCACGCGATGTTTCTACAGGTAGCTTCATCAAGATAGCGAACTAATTATTTTGCTGGGCCTCAGTCATCAAGTTCTGCACGCGCTGTTCCTGAAACGCCAATAAAAAGACCTTTACAATAAAAACGGGAGATCGCACAGTACAAAAAAAGCGTCATGTAGAAAATGAAAAACCTGAGGTATTCTTGTCCGCAATGGATAAATTAGACAAAATTTCGGAGAGAGCCACAGCTAAAAAAAGAGGACAATTTTGATTTGGATTGACGTACTATTTGCTGCGATGAACAGTTACTCCCAAAAGGACTAAATATGTTTAAAAAAATGTTTGCTAAATTTTATATTTTTTACAACAGGCAGACCTGTAAGGGATTTTTGTTTCTTATATATTTCTCAATAAATATATAAACCACTAATGTATTTGTTTTATTTGTGTCCTTAACATTATTAGTACTTACTTTAATAAACTCTTCCAACGAAACTATTATAGCATCCAGAACTTTAACTAAGAATTTGCTGATGGTTGATTTTGGAGCTTTAAAGAAGAATTCCAAACTCTTAAAGCTATCACCTATTGCTAAGTACCGTAGCGTTATCATAAGTTTTGTTTTGGCTGGTATTGCTTCCCTCATGTTTGTATCTTTTTTTTGTATAGATGTTGATACCCGTTCCAGAAGAAACGCAAAATCGTCTTCAGACATCCTCAGTAAATTTTTAAAATCTTCTGGGTATTTGTACTGCAACTCATTCTCAACAAAATGCGTTGCTCCGGACCGATTTCTGTTTTTTATCCATTCTCTCACCCACCATCTTCGCGGTCTCCTCTTTTTTTTAATAACTTTTGCACGATTAACAAGTTCTGATACGATATAATGTCCTAATATTACACACAGCACTGCACAACCTTCTTCTACGGACGAAGCCATATTGAAGACTGGCACTCCTTCCGTGTAAACAGTATGCTATCGTTAAACTATTTTCGTATGTCACGAAGGTTTATTTGGCACCTTTCGTCTTTAACGAAAGCGTGAAACACGAGCGAGTTTCACTACCAGTGTCAACTTACCTTTAAGGATCAGCATCTTATTCTGTAACACCCTATAGATTGCCAAACAGAGTTTATTACTTCAAACAATTCGGCTACATTTTAAAATTTTTTGGGATATTTATTAGGATTTTTTTGTCAACTAAATCCCATAAGTTCTCTATGCTGGCCACTTAAGACCAGTAATTTTTTGATGCTCAAAATTTCTTTAATGATTTTAGCTGTACACTTTGGAATAATATTAAAAAGAGTTAATTAAATTAGTTAATTATGAAGGTTTGTACCACAAATACTTTTTGTGATTTTGCGACACTTTCTCGCCATTTCACACTAAGGACGTTAAACATTATTAATAGTTAGAGGTAATTTTGTCCCCCAAGTCCAGGAAATCAATCAAATTTCAAATTTGTAAACAACATATTGCAACATCAAGATTTATATGGATAATTGATCATAATTCAGGAACCACTTAAAATATTTTCGGAATTTTTCTATGCCCAGATAAAGCCATTCTTAAGGATGTGTTTGAGGGTAAAAACATGATTCTGAGTTAAAGATTTGGAAAGTTAGAGCACTTTTTTTTTAGGCATTATTTTTGAGTTTTTTTTATTCAGTTTTCACTATTCTTGAGAATCATCTCATAAAAAAGTGAAATATTCCTAAACTAAAAGGATTTATCGCCAAAAAATAACGTTTCTTTCCCAAGACAAGAGCCTCATATATGAATGTTTCTTGTACTACACAAACTATTTGAGTTAGAGGCAATTTTGGCAAGTTTTTGAAACACGCGTTCCAAGATCAAAGGTTATATGCAATATTAGACATAATTGATAATACAAATAAAGAGATTCCTGATGATCGATTTAAAGGTAAAAATATGATTCTTATTTACGGATTTGGAAAGTTAGAGCAGTTTTGATCTGAACATTACTTTTCCACATTTTTAAATAAATTTTTACTATTTTTGAGAATATTGTCATGCAATAATCGAAATAAACTTAAAAGGGTCAATAGCCAAAGAAAGAGCGTTTCTTTCTCAAGAGTCTCATATATGAACGTTTCTTGTACCAAAAACTTTTTGAACTAGAAGCAATCTTGTACACCAACGTCCAGGAGTCATCAAATTTTAAGTTTCTGAAATACATATTTCCACATCAAGGGTTATATGCATTATTAGACATAATTGATCATAACTGAGGAACCATTTAAAATATTTTCATAATTTTTTACACCCAAATAAAGCGATACCTGAGGATGGATTTGACGGTTAAAACATGATTCTGGGTTAAAGATTTGGTAAATTAGACCAGTTCTGGGAATTATTTTTGCATATTTTTTAAATAAAATTTTACGAATATTCTTATCTCAAGAGAGTGGATACCTAAAGAAGCCCTTTCTTTTTTTCTTTTCCAAGACTCTTATATAAGAACGTTTCTTGTGCCACAAAAACTTTCTGAGTTAGCCGTAATTGTGTGCACCAAAGTCCAGAAGTCAACAAATTTAAACTTTTAACATCAAGATTTACAGGAACCACTTAAAATATTTTCATCACTTTTTTTTACACCCAAATAAAGCGATTCCTGTGGATGGATTTGACGGTAAAAGTACAATTCTGGGTTAAAGATTTGGGGAATTTTAGGGCCTTTTGGTTCAGGCCATTTTTATTGAAAATATTCTCATGAAATAAATTTTAGAAAGAATCTGGTTTTTAGATACTTGAAATCAAAGTTTGTTTCATATTCCTTCAAAATCCACATTGTAAAAAGAATGTCTTAAAACTAGATTCCAATGTTTTTCATTCACAC
Source organism: Anthonomus grandis grandis (assembly GCF_022605725.1). Classification (NCBI taxonomy): domain Eukaryota; kingdom Metazoa; phylum Arthropoda; class Insecta; order Coleoptera; family Curculionidae; genus Anthonomus; species Anthonomus grandis. The sequence continues at coordinate 6,810,136 of NC_065552.1, forward strand.
TTCAGTTGTCTTTTAATGTTAAAAAAAAGCATAAAAAAAAGATCATTGGAAACTAAGAATACAATTTTTTTCCATAATTAAAAAAATATATATTTTTTAAGGGAAATGGTTCTTGGCAGGTCAGAATCCAACTTTTTCCATTATGTCTAAAAAATGCAAATGTTAGGAAAAAATTTATTCTTGGAATCTGAGAATTCCATTATATCTATTGCAAAAAATCAAAATTTTAAAATGAAATTGATTCTGGACACTGAGTCTCTAATTTTCCCATAATCTTTTCAAAAATTCTTATCATTAAAGACTGAAAAACCGGTTATTAATTTCTAAATCAAATTTAAAAAATACTCTAAGTCTTGGAAATTAAAAATTATAATTTGATCGTTGTCGAAACTAAACAATCATTTTCCTTCTTCGACAGATACGAACATCATAGTGAACGCCGTCAACCCGGGCAACGTCGAAACCGCCATCTACCGTCACTTCCCGCCCCTATCCAACCCTTGGCTGTTCGCCATCCAAAAACCGATCCGAACCCTCGTGGTCAAAAACCCCAAACAGGGTTGCCAAAGCATCTTGCACGCCCTCCTCACCTCGAACCCATCAACGGGACAATACTATAGCGATTGCAAACTCACCTTGGCCAGTCCCCTGGCCAGCTGCGATCAAATCTCCCGCGAATACTACCGAGTGACGTGCGAGTTAATTCGGTGGTTCCCCGAGGAGAGCGAGTGTTAAACAATGGAGGAGTGGACTTCGCCTGATGATAAAATATTCAAGCAACTAATAAAACCGGGGGTGTTCGGACAAAAGCCTTTCGAGGGCAGCTGTGTTAGATTAAATATAGTCGATTGTCCGCCACAGATGACAAAATTTAATAATGTTGATTTAGTGATGGGCGAGTTGGATGGTGCAGTCGGTAGGATGTTAGACATCTCCGTCTGCACCATGCATTTGAACGAGCAAGCCAAATTTACTCTCATATTGGATTTGACGCCGATAAGTGCGATAATTGAACTGGTAGAGTTGAAGTTTAATGGTTTTATTTTTGAGTGGGGTGCAAAAAAGAAACTGGATATGGCACTGGGGCATAAGAATAAAGGCGCGGAGTTTTTTGCCGAAAACAACTTGACTGATGCCGCTCATCGATTCAGTAAAGGGTTGAAACTTTTATGTTCCATACCATTGGATGTGGAATATCCTCCTCAAGTGATAGATGGGGTCAGTATCCAGGAGATCAATCTGCTAAAAGAGAAATTATACAACAATTTGTCCTCGTGTTATTTCAAGCAAAAAATCGATCATATGGTGATTCCTTTATGCGAAAAGGTGCTGAGCATTAATGGAAATAACGTAAAAGCTTTATACAGGATCGGGGTGGCTTATAAAAACGATAAAAATTATGAGAAAGCTTATGAGGCACTGAGAAAATTGAACCAATTGGAACCTCAGAATAAGGCGGGAGCTGAGCAGTTGGCCAAAGTGAATCTCCGTTTGAAAGAGGCCAATGTGAGAGTGAATAATATAATGAAGAAAATGGTTATAGATTCTTTAAAGTGAGTGTCTTTTTTTAGGTTCAGGGATTAATTCATTCAAAGTGAGTTGTGTGGTATAATTGACATTTTTAACGTGTTTGACTTGTAATGAATTGATCTAGAAACTAATAAAAACTTATTAGTTTATAGTATTCGATATTATCCATATTTTTAATAATTAATATTTGCATTTTAATGGTTTAATCATAATTAAGGGCTAGCGCCACTCTAGACTGTGAAATAAGGGCAAACTTTGCTCCTATTTTTTTGACAACATTGATAAAGGATTTGGCCTTCTGTTTTCAGAATTTTATTAACCACATGTTAAAGTGTTAATTTTATTTTTAAATTAATTTCTATTATGTCTCCATAGGAAACGTTTGTTGAAAATTATGAGCTAGAAGAAGAAAATCGAGTTGTGAGACTGGTTCTGTTTTTGAACTTCTTCAAAATCTCAATATTCTGATTATCTGAAAGCTTGAACTGTACTTTGGTTCAAATGGCATCGGTTAATTTTTTACTGGTTACATTTTTATGAAAAATAATTTTTATCAAAATTATCGTTAAAAGAATAGTAATTTTTCCAATGTTAGTAAACTTCTTCAAAATGTGTACTATCCAGCTAGTAAATTTTCACACTTTAAGTGCACAGCTTGACCCCATACATTACAATGAATAGAGTTATTTCTATTCAATTTCTTTTTGGCATTGCATCTTTGCAGATGATACAGAAGTTTTCTTCTTCAGAATCTGATGAACTTAACAAGAAAAAAATTAAACTCAAAGTCTCATAAATGCATCATCTTTGTTGTGTTCCGCGTTTTGCCTTACGACATCATCAGACCTAAATTAAAAATACAGTAGCGGCCAAATGTAGAGAAACTTTTAATTTTTTAAAAAATTAATTAATAGGTTAAATAAAAAGTTTTAATTTCATCACTAAATCATTGGGTACCTTAAGTTACTTATAATGATATAAAAATAAACACATTCTTTAACACATGACGAAAATACCAAAATATTTTTCATTTTTTTGCGGCCATAAGTAGAGAAACTTTTTTTCCGATCATTCCTAAACAAACAGTTTTTGAATAAAGAGAATAATATTTTAGTCGTGTGTTAGTATTAGTCGAGTAAGATGCCACGAGGTATTCATTTGTCAGTTCAGTTAAAAGAACTAATTATAAAAAAATATCAAGATGGATTGAAACAAAATCAAATTGCAATTGATTTAAAGCTTAATAAAAGTGTTATATCTAAACAAATCAAGATGTACAAAGAACGTGGAGGTTCTTTAATTAAACCTAAGACCGGAAGGCCGCGAAAGACTACTCCTTCAGATGATAAAGTAATAAGAAGATGTTCCCAAAAAAATCCTTTCTTTACTGCCGTGGATATTAAGAAAGGAAACCCTTCCATTTCACTATCCATCCGTTCCATAAGAAGACGCTTAGGCGAAGGAAACCTCCAAGCCAGACGACCGGCAAAGAAACCATTCATTTCCAAGAAAAATCGGCATGCTCGTTTAAAATTTGCTAGAGAACATTCCACTTGGACTTATAACCAATGGAAAAACATACTTTGGTCCGATGAAAGTAAATTTAATTTATTTGGGTCGGATGGAATAAAGTATGTAAGGCGTCCCCCACATCAAAGATTCAATCCTAAATACACTAGGCCAACCATAAAACATGGTGGAGGTAATGTCATGGTATGGGGTTCTTTTTCTGGGCATGGACTAGGTCCGCTAATAAAAGTTGAGGGTATTATGGACAGATATCAATATTTACAGATCCTCAAGAATCATATGATACCTTAGGCCGAAGAAAACCTTCCACTAATTTGGAAATTTCAACAGGATAATGATCCTAAACATACAGCTAAAATTGTTAAAGATTTTTTTGCGGAGGAACAGCTCAACGTTTTAGCCTGGCCTCCACAAAGCCCCGACTTAAATCCCATTGAAAACCTATGGGAACAATTGGAGTTAGATGTTAGGCGTAAATATCCCGAAAAATTTAAAAACAAAGAAGAACTGTTTTGCGCATTATCGCAGGCCTGGCAGGAAATACCAGAAGAAAAAATTGTAAAATTGTTGGAGTCGATGCCCAGAAGATGTGCAGAAGTTATTAAAAACAAAGGTTTTGCTACCAAATATTAGGTTTATTTTAAGTATTTGTAATATTTTGCTTAAGTTTCTCTACTTTTGACCGCTTAAAAAATAAAAAAAAAATTTTTTGTGGGTTTATAAATAATTTTCTTATACACTAGTTATTTATTTTTTATGTTGTATTTGTGTTCCACCTAAAACAATAAAATATATTTTTAAAAAGTAATCTATCAATATTTTTTTAAAAATAATCAAAAGTTTCTCTACTTTTGGCCGCTACTGTAGGTAGTTTACAGGAAAAGTGACACACCAAAAAAACAGTAATGGTAACATATAGTTAAAATAAAAATATTATCCACAGTATGGTATATTGTTATTAACGGAAATATGAACTTTAAAACACAGAATAATACATTGTATACATATTCCTTTATAAAAAATAAGAACAAATATAAACCTGAAAAATAAAACATTTTTTTTTTTACCGAATGGCGATCGAACCTCGGGATCCAATTCCAACCTTCAGATCTAAACTCCAAAGCACTAACCTTGTCGCCAAACCGTGTTGTAAAATTCATTGGAGGGTTACATTCATTTATGGGGAGTATTGTATTAATGAAATAAGATATTTAAACAAGTTAAATTTATTGGAGGTTATTAAATATCAGATAACTCAAAAAATTGATCCATTTTTTCCAAAGATGCTGGTCATACGTTTTTATAAAAGGCAAAAACACAAAATCTACAGCATCAGAGAAACATTTAATAAAACGACAAAGGTTACATGTTTCGCCCGACTAGAGCATCATCAGACCTATAATAATTAAGATGATGTAACTCGAAGAAAGGAAATTCATTTGAGAGTCTAAAATTATTTAAGGTTATTAAAAACTAGGTGGCCATCAAATTCAAACCGTTCATTAACACAGGACAGACTTAGGCTTTTAAAAGCTTTACTAATTTCCATTGTCTCCAGCAAGTCTAGTTTGTTACTTTTATTGCACTGATAATAATAATAATATGTCTTTATTAAAAAAAGCAATATTAATCTTAATATTAACTATATTACTTAATACTACATTGCCAAAGAAGGCGAATATTAGCTTAGAGCTACTCTTTAACTCTTAACCTTCCTAACAATCACAGTTTAAATGGAGAAAAAGAACGAAAAAAGTAACAAATATAATATATAAAGTATTTATCTTCTAGAAAACTAGACTATACTTTGGATTGATTTAAAAACAAAAGCCTATAATATTTTCTATACAAATTTAACGAAGTATTAAATATTGGTTTATAAGTATTAAAGAACTTAACGGCATTATAAGTAAAGGATCTCTCGAACAGAACCGTGGAATGGTGCGGAATGGTCAAGATATTGTATCTGATATTTCGAGTGTGAACCTGGTTTCTTGGTATTAACTTTTCAAAAATATATTCAGGACTTTGACTAACATATAATCGATAAAGAAAAGTAGAAGTAAAGAATTTGAATAGGTAAGGTAGCGTCAACTACCACGACTGAAATATAGAGTCTGATACATGATCAAACTTTCCGAGGTTAAAAATAAATCTACAGCAAGTATTCTGCACGCGTTAGAGACGGTAACGATTTATTTGGTCTAAGCAAGGATAATAAACTATATGGCAGTAATTTAAAATAGATAAAACAAGAGCCACTACTAGTTTTTTCCTTGTTTTAAAATTTAAAATATGTTTATTGACTTAAAGCATACGCATGCGTAAATAACACCTCTGTAGAAGAGTATTAACATATTCCTTCAACCTTAAAGAATTGTCCATTTTCAGTTCCAGAACCTTCACAGTATCAGAGAACGTTAATACACAAAATTTAAAAAGTACTTGCCTGGAACGTTTATTTCTTTAGAAACTTCCATCCAAAGGCACCTTTGTATATCGCGGTGGTGGTAATTTGATTCTCGCTGATGCCAAAGGCTCTATTAATAATTTTATTTAATTAATAATAATTTCTCGTACGAGTTCTATTAATTTTTCTGTATCCATTTTTTTCAAACAAAAATATAAATGAGCAAGAACAGCCTACAATTCGTCCGAAAAATACAACGCGTTCGCAAGTCGCAATTGTACGCAAGTACACGCGCGAATCCATCCGCAGCTAATGTGCGAATATGTATTTAAATGAAGCAGTTAGGATGGATCGCGCGTAATATTATTCACTTGTAGACGCGTCCACTCTGAGAGTAGCCTTAATGTCTAAAGCGACTTTTCAAATGGAAACATGCTATTTTTATAAAGCAATCCTAACGGATAACTTTGTATAAAGATACCTATTCCAAAAACTAGTAGTTTTCGAAATATTATAGTTTAATAGTTTTACCGTAATAATACTAAATTATAAAACTGTACTTTTTACTGTGCTTTTAACTCTTATCGTTTTACCTTTCTTTCGAAGTACAGCCGAAAAATACTCTGATACTCATTTTAAAAAAAAAAAGAAAATATGCTTACTTTTCACAAAAGTTAGAATCATAACAGAAACAGCACAACACAACGGCTATCAGAGAAACCATGTCCGTTTTGTTGTAAATATTTTTGCAACAACTAGTCAACTCAAGTTACTTCTTGAAATACAAGAAAACTTGACATGATTCATCTATCTTTTATAGTGCTTATGAGGAAATTAACGGTACCGATTTGAGTTATCTACTTTTGCCAGATGAAAGACATAAATAGCTGGCGAAGTTATCTAAAAACAGCAAAAAGTCGACACTCAAAATTATTTTTAGTTAAAACACACCGATGTTGCTTATGCCAGTCAAAAAATTAATACTGATCTTAGCAACTTACTGGCGAAAATTCAAAAGCTACATTTAAAATTAACTGTACTAAAGCAACAGCTATCCTTTTCTGCAGCGATAGCCACAGAGCTTCTTTTTGGAGTAAAATAAAAATTCAACTTAACAACGATGAAATTGTTTTTAAAAACACTGCCAAGAATCTTGTTCTAGTAACGGATCATAAATTAACATTTAAAGGCCATATTACGCTCAAATTAAAGACTGAATATTCTGTTTTAAGATCTATTTTTTCTCAGAGACACTATTTAAGTGCCAACCTTAGAAAAATGCTTTGGAATTTTCTTGTATTATCACTGCTAAAATTCTGTGATACCATCAATGGGGGCATGAAAATAGATAGAATACAGAAACTCCAAAAGTCTTGCCTTAGATATAGAGCATATATCTCATAAGCTGAAGGATACATCATGGCTAAATATTGAAAATCGACGTTGCTACATTGTTTGTTTTTTTATAAAGTGCTTAAATGGGAAACTCCACCATATCTAGTTACCTATTGAACAAATGTACACAATTTAAATATAAGAAGAAACCACTTATTAACTGTTTCCTCTCACAACAAAGAAATCTTAAAGTCATTTTTGTACGTAATAGTGCATCTTATAAATAATTTTAAAATATTAGACTTTGCGATGTTTGAGAACGCATTTAAAGTAAAATTTAAGCTGAATTTGTTCAACGCATAAATGTTGTCCTAAGCTTGTTTTTTTTTTCTCATTTTTTAATCTTTATTTAATTTTCTCTCTTATGTTTTCATTATTTCTATTTATTCTGGTTGCCTCTCATTCTCTTCATTCTTGGCCTCTTATCGTTCTCATTCCAGTTCATCCTTCATTTCTGTTTATTCTTTTCATTGCATTTAGGCTCTTCGTTCTTGTGTCTTATCTTCTACTGGTTATTCATTGTAGTTCTTAATTTTATTTTTTACATATCCTGTTTCTGTTCTTTTCCTCCTTTTCTTTGTTGCTTTTATTCGTCGTATGTATTCTCTCTTTTTAATTCTTCGTTTGTCCTTTATTCTCATTCGTCCATTCCTATTTTTTGTTATACTCTTTCTCCTTGTCCTTCTTCGTGCTTTTCCTTTATTCTCTTCTTCCTATTGATAAAATATCAATAACTTAATTCATCCATTCATCGTTCTCGTCTTTGTTTTCTTTATTTAATGTGTGTTGTTACTTAGCACTGTATTTATCATATCAAATATTCATTTTGGTTTCTTTTCTCGTTCCTTCTGTCGTGTCTTCGTTTTTCTTTTTCTTCTTTTTATTCGTCATGTCGTTTCCATTCTCATATTGATCCTTTCTATCTATTTTTAGATGTCCTTGTTTTCTATTCTTCTCTATTGTTTCATGTTTCTTCCTTCTCGTTTTGTCGTTGTTCTCATTGGTCATCGTGCTTGTTTTTCATCCTATCCCTCGTGGTTACCGTTTTTACTTTGCGCATCGCTTGTTCTTCTTCATTCTCATTTTCCATTTATATATGTGTCCATTATTCTTCATCTTTATGCTCGTTTAACTACTTATTCTCGTTCTCTCTGTCCACTTATTCTAGTTCCTTCTCAAGGTTCCCATTCTCGTATATCCTTCATTTTTGTTCATTTCTTTCATTGCATCTTGGTTCTATGTTCGTGTTTCTTATCTGTTCATGGTTATTCATTGTAGTTATTGAATTTACTTTTTTTTTACAGGTTCTCGTTCTGGCTTCATTTTTTTGGTCTCATTCTTCACTCGCTTTTCTGTTTTCTTCCTCCTCTTCTTCCTTGTTTTTATTCATCATTTCTACTTTCTTTTACCTCTTTATTTTTGGTCTTATTTTTCAAACCTTCATTTCCTTCCTTTTTATCTTATGTCTATTCTCTTATTGGTTATCCATCTTTCGATAGTCCTTCATACCTGTGTGCATTTTCATTTGTTCCTTTTCATTTTTCGTAATTGTTCTCCTTCTTAATTGCCCAATCTTCGATTTAGCAGTTGTTTTCATTGTGATTTCTGTTCTCCATCATTTGTTTTCTTTCTTGTTTTTTTTTCTGTCTTGACATTTTATCAATTTTCGTTCTCACCCTTTTCATTAATTCATAAATCGTCCCCATTTCTATTGTGTAGTTATTTTCTATTACACCCCTTCACCTTTTTTCCTCTATTCTCGTTATTATATCTGCTCCACATTATTCAGTCTTCTTCTTTATTTCCTTTCTTCAATTCTAGATTATCTATTCATTCGTCTATCCGCTCTCATTTGTCTTTTTCTATCCTTCATCCTCCATTTCCGTTATTTGGTTTTTTTTTCGATCACTAACAATTTTCGTACACGTTTTCATTTCTCGTCCTTGTTTTTTCTCATCATTCGTCGTATCCGTTCTCATTCTTTATCTTTCTTTATTTATCATGTCCATACTTCATGTTATAACTATGTTTTAAATATTTTAATTGTGCAGCATTTTCTTTATCGATTTTTCGATTTAGAATTTCATCATCGTATTTGTTTTCCTTCTTCATTATTATTTCTTGTTTTTTTCTTTATTCCTTTTGGTCTTTCTTTATTCTTGTTTTCTTTCTCGTTCTTCCTTCTCTTTCGTCAAAGCCATTATTTTGTCTCACTCTTCGTTTTAGCATTTGTTCTCGTTCTTAGGCAATTAATTTAAGTAATTTAATTAATTAATTAAATTTAAGTAAAAATAACTGAATATGATTGTGCAAATTATTATTATATAATAAAAAAATTATATTATACACATAGATAGAATTTAAAAAAGATTTTACCGCTTTAGGTATATGTTCCCGTCCCCAGAAAAGAAGTCTGAATATAATGCAAAAAATTATATTGCTAAGGGTGACGAATAATATTCTTATTTTTCGTATTTACATTGAAACTAATTAACTGTCTGTATATACCCCTGTACTTTTTTTGCTTTATGAGTGACTAATTAACTTTATTATTATTATTGTTCAACTGTCACATCAATTCAAATATGTCTTGAGTTTAACAAGAGCCTTTGTTCTTTTAAATCTGTCTCTTCCTCAAGCGCAGCAAATGTATCCAGTTCCCTCCTTCCGTTCTTTACGCCACTGCAAATACTTATGCCTATTATAAAAAAAATATATAAACACAATTCAAGTAAGTATTTCTACGATTGGTTAGAAACAAACAGAATAGCATTATAAAAAGTGGTTTTTATTAAAGAGGCATTAAAACATTAAATTAACAGCTCATATTACAATTTAAAAAAAACATAACTTATAACTAGTCCCTATGGGTGCAAATCCGAATAGAAGTCTTTCCCATGACGACTATAAGTCCGTCATCTTGCAAATCTTTTAGGGCGTCCTCGAACTGTTCTCTCGTAACCATCTAATAACAAAAGACATCAATACAAACGGTTTTACTTATTTCCAATTAAAATGTAACAAACCATTTGTGAAGAAGCCTTCAGTTCCTCGAACAGTTTTTGATAATTGATCGTCGGTACTTTTCCTTTGTCGTCTATCAACTTTTTGACTGCCTGGGCCATTTCAACCCTCTTCTTTCGCGCCGTGCTGCTCAGGCCGGTCGTTAAAATTCCCACGTCGATTTTACCAGACAGTGGATCGGTTGCCGACTGTTTAAGGGCTTCTCTGTGCAGTCTAAAGTAAAAGCGGTATTTTAATTCTCAATTAGTATTGACCCAACAAGATTTAGTTTAATAATTTAACAAATATTGTCATTGGTTCATATAATTCGAGATATGCACGCACGAACCACTATTTTTTTAACAACGTAAATGTTCGAGGTATACCTTAAATGACACTAGTTTTTGTTTAACTATTTCATATAATAGACAGCATCACACAAAACTGTAACACAGCATGCACTACAAGAAGCTTCAGACGTTTATATTAGTGAATATTCGTTTATCATGATCATCGTAGTAACTCAGACTCAAAGGAATCAGAAAATGAGCAAGCTAAAAATGAGATTGCGCAAGAACAATCAGATACTAGTGAAACAAGGGAAGAAAAAGAATTAGAGGTAAAAGGGCAGTCTTTCTTTAAAAAGAAGTAAATGGTCAAAAATACTTAAACCCGGAAAACACAATCAGAACTGTCATAGGTGGCGGATATAGATAGGAACGAACCAAACCAGTTGAATTCGATGATCATATGGTAGATATTATAATAGAACATACAAATAAAAGAATTACCGATTTAGCAATTTCTAACGGTGATAATGCTTTGAATTGTCAATTTAAAACACCTATAGAAAAAGCTGAAATGAAAGCCTTTATTGTTCTGCTTTCGAGGTCTGGGGCTTTTAAATCTTTAAATTTTCTTTAATCCCCTACTAAGATCACGCCTACTGTATTTTGATTATGGTTTCCTAGTTATTAACAATTAAACCGATACTCAGGTTTGATAAGACAGCTTTGAATTTTGCTATTCCCTGCATCCATAAAAGACACAATTTATTTTATCTTAATCACTTATGACACCAATTTGTTCCAGAAAGAATAATGTTCATTTACGGTTTGATGTTGATCTGTTCGGCACGACTTAATAATTTCAAATCTGTTCTTAGAATTAGGTTGATAGTTATTACTAAAAACATTTGTAAACTTTAAATTTAGAACTGCTGTTAAACACCAGCAGGTGGGTAACTCTATCTAAGATAGTGTCTCCAACACGAACCCTTTCGATTTGTTAGATATGACTCCATTGATTTTAAAGGTAATTCTGAATTATTTTAAAACGAGCAACACCAGCAGTAGTGCTAGTTCAGTTGCAAAGTGACGCCGAGTCAAATGCTTCGGTTAAAATATTATAAGGCTTGTGAATTCAAGATAAATCCTTAACCTAATTCACCTAAAGCACGGCGCCCACTAAATCGGCATCGACCGTTTCGGCACGGTCGGCACAATCGGCCGGATTTGCTTCACATGTATTTAAATGGGGCCGCGCGCACTGAATCGGTTCGGTACGTTCGGTCGGTTCGGTTTTCTCCGGCGACGATCTCCTATTGTGGGGAGGGCAACTTTTGCCGATTGCACCGAAAGCCTGCGACTATTTTAGCATTTTTTCGCATAGAGTGAGGAACTGTTTCAAAGAATTTTAAAAACCGTTGATTTGCTAAATATGTTAAAGGAAATTTTAATCGAAGCTGTTCACAGTTTTAGAATATTGTATGATAAACAAAACACGTATTATCATGATAATTTAAGGAAAGAAAACTCTTGGGAGGAGGTATGCAAATTAAATGTTCTGGTAAGTGTCATTTATTATATCTTAAGTCGGTGTTTTCGTTACTTACTGTTTATTAAGTTGGTATCATCAGGAGATTTTAAAACTCAGTTTTAATTATCTGAGGATGCCAACTTGGTCGGCGAAATGTGCGAGAGTGAAAGTTCTCGTTTTGGCGTTAAGTGGTGTACAACTCTTGCTTTGAATATAATTTGTTTTTACAAAAATACCCAAAAAAGGCAGCTTATTATATAGTTTCAAATGCACGTTGGAATGTTATGTTATAATTTATTTTATTTGACTCGATACAGGGTGTCTCACAACGAATGCCTGCTATCTATTTCGCTTTTCTCGCTTTCGCAGCACAGGCTACTGCAATCATAACATCCTCTTCAGAATCTGAGGAACTGCTAATTTTTTTTTTAAAAACGCTTAAACGGGAGCTTAATCACAATACTTCTATATGCTCGAATAGTCGAACCACTTTTAAACGTCGTCGTGTCTTCGTTCTGCCGATTGTATGAGCGCTAGTTACCGACTGAACGGACCGAACGTGCCGAACCGACCGAGCCGATCCGATTCAGTGGGCGCCCTCCTTTAATCTTTTTCCCATGGAAAACATACCTAATGCAGCCGTGGAGTAGGTGTCTCTAATGATGGAATTATCATGCGTCTGATTCAAAATTTAGGGTTGAATTTAGATTTAAACTGGTTTTAAAATAAAACTGCAACAAAATTCTGCGTGTAAATTAAAAAGTAAACGCTGAAAAAAAATGCTCGTTTGCATTTAAAAGGTGCAATAAAGAAGTAGTCACAGAATATCGATTTGACTAATACAATGGTTGATGCAGGCGTCATAGATTAACCATAAATTTTGATTTATGAGTTGGGTTGAGTTGGGTTAACCTATACTATCATGTAGTACCTTAGAAGTGCGAATAAAAAGTGTTAATAATGTTTTGAAGCCATAAAATAAAGTCAGAAAATAAAATACTTATATTGTCAAATTTTCATTTTACCAAAATATCTCAACACACCAAGAAAATTGTTCAAGTTTTTTAACGGAATGTCAATACGCTTCAAAGAACGCCTTCAAACTGTTCCCTAATTTAATCTAAGCTGTATCTCCAACACATAACCTATGCTAAGGATCTGGGGCACCCTGTATATGTCTTGCCAATCTTATTGTATTTTCTATGTATAACGCAAAGTGATATGCAGTGCTTGAAAAGAATTTAAAATACTTGCAAAAATAATTGAGTTAATAAAAGTTGATTAATTACATCAAAGGAAGCTTCACTTTGCATCTTCGTTGATTTGGCCAGGAACTAGAACATCATGCTATTAGAGGATTATGATTTCCTAATGGATAGGCAACAGGTAGTGCAAATAAATAAAACAACAAGATCGATGCAATAAACTAATATGCATAAAACAACAGTTACCTATGGTGTTCCTAAGGGACAGTCCTGGGCCCGCTACTATTTATGTTTTAAATGAACGATACCTTTGATCTAAAAATAACTAGTGTCTTTGGAAGTTTTGCTGATTGGAGTGGTTCGGTTTTAATGATCTTACACTTAACGTGAAAAATAACTTTATTAGTTTTTCATGTTATAAATCGGGAATTACAAATATTAATAATTGAAATATATCTGATTCTCTTAAAACAGCGGTCACGGAGTCAACTAAATATCTAGGAGTTTAAGAAGCATTTAAGATGGAATTTTCAAATTCAGTATCTGATTAAGAAATGAAGATAGGTACCTAATAACTAGATTTAAGTGTCTTAGAAACTACCTTACGTGTAAACGACTTAAAGATTCTTTATCAAGCACTGTTTCAGTCACATCGAATATTACCAACATCCAGACGAGATAAGAAATAGGGTTACATAAAAATGTGTAATACAGAGATCACATAAAGTCATTCGAACCAATAATATAATATCACTAGCACCTAAGTTATATAATCTAATTCCAAATCATATAAAAAATAACTATGAAGATAAGACTATTTAAAAAGAATGTAAAGGAATGGATCTATACATCGAAGAGAGACATGTATAAAAATGTATTTATCTAACATGCGTAACTATGTATTTAGTTCTAAATTTAAAAAATATGTGTTAAGAAAAGAGAAATTGTGAAATGTGACTTTCCCAAAGTTGACTATTATAACTTTCCAAATCGCATCCAGGAGAAAAGACTTAAAGAAATTGAGAATCTACAGACTTTTTATTTTTTTATCACAATAAGTGGTTAACCCACTTCACAAGTGATTCAAATTCATATTATTTTTGTTTTGTATGTCTATATATCCATATATCTATTTTTTACATGGATAAACATAATTTATTTATTATTATCAATATGTGAAATTACTACAAACATCAACTCCTCATTTTCGTAGAATAAAATTCAAAGTGATGTTCACGATGTGCCACATAATTGATTCTATCTCTGACTTGCTACTGATATACATAATACAGTAAAAGTCGCGAATAGAGACGAAATCTGGGAAGTTTGGTTGGATTTATATGTAACGCAAGTCTAAAAAAGTCTGCCTATAACGACCGAACGTGTGTGTGATTCACACAGCAATCATTAACACCAATAACTACAAGTTATTCTTGGGAGAATTACCGGAACCGGAGGCCGGGAAAATACCTGTTTGTTGATCTCATAAATGCTTTTCTTTGTTTGTGTACTTTTTATTTAGTGCCGGGATTTTGTGCATACATATAGACGTAGCGTATTACGTAGTGTTAAAATGAATTCAAAAAAAAGAAAAGTTTTGTCCATTGCGGAAAAAGGCTTAATAATTTGCATTTGAGGAAGGTGAATCCAATATTGCTATTGAAAGCGAGTGAGGCTTATCGCATTCAAGTCTTTCTACAATTTGGAAGAACCGGGATGCAATAAAAAAATGCATTTAATGAGAATTTGCTACCAAAGAAGACACTTAGGTTATCCAGTCATACAGATATAGATAAAGATAATAACTGGTTTAAAGTTGAAAGAAGTAGAGGATCGGCAATTAGCGGTCCTATACTATAAGGCAAAAGCGGAACATTTCGGCAGGGCACTGAATAAAGGACCGGAATATACCTGCACAGAAAGTTGGATAAAACGTTTTCGAAAAAGGCATAATATGGTATGGAAAAATAATATCTGCTAGTGTACCTCCTGGAGTGACAGAAATCTGGCTTAAAACTGTATGGCCTGAAATAGGAAAAGGGTATACAAGTGACCAGATTTTTAACGCAGATGAGACAGGTCTGTTCTACAAAATGCTTCCAGACTTGACACTGAAATTTAAAGGCAAAAAGTGCAGGGAAAATGTCCAAAGAGAGAATTACTCTTTTTGTTGTTGCCAATATGTCTGGGTCAGAAAAACGTAAGTTGATTGTTATTAGAAAATCAAAAAACCCCCTTTGTTTTAAAAATGTTAAGACAGTACCTGTTACCTACATGTCTAACAAAAAAGCCTGGATAACTTCAGACTTGTTTATTAAGATCTTGCAAGATTGAGCTAATAAAGAAAAAAAAGAAAATCTTACTCCTAGTAGATAATTGCCCAGCGAACCCAAAAGTCTCAAATTTAAACAACATTAATCTTCAATTCTTGCCACCCAATACCACATCAGTGCTCCAACCAGTTGACCAAGGTATTACAAGATCTTTAAAAGTCCATTATAGAAAGTTCCAGTTAATGATTATTATTGAAAATAATCAGTTCTAAGGAGTCTTCCATAATTATTTTGGCCGCAATATCGATGATCTCCAAAGCCTGGAATAGGGTATCGCAACGAACAATCATTGTTTTAAACATACCGGGTTAGAACAGACACTGGAAACTGCCGACTCTGAAGTCGACAATCCTTTAGTCGAGTTGGCAAGAAGAATAAGCAATGACTGATACAGAAGATTATGTGCTTTTAGCTGTAATTAAAGAAAACTTTAAATTAACTGATGGACTGAATGGACTGATTTCATAGATTCTGATAGTCACTTAGACACAAACAGTACTTTGGGTGATGAGCAAATTGCAGCGGAGGTGCTTACAATTGAGGATACCCAAGATCAAGGTGAACACGGCAGGTCTGAGGACGAAGAAGAATTTAATCCACCATCTATTGAAGAAGCTTCACGAGCAGTGAAGACCTTAAACAGTTTTGTACTATACAATAATGCGAGTGACGAAAAACTTTTAGACACAACCAGTTTTAGTGAGAAAAAAATTGAATCAATTTACTTTAGTTCGCGTTGCAAAAAACGAACAAAGATAACAGATTTTTTACTAAATTAACTACATAATTTTTTTAATATATATGTAGGCTTACCTTACGGTACCTGTATCAGTGTAAATTTAATTTTTTTTTTATATTGGATTTTCATTTTTTGGTTTTTTGCTTTGTATGTATAACATACATAATTATGTATGTACATAGTTTTATTTGAAAAAAAAAGACGTTGTATATGTAGGTCCTTTAATAACGACGGCCGTTTATAACGACCCATGTTCAGTAGTCCCTTCGCCGTCGTTATATCCAACTTTCACTGTATAATATTAAACAATTGTAAATGTATAATATTATACAATTTTGGAAACAGTAAATTTGTTTACGTACCTCCAAGCTTCCTCTACGTCCTCCACCTCCACTTTCTGGCTAAATCTGACTTTCGCGTGAGCTTCCGAAAGCCTTATCAATGATTCCAGTTGCCTTGGATAGGCCGATATTTGACCTCTTCCGGACCCCACTTTCCTCATATCCACATAAGCCTGGATGAGGCGTTGCGACGCTTCCTCGCTTAACTTGGGACTAATGTGTTCTTTTGCATAAGAGATGTAATCTCTTAGAATAGACATGTTCTGATAAAAAAATTATACTATTATTAAATTAATACTTATACACAAATACGCCTATTATAAGTAGTGTTGGAAAATACAGTGGTTTTTCGGTAACCGGTGAAACGGCGACAGTCATTTCTAAATCACCGTGATTTTAACTAGTGATTTGAATCATCTCAGGTACCGCGTATCAATAGTAAACACAAAATCAAAATATAAGGTGAATGGAAACGATTATATTTATTATTATTATTATTAACTAATACACGAGATCAACCCCATTACAAAAAAATATGAATATTTCTGAATAAGAATTAAAAGCTATACTTCATCATAACAATGGCCATTAGTCACTGGAATGTCCAAGTTTGTAAAGGAAAAAACGTAAAAATTTGCCTCAAATTCTTTCCAATGCTATACAATTATTCATGTAAAAAGGAGACCAAATTATTGATCCATACTCCAACAAAGAGACAATAAGTGACATGTACGACCCTTTGCAAGTTTCAACCAACAGGCCTTTACAACTACGCAAGACAAAACCAAGGACCTTAGATGGTTTAGTTATAATAGTATTCACATGGGTATTAAAATTCAATCGTTTATCAAACAAAATACCAACGTCCTTTACTATTTCAGTGTACCTAATATTTAGATTATCAATAGTATAGGAGGAAATTACCTGTTTGTTTCTTTTGTAAAAACTTTAAAACCAAACCACCGGAAAAGCCAAAAAGTCAACTTTTCCAGTAATAAGCTACGGCTGACACTGTCAAATGCCTTGGAAACTATATATATTACATCCACTTATTCATTCTTCTCCAAAACATTCAACAGAGCACCCTGATACAACAAGTTTGTAATAGTAGACCTGCCACGACTAAAGCCATACTGTTCAAGTTTTTTGCAATAAAAATGGGATTTGGTCATAAATAAGACTGTCTAGAAGTTTTGAAATAGCATACTTTACGCATACAATCCTATAATTGATCAATTCATTAACAGCACCACATTTAAATATAGGCGTAATAGAACTGAGTTTCCAGTGGGATGGGAAATCTGTCAAGTCTAATGACCTACTGAATAAAATATAGAGGCGATAAGAGAGGCAACAAACACATTTTCTTAAAAAATAATTGAGTATACCATCAGGGACAGTACTAAGTGGTAATTGAAAAATCTTATCAAAAATTAATTCAACAGATAATTTAGGATTAGGAATAGTCATGTTTACACCAGCCTGCCGAAAAGATAAGATTTTATAGACAGAAGAAAAAGTTGGGCAAACCCCTCTGCAATTCACAACCAGCAAACTCCTATTATATATTATAGGTAATCAAATCAGGAAGCTTATCTGTTGCTCTCCTATTATTAAACTTATACCAAAAACTTTTGGGGTTTTGTATAAAATAGTTGGTCCAAATTTGAAATAAAGTTTTAGTAACAAGTCTCAGTTAGAGTTTTGCACCTAGGTCTAAGATATCAAAAGATTTTATAGTCTGCAATAATATGACTAGACTGATATTTCTTATGCGGATTTTTTTTTGCTGCACCAAGTATTTTTAACAATATTAAATAATTTATATTATTTAAGCTCTTATCGGCTTATTTATTCAAAAATTTAATTTTTTAAACTCTTTAAATAAATAAAAATAACACAAAAGATAGTTTACGTTTTTCCCAATAAAGACTTATCATTAAGAAAAACTAGTTGTTCAGCATTGTTTGAACTTAATTTAACCCAGCTTTGGAAAACAGTCTTTCACGCGGAACCGATGTTGCACATAAACAGTCTTTTCTTATCAAGTTTACCTGTTTCTATTGTATTTTCCGCTATTGCAAATACGATGATCATGATCACCGTATTTGCAAAAATTAAATCACCGGTAGCGCCAGTGATGTTCCATTCATCGGTCAAATATCGCGGTCATCGATATATCGCCCAACACTAGTTATAAGGACACCTTGGAGAACTATAAAAATGGTTGCAAAATCCTTAAAACTTACCAGAATTTCATCGTCTTCCTCCTCCCTGCTCATATAATACAGCGAGACCAAATGTTTGGCCAGGCGACGGTCGAAAAGTTCATTTTGCGGATCCAAAATGAGGAAAATTAGATCGAATCTCGATAGTAAAGTGTGAGGAAGCAAAACGTTCTCGATAATCGTTTTGTTGTTGTTCCATTGGGATTCGCTCGGGTTTGCGGCGGCCAAAATTGATGTGCGCGCGTTCAGTTGACAGATTATACCGGCTTTTGCGATACTGAGCGTTTGTTGTTCCATAACCTAGAAAATTTTCTATTAAACCTATTACACCAGGAAGTTTTAAGCATTTTTAGGGTCTGCAGATTATCCCGTTCTGTCATCGCGTTCCTAATGATACTTATTGTCAAGTGATAGAGCATGCGTCGCAAAAACTCTTACTGAGGAACACACAACAAAAACGGATGGGTAGTGTACTTCAGTTTTTAATCCGTAATGATGAAGGCGGCGAAGATTTTCTGTCACAGATTGTCACAAGAGATGAAACTTGAGTTTCTTATGATACTCCTGAACCTAAGCGGGAATCAATAGAATGGAGGCACACCATCCCCAGCAAGGGTTAAGCCGAAACAAATCTTGACACCTCGAAAAATCATGTGCACAGTGTTTTGGGACAGGAAAGGCATCTTACTGATTGATTTCTTACCGCGAGGTCGAACAATCAATGCAGATGTTTACTGCGAGATACTTAGCGCCGCGCAATACAAAATAAACGCCGAGGATTTCTGTCAAAAGGTGTTGCTTTTCTTCACGACAATGCCGACCACACACTGCAAATGTGACGAGAAACCTCCTACAGGGATTTAGCTGGGACATGTTTGACCATCCTCCGTTCAGCCCTGACCTCGCCCCGAGCGATTTTCATCTGTTCTTACATCTTAAGTTTTTCCTTGGAGGTCAACACTTCAACAGTGACGAAGAGCTGAAAGAAAATGTTTCCACCTGGTTGAAGACACAGGCGGCAACCTTCTATGAAGAAGGCATAGAAAAACTTCACGTGTCACGCTATGACAAATGCCTGCAAAATTTCTGCAGTTATGTGGAAAAATAGTTTAAGACTTGTAGATTTTTGTGCAATAAATATTTTTCCTGTATCTGTACTCAATTTATTTTTATTACCAAACGGAACCTACTTTCTAGACGTACCTCGTATATAGTGTGTTAGGGGTTCCATTTCCTATACTTTACCCACGTGTTGTACGTCCAATTTTAAAAACAAAAAACCATATAAATTGGGGTCTTCACCTCTCTGAATAGAATATTATTTCTCGAATTTTTACGAGTTCACTGAAACTCATTTTTCTGTTACTTTTATGCCCTCCACATACATAAAAGTAGTCTTATTTTAAATGTAAATGAATTTTTCCAGCTTTTAAAACCAATTTTACTAAGACATTACTCAAAATAATAAACAAAAAACTTTGATTGCATTTTTTCAGTTATGATGTTTTAACTTTAAAAACCAGGCCCCTAACACATCTTTTTTTTTCTTCTGGTTTGTACGCAATAAGTTATGCTAACAAATAAACATTAAATTATTACCGCCACTTACGCTAATAGTTTCCGTAAATGGCTTAGCAAAAGCAGGTAAGAATAGACAAAAATAAAATTCCTATATCTATGCACGTAACATTTCATTAGGTAGTAAGGAAGGGGCATTTTTACGTTAGGGAGAAGTGAGTGCAACGAATAAGTACGAATTATGTGCTACTTGTTTTTAGAAAATGCACATTTTGATTTGGTGAGTAACTGAGAATTTTAAAATGCACATTCTGTGCGCTCTAACAAGGTTGGACGCACGATACAATAAATAAATGATAGGATGTTGCGCATCGTGGGTGGGGCGCTATCCGCGGCGGTGACGTCACTCGTTGAGTGATTCGTTTATCTATCGTATACCGGGATTCTTCTGTATTTATTTTATCGTGGGGATTGGGATTCTGTGTGTTCGTGCTTTCAACCGACAAGTGACAACTGTGTTTTATTTATTGTATCGTGGGGTTTTAGGTTATTACTGTTATTGTTATTTATTTTATTACAAAACTTCTGGCAATTGCCGAGTAGCAGTTAGCAGTGCCATCAAACCAGCAAGCAAGCAGCAGTATTACAAAACTTTTAATTCATAATTTTTCTGTGCTTGGTGGATATTTTTATAATGCGGTGTGCTGTAGGGGGATGTAATTCAGACAACCAGTCTAAGAAAAACACCTTTAGATAAAAATGTCAAATTTCATCGCTTCCTAAAAAACCCTGATTGGTGCAAACAATGGTTACATGCTACAAAAAGAAAAGACAAATTTAATGTTAAGTCGGCTGCTGTGTGCTCTAAACATTTTTTAGATAGTGACTACAAGATTAATTTAAAACACAAGCTCTTAAACTACACTCCAAAATGCTACCGTGGCCTAAAAGATGATGCTGTGCCAACCCAAAATTTAAATCAATTTAGAATAGCTTCAGTGCCTTCAAAAAGTCAGCTTAATCGTCAAATTTTCAATGAAAAAAGGCTAAAAGCTCAGTTTATTAACAATATCCTTGCGGAACCAGGAAATATGTCAGTCTTTTGTAGATTTTTTTCCTTAAGTAAATTTAACATAATGGATTTAATGGTGATGGTTCAGGTGATGGAGGTACTAATAATGAAAATTAATTGATGAAAGCTAATAGTTTGTCTCACAAAGGGTAATATTTAAAATTTTTATATCGAGTTTAATATAGTATGTCAGACCAAAAGAAAAATTAATATGGCTATTTAAATAAACTGCTCGTCATAATGGGGGGACCTACTTTTTTGGAGTGTTCCCCTCATTATCACAAGCAGTTTATATACATAACTTGTATTTTAGAGTTCAAACTGACCAGGAAAGAAATTTAATAGAACAACTGCAAAAAGAAATAGAAAGCCAGAGAAAGGAAATTGGAAAGCTGGAGTCAAGAAAATTTTCTCTAAAAATCAGATAAATAAACTTAGGAAAAAAGGATAAAATGGTCAGTTAGTGAAATTTCAAATGCCATTGCAGTGTATTCTGCAGGTGCTCGACCATATCGACTCAGCCTAAAGAATGACTACCAATATCCGGCTGTCTCTACTCTAAAAGAATGGGTATCAAAGATAAAGTTGGAGCCTGGTATTTTAAAAAAATATTTTTAAAATTGCTGCATATGCTGATATGTCTGAACGTGATCGCATATGCATTCTAATGTTTGATGAAATGAAAATTCGTCCGGAATATGTTTATGACCAATCCAGAGATTATCTAATGCCTGCATTTAGTTACGTCCAAGTTGTCATGATCTCTGGTCTGTTTAAGGCATGGAAGCAGCCTATTTTTTTTAGATTGTGGTAAATATTGAATAATTATTTGCTTGAAAACAGATTAATTAATAAATATGTTTTAGGATTTCTTGTCGTTGCAATGGTATCAGATTTAGGTGTTAAGATTAGATAAGATTAAGATTTAGGGTTAAATGTTCCACATCTGCTAAAACTAATCCGGAATAATTTTGTGGACTCGGGATTTTTAGTTAATGGAAATTTCATTAACAAAGATATTGTGGAAAAAGCCATAAATGTTACAAACCTGTCAGATTTAAAAATCACATATAAAATTACACTAGAAAATTTAAACTGTGTAAGACAAAAAGTGAAGCATGCCTCAAAACTATTTTCTCATACCATATCCTGTGCTATTTCAAGATGTGGGACACTAGGATATTTGTCAGAGAAAAATTGGGTAGAAGGCTCCGAGTTTTTTAAACTGGTAAGATGTTCTTTAAGTCATTGCTGATGTGTATGATTTTTATAAATATTTATTGCTTACCAGGTTAATGACTGGTTTGATATTTTTAATACGAGCATGACAGTTACTGACTGACATTCAAGAAATAAAGCATTTGGGTTAGCTCTGGACGTTCAAATGTCCATTTTAACAAAGATGAACAAAGTGATTTCCGAGATGAAGGTAGTTAATAGTAAATGCTAACTGCCATTTCAAAAAGGTAAATTATAAAATACATTTTTCAACCCTGTATAATTTATATTATTTCGTTTTTAAAAATTTAGGTATTCTCATCAGTAATTTAGCATTGCCACAGTTGCACGCTGACCTACACCGTCGTTTTGGCATTCATTACCTGTTAACTAGGCAAATAAATCAAGATGTTTTGGAGAATTTCTTGGGGTCATAAGATCAAAAGGGGGACTATACGACCATCTTACCTCATTAGAATTTAAATATAGGTTAAGGACGTATGTTTTGGGTAGGAATGAGGGGGCATATTCGGACTATTTAAATGTTGAAGTTGACGATACCCCGGATATTCCTCTCAGTGGATCACTTACCCAGAAACTTAAGCCTTCACTTGATCCTCCACCAAGCAATGTAGAGGATAATCTTGAAGAATTAAATGAATTGGCCTACGATGGGTTAGAGAATTTAGCAGGATTTATATGCCATAGATTAAAGAATCCATCTTTGCAAAGCACTTCAACGCAATCATTTTCGTGGGTCAACCATTTGGATGAAGGTTATTTATCGAAACCTTCTCCCCTATTTGTAAATTCTATTGAGGAACTAAACAGAGTATTTACTGAAATAAATAGCGATGGAGATATAAAGACTGGTCCCAACTTTATTAAAACCCTTATAACGAGAAGCGAGTCAATTGAATGTCCTGAGAAAGCCAAACGTCTTTTTTTTAGAGTTAGGATGTTTTTTCGCATCAGAGAACTTAATAAATCAATTAAAAAGAACAAAAATGGGAATGCGAGCAAAAGGAAATGGACGAAAATCTTATCGTAGCTTTTTTATAATAATTATGTAGAAACTGTAAAATTAAATTTTTTTTTTGTTTTAAAATATTTTGTAATTATACACATACTTATTAATAAATCGAGCAAAAATTTATTTTATTGCAATTTTTTTCGGATATGAAATGTTATAACTATATTAGACACCCTGTATAAAAATAAATTACTCAGGTTATACAGAGAAGTATTGTCAAAAATCAATAATTATATCTTTTAATAGCAAAATATTTTTTGACTACTAGAATTCCCACCAGTGATTCCTACTTAAATAACATTAATTAATTCTGCATCCATCAGGACAATAACTTTAAATATCCCAATATTTATTTATTAAATTTCAACGGCAAAGCCAATTTTACGATATAATAAATCAAAAGCAACATGACTAAATTACCAATTTCGCCATTATAATTGTGTATAATCGCCCGCCCACTACTCAACGAGTGACGAAATGCGCAGTGCGAAAGCAAACTTGTTCACGGGAGCATACCCTGGGTTGGACGTAATGCAACAAGGTTGTTACAAAACTGCGAAACTACCAAAATAATTGAGCCACGATTCTTACCTCATGTAAAACACTCCGGGTAGAATCGTTCATCTTATCGAACTCGTCGATGCAACAAATACCATTGTCGGCCAACACCAAAGCGCCGGTCTGAAGTACTAATTGACGAGTTTCCGGATCTTTTGTGACGTAAGCGGTAAGACCGACCGCCGAGGAACCTTTACCAGATGTGTACTGACTGCGCGGTACCAAATTGTACACGTATTGAAGTAGTTGGGATTTTGAAGTACCTAAAGACGTGTTTTTTTATATTCAATACCTTAGAGATAAGTAAGTTTCATACCGTTTTTGAACACTGCCTAATACCTTAAAAATTACTTTTATTATAAGACTTGATGCTTACCAGGATCTCCACACAGTAAAATATTAACTTCGCTCCTAAAATTAGTCCTGCCGGAGGTAGTAAAAGTTTTTTTGGTACCCCCAAAAAGTTGCAACAGAATCCCTTTTTTGACGTCCTCGTTTTCATATATAGAAGGCGCGATCGCCCTGGCCAGCCGGTCGTAAATATCGGGCTTCTGCGCTAAGACATTCAGGAGCTCAATACGCTCAGGTGGAAAACGATGATCCTTGCTACAAAGTTGCTGAATTTAAAAACACAATTGAATAAAAAAACATTTTTAAATGCCTTACCCGTCTTCTTCTTCGTATAAGCGTTTCTGGTCGATTTTTCTAAAATGCAACACGTCGATGTGGGTCTTGTACACGGATTTTAAGTTTCTTTGCTTGGGATTGACCTGTAAGGGCTGCGCCCTGTAAATTCCGGTAACAGTGACGCGATCTCCCGGTTGCACTGCATCTACTAAATCGTTGTGAGAAAACAGGACCACCGTGTGAGGTGTCTGACCGGCAGGCATATCCTCTGAAAAAAGTTTTTTATTAATTTAGGAAAGAAGTTGTATATGCCGCTGTTTACATCAACATTATAAGTGGGTCTTCAAATAGATCAAGAGATAAATATAGATTCAGAAGATTTAAGAATCGACTCAATGGACTATGCATTCCATAATTTCTTCCATGGTATCCAACTTTAAATGTTCCATTTCCCTGATCTATATCAGTAATAAACAAATTGAAAGGGATAGCTATAGAGTATATACCTTGACGGACACTAGCGGATACATTGGTCATGGTCGCTACGAATTCCCTGACTTTAACTAAGCTCCAGCTTAGAAATGGGGCTGAATAGATCGTAGACTAGAGTTTGTACAATCTTTTGTTAAACCAAATGCCTTCCAGCAGCAGGTAGTGGCAGATCTTCATGGGCTAGCTAAAGATCTTAGTGCTAATGATTTTGCTATAGTGAGATGTGACACAAATGACTTAAAGAGTAGGAAATATCCACAGATGCAAGTAATAAATCAAAAAATTAAAGAATGTCTTCAGACTAACATTTTGTTCAGATCTGCAACTGAAACAACAAATCGCGCGAACAATAATAATTATAAGCAGATTATTAAGTATAATAAAAAAAAAATTAAGTTCTTAAATGTTGTAAACAAATTTACTAAAAATTGTGTGATGTTTCTTTATATTTGTAATAGTACGAGTAGGAAGGTTGAGAAGTTGACATAATGCTATAATATGCTATTCGAATAGTCGACGCACCGGTGGGACTATGAATTATATTAAGAATGCTGCAATCCATTCTGTTATATGAAAGTATACAGTGAAGTATGAGGATTGGGCTCTTTGGATCGTTTTGCTTGTGAGAAAAGAGGCGTTGTTGATAAGATCTATATAGAGATCACTTAACTTAAATTGCAGGCAGTTCTTAAACTACTGATCTAATACATTAGCAGAAAACAACTATTTTAAGTGAACTTAATATACACCTCTTAAAAGGAAACAAGGAAGCAAAGCATTTGAAAGTGATTGCAGAAACTAGTGGCATTAAGCAGATTATGAAAGCTCCTACAAGAATCATAAATACAATATCGACGATCATTGATCATATCTATACAAACTAGTTTAATGGCATAAAAGTACAGATACATTTTCCTGTGATAACTAATCATGAAATTATTGGAGTACAAATTTTCATTAATACTTTCAGAGAACTGATATACTCCGAAAGAATTATAAATCGAGACTATTAAATGAATAAGTAAGGAACTGGTGGTAAAAAATGATATAATACGTATAAATAAGTTTGCGCCTGAAAAACGATATTCTATTAAAAAATAGCCATTGATTAATGCAGCAGTTGAAGAGGATCTTCGAGAAAGGAATTTGATTTATAGAAGATTCTGTGTTACAAAAACCGATTGTGACTGAAAAAGCTATCAAAGACTCACTTAGGGGAAATATCAAACAATCTACTGATTATACGGATGCCGGTATATACAGTATCGGACAAAATTAGAGAGACTTCTCTATTTGCCAACTCCAATTTTTTGTACTTGAAATAATATTAATATTTGTTAAGCAGTGTATACCGGAGTTGACAAGAATTCTATTATCAACAATTCATTTTTGTAGCTCATGTTTACATTTATTTAAAGAATGTTTTTAACATTGATAAAAAATTACTGCGACAGAATTAAAGAGACTCATTTTGTATTTAGTTTCGCTGAAGTCGCGATTAGTTTAATTTCTGTTTATTAGTTTGAGAATATTATTAGCAATGCCTCGTGGTAAACATTATTCCATAGACCTAAAAGATAAAATTATAGAAGCCTATAACTCAGGTCGCTCACAAAAATTAATAAAAGAGCAATTCAACGTCAGTAAACAAATGGTTTCCAGAACAATAAAAAATTATCAGCTCCGTGGAAGAGTGACAAACCTTAAAAGAGGTGGCCGCAAGAGAAAAACCTCAGTACTACTGGACAGGAGAATTAAACGACTAAGTCAGAATAATCCGCGTCTATCTTCAACACAGATTTTGGCTGAATTGGAGGCGCCTGGGGTTTCATCCAGGACTGTGCAGCGGCGATCAGTGGAGGCGGGGCTTCCTGGAAGGAGACCAGCAAAAAAACCCCATCTATCAAAAAAAAATGTAGCTGCTAGAATGTTATTTGCAACACGTCACCGTTACTGGACAGCTAAGGACTGGAATAAGGTTTTGTTTAGTGACGAGTCTAAATATAATATTTTTGGAAGTGATGGAGCGCAGTTCGTACATCGCCCAGCAAACAAAAGGCTTGATCCAAAATATGTTTCTGGTACTGTGAAGCACGGAGGTGGCAATTTAATGGTTTGGGGTTGTTTTTCGGGTTATGAAATGGGTCCTATCCACAAAATTGAGGGAACTATGGATAGATTTATGTATCGGACTATACTGGAAGATGTAATGTTGCCTTACGCCGAATGGGAAATGCCGCTAAGATTCACGTTCCAACACGATAACGACCCCAAACATACGGCCAAACTTGTGAAGGAATGGTTTTTGGCTAACAAAATTCAAGTTTTAAAATGGCCACCGCAATCGCCCGACTTGAACCCAATTGAAAATCTTTGGGAGATTATAGAGAAAAAGATTCGCACTAAAAACATCGGGAATCGTGCTCAATTATTTGAAGAAATCGAGAATGCCTGGAAATCAATGGATCCGGCTGTAATTTCGAATCTCATTGGATCGATGCCGAATAGATGTGAAAAAGTTATCCAGAATAAAGGGTACTGGACAAAGTATTAGGTTAGTTTCATTAGTATAGGGTACAAATATACTTTAAGGATAAGTCTCTCTAATTTTGTCGCACAGAATTTTTTGCATTTTTTTATTTTTCCTAATAAATCTTGAGAAATGTTTTTTTTTTTTTAATTTATTTTAGTGCCTTTTTAAACTACTTCAAAACACAACATCCTTCAGCACAAAAAGAGGAATTTAATCATTTTTATCTTACATAAAAGACGTAAGTAGTCGAGTCTCTCTAATTTTGTCCGATACTGTATACAGACCGTATAGAGAAAAACTTTAATCAATTTTATTCAACTTACAAGCTATTTCTGCAAATATTGAAACAATAGAATGGACTTTAATTATAAATTTTATTTTTTAATCCATAAAAGACGATTTTTGATTGGCTACCATTTATTGCATTTAATTAATTCATGCTTATTTAAATATGTGCTTATTTAACTGCAAAAATTCCAAGTGATTTAAAAACTAGTGTAATGATTACAATACCAAAGATAGCCAGTCCAAACATTCCTGCAGATTTTCAACTAATAAATTTAGGCCCGACGCATAAAATTATAAAGACAATTGTATACCAAGAGTTGCGACAATACTTTGAACAATATAAACTGATTAGCTGTGGATCTTCAATGTAATGCTTTTGAGACAATAGACCCTAATAGTCTTATTAAAAAACTGTTATCTTATGGTCTATGTAATATAGCTTTGGACTGGCTGAAAAATTACGTCTAACAATAACGGTCCAAGAACACCACCTTGTACACCTATAAGACTTTCCATTTTATTAAGAAAGCTTTGTCCTATACATACTCTATTATACCTCTTAGATATGTCCCTGGATAGAAGTAAGATTTTCATAGATATTTTCATCATATTTCTAAGGTTAGTATTAGTTATTTTATAAAATGGGGTGTCCCTTAATAATGTTAATAAAATTATGTTTTGCAATTGAGCAAACTGTACCAGAAAAACCCGAAAGTTTAATTTTTACCTGGTGACTCCTGCAACTTAATCATTTGCTTATCAGTGAACTGGGAACGATTATGCACCAAAACAAAGCAATGATTCGTATTACAGCTCGTGCACAATGTCGGTTCCGTAATGCGTCCTCTATCGATCTCCGCAGTAGTTGTGAAGCGACAAACGATACATTGGAAGAAAGCTTCTCTCATTTCTGGCATTATGTTTGTTGTTCTGATCACCATGCCGCAAATTGTGATCAGTTGGTCAATATCTAGAAAAATGAGAGCAAATTTAATATTCCTAAATTTAGACGCCTACTATAAGATTTCGATTGGTCAATTGTGATGAGTAATCATGGCAGATGGCAACAAACATTTTCTTGGAGGCTTACCAATAATTATTAATAAATCCTTCACAAACTTAAATTATCAAAAATTGATACCCAAATAGTTAAAGAATACAAAAAATATAGAAATAAATTAAGGAAACTGTGAGATCGACAAAAATAGAATGTTAAGTAAAATTTGATGTCCCCCAAGGGTCCCATCCTATTTATATTTATATTCAATCAACTCTCAGTCAGCATCTTTCTTCTAAGAAACCAATGAGTCAACCATGCTTGTATCCTATTATGCCTTTTTTCTTTAGTCCTATGTCATGTCTTGGTTATTTATTTATTTTATTATTTTTACTTTATTTTATTAGTTTAAAACATAATCATATAAAATTATTAAAAAGAATCATAGGAAATTACCTTCAGGGTTCAGAGCCCTCATATTCCTAGTTTTATCAGCATTAAAGGGCCTCACTTGTATTTGATGCTCCAAAACAGCAGCAGGATATTTTTCATAAAACATTTCATTGACAGTCATATCGAAAGTGGGAATAACTTCTTGCGGATAACAAATTAACTGTCTGTATAAATTGGCATCAAAAGTTTCAATATGGGAGCAGTTTACGTTAAGAAAAGGCTCTTCTAAGGTATGAATCTATTATGAAATGAGCACATTGTAGACATTAATTAATCCATTGACCAATACAAAAAAATTTACCTCATCCAGTTTTTGTAAATACAAGGGCTCGTTCAAGTTCATATCTTCAGTAATTTCATCTTCGGCGGCGTTTGTATCAATAAACCTCAAAATAAACTGTTTGAACTTTTCTTTGCATTCGGCAACTGATACGTTGGTGCCCCAAATGACCAGGTGTGGAGTTGCTGTGCTGGTTTCATTACCTTCAGGAATCGATTCCAACTAAAATTAATTGCCATTTAAAGTAGATACCTCCCTAATACAGTTCAGATAAATTACAAAAATATATCAGTATTAGTAAATAAGAGTGGAAATGGAGAGATTTAACAAAAGTTATTCTTACACATATTAACTATCATTACTATAAGGAAATATTGAAACTAGAATCATCATGTATCAAAATAAACATAATAATTAAGCCTTAATTAATTTAGATAACATCTACATGACTAATTAATTAATTAAACACATCCCAATTCTTAACAACCCATAGCATAACAAAAAAGTAAAATTACTTACTTGAAAGCATGAATTTATTCAGCCAAGGGTTTTTTTATAGTTTCTATCTAAAGAAGTGATACTACAATTTTTATATTGTACACCTAATGAGTTATAGGACTGCCATATTAGTAAAACTCCTTTAGTAAAGCGATCTTGATACCAATAAAAATGAATTTTTCATTGGCAATAAAAAAAATATCTGAAGCACTAGTTTGACAGAAGCCCTTAATCATTATCCCTGATGATGGACATGTTCTATGTCAAAAACATGTTGGATTGATGGTTTTTAAATAAATTAAGTGGAGGATGATCGAAATACTTTCAGTTACCCATTGAACTATTAACTCCCCTGCAAGAATGCACTACTTCTTCAAATTTACGTTTTTGTTATGTCTAATAGCTGTTATTAAAATAAAATTCTCTATATTTTAAGGCATTACTTTACTTATTATTTTTCCGAATTCCTTTTGATTTTCCATTGGCTCTAATAATTTTATTTTCCACATATTTTTATTGTTATTTTAGCTCTACTGATTTCTAAGGTTTTTAATAACATTCTTACAATTTGCATGTGGATTACTGTTCGAAAATTAAATAAAAAACCAAAGATTACCTTTGATACTTTGAAGCTTCCTTGAGAACCATTTTTTTTTTGTTTATTTGTTATTAGTTTGTACAGTTTTAGCAGTAAATGAAAAATGTTCTTCAATCATTTGTAAAAGAATATCTAAAAAGAATCTAATTGGGAATTTACATCTTGATATTGAAGTAATTTTCACTCAGTATTTTTCAAGAAGGGTGCTATACCTTTACAATCTGAGAAAAATTCATTATTCAAAGAAAATTTACATTCCCTTGTAAGACAGTTACCAATACATGACAAGTTTTTTGTTACCTGTGTTGGTTTCAATATTAAAACCTTATATTTAAAACTAGTAATAGGGTTTAGAAATTTTAAAGTTTTAATTTTTTTTGTTTCTAAAATATTAATATTAAAATCCCCGTATATGTCAGTATGCTATTACCCTGAAATTTTCACAAACTGTTCATAATCCACTTATTTTCCTGAATATTTCAAATTAAATTATTGATTCGTCAAATTAATTCGGTGCCCTCAAATTAGGGACTTTAAGGTAGAATTGTTGCCAGTTAAGGGTGAGACTATTTCTTTTAGGATCACCATCAACGGCGATTGTAGGGATGATTTTTTAAGGCCGGATAACTGGCCTAGAGGGATTATCTTGCGAAAATTTTGGCTAAATAATAAACGCAAGATAAATTTTCATGAAAATCAAATAAATCAAACCATAATTTAGTGCGGGCTGGCCCTTCTGGTTCAGGTGTTTGCGTGTATTATGCTAATACAGGTGGTATGAGAACTAAAATAAAAGATTTTCAGCAGGCACTTAGTTGCTGCTGCTATGATATTGTTATGATTGCAGAGACTTGGTTAACATCTAAATATTCAGATGCTGAAATTGGAGTACCAAACTATGAAAGGTTTATTCCTCTAAAGAGGTACAAAAGTTCTTCTTTTCCATGTTGGTTTTCTACAGAGCTTCGCAGTGTGATCATAAGAAAGAATCAAATTCACAAAAAGTTTAAAATCAGTGGTCAACAGCAGGAATATGATGAATTTGTATTTTTGAGACATCAATGTGAGTACTTAAGAGAGTTGGGCTATCAACAATATATTAATAAGGTGGAAATGAATCTCGCTAGCAATCCGAGGTACTTCTGGTCATATATTCGAAATAAAAGAACTGGTTCTAGCCTTCCTTCCAGAATGACATACAATAACAGGATTAGTATGAATATCTCGGACACTGCAAATATGTTTGCAGAATACTTTTCATCTGTCTATTCGGATGAGCAAGTCAATGACATACCATCTTTTGATTTTGATAAATCAATTTGTCTGAGCAATTTAACTCTGTCAACACAGGATGTTTATGAGGTTATTACGTCCTCTAAGAATAAGCTCTGCGCTGGACCAGATGGGATATGGGCATTCTTCCTAAAGAAATGTGTTTGTGTTCTAACCAATACTGTTCATTTTTAACAAATCTCTAGGTACTGGTTCTTATCCCAAACTCACTGGAAGAGAAGTTTTCTAAATCCCATTATTAAATCTGGTAGTAGAAATGAAATTTCCAATTATCAGGCTGTGTGTAACCAATCTGAGTTGCCAAAGCTGCTTGACTGCCTGGTCAGTCATAGGATTGCCTGGAGTTTTAAATCTTTATTTAATCCTGAGCAATTTGGATTTATAAAAGGCAGATTTACTGATGCTAATTTGGTTCTCTATGTCAACTTCCTCTACCGCAGCTTGGAGAAGGGACTTCAGGTTGACTCAATATATACAAATTTTTCCAAGGCTTTTGATAGGGTCAACCATGAGATACTCTTGCAGAAACTTAGGGCTTTAGGTATTGTGGGACCTCTTCTTCAGTGGATCTCAGGATTCATCAGAAGTAGAATCCAGATTGTTAATCTTGGAGCTACATGTTCCTCTGAAATGTTGGTGCCATCTGGGGTGCCACAGGGCTCTCACTCAGGCCCTGTTTTGTTTTGCCTCTTTTTGATTGATTTAGTTTGGAAACTTGAAAATTGTCGTGTGCTAATGTTTGCTGATGATGTGAAGCTATTTAGGCCTATCACATGCCTTTCTGATGCTGTGCTCCTGCAAAAAGACCTTAATTTGTTCTTTGATTGGTGCCACTTGAATAGAATGTCCCTTAATATCAATAAGTGCCATAAGATTACCTTTCTAAGCAAAGAAACCCTATTGCTTTTCTTTATAAAATAAATAATATAGCAATTGGTTTCAAAACAGAGGTTTCTGACTTAGGAATATTTATTGACTCCAGGTTGTCTTTTAAAAGTCACATCAATCAGGTGACTGGTGGGGTAATGAAAATGCTGGGTTTTATCCAACGGTCTACAACTGATTTGTCTTTGTTTACTTTTAGATTACTTTATTGCTCTCTTGTTAGGCCCATCTTGGAGTATGGCTCAATTGTGTGGTCCCCGTCATATAACTGCTACATTGAGCAGATTGAAAAAACTCAAAATAAATTTTTAAGGGTGGCTGCTTTTAGATGTGGTTATAGGAGACAGGAATATTACTACCAGTGGGTCAGGCATAACCTGAACTTACCCACATTAGAGTCACGAAGAACATTACTTGACTTATGTTTTATGCAAAAGGTTTTAAATGCTACTATAGATTGTCCCGAGTTATTGTCTCTTTTTAAGATTAGGGTGCCTTCCAGATTGAATAGACAATCAGAAATATTTTCAGTCCCATTCCACCATAGCAATTATGGTATTAATGAGCCAATTATACGAATGGCTCAAAGTGCTAATGGTCTGTCAGGACAGATAAGCTTTTTTGACTCTAGGATTACATCTTTTAAGGGGCAGTTAAAGAATATTATTTCATAGGGGCTTTAATTAATTAACTCATCTACACCTTCCATTGATTTATAGGTAGTTTTGTATCTGAATATATATGTTTGTATGGGTATGCTATATAACACTTTTGTAAATGGATTCCATAAATAAATAAATTAAATAAATAAAAACCTGTTATTAATTAAATGCCTAAAACTAAAATCATTTTTTTTTTAAAATACCAGGTTTAATATTAAAAAATTACACATATAAAACTAAAGTTACAATAAACATTTATCTAAACCAATACCTTACAACCAGACAAAATCATACATAGACTTACAAATACAATTTTATCAATTGCAGTACCAAGATTTTTCAGTCTTAGGCTCTAAATATTCTTTAAAAGAGTAGAAAGGGTCTTTCAATAGAAAGCTTTTAATTTTTTTGTCTAAAAATACTTCTGGTATTTCACTTTTTTACCACTCTCGAGTTAAAGCATTTTAAACTTTGATACTCATGAAAAATGGGCATCTTTCATAAAAAAATGTACTGTGTCTTGCCACAGCAAGCTGATTTTGATTTCTTGTGTTAATAGTCCCAGAGTCTAAACTGAAAGTATGCAAAATAGAAGGTTAAGTGCATTCCCATTTCCCACTATTTCTCTTAGATTCATTAGGGCAAAATTGGCCTGGATGAGCAATCACAGTGCATTTAAAATATTGACAAAGCATGTATTAAGTATGTTTTTACCTAGAAAATTTGATGCAACCTTTACATAATGCAATTATTTCTCTAAACGCTTCCCTTTAAAATGTTAGTAAAGCATATAACCCGTGCAGGTTTTTCTTATAAATAATACACTCATTTTCCAAAATATTTGACTTAACATGTAGTCAATGTGCATTCACCACATATATTTGACTCATTCAGTTGATTTGTTTTAGTTTAGAGACATTAGAAGGTTTACAGAATATGTACTTTTTGCTACTTGTTCTATAATAAGTTTAGTAAAGAAGAAAGGACTAAGATTATTTTTGGGATTACTTAAACTTATTAGGATTAAGACTTAATAAATCTATTACCAAATATCTTTTAAATATCTGTAAGATATTAAATAAATAAATAGTCTTTTTTTAAAAACTTACAGCTCCATCTCCGGCTTCAGTCCCCACATTGACTTGCCTGATCCTCTTATCACTCCTGACATCAGGTCTCATTCTAATAGGGGTTCCCCTGATACCAGATCTGGGTGTTCTAATTGAGCCCAATGAGCTTGGTGTACCATAATTTAATGGTGAACTAAGATCTATCTCGCTCATAGCCAAACCTGAATAACGATAACCCCATGAGGCTTATTCATAATAAAATTTTGCATAAATTACCTGTTCCAGGGCTAGTCGGAGCCAGACTGTGTGCTGGAGAAGATGGAACATCTTGATATCCATGTTTAGAGCCAAGTTTCAATGGAGTGTCAATACTTTTAGATGGGGTGGTTTTAGGAGTTTTTGATGGGGTTTCTGGTATTTCATCTGGGGTAGGAGTTTGGCTAGCATGGCGCGGTGTTCTAGCACCTAATAGGTCAAAAATTTGAGAATTTCCATATCTGCTAAGGAATATTGAGTTGTTAATTACCTTCTGCCCTTGGAGTACGTGAACCGTCAGTACCGGGTGTACCTGGAGGAGCTCTTCTGGGAGTCCTCGAGCCTTCAGGACGGGGAGTCTGCCTCCCTTCAGATCTTGGAGATGGCATTATTGGGTTTTTTAAGGTTTATTACTTCGAGTTTATAAACTAAAAGGTTATAATTATCGTAAAAAACAACAAAATGATGTAAAATAAAACAGAAACATAAAACAAGTTATCAAACAAACTAGTTGGGAAAACGCGGGAAAAATTTTGACATTGACACTATTGACAGTTTTGGACAGCTGTCGCTGTCACATTTGTGACAGCTGTGTGGTCCGTTATTCACGATGTGGTCCATAAGATTTTACCTTCACGTCAGCCAATAATGATAAGAATATTTTCTTTTTAAAAATCAGACTAACTGGGAACCGGACCATATAAGCCCGAGTTATATAATACATCAAAAAAGAATATATATATCGATATTACTTAAAGATCAAGCAAGTCTATCCTACTATATTCGTTTAAAGGAAATTACTATAACTTTTGTTACACGTCAGCCATATTGGCTATGTTTACATCGTCAACAATCCATTTTTTAGATGTGTGTATATTAATTAGTTGTTCTTTTAGTAGTTTATTAGTAGAAGAATAATTAACCATTAAAAGAAATGAAATTGTCTTTGTTCAAAGACTGACTGGACTTTGCTACGTCAGCCAAATTTACATTGTCATCTTTTGACCAGAATTTGGGGAAAAACAATGTCTTTATTTAAAAGAAAATAGTATAATTTTTATTCCACCTAAGCCATGTTCCACCTGTGTTTACATTGGCAGTTCTTGTGTTATCTAACTACTATCTATCTAACTATCGTAGAAGAAATTATTTTAAAAAATGACTCCCTTTATTTAAAAGAAAATATTATTTTTGTTGCACGTGAGCCATATTGACTTTGTTTACACTGGCAGTCTTTGCCTTTATTAAAATAGTTATTTTCAAAATAATACGTCAGTCTTATTGAATGTGTTTACTTTGGCAACCTTTAACCCATGATTTGGATTAATTAATTAATAGACTTAATTAATCCTTTAAATAAAATTATTGCTATCTTCGTTTAAAATAAATAATTTAATTCTTCTTACACGTCAGTATTCAAAATTATATTTTTTTTTCTGGGTTCGTATTCATATCTAATAATTACGACTTCTAAAACAGTGTTCTAGACTAAATTAACTCTTTAAATAATAATTATGCCTGT
Source organism: Anthonomus grandis grandis (assembly GCF_022605725.1). Classification (NCBI taxonomy): domain Eukaryota; kingdom Metazoa; phylum Arthropoda; class Insecta; order Coleoptera; family Curculionidae; genus Anthonomus; species Anthonomus grandis. Next base: position 6,846,520 of record NC_065552.1, read on the forward strand.
CTTTGTTTAAAATACTTATATAAATTTTGTTACACATCAGCCATATTAACTGTGTTTACATTGATAATATTTGATCCGATATGTATTTAAAATGTTGATTTTCTTCTGGGATCGTATTTATAATAATAATAATTTAACTAAAAATTGTTGCTATCTTCGTCTAAAATAAATAATTTAATTCTTGTTACACGTCTCAGAAGACTGTTGTTTGTCTAGTCTCTATTGACTGCGTTGGCATCGGCAGCCTTTTATCCGATATATAATGTGAATTCAATTTTTTTTTCTCAGATCGTATATCTAATAATTATAACTTTTTTGGACAAAATCAAAACGTTGAAGAAAAATTGTGGCAATCTTTGTAAGAAAATAATATAAACTTCTGTTACACATCAGCCGTAGTGACTGTGTTTACAGTGGTAGACTTTGACCCAATACACATAAGAATCTTATGTAATATAGCACATAAGAATAACATAATAACACATAAGAATCTTATGCTTCTTATGTGTTATGTGATAGGGTAGTAACTCTTGCACGGTATAACTATTTTAAAGTTTCCGCCGCATACCTCCCACCTTTTGCAGCCCCTTGACCTTGCTGTATTTATAGGTCATTTAAAACATCTTGGGACCAAGAATTAGTTACTTGGCAAAGACAGAATCAAGGCGTTAAATTGCCAAAGAAAATATTTTCCGAAAAAGTGCGGAAAATATGGAATAACATAAGCCCAATTGTTATTCAAAATGGATTTAAGAAAAGTGGAATATATCCTTTTAATCCGACAGTTATTCCAAAAGAAAAATACCATGCTGAAGCATTAAAAAACTTTGAAAATATAAAAAATGCCGGTGTAGGCGTAACTGACAAAGCGAATGGTAATAATGACATACTGGGCAGGGATATATTAGATGCAGGGCCAAGCAGTGCTTTAATATCTGAGGGACAGTCTGGACCAACAAATGTTTCTTTTGAAGACCTCCTACTTGCAACCGTGAAACAGAATCCCATAAATGTTAAAACCAGAAAAAAAAAGACGTTGCAACTGGTGCTGAAGTTATCACGCATAGAGATGTAGATCAGATGTTAGAATGCAGCACGAAGTACCCAACACAAAGAACTAAGAAGCGTAGAAACCAAAAGTGTGGAACCATTGTACGAAGAGTCTGATAACGATTTAGATTTCCTTGACGAAGAACAGAGAGATGAATTTACCGCGATACAGTGAAATTGGCAAAAAACTTATACTACTCAAGTAAAATAAACCAATCAAGAAATAAGTCTAGAGAGTCTTGCAAAATTGTTAATGACTTACGAGGCGAACGTGGGAACCCTTCTGTTTCTAATAGCACGGTGTCGGCCGAAACACTCAATCATTTTTTTCAGGGTGTTGCTTTGGGTCTATCAATATTATTGCCTCAGTCTGTTAGAGATCCGCGCTCATACTTACACAACATTAAGGTGCTTGAAACATTTTTCTTTAGACCAACAGATTCTAGTGAAATAATGGAATCTCTATCCTCAATGAAAAATAAGAACTCCTCTGGATGGGATGGGCTGTCACTAAAGGTCCTAACAGCGCTACCGCTACCAACCCTTGATTCTTTGGCTGAGGTGTTAAATGTTTCACTTTCAAGTGGGTCCTTTCCACATTTACCCAAGGATGCCTTGATTATAGCATTATTTAAGGGTGGAAACTATGATGACCCATCAAATTTCAGACCCATAGCCCTGCTTCCCACGCTTGGCAAGCTTGTAGAAAGATTGGTAAAAACTAGGATGATGGAATTTCTGAAACGGCATAATGTTCTTAACCATCAGCAATTTGGATTCCGGACGAAACTGGGTACATCTGATGCTATTTTTAATTTTTTGGAGAGTCTGTACATGGGGTTGAACGCTGGGGAGAGTGCGGCGGCGGTGTTCTGTGACTTATCTAAAGCGTTTGACTGTGTAAGTCACAGAATACTGCTGTAGAAGCAATAAAGGATATGGATTCAGAGGAGTTGCTCTCGCCTGGTTTCGTTCTTACCTATCTGGAAGAACACAAAGGGTATTCTTTGACAATGATATGTCATCCCGTCTGGATATGGACGCTGGTGTACCCCAGGGTTCTGTTCTTGGACCAATATTGTTCCTGCTATATGTCAATGATATCTCTCAAATTCCAATTAGGGGCAAATTTACTATCTTTGCGGATGATACAACATTACTTTGCCATGACACTGACACCAATAGATTAAGGAATATCGTTGATGAAGATTTAATTCTTGTAAGCGTAAAGTCATGGTGTGAATCTAATAGATTAACTTTTAATATTTCTAAAACTAACATTTTAACTTTTAAATGTAACCTTGGAACTGTCACTTTGCAAAATGAAACAATAAGTCCTTCTGAAACTTGCAAATTTTTGGGCCTGACGATTGATAAGCAATTAAAATTTGAAAATCATATCTCCTCTTTATTAGGGAAGTTATCATCCAACTGTTATGCTATTAGAGTAATAACACATTCTCTGGGACTTGATGTGGCCAAAATTGCCTACCATGCTCTTATTGAGTCTTATCAGAGATACGGTATTGTGTTTTGGGGTGTGTGCTCTCAGTATTTGTTCAGCTCTCTATTTATTTTGCAAAAAAGAGCCATACGCTACATGTGTGCAGCTCCCTTTCGTAGCCCCTGTAGGCCATTATTTTTAAAACACTCTGTCCTGACATTTCCATGCCTTTTTATTTTAGAGACTGTTTGTCTTATCCACAAAAAATATCGCCATCAGCTTGGCCCCCCCTCCTCGGGTTACAATCTCCGAACAACCTTCTCTTTACCTCTGCCTATCCCAAAAAGTGAGCAGATTAAGTCCTCTTTTGTGTACGGGGGCAGAAGGCTTTTTAACCACCTACCCCTTTATATAAGGCTAATAAATTGTGAAAAACGTTTTAGGAAAAATATAAAGAAACTCTTGCTTGCTAAAGCATTTTATTCTGTAGACGAGTTTTTAAATACAATTTTTTGACAGTGAAGAGTTTTGCGCAGCGTAATGTGAATTCTTACTACCCTTTCTTTGGGTGTGTTCTATATTCTATGTATGTAAGAATTGTTAAAATTTTTATATTTTTGTAAAAGATTATGTCGTCAACTATCTTTAAGATTTTATATAATGCTTTGTTAGCAACAGATGATGTTACGTAACAATAAAGCTATTTTTGACTTTGAAAACTTTAAATTAAATGCTTGGATATTAGTCAAATACTGTAGCAAGAAGACTCTAAAATATTATGCGGGAAAAATCGTAGAAATAAACAAAGTTCAGCGCGAATGTGTTGTGAAGTTTTTAAGATTTAAAGAAGAACTCAAAAAATTTGTTTGGCCTAAAACTGACGATATTGACACTATAATCTATGGAAACATAGAAATGTTCTTACCGGACCTCTACAGAATGAGGAAAATCATTTCGAATTTAACGTAGATTTTAGCGGATTAAATATTGCTTAACATTTTAACTTTGTATTTTTTCTAAAAATAAAGATTGCTACTGTATTCTAGTTTTATAGGGCTGTTTTTATTTAAATACGAGGTAAGATCGAACACATACAAAAGTTATACGACTATAAATGTACGGTTTAAATAGGAAAAAATTTGCCAGGGGCTTGTTCGGAATGTTGTTTACAGACTTATATTATAACTTAACAAGTTGTCCGATCTTTCCCCTTCCCCCCGGGGCAAGTTCGAACTACTGTATTTATTTTATTTTTTTATAATTTTTCCTATTAACAAGTATTAAGGTCCACCCAGGGAACTCTTTGCTTATATATTTTTAAAAACATTTTACGATACTATGATCAGGTAAATTTTAACTAATCTATATTCCGTGCGATCTTGCCCCAACTTACCTTATTCAAATTTGTTCTCAGATAGCATACTCATATCTAATGACAATTTTTTGCCTAGACTATATTAATCCTTAAGAAAATTATATAATTCTTGTAACACGTCAGCCATTTGATTTTAAACAGACATTTTATACCTTATACAGACTCAATCAAGAAAAAACAAACAATCCAATAGATACTTTTATTTTCAAAATACATTTACAGCCTTACAGTGAAAATGAAATAGCATTAAGGTCAGTTCAAGGCTTATTCTAAACTTAACAAATTGTATTCTCATCGAACATACAGGTAAACCTACGATACAGAAACTGTCATAATCACATATAACATATAGACCTAAAATATGAAACTAGAGAGAAAAAAAGGCTTATTATCTTAAAATTAAAAGGATTCTTTAAAAAGAAAAAAAAATCACAAATTGCTTAGACTCAGTATAGCGAAACCATCACCTTAGTAATAATTAAAAGAAAGACAAGAAAAATGGCAAAAATGCACTGAGATATTAAATAATCTGCATTTATTAGGTTTGATAAAGTAAATAATCTTTCAGTAGTTTTGGCAGTGGAAGATGGGCCACGGCATTGTGGGTTATATGGGTTAATATGGCGTCCCTGCAGGCCGCTTGTAATGTCGGTACTACAAAATAATTTAAATTACCCTCAATAAAAGTTATTACTATTTTTTATTTACCAAGATATAACTGAATAATCCTGACTTTCTTAGTGGTCCCATAGACATCAACTACAACATGTAAGGGGGCATTTTTATAAGGGATTCCCTTAACACAAGGTCCAGTGTCTTCACCATTAATTATATAGTGCATTTCCGCTGTTTTTTCGTCTGTCGGCAGATACATAACTCCTATACGAGAGCCTATAAAAATGAAAGGAAAATAAAGAGAAATTGGTTTAAAAAAATGAGTTTTTACCCATATCTGTAGCTAAAATATCCACCAAACCTAACGCTTTAGGTTTAAGGAGACTAATTGGCACCGCACCTTTACAGGTTTTTACACTATTTCCATCCCTGGTTAGTTTTTTACCACCATACCTTATGCATTTTTTTCCATTATCCAGACCATATTCAAAGATACTGTTGTGCGCCTTACTTATTCCATATATCCAGGAAGTACCTATATCAGCCAAATCTGAAAAGAATACATTGGTGTAAGATCTATAGGATATGATAGTGACATTAAGAGAATTTTACAACATGAAAATTGGGCAATATTTCTCCACAACATTCCTTTCACCTGATTCAAAGAGGGGACAAATGTTTGCAGATTCCAGACTGTTAAAAAGTTTTTGTGCAAAATGATAAAGTAACGAAAACAAAGAGGTTCAGTAAATGACTTCATCCTAAGTTACCAAATCACAATAGTAAAAAAATTGTTTTTTAAAAAGATGCTCAATATCAAGACTGCTATCAATACTCCGTATTACCCAACAAAATAAGTAACTATATAATTATGAATTCGTGACGAATTCATAATGTGAGTTACAGATACAGATTTTACTTTTCTGAAACCTTGGTACTTCAATAACTCCATATCTAATTACTCTGTATATGAACCATTATACCGGGTGGCGCATCGAAAACGAAACAGAGCCAATTACGGGCAGTCCATTAACTTTTTAAAAAAACGCTCGGACCCGTCGATTTTATTTTCGAGGGGGACACTTAATAATCACAAAATCACTTTTCCACCTACAACCTCCTAAGCGGGGGTGGCACTACCCCTAAAGTCTTAAAAGGGAAGGGGGGTGGAGTGATACCTCATTGGAAAGGTCTTTTAATTCTCTTTACAAGGGTACTTGGTTTAACGCAATTTAAGTAAGTACTTTTTAAAATTTTCGCATTTAAACCTTAAAAGGTAATTTTCAATATTTTTACTTTATCATAGACTACTACTAAGGTACTTTTAAGAAAAACAATGCCAGGCAGTAGGACAAAACCATCAAGTATTATTAAGAGACAAAAAATGAGATAGCTCTATCATATTACAAAATATTTTGACTTTAAGTCTAGTCATTCAAAAAATTATCGCAAAAATAGATTTAAAAAGAATTTGCGTAAGTGTTAGCTTATAATAAATGTTCAAAATGAATTCTCATTTACAATTCTGCCTTGTAAATCTTCTAACGAAGTGGGTTCAGTCTCATAAACTTTGCTTTTAGTCTAGAGGTGATAAATCCGGCGATCGTGGAGGCCATTCAATAGCACCTCTTCTTCCAATCCATCGTCCTGGAAACGTCCGATCCAAATATTCTCGCACGAATAACGTAAAATGTGGTGGGGCACCATCCTGCTGAAACATCAATCTATCCTCGTTGTATCTGTTATTTTGAGTTTCAATTATAGCTGTCAATGCTGGATCAATGGCCTGTTGTAATAGCTCTAAGTACATTTCACCTGTCAGATTTCCAGGTAAAAAAAATGGACCAACTAAATTATCACCAAAGATACCAGACATTTAACTTTTGTGGGTATTGGGTGTGTACCTCATGATACACTCTAGGATTATTGTCGGACCAATATCGGCAGTTATGACGATTGACCAAGCCATTCAGGAAAAAACGTATTAAACAAAAAATGTTGGTCATTAATAATTCGTTCACTCATAATTTCACTAAATTGTGATCGCCGATCGAAATCATCTTCATTCAGCTCTTGCACAAGATGTATTTTGTACGGATAAAACTTATGAGCTTTAAGAGTTCTTTGGATATTACGTCGACTAATACCTGTGACAGTTTCCAATTGACGGGTGTAGGATCCCAATGGGTGTAGGGGTGTAGGATCTAGATTAATATGCCCTAGTACAGCCACTTTCATTCCTTACGGAATTTTCAATATTGCGTTTGCGATTCGCCACTGATCCAGTTTCTCGAAATTTGGAAACAAGCTCCAATACATACTTTCGCTGCACCTTGCTGTTTTCATGTCGCTCATTAAATAATTCCGCCGTTCTATTAGCACATTGATTATTTCCAAAAAATATTTCAATTATTTCAACTCTTTCTGCCGTTGTATGCACCATTTTTATTTTTAAAAATAGGTATTACCTAAAAAAAACAAAGTCCCGCACTATAAATCACCTTTTTAACAGAGTATTACATTTAGAATAAATTGAGAATAATTCAATTTTTAGTTTTGGTCAACAAGAAAATTTTACAAATATTTGTAAAATTTTTTGGCTGACCCGTTCTCTAGTTCATCCGTATTATTCTAATGATATTATTTATTACCTGTCGTAAATAAATTAATATTAATACCAACGTGGTCTGTGATTGAGATAGTGAACTAAAGCAAATTCTTTTTAAATGTATTTTTGCGATAATTTTTTAAATGTCTAGACTTAAGGTCAAAATATTCTGTAATATGATAGAGCTATCTCATTTTTTGTCTCATAATTTAATAATACTTGATGGTTTTGTCCTACTGCCTGGCATTGTTTTTCTTAAAAGTACCTTTAGTAGTCTATGATAAAGTAAAAATATTGAAAATTACTTTTTAAGGTTTAAATGCGAAAATTTTAAAAAGTACTTACTTAAATTGCGTCGAACCAAGTACCCTTGTAAAGAGAATTAATAGACCTTTCCAATGAGGTACCACTAGACCCCCCTTCCCATTTAAGATTTTAGGGGTAGTGCCACCCTCGCTTAGGGGGTTGTAGGTGGGAAAGTGATTTTGTGATTATTAAGTGTCCCCCTCGAAAATAAAATCGACGGGTCCGAGCGTTTTTTTAAAAAGTTAATGGACTGCCCGTAATTGGCTCTGTTTCGTTTTCGATGCGCCATCCGGTATATATGTTACAATGCAGAATCAGTATCAGATACAGAAGTTCAAGAATTGCTGTGCTATAAGTTTAGGAATAAAGTTACCATAGGACAGGGCAGGAATTGTTTCTATGGAGTCTGGCTGAATGAAGATTATTTAAATTGACTTATACATAAAACCTAAGCAATCCCTTAACTTACATGAACTGGTTATAACACTCTGTCAATATTCAGATTTCAATATTTGGAGATAAACAATATAATATCAGTTAAAAAATGGAATTATTTAATTCATGCTTCATATACCTATTGTCAAGCATGGAACAAACAATAAAAACGACAACAAAATGGAGTCCCAAAAAATTGAGTGTATCTATTTTTAAAAATAAGATTAAGAAACACCTTTTTGACATCAATAAGACGTTTTGTACTGATTAAGATATCAGTACAAAACACCTTCATTTCATTAAGTTAAGAATGAGTTTAATATTGTCAAATCAAATCGTTTATTTCCATCGACATCATAACAATGTATAAATTGTTGATAAAAAACTACAATGCTAATAAAAATACATACATAGTATAAAATTACAAAAATATGAAAAGAAAGAAATTTAGTCAATAAATCTACAGTTAAAGAACTCTGTCAATGAGTAAAAAAGGGCAGTCAGCTAACATGGTCCTAAGAGCTTTCTTAAAAGTTGGAAAAGTCTTGGCTCTCTTTATTCTAGATGGGAGATCATTAAACATTTTAAGAGATGTAATTTCTGGACCATCCTGTACCTGCAACAACTGGGTAAAAAAGAGGTATAACTTATCTACATTTTGAGTTTTATAAAAATTAACATCTCCTAATCTCATGTGGTTGAAATTATGTACTTGAAATGCACACTCAAGATATAGATGTTAATTATAGTTAGGATTTTTTCTTTTTTAAAAGTACCACGGCAAGTTTCTCTGAAGGAAAGTCTAAACATCGTACGTACAATGCGCTTTTGATTTATTAGCACTCTCCCAATACTGGAGAAATTACCCCAATGCTAATAAGGCATATGATAGAGTGGAAAGCACTGAGGCATAATAAAAGCTTTTAAGTGTATATGCATCCACATAGTCTCGAACCTGCAAGATGACATAATTGCTGCGGGACAGTCTATTCCACCTGAGGATCCCACAATAGATGTCTATCAATTCCTTCCAGGTAATAAGTTCTATGGCATGGTCAGACATTGTTAGTATTTCTGATTTTAACTTGGCTATTGATCTATTTTAGAGAAAATTATTTTTAAAAAAATGTTCTTTTAAAGGGACAGATTTGGTTAGTGAACAAACTGTTTTGTGATTTGAATGTCACACCAAAGGTTCCAACCATAGGACATAAAGTACATCCTGTTTCTTATGATGCAATAGATATTCTTAAATTTAGTGAGTGTTAAGGATCTTATAATAAATAAATAAATGTTTATTATGCAACAACAAAATATTACACAAAAAGTAACATTCACATAATGTGTTCATCCATGCTACTTTATGCTAAACTCATTTCTTAAAATTACTTAACATTACAATAAAGGTATATGTAAATATAACAGAAAAGCCTTGTATTTCTTCTTGAAAACGAAAAGTTAGCATGCCTTACTAAATTATATTTTAGTAATTATATTTTAGTGTTCATATTTTAGTATTTTATTATACATCTGAAATCCCATTTCAAGTTTAACTTACACTTTACCAATATTGTTAACAAGGCATATAGCAAGTTGGGATTTATTATGAAGAACTCAGAAGCATACACTTGAGTAGGCTTCTATATCGGCCACACCAAAATTATTTTATTTTTTTTATTTTATTTACATCACTTAACAGAGAAACTCCAATAATAGAGTCAATAAAAAAATGATACATAAAAAATGAAATCATCTTATCAAAATAAAATTAATCAATCAATAAATCAATTTATTAATGCCAATATACAAAACAGTATTCACACAAGTCAAGAATTACAAAGTTAAAAAATAGGGTAACTGTTTATAAAAATTGATAAGAAAATTTTTCCTAAAACACTACATAAAACTCATTAAAACCAAAACACAATGATTGATATACATACTATGAATAATACACAATCACAATATGTCTTAAATAAAATGCAATATATTGGTAGGTACTCAATATCACAGATAAAATGTGAAGTTTAAAAACTCTTCAGTTGAATAGAAGGCATTAGAGACTAGAATTTGTTTTATTTTATTCTTAAAACGTTCCAAATCTAAATCCACATAGTCGATAGGAAGTTTATTATATAACTTAATAGCTAGAAATCCGGGACCCCTCTGACACCTTGTTAAGCGTTGGTAAATTGGAACTAGCCTATTTGTGTTTCTAGTACCATAGTTGTGTATATCACAATGTACTTTATACCAATCCCTATTCTTGTGTACCCATAAAAGATTTTCCAGTATATATACGGAAGGTAGGGTAAGTATTCCCTTCATAGAGAAAACAGATCTACAATCCTCCCTGCAACCCAGCCTACCCAAAATTCTGATTGCCCTTTTTTGTAGTGAAAACAACCTTTTTGTTTGTGGGGCATGACCCCACGCTAGAATAGCGGCTATGGGTGGAAGGTGCCAAAATAGGCTGTTCTTAAGCCAGATTCAGATAAACATCCATCTAGGCGACAAAGGGCATTTATAGATGTTTTTAGCCTTCCGGCAACAATATTAATGTGGGAAAGCCAGTGAAGTAGAGGATCCAATAAAACTCCCAGAAACTTAATAGAAAAATCCTTTGATGTCAGCTGGTCTCAGAGTAAAAATAACTTTGTTGGTCTTGTCTGCGTTGAGATGCAATCGGTTCATGTGAAACCATTCCTGAATTCCCCCCTGCAATACTCTCAATTTCCTCTCCGTGGTCTCAAGAGTATCTTCGGCACATGCCACTGTTGTGTCATCAGCAAAAATGGTGAATTTACCAGATGGTTCAGTTAATGGTAGGACATTTATATAGATCAAAAAGAGGATAGGCCCCAAAACAGATCCTTGAGGAACACCTATGGTTATGCCACTTTTTGCTGATGACACCCCATTAACACTTACCATCTGATCTCTATTGGCCAGATAGGAAGCAAGAAGTTTAACACTGTTGGGACTTAGTCCATATTTAGAAAGTTTTTGCAGCAATATGTTATGGGGAATACAGTCGAATGCCTTGCTCAGATCGCAGAACAAGACACTGCCATATTGCAAGTTAATAAAAGCATTTAACAAGTAATCAACTAGGTCTAAAATGGCCATAGTGGTACTTTTACCCTTCCTGAAACCAAACTGGCTGGATGTGAAAAGATTGTTACCCTCAAAAAGTTTCACAGTTGAGCAGCAAAACACACAAGTTGAGCAGCAATACATTTTTCAAAGATTTTTGAGATTATGGGCAGCAAGGAGATAGGACGTTAGTTCTCGGGCCTATCAAAATCACCCCTTTTAAAAATAGGTATTACCTTGGCTAATCCGAGCACACCTGGAAAAGTGTTCTCCCTGAAGCATCTGTTTATTAGTTTTGTTACTGGAGCTATGATAATGTTTTTAACAGACTTAATTAATTTGACATTTAGCCCATAGATGTCTTGACTAGTCTTATTTTTTAAGCCATCAATAATCTCTCTTACTTCTATGAATGATACAGGAGAGAAAGAGAATACATTCTCCGGCATACCCAGAACAGAGAGACTTTGGATTGGGTCACCCTGCGACAGTGGAATGTCTCTAACAGTATCATGGGCAATACGTGAAAAGAAATTATTGAAATCGTCAGCCGTTAAAGTACCTTCATGAGATTTTTTCGTTTTTGACGTACGTTCACTACTATTAACAACTTGCCAAACAGCCTTAGTTGGATTAGAAGCTGATGAGATGAATTTATCTTTGGCTTTTATTTTTGCCTCCTGTATAGCAGCTCTATAAACTTTTTGAAAGTCCTTAAACTCCCCCTCAAAATTTCTGTTTTTGCACTGTCGAGACACTCCACTTAGCAGCTGTAGATGATCCCGCATGGCTTTTAGGTTATTGTCAAATCAAGTTATTGTATTTCTCTGATCGGTCCTCACCCTATATGTTTTCAGGGGAAAAGATTGAGTATATGCTTTTTCTAGAGAAGATAGAAATATTTTGAAACAGGTATTGACAGCTATACTCTCCTATGTCACAAAATTCCAGTTATATGAGGAAACCAGTTCAAAGAAAGACAACATACCTTTTGGGTCACAGGCCTACATACCTTATGGTGGTGGAGTCCCACCAATAATACTCTCAACGATCACTTTGAGCTCCTGTCCAAGATGATCTGATATCCCAATATTGAACACACTGGATTTAAAGGAATCAGTACTGAAATTTATAAAAATGTTGTCCAGACAAGCTCCAGCCCTTGTATGGTCTGTTATAGTTTGTTGAAAACCATAACTCCCCATGATGTCAGAAAGGTCAAGGAAATTCTGCTGATTAGTATTGAAGTGGACATTAAAATAGTTAATATGTTAAATGGAATATTATAGATATAACAAATTATTATTAAATACTTAAAAAAAAAAGAAAACAAGATTATCTAAATTAAGTGAATTCTTTTAATTTTGGCTAGGCTACAGTTAAATACATCGCATTGATCCTATATAGAGTTGTATGTATTGCAAGCTCTATGTAGAGGCGAAAATTTTGTAATGTTGGTTCTAGGTCTTGCAAGGTAAAACTTTCAGGACTGCAAGCTGACATCCAAGGAGTGTGTAAGTTTAAGAGTTGCAAGATCTCTGACCAGTCCATTAAGCCATTAATTATATTCTATAAGAATTGTAGACCTCGATTCAATTAATTAATAGGTAATATACAAAGTATTTTCACAAGCATGTCAATCCCTCTTTCATTAAGAAGGGATCTGCCAAATCAGTTCTTTCCTGTAAAGATTTTACCTGAAATCTTTCAAGCAAATGATTATGTAAGAAGTCTATTTCCGAGACTACCCTTTTGCATTTAAACCTAAGAAGTTTAAGAGATTTTCATTGAATATTTTTAAGCTCATGAATAAGGTAGTTTATATTATATTGAAAAGGCACAGAAAAAGTTTTTACAGAATTTATATTTGAGAGAGAATAAAGTCGAATTTCCTATCATCCAAGGTTAACTAGTTTTAAGTTCCAAACACTTTTTCAAAGAAGATAAAATCAGGCTGTTATTTAATTACTACATTATTAATAATATAAGATATAATGACTGGTATTTAATAGAATTCATAAAAATAAGTGAGATTTTTGTGTTAACTTATGCAGGTGTTCTCCCTTTACTTTAATCAAAAACATGTAATACTACATTGCACCAGGGTTTGGATATTTCTGGATCTAAACTCTCAGCTGTTAAAGAGCAATTATCTAATATTGGTTTTCGCTTGTATAATTTATAGGTGGTTTGTTATTTTGTAGATTTTATCCCTTAAATGTAAGTACCTTCTGCTGTTTGTAAGATGTTGAATAAATAAATAAATAAGCTTTATTGTCAGTATTTCTAGAAATCATTTACAAATCATTTAAAGAAAGTTACCTAGGTACCCTTGTTTTCCCTTAAAAGTAAAATAAGTCAACTAAATGAGTTGATAAGTTAAGAAAGGAATCATTTACTTGCAAGTTTAATAAATAGAAACATTCCTTACCCGGTAAAGCATACTGTGGAATTGACCCAGTATTATACATCCTTAGCGGATCCAACTGGGTCAACCCCAATCTCATATGTCCACTCCATCCAGACTCGTTCTGTTCGATCTCTACAAGGAAAATCTCACCAGGCTGCAATGGTTTCTCACTAAAGGTTACAGCATTGGCAAATGACTTTTTCCTGTAGGCGACAGTGTTATCTTCTGAGAGAACAATATGCTCTCCATGATATGAATGAAATCTGGTGATATGGGGATTCTTTTCCGAGGGGGCCAAATCGAAGGGCGAATTAGCCGTACTACCTGAGGCCATGGAAGAAGTCATTGTTGAAAATTTAATTACCGGGTAATACTGTAAATGACTGATTAAAAATTTAATTGCTCTTGAATTCAATTGAAGAACTTTTTTAGCTATAAAAGAGACGCAATACAGTCATTATCTTTAAACTAAAAATTTATCAAAAAACGAAGAAACGTATTTTCGAAATTTATTCCGAATTCTTCCGAATCACCTTATTTTTGTTTTGGTTTTTTCTTTCATCATTGACTTTAGTGACATTTGACAGTTTTTCATTTGACATTATAGGTTAGCTGTACGTTTCTTCTTCTTAATAAGAAAGTTGCATTTAATACCTCATACAAACCAAATTTGTTGTATGAGATACAAAATACACATTAAAGCTATTAAGAATTGCTACTATTGTATTAACTTTTCGATAAATATTGGAAAAATAAAAATACAAAATTAAGTTGCTACATACGTTTGACCAGATAGTACCAAAGGCCGGCATACTGAATAAAGAAGAATTATGCAACTAGTCAGGACACAACCTCAACAAAATTCAAACATTGTCAAATCTGGAGAAAATTTGGTATTTTCACCTGTTTATAAACAATTTTGGCACAATATAGCATTACTAACGTCTTCCGCTTGATTTTTACCACCTATTCCATATAAACTTTTACAGTGACATCTTTAAAATCAAATCGTATGTACTATGTAGGTGTACCAAACAGCTGGCCGAATTTCTTTTAAAAACAGGCCTCTAAGTGCCTTATTTAACAGTTTAACCCTAATATTAACGCTTTTACACTAAAACTGACTAGACAATACCAACAATGTCTACAGGTAGAGACCTGGCAGGCATTCTGAGAGCTTTACAGCTGATTCTCGAGGCTCAGGCAACCCTTCAGAAAGAATATTTAAATCAGATATGCAGGACATCCAGTATTCGCCCCACTATACAGCAATGCCTTAAGAACGGTCTTAGAGTGCCTGATAAAGTAAATATAAGTCAAGTTGCTAACTCTGTTAAGGATGGTGCTGAGAGGTTAAATATTGTTGCACAGGGGCTTAAGGTTTATGCTGATGTTTCATTAGGGAATGGTAAGAGGTACTAATGGTAACTAACTTTTATTAATTGATTAACAGTGTATATAAGTTTTTAAATAATTGTTAATCTTAGTTTATAAATATCTAATAAGTAATAACTAATCATTTCACTTCAGGTCTAAAAGTAATAAATACTGAACAAGTGTTGGCTCAAAGTTTTGCTGTTAAACCTAATATTGCTAAGGAGCCTATAACTGTACCACAAAAACCCAAAACTGCTTCTGTTCCTGCCGTAGAATATCAAATAACCCTTACAGAAAGTGACAAAGAACTTTTAAAGAAGTTAGACATGGAGCATAGAGCAAAGTTAGTTAAACAAGTAGATTTCGAGAAGGATCGGGCTGAGAGTGTCATGGTAAAGAAGGACCAGGAGAAAACGGTTGGGGAAACTATATTAGAAAGTGAGGCTAAGCTTACGGCAGTGCCTAATCCTAAAGCTAAATTGAAGGTAAGAATTTTAGATGTAGATTTAGTACTAAATGGGTCTAGTAAGCCCAAAATATGTTGTTTTTATGAGAAATAGGAGGCAACTAATAAACCCTTGAGAAATGTCATATCTGATATCTTCTTCCTAACTGTGGGTCAACAAAGAGTAACACCTTAGTGGCAATCACTTTAACATCCACAAGTAATAAAAATTGCAGCAAAATAAGATAGTATCCAAATTTATCAGAACTATGTTTTGGTATAAATCAAAATGGTTCATTTTCTAATAATAATTGAATTTTAAGCAACTTAAATTTAACAGTTTTTTTCAGATATGCATTTGAATATCCAACGTATTTTAAGTAGGATTTTAGTTGAGGCTTTGTGTCTTAATTTTTATTTAATTTGTCTCAGTGAGCGCTGACTGAAATAAGATGAAATCAGTACTTTCAAATTACACAATTATGTTTGTCTGTCACACTTTTGTATGATTGCTTTCGAGTTCGTATTAATTTGAATTCATATTTCTAAATATTTCATATATATAGAAATGTAACATATGATGCACAAAGCTACAGTCTGACAGGCTTAAACTTGTTATAGGCCTCCTTCTGGTAGTTCCAGTGTATGTCCTTATTTGAAGAAGCATTACAAATTTTAACTTCACTTAAATATAACTTAGGTGATATTAAAAATATTATAATTCTGGATCTGATTCTGATATTTCACAAAAAAAAATCTACCAAGCCATGGCATCTCATGCATTGGCAACTTATGTTCTAACTAATAATCTATAATAATCTATTGCAACACTGACCCTCCATAATTTACTCAGTTCATTTAACCTTCAAATGCATGTTAGGTCTCCCACTCGCATCACATGGTTCTCGTCCAGCACCATTGACTATGTTTGCACTAATTATCCCGAACATATGGTGGACTGCACTATTGTGAATTCTGGCATGTTGGACCACGAGGCAGTGATCTGTGAAATCAGTGAAGGGAAATGCCCCAAAACTGCTGAGTGCTCCTACGGTCGAATTTTCAGCAGGCGGTACTACGACAGATTCCATGACTCGTGTGTGGCTGCTGGATGGGAAAGCGTGTTAAGTTCGATGGATCCATTGTCGTGTTTCTACCGGAAATTGATAAACCTGTTTGATATCTCTTTTTCCCATGGTGAAAATTAGACCAAAAAAGAACAAGAAGTCATGGTTAACTAGGGGACTTAAAACTTCATGTAGAAATTTGAGATCCCTTCACACATTAAGAAAGTTCACGAATTGCCCGGCTTTTTATCAATATTTTAACCCTTATAGGTCTTTGTATCGGCGACTAATAAAAATCGCCAAAAGATCCTTCTACTCAAATTGCCTAAATAAGGCCACAAACAAGTTTAAAGAATGCTGGAAGATTGTTAATGATATCCGTCAATCATACATCAATTATTCCATGGCAGTCCCTGAATGTTCTGCTAGTCATATAAATGACTTTTTTATTGGAATGCTGATAAAATCCATAAAGATTTGGGTTTCCCAACAACAGATCCACTTACTTATTTATCAAGCACCAGTATTCAAGGATCATTTTTCTTTATACCTACAGACTTGGTTGAGCCTAAGGAGGTATTAACTTCTATAAAAAAACAAAAACTCAGCCGGGCAGGATGGCCTATCTGCCAAAATACTCCTGAACATGCTGGACATCTCTCTGAGTGTCCTTGTTGAAGCTATAAATGCATCATAGGTTATGGGCACCTTTCCCGCTTGCCTAAAATCTGCTAAGGTTATCCCAATTCATAAGACGGGCAAAACAAGCCTCGCTGAACCATCAAACTTTAGACCAATATCCCTTCTGTCCACACTTTCAAAGATTATTGAAAAATTGGTTAAAAAGCGTGTGATGTCTTATTTAAAATCAAAGATTATTCTTAGTGGTTCTCAGTTTGGCTTTCAAGAAAATAAAAACACAAATGACGCAATGTTTAACTTTATGAGTGATGTCTACTGTCAGATTAACGGTGGTGGAATTTCCGCTGCTGTGTTTTGTGACTTGTCGAAAGCCTTCGACTGCGTCAGTCACGAGGTTCTGCTGCGGAAGCTCTTCCACTATGGTTTTAGGGGCTTGGCGGCGAGTTGGTTTTGTTCATATCTAAAGGGTCGTCGTCAGAGAGTGTGTGTGGGGTCGGAGTATTCTGAATATCAATCTGTTGCCTGGGGAGTACCTCAGGGGTCGGTACTGGGACCGATACTTTTTCTCCTGTATATTAATGACCTCATCCGACTTAATATCCAGGGAAAATTCACGCTCTTTGCTGACGACACCACCGTTCTCTGGCATGGGTATGATACCGACTCTTTGAGAATAGCCATGTTGGCTGATCTTCAACTTATATATGAGTGGTTCAGGGCAAATTTACTATGATTAAATCCAGAGAAGACCAAACTAATTTGTTTTACAAATAACCGTAGTCTTGATAATATTCTTATTGCTAACTGCCCTGTCCCGCCTTATTCTAACAATAAGTTTTTGGGTCTGGTGATTGACAAGGAACTTAAGTTTGAGGACCATATACGGAGTCTCAGCAATCGGGTTTCTGCGGGTTGTTTTGCTGTTAGGGTGGCCTGTCGGGAGCTTGGCATGGGGATTGGGAGATCCGTGTACTTTTTCCTGATTGAGTCCCATCTCAGGTATGGTGTCTGCTTTTGGGGTAGTGCAAGCAACTATCTTCTACAGATGTTGTTTGTTCTACAGAAACGTGCTGCGCGTTATATATGCGGGATATCACCTAGGGAATCATGCCGACCATATTTTATCAGGGAGGGCATTCTTACAATCTACTGTCTATACATACAGGAGGTGGCATGCCTTATTTTCTCCCATCAATACAGGTTTGTCCTACAGAATCCACGATATGTCACCCGCCAGCGGAATAATTTGCGGTTTCCCATTCCAACATCTGTCTTGGTAAAGAGATCAATTTTTTATGAAGGTATAAAAATCTTTAACCACCTACCAGAGGACATTAGAGGGGCAAAATCTCTCATCAAATTTAAGTTTCTCTTGAGGAGATTTATGAGTGGTCGAGCTTATTACTCTGTGGCTGAATATTTCAACGACAATCAGATTTTAATTAATTAAGGGAGACCTAGCTCTTTTCCTAACCTGTTTGTTTTAAATGTTTTTCTTTTTTTTTATCCCTAAATGTTGAACTGTACTTAGTTAAGAAAAGTTAGATATAGTTGATTTTATTAATTAAAAAAAAAAAATTAAATTTTAACTGTTTAACTTTGTTTCGTCACTGTAACTTGTATTTTTAAGTATTTTTAAATATAATTTTAACCTTGTAACTCTGTCTCTTTAGGATTAGGTGAAGCTTTGTTTATAACAATATTTTGTTCAAACAATAAAGCATATTTGAATTTGAATTTGAATAACTTAGTCTGTTCCATTTATAACTTCGATATCTCAGATCACAGTGCAGTGATAATTGAATTTCCAACAATCTTTCAAGAGAAAATGCAGCTAGCGAGAATATAACCATATGCAAAAAATCTGTTTTATTTTATAATCTTGTAAGCAATATTAATTGGGATTTCTTAAATTCCAATAGCATATCAACTGTGGATAAAGTTCGTTTATTTGTCACTTCCTTGAGGTCTTAAACCTTGTAACAGAGCTAGCAAATCAAAATAACTGTGATCTGCTATAGGACCTAAAAAACAACTGAGGCATGCATACTATAAAAGTCTAAAGGAAGCAAAATCAGATTTCTATGATACATACACCTCAAATCTCAAAATTACAATCTAAAGTCTGTTTGTGATGTAGTACAGTAGTATGTGTAAATTCTCCATATAACCGTCAACATTATAAAAAACCTACCACCATCTCATAAAGTGCTGAAGAGTATTGTATTCAAAATATATCTAATTTAAATCTGCTTGATACACATTTGTGTTTGAGTTGTGTCTGTATGCAAGAAAGGTCCTTGCAGTGACCTAACTAATTATCAACCCATATAAATTGCTCTGATTTAATAATAATAATAATAATAATAATGTCTTATATTACCAAAAGTTACAAACATTATTTACAAATCAATTAATTAACTAAGTATGCATAAGTGGCACAGTCTCGCTGTATTAGCTACTCTACTGAACCACATCCGCATACAGTAAATGAGTTAAAGAGCAACTAGCGTGATAAAAATAAAAGAAGTATCTTAATTAAAATTACAGAAAAGAGTTCAATAAAAAAAATAAAAAAAATAGAAAACAACATTATTCAAAGAATGGAGATCCAATTAACAATTTGAATTTAAAAAGTCTAAGATTTGATATATTATAAAGTTTTAAAAAAAATATATTAATGACTATCTAGGCGGGAATATACAACCACTATATTGCAAGTCAAAAAGGTAGGTTTTTAACTTTAGTTTACACAACTGAACTTTTTTTTAATTCATTGTCTTGGAAGTGCGTTATAACATTTTACAAAATTATAAGTAAAAGAGTGTTGAAAAATTGCACTTTGATGATGTGGCATAGACAATCTATCTGAAAATCGCACGTTGACATTGTGGACATCATGACGAAAAACAACTCGTTTTTTAAGGGAACTAGGTGAGTCAATATAATTAACTATTTTTAAACAAAAAATGCAAGACTCTCCTATAATCCATTTTAAGCCAGTTTAAAGCAGTATACAATGGAGAAATGTGTTCAAATTTGCGCATGCCATATATAAGTCGAACACAAGAATTTTGCACTTTTTGTATCCTATATTTACTACTAACATCTAAACAAAATCCGTAAATATAATCACAATAATTAAAATTAGACAGAACAAGTGACTCGCATAACATTTTTCTTAAATTAAAATTTAAAATATGTCTATTACTATAAAGTATTTTTAATGCCATATAAGACTTCTGAATAAGTTTCTTGACATGTTCTCTAAATCTAAGTTCACTATCCAATATCAATCCCAAATTCTTAGCAGAGTCAAGATAATTTATTATCATCTAAAAAAATATTTAGATTATTCTTTAAAGAAAATGCTTTACTTTTATTGCCAAATATCATCAGATGTGATTTAACAGGATTTATTTTTAAATTATGTTGTTTACAAAGATCACTCAAGGTATGTAATCAGTCTTCATTGTCATCAGTCTTCATTGACACATTTTTCAAAAACTGCAGAATCATTAGCCTTAAAAGAACAATAAATTTGGGTATCATCTGCAAATGCCTGTATTTTACAATATTTAGTTGCTTTAAGAATATCAGATGGGTAAACCAAAAATAATAGTGGGCCTAAAATTGACCCCTGTGGTAAACTTTTTAAACCCCTGGTAAAATTTTTACTTCTTCTAAATAAGTATTATCTGAATTAATTTTCTGAAACCTGTTATCCAAATATGATTCTATAATTGAGGATGAATGGAAATCAAACCCATAAAACTGTAATTTAGATACAAGAAGCCGATGATTGATTGTATCAAACGCCTTAGAAAAATCTAGAAGTACAAGCAGGCTATTCTTTTGTTTGTCTGAGGCGCGGAATAAGTCATCAGTGACATTGGCCAAAGCCACAGAGGTACTAAACCCCTTTTTAAACCCACATTGACTGCTGGGAATAATATTATTTGAAATAAAATAATTGTACATTTGGTCATAAAGAAACCTTTCAAATATCTTTGATAGAGTTGGCAACAAACTTATAAGTCGAAGGTCGTTAAGGTCAGTGGGGTTAAGAACCTTGGGCAAAGGCTTGGCA
The DNA here is from genome assembly GCF_022605725.1 of Anthonomus grandis grandis. Taxonomy (NCBI): domain Eukaryota; kingdom Metazoa; phylum Arthropoda; class Insecta; order Coleoptera; family Curculionidae; genus Anthonomus; species Anthonomus grandis. The sequence goes on from NC_065552.1 coordinate 6,867,480, forward strand.
ATAGATACCTTCCATTGATTAGGAAAATAATTTATTTCCAAGGAGCAATTTATTATGTGCGTGATATATTTATCAATGAAAGGACTACAATATTTTACCATTAAAGGAGAGATTTCATCTACACCACTTGCATTTGTTTTTATGTTATTTAAGATATTATTAATATCAGAAACTTTTGCCAATCTAAAAGTAAAATTAAAGTTCTCATTAAATTTATTGCTTTCATAGAAATCACTCTTTTTGTCACAACATGATGCATTTTGAAGAAATGGGGCAAAAAAGTTTTTAATATCTTCTGGATTCAATAGTGGTTTAGGAATCACATTATACAGGCCCGATCTTACATTCAGATCACGAACAGCATTCCAAAGTTGACGAGGGTTATTTCTATTGCACAACAAATTCAGGTAATTTTTTTTCTCTCTTCTTATAGCTAATAAAGTTATATTCCTTAATCGTTTGTAATTTGTCCAATCATCCGGCAACTTAGATTTTTTAAATTTTAGAAGTGCACTTTTTCTTTGAGACATAAGGATTTTTATATTTTTGCTTAACCATGGAGCTTTAGGTTTAATTATTCTTGCTTCGCGCAGTGGGGCATGGGTATCAAACAAATTAATCAATATACAATTAAAAATTTCAATTTTTCTATCTATATTATTTTTGTAAAGTATTTTATCCCAAGGCTTAAGAAGCATGTCATTGTTAAAAGATATAAAATTAAAATTCCTAAAGCTCCTATATTTTATTATTTTTGGAATTGTAGCAGGTTTGATTAAATTTATCTCGCAATAAATAAGTTTGTGATCTGTAATCAAATCCGCATTGATAACACCATGTTTCCTTACCAAAGAAGTATTGGTTACAAAAATTAAGTCAATTAAGGATTTTTAGCTTGAGAGATTCTGGTTGGTTCTTGTATAATTTGGGTCATATTATAATTTTCGAAAAGAGGCGTAAGTGGGTTATTCAAATTAAATAAATCAATATTAAAGTCCCCTAAACAAAAAATGTCCTCGACTGTTGGATAGATAAAAGAAAATATATTATCAAAATCTGATGTTAGGCCATTAAAATTCAGTAAAGGTGGTTTATAAAATACACAGAACCAGTTGGACTGTTGAACAATAACAGTTGAGTTCAGTGGGGTCACTCTTTGCAATTTAATCAATACTATAAATGTTCAGACTCTAGCATTAAATTAATGGAATCATACCTCTCTGGAAGATCTGAAGTGGTGAGCTGCAATGCAATTGTGTACAATCAGGTTTTAAATTATGTGGCTTATCGGATCCCTTAGGGACCATTGTTTTTTACTGATCTATATCAATGATCTTGAGAGTAGTGATCCGGGCTGATCTGCAAATGTGTCTGGACAAGAAACAATTTCAAGATTTTTTCAAAATCACTACCCCTGCACTAACTCAAACAACACTACTATAATTTAAAATAGATTCTCCAAGGATCTATAATACACAGATTTAAGGAAATTAATTGATAGAATATTTCTCAGTTATAGAATTTAAAGATTAATTTTCTAACTTTGCGAGTTACATTTTTAAATTGTTCCTTTCATCTAAAGGTTTCATCAATAAACAATCCCAAATATTTAATAGAATCTTTTCCCTCTATGTAGCAATTACATGTAGAGTCACAATCAATTCTACAAAGGCAGGGTAAGGGTCCTAAAGTCAAGAAGGAGTTGTGTAGAAAGTGAGAAGGCAACAAATTTAGATTTTTTTTACATTCATGGAAAGCAAACTGCCATCTAGGTAGATTTTAATTAACTGCAGTTCTCTCTACCCTCTGCTTTGTGGTTTTCCAATCCTCTCCACAAATTATTACAGCTTAATCATCAGCAAATATGTCCTGGGGTACACGAAATTCCACTCTCTGTTCCCGCCTAATTATATTAGTCAATTTTGTTTTTATTTTTCTGTGCAAGTAGGATCTGATAAAATCCTTGGGAATTCCTCTCACACCAATGTCATCTACACAACTGTCAAGTAAAACCTGATGTGCCACTGAATGCCTTCTGCATATTGAGAAAGATGTCAATTACCTTTTTGCACACAGATAAGTTTTTTAAAATAAATTCAGAAACATTACACAAAGCATATTCAGTCTTAGAACCCTCCCTAAATCCATATTGATTTGGGTTTAGTAAATTATTTTTATCAAAAAAATACATTAACTGGCTTTTGAAGCAAAAGCTTTCAATAACTTTACTAACTGACCTTGTTTTTTTGGGTCTTTTACTTTAATTGTTTTGGGCAAGCTCTCGATAGTATGAATATTTAGATTTTTTTATTATTTTAGTGAAAATTTTTCTGTATGCTTTGTATTTATTAATTAGTCACAGATTATTGTGATTGATTGTACAGTGTACACTCTCTTTTTAGTCTATCCCTTGCTGTAATTGACACCAAAAGACTATCTTAGATCCAAGGTTTTAACCTTTAGTTTTTAGAGGATATTTTTTTGTTATCCTATAACATCCTATATCATATTATTAAGTTTATTGATAAAGAGCCCTGTACTTACATCGAAATTCATACTACTTAGAATATTATCCCATCTTTCTTTTTCTAGTAAAGGTAAGAACTTACTCCTATCAAAAAACTGATAAGAATTTTTTATTTGTTTTTTTTAATGAAATATTCTGTAGTTGCACATCAAGTAAAATGGGATCATGATCCGTTAACCCCTGATCCAGAATCACTGCATGCATATTTTGCAAGTAGTCTGGCAAGAACTGGAACAGGAAATTTAGATATTCCTAATTTGTTTATTTATCAAACTCACAAACCCATGACTCTGCATAAGTATTATAGTATACTGCATTATAGTATAGTGAACTGTGAATATTGACTATGTCCAGGAGATCAATGTTTATGTCCCCTGCAATTGCACATACAATTAGGGTCATTCAACCTGTTTTGTAGGACTTGATTTAGATTGCCAGTAAATGATTCTTTTGTTGCTGCAAAAGCTCTGTAGGGTGCTAATATGTCCACTATCTTATTATTTTTTTGTAAAGTAACTAACATGAGTTTAAATCATTATGTACTAACAAATGATCACACATCCAGTATTTCTACCTAACATATAATATACGATGATCTGACTTATTGAAAGTACTCTCATTAAAAAATACACTAAAACCTTGTATATTAAAATCATTTTTGTCATATACTTCATAAAATTTAGACATTACAATAACATCAAATTTTTTACCGGTATAATTTATACATATCTTCTTCTGATGTCCTTGTTTTTTGAAGATAGTTCATAGTGTATCAGCGATAACTGTAATCGGGAAAGTCACATAGAATACTAACAATATTCAGAAATTCAATCTCTACTAACGTTGCTTTATCAGCCTATTTTGCATGTGTTAAAGAATTTCATATGCAATTCTTGTCTAGGGTCATGGAACCAATTCAAGCCACATTTTCTTCAAGAGCTCTCTTCTCCAAACTTAACGTATTGACTTTCACTTGAAATTGCAGCTAAATTACGCGGTGTAGCAAAAGACATTCTTTTTTGCTGAATTTAATAAACTACAACAAATCAAAAAATGAACCTTTAATGGTTCACGAGAAAAACGGTTTTTTTTTTGATAATTTTTGCGTTTTGCACAAATTCCTGAACATGTGACAAAATTTTTTTCCAGATTCTTAAATAGAACACACTGAAAAAAACTGCATTTTTCAGTCTCATTTTGCACTTTGTGACTTCTTTTACCGTTCTAGACAGTTCTTTGGATATATATTTCATTGCCTGTTACATGTTAAAATGAACATTAATAACTATGAAATTTTCAGGACGTACAATAACAATTATAACGTACAATAACAATTATAAATACTGCATTTCATAGAATTCATTCATTTTGCATTAAAACCGGTCTTTCTCATTATGTGCCACTATTCTACAATAAATTTCCACTTGACGTTAATAAGCGCCTACAACACTTCCCGGTCCAGAGTCTTTTTAACTATGTAGTCACATAATCCTCCAACTATCTTACTGAATATCAATCTGTCAGATATGAATCCAAATTGATTCAAAAACATGATTTCTGTAAAAGGTTTTATTCAATTTAAATGATTGAATGGATTGATAAGGTAATTCTAATCTTAGCCCTTTGATAAAGTATCCTTTGTGTGTAATAAATTAAATAATGAATATAAGTTTCATTCTAATATAAATAATCATTTATACAGCTGGTAAAGTAAACTTTCATTTGAATTTTTCCAGCTTAATGAACATGCAAAACAGAGAAAAGTGCCCTCAAGTAGACTGGGTCGTATGATGTCTTTTGGATCCTTGGCCGCAGGGCTGGGAGTTGGTGCAGCGGCTGAATACCTAAAACAGGCCTTTAAAGTTGGCGATGTTAGTTCCGATGGCACTAACTTGTTCATGAACAAGGCAAACATGGAAAGAATTGTCGATACCCTCTGTAAAGTGAGGGGCGCAGCCTTAAAATTAGGCCAAATATTAAGCATACAGGACGAATCGATTGTGAATCCCGAGCTGGCAAAGGCTCTGGAAAGAGTGAGGAAATCGGCTGATTTTATGCCCGATTGGCAAGTTGAACAGGTTGGTAGTTTAAGCTATATATTACAGTGGGTAAATAAATAAAAATTCTATATTTCTTTGCAATATAATAACTTATATATTTTTATATACTGGTCATTTAATGTAGTAGAATTAGAAAATGGCAAAAGTACTTCATAAAATTTAAATATTTTTCTCCTGTAAATTGGTAAATAAACTCTTATAATTACAGGTGATGTGTACAGAATTAGGAGTATCTTGGTTAGATAACTTTCAAGAATTCGAAAGAAGACCCTTTGCAGCTGCCTCCATTGGTCAAGTGCATTATGGCAAATTAAAAAATGGACTAGAAGTGGCCATTAAAATTCAATATCCAGGTGTCGCCAGAGGCATTGAAAGCGATATAGATAACTTAGGTTGGTTTCCTCGATGATTTCCTGCTTATTTAGGTGTTTAATCGGTTTCTTTTAGGCGGTATAATGAAAATGTGGAATATATTTCCTAAAGGGATGTTTTTGGATAATTTAATGGTCGTGGCGAAGCGCGAACTCGCGTGGGAAGTTGACTACTTGAGGGAGGCCGAATGCACCAAGAAATTTAAAGTGATTTTGGATGGTTATGAGGGGTTTTATGTGCCTGATGTAGTTGGTAAGAAGTTTTTAATTAAAATTTATTCATCATCTTTTGAAATGTATTTATTTATTTATTTTATTTAGGAGAAAATCAAATAAATATGCGAGAGCACAGATATGTTATATTGGATAAAGAGATTTATTATTTTTCATGAACATTTCATATAATGCAGACCTTTGTACTAGAATATTCAAGAATTTATTTATAAAATCAGAATTTAGGTAATTAATGAGAAAAAATACTAAAAATGCCTCTAATGATAAACAAGTTCACAATTCATTTAAAATTCAGGGGTGTGTTCGAAAAAAAATCGCTCGGACACGTTAATTTTTATTTTTTGTCGCGATTTTTTTGATGATGAATTCATGTATGAACTAATTCATAAATGAGCTTTATCATAAATGACCTTAATTTTTTTAAATAGAAACACCTATTTTTTATTTTATTTTTTAATTCTGTAATTTTAAGTATATTTTGTATATTATGTCCTATACCTAACCTCAATATTTATTAAGAAATTCGCGATTAAATTTTTTATAAATAACCATGAATTTTTGGTTTTGAACAGTTTATAAAAAAAAAAACAAAACAAAAAAATTAAAATAAATATTCAAACTGTTATTGTTTGAGGCCGGATTTATTGTATTTCGGCTCTAATTCTATTTTTTAATTCTTCTAAACTTCATCAACATGAACTTTAGATTTTAGATAACCCCATAGATAAAAAATCCTATGGGGTCAAATCTGGCGACCTTGCTGGCCATTCAATAAAACTCCCCCTTCCAATCCATCTATTTGTAAAAATATTGGTAAGGTAATCTCGTACTGTTCGCGAATAGTGTGGAGGCGCCATCCTGTTGGAACCATATCGAATCTGCCGGTATAAATGGGTTTTCACCATTTGGATAAAGTGCAATTAAACTAGCTACTATTTGATTTTGAAGCAACTCTAAATATTTTTCAGAGGTAAGTGCGCCCTCAATAAAATAGGGACCCACAATTGGCGTGCCCACAATTCCTGCCCATACGTTTAACTTCTTGGGAAATTGTGTGTGACTTTCCATATTCCAGTGTGGATTTTCTAGTGCCCAATAACGAACATTTTTCCTGTTTACAGAACCATTTAAAAAAAAAACTTGCCTCGTCGGAAAAAACAATCTTACTTAAAAATTGTGTGTTTGCATTACATTTATTCATCATTATTTTGCAAAACTCTATTCTGCGGATCATTTTCAATAAGCTCCTGAATTAAATGAATTTTATATGAATGCCATTTATTCCTATGCAAATATTTTAGAACACATGATTTACTAACCGACTGGTCTGCAGCAACTTGTCGAGTTGATTTATATGGATTTTCTTGTAAATGGAGCAAAATATCTAATTGTCTGTTTTCTGGAAACGTGGGACTGTCCAGGTCATAATTGTCTCTAACATGACCAAAGTCTCTAAACTTTTTTTCAATTTTGCTTACTCCGAACATGCAATAGGCCTCTCTGGGTATTTATTGTTAAACAGATCGCAAATTTTGACCTGTGTTCGAGTCTTGTCGCCATATCCTACCATCATCAAAATTCTAATTCTTTGTTTTTCAGTTAAACGCGCCATACTTTATACTTTGCAACTGCACTTACCACTCACTGACATTTACGTAAAGTATCCCACCAGGGACATCCACCTGGGCGGACAAGTTGTACATACATCGGATGAAGTAAAATATCTAGGAGTGACACTGGATAGTAAGCTTAGTTGGAACAAGCATCTAGAATTCACAGTAAACAAGGCCACTAAAGCCATTATGATCTGTAGGAACCTAGCGGGTAAAAACTGGGGATGCTCCCCAAAAATACTGCGATGGATGTACACCATGATGGTTAAACCCATAATCACATATGGGGCAGTGGTGTGGCATGACACTACAAAGTTAAGTACAGTAAGGCGTAAACTTGACAAGGATCAAAGACTTGCATGCGTATGCATCACAGGAGCTATGAAAACATGCCCCACAGCAGCACTGGAGGTCATAGTTGACCTGGCACCTCTTCACCTGGCAGTAGAGGGAGCTGCTAAAAGGGCCATGTTCAGATTAGCAAGGGATAGAACGAACAGTAGGGACATTGATCAGAGAGCCTGGGTATCTCAAACAAGATCCATTCCCCTGTTCGATCTTCCCAAGGACGATATAACTCGGGAATATCACTTTGTTAGGAATTTCAGTACAAAAATTGACAGCAAAAGTGACTGGGAAAATGGATCTGTCGCCCGCTCACTTAAACAGAATACTATCAAATGGTACACAGATGCACAAATACTCAGAGCCACTGGGAAAATACACAAGATGCGCTCAATTAATCCTGAACAAAGACTACCTCAAGCAGGACATCGCAATCTTCACCGACAGTCAAGCAGCCATAGCAGCACTGAGTTCACATGTCATCAGTTCTAAAATGGTAAGAGACTGTTTGGGCAAACTTAATGAGGTAGGAAAGAGAAATAAAGTCACAATATTGTGGGTACCTGGACATACAGGCGTGCAAGGTAACGAAGAAGCCAATATTCTGGCAAAAAAGGGATCTGGTTCTCAATTTGTAGGACCGGAACCTTTCTGCGGCATAGGAAAGAATACTTACCTATATGAGCTTACAAAAATGGAGGATCAACTCAGAGAAAGCCTCTGGGATGATCATCCAGGGTTGAGACACTCCAAGATGTTCCTTGGAACCCTCGACCCAAAAAAATCTAAAGCTCTAGTAAGTTTAACTAAAACTAAACTACGGATTGTAACAGGATTCCTAACAGGGCACTGTCACCTTCGAGAACACCGCAGGAAACTAAAACTAGAACAGACAGGTGAATGCAGATTCTGTGGGGAAGAGGAAGAGACCCCAGAACACCTAGTAACTACATGCGAAACAGTTGCCGAAAGTCGTGCCATGCACCTCGGTAATTATGATATTCCAGAAGGAAATATCTCATTACTGGAACCGTCACAACTACTAGCCTTTATTAAAGCCATAGGATTGTACGAAGTAATTTGACTTGAGAATAACATCAAGCAGTAATTAGAAAGGGGCACACAATAGATCTTTTAGGTCGCAGTGAAACTTCACCCTTATTTTAATCTAATCTAATCTTCGTAAAGTATTATATACTGTTTCCATACGATTAAATGGTGACAAGGTGTCAACAATCAAATATACTTGTTAAAAAACTATGAAGAACATGTTTGAACAGTTGCCAATTTATTAATAATGTTAGTATTAGGTATAAGACATGGTATATAAAATATACTTAAAATTCTATGCAGAATTCAAAAATGGAATAAAAAATAGGTGTTTCTATTTAAAAAATTGAAGTTGATGGTCGTTGTTTAATTTTGTTTCACCCTGTATACATGAATTCATCATAATATATTTTCATAAATCGACGTGTCCAAGCGTTTTTTTTTTCGAACACACCCTTGAATTTTAAATGATATTGTTCCAACCTTCGCGTCCTCACTGTATAGTCCACATATTATATGCAGATTATACGCCTCATGTTCGACTCGAGAATCCGTACTTTTTTTTTTAAATAGCTTTACTAATTCTAAAAAGATACAGGCAATGATCTTATCCTAGGAACCAGAATACTCTAAGAACAAAAAACAGGGTTAATATATCTATGTAGCCAACACGAAAAAAAAGAAGAAAATTCCATAATGAACAAAAAAAAAAACAAAATAATTTTATTATCTTACAAAGGTAACTAAAAATGTCATTAACTTTTTCTTTCATCTGGCATTTAATTTTTAATCAGAGATTTTTGATATTGACTGGTAAACTATAACTACAATGCTCTTTTTGGTTCAGTCTAAAAATAAGTAAAACCAACTAATGCTTTTTGTTTTTAAAAATTAGTTGGTTCCACTTCTTTTTAGACTAAAGCAAAAATGCTATTGTATATTATAAGCATTCTTACGTTTTTTATGATCGTAAGTTTTTACTTTTTATCGCCCTTAAAATGGCTTAATATCCTGTTCAGACCCAGGCGACAATAGTGTGTGCAATTTTTATTTGGTTCACTTGGAGTTAACTAGGGCACCATTTTAAGCTAATAATTATCCCAATCGTACTTTCCCCGCCAAAGGGGGCGCTAAAATAATTTGTACACAAATGTGTATCTTGGGTCCATATATCCTTTAAACTCGCGAATACCAATGTACACATTTGTGTACAAAATATTTTTCAACAGTAGCTAGTTAAAATTTAGTATCTAACTAAAGTTAAAATAAAAAATAAAAAACATTTTTTAATTTTAAAAGTGTATTTATTTAATATGAAAAAAAAACATTACATATATCGCTAAAGAACATAAAAGAGGAATCTTGTTTTAATTATGAAACTCAATAAAAAAATCACGGTCTTTAACAACGCATAAAAAAATATTATATGAAATGCACTTGACTCGCGTACGTCTCGTACAGTCGGGATTTCTGCACCTCTGGGCCTCTTTAATATCCATGGCTTTTGGTAGATGCCGGGCTTTTGATTTTGCCACTTCAGGAGGACGAAGAGGCACCCTTCCAGGCCGACCCGGTAATTTTTTTCGCGATATAGGTTCAAAAGACTTATCATCAGATTTAGATTCGGCAGTTGATATTCCTTTAATTAGTGCTTCTGCTATACGCATTTTATATCCGATTAAATCTAGAATGTCAGTATTTTTGATCAAACACTCTTATTGGCCATTTCTTAGTTTTATGATAACATTTATAAGCTGCAATTAGTCGATTCAGTAAATCAACCCCTCCCATAAATTCATTGTAGCGCCTTACTACATCTGGTTGGGGAACATTTAAATACTGTTGATCAGGCCTCGAATATCTTCGACATTGATGTATTGGATTAATGCTGTGTGCTGAAGAGGCCATTGTTATTGCCTTATTGTCCATCCGCCTAACTAGAGCTGCCTTTTTATCATCTCTTACTTTTGATTTTATGGTCCCTCTGCCTAACTTTTTTAGTTCATAGTCAGTGGGAAAACCAACTTTTGGAAATCTGTTGGACATTGTAGTTCCTAAACCAGAAATTCCCTTTTCCCTTAGTTTATCTAATAAACTAACGCTTGTAAAATAGCGGTCGAAATAAATGTTTGTTCCAGGTGAACAAGTTTCACTTAAACGCAATACGGCTCTACCCCCTGCACCTAAATTTTCCTTCTCGACGTCTTCTGGAAAATTAGTTGTTTTTCCTTGGTAAATTTCAAAATTTAAAATAGTTCCGTTTTTTGAAGCTAAAACATAGTTTTTTAGACCAGTGGGGTTGGGTTTTCGAGGAACGTACTGTCCAATAGCTACTTTACCCAAAAATGGTATCATTTGTTCATCAATACTCACATTCTCCTCTCTCGGTAGCCGCAAAACCGCATTATGAAAAGAAGTTATTATTGGACGCACTTTCCATAGTTTATCACCTTTTTGTTCTTCATCTGAAACTTCCAAGTTATTAACAGCATAAAGATAATTTCTTATTTTAAAACATCTATTCCTGCCCATTGTATCAGCGATCAGTGGAATTCTAAATGATTTTGACTAGTACATGCGTATTCGAGGGTAACCCAAAACTCCCATTAATAATTTAATTCCGACGTAGGCACGTATTTCCGTCTCGCTTGCGTTAAGCAAAGATTAAAAGTTTGTTGAAAATGATTATTTGTATTTTCCGTTAGATTTTTTTAAAAAGCTTCATCGAAGTACTGATGGAAATAATCAATTGGATAATAGTTTTTCCTTTCCTGAACATCAGGTAAAGGAGGAATGAATTGCGCAAAATCAGTCTCTAAATCGCAGCCCTCTTCTACGTCATGCCATTTTTGGGCCGGTACTTTTTGAGTTTTTGTCCTCTTACGCGATTGATTTAAGTTACCAACAGATCTCTTTTTTGGGGATTGTTTTTTTTTTAGTGGCTAGTATTGAGTTATTACCGAATGAGCTGCTGCATCACTTTCATTGTCTTCCTGACCAGGACAAATTAAGTTTGGAAAAACTCTACTAAGGGGAATTGAATCTTCTTCTTCTGAACTTGTTGCATTGTTATGGGCATCCAAATTAATTGTTGGGATCACTGGTGATTCCCTGATAGATGATTCCCCATTTCTTGAAAAGTCACTGCTGGAGTCACTATCGTAATGGGCATCAGTAGCTTCAAAGTCGCTTTCGTCGTCAGTGGCAAAAAAAATCGATCTGATCCAAAATCTCCGCTAATTGTTCGTCGCTGTAGTAAACGTTCCGACCTAAAAAAAAACTTCTTTTAGACCCAATGGCCACATTTGTTATAGGGACTTTTGGTCAATAAGACCCAACGTACACAAATGTGTACAAACAAATTTGTCATGGCGTGATTTACAAACAAAAATTAATTTATAATTTTTAAGGAATTTGTCCTATATTTTAGTCTTCCTAGATACTAATTTACTAGATTTCCACCCTACATAGACGCCATGACACTTTCACTTTTGCACAGGTTGCCTGCCAGAGAACAAGTGGCACTTGCGGAGCGTAAACAGACTGTTACTAATAGGGACTTATCGATTGAAATTTAATTTGCGTAAACAGTAGTCAAAAAATGGAGTTAAATATTTTGTACACAAATGTATACCGGGGGTCTAAAGAGGATATAGGCCAAAACGTCGACAGTATTAAAATCTAAAACCTAGGTTTTATTTGACCCCAGATCATATAAATAATTCTAATCCATTTTACTATAATAATATCGAAAAGTTTCTTTCTATGTATAATTTTGCAATGCACTGATAGATTATATTATTTATTTGTTTATGTATGTATTTATATCTATACGATTATATAGAAATATTATATATATACGACTATATTATATATGACAGAGAGATTTTACAAAAAAATATACCAAGATAAAACCTCAGAACCCTAAATCAGAACAAATTAAACCAATAAAGCTAAAAACTTGAAAATCAGTAGGTCAGTTTTATTTTGGCAGTCTTTGTATAAAAATGTCATTGAGTCATTCTATTTGATTCAAATTAAAAAAAAAAATATATATATTAAACAATTGTGGTTATTGTTCGTTTTTATCCCAAAAGGCCTCCCGTACAAATACCGAACTTATCAATTTTTCTTTATTTTGCACACTCTTCTTTAACAGGGGATAAGCGGAATTGCTTCTAATATATATCCGAAGTTTGAAGTAGCTCAGCATTAAGATATGACTCAATGGGCTTATACAGTTTAAAATAATTATCAAAAGCAAGATGCATTGAATGAACAATTGCATCACTGAATTCTCTTACGAATAAGTTAAAAAAAGACAGGGCCAATATGCGAAGCCTGAGGCAGACTTGAAGATGCTTCAATACCAATAGAAATATAATTATTTATCCTAACTAACTGTGTGCTACCAGTCAAAAAGGTACGTATCAAAGTCTCACTAACTTCCTAACCAAATGATCATGACCAACCATCTCAAAGGCCTTTGAGGCGTCTGTTTACATACTATCAACCTCTCAAAAGCACAAAATCATACTGGTTAGTCACCCTAGATCTATTCTCAGAAGAACGATGCTGATGATCATTGAGCAGTCGTTTACAGTGCAATGACCAGGAAATAACCCCTTCATAGTTAAAAGTATCAGTTCTACCGCCATTTTTTTGAATTGGTGTTAAAAAGCTTACCTTACCATAATCAGGAAATTTGCCTGATGTCAAGCAAAGATTAAAAAGGTGATGCTTACTCCGTTGCTACACCGTTTTTAAGAAAAACAGATGGAATACCATCAGGGCCAACAGAATTTCTGATGGGAAGGCGTACAATTTTATCAAATATAACAAAGAAAAAGAAATGCAATTTAAATCTATACTGAAGTCAAATTTCTATTTTCTAAAAGACAGACCTTGCTGAAGTTCCCCGTATGTAGTTTTAAAATACCTGGCAAATAAGTTCACAATATCCTAACATGCTATTGGGATATGAATTAAAACGTAATCTATTGATGTGTTTACAAAATGAAGAAGGATCATGTGAAATTTCAATATATCATCTAAAACATTCATCATGAAAAATTTTACAATGATTTCTCAAAGTCGACATTTAACATAACCCCTGGGATCCTTATTATTTTTGAATTTTGTGAGCAATCTTTTTTTAAACAAACTTACGAATCTCCTTATATACTAATGATGTAACTAATAGAGCGGAAAAAGCAATGAAGCATGGCCAAACAAATCTTAAACACTAACTAAACTGTATAATTGACTATAAGGGATTGGACCTTTATTCCTGTTAAGAATGTTTTTTTTTTATTTTTGAATATTGCTAAACTTTCGTATGCATCTAATTTTCTACTGTTATTAACTGGATTAAGTAATTTTAAGTTGTCTATCCCTACAAAGTGACTAGTATTTAAAACATGTTCAGCCACACTTGACTTTTTAACTCTTCATTATTAACATTCAAGGTAATTATTAATAGCAACAAAATTATTTACATAATCATAATAATAAACATCATACTTAAGATCTAAAGTACAATTAATAGGAATACATACTTATTTCATAAGCAGGATGGTGGTTTGAAACCGGTGACAAATTTTCAGTGGCATATATGACGTCAACATCAGACAAACATCAGAAAAAAAACAGATCAAGAAATTTATGAATCAAATTTGTCCACTTAAAATTAATAAACTTACAACAGCAACATCGCACATTTGCAGACAATAATAATGTTTATAATGTTTGCTTATTTCATCACTGGACATAGGCTGATTTTTTTAATAGAAATAGGTATGTACATCCCAACGCATCTTTCACATCTTTCACTGTACATATTTGCGATTGAAATACACGCCTTCTCCTCCTTTTTTGTAAATTATAATTTTTAACATTTGATTGAAACATAAGAAAATATTACTGTTTTTTAGTGTTTAGTCTAAACCGGCAACACTTTCTTTCCATTTCACGTTAAACACAAGGACGTTAAACTTTATTCATTTAAGATTAAAGATGAAAAGAAATGCAAGAGTATATAAGACTTAGAGTAAGACGAGCAAAAGCGAAGTGGTATTCTAAAGAATGTAACGAGATTGAAATGTATGAGGCAAAACACAACTTGTTTAATTAATATAAAAACTAAAGAAACCAACCCATTATCTAGAAAAACCTAATGAATAAAATAACCGACATTTGTATACAGTTTGGTTTAATACCCAATACCAGCAAAACAGATGGAGAGAGTTCACAGGTTACTGTATTTAGGTAGCAACATCAATGATCAGTGGGACCCAACTGTGGAGAACACAAACCGAGAATAGAAAAAGCGTGAGCCGCTTTTATGGAGATGAAAAAGTGTCCTTCTCATTTATCCTCATATTCTTTCTCATTAATCTTTAGTTCTCCCATTTAACCAGTCCTAATTATTCTTGATAATTGATATTTTTCTTAAGAACTACCTTCACTTACAAGACTTACAAGACAATCCTAACTGGCCCCACGGAACTGATGTTTAAATTTCACCCATTCCTGTAATATAACAATCCTAAAAATCATTAAAAAATGCGTTGCCTGCAAACGTAATTTATTTTTAGACTAAACCAAATAAAACCAACCTTGGAGTTTCCACATTATTGTAATATGAATAATTCAAGGTTGCGGACACCATAATCGTGTATTAAAACGCGAAAAAATTCTTTGTATGCCATTCGATCGATATTTTATACTTCCCATATATGTGATAATAATAATTAATGTTCGCATAATGTCAGTTATAATTTAGATTAAAATGGTTATTTAGGTTCTATTTCATGGAAATACCCGTTCTATGACACGACAACCATTAAATTGGAAAAAGTTTTTCCCACCGGAACTGGTTAATTACGTATCATAGAAGAATGCAATAACAACTATGTTTTTTAATATTTAATTAATTATGTGTTATTAATTTTCTTATAAACTTAGCTTTTTTCTTTTTTTTTCAGATAGCTTAACAACGAAACAAGTTTTTACAACGGAACTTCTGGATGGTTTGCCGGTGGATCAGTGTTTCGACATGGATTACGAACATCGGAAAATTATCGGGGAGAAAGTGATGGATTTGTGCCTTTTTGAAATCCTTAGGTTTAGGTATATGCAGACGGACCCGAACTGGGCCAACTTTTTGTACAACCCCAAGAGCAAAAAGGTACAAAAAACAGATTTATTAGTAAATCGTTGGTAAACATACAGAATTTTACTTAAAATCTGTTGCTTTATCTTTTTTAAACCTCTGTATCTTATATAAAATCAGCCACTAACACAGGTTAATTTCCAAATTTTTTTAAAATGAGTTAAGTGGTCCCCATCTATAAGTCTGGTGATACCTTTGAGGTGAAGAATTATCTGCCAATGTGTATATTAAACAGCATCCCTAAAGTTTTTGAAAATTTACATAGTTACAAAATTTATTACTCCCTCTTTGGGTTCTGCAATTATTCAGGGAAAATTTTGGTTTTAAACATAATTCATCAGTAGAACTGAACTTGCTCATGTATGCTGATATACTGGCGGATGCCTTGGAGGGCGGTAAAGAACTTCATACTCCAAAGCATTTGACAGGGTTAATCATGAGATCTTACTCAAAAAACTTCTTGGTCTTGGCATATCAGGTTCTCTTTTGGACTGGTTGAGGAGCTACCTTACTGGTAGAACTCAAATTGTGCGGGTTAACATTTTCACAACTTTCCCGTTAACAGTTTTCTCATAGGTGTCATAGGCGTCTCACGTCTATGCAAGTATTTGCTTTTTCTGTTACCCTAGTAAAACCATTTATTTGACTAATGAATCTCATGTGATTGAAGTAGTAGAATTATTCTATTAAGCATTAAGTTACTTCATTCTCTATAATATTCATATTGAGGTCATAAATCATTATTTCAGAATGGTATAACTCTTTTTATAACTCTACAGCCTACTTCCTTTAACTTCCAGTTACTCCTGCTAGACTTCGGAGCCAGCAGGGAATATTCGAAAGAATTCATGGACCGTTACGTGCAAGTACTAAAAGGCGCCTGTGACGGAGATAGAAACATCGTCCTGAACGTCTCCAAGGAGCTGGGATTCCTCACTGGCTACGAGAGCAAAGTAAGTGACCTCTCTCAATTAATTTTGATCACTTTGACCGCGCGATATCGCAGCAATTTCGAACGAAACTAATTGCGTCAGTGGTAATTACGTTTAGTCATGTGCAGCAATGAATGATTCATGGCTAAGATTGTGTTTTTTTTTTTAATTTGACCTAAAGTAGTCATAATACGCGTCACTGAATATTTAAATTAGACGTTTTCTGAAGGAGAAATCTGTTCTGTGTATAAGTGTTATTATTTGCACGATTCTATGAACTTGTTTTCAGATGCATAATTATTTATGGATATTTAAATTAACCCAAACAAGATTTAAAATATTGCCTTAATTCTTTATTTATTCAAAAAGAGTTTTTGCTTTGTGGGTGACCATATTTAATTTTTCCCAGATGAAATTCCAGCAGACGGCCTGCAGAGCGCCACTTGCGTCTTATTTTTGAATCGAAATTAAACATCTTAGTTTCGGAGAAAACCGTTGGTGCCACTGGCGATGATGATCTAATTTTTTGACAAAGATAATCGGATCATTTTGTAAAGATAATTCTATTGAAGATCACCAGGCTATAAAAGAAAACCTTCTTTCAATAACATTTACTATTCACACCTTTAGCAATTTTTTCGATTTCATTTATAAATCCTACGCAACAGGTTTGAATATACTAAACCCGTGTTGAATCACTTGCTAGGAGCAATAGATGAATTTTACAATAAGTGAAGTGAGACAATACAAGAACTTCACATAAAACTTTCCTTAGGTGTTTATTAAGGAGCTGCCTCTGACTATAAAGTGGCTTCAGTCTTGTTTATACATTGATCAATACGCTCATTAAACCTCAATTTAGCATCCAAAAGTATTCCACGACTTTTAACGAAATGACTATGGTACATTTAATCAGTTGACCATTAACACGAATAAATTTCTTAAATGTGTCCTTAGACTACATCCTACCAAAAAAACAAAGCTTACATTTACTTGGGTTTAAACTTAAGCAGTGGTCTTTAATCAAGTCAAATATATACATAATAGGTTGAAATTAATTAAATTACTTAAATTTTTTTTGTTTCATTATAATATTGTGTTTTTCGTTTTTTAAGTTCAATGGTATATTAGGCGCTAAAGAAATTACATTCATATTAATAAAGTTGACATCAGAAAGACTATAAAGAATTCCGCTTCTTTTCTTATTTGTATTAGTAATTCATTTTAATTGCATACATTAGACCCAGTCTTTGAACATTTTCAACAAACCAAGGTTTATGAGGTTTCTTAAATAAATAGGTCTTTATGGAAGCATGTACATCCAGTAACGCTAATATATTCTGATTAAAGAATTGAAGCTTATCATTTATGTTATTTACAAAGAATGTTTATCCTAAGAAATAGATCTTAAATGATCATAGAGTGAAGCTTCATTTATTTTTGCTTTAATTGCAAAAGGTCCGAGACACCGGCTGATTTATAGTAGTTACAGTACATATAATTCGAAAAGAAAACCATCTTAGTACTACACTGCACAATTTTAGTCTGCTCAGGCAAAATAATATATACGATAAGACTAGCTCCATTAAAAGTAAAACCAGTTGATTTATCAATAGTTTGTAACCAACCAGTAGAGCCTAATAGATCTGTTATTCTATTACCGTAACCACTATCGGAAAGGTTGGGTAACAGGAGGAATAATAGGTAACAGGAGATGATGTTCTCGTGCAGAAATATGAGGTGGCTTCTTCCAATATTACTATAATAAATATAGTTCTATTTATAGAAAAGTCATTAGGTCGTAAAAAAGAATATATTAGGCCTGAAGATTGTCAGCTTCAAAAAATGTTTGTAAGGAAACTGGGTCAATTATTAATGACATTAGACAAAATTATGGTAAACCCAGGTTATTTGACTGTTGTGATATTACACCAAATAAGCTCCAATGATTTCTTTTACTCAGTCGCCGATAATTTAGCTTCTAAAATTGTGCCAACCAGAGATTCGCTGCAGTTTTTATCAAAATTAAAAGTACAAGAGACATTCTTCTTGCATCCAACCGATACAAACAAAATGAATGCTCTTATTTCTCAAATGAAAAACAAAAAACATTCCTGCCTTGAAATCGCTGGTTAATATAGTGAATGAATCGTTGTTAGAAGGATACTTCCCAGAATTCTTAAAAAAAACTGTAGTTATTCCTCCTACAAGGGTGGCGATGTCTTTTGCCCGTCAAACTATAGGCCAATTTTTCTTTTTCCAACCTTGTCTAAAATTATAGAAAAACTAGATAAGGTTAGAGTTCTTAGTTTTTTTAAAGAGGCACAATGAGTTTAAATAGGGGTGAAGTTTTTGGAGCGGTGTTTTGCGATTTGACAAAGGCTTTTGATTCGGTTAGCAATGAAATACTACTTCGAAAGCTGGAAATATAGGGGTTTAGAGATTATCTCTTAATTGATTCAGCTCCTCGCTTTTGGGAGGGTACCGTAGTGGTCAGTGCTGGGACCTCCGTTGTTTCTTTTATTTGTCAATGACATTGGTTTATAGATCTATTACCTGCTACTTGACTCTGCTTGCCGATGGTACAAGTATCTTGTCGAATCATTCTGCATTGTAAAATATAATTAATGAAAATTTGCAAAGGATTAAAACCTGGTTCAATAGCAACTTACTAACATTCAGTATGTCTGAAACCCATATACTTATTTTTAGATTTAAATTAATTGACGTTGTCCTTTAAAAAAGTAAATCAATTAATACTGAAAGTTTAAAGTTCCTCGATATTAGGACATGATGGACAAAAAACTTAATTTTGAGAGTCATATAAGGAGTCTTTCAAAAAAATTGTCTTTAAAGAGTCATCTCTAGAAAATTAGTTCAAAGTGCAGTTAGAATGGCATATTTTGCCTTAATTCAGAGTAATTTAAGATTTGGTCTTCCTTTTTGGAAGCTGTAGTGGATATTTATTTATTTCTTTGTATGAACTACAAAAAAAGGGCAATTCGAGTTATGTACAATGCTGGATTTAAGAATTCATGCAAACCTATATTTCTGCACAATATTTTGACCTTGCCATGACTATTTATTCTTGACAGTGTTTATAGAAAATATACGCATCTTATTACACAGGGACAATATATTACTCGTCAAGCACAACACATACCTTTACCCATACCCACCCATAAATACACCCACAAATAGCCAAGTAAAGAGATGATGCTGCAAAAGAAATGTAATATTCGAAATTCAAACAATTTCAAGAAGTTTCAATGTCAACGCAAAAAGAAAATTGATTAGTAGAGCATATTTACTCTTCTGGTCAATATTTTAATGATCGGTATGCTTAACTGATGTAGTACTGGCTGTGAAATAAGCTTTTAATTACTAAGTCTTTGTAGGCGTGCGATTTTTTGTTTTAAATGTCATTTTAAACAATATACTGGGTGTTTTAAAGTAGAGCTGATTAATTTGTGCAATATTAGCAAGTTTTTATGTAGGTATCAACGCAGTCGTAATACAGGTATACTACCTTCAGAATAATGCGTAGAATACGGGATTCTTCATTTCCGCATTATTTTTCGCAGTATACTGCCTTCAGAATAATGCGGAAATTATTTCTCAAGTAGTATACTTGCGAAAAATCATCATTTTAGTAAAATGATTTGCCATATTTTCCTTTGATGGGTAAAATATTAAATTATTCTTGGATATATTCATGATTGATTTCATTACGATTTCCAGAATCTTTTGATAGTTATGATAACGTGATTTTTAGTAAGTAAAATTCCTGTAATACTTCTGCTTTGTATTTACGTCATGAAGGACCATTTTAAATGATTTAAAGAGAGACTTATAATACTTTAACACACGAGTACCATAAAAATTCCTTTAGCAAACAAAAGCGCCAACCCACACATTTTCCTTAAACATTAAATTACGTTTAAAGTACGTTAAAAGGAAATGACTACACGCCGCTCCTCGTATATTTATTTATTTAAGCGGGTGTTTATACTTTAAAATACAGTGTTGTTAATGGCCTATTTAGGCATAACGGAGCACGTAATTAGCGATAAGAAGTGAAACTGGATACTTCACATTCGTGCCGTTTGCGATAATAAATTTGGAATTGGGGACACCAGTTAACGATACATAAATTGTTATTTATTTATTTTTTTACTTGAATTTAATTTTTATTTAGCTACATAATCAACATTTATAATGTGCAATTTTATTTTAAATAATGCTTAATAATTACGAAAAGTATTTCCCCAGGTGCCTATCATCCGTGTGGGAGGAAGAAGGGTATATAATTTCCACCAGATTTGTATATATCCATGTTTGCTGAACTTCGATTATATATGCATATTTAATATTTGATTGATCTTTTTCCAAATTCATTAAATCATATGGTAATTATTAGTTGCCTGTCTTTATTCATCCTTGTATTATGGCTATATTGTATTTCATATCTTCATGATTATGAGTAAAACAACACACTTCCCATACCACTCTCCTATGTCTTAAAATCGATTTCACCAAACACTGAATTATAACTGAATGATAACAATGTGTTTGGAGTGTAAGCATTTTAATGCTGACTAACTTTGACAGTTTAAGACTTTTAAGATAGAGTAATTTGAGAAGTTACTTTCTTTAATATATTGTCAATATTTGGATGTTTTCTTTTGAGAATGATGCAGTAGCAAAGAATAGCCATTGCTGAGCTAAACCTAAATTTAGTTACGAATAGTTAGAAGATGATACATTGATTTCTGCAAGACCTCAGTTGACCGGGCCTGTACAGGGTGTCCCAAATTCGAGCCTCACCATTGGGATCTCGTAAACTAGAAGAGATACATAGGTCGTTTAAATTGAGGCAAAGTTGCACAGTTTGGTATGGTCACTAAAGCGC
Source organism: Anthonomus grandis grandis (assembly GCF_022605725.1). Taxonomy (NCBI): domain Eukaryota; kingdom Metazoa; phylum Arthropoda; class Insecta; order Coleoptera; family Curculionidae; genus Anthonomus; species Anthonomus grandis. The sequence continues at coordinate 6,888,698 of NC_065552.1, forward strand.
CCTTTTGAAATTTCAAAAATGTCTTTTTTCTTCAGAAGCAAAAGACATTTTGGTTAAATACGCATTAACGATTAGTGAACGAACAGTGAACTATCAAAATATAAGTAAATAAATAAAAATAATTGTCAGCATGCACAACGCACCGCCATGCCACTTTGATAAATAATTGCTAAAATTTCTACCTATTTATTTCAGAGCCTAAGATTCAAAGAACGCTACTTTAATTATTATATTATTTATTAATTTTTTTTTTGTAGATATTTTAAAGAAAAGGTGTTTAATCCCATATTAAAAATATATTTTTTGTCTTTCTCTTTAACACGAGTCCTTATGGAAATATCCGTTAATATACAATTATTGAATAAGTGCGATACATCGTTGTTTAGAAACATAAGGGGCTCTTAAAATCCGTAATAAAAAATCCAGGGACGTATTTAAAAAAAACAAACTTGATGATGGCAGCTCAAATACGAAACACCTTTTTCTAAAATAGAGAAAGTAGCAATGAGAATGAGTAACTTATTTTGTTATATCTATTCAAATAGAATCGTAAAAAAATAAAAATGAAATCGCGAATATTCGGTTTTTTCCAAATATCTTCGGAAGTATTTTCAAAATTTCAAAAGGGCGTTTTAATGACCACCAAATTGTGCAACTTTGCCTCAATTTAACCGACCTCGTATCTCCTCTAGTTTACGATGGTGAGACTCGAATTTGGGACACCCTGTATATTGCAATTTCGTTAAAAAAATCTTTACTATTATTTTATAACGGATGGTTTTTAATGGTTGCAATGTTGTAAATAAATAATTGTAACATCTATAAAAAATATTCTTACTGTGTTTGTATCAAGGTTGTATAATATGAGTAACCAAATAAATTACGTTTATTGATATCTCTATATTCGTATCGTTTATCGTTTTTGGCTTTATATCGTCTACCACATAAACCTTATATAATAATCATGTCATGCAGGTAATAAAGTTACTGAATTCAAATTACTCAATAACACTATCTACAGGTGCGAAACGCATTCAAGCCTTTATTGTTATTCAGCGATTTAAATTTATTTTTTATTTAATATTATTTGGGTATGGCTCAAGTTTATACAACCGTATATGAACGTGGCATATGTTCTATTTATAACGACAAATTGCATAAATTAGGATCTGCGTGGAGATTATGATGCGGTAGAATTTCTTATTTAAAAGATAAATCAATTTTTTAAAGCAGTTTAAAGGAATTTTTACATCCTTTTCCATGGACTACAAAAACTATTTATTGCTTTAATTGAAGAATAAAACGATTAAAAAGTGAGATCTACTATCTAGAAATGACAAAAGACCTCTAAAAACCAGAATATTTTTTTCAGACTGTTCAAATAATTTTTTTTTTAATTACCCCGAAAGTTAATTCAAAAGCTTGATTAAATTAAAAATAATATTCATAATGCCTATTGATGTAAAAAAGAAAATTAAAAACTGAGTTAAACTGTATAAATAAAATAAGAGAGTTGTATCTACGTCAACTGTCTGGAAAAGATGCCAAAATTAATTTTTTAGTAGTAGAAGTACTTCAACGATTTTCTATAACTGAAAATTTCCTGGAAGAAAAAATGTTTTAAATCTTTTTCCATCGACTAACGTTTAGAAAATAATTAAAAACATATTATGGAAAATTCTAAAATTAGAAAATGAATTAGGTTAAAATCCAAGAAGCCGCTGCTTTTGTCAAGCAGTTCCTTTTTTTTATATACTCGAAATATCAATCAATATCTTTTTTTCTGTAATTTCACTGCCTGAGAAAAATACTTGATAACTTAATTATTTTTGTAATAATCAATTTATTTTTTATGGAATTGCCAAAAAGAAACTTTTTTTTTTTAAATCTTGTTCGTTGAACTATAACTTTAATTGCTTAAAAAAAAAAATAATTAAAAAGAAAATACACAATATTGTTTCAACTGCTTGGAAGGAAAAATTATTTTTATTTCAGGCAGTTGAGAGCATTTTTTAAATGATTTTTCGGTGAACTGCCTAAAAGGTAATAAATATAATTTGCACTGCCTTAAAGGAAAACTAATTTTTTCCCAGAAAATTGAGATGCTTTAAAACCTTCAGCTAAGGTTGTAGGATATACAGGAGATGAAACACCAGAAATCATTGAAGACAAAATTAGACAACAAAACCATTGGATAAAACAAAATGATGAATTTGCAGTCACTTACATAAAAAAGAACAAACAAAAAAGTACTCAGTTATTTTTCTGAAGCGTGGAGCAGATGCCTACTGGAAGCTTATCAACTTTAGAATAGTCTGTATTGGATGGACTCGCTGTGCCGTGACTGCCGTGTATAATGATGTGCCGTTTACAGAATGCTATAAGTGCCAAGGATATAATCACAACAGCAATGCTTGGACTAATAACACTCTGTGGAAACTATGCAGGAGAACACGAAACATACAAATGTAATAGTACTCAACAAGAACGTTACAACTGCATCTCAGTAAATAGAAAATATAATTTAAAACACGATATTGAGCATACAGCCTTAGATACCAATTGTCCATCAACAAATGATTTTCTTGAAAGCACGAAAAAAAATTTACTATGGGGATTAATGGTCGTAATTAATCAGAATGACATCTTGAACAACATGGATGGAGACGACAGTATCTTAACTAAGACGGTAGACTTGCAATATGCTACATAATATAAGTAAATATAAATGCAAATATTTTTAATTCAATTCTTATATTTAGAAATTTTTCTTATTTTAATTTATCTTGGAAAATTTTAATTTAGGTTTTACTGGCATAATTGTGTTACTAACTTATCTTGTCTGTCTAGCCACATCTGTGAATCACTTGATGTTAATACTCAAGTTGATGTTATTTATACCGACTTCTAAAAAGCCTTTGATCGGATAGTTAATTTATTTCATTCCTACTTGATTGGTAGATCTCAATATGTCGAATATGAGGGCTTTAAATCGAAACTTTTTAACGTAACGTCGGGTGTGCCGCAGGGCTCGAACCTGGGTCCGCTCCTGTTTAGTTTTTTTATAAATGACTTGATTGAGTCACTCACTTGTCATAGGCTGGCTTTTGCCGATGATTTCAAGCTATATTTAAATGTATATGGTTTGGAGGATTGTGTTTTTCATCAGAACTGCCTAAATACATTGGAGGTATAGTGCGCTGTTAACAGGTTAGGCTTAAATGCGGCTAAATGTAGTGTGGTCAGTTACTCTAGATCAAAAACACCTTTAAATTTTGATTACTTTATTAATGATATTATTTTGAGTAGATTAGAGCAAATTATGGATCTTGGTATCACCTTTGACTCTGAATTTACATTCGTTCCACACTTCAACAACATAGTCAAGTCAGCCCTGAGTTCATAATTAGAAGTTCTCAGAGTTTTACTTTGGAATCTACATTAAGACTGCTTTTCTGTTGCTTTGTGAGATCAAAACTGGAGTTTGGCTACATTATATGGAACCCGCTCTATCAGAATCATGTTGGTCTCCTTGAATCTGTTCAGCGTAGATTTGCAAGTTTTTGGCCTTCAGGCATACTATACTATATAAAGTTCTATATAAAACTATATTCTATACCATATAAAGGCAAACATGAAAGAAAAATTATGGTATTGTAATTCTCATAAAACCCGAGCTAGAGCTGATACTTTCTAAGGTAATATTGCCTACATCTCAAGCCACAGTAGCTAGAGTAGAATGTAATGTTGAGGATATTGCTTTGAAAATAACAGCGGTGTATAAACCTGTTTCAAAAGATCTTTTTATCCAAAATTTGAAAGAATTCTTAAGTTTGAATAATAAGCAACAACTATTTACTGGAGATGTTGATATAGATTTATTAAATATTGAAGATAATAGTGTTATTAAATATACAATTGTTATATCTCAATTAGGTTATTTATCTTATATAAATTCAATTACACGACCAGACACAAATACTAATTTAAATCACATATTCTTAAAAGGTAAAAATATTCCTTCCGTAGAATTCAAATCAGTTGTTCTAGGCAGCTGTGTAACATACCATTTTCCAGTAATGATAAATATCGGTTTAAAAATATACTATAATATCGAATTAGCAAATGAATATAAAAATAAACCCTTTAAATAGAATCACAACAATGCAGAAAAGAAATTACTATAGAAATGGGGAAAACTTCCAAGACGAATAGAAAATGGCAAGACTGTTGTAATCAATATTACACAAACATTGGTATAAAAATGGCAGAAAACTCGCAACCTCGCAACCCTCATAGCCTAAAGAACCCTATTGTCCAATTTATCTTTTTGACTCCAATTACCTATAATGAGGTAATAAAACACATCAACAATCTTAAAAATAAAAATTCTCCAGGTTTTAATGGTAGATCGGGGCTAATCTCATTAAACAAATGCACAAATGCTTCACATAATAAACCGAATCTATAAAACTGGACGTCTGCCTTGTAGCTTTAAATTAACAGTTGTCACCCCAATTTATAAATCAGTACCCAAAAATATCATAAGTAATTACCGTCCTACTAGCCTAATAACTTGCTTTGTAAAAATGGTTGAAAAAAGATAGATTAATTAACTTCTTTGTCACTAATAACATTTTGGCGAAAAATCTATTAGGGTTCTTACCGGGTTGTAGTACTAAAAAGGTTACAAACCATCATAACCACATCAGAAAGTGCGTTAGTGTTTTCATAGATCTCGCTAAGGCATTTGACGCTGTCAAATAATAAACTTTTTAAAGTTTTAGAACATTATGGGGTGAGAGGTACTATAATAACACTAATGACAAATTACTTTAAAAACAGACGCCAAGCTGTTAAAATAAGTAATATTTAAAGCAAGGAAGAAGAAATACAAATAGGAGTCCCCCAAGCTATACAGTATTGGGCCCTGTTCTATTTATAATTTATTTAAACTCTCTACTTAAAACAAAACCAAAGAAGGGGTTCATTAATTCCTATGCAGACGGCACAGCATTACTATTTAATGGCACGTACTGGGACCAACACAAACAATATGCCATAGAGGGCCTTTATCAAGTGAAAAATTGGCGGGAAACATTTAAATTGAGCCTAAATGTTACAAAAACTGACAACATTGCGCCTTCACTAACCGCAGCAAATAGACCCAACTTTTCACAATTCCCTAGAGATAGATATAATCAGATCAATGTATAGAGCCAGGTCAATAGAATATAATATGTGGACCAACATTTTAAATGGCATAATATACTTGCCGATTATCTGACAAACTTAAGACTTAAAAAATTGATTGATAAATTTTATAAAGAGAGAACTTTCCTAAATTTAAAAGAATCCTAAGATAGGATATTTTAACATGGGGAGGATTGTATAACAATGCTTTACACAAACTAAATATTATTTATAACAAACCAAGACTTTTCCCAACAGATCAACCAACTAAAGAGCAAACAACGAATTTAAGGACACTATACAATCTGTTCATATTTATTTCAAACCTTATATAAAAATCAGTATAAATTATATCAATAATACAAAATCAAGGGCCAGAGGTGACAGCATTCCTAGTAGTTTAACAAATATAAGCTTATGCCTTTTATAGTAAAGGAAATAAAAAATTAATTGAAATTTAGCAGTGAATGTAATAAGTATATCCACAATCATTACCAAAAATTTGCCACATTTTTTTGATAATATATTTGTGTCTTGTATGTTAATGGAAAAGATGTAAAAACAAATGTTACACAACTGTTGGATGAAATTTTTGCTTGTTTTTTTTTCTTTTTTTTGTTATGCAGACTAGGTCTTTAACACGGTTTCTGGTAAAGGACAAATGTAGAATCGAGGGTAGGACTTATCAAAATACTTTAAGGTTAATTAAGTAGGTTTATCAAAAACAGGGACAGAAGTGGGAACAACTTTTCTCTGAAATATAAACGCATACAGGTGTTTTCTGTACACCTAGGCCTTAGGTTACAACAAATAAATGTAGTTATAAGATTTTTTTTGGTTGTTGAAAACACATTCTGTTATTTTATGATTTTCATTTTAATCTTAGGAAGCCAGGGGTGTACTGATACGTTTAAATAAAAAAAATTGCATTTGAGTACCAAAATTGAAAAATGTATTTTCCTTAACTGCTTGGCAGAAACAACAAATAATTTCCACTACCTGAAAAGAATTCAGGCTAAGCTACCTAAACTATGTGCTTAGAAATAAAACTCTGGATATTTTGTATTAAAATTAAACAACCATTTATATTTTGTTATAATTTATTAGTAGAAAACATATACAACAATAAATTTAATATTCATCAATAAAATCTGCATATAAAAAGACTTTAATAAAATACTGACGAAACGGTAACATTTATAGCATTTACTTTAAGTGCGTTTATTAAAACATGTGATAATAATAAAACTTGTGCAAAATATCGCATACAAAAATACAAACTTGTTGACCTGGACCTCGAAGATATTTTCACATTTCGTAATCACTCCCACTTCAGTCCGTGCATAAAAATATCACATCTGTTACATTCCAGTCCATAAAAACCCACTTTTACCAGGTAGCACCAGAAATGATACAGTTTGACAGTCCAATGGCCAAAATAGCTCCCAAAATCTCAGTCACGGATATCGCTATGGCAGCTATCGCTATATATCTCACAGAGCTGTGTAAGAAGTTGTATACGGCATCAGTACAACCTTGTGTGAACGGGAAAGTACTCTCGTAACAACTCTGTGGAATACTTTGCCCCTTGGAGGTCCAATAGGCCGGAGAATAAGTACCGCAACACTTCAAGTTCTGCTGAATAAAATCGACAACACCAGTTTTTCCACTGTAGTAGTTATCAAAGAGGTTATTAATAGTTATATCCACTTGACGCCTTAAGTCATCGCTATTCTTAATCTGCACCAACCCGAATATTCCGATGGCCACTTGCGCCAAAAAGATCACAATCAAAATGCCAGCGTAAGTCTTCAGCATGCAAATGCTGCTTTTCAAGGTACCACAGCATCCCAGGAACGATATCACGAAAATAATGGCACCCACGATGATCGCCAAGATCGGTACGTACTGAAGAACTTGATACTCTTGCGGTATCGATTCGGTGATTTGTGTGTAGTGCACTTTATAAAACACCCCGAGGGCGAACAGTGCAACACCCACTAATAAAAAGACGAAATTCGCCACGAACATGAAAATCCTCGCGATTGCTTCGCTGCAACACATCTTGACGTCTTTTTCTAAGCACTTTAACGTGAACACTGATCGGTTAAGTTAGTTGGCTTAACTTAAGTTTAACCTTCGCTTATGTGCTGCTTCGATGATGGCGGCAGAGGAGGCGACGCTTATTTTTAAATGTGATGATGATAGACTATTTTATTACTGCGAAACAAGTTAACCGCACTGAATCAATAGTAACACTAAAAAAACGATTTATTTCGTGCATATACATACATACACAAAGTCATGTGAGGTGACGCACCCTCGAGTTCATATACAGTAAAGGGGGATTGAATGAAAATCTTGTGTCGGTTTCTTTGTCTAATGCATTGCGAAAGAAAGAGAAATTTTACCAGTCGGAAACCGGTTGCAACGGACGACAAAGTGATTTTTCACGGTTCATTGTAGGCCAGTTGTGAATGCCACGTTAAATTTAGACGTTGATGTCAGGCTTGTTTACAAAATAAAAAGGCAATCTGGGAATTATTATTATTATTGTAGTTTGGTCTGCCTGTCGTTTATGTAATAAAGATTGGAGGTTTTTTTTTAAATTAGGAAATATGAGGTCATTTTGATGGTAATGTAAGCGAGGTGGAAACGTACGTGACTTGGGAGTTTTATTAACAATGTCATGCGAGGATTTCGGGGAAGTAAGTGGTGGCAACAGGTTATAATGCAGTAGACCCATAAGGGCCCTACTGAGAAAAATGTTTTAATTGCTATACAAAAAAATGAGAAAACGTTAAAATATTCTGAAACACTTAAAAATTACCAAATTTGATAGATTGGACCATAAAAATGCCAGATATTGGAAACTATCAAAGGTACAATTTTCTGGATGGTCTCTTTGGGTTGAGAACGAGAGAGTAAAAGAACCGTAGGAATTATCAAGAAAAATCCAATAGTCCAGTTTTTCCACAATTATCCTCCCAAGTTTGGGATATAATACACAGATTATTTTCAAGCAATGGAGATCATCAGATTAAAATGGGATACTATACAGGATTGGGCACAGGTATATTGTTGTAATGTGCAAGATGTAAATATTCAATGGAACACATTTATGAATAATTTTAAGAGCGTGTTTAACCAAAGTTTTCCTCTTAGGCAACTAGGTGGTCGAAAGAAAAAAGACATATATAAAGATGTAGATATTTTAGAATGTAAGCGTAAACTAGATATTTTATTAATGTTAAAAAAACAGAATGATATTTTTAAACAAGCCTATAGAGTCGAAAAACTTCAATATGACAGCTTATTATCTAACGCACGTGCCAAGCAATATGAAACCCGAATTAAGAACTCGAGGAAATAAATAAGAGTATGGGAGACAATATTGTTAAATTAGAGGGTGAACCAGAAAAAATTGCAAACTTCAATGCTTTTAAGTCCCGTTACACCAGAGGAAATTAGTGACATAGCGCATAGGTTAAAAAATAAAAATAACAGTGGAATAGAAATCCCTATGAGTATTATTAAAATAGCAACTCCTGAAATCAATAATGTCCTGTGCTATGTCATTAACAACTCTTTTAAATATGGAATACTTCTGGAAAATTTAAAAATTGCCCAAATAAATTCATGCTTTAAAAAGGCGGATTCTGATAATTTTAATAATTATAGGCACATAAGCCTATTACCGGGGTTTTCAAAATTTTTCGACGCAGCTATGAGCACAAGATTGATTAATTTCTTTACTTCCAATAACCTGTTTAGTGAAAATCAACACGGTTTCTTAAAAGGCAAATCAACACAAACTGCTATATTTGCATTCATTAAGAACATATAGAACATTTGGAAAATGATGAAGTTGCTCTTGGAATGCTTTTAGATCTAACCAAAGCGTACGATTGTTTGAATAGGGACCTGTTAATAAAAAAATTAGAGAAATATGGCATAAGGGCAAATGTAATAGAGTGGTTTAGGTCCTACATTAATAACAGAAAACAAATATATCAAAGGATGAGAAAACAGGTTATTCTAAATGTGTATTTATTGATATAGGAATTGCACAAGGCAGGGTTCGTAATATTTATTAATGATCTTGATCTCCTAATAAATTCACCTAGCCAGAAGATTGTTAAATACGCTGATGACACTAACATTATTATTACTGGTAAATCAATAAAAGATTTATTAAATAAAACAGAAGAATACTTTGACATGATCACATACTGGCTTAATACAAATAGATTAATTTTAAATAAAGAAAAAACAAATATTATAATGTTTCGAACAAAACAAGGTAACATACAAAAGCCTTTGCAAATGAAGTTTGGATGGCAATAATATTTTAAAGGAGAAGAAAAATGCCAAGATGTTAGGTTTATATATCAATTAACACCTTAACTGGTCATACCATATAAACCAGCTAATAAAAAAGTTAAATTCTATTTGTTATGGTGTTAGAATAGTTGGAAAATACATGAATTCCTTAAGAATTCTTTACTTCGCTAACTTTGAACCTTAAGAATTCTGTACTTTGCTAGCTATTGTTAAATATAGTATAATTTTTTGGAGAAAAGATAGCGTGTTACAAAATGTTTTTCTTGTATACGAATAATACTTTAGGAATTACAAGGCTTTGAACATTTTCAAATTTGCAATTTTTTACGACTTTTTTGGATACCAAAATTGGCAACATCCAAACATGCTAGATATCGGAAGTTATAATATATATGACTCCTTAAATAATTTAACTAGGTTCAGAAGGGCGAGTATATGCAAGAATATCGGGTTGTGACCAACAGAATCTATAGGAATTACAGTTGAGAAAAAAAGCTGAAAAAGACAAATGGGTGGCGGTATCCAACTAAAGCTGCTCATGCAATCACCCAAAAATGTATATACAAAACTATCTAGTACAATGATATAAACTTAAAATTAAGCTATGTAATTAGAAAAAAAGACCAGGTATATAAGAATTTATGATAAATAATAAAAATAGTATATCCATTTTATAACTATGTTGTAATTAAATTCGGAGAGATAGTAAAGACGAACTTTGATCTATATTAGTGGAAAGTTAATAATTATGGAGTTGAGTAGCCAAAACTTTTCTTAAAACATTCATTACTATGACACATAGAATCTGCCCACCATGTCAAGTCAGAGCCGACCCATCAGCAAGGAAATCAGAGGAAAAATTTTCGTAGAGGTATAACGGTAATTTTTTTTACTCTAATTTTAATTACTAAGCACGCCAAATGTAAGTGATACCTTTCCCTGATAGTGAGCCTACCAGATTTTCGTAAATTTGGCGTTATGTGTTCATATTTTGGAACATCATAGCAAAACCTTAGACATGCATTTAAGTGTTCTATAGGCATCAAAACAACATTACAATAATTTATGTGGGATAACACTAATGAGTCAGATAATCTTAGTCTTGTCTGAACATCAAAAGCCTCTCTATGCATATTCAGTAATCTTAGTTTTATCCAAAACTTTTTTGGATAAGCGATGATACATGATTCGAAAATCTTAAGTCTCAATTGATAAACCTAAATGTTTACAAGTAACTATCGGATTTAATGCAACATTGTTAAGCTTTAATAAAAAGCCGGTATAATTTAACATAATCTCTTGATATACCAAATATAATAAACTGAGTTTTGTGTCATTAAGAACTAGCCCATGTACTTGGGAAATATCATATATACTTGAATGATGATATTGTTTGATATGAAAAATCCGATGTGTAAATACAAAATAAAAGTGGGCCCAGTGGTCCCTTGGGGAACACCCTGGGTAATTGATTTAGTTTCTGATCTTAATAAATTATTAAAGACGATTTGATTTTTATTGAGAAGATAATTTTGAGCAGCATCTCCAAGACCGTAACATTTTAACTTAGTTAATAAGAGATGGTCATTTATGGTATCGAAAGCCTTACTAAAATCGAGAAGTATGAGGCCTGTGCAAAGATTACTATCCCAAGCTTTAAATATGTCATCGGTTACTTCGAGTAAGGCTGTAGTACTAGCTGTTGAAAACCATCAGACTGGCTCATGGGAAGAATCTTATTTTTATTTACATAAGAAATTAACTGCTTTGTGACAATTTTTTATAATATTTTCGAAAATATTGGTAATAAGGAATGATAGGCCGAAAGTCATTTGGTTTAGAAGGATTAGACAATTTTGGAATTGGAACCACATGTGCTAGTTTTTAATTGTCAGGGAATGTACGTAAATGTGTATGTAAAATTTACGTGATTGATTAGGTTAGCTATAAGCATCAACATTTTTAAAGTAATACTATAGCTTAGTATAAATAATTTTTTCCACCTCTTCGGATGATGTAGGACTAAAATTAAATAAATCATTGTCATGAAATATTTGGTTGATATAATTATCACTGGGGAACTGAACTAATAAATAAATCACTAAATTGCTTCGCAGAAATATCGCATTTAGTCGATTGATCCTCATTGGGAGTTAAGAAATTTAATGGTATGCCAAACATTTTTTGGATCTTTTTTAAAAGTATGTCCGAGAAAGGCCCTTTTTTAAGCTCTAACTGCAATATTAACATGATTACGTAGCGAGTTGTATTCATTCAAACTAGCTTCAATTTTAAGTTTTTTATAGCGTGACAGGGCCTTGCTTCTAAGCCTCATCATAAATTTGAGATTATCAGTAATCCAAGGTGCTGGTGGTTTACTAATCATAACTGTTCGAAAAGGCGCATGTATATTAAATAATTTTTCCACATTTTCATAAAAAAAAACTGACGATCTCTTTAGTATTGGGACATGAGAAAATGTAATCAAAATTAATTGACAATAAATCGTTTCTAAAATCGGTGTAATTAAAATTTTTAAAATAGCGAAAACTTTTATACATCGCCTTAGGTTTTCCTTTAGAACATTTTATTTTGAATGGTACAAACTTATGATCTGAAATATGATCCATTTCAAGAATTTCGGTTTCATTAACTAAGGTTATATCACTACATACCAAAACATCTAACAATGTGTTGGAACGATCATTAGTTCTAGTAGGCAACCTGATCTCTTGTGATAAATTATATTTTTCCAAAAGATTCAAAAGTGAATTTGAACTACAGACTGAAGTATCCAATAAATTAGAATTTAGATCTCCTCCAAAACAAACTATATCAAATTTAGGCAAAACCTCCAGCATCTCCACACATTGGGTCATGTTAAAGCCGGGTGGCCTATACAAGGAACTAAGGCACAATTTCTTTTCCCCGAACTTTATTTACATAGAGTTTGGAATTGTAATATGAATTATCGGCAGGATCGCCAAAAAACCCTAGATCTCGAAAACTACACAAGGTACTTAACTACCTTCTCGATAATCTCATTGGATTCATAAGGGCGAGAATATGCAAGAATCGTTTATGAAAAAAGAAGGCATGGTTTAGAACTTTTCATTTTTGGAGTGCCTCCAATAATAGAAATTTTTCACCAAATTTTTTTTTTCGAAATTGAAATAACTAAACTAGCTGCTCTCTCGTCACATAGATATTAACTGCCTCAAAGGAAGCAAATTTCAACTTTCTGCATGGTCTGATTGGGTTCAGAATGACGAGGATATACAAGAACCATTGGATCTATTAAGAAAAATGCATTAGTTTTTCCACAATTGTCTTCCAAAGTTTGGAATTTTTCTCATTTTTAGGGTGCCTCCAGGCATAGGATATTTTCACCAAATCTTTTTTCAAGATTGAACTAACTACAAACACCTATATAAATGATTTGTGTTGGGTTGCAAGTTGGAGATTTTATTTTCTGTTCCAGAGTAATATTAAACACGTTTATCATCAATATTATTCCAACCAAAAAATGCAAACAACACCTAAAAAAAACAACCACCTATGGCATTACGTTTAATCATCATCTATCTGTAAATCATAACTGAATCACAGAAAATTGACCACAAACCGAGGTTTAATTCTGTTAACTTATAATTTATTATTATTTATGGGATTCTGATTGATTAAAAACTATAAATATCAACAATTACTAGAATAAACCTGAATTAAACAGCTCTTATCTACCGCTACCAACCAACAAAGGAAATGATAAATTCAAACAACGAAACTTACAGTATCCACAGTGCCAGTAAGTCATTAAGATGTGTTTCACCGAAACATTCGCGAGAATCTTCATGTTCGCGGCGAATTTCGCCTTTTTACTAGTCGGCATAATTTTACTTGCCCTGGGAATATTCGTCAAACTAGACCTCACCAAGATCGTCGAGTCCATACCAGAACAGTACCAAGGACTTCAATACGTACCCATCTTAGCAATCATCGTGGGCGTCATAATCTTCGTGATTTCGTTCCTGGGATGCTGTGGTACCTTAAAAAGCAATACCTGCATGTTGCAAAGTTACGCAGGTATTTTGATCCTGATCTTCGTGGTTCAAGTGGCCATAGGGAGTTACGGTCTGGTAAAAATTAAAAATACCGACGACTTGAGGAACCAAGTGGATAAGAGTATTAATAAGCTCTTCGATCATTACAGTGGAAACAGCGGGCCAGTGAATTTCATTCAGAGTAAACTGAAGTGTTGCGGCACGTTTTCTCCTGCTTACTGGACCAGTAAAGGTCAATCGATTCCAGCCAGTTGCTATGAAGATTCTGTGCTGTTTTCTAAAGGATGCTGTGAATCAGTGTTTAATTTACTTAAAGGTTCTGTTAAATCCATAGCGATTACTGCCATAGTGATTTCTGTCACTGAGGTCTTGGGTGCCATATTGGCTGTAGCACTTGCGAATTGTATTAATTTGTCAGGGGGTCACATTTAATAGTATTTAGGTGTAAGAACTTTATATGCTAGTTTATATTTTTCTATTCAAAATTTTGCTTATTGTGTTACAGTTGCGCATTGTTAATGATCATTATTAATAAATTTTAAATAAACTGTTAACGATTTTTAATTTATAATATACTGATCTGAAAACATGAAATCCAACAGTTGCATCCTGAGATCTTCCTAGTTTCTTGCGCAGTGATCCTCCTTTATTTTAACTTCAGAGGTATCTCTTCTCTCCTCATATAATGGGAGATATATATGCCATCCTGCCATCCATTCCTGGTCTTCTGGTCTCTAACTTGATTTTCAATTCCAGTCGATTAATAAGAAGTCAAATAACTTAAAAAAGACAGGGAGAGGGAGCTATTGGTCTATTGGTGTGATGAACTTCGACACCCAGGTGTTTATGTTGTTTTCTAAAGGATGTTGTGAATTAGTGTTTAATCTATTATATGTTGTCACTTGCGGGTTTTTTTTTTTAATAAAAAAATTCTATCGTGTCTCAAGTTGAAACTATGGTGTCAACATTCATTTTTTGTGATTTCTTAGAAAGTAAGTAGATCTTATTATTCTCGAACAGTTTCCAACTTTAGTTAACCTACTTGAAAACGTTAAAAATTATTTTTTTTTGATTGAGTGGCCACCAAGGTCACCGGATATAACCCCTTTGGATTTTTTGTTATGGTGCTATTTCAAGTCCAAAAATTTATGTAAATAGACCAAATAATGCTGATAATTTAAAGCACAAAATTCGACAAGAAATTAGTGCAATTGGGAGTTATTTATCGACCTCAAAAATGCATTGAAGTAAACAACAATATGAACATCAGTTGCAATAAATATTGTATAAATTTTTACTTTTTAATGTCGTATGTTTCATTAGTCTGTTACGTCAAATTTGACAAACCGCTGATTCAGAATTTATCGTAGAATTGTAAAATGTCATGATATACAGGGTGCTCTATTAAAAAAAATGTTGACGCCATAGTTTCTACTTGTGATACCCTGTATAGAAAATTTGATTGGGGATTTCACATTAAGAGAGCCATACTCAAGTTTTGACCTAACAAAACTCTAAAAAACTGTTTTAATCGCTAAGGGATTAATAAATAGTTTACAGTGAATTTTGTTGTGATTTGTTTATTTATGAGAAATATAAATTATTGATGTTTCCCATATTAAATATTATGAGATTTTTATTTGTATAGTGTGATATACGAAATGTAATTTAGATACATTTAAATTAACTCTGTTTAAATCTCACCACACACTAAGTTGATATTATACTGCAAGAGGGAACATTCTTCGAGAGTGGTAATGTTCCCGAAAATCTTCAAGTCATCTGCATAGGTCAATTTATGATAATTAATTATATTTACAAGGTCATTGATAAACAAACCATTCATTTATTTATAATCCAAAAATTTCGTTACATAAATGTACAGAGGTCGGCATAAGTCAGTTAACCAATTTACATACCAAACAAAAAGAAAAAAAACGATACAGAAAAATCGCACAAATTCGGTAAGGCAAGCACCGTTGTCGCGTTCGCACTATTTTTGAAGTTAACTGACTTATGCCGACTGTATATAAAGTAGAAAATAAGCACCTAAGTAACTTATTACTTGTGTATGCCTATATATAAATATATTATTAAAGAAATCTGTTAATCTTTACCATGTGTGGATTCCAGCTCTTTCTTAAAGATTTTTAAATGAATAAAGCCAATTGATACTAAAAATAATGATAATAATAATTAAAGGACAAGATATAAAGAATTCAATAAAAGGTAGAAAAGGGAAACAATCAGTAAGTAGTAAAATTACCCTAAAAATGGCCTAAAACTATTTAAATTTTCATGAATATAATTCTTGACGTTCCAATTGAAGAATTTCTGATTTTTTATATCCTAATACCCTCTGATCAAGTTATAAAATATTGCTACTAAATAATCTATAAAATGAAGATTAATTTGCTTATGATTCTGTGGCAAAGTAAGATTGTTATGCATATTACTCCTGGTATCTTGGGAATGCGTGATTTGTTTTTTTTTTTGAAACATCAGTACAATATTAGAGTTGTTTAATAGCTCAGTTGAGTAGTCTATTTCTCTTAGAAATTACTTTAAGAATGTAATTTTGGACAACTTTTAACGGTTGAAGAGTAGATTTGTAAATACCACCCCATAGCCAGCCCATATTACATAAATTTATGTAACCAAATTTTTGGATTATAAATAAATGAATGGTTCGAAAAATGAATTGATAAACAAACAAAAGAGTCAGGTTAGAACCTTGGGGTACCCCTGAAGTTGGAGTAAAGCTAATAGACCTAAATCTCTCCATCTCTATAAATTGTTTTCTGTTTTTACCACAACTTAATAAGAATCTCCGAACTATATGAATCTATACGTACACATCAATATGTTTATTAATATGTGATGATCAATCTGGTCAAAAGCCTTGCGGAAATCTGTGTATATTGCATCTAGTTGACATCTTTCATTAATAGTTGCAAATACCTGTCGAGAAAAACAACAAAGATTAGTAACACAGGATTGACCTGCGAAAAATCTATGCGAGAGATAGAAGTTAAAGAACGAATTAAAAAAATATCACGATAGAGTATGTGTATATAGAACACTTATATAGAGTATAAGTGTACCTGTTTACATTCTTAAAGAAACAGGTAAAGGCTAACTAAATTTCTTGCATACGAACCAAGTGAGTTCTTCATTGATATAAAACATAATGAAGATGAGAAACTAACAGTTTGTCTATGTCTTCTAGCCTTTAGTACATCATTTCAGATTCTTAATCATAAGATGTTACTTGCATCTTTTTTTTTTTGGTTATTTAGATAATTAATTAAATTTATTAGTATTACCTTTCTGATAGATTCCATGGTGTTGTAATTAAACATGAACACTCAAACGAAACTTCATCAGTATGCTGATGATTCACAGCAGTTTACGGAATGTTGTCCGAATTCAACATAATTTATTTATGATCTGGATAACATTTCTAAATATGCGGAAAATTACAATATAAAATTAAATGCTAATAAATCTTGTGCTCTTTTCTTAGCATCTCTGTTTGACGATCGCGATATAGTTTATAATAATGCAGTAACTAGTGCAGTCTCTAATTTTATCGAAAAACTGCAATTCTGAAGTTCCATTTCTGAATGAGGTTTTTTTATGGAATCTCATACAGCAGTCACTTATTCAAATATGGAAAATAGGCGAGAATATCATTTATACTTTTTCTTTTATCGTATAAGCAAAACTGGACAACCACCGTACCTAAAAGAGCTATTCAATATTTCTGGTGACTCCCACAATACTAGATATTTTTACATTCTAATTTATTAACATTTTGGTTTTTTTTTTCTTTGGCAAATAGTTTTTGTAAACGTAAGTCGGGTTTAAAAGCTTTTTTTTCTCCATAAAGCATACACAAATTGCTCAATAGCAATAGTAAAATGTCAATCAAAGTGTTAGCAGAATTACAAATACCCTGATTACCTAATATTGCAAATGCCTCTGGGTATTCTTTCGACTTTTTTGAGTATTACCGAGAAATGTAATCAAATTATTTGTATCTGAGCTCTTCACATCTATACTTTCGATTCGATGCACAACGGCGAAGCAGACGGACGGTCTTTGCAGCGTAGACGTTGGCCTTGAAAAAACCTACTAATGTATAGGGTGTATCCGTAATAATAACGAACAGGCATGCTTGCGTTTCAGTAAAAAAATCACATTGATCAAATATTATGATTACCGTAGTTTCAAACTGATATTTCTGCAATTCCATCTTGGTACTTGTCACAAGTAAAGTTCAGTTCGAAGCTATCCGAATGGATCAGAGGCTACACATTCCTATTACGTTAGAAATAACTAAGTTAATAGACGAGCACAAGGGAATGAAAGTACTGAGGAAAAGTCATTCGAAGGCAAATCACAAATATGCAAGCTTGAAGATAATAAGACTGGACTAATAAACATGAAATTCTGAAAATTGTAAAAGAATTCCATGTGGATATCTCCACAGTATCAGAGGGCAACACAATCATTCCCAAATTACAAAACCAGAAGTCAAAGAATATTCCAGACATCAAAAACAGCGTGAAGGACATGAAGAAAAATAATTCACCAAGAGGCGGCTAAGTTAAAAGCATTGAAAATATTAAAATGGGAGGAACAGCCTTACTAAAAATCCTGTGCAAGCTATACAATGTTGCCTGAGAAATACTACAACGAAAGGATAAGGTCTCTGCATAAGAAAGATTATATAGTCCAAATAAAAACTATAGATCAATCAGCTTACCTTCGTAGATTTATATACACTTCATGAGAATCATTACCAAAAGACTAACAACGAAATTCGATCTCTATCAATAAAACGAATAGGCAAGATGACCACACTGAAAATTCATATTGAAAAATGCATAGAGTACAATAAGCCTTTTGTGCTTCTTTTTGTGGACTACAAAAAAGCTCTTGATACAGTGGACCATGCTCCAAGCCCTCGCGAACTGTAGAATCGACTATCGTTACACCAAACTTATTGAACATATTTACCAGAAAGCGAATGCTGTTATTAGACTCCATGAAGATACTCCTAAATTCAAAATAGGGCGAGGTGTGCGGCAAGAGGAAGTCATCTATCCCAAATTATTCACTAACCTTTTGGAGTAGATGTTTAAGCGTACTAAGATCGAGCACTTTGGTATTAATATCAATGGTGGGAAGCTGTGGATCTTCGCTTTGCCGTTGATCTGGTGTTAATTGCAGACAAATTTTATGAAGCAAAAGAGATGATAAAAGAACTGAAACTAACATCCAAAGAAGTTGGCCAGAATATCAACATCAGAAGACCAAGTTCGAATATTCACCAAGATTGAATATTGGGCAAGTATGGTCCTAAATTTACCTATGCCACGGAATTCGATTGGGAAGAGACTATCAAACTTGTGAAACCGACAGAAGAATAGGTCTCAAACAAAGCAAAGGGCAAACAAAATAAGAGCGACGCAGAGACGCATGGAAAGTGCTATGTTTGGTCTCTATGATGGCTAGAATAAACGATAGCAAATGGACGATAACAATAACTAAATGGAGACCTAGACACCATATACTTTGCAGCAGAGGCAGACACAGTGCACCACGGGATAGAGAGAAATGGAAATATTTATGGAATGCTTATATCCAGCAGTTTGGAGAAAATCATTTTTTAACCTCAGAAGGTTCAAATGAGTCGCAAATGTGAGCTCAGCGCCTCCGCTTATGATGAACTATGGAGGTAAAATTTTGCAAAGTAATTCGATTACATTTTGCAGCAGGTGTCTCTCCGCAAATCATGAAATTCCTGGTTTCTTGCAAACTGATTCTCCTTTATTTAATCTCCAGAGACATCTCTTCCCTGGATACAGTTTGTCTCTTCATATGATGGAAGATATGACATTGTCCTGACATCTCTCTACAGCACTGGTCTTTTGACTTGATTTTAAGTTCCGAAAGTAAAGACAAGAGAACTTAAATAACTTAAGGAAGGCAGGGAGAGAGAGCTGTTGATGTTTCCGACACCCTGGTGTTCACATTGCCTAATTATCTGCAAGTCCTCAAGATTTTTTTTACCGAAATATTGGCGAGAGACTTCATGTTTGTTATCTTACTAGTCGGCAGAATTTTACTCGCCTTGGAAATATTCGTCAAACTGGACTTTACCAAGATGTCGAATCCATACCGAATACGAACAGTATCAAGGATTTCAATACATAATAAAAACAACATCGTGGGCGTTATCATCTTCGTGATTTCGTTCATCGGATACTAAGGTACCTTAAACAGCAACACCTATATGTTGCAAAGTTGTACAGGCATTTTGATTTTGAGATCTTTTCGGTTTCCTGTGAAGTGCTCTTTCCTTATGTCACCTTCAGAGGCATCTCTTCCCTGGATACAATTTCTCTCCTTATACGATGGAAGTTATGTATGTCAGCTGTCAAATTTTGTCAATGCTATTGTTCTAACTTCTCAAGGTGCACCAACTGTATTTACACATGATTTGATATTAAAAAAAATTATATGAAAAAAAAGTTAACTTAAAAATTGGTTTTTGAGAAAATTGCTTATTAAATTGATATTATTTAATTCTTGTTCAATCTACTATTAAATCTCCCATTAAACGATTATAGAACTAGAATAATTAAAAAAAAACTTATAGTAAATGTAAACTGCTGACCGTTCTCGGCTTGACAAAGTTCGTACCTTTTTTATTAGCTCAGTGGTAGAGGCGCTTCTTATTATTTTTGCTCTACAGGCACGTGTAATTTTGTTTTTTAAATCCTCCAAATTTCTTAGCTCTTTAGTGTAAACTTCTCTCTTTAAATATCCTTACAAAAAAAAATCTTGTGGTGTCAAGTCAGGTGATTGTTCTGGCCACCTGATAGGACCTCTATTTCCGATCCAGTACCTTCCAAATCTATTGTCAAGGAAATTTGATACAATCTGCGAGTTATGAGTTTGAGCACCATCTTGTTGAAGCCACATATTACATCGTTATTCGACCATTAAAAAGTCCAACTCGCATATTTATTCCCCAAATATTCTGGAAGTGAGTTTCTTGGACCCTGTGTGGGTTTTTCTGTAGACCAATTTCGTTATTGTGAAATCGTGATTCGTCGCTCCACATATTTTTTCCTAGAAAATTTGGTTTGTCATGTAACTGAGTTGATACAAAGGCTATAAATTCTAATCTTCTCTGGTAGTCGTTTGGCTGTAAATGTTGCAACAAGTGAGTTTTGAAAGGATAGTATCCGTGGTCAGCCAGAATTCGCTGCACTGAACTTCTGGGTATATTGATCTCTTCTGAGGTATCACGTACTGACATATATGGATTCATTTAATTCATTTCAAGAATCAGTGCTATTATGTGCGCTTACGGGTCGAGCATTATTTGAATTTTTCCGACTTATAAATAACCAGTTCGCATTTTTCTTTCCACATTCTTGAATGTTCTGTGCAATGGCGTTGGGTGTTCTGGAAAAAGTTCCTGATATAGCCGTCTTGCATCTCGAGAATTTTTCTGACATTCATCGTATATCAACAGCACGTAGCGGTCAAAAGTGAAAGTGGTATTTTAATTAATACGAAAAAACCGTAACCGTTCGAATTATTAAATATTTTAAAATAATTTTTGACACTGTCAGAGTGACATTTTGATATAAGAAAATTTAATGAATTAACTTTTTTAAGGTAAGAAGTGCAATAACTACTTAAATAGATAGGTAAGCTATTTTAGTTATTTTATTTACATAGATACTTACTTGCTAACTTATATCAAAAACCATCAATATTTGACGTGTAGTATTATACATTTTTGATGCAGAATTAAATAAAGGGTAAAAATTTGGTAAAATATACAGGGCGTTCCAATTAAAAAAAACTTACTTCGTTTTTAAGACACTGCACATTTACCAATACTGTTAACAAAAGTAGTATTTCCAAACAAACACTTTTCAGAAAAAAACGTAATAGACTTAGGACACCCTGTATGTGACCCAAACAACATTCTTAAAAACGTCTGGTCCAAATTGCCAGTAACAAAACGTTCGTCGTGCAGACACAAAATGTGTTGCAATATTAAAGTTTTACGTGTTTTTACGGTTATTGTGAACATTTTAATATGTCTCGCAGCTATTATCAGACTCCTAGTGCCCGGATTTTACTATAAATTGCACCGTGACAGATTCGAGGATGCGATTTGCCCTCAAGAACCGATTATAGCAATCGGGTTCAGTGCTATAATTCTAGTATTAGTGCTCGTTGGTTGTATAGCAATTTTGAAAAGTGACACACAGGTGATGGTCAGTTATGCTTCGACGCTCTTGTTACTAGCCATAATTCAAGTCGGTTGGGCGGTCTCTGTATTTGTCACAGGACAATCTTTAAAAGCACAAATTATTGTGGCGCTAAACTCAGTTTATAATGGTAATCGTTATCTATATGATAATGCCGTAATAGATCATATTCAGCATAAGTTTAAATGTTGCGGATTGGCTCACGGAAACGCATTTGAACGTTACCAAAGACCTTACAGTTGTTTTGATGAACACGGTGAAATGATAAGAAACTTTTGCGATTTTGCTTTGTACCAAGATATCTCGAGTTCGATTGACAGATTCGCAATTGCTGCCATATTAATCTCTATGGTGGAAATTGTTGCTGTGTGGTTGACGTTTATTCTGGTGAATAAGTTAAGGAGTGATGGGAAGAAGAGAGAGGAACGGCAGAGCAGGAGTGTGGACAAAAGAAGTACTAATTGAAGATTTTATGTTATTTTGCAAATGTAGAGGTGGATGTAAATGTTTTTGGTAGAAAATAATCATTTCCCAAAAATGTGTGTTTTTATTTAGAAAATTTATGTTTAAAAATAAAAAAAAAAAATTTCTAAAAGAAGTACAATTTTTTACATAGTATCTTATCCATAAATCTGGAGTGTAATTAATATGCAAAATAGAAAAATATAATAGTTTTTTTGAAAAACAAAGCTGGAATACACAATAAAAAAACTTTTAAAATCTTACATATACAGTGTGTCCAACATAAAGATGTATATCAAGGGAATCTTGGAAAATAAAAGAGATAGGAAGATGGTTAAATTAGGGAAAAGTTGTGCATTTCAAAGACTGTGTACATATGCCGTTTTAAAATTCCGAGTAGTTCCGGAGATATTCCTAAAAAACCGAAATTTGCCGATTTCGTTTTAATTTTTTGTGACGTTACTTAAAAAAAATTGGAAAAACAAGTCACTTTCTCATTGCCACTTTTTAAGCTCTACAAAACAGCGTTGAACAGCGTTGAGAGATTTTCGGAGAAAACATCATTAACCTTATTTTTTTAGATGGCGTGTAAAAAAATATACCCTGTATTAAATAGCATTTTTTATTAGAACTACAACGTACCAGGAGAAAAATTGCATCTAGGAAAGAGATGCCTGTAAGGTGAAATGAGGAAATAGCATTTCACAGAAAAATCTCTGCATAACTTTGCAGCATGCAGGTGTAGCTCTTTAAGGTACCACAGTATCCCATGAAAGAAACCAAGAAAGTTGTAACGTCCAAGATGATCGCCTGTCAAACCTTTTGAAGAGTATTGATTTTAAGTGATTTAAATTAATTTTATTTAGAAAAACAAAAATGCCGTAAGTCAAATTGTGGACAATGTGATAGAAAATGTGCTCTCAAGGGTCTTTATTTTGTAAACCCACAATTTGATTATTGTGAATGATTTTAATATAAATATCTTACAAAAGTCAATCTTACAAATACAGTCGAGAATTTTAATTTAACACACGTTATAACAGATTCAACTCGAATAAATATCCAGGCAAATTCTCAAACCTCAATTGACTTAATATTTACAAATGTAAAAAACAATAATAACAATATAATAATAACAATAATAACAATATAAAAAAATCAATCTCGTACAGAAATTATAAAAACATAAACTTTGAAACCGATGCTCTAAATGTTCATACCCTGTTTTATTCAACTAGCGAGGTAAATGATACACTCACTATGTTTAATACCTTTATTACCAACCTGCTTAATAAACATGCACCTTTTCGCAAAAAGAAACTTTACGAAAACCCGTTTAATCCATGGATAACAGACAACATTAAATTTCTAATAAACCTCAGGGATAAAGCAAGGCGTGATTACAATAGTCAAAACTGAAAATAATATATATACAGTGAAATCTCTCTTGAGCGGACACTCATCACCTTCAAAAAGTGTCCGCTTAACGGAGGTGTTCATCCAAGGGAAAAAGGCCACACAGAAGCAAAATTAAACAGCATGTTATTTTTTTAAACAAGTTTAATATTAATTATTTAATGACAATAAGTATATAATTAGGGTTACAAAATAATTATCATTATGCAAAAAAAATAAACTTAAAAAACAAAAACTTATGAAATAACAAACCGAAAATAAACTAAACTAGTACATACATACATATAAAGATTTTTGTAACAAATAATATGTAAATATTTTGGAACACATGTACAAATTAAGATCATTGTTTATGTTTAAAATATTCTAATAAAGACGTTTGGCGATTTTTTTTGTTGATCAAAGTATCTTGGAAATGAAGATCAAGCTTAGATAGTAAATCTAGAGCAGATAGGTCATCCCTAGCCTGAGTGAAGCGTTTTAACCGTTGCGTCATATTAAAAGCCTGTTGATAGGTAGTCAATTCCTCTTCTTCCTCAACGTGTTCCTCTTCTGACTCATCGGATGATACCAATACTTCCTCTTGATTCGAAACCTCCAGAGGAAGGTCATCAATTTGCTCCAATATTAAATCATTGTCTACATTAAAAAATTCGTTGATATCCTTATTGTTTATCATTCCAAAATTATCCTTATTCCTCAACATTTGAGCTAAAAGTGGCAATGGAATATCGTCTTCATTTTCCCAGATTTCCAGGTTTTCTGCTCTATTTTCTGAACTATTAGAGTGTGTAATGCCAGACTTAATAAAGCAATTTTGAACCGTTTTCTTTGTCACTTGGTCCCATGCAATGTTTATAAAGTAAATTGCATCTAGGACGTTTATTTTTCTGGCTAATTCTTGGACTGATTCATCAGTATTTATGGCTAATAAAAGTTTTTTAATAATGATTGTTCTATAAAATGTTAAATAAAACTTTTAATAATGCCCTGATCTAAAGGCTGTACAATAGAAGTGCAGTTTGGAGGCAAAAAAATCTATTTAATATTTTTTAATCTTATATCCTTTGGGTGACAACATGCATTGTCGAGAAATAATGAAATTTCTCGTTTTTCACGCATAATTTTTTTATCAAATTGATTTAACCATTCGGCCATTAGTTCACCGGTCATCCAAGCTTTTTTATTCCACCTATAAGTAACTGGCAATTCTTTCACATTAATATTTTTAAATGCTCTTGGTTTGGCCGTTTTTTCTGATCACTAGAGGTTTTTCTTTTTGTCCCTCCATATTTACACAAAAAAGTATAGTCAGTCTCCCTTTTGAAAATTTACCTCCAATACATCTTTCTCGCTTCAAATATAGAGTCCTATTTGGCATTGCTCGGAAAAATAGGCCAGTCTCATCAGCATTATAGATATTTTTGGGAGCATAGTTCTTAATTATAGATGGTACTTTCTCCCAAAATGTCGTGACATCGGCAGAGTTCACACTTGCGGCCTCCCCACTGATAGTTATAAAAGCAATGTTGTGCCGGGAGCGAAACTTTTGCAGCCAACCTTCTGATGCACTGAAAGTTCTTACCCCAAACCATTAGCGATTTCTTTGGCTTTCGTTTTAACAATTGTACCTAAAAAGATAATAGGCACATGTAAAATATACAGTAATATGTGTAATAATTGAAGTATGTTACCTGATAATGGAATATTTTTGCTTCGAGCTCTAATGAACCACTCATAGCACTGTCTGTCAATATTTCTGCCCTCTTCTCTTAGTATTTTATGTATTTTAAATTGTGTATTTCCAGATATATGAAAAAAGGCTAATATTAAATCTCTAACAAAAAACAATGATCCCAAGGAGAAAAAAAACCTCAGGCCAATAAGCATTTTGCCACTTGTGTCCAAGATAATGGAAAAATTCTTATATAACTAAATGGTTAATTTTATTGGAAAACATTAGTTGCTTGGTTTTAGCACAAGTTCATGTCTTGTTAAAATAACCGATGACATAAGATGCATTGAAGAAAATAAAGACTTTACGTGCCTTATATTGCTGGATTTTAATAAGGCGTTTGATACGTTGATTCACGATCTGTCTTTATCCAAACTACATTATTTTGGTTCTATTAAACTCTTTCAAAGGTATTTTTATAATAGGTGTTGCTGTGTGGTTTTTAAAAATGAACCTCATAGTTTAATATCTAAATTTAGCCTATTAAAGAAGGAAGTTCCACAAGCGTCAATATAATGTAGTATGTAATATAGTAATGTCATCGCTACTTGTTTCAATGTATGAGGCAGATATGAAAAAGTCCCTAAAATACTTTCAAACTCTATAGTATGCTGACGACTCACAGCTGTATTTAACTTTAAATTTTAAAAATTATCAACAATCAGAATTAAAATTCAACTAAGATTTAGAAAATATTTCTTTCGATGCTCAGG
The DNA here is from genome assembly GCF_022605725.1 of Anthonomus grandis grandis. NCBI lineage: Eukaryota > Metazoa > Arthropoda > Insecta > Coleoptera > Curculionidae > Anthonomus > Anthonomus grandis. Next base: position 6,914,928 of record NC_065552.1, read on the forward strand.
AACACAACTTAGTAATCAATGCCTCTAAATCACAAGTAATAATATTTCATTTAAACTGTCAAAATGAAGTAATACCAGCTATCGACGAAGTCCAAAATTTGGGACTTTTAATGGAGAGCCAATTAAAATTTGAAAACCATATAAACAAAAAGTTAACCGCGGCCCATTTAGGATTAAAACATGTTTCTTTTCCAAGGTTAAATATCTGCTCTGCGATTCTCTTGTCATGTACTCTTAATCTATTTCTAAAGTTTATTGTAAAAAAATACAAAAGCTACAAAACTTATGCATCAGCCTGAATCCACATTGGTACATAATTACGGATCCGTTGAGCCAATGACAGATCGGAAAGGTTTCACGTACCTACTTGAAGGAAAATACGGATAAAAGTTGGTTAATTTGAACTTCATTCCGTTTTTTGCGTCCGTTGTGCTATTTATTTTTTATGGTTATTTTTAAATTTTTACCAACAAATTTTTTTGCGTGGGATTCTGTAATTTCTAGGTAAGTCTTTTGTTTTGAGACTAATTTTTTTACTACTTTTAATTTTGTAGCATTCTCTTTAGAATGTCAAGTTGGGGTTCGACCCCGGGTTGCGCCTATTTTAAATGTGGCTATTGTGGCTTTTTCATTAATAGTCATTCATTCATTCATTAGTAGTCATTAATAGTCAAAATTATTTAGAACACCAATGTTTCCATGTACATATGACATATGGAGGAGAAGGAGAACCAGGGTTTTGCCTTCGAGCTAGGTATATGTTTATTATTCATTGTTATTATTTTATCTTTTTGTCAATTTTTTATTTAGTGTCGTTCTAGTATGTATTATTTCTTTTATTAGTTACACTTTCTCTTTGTCTATTAATTTTGTAGTCTGAACAGGCGATAGCAAAGATTTAGGTCAAACACACAGGAAATTATATGACGAAATGTGTATTTCATCCATTTATGCCAGAAAACGTCTATGGGATCCCTTTACAACCATGGCATAAAAATAAGTTGAAGCAATTGTATAAGATCAAAACCGTAAACATCAAAAACACGAGTAAAAATATAACGTGATTTTACGGATACGCATATCTCTAGTGGATGGACTAAGCCTGAATCCACATTGATATGTAATTATGGATCCTTTGGGACCACGTGATTGCTATCAGCCAATAACAGACCCGATTTTGGGTTTCTTATTGGCTGATAGCAATCACGTGGTCCCAACGGATCCGTAATTACGTATCAATGTGCATTCAGGCTCATGTATCCGTAATTACGTACCAATGTGGATTCAGGCTAAGGTTTGCGTTCTGATTACCGTATAGAAATCATATATCACCATCTGTCTTAAGGGAAATTTAGTTCAAAATATGGCTAATAGATAAAAGTATCACACATATCTCTTTGTATATAATACTATTAAAACTAAATATTAAAACCGAAAACCCGTCTTATCTTTTTAATAAATTTACGTAATTCTCCCATGATCCCATTCTCCTTAGGAATGCTAAGATATGCCAAAATATCACTGAAAATTTCATAAAAACCTTTTTGTTAGAGTCACAATAAACTGTATTGTACTTGTTTTATTTGCTGAAAAAAAAATAAAAATTAAAAATGTGGGGTGCATCGAGTTTTCTATATGTGTTGTATTGTTTCGTGAATTTCCTCTGATCCAATTTGCGATTTTATTATGTAGGTACTTTCACCAACGTTTGTGTTATCAATCTATTTTCTTTTTATATTTTCTTAGTTCTGTTTTTTTATTTTTTTTTGTTTTGTTAATATTAAGCTTACAATATTTTAGAACGCCTTACTCAAAGAGAAAGGCGGAATCAGCATCGGTTTTAATAATCTTGATTCGACCCTTTTTGTCTTAAATCCGTATACTTTTTGCTAAACATAATAAAAATTGTATTTTTTTATAGGCAAATAAAATGTTTTGAATTTGAATGTAGGTCATCTATTAAATTTTGTCAATCATAACTGCTCTCTCTCTCTCTGTCTGTTTCATCCATCACTGGTCTTTTAACTTGATTTTAAAGTTCAGTGGACTGACGAGAGATAATTGCAAACTCAAAAGTTTCTTCGCGAAAGTACGAGAAAAGTCAAAAAAACTTAAAGTCATATCAAATTTTCATCTTTATCCTACCATCTGGATCTTGTGGAAATTGTATTTTTGTGGCCCAATTACCATCAACTTCTAATTTTTGCTGTAAACATTCTAATTTTTGCTGTAACCTCAGACTTTTCTTCAGCCTTGGCATTATTTCAGTTTTCACATCTAGTACATGTGACCCAAATAACATTGTAAAAATACTGAATTAATTAAAGCCACTATTTATAATTATCAATGTGATAACGTCTGGTCCGAATTAGCAGTTTGCCAGTAACAAAACGTTCGTTGTGCAGACAAAAAATGTGTTGCAATATTAAATGTTTACGTGTTTTTACCGTTATTGTCAACATTTTAATATGTCTCGCAGCTATTATAAGACTGTTAGTGCCCGGGTTTTACTATAAATTGCACCGTGACAGATTCGAGGATGCGATTTGCCCCCAAGAACCGATTATAGCAATCGGATTCAGTGCTATAATTTTAGTGCTAGTGACCATTGGCTGTATAGCACCTTTAAAAGGTGACACACAGGTGATGGTCAGTTATGCTTCGACGCTCTCGTTACTAGCCATCATTCAAGCCGGTTGGGCGGTGTTTATATTTGTCCTTGTCACAGGACAATCTTTAAAAGCACAAATAACTGTGGCGCTAGACTCAGTTTATAATGGTAATCGTTATCTATATGATAATGCAGTAATAGATCATATTCAGCATAAGTTTAAATGTTGCGGGTTGGCTTATGGAAACGCGTTTGAACGTTACCAAAGACCTCACAGTTGTTTTGATGAACACGGTGAAATTGTAGGAAACTTTTGCGATTTTGCTTTATACCAAGATATCTCGACTTCAATTAACAGTTTTGCAATTGCTGCCATAACAATCTCTATGGTGGAAATAGTTGCTGTGTGGTTGACGTTTGTTCTGGTGAAGAAGTTGAGGAGCGAGGACAAGAAGAGAGAGGAGGGCCAGATCAGCAGTGTGGGCAAAAGAAGTATTGATTGAATATTTTATGTTAATTTGCAAATTTTGATGTAGATAAACACTCCTTTGGTAGAAAATAACCATTTCATGAAAATATGTTTTTATTTGTCTATTTATCATGGATATATCCCTAAACCTTGTTTTTATCAAAGGCTAACTAAGGCTATTTAAATTTTGAGTTTTACTGATAAAATTGGGGTAAATCTGTAATAAATCTTGCTTTAATGCCCTGGCTCATTAAACGTAAACAGTTAATTATAAAAATTAAGATACACAATTGCCTTCATTAATATTTTTTCACAGTAAACTATTTTTAAATTTTCGCTTAAATAAGTTACATAATAAGTTGACAAAAACATTTTGTATCTCACTATTGAATAACTAGGGATTAACATTTGAGTGAGAATAACACTCAACTTGTTATTTACATGGTCTCTAATTGTAAGGAAAAATATGAAACGAATAAAAGTAATTTTTATTCTTTGTAGCCTAGCAAACCGGGACAATAAATAAGAGTTGCATACGAACAGTGGAAAAGAACCAATGACTCAAAAAGTTGTTTTTTAATGAAACTATTTAATATGCCTTAATTTTTATAGAGATTTTTGAGTAAAATAATTGACCTTTGTTGCTTGAGTTACGTGGGTTTTGAACCTTAAAAAGTTATCAAAAATAACTCCAACATTTTTATATTCAAAAATATTAGGAATTAAAATATTGCTCATATAATGTTGCATATTTTGTCGAGCTTTTCTGTCTTTGTCTGGATCAAAAAATATCACAGGTGATTTGGATGAATTAATTTTTAACCCATTATTGAAGTATAGAAGTGTCATTGATTTTATTTTTATTAAAGCCTATATGCAATTGTGTATCGTCTGCATACCCTTTTTCGTCTCCATACCTAATTTTTTCTTAAGTAGTGTAACTATTAAATTTTTTATTTTTCTGGTAGCTGAGACCTAGTTTACAGAAATAAGTGATTTTTTGGAAAAATTACGTTTATTTAATTATTTTTGAATGAAAAATACCTCTGGAAAATTTATTTTTCATGAGGAATGTAATTATTGAATTTGTTATTCCTGTCAACTGAGATCTTTCTTATAAAAAAGAGAGGAAAAATATATTTTTTTTTAAACAAAAAAAAAACTTCAATCGCCTAATATTTTTTGAAACTATTTTTTGTCAAGCAGTGTAATTTTTTCCAGACGTTGAGACTTTTTTTTTAAAGTGACTATTATAAAAAATGTACTTCAACTGCCTGATATTTTCTGAAACTCATTTTTGTCAAGCAGTGTAATTCTAGCCAGTTAATACTTTTGTTCCAAAAAAAAAAACTGGCAAATGTATTTTACTAATTTTTGTCAAGAGTTTAATTTCTTCCAGGCAGTTCAGACTTTTTTTTGTGACTATTGCAAAAAATGTACTTCAACTGCCTGATATTTTCTGAAACTACTTTTTGTCAAGCAGTGAAATTTTTTCTAGGTAGTTGATATTTTTTTACAAAAAATTGCAAAAAAAATTTTTCGACTGCCTCATATTTTCTAAAAACTAATTTTTGTTGAGCAGTGTAATTTCTTCCAGGCACTTGACAAAAGAAAAATGTGACTTTTGCAAAAAATTTATTTCAACTGCCTGATATTTTTTTAGCAATTTTTTGTCAAGCAGCGTTAGTTATTCCAGGCATTTGAGACTTTTTAAAAAAAAAAAAAAAGACTTGCAAAAAATTTACTTTAACTGTCTGATATTTTTTTAAATTATTTTTTGTAAAGCATTGTAATTTCTACCAGGCAGTTGCTATTTGTTTTATAAAAAAAGTGACTTTTGCAAAAAGTTTACTTTAACTGCCTGATATTTTCTGAAAATATTTTTTATAAAGCAGTTTAATTCTAGGCAGTTAATACTTTTTTACAAAAAAAAGACTTTTGCAAAAAATTTACTTCAACTGCCTGATATTTTTTTGAATTTTTATTTTTCTAAAATTTTTGTCAAGCAGTGTAATTTCTTTCAGTCAGTTGTGACTTTTTTTTTAAAATGACTTTGGCAAAATTTTTTTTTTAACTGCCTGATACTTTTTAAAATTATTTTTTGTAAGGCATTGTAATTTCTTCCAGGCAGTTGAGATTTGTTTTATAAAAAAAGTGACTTTTGCAAAAAATTTTACTTAAACTGCCTAATCTTTTTTTTAAACTAGTTTTTGTCAAGAGTGTAATTTCTTCCAGGCAGGTCAGACTCTTTTTTTTTAAAGTGACTATTCCAAAAGATGTACTTTACCTGCCTTATATTTTCTGAAACTAATTTTTGTCAAGCAGTGTAATTCCAAAAAGTTAATAGTTTTTTTACGAAAAATTTACTTTAACTGCCTAACATTTTTTTAAATTTTCATCAAGCAGTGTAATTTCTTCCAGTCAGTTGCGACTTTTTTTTAAAATGACTTTGGCAAAAAAAAATTTAACTGTGTGATATTTTTTAAAATTATTTTTTGTAAGGCATTGTAATTTCTTCTAGGCAGTTGAGATTTGTTTTATAAAACAAGTGACTTTTGCAAAAAGTTTACTTCAACTGCCTGATATTTTCTGAAACTAATTTTCGTCAAGCAGTGTAATTTCTTCCAGTCAGTTGCGATTTTTTTTTTAAATGACTAGCAAAAAATTTTCTTTAACTGTCTGATGCTTTTTAAAATTATTTTTTGTAAGGCAGTGTAATTTCTTCCAGGCAGTTGAGACTTTTTTTTTAAGTGACTATTACAAAAAATTTACTTTAACTGCCTGATATCTTCTGAAACTAGGTAGTTGTTATTTTTTTACAAAAAATTGCAAAAAAAAATTTTAACTGCCTCATATTTTCTCAAAAACTAATTTTTGTTGAGCAGTGTAATTTCTTCCAGGCACTTAAGACTTTAAAAGAAAAGTGTGACTTTTGCAAAAAATTTATCTTAACTGCCTGATATTTTTTGAAAGTATTTTTTATCAAGTAGTGTAATTCTAGGCAGTTAATGCTTTTTTACAAAAAAAAGACTTTTGCAAAAAATTTACTTCAACTGCCTGATATTTTTTTAAATTTTTTATTTTTAAAAATTTTTGTTAAGCAGTGTAATTCCAGGCAGTTAATACTTTTCTAAACAAAAAAAAGACTTGCAAAAAATGTACTTCAACTGCCTGATATTTTCTGAAACTATTTTTTGTCAAGCAGCGTAATTTTTTCCAGGCAAGTTTTTTTTACAAAAAAAAAGACTTGCAAAAAATGTACTTTAACTGTCTGATATTTTTTTAAATAATTTTTTGTAAGGCACTCTAATTTCTTCCAGGCAGTTGATATTTGTTTTATAAAAAAAGTGACTTTTGCAAATTTGCAAAAAGTTGACTTTAACTGCCTGATATTTTCCAAAAGTATTTTTTATCAAGCAGTGTAATTCTAGGCAGTTAATACTTTTTTACGAAAAAAAAGACTTTTGCAAAAAATTTACTTCAACTGCCTGATATTTTTTTGAATTTTTTATTTTTTAAAATTTTTGTCAAGCAGTGTAATTTCTTCCAGTCAGTTGCGATTTTTTTTTAAAATGACCAGCAAAAAATTTTCTTTAACTGTCTGATGTTTTTTAAAATTATTTTTTGTAAGGCATTGTAATTTCTTCCAGGCAGTTGAGATTTCTTTTATAAAAAAAGTGACTTTTGCAAAAAGTTTACTTCAACTGCCTTGAAACTAATTTTTGTAAAGCAGTGTAATTTCTTCCAGGCAGTTCAGACTTTTTTTTTTTAAAGTGACTATTACAAAAAATGTACTTTAACTGCCTGATATTTTCTGAAACTAGGTAGTTGTTATTTTTTTACAAAAAATTACAAAAAAAAAAATTCAACTGCCTCATATTTTCTCAAAAACTAATTTTTGTTGAGCAGTGTAATTTCTTCCAGGCACAGACTTTAAAAGAAAAGTATGACTTTTGCAAAAAAATTATTTTAACTGCCTGATATTTTTTGAAAATATATATTGTCAGGCAGTGTAATCTTTTTTAGGTAGTTAATAAGAAAAACTACTTTTGCAGTGAATTTTTTTTAGGTAGTTAATACTTTTTTTAAAATGTTTGTCAAGCAGTGTAATTTCTTACAGTCAGTTGCGACTTTTTTTTTAAATTGACTATTGCAAAAAATGTACTTCAATTGCCTGATATTTTCTAAAACTAATATTTACCAAGCAGTGTAATTTCAGGCAGTTAATACTTTTTTTTACAAAAAAAAAGACTTGCAAAAAATTTACTTTAACTGCCTGATATTTTTTGAAAAATTTTTTTGTCAAGCCGTGTATTTTTTTAGGTAATTGATACTTTAATAAGAAAAATTACTTTTGCAAAAAAATTTACTTCAACGGCCTGATATTTTCTGAAACTAATTTTTGCCAAGTAGTAAATTTTTTTTTAGGTAGTTGATACTTTAAAAAAAAATTGACTACAGTATAAAACCTCGACTATCCGAACACGCGTTTATCCGAATATCCGATTAGCCGAACCAACAAATTTTTGGTCATTATCCGAACGCTCTTGATTAACCGAACAGTGGCGTCAATTTGCAGGTCTCCACTCTTTACGAAACTTACGATTTTTTTAAAATTAAATTACAGGTACACCAGTATCTGGGGAAATTATTTGTGAAAAGGCAAAGTATTTTTACCAGCAACTGCATGGTAATAATACGTTTAAAGCTAGCTCAGGGTGACTCCAAAATTTTAAGCAGAGATTTGGAATTCGACAGCTTTCTATTTCCGGGGAAAAACTTTCCAGTGACCTCTCTGCAGTAGATCCTTTCAAACTAAAACTTCATGATAAAATTGAGGAGTTAGGCTCAAATGCCCATCAACTTTATAATGCTGATGAAAGTGGGCTATTTTGGAAAATGGTACCTCAAAAAACATGGAAGGAAAATTCAGTTCCAGGCAGAAAACAAAATAAAGAACGGATAACATTTATGCCTTATTCAAATGCTTCAGGTAGCCACAAGTTAAAATTACTGGTTCTTGGTAAATCAAAGAGGCCACGTTCATTTAAAAGCCATTACATTCCTGTAGTTTACATGGGTCAAAAAAAAGCATGGGTAACAAGAGAAATTTTCACAGAATGGTTTCACACGTGCTTTGTCCCCGCCGTACGTCAAAAAATGGTTTACCTGAAAAGGCACTGCTACTCCTTGATAATGCACCTAGACATCCAGAAAATTTATCCAGCGAGGATAAACAAATTTGTGTAATGTTTTTACCTCCTAACTGCACTCCTTTGATCCAACCAATGGATCAACACGTAATTCAAGCAGTCAAACTGTACTATCGGAAAAAGCTTTTAAAGAAAATTGTTGAAACACCAGGAAATATATCGGCGGAATTGAAAAAAATTACCTTAAAGGATGTCGTAACCGAACTGGCTGAAGCTTGGCAAAATGTCAATCAAAGCTTGTTAAGAAGATCTTGGAAATCGCTCTTACCACCAAATTTGATTGCACAGGAGTGAGATGAAGAAGATCTAATATCTCTTGCTAGTTTAGCGAATCGCTTAAAAATAGGTATTTTTCATCAAGAGCTGGGTGAAATCATAGATCTATCAAAAAAAATTGAAATAAGTTTAGCTGATGAGGAAATACAACAGTGGGCTGTAGGAAAAGAAGAAACCGTCGAAAAAATGACCGAACAAGATATTATAATAAATTTGGATGAGGAAGATCAAGATTCAGAAGAAGAACAGGGGCTCATAGCTACCAAGTCTATAATGCATAATGAAGCGGTTTCCTCTTTTGATAAATGTATAGAGTGAGCAAATAATGTAGCGTTTTATTTTTCTACTCCTATTTTCACTAACGCTCCATTGATATTTCATTAATTTCAATAATTATATTAATAATTTCAGTCAACTTCTTTTATTCATATTTCTTTAAATTCACACTGTCAATGACACATTACTACTGTAACGCATCACTCTCCTGGTTTAATTATTCATGCTTTCTGTTGACGGTCCGTCACTCTTCTGGTTGGTCTTAATTAATGTTTTCTCTGATTGGATTGACATTGACAGCTCAGGCGAGAGGTGGGGTCGTTACTTATTTAGTCGGTACTGCATCCATTTTTCGAGGACTTGTTCCCGTGCCGCAGGTAGAAGCGCACGTCAAAGGCCAGTTTTTTATTTCCGAAGTTTGTGAAGCAGGAAGTGGCCAATATGGTTTATAATTTATAGTCCTTAATCTTGTTCCTTTAGGGAACTGTTTATTTCATAATTCTGGTGCAGGATGCCCAAGATTTTGATGGATAGATAATGAAACTTAGCAAGGTGAGTGTGTCACATTTTGAACGCCATTCATTTTTATCGACAGTGAATACAATGGCAACCGTTGTTTTAGGTTTTTACTTTTCCGTTTTCCTCTTTATTCTTCTTCAATTGTTGATGGCTGCAGGGTTTTGATTTCCCCGGGAAATTGCTGAAAACGGTGGAGCCAGAGTTAGAGCTAGTATTAGAGATGCCCAGTCCAGATAGCTAAGCTACAAATGGCATACATTCACAGCCTCGATTTTGAAGGCTAGCCGTTCATTTCTTGGAGGAATATACATGCCAGTTTATTCCATTTATTTAAATATTACTAACCATAGATTTGTCTCACTTATTTAAATTTTTATTAATATACCTTTAATTTCAATTTATTGCTACAAATATTTAATCAGTATCATAATTTAATACGTCAATTTCTTATCTATACTTTTAGTTATTTTTTGTTTGTCAGTATTTTTCAGTAACTTTTTTTGTAGTTAAGTAGATATAACTCGGTTAAGGCTGATATGCCTTAGATAAAAAGGTTCATGAACTTTCCCCTGCGTATTACAAATATATACTAAAAACTTTAATAATTGCAATTTATTTTTTAAGCGCTGAAATCTACCTAGTAGCTTAATCATAATTTAAATGTTACTTTTGACAAACTTATTTTAATCATATCAACATTATTCATATTTTAATTCATAATAAATTATTAACATTTAACAGATTAGATAATGAGGTGTATACATATCTTTGATGTAAATATAATTTAGTTGTATTGTTAAGATATTTTTTTTGCCTCTTTAAATCTACTTTATCCAGGGTCATTTAATTGTTAATTGAAACCTATATACAAGGTGTTTTTCTTAGTTTTCTTTCATTTATAAAAAAAAAAACTAAGTGGCGCCCTCTTATTTATTAGTTACAATCAAGTTTATATTCTTTAATAGCCAGTCATAAGTGAACCTTCGAACAATCCCAAGCCTCCAATAATTCTGAGCTACCGTCTGCAAACTCTTGGCAAAATAGTAACACTGTAAAGTTAACGCCACAATAATAATGGAGAAGCTCAACACCATATCCTTCTATTGGAGGAAATGAGAAATAGGGCTAACCAAATGGCAATGAATGCTATAAAGCAAAAAAAAATTACCGATTTTTTTAAATAAGTGTTTTTTTTTGTGTCAAGGTTTTTACATATTTATATGTTTATAAAAAATGTAAACTGACGTGAAATGTTTTACTTAAAGGTTGTATACATAGTTTAATAAAGAAATTTGCAACAAAAACATGTTTTTATGTAAAACTTAAGTATCCGAACATTTTGCTTATCGAACGGGCACTTGCAATTTATGATTCGGATAATTGAGGTTTCAACTGCCTGATATTTTCTGAAACTAATTTTTGTCAAGCAGTGAAATTTTTTTTAGGTAGTTGATACTTTAAAAAAAAAAAGTGACTATTGCAAAAAATTTACTTAAACTGCCAGATATTCTCTGAAAACTAATTTTTGTAAAGCAGTGTAATATGTTAGACGCAGTTAACAAGTTTTTTGTTTTAGAAAAATAATTGTCACGAAAATTTTGTAATTTTTCTTAAGCAGTATAACTATTATTATTGTGTTATTCCTGGCAGTCGATAATTTTTTATTTGAATATTTTGAGAAAAAAAGTATTTTTTCTTCAGCAGTGTAGTTATATTTTATTTCGCTTAGGCAGTTCAGACTTGAAAAGACTAGAAATGTTACACTACTCTAACAATATTTATTCTCATGTAAAAAAACACTTCCAGTCAATCTTCTTTTTTAGTTGAATTTTTTTTATTGAATATTTGGTTGAATATTCGATTGAATGTCTCATTAAACAACAATCGATGCCAATATGTAGACATACAAAATAATAAAATTCTTGATATGTTGGCGAAGAGGCGTTCCTGTGAACACGAAGAAATAGATATTTTAGTTTCTATTTTACTATTAATTAAATAAACTACTATTAATTTTCTAAAAATATTCTTCAAATTAAGAAAAAAATTGTCTTATTGCCTTAAAACATCCAACTGTCTGGAAGACTTCAATTAATCTGCAAAGCAAAAAATCATTCTAAGGCAGTTTCACAAACAGTAATTTTTTTTGTCGAAATACAAACTTGATACTAGGAACGACATAATTATCATCTAAAGACATGGCATCAAAACTTCTTTGAATTTAATACGGTTTTCTAAAATAAACTGAAATGTCGAGAGATCAATGAGAGATTTTCTTAAAATAATCTCGCACACATCAGACATAAATTTGTAAATCAAATAAAACATTTCTGACCATGACCCATGATGATGTTGTCCCACACGGCGAGATGCCCAGCCTGGTTCTATTGATAGCAATCCGCTAATAACACATAAAATCCAAATAACCATTTTGCTCATTCAGTCCGGTGCCGATCATACGTACGTACATTTGAATTAGGTGAAAAACTATGACTCATTATTATTATTAACGATTGTTATTTAACCCGAGCGAATATTTTCGAGAAATATTTATCACCCCAGAGAGATAACGAGATAACATGGCTTATCTCAACTAAAAAACATGAAAATTGTACTGTTTGTGCCGGAACTTTTCAGTGTAATAAACGTAATAAAATTGTGAAGTTTAGTACCAAAAAATGTGTTGCACAGAAGGCCTGACGAGAATCCTAGTTTTTGTGGCAAACTTTGCCTTTCTGCTAGTTGGTGTTGCTTTACTAGCACTAGGAATCCTCCATACAGTGAACTATAATCACTATATAGATGCCATCCCTAAAGATTACCAGCTGGTCCAGCACGTGCCCACCATAGCTATAGTAGTAGGCTCCATCATCTTCGTGATAGCTTTCCTAGGATGCTGTGGAACGTTGAAAAGCAGCACCTGCATGTTGACCACTTACGCCTCAATTCTACTACTGATTTTCTTCGCGCAAGTTGCTTTGGGGATTTTCGGATTGGTAACCATTAAAGATGACACTGATTTAAAGAAAAACATTGAAGCATCAGTTCAGACCTTGTTTAGTAAATACGGGCCCAACAATGAGACAAATAAGGTGATAGACGTGATCCAAGATAACTTGGAATGTTGCGGAGTTACCGGACCAACTTTCTGGATTAGCATTGGGCAGAGTGTGCCTAAGAGTTGTTTTGCTGATGGAGCTTTACTTCCGTACACTCAAGGTTGCTCTAGTGCTTTGCTGAATTTCGTAATGAGTTCTGTAAGGATGATCGCTATAGTTGCGTTAGCTATCTCACTCACCGAGATAGTGGGTGCGGTCTTGGCGCTATTTTTGGCGAATTGTATCCGGGCGAATCAGCGGAAAGGGGCGTATTATTAGTTTTGTGATAAATGGGATTTAGATATGGGTTTTTTCAAGTCTTTTAGCTTATCTATGGCTTATTTTTTAACAAATTGTGTGCTAGTATTAGTTATTTTTGTATATATAGGTTTGAAGAAATATATGTTTTTTTGTATAATCTAATGTTTGTCTTATTTTTCTTTCAAACTACATTTGTGATAGGTACCAAGAAGATTTCATCTACTTGTTAAATTCTTTATATATTGGTGAAGGAGCACCCAGAATACTGTTTGTTATATACGAAAAAATATACATAATAATAGGGTTCTTGATATGTTGGTGAAGGCGCCTGTGTTACCTTGTTGAATAAATAGATATTGAATTGTGAGATGACATGTTTTAACAATCAACATTGGTTGACTGAACTCCTGTTCAGTGGAACTTATTTAAACTTGATGGCTACAATCTGGTAAGCTTTTCATGTAAAAACGAGTACAATGGAGGAGGAAGCCTGATCCTGTTGAAACGAAATCTTAACTTTAATGTTGTTAATGTATGTAAAAATTTATTGGATATTGTTTCTATTTAAAAGATTTTCACCTTAATGTTTTAAATGTATATCGTTCCCCATCAGGTAATTTCGACATATTTTTGAATTTTTCAAATTGCATCCTTTCTTCAACTGGCGTTGGAAAAAACTATTTTAACTGGAGATTTTAATATTAATTTAAATTTATATAACACAACACTAATGATCCTCGATGATAACCCGCGACTGATCGATTTGATCAATAGCTTTAACCTGGTTCGAACTGTGCATAGACCCCTCCAAGGCAGCAGCGTTCTTCACAATGTGTTTGTAGACTCTGCATTTACAGTAAACTCTGTTCCTACTAAAGATCTAGACCTATTAGATCATTGTGCTCAATTGGTCCAGTTGACTCAAAGTTTCTTTAACCTAATACCTGTTGTTGATTGGTCCTTTGTCAGTCTAAATAATATAGATGCTGATGAGAAATTTACTAAATTTTTACTTATTTTGGAAAACGCATATATTTGATCATTTCCAAATTTAAATCACTTCAGGGTGACAGTATGTATTTTAGTTTGATTTTTTTTTAGTTATAATTATATATAAATAAATTGATTATTCATTATTGAACACCATGATGTATTTTAGTTAGATCGAATAAAAAATAAAATAATATTTGGAAATATTCCAAATATTCAATCAACGCTGATAGGTTTCACATTTTCTGGATGCCCTTGAAGATTTTTTTTGTATGGAAATTAATGAATCTTAATACGAATTCATAGATTTTTTTAAAACATCATAGCTATTTTTTCAAAGAATTATATGATAATTGAAGGAAAGATTCGGGGAAGAAGATCTGTTAGGTTTTAGAACTCCTGTTCAAAAGATATTAGAAGATGGCTCGGGTGCACTTCGACTGAGATTTTAGAGCTGTTCTATCCGCGACAATGTTAGCCTAGAATCTATGAGTCAAAAAAACATTGCATCTTTTATCAATCATTGCTACGAGTTAGATTAGAGAGAAAAATTCTGGAAATCAAAAAAAGACGCCTTTTTAAACAATCGAACCTTAAAACATTTAGACCATACACATAAAAAATTAATGGCACTCTAAGCAAGCTAATCTAGTCTATTTAAATCAATTGCATCACTTGACAGATTTTTTTGACAATTAAAGTTTAACAAAATTTTACTTTTTGCAGATAATGGAAGATGCCCACGTGGACGCAGTAATGATCCTAGGCGAGATCTTCAGAGCTGAAGGCCAGTACGACTTCGCCAACCAGGACATGACGTACCGCATCCAGAATTTGGCGCAAACGATGCTGGTGCACCGCCTCTGCCCTCCGCCGGAGGAAGTTTACTCTTTGCACCGGAAACTCTCCGGAGTGTTTTTACTGTTGAGTAAACTGAAAGTTAAGATTGAGTGCAGACAGAAATTTTTGAAGTTATATGACGAGTATGTGAGAGGCACAAATAGCACTATTAACAGAAGTTGAGAATAAAATATGACTTTATAGGAACGTTGCATAATTATTTCGGTATAGGATGGTGAATGGATTTTAATTATTTAGAAAGACATATGTCCTTCATAATAGCAGGTTATTTTGTACGTCGATGTCTTTATACTTTATAGAAATAACTTTATTAGAAATATATGCTTATTAGCTAATAATGATAGATTAAATTTTTGAAAAATTTGTCTTATCTGGTTTTGCTACAACTATTGCCAATAAATATAATAAATTCCACTTAAATAATGACTAATTTAATAATAAGTATTTACTAAACAAATACCAATACTGATGCAATGCGTGATGTTCTTGTGCATTTTTCGTTATTAATAAAATTAAAAATATTTATATTAAAATGTGCACGTTTAAATTTGATTTTTTAAAATTCTTCACACAATTTTTAGATTTATGGATAATACACTAACTCAAATCAAATCAAATCAAATTTCTTTATTTGCCCAATATATATACAGTGGTGGCCAACTAATTAGAAACAGTGTGAATAAATTAATAAAAATCATAAATCTCTTATAAATAAAATTGTTTATTCTTAAATTTCCCGCCCATTGTCGTAACTAACATTTACCTTTAATATTACCATAAATTTAGTGGATTTGTCTTCACATATATACTTTTAAAAAAAAATTAATTTTTTATACAAATATTGAATTGGACGACTAATTAGAAACCAAAGAATTATCAATTTAAAAAAAACAAAATAAGAACTCTAAACCCTAAATAAATCAATATTTTGTAGCAAATCCCTTATTTCCAATGACAGCTTTACATCTCCTGGGCATTGACTCCACCAGATGTTGACATCTCGCTAGTGGTATCGATTTCCACGCCTGCTCTGCTTCTTCCGCCAGATCTTTTCGTTTTTAATATTTTTATGTTCTAAAAGTTTTTCCAGGTCTTTCCAAAGATTCTCAATGGGATTGAGATCCGGACTACATGAGGGCCACATGAGACTACATCAAGTACATCAACATGGTTATCGTCAAACCATTTTTTTACAGACTTAGCCGTGTGCTTGGGATCATTGTCTTGTTGCAAAACCCAAGATACCGGCAAAGTTTCATCAGCAAACGGCAACATGTGGTTCTCCATAATATCTTTATATTTTTCTTGGTCAAGAATACCGCCAATTTTCACTAATGGACCAACACCACGCCACGAAAAACATCCCCATAATTTTATATTTCCACCTCCATGTTTGACTGTGCTGGTTGTATACTTCGGATTATTTTCCGCACCCCTTGGTCTTCTCACAAATATTCTACCATCACTACCAATGCGATTTATTTTTGTCTCATCAGACCATAATACTTTTTTCCACTCTTTTATGGTCCAATTAATATGGTCTTTAGCGAATTTTAATCTAGCCTGGCGACTTTTCTTCTTTAGCAGTGGTTTCTTGCAGGATACTCGTCCAAATAGGTTGGCCTCATTAAGTCGTCGTCTTATAGTTCGTGATGATATCGCGATAGCTGGAGAAAGTTCTTCTTTAATCTGGTTGGAGGTTAAAAATGGATTCATTTTAGCCATTCGAACAATAGTTTCATCAGTTCGTTGGCTGGTTTTTTTAGATCTTCTCTTGCGTGGAATATTTTCGTACGTTTTATGTTCCTTTATGTGTTTGAGTGCATAGAAGCATGCACCATTTTTTTTTGAACATTTTAGGTGGTCAGCTATTTTACTATAGTCCAACCTCTTTCCCTCAGCGTAAAAATTATTTTACGCATTGACGGATCACAATTTTTTTTTTCTACCCATTTTAAACTGTGGAAAACACAAAGACAAGGCTTGTAGATACAAAAAACACAAATTGTTACCAGTACAAAGGTTTGAAATGAACTATACGCGCGTTTATTTTCGTCGTTTCTAAGTAGATGGTCAACTGTTTTATCTATAAATTTTGTTTATATTCTGCATTCCTTACAAATTTCTTAGTGGAATGTCTATAAATAAATTATATATTGCTGTTGTGATGAACAATCAAAATTTTACAACAATTTTTTAATTTATTTTAAAGAACTGAAACATTGAATAAAGTATTTTTTTTAAATCGTTTCTAATTAGTTGACCACCACTGTATATACAAATTATACACAATCAATTTTACAACTATATAACCCGAGGACAAAAAGGACCACAGCGCGACCATAGTGGCCGATAACACAAAATACACAAATCATGTGCATTTGTGCGCTTTTATTTATTTTATTTTATTTTAATTATTGTTTTTGTCATAATGAATTTGGTATAAATGCATAATTTTTTCCCAGAAAGCAGAGAGACATTTTTATGATGCATATAAGAGGGAAAACCGCTATTGCCGCAAGCTTAAACAAAAACTTACCTAAAGAAAAACATTTTCTGTATAAAATGGTGAATGGTCTTTGATATTGTGTATTTACGGTTTTACGCCATATTAGCAGGATGCGGAATGGATGTCAAATAAAAAAAATATTTATTTCGTATTATAGGTAAATTTTTGTTGTACTCGATAGACTAAGTACCAAGCTGCCTTATTCGCCTTACTAATTGTTAAAAGTATAGAAATAATAAACTTTAAAATATCTCCTGTGTCATTATTTTAATATTAGGTCTATAGGAACCGGCTTTGATCTGTTTTCTGATTTAGTTTGACAGAGGATTAGTCAGCTATCCGTGGTTATAATGTTTTACGTTGTGATAGACAGACTAGAGGCGGAGATGTTGTATCTTACTATTTCAGCGGAATAATTCTTTTAAGTGAAATAAACGGGTTTGTAACACGTTTTTAATAGTTCTCTGTTGTTTTTTTATAAATCATTGAATTAATTATATTACGTCGATATAAAGTTTTGAACTTTAGAAAATTAAAAAATTTGAAAATTTAGGAAATTCTTGTACGGGGGAATACTACCCCAACAGACTGTTAATTTAAGGTATCACAAAAGGGGTGGTGCTATTTAACATTTTGGGGTTGGGGTGCACTGGACCCAAGGGATGACCCACCCTATAACCAAAATATGGTGGTTGTAGTTTCCCCTACCTGTATAACATTTATATCAAATTGCGCTTTTATAATTCTTTTAGTTTCAGAGATGTTTGTATTAAAAGTTTTCAAATTGACACCCTATATATATATCTCTACTACAACTAAACCTAACTTTGTATAATCTTAGTCCCCATACCGATTGAGAAATCATTAATGTACCACAAATGGCACACACCCTGCTATTTAGTTTTCTAAGAGTTTAATTAGAAGTGTTAGATAAAACTAAAGAAGCAGTTAGTTTTATTTTTAATTGCTGTGACATAATATGCCTATGAGGATATAATAACTTAAGGGCGGAATATGCTCTTCGTAAACAATATCGTCAACGGTACTTAATACGTATTTCTCTAATGTCACTGTTTCCATCGCTTAGGCAAGATTCTTAACATATGCATTAGCATCTACCCTAATTGCAAGGATTTCATTAAAAGAGGTCTTAAATTTAAATTACGTGCAACTCGTTGATCTTATAAACTTTAGAATTAAGGTAATTTTTCCATCATACGATCAAAGCTGTGTTTTTCGACATTTTGAAAGTAATTATAATTTTTTCATTTCTATGTTGTTGGTGTTCTATTTTAGAGGTGACTTAACATTTGTTTAAGTAAAATTTATTTGTTGCGTTGTTTTAAACTATAAATTGGATATCTTCAGTGATTTAAGCTGGCATAGAGAGTGGATGACTCTATGCCATCTTCAGATCAGATAGATCAAATCTATTACGTTTAAAATTAACAATTATTGATCATAAAATATTTGTTAATATACACTATTATATAATAAGTATACTGTAAAAGTGCGATAAATAGGATCTATAATAATACTTTTATTCTGCCTATGTTCCTATTGTAGATTTAGATGAAAATTCTGATGGGGTGTCTTATATAGGGCTGAATACCCTGTGTTTAAGAAACCTCGTTAGCATTGACTTAAATAAGTTTACAAAATACACCTTAGACATAGTCTAAGGCAGTAACTCTAATACTCATTTGAAACTTTCAAATCTAATTCTAAACTAGTTAAAGTACATTACGTAATATTTAAATGGAGGTGAAGAACTTAGAGAGAGAGGGAGAGACGTAAGATGAAAAGCTCAAAGGAGTAAAAAAGTAGGGAATGAACGTTCTGGTGTTTTAATGGACTGGTCAATCAATCAATGCAATTACAGGTTTATACGAAGATCAAAAATTAGAAAATAACAATTTTTTATTAACAAATCGGTTAAACCAAGATTTTCTGGAAATTTTTTTTTCAATGGCTCGACAGCGTGGGTGTTGGAACCTAAACCCAACAGCAAGATCTTTCCGCTTGTTTTTTAGGATTAAAACAGTTACAGACCTACTTACCCCATCAAACGTGTCTAATTGTGAAATTAACACTGAGAAACAGTTAATTTTAATTGATGAAAAGAAGAATCAAGCGGAAAATCAAACAAATATGCCAGCAGAACTTGAATATGAGAGGGAAGCCATTTCGGAAAAATGTGATATAAATGTAGACAAACTGAAAGTACAAATTCCACAAATTTTTTAGAAGACTGTGCTAACACCTATTATGCTGGGTATTTAGTAAAAAAGGTTTTGGTAAAGTTCAATTGTTCTGTTTGTGCATTTAGGTAAAATGTTCTTGTTAATATTTTTTTTATTTCCTGTATGAGCAGAATCCGCGATGACAAAAAATTATTAAATATTTCAGCTATTACTTTATTTTCTTTGGTTGTTTTGATTATATGTTTAATAACTTGTATCATTTTATTGTTTTGGTTTGTAGCCTTCTTAATATTTTGCTATATGTTCTAAGGTTATTCTTATTAAGATCTATTTGCTTACTATAATAATCGTTTTTAGTTTTTTTTATTAATCTATTCAGAAAGTTTCGATCGTTTTACCGTTGAGGTATCATACTTAGTCCTAGAGAGAGGTTTTAAAAAATTATTTAACATACCCTAAAACCGTTCAATAAGAACCGACTACGATTTCACCATAAATAAAAATGCTCGCATTTATTATGTATACCGAAATCAAATTAAATCAGTTAATAATGAAATACCGATAAAATTAATCTAAAATACCAAAGCGCTCATAATTGCGGACGTTTCAGCTCGACTGGTTCGTACTCGGTTAATTTCAGAAATTCTAAATCTAATCCCTGTCGGGGAGCAATTAAGCGAATTCCGTCTTTAAATTGCCGTAATTTTATGATATTGCATACGTACCTCAAATACGGCCATAAAACGAGTGTTGTCGACTTGTATATCTACATTAAGGATTATGAAAAATTTACTTTGAACTTAACGTATAGTGACTACGGTGACTTTTATAGTTATTGCCCCTTAGTAACTGTATAGTATAATGCAAAAACACGCATTCTCGAGATTATGTTCAAGAAATGTGAAAATTAGTTTATCTTCGAGTATTTATTTTTATAATTCTATATTTTTCTATATTCTATATTTACTATATTTCCTGAATAATAAAAATAATAAATCTTTTGATAAATCATATACAAAAGACGATAGGTAACAGATCTATACATAGCGGTTTTTAATAATTACCAAATAATGAACTGAGAATCAAAGAAATGTAATAATAATAGAACTAATAATAACAACAACAATAATATAATAGTATATGAGTTCTTAAGTACAATATCTTTTTGTTCGTCAGTCTATTTGTTCGTTTGATCTTAACTTCATGTTGGTCTCAAGAAAATTAGTAAATGCAGCTTAATATTCAGGATTTAAAGTTTGACTATTTTATGCATGGAACCCGTTATGCACTTATTGACGTTTAATATTTAACTATTAGGGCTCTACAACATGCTGACTGATTTTCTAATTGGAATACATCTGACATCTGTCTTGTATTTTTTGTAGCTTAAATTGATCATGACAAGATATGACCTATATACAGTATCTAGGTAAATGGGAATTGAAAGGATTCGTGATTCTATAAGTTTTTTTTTGTTTCCTAATTTAAAATATGACTGAATGTATATACATATTATCAATATGAAAAGCAAATTTTAATGTTAACATTTTCATTCCAACTGACCATAGTGCCTGTAATGTATGTACGAAGGTAATTAGTTTCTATAAGATTTCTGGAGAATAAGATAGCTTGCAATATTTGTAGCTTGAGAAATGACCATTAAGTTATCATTGATTTTGCCTACAGTTTTATTAATATATAGTAGTAGTGCAAGGCAAATACAGATGATATAAGGATAAGGAATTCTTTATGACACGCATATAGCAGTAAAAACTGGGAACAGCAGCGCTTTGAGAATGGATTGGGTAATGTCCCAACCATTTGAAAATCTAAATTTGATACATAACCAAGCTCATCCCGAAGCTTGGCTCCTGTTTGTCAAATAATTTAAGACAAAGTTGGTATATTCCTTTTTGTAAAATTTTAATTTTGCAACTATGTTAATAGAGTCGAATGCCTTTGATATGTCAATTAATAGAGCAGGGAAGCACTCTCCCTTATCTAGAACCTGTGTAATGTCATTCTTAGTAGGACACTAGCACAACTATAACTACAGCCTTGTCGCAAGCCAGACTGGAACTTTGGCTTTGACTTATGTTCAACAATTTTTCCACTTTTTCAATAAGTTTTGAGGCAGTCGGTAATTTGCTAATTAGTCGTAGATCAGCTACATAGTAGTAATATCATTTTTCAAATACGGGTAAGGAATCCTATATACGCTAATTATGCATACTTAACAAACATGTAGATTATTAAGCAAAGATATGTAGATATTGGTTAATTAGTACATGCCTATGTAAACATGTTGTAACGATATGATAAGCACCGAGAAACCAGCTGGTTCTCCCTCATTGCGGAATGATACGAGTGGTACACTGCACGATGTCTCGAAGGTAAGCGGGAATCTTCCGGAACAGAGTTCTGCCAAGTATATAAGGAGCCGCATCGCCGTCAGTTCAGTGAATATCAGAATATCATGGCGTGAGATTTAAATAGTGGTAAATAAATATAGTAAAAATAAATATCTATTGTGATCGTGTTTTCGTAATAAAGCGTGTAAATAAATAATTAGTTGATCATTTTCCATTATTTTAATTCACACTTAACGAACGGGAAAAACGCTTTAATATCAGTGTTTACTGTAATAATCGCCGATAATGCAAACGCAATGTTAAAAAATTATTAAATCACGTAAATGAAGCACAAGAGTAGGCTTAAAAATTAATATAAGAAAATGTAGTTTAAGTAAGACTGTGATATTTCAGAATTCAGGTAACTGAGAAGAGCATATGACGCAATTTGAGTGTCTGGGATATATGTTGAACCAAAATTGGGACAAGAATAAGACACACGTAGAATAGAACAATCAAGAGCAACCTTTCTTAAACTCAAAAAATTCCTCACAAATAAAAATATAAACTTCAAACTACAGTTATAGAACTCTAAAGTGTTACGTTTAGTCAGTTCTTTTGTACACTGTAAAGAACTGGTCATTAAAACCGAGCTTCATAAATTAATTGAAAGCATTCGAGATGTGGTGTCTAAGAAAAATGCTGAGAATATCATGGGTAGACCACATAAGAGATGAAGCAGTTATTCGAAGAGCACAAATAGAAGATAGAGCTTTTATAGAGCCTGGAACAATTGAAAAACTTGTCAAAATGAGGGTTTGGAACTATTTAAATTTACTTTTTAATGGTAAGCAGTTTATCTTTTAATGACTGGAATCACATGAATCAATGAATGGTTCACATCCAATCGTATTTGCTACAATCAAGTTGGATTTAGGTATGACATAGCTATGTGCTCTTAAAGGTAACCTTTTGTAGAAATTTAAATAAGTTTCTGGACATTCTGATCAAAAATTACGCCTTGAATTCTAATTGTCTATCTGGAATATTGGCAATAAGGGACTTTTGAATGTGGTTTCTATGATCCTAAAGAAAGATCGTTTTTTTACAGGAATAAATCAGAGAGTTTTGTAAACCATACTTTATTGGCCTAAAAATCTTTAACTTTTTCATTGTTATTCATGTTAGGAGCTTCTACTCTTATTTTTTTAAATCGTTTTGCACTCATGGTCATGGTCCTGTTACTCATCACGGCATGTGGCAAAATCACCAGGACAGCATTCAAACATTTGGCAACAAATCTAAAAACACTGAATTCCTTAAAGACCTTTCGACACTTCAAGATCATCCCGACCAAAACTTTATCCATTTTAAAAACAAGAGCGTTCGTAGTCACTATCGCTTTTTAGGGATAGTGAAACTGGGATATAGTAATTTCTCTTGAATCCTCCCTTCTTTAAGTTCATCTATACAAAACAGGGTTAATGAGCAGGTGCCACATGTTAGGAGTTATAGTTAGAAGGCTCCTCCAGGACGTATCCCTCTAAAGCAGTTGGCTTGTCTTAGCTATTTCCAGTAAAGCTAATTCGTAGTTATTAATAGTGCTTTTGAAAATTTTCTGGATGATGCTCTCAGGTGCCTGGATCTCACTGTTACGTTGCCTTTAGGTGAGAGTCAAAGGTCTTCCATCATTGTATAAGTCCAAAGTGAATAGGAAGTTACGCACCTCGGACACCAAGGTGTACCGTTTGATGATTTTCGCATTGATTTTGGTGGAAACCAGATGGTAATCTGTGATTTTGTAATTGAGGTCGTTTTCTTGAAAATGAGCTTTTGAGGAATGTGAGAGGATGAGCAGGAGGAATTGGGAAATAGTTAAAGTTGTGGTGTTTTGGATGTGCATTGTCACAAAGCATTTTTGACGTTTGTTTATTTTAACTGGGTTCACTAAATGAAGCTTGGGAGGCATGTGTTATGACATTATTGTCATTTCTCAATTGCTTGTTTTATTTAAAATATTCCCTTGTAAAAATAGTATTGGCAAATTAAAAAAATTATTTGAAGTCAGTGTAGGATTTAAAAAACTTTACAAATGCCTGAAATAATCGAAAAACTTGTCAAGATGAGGGTTTGGAACTATTTACAATCGTTCAATATAATCGCAACAAAGCAGTTTGGCTTTCAGGCATCAAAGGATATTCACGATGCTATATACGACTCCTTGGAAAAGGTTTAATTTAGTGTAAACCAAGGCTACATATGGGCTGCGTTTTTCTGTGAACTATATAAAGCTTTTGATTGTATGGATCACGATTAGTGCTGACTAAAGATATGGCTTTCGACGAGTGGCTCATGTCTAGTTTAAGTCTTATTTTAGCAATAGGAGTCAGTCTATTGTACATTCAGAGAAAAAATCATTTATCTCAAGCATTACTGGCAGAGTCTCGCAGAGATCGATATTTACGTAAATGATCTTATAGGGTTAAATATTTCTGTAGAGTTCAGGCTGTTTGCAGATGATGCATCAATATTTTAGCGAGTTAAGGTGGTGGAGGAGTTACGTCAAGCCATGAAGAGTGGCATTAACATTATCAATGAATGGTTCACATCCAATCGTCTTTGCTTCAATGAAAGCAAAACACATATTGTTGGATTTAGGTATGACATAGCAAGTGTGCTCTTAAAGGTAAGAGCCTTTTGCAGAAAGTTGAATAACTAAGTTTCTAGACATTCTGATTGATCAAGAATTACGCTTTGAAGTCTAACCTTCTTTCTGGAGTATTGCCAATAAGGGACTTTTGAGGAATATGGTATTCATGATTTGAAAGAAATATCGTTTTTTCACGATCGAGTCGAGGTGGTTTAAAGCAGGCTAAAACTTTGCCTGAATACTGTGTGCATGAAATAATGGAATAGGACCTCGGTTCTATTTTGTTGCTTTTCGGAACCTCGAGGCTATTAATAGGAATGGATGGTGGCATTCGTATTGTGACATTAGGGGTGAAATTCTTGGATCGTCGCAAGACGAACAGAGCTAAAGTATTTGCCAAAAACACTTTCATTTATCAAGAACGAAAGTTAGAGGTTTGAAGGCGATTAGATACCGCCTTAGTCATTTAACCATATCCGAGTGAAAATCTGGATGGATTTTTTATGAAATTTGATACAAAAATAGAGACGTATGTTTAAATGAGAATGGAGGTTGGTCCGGATGTATCCGATCAATAGAGAAGGTGTGAGGAGGTTCGAAAGTATTTTTGTTTTATTGGGGTTTCTAATTAAGGTGGGATTATGAAATTTTGCACACGGTCAGTAGGTGGAAGCTGTAAATCAGAGAGCTTTGTAGATCACACTTTGGCCTAAAAGTCTGTAGCTCTTTTATCGCTATTCATATTAGCAGCTTCTACTCTTATTTTTTTTTAATCGTTTTGCATTCATGGGTCGTGTTACTCATTATAGCACATGGCAAAATCACCAGGAAAGAATTTAAATATTTACCAACAAACGTGAAAACACTGAATTCTTTAAAGACCTTTCGACACTTAAGATTTTACTATTAGTTAGGGCTTAAAATTAAAGCATCGAATATTTCTATTTGCCTTTATTTTGCTTTTAAAAAAAACGGATTTTTTTTAAGACTTAATGACATCTTTAAAAAAATTAATTTTCACTTATTTGCGATAAAAAATTGGTACAACTACTGCATAGCAATACGCCTTGCTTTTGAAAAATAAAATATGTTTTTTTCACGTTTTACTCGAAAACCTTAAGGTTATGTGAGAAAAGTATCGATACAAGATTATTTTTAGAATAAAACGTATATTAGACCGTTGATTGAAAATTTGAATACATTCAATCAATATTAATCAACAATTATCCAAATATTTAATCAAATATCATACTTTGGACATACCTATTATGAGAGAAGAACGCTATGAATTCCTTCGCGCCTTATCCTTCAAGATAAGATAGAAGGAGAAACTAGAGGATTACGAAGAAGGCAGCTGTCGTAGTTGCGGAAAATTAGACAATGGACGGGGATAAGTGGTTTTCAGGAATTTCAATATTCTGTAATTGACAGAAGCATATAATAGACGCCTACGCAAATATTTGCATGGTACTCGAATATAAAAAAGCCATAACTCTCATTTCTTCCAGATGGAAATACTTCTTAGGATTTTAAGTATTTGAAAAAATTTCCTTGATTTCAGTCTTTTAGAGTAATATTCTACTTTTTCGAGCATTTGATGATATCTGTAAAATTTATATTTACTGGGATATTCAATATGCATGATATATCCTGAAACATCCTTTAATGTTGATGGATGATATCTGGATCAAGATAGTGGTACGATCAAACTGTATTTTGAAAAACGAAAAAATTAGACGAAGGATTTGAAATTTGAAATTCCGTCATTTCAGGGGTAAAGCTTTTTTTGGGGTTGGTCGTGAATTGGGGTATTATCGTAAGACCTAGAGCTTTGATATTATGTTTAAAATTTTCAGAAATATCAGAGCTGCATTTTACTTTACGGGCTCAAAGTCGCAGGGTTGGATTTAAGGCGTGAAAAAAGTGGCTAAACCTCCGAAAAAAAAAACAATTTTTATTCAATAACTTGGAAAAATTATGAAAATGGATTTTTAGGATTCCTACACTCTCGTTTATTACAACATCCCCGAGTCTGATCTCTTTCAGTTATTGCAACTCGAGAGGGGCCCGCACTCTTGCTCTCATTTCAACACGACAGCGCATCTGTCGCACTTGATTGGTCGAAGGAGGTAATAAATGGGAGTTGCTATAAACGAGAGTTTACTGTATTTATAGAACGAAAAGTTAATTCATGTGTACTGATATTATACTGGATCGTCGCGTATTTTCAAGAGCTTCGACTTTGCCGTTTGAATCAACTTCGACAAAAATTTTTTCTAAATCTTAAATTTTTTCATTGTACTTTTCATATCATAATTGTTAAGATAAATGATAAGTCAAATTAACAAAAACATAGCTTGTAATTGAAGCTTTATTTCATATAATTAAAACATCCTTAAATAATTGTTTTTGGTTGTTGACATCTATATCTATCACTGGTTTTTTACATACAAAAAATTTGAGTATAAAATAATTGTTTTTGCCTGTTGACATCTATATCTATCTCGTCTTTGTAGAGCTACAACTTTGTCGTTTAAACGAAAATTGTATGAGTTTTTTCCCGATAAGTTATCGAATAAAAATAGTTTTTTCCGAGATTTACTTTTCTCCATTCCTTAAATCCCCAATTTTAACCCCGTGAAGTAAAATGCAAAGTTTTTAATATAACTATGACCAATCCCAACTATCTCCTAAAAAAAACCTCAACTCCTAGGATGACAAATCTTCAGATGTAGTACGTATAATAACTATAATAATGAATTGACCAAATATCAGCCTCCGACCAATTTTTTCGTTTATATTTCGGCCTACAGTTTGACTGTACTATAGAAGAAATAATCTTAAACTAATTTTTATGGAAGAGTCCAGCAATATCTGAGCAACAGTTCTTCTAAATACTCTGTATTATAAACTGTATGGTACATATTTTTGTTTCTTAGGAGTTTGACTTGACTAAATTTCCAAAAACTCCTGAAGCATTTTACTCTAAATCACACAATCTCCAAATTAAGTTCAAAAAATATGACAATAAATATGTATATCCTGAATATCAGATTCAGTGCGAGTTACTAGACCGTTGTAATGTCTCCTGAAGAAAATTTCTCCCACAGACAACGTGAATAAAATATCATTACGGGTATCTGTATAGAATGTCTATATATCCTCTCTAGTTACACAATTTTTTTTAACAAGTAAAGACCCAATTTTTAATTAAATTAGTGGTGTCTCTAAGTACGGAGCCATGATAATGACTATTATAACATTTACATACGTCCATATACATAAAACTACGTAATAAATTGGATTCTGGTAAGTGCTCGCATAACGATATATATACGTTTTCCTTTGTTAGCTAAAGTAGATTACCGCATTCGCCGGTGCCCAATAGACCAGAACCACCAAGAAAACGATTTCGCAGAGGCGTATCGCGTTACTTTTTTTTTAATATTCTGGGTGTATTGGAGAATGAACATGTCAGAAAATGCCTTAATAGATAATGATTTTATAAGGAGATTTATTATCTTTTACTAGATTAGAAATCTTATACTAAGTTCTAATATCAAAATAACAGTATCTTTTTGATGTCCCCAGTGCACTTTTTCAAAATCTTTATTAGTATATCGGAGAAAACGACCTATGGCATTGCATTTCTAATTTTTTTCAGCAAGTTTTCATTGTGGGATACATATACTCTATTTCAGAAGTGTGTAGAGCAATAAAACCTCATTAGGTATGCAAAAGTGGTACCTGGTGATCCACCAATATTTTATGCCACTACCTTAGTTGGGTATTAGTTTCAATGTAAAATTCTTTCTTTTCGTTGATTGCAGGTAGTCCACCCGGTTTTGGGTCAATTTATGAGTTTTGCCCATTGTTACCCACTGATAAACATTGAAAACGGTTCGCCAAAGGCGTGCAACTGGGACTTGTTTTTTACCTTATAATTAATGTACTTAAATGCTATTTTATTTTAGAAAGTTACTTTTGTTTAAATGGAATAATATATTTTTTTCACAAATTTATTGAACATAATATGTAGAGTAAAACAGTTGAAAATGTCACTTTTGGATCTGGCACTTTTTGAACAGTGTATAACAATTTTAAATTATAATAGATTGTAGTCTTCTTCGTCATCTGACGAACTGTCATCACCTCTTGACATTATAATTAAAGGATCGACTGTCTGATCGATGAGGTTGTCAAGATCCCACATTTTGTCCTCTTGCTTAATTACATGCTGGACTGCTTTTCGCCAATTCTCTGGTGTCGCTTCCGTAATGGCTTGATCAAACAGTAGCTTAACATCTTTCATTTTAAAAGTCGTGTTTTGTCTTGCTACAAATCCTTTTACCTGCGCCCATATCAGTTCTATAGGATTTAGTTCGCAATGATATGGCGGTAAGCGCAGTACAGTTATATTATATTTTTCGGCTATATCTTCCACGGCGTATTTCATGAAACGAGTTTTGTGTAAGTTTGCTATTGCCAGCAGTTCTTTTTTTATCAAATTTGCTTCAAACGCAATACCTTTTGCAGTCAGCCAATCGATAATTTCTTGCTTTCTCCAACTTGAAGTTGGCGTCTTCTCTATTCGCCGTGAATGATAGCTTGCGTTATCCATAACCACCACCGAATTAGCCGGAAGAAATTTTATCATTTCACCAAAATAGTCCTCGAAAACGTCTGAGTTCATGTCTTCATGGTAATCTCCTGTGCGAGTCGACTCAAAGGTTAGCAGACCTTCTTTTAAAAATCCCTCTTCGCTTACAATATGTGTGATTATAAGTCTTTTTCCTTTTCCCGAAGGTACTTTAATACCCGTGACAGGCCTTCTATGAAAGCTTGGCGAGCACTGGTTATATTTTTGTCTTGCCACATTTTTTGGACTATATAACCTTCGTTAATCCATGTCTCATCAAGATAAAAAACTTTCTTTTGCTCCCTGCGGTACTGCTTGATACTTCTCAAGTATTGTCGTCTCCAACAAACAATTTCGTCGCTCTCCAGTAAAAGTGCTTTGCGGTTATGCTTTTCCCAGGCAAAATCCATATTTTTTAAAGTTGTCCATAAAAGTTTTCTACTTATCAACGGAATACTGTCATCTCGGCCAAGCTCCATTAAAATTTTGTCTAGGGTGGGTATTTCCTATATAGAGTAGTTTAACCGATCTAGCATTATTTATTTATTGATTTTAATTCTAAAATTTCTCCAGATGTATATGGTTATCTAAAATCCATTTATTTATTTATCATTACATAAGGCTTTATTTTAAAAATGAACGGTACTTTATTTTAAGACTTAGGACCCAATAAACAATTATGTCTGAAGAATGTTAGTTTCACCTGTGGTAATTGATAGGGTTGTTGAATCTTATGTCTGAAATGATTTAAGCATATATCTTTTAATTGAGTTCAAATATATGAACTGTCCTAAAGTAAGAAATCGAGATTCATAAAAGAGACGATTAGTAGGTATGTATATCCTTGTATTAAAATAGATTATTTTAATGATATACTGCTGGGCCGGCCACACATAAAAGTATAAGAACACTTTAACATGCATTTCCCCACAAAACCAGAACATAACTCAAGATATAACCAACAAAAAGTAAACCAGTATAATGATTTGTCTTTGCAATATATTTCTAGTTCATAAGACTTATAAATAAACATTCTAACCCTATTGGTTAGGAGAGGCCAGCTTGGACGATAAAGATATCTGATTAATTTCAAATAGTCCTAAGCATGCTATCTGATTCTAGTCTCTACTGAAGATCTAACGGAACAGGTAAACATACATGCCTTTGATATTCAACTTATATTCCGAAAAAATTTTCAATCAGAAAATTCCTTTTAAACGGAATCAGTCTAAATAATATTCGATATGCCGACGACACTATAGAAGATAGCTTGGAAGCGCTGTAAAGGTTAATGGACTATATCGCGCAGTACAGTCAACAATATGGTCTCAATATCGACAGAAACAAAATGAAACAAAGAGAGATAAATGGAGATCACCTATATGATCGCAGAACTCGAATTGAACGTGTTCAACAATATTACCTTGGAATTTTCATAAATAAACAACGGGATACTGCACAAGAAATAGAATATTGTATAAGAAAAGCAACAAATAACACACGATATTTCACAAAATGAGTGCCATCTTCAAAAGTCACAACATATCTCTTGAAACGAAAGTAAGGCATTTAAGATGCTACTATCAAACCAAGTCCGTGGATTCGCAACCATGATGTTCTTCTTCTTCCAGGTCCTCTTTTACCGAATTCCTTTCCTGGTATTATAGTTTGCAGTAGGGTGTATCGATATTTTTTTTTCCATGACATGCTCCAGGTATTCTAGTTTTCTTTTAGTAAGTGAAACTTCTTTACGCACGCTTGAGTTGGGGAGTAAGCTGGCGAATGCGTTACGAAAGCGTTACGAAAGCGTTACGAAAAGTGTGATCGAACGGTAGTTGAGAAGCAGATATGAGTTAGCGGAGATAGAAAGAGAGAACGTTACGATTCGTATATTATTACTGTAGAAGTAGGAGAGAGCCGTGCGCGCGCACATTTTGTTTCTCTCTTCCTTTCATAGCCAGTGCATGGAATATACAGGGTATCCATTTAATATCGCGGTGCTCGATTGCGGCTAAATCTTAAAACTAAAAAAAACTTTAATAGGGGGAATGTTAATTAGGTTAGAGGGGCTAGTTTTTAAAATTAATTTGATTGATACAGGGTGTCTCAAAAAAGCGTGATACATAATTTGATTTTTTTTTAAATAGAACCACCTGTATTTCTTCCGAAATGGGAGTCTCATTTGACCTTCTCTTTAATCCTAAAACTATTTTGCCCTAAGTTGCGATGTTGCCTAGTTATTAACAATTTAAAGAAATTTTCAGCAAAATAAATGTTTCACTTAAATTTCATCTTTTTCAGGCATTACTAACGATTTTTTCAAGAAATTATTATAATTTTTCCGGTATATAAAATAATTGTTCATATGTTTTTCAGAGGTGAAAAAGACATTTAAAATAAATTTTCATTTTATTTCAAGCATTTGACGTAATTTTTAAGGCTTTTTGGCATTCAGAATATTTTCTTTTTAAGCAAGTAACATTACTTTTTTAAATAATTTTTATTTTTCCAGGCTTAAGTAGTATTTTTTGTTTGCCATTCATTTGACGTAATACTTAATATTTTCGAGATATTTGAATTTTACTTTGTTACATTTATTTCTATGCTTTTGACAAGGCGTTATTAATAAGGCGTTTTTGTAATTTTCTTTATTTAAGTTTATTACGATTTATTAATTATTTTGTAATTTTATAAAAAATTTGAATTTTTCTATCACTACTAGTTTACTTATTTCTACTAGTTTTTCTAATAAAATTAAAAAATAATTCATTTTTTAAAACGCCATGTTCTAAACTTTCGAATTTTAGGATTTCTTTTTTTCAATGATCTATTTTAATATTTGAATTCTACACAAAAACTCCATTTAAAAAACGTTAAGTATCTTTTAAAATACAGTCAAAGCTCTTTATTCGCGATTCCTTCATTCGCGTGCAAAAAAATGCGACCCAATTCCTATATTATATCCTATCAATTCTTATATTTTACCTCCACGACAAAGTGTCTCAGTTACAGAAATCACACAGAAATAGTTGAAGCTCTAGGAACATGTCTAAAAAAGAACAACGACCTTTTTCCGGTCATAAATGAGATATATGAGATCTTGACTCACCATGACTCTAAGTGGAAGACACTGCATGAGAAAATTGATGTCATACATACTGTCCTTAACAGCAAATCTGAGAGGAGTCAAGAATCAATTTTTTACTCCATTCGAGATATGAAACAAGAGATATGCAACATCTCCTCTCTACTTATGGGCAATCATGAAGAGTCTATAAAAATTCAGATCCGCGATTCCTCCAAAGAAGACCTTATCAGAGAAATTGGGGAACTACGTATGAATGTAGCTAATATGGCACTGAAAATAGAAAAGTTGGATGTCAAGGAGAAACCCCTAGTAAAATACATTCCACCCATACTAAAAAAAAGTACCTCTATTTCTACTCAAACGGAAGACACCGAACCCACTTCAACTCCCAAGGAAAATACTAAAAAAAAAACTCCATCGCAAAACTTCATGGCCAGAGCAGAATGGAACTACTTCGTAGTATCCAATGTTCCTGAAAATTTTACAGCAAATAAGCTTGCCTACTACATAAAAGAAAGACTCGGGACTACTGAATACATTCGTTGCTCTTACATGCAGAAAAATGGGGTCAGCTCGAGTTTTAAGATTGGGGTGCAAAATAATGATCACCTTGCACAATTAAAGGAGATTCGCGTGTGGCCTCCAGGCACCGTAATAGATGGTGACAAAGCGAATCTCTTACAGCCTTTACCTTTGGTGCAGCCAATAATATTGACCACAGCCGCCCAGACTGCTTCTGCTAATGTTTCCAGGCAGGAAAAATGATTAAAGATCGGTTCGGATGAGGAAGCCATAGCTGTATGCAAGTCCCTTACTCAAGATGACGTCAGCATTGCAGTGGTGGATAATGTTAAAAACAAATATGTGCCGCTGCCGAATTTGGACCCGATGACTCCACCTATAGTGCGGCTCTCCCAAAATTCTGATGCTGAAAGTAGTCGCTACCTCTTGTCGAGACTAAGGGATCCCTCCATCCTGAGAGCCCTTAGGCTGTACCTGTCATACCTTCACGACCAACCCTCCAATGTGTGCTTTGAAGGGCACACGACCACTAGTATAAAACTAATGCTAGCATCCGAAGGACTGCCCATCGATCTTGGTTCATTGCGAAACCTGTATATCCCCGTCCATGACGTCTACGGCATTGGCGCCGCCGAGGTTGAAGATGACCTTTCAGCCTTTAGGTCCTTTTTTTCATCTGAAAAACTGGTAAGGCTTCAAAAAATTAGGGAAAGTCAATCAAATTATTTTTCTAGTTGCTCTCCATCTAGAAACAAAAATTTTTAATTAATGCGACGCGACTAGAGGATCTAGCACCCTCTGTAAAGCCGGAAGATAGCGAGCTCAGTGTTTTTCTCTTAAATATTCAGTTCTTAAGACACAAAACCAACGATTTATTCCTTCTATTAGAAGAAGTTAAATTTCCTGAAATTATCGCCATTACCGAACATTGGTTAAACATAGATGAACCTATTTGTATTCAAAATTATACTACAATTGCTAGGTTCAATAGAAGTATTTTTTCTCATGGCGGCACCTTAATTATGTCTACCAACAGCGACTTTGTAGCGGTTACTCAGTTCGATATCTTATTATCTGAAAAAGAATTTGAATTTTCCATCGGTCATAACGCTTTACTTGACCTTTACATAATTTGTATTTATCGATCACCGGACGCTAATGTGCTGATTTTCTGCTAAAAACTACTGAGCTTGCTGGAATCCCTACCTATAAAAAGTAAATTGATTTTATGTGGTGACTTTAACATTGACTTCACCAGTGTGTGTGCTGCTCAAGAGTCTCTGCAGTCAATTTTTGATTCATTGGGTTTAGAAATGCACATCAACTCTCCAACCAGAATAACTAAAAATAGTTCTAGCACAATCGACTATATTGTGTCATCATTTATTCCATCATTCGTTGATTGTACTGTCTTAAATGCAGGGTTTTCTGATCATGAAGCTGTGATTTGTAGATTTTCTTTGGAATCTAAAAACAAAAATACTTTACGTCGATTAGGCCGTGTTTTTGGTGACAAGCATTTATTAAATTTCAAGAATCAGTGCCTTGAGTGCAATTGAGATTTTCTTTCTGATGATATCGATGATGAGTTTTCTAGATTTACAAGGACTTTATCAAATATTCCAGATAAGTGTTTCTGATTTACTTGTGGCTTACGTATATCAGCAAAAAACATGCGCTCATTATCGCATCTAAAAAAATTCTCCGTCAGCGACGTTTTCCACAATTACGTCAGGCGATACAGAAGAGTTTATCACAAGACAATAAAAGCTGCAAAGGATGCCTACTATAACAAAAGGCTTATTGATTCTGGTAATGTGTCTAAAGAAACATGGTCTATTGCTAACGAATTGAGAAATAAATCTTCCTCGCCTAGCACTATCACTACTTCACCGGAGGACCTTAACAATCACTTTGTAAATGTGGCTAAGAACCTAATGACCACCATATTACCTTCTCACGATCCACTTTCGTATCATTTTAATGGTAATCTGCACAGTTTCTTTTTCACCCCTGTATCATTCACCGACCTTCGAAGTACAATTAACGAAATAAAAAATAAATCATCGTCTGGTACAGATGGCCTAACTCTCAAAATGTTTGCAAACCTGCCTGATTGCACCTTAAGTCACTTGGTGAACCTAATTAACATGTCATTTCAGAGGGGAATCTTTCCAAGCTGCCTTAAGACTGTAATTATTATTCCACTGCATAAAGGAGGGGATAAAGATCCAGCCTCAAATTAGCGCCCAATAGCACTTCTCCCAACTTTATCTAAGATTGTTGAAAGGCTGGTTAAAGAAAGGGTTTTGTCATTTTTGCTTAAATATAGAATTCTAACATCGAATCAATTTGGATTTTTGAGTAATAAATGCACCAGTGATGCTATGTTTTCGCTCCTAAATAGTGTTTATTATAGCCTAAACAATCAACACTCCACAGCTATAGTTTTCTGCGATTTCTCAAAGGCATTTGATTGTGTTAATCATAATATTTTAATTAACAAACTGCAACACTATGGGTTTAGAGGATCTTTTTTCAAATGGTTTAAGTCATATCTTAGTTTCAGAAGTCAACTCGTGAAGGTTGGTACGCCAATATCTTCATGCCAACCAATTGAATGTGGTGTGCCGCAAGGTTCAGTTTTGGGCTCTATTTTGTTTCTCCTATTTGTTAATGACATGGTCAATCTGGATATCAGCGGCAAAATTTGTCTGTTCGCCGACGATACCAGCTTTACTTGGAGCACTCCAGATATCACGTCTCTGCATGCAACTATATCAAACGATTTACTTACCATTAAGTCCTGGTGCGATTCCAATCTTCTATAAAATCATATAAAAGTACCATTCAACCTTTTACTCTACAAAATACCAGTTTCGATATTCTTGAATCTGTCAAGTTCTTGGGACTAATTTTAGACCGCTCTATAAAATGGGAATCTCATATCGACACCTTATCCACAAAGTTAAGCTCAGCATGTTTTGCCATAAGATCGATTTCCAAAGAATTAAGCTTTTTAACATCTAAATCAGTTTATTTTGCCCTTTTTGAGTCACATCTTCGTTACGCCATTCCATTCTGGGGTTCATGCTGTGCCACTCAATTTGAGCGCGTATTCAAGTTGCAAAAGAGAGCGGTACGCTATTTACTGGGACTTGACAGTACAGATCACTGCCAAGAATACTTTAAAAAACATAGAATTTTAACTCTTCCTTCACTGTTTATATTTGAGTCGGTTTGCTTAATCCGAAAGCATGTGTCAGAATTTCCAAAGAGGCCTTCTCATAACTATCTACTTAGAAAAGCAGATCATGATATTTATTTGCCAACCCCACGGTCGGAATTAGTAAAAACTTCTATACTCTATAGAGCAAAAAAAATGCACAATCATCTTCCTTTTACGATTAAATCTATGACAACGTTTTCCTATTTTCGCCAAGCCTTAAAAGCTTTACTATTGGAAAAGGCTTTATACACAGTAGAAGACTTTTTTAATCTTTTCTTTTAAATACCACACACACACTGGCCCTATTTACTTTATAGTCTCCATCCCTAGAATTAGTTATACCTATATTATGATAATAGTCGTAATTTAAGTTCAACTTATTTTGTATACTTCTTTTACCTAATTTACATTTTTGTATTGTTTTATATTCTTTTTAATATCAACTTCTGACTTTATAAACATTTAGTTGCATAAGTAATTTGACCATGTACAATAGGTTACCTATTTTGTATAAAATCTAAATGTGTCTTGTGTTTTTGTTTTTTGTGTACTCATGTGTTTACTTGTATGTGTTTATTTATTTATTTATATTAGCTTTGTCTACAAAATTTATAATTTTTTACAATAAAGCGATTGTATGTATGTATTCGCGGATCGAATCAGTACGTCGGTGCATATATATTGATAAAAAGGATTCAAATAGGTATTCAACGGAATATTCTTTGTAAACGCATCATCAAATGAACGAATAAAAAAGTAAAATTGACCTTATTACAACTATACCCAAAGTATATTGTTAAATGATATCGCCGCCGCGCCGTATTGGTTCCTTTGACACAGGTCGCTCTGACTACAGGAAATGACGATTTGTGCAAATTTAAACTTTGACTGCAAACATAGCCGAAATTGCGAATGAAATACGACGAGATGAGTTCGAACAGATAGAATCAAGTGACATTCAGACGTTGCTTGAATGAAGATTTGGCTGAAACGGACTTGGAGGAAATGTTAAATTCGCAGCCTATTAAAGAAGAGGCTTCAACAAGCACTGGAAACGTGACATTTAATTCAAAAAATCTTAGCGAAGGTTTAAGAATGGCAAATGAACTTTCATCTATCTTTGAAAATTGATCCACCTATGGAACGAAGTCTGAAGAATATCAGTATGAATTGAAGGAGCTTTTAAAAAATGCTGAGCAAGAAAAAATTACAAATTTCTTTAAGCCATTGCCGAAGCCTGAAGGTAATAATTAATTAATATGGTCAAAAACTTCAATTAAGATCATTTTTTATATATATGTATGTCTGTACTTGTTTGCTATTTTGTCACCTAGGAACGTATCCCCTATAATCCCCTATAATCTCATATAAATTACCATTCCATATTCGCGGCATATTTACGGAACGTATACCCCGCGAATAAACAGCTTTTACTGTGTAAGTCAAAAATATATTTTTTATATCAAATTTTTTCCCTTTTAGCCAAGATATATTGCAAGCTGTCTTATCTTAGTCTTTGAATTTGGAATACACCACGATCTACGTAAACCTCAATTCTGTCACTCCTCATGTCAAACGTTTAATAAATTTTGCAAAATGTGCCTGTGCCTCACAGAATCCATTCTGAAAACCATTGTCATTATAACTAACGTTTGTTGCCTTCTAGTGGGTGCTCTCCTAATTGGTATTGCCTCCTACTATGCCTATGGGTCCAGACAAGATTACATACTAGCCATTCCAAAGGAATACCAATTAGTTCATCATATTCCCCATATAGCCATAGCCTTAGGCTGCATTATCTGCATTATAGCTTTTCTTGGATGCTGTGGAGCCAGACGCGATAGCAAATGGATGCTGGGAGCTTATGCTGCCATTTTAATACTTTTATTCTTTTTACAAGTATGCCTGGCATTATTTGGACTAGTGACTACTAAAGAAAACGATTTGCAAACTAAGATCCATGATACAGTGACCATTACATTTAACGAATACCACAGTAGCAATGAGACTTTTGAAGCTGTTAATTTGATCCAGGCAGGTTTAAAGTGCTGTGGAACTGATTCCCCGGAATATTGGAAGAGGATCAACGACACTATACCAGCCAGTTGTTATGATCCTGATAATAAGTCTTTGTTTAAGCAGGGATGTTCTGTGGTATTGTATAATTTAATCAATAATTATGTTAAGAAGATCGCAATTGTAATATTAGTCATTAGCTTAGTAGAAGTTGGGAGTGCCATAATGGCATTGTTTTTATGTTTTAGAGCCAAATAGAGTACCACTGAGTTTGAAATGAATAAGTGTTTTATATTTTCATAGAGTTAAGGATAGCCACAGTTTTGGCTTCATTTTTTGCATTATAGCTTTTCTTGGAACAGACAATGTTTTTATTGTTTTTTCCTCCCCTTTCATCTTCTTCTTCTTCTTACAGTAATTTATTCCCAACATAGCCATAGCCTTACTCTTCATCATATTAATATTACATCGAATTAAATAGCAAAAGAATCGGTTTACGGGTTTTCACCGTTGTCCTGCGCTGAAGAGGCCAAAAAGCTGAAACCCGTGATAGCAGGTACCATCTTTATTTGATCTGCTTTCCGTCTTACGTAGTACCTATCCCGATAAACCTATCAGTCTCATTATGACTGTTGAAACTTTTGATTTGATCCAAAATGGCTTAAAGTACTGTGGAACTGACTCCGCAGAATATTGGAAGAGGATCATTAACACTATATCAGCTAGTTTCTATTGTTAGGAAAATGTAAATACGTTAAATATTTTTATATTCTTTGTACTGTTTTGTATTTTAAGTTGATTAGTTAGGTTTATCTAGAATTCTACTTACCTTAAGTTTATTATTTTCCCCTGTACTGCCTAGTTTCTAGTAGTCCATACTATTTAAGGGCTCTATTTGGACCCCAATTTAGGTTATATTATTGTAAATCCGTGTAGTTTACATTTCTAGAGTTGGTATACTTACTTATTCGTTATAGCTTATAGCTACTATCGGTATTCTTAAAATTATAGGTCTTCATCAGCAAAAATAATGTAGAAAATTCTAAACATTTCTAAATTGTTCCAAGGGTCTTTAAAGGAGACCGCGTTTCATGACATTTTAATCAGTTTTGTTGTTTACCTTGGAAGACTTGACAGTCAAAAAGTGTGTTCCTGACATAAAAGAGTATTCTTGGAGTATGCTCCAGAAAGAGTGTGTTTCTGCATAACGGTACAATGGATGTCAGAAGTAAAAGATATTTGGAACCCCATTTTTGTGGATGCCTTTAATAA
Organism: Anthonomus grandis grandis; assembly: GCF_022605725.1. Taxonomy (NCBI): domain Eukaryota; kingdom Metazoa; phylum Arthropoda; class Insecta; order Coleoptera; family Curculionidae; genus Anthonomus; species Anthonomus grandis. The sequence goes on from NC_065552.1 coordinate 6,953,982, forward strand.
AAAGTCAAGCCAAGATAAGACACCGAGAAATTAATGGAGCTGCTATTAAAGAAGTTTGACGAGCAGAGACTACGATAAGAGGAGACACCGTAAACAAGAAGAACGAGACCGTAAACCTAGGAAAGAACAAGAAGAAGGAGATAAGATACAGAAAGGTTTGTTAAAGAGAAGTATATCTTACCTACAGAAAGACAATGAAGATCGAGACAGAAAGTAAGAATACCTTCTAAAGACCATGAAAAAAAAACTTACTCAATATAAAAGATGATCTTAAACAGGCGCAGGACGAACGAGACAGAGAACAAGAGCAATTGTTCTTACAACTTAGAGAAAATCTGGAGATGGTACTGAAATAATTAGTGACTAAATTTGAAGTAACAGTTAAATAGGTTCGAGGCCCTTGTTAGGAGAAACTGCTTGAATAAAGAAGAAAAAGCAATCAATCTTAAGATGATGAATCTTGATGTCTGAGAGGAGAAGCTACATAAATACTAAGGAAGGTACCTTCTGAGGATCTTAGATCTTAGCTTAATTTCGACATACTGTTGTGTACCTTACAGATGAGTTATGGTAAAGCCCATCTACAGCAAGTATACCAGACCCAATTTAAATCTAGGCGACAAAAACCCAAAGGACGTCACCAAAAGTTTGAGACCTAAGTTGCTCGATTTGTGAATCTGGCTTACTCTTCTGCCCCAAGGCAATTTCGGGATTAACTTTTTATAAATTGCTCTGTTGACGAGATTCCAGGTTATAGATACTAACCATGCTTTAAGGATGGCTCACCATAAAAGTATTTCGGAAGCTTTGGCTAATAAAATAAAGAACGAGACAAGTAAGAACTTCGGAGAGTGACTTCAAAGACTGCCTGAAGAAGCTTGTATAATTTTTCGCCAGAAAACCCAAGAGATCATTCCACTATTTAAATTGTAATGAGGAAGGGCACTTTTAACAGCCCATGTCTTTGACAGAACCAAGAAACCAGAAAAACTTTATGAGGTGCAAACTGGCTGAGTGCTACCAAGGTCCACAACGCCGGTACAAGAATATACCGGCTACTACTTGAGAGACTTTTATAGTACCGAGAAAAATATGTGGTCGCAAGTGTGAGATGGTGATGGATACAGGACTAAGCCAAACCACTGGGAACCAGAACATCGTAGCTCACTGCAGAATTTCACCACTACCAAATTTAAGACTTGATTCAGTAAATGGCAAAATGATCTAGATTACTAAATGACACGAAGCTAAATTAACTATTATTTTACCAACATTCCAGCAGCAAGTATTTGTAGCAAAAATTCTGGATGTTTAAAATGGAGGTATAAAACCGCATATTGATGACAAGCATTGAAGAGGTCCTAAAGCACCATCTATTTGAAGATATTGGTAATGCCTAAGTTGTTAAGGAATCTCAGGATACCAGCTAATTTAAAGATGGTGGTTAATGCTACAGCTGGAGGAAAAGATGGAGAAAGCGTTTTGATTGAGTCAGATTGGTCAAGGGATTCTTGTAGCAAAGACGTTATCCAACCATTAAAAATCTACCGCTTAGATACTATTGGTAAACTTAAAAAGATAAATGAAAGATATATTATTGGTATATGCTCTGAAATAGCGGCAATTGGAAGAGAAGAAGCAGTGGAAAATGCTAATAGAATTCGTCTTCGTTTTCCTGTATATTTACAAAACCTTTTTGACGAGTGTTTTGCCAATTTGACCATAGTCTATCGAAAATATCTAAAACACTTGACCTGGGAAGTATTGACCTGGTGTCGCATCTAATTATTGCTGGAAACAAGTACCTCGAAGGATTCCAATACCAACAAAAGGTGAAGTTTCCTTAATGCTTCTAAAAATTAAGACACAAGGAATGATAGATTTATCCCAAAGTCTTTGGACATCTTCAGTTGTACTAGTAAAGAAATAGGACGGATCTACCAGATTTTGTGTAGACTATAAGCGACTGAATGACATTACTCAGAAAGACAGTTGTCCCCTATCAAGGATTGACGACAGCCTGGATACGATATTAGGTTCACAATGCTTTTCAACGCTTGATCTGAAAAATGGATACTGACAGGTAAAAATGCATCTAGAAGATAAGGAAAAGACCACATTTTCGACTGGGACAGGGCTTTAACAGCTTACAGTCATGCTCTTTGGACTCTGTAATGCTCCATCCGACTTATAGAAACTGTATTACTTGGGAATCATGCTTGGCTTATTTAAATGACATCCTTATACAGGAAAAAACTTTTTAAGATCATTTAAAGAGGTATTTGTTAATATCCATGAAGCCAACCTGAAAGTAAGTCCTTAAAAAAAATTTAATTGCCTGTTACCTATTTGAAAAAGAAGGTTGATACCATGTAATATCAGAAAATTATGTCAAGATTGATGCACATGAAATAGAAGTAATCGAACTTTGGCTACGACCCACTGACAAATCAGTTAAGAAGCTTCCTGTGCCTTTGTACATATTAAAAAAGATTTGTAAGAAATCTCTAACCTTGCAAAATCTCTACATAAACTCACGGTGGACAAAATCACATTTAGTTGAATCTTAGCTGTAAAGAAGCGATTCAAGGGCTAAAAAGATTAGTGTGCACATCTCCAATTTTAACGTATTCGATTAAATTCGACTACAAGAAAAATATAGGAAACGCGAATATCATCAAAATGTCTTGTCATCGCATTGGCAATAATAGGCCTGAAGAGTGGAACGCACCTAGTTTAATCCAGGATCAGTGTCAAGACCCAGTGTTTGGCCTTAATTATGAACTGTCTTCAGAAATGTCAACTCCAGAATGGCAAGATATTTTTGACAAATCTCCAGAACTGAAAGCTCACTGGTCTCAATGGAATTAGTTGGTTATACAAGATGGATTGTTAAAAAGAGTCTGGGGAAGCGAAGATAGAAAAGTGAGGGAAAATGATGCAGTATCTTGTTGGTGCACCGCTTGACCTTTGAACGAATTGCCATAGACGTAGTAAAACCTTTTTCTACTAGCAGCTCTAAAAATCGATATCATCTTGTTGCTATTGACTACTTTATTAAGTGACCACCATGAAGAAGTTAAGAAATATCCACAATAGCTGAAGTACTGTTCGAGAACTGGATATGTCGACTTGGTGCTCCTCAAGAGATCTACACATTCAGTCCAAGGACGAAACTTTGAGTCATAAGTATTCCAACAAGTAAATAAGTTGCTGACAATCAACGCGAGTCAGGTTAAATTTTTAGCGTTGTCAATAAAAAATGTGTTCCTGAATTACGTAACACTATGATACTGGTAATAAGTCTTTGTTTAAGCAGGGCTGGTCTATAGCATTGAAAATCGGTATTTTATTAGTAGTCATTAGTTGAAGTTGTAATTACCATAATGGCATTGTTTTTGTGTTGTAGAGCCAAATAGAGAAGCACTACCTTGGAAATGATTGGGTAACTTATCTTGATAGATCTAAGGAACCTAAACTTCGTATTTCTATTTTTGTTTCTCATTTCCATTCTCTTCTTGTTCCTTTTTCCTTCTATTAGGTTTTTTTATTTTCACTATTGGTTTCTTCTCCTCCTCATCCTGCTTCTTCTTTTTCTTCTTGCAGTAATTTATTCTCAATAAATTTTTCTCCATTTAGTATTTTCGTTTGCTTTGTCTCCTTACAAGTACTTTCGTATCGTACTTCATTAAGAAAAAAAATATGAAAGATCGCTAAAAAGTTATATATCCCGGATATTCTTGACTAAAAGATTCTCAGAATGTTCCATCAAATGATATTAATGGAACAACCTAGGAATATCCATCGAAGGCTATTTTTAGATTAACTACAATTATATACTTAAATTTTCATGTGCGTATATTGTAAAATAACCGATAGAAAGTCTTAGTACCGCAAGTACCATATGGACCGCATGAGTATGGCGAAAACCGTACTTGCGGCGACAGTCAGCTGAAACTAATTTTTTCTTCTAGAAGAACAATAAATATTTAAAAAACCAGAGGCGTCACAAGCCTGAGAATTTTTCATATGATTAAACTAAAAATTACCATATGGTGCATTTATGCACCTCCAAAATAGCAACCTTTTAAAAACTTACCATTAAATTAATTTAAGGCGATTTTCACATCGGGGTATGGTCAATATATTCCTGCATTTAAATAGGCAGCAAAAATATACTTATCTCCTCTTGTACAATTATGTACTATTTGTTTTATTCGTGCTGACATTTGACAGAAATGACGATTGATACTGTTGACATTGACAGCTTACGTGAAATCTCACGTTAAATATTTTCAACGTTTTTGGAACCATATAAATTTTGTATTTTTTTCAACAACAAATGATTTGTCGAATTTTTATCTGAATTGACAATTTACAAAAGTGTATATTGATAATGTGTTGACAAATTCTTTGACATTGACAAATAGCGTACATTTTCATCGGACGGCATATCAATCAATGTAAATAATTTATATTAAGGAAGAAGTCGATTCTGAAGTGGAGTCAATATAATATTGAAAAGTTAGTAGGGTAAGTCTTTTCTCCACAAATAAAATGCTAATCCTCTAATTTCAGGAGTGATGCATTTCGGCAAGTGTCCTTGCCATGATCAGACTTGAGTTACTTAACACATACACAATTTTTTTTTTTGGGTATGTGTTAAGTAAATCAGGTCTGATGATAGCAAGAACACTTGCCGAAATTCATCACTCCTGAAATTAGAGGATTAGCATTTTATTTGTGGAGAAAAGACTTCCCCTTCTAACTTTTCAATAAATAATTTATTGTGAATAAACTTTGTTGTTTATACAGTGGATTTTTCGTTCATGTAATAAAATTTTCGGTATTTCTAAATTTGATTAATAGATTGTTGACAGAAGTGACAACTGATGATGAACGAATGATTTTACAAGTTTTTATTTGAATTAACAATTTACAGCAGTAACAATTGACACTGTTGACCAATATGTTAGATATTGGCAAACGACGTTAATTTCATCAAATGTCAAATCAAACAATGTAAATAATTTATTGTGAATATAGTGGATATTTGGTTCATTAAATACAATTTTCGGAATTTCGAACTTTTATTATTGATGACAGTTGACAGAAGTAACAGCTAATGATGTGCAAATGTGCAATTTTTATTTGCGTTGACAATTTACAGAAGTGACAATTGAAACTTGACAAACGACATAAATCTTCATCGTACGTCATATGAATATCATTAGTCATATTATTGTGAATATGCTTTATTGTTTCTATAATGGGTTTTTCGTTCATTAAATAGCATTTTCGTAATTTTCAAATTTTATTATTGTTGACAGTTGACAAAAGTGACAATTGACATTATTGACAAATGGCTTTGATATTGACAACTGCCGTACATTTTCATCAGATGGCATGCCAATCAATGCAAATCTTATTGGTTAAAATACTGAATATAATATGAGTCATGATCATAGAGTCAATTTAGGATAATAAGCACTTATCTAGCAAAATCTAGTTTCCTTTTTAAAAGTTCATGAGATACAACCTATTTAAATTTGTTTTACTTCAGTGCAGCCTTACTGTGTCAAGCTCAAGATCTTTGGTAAATAACTTTGATGTCCTTAAGATCAACTTATGAAATAAATTTGTTCTTTTGACAATACCATAGGCTCTAATACTGACAATAATGGCTAAAGTTGTAAGTCTCAAACCAAACAAGATATTTGGTTTTCGAGAGAACTGGTTGGTCACAAAGAAGCCACCACAAAAAGATCAGCCATAAGTCTAAGGTCAAGATCATAAAATCAAAGTTAAAGACTATTACCAGTAATTATCTACCGAAAACAACATTTTAAATTGAAGTTTTACTTCACGAGATACAGCTATTTCCATTTTGCTTCACGTCAGTTGACCTCAACTGTATCAAACTTGCAGCCTTTGGGTGAATAGTTCTGATCTATAGATGATTGATCTACAGTTTATAATCACTTAGGGTTTAATATTGACTTTTACTAGATCAGCTCTTAATTTTAAATCAGCCGAAAATTCAACAGGTTCCTTGACAAGCAGCTATGAATAAAATTAGTGGTAACTTCTTTGTAATCATTCTACGGTCATAAGTATTTTAATAGAAGATATCTGGACGAAGATGGACCTGAACCTGACCAATAGCAAAAAGAAAGGTATTAATATGCAGGAATAGTTTAAGTAACAAATAATTTCTAACTTTAATTGTAGGCAAAAATCAATTTTGTCAAAAAATCAATTCTGAACTTGAGTGGGGTAGGTGGTCCAGATCATGGACTTGCGATGGTCCATGTAAATAGCTAAGTACTTCTCCTTTATCTTTTTTAGATCAGTCAGAAATCTTCTAATACTGGTATTGAGATAAGATTAAATATTATTATGGAAAGATCTGTCTTCTATTGCCAGGAAATCCTGAAAATAACGGAGAGAAATATTTGTCTAACTGAGAGCGAATGAACGTTGTTTTTTATGGAAGCTTGTTATGAGGTTAAGTAGACCTTTGATACCTTGGGCCGTGACTTGTGATCTTCCGATCGAAGATGTTACCTAAATAACGTGCCTGGGAGGACTATCTAGGATTGTTCGCATCCAATTACAGGTGGCCAGGTGGGCTCTCTTCTTTGCAATGGAATACCGTTGTTCAGGTATTTGTTGGAAGCGATTATCACCTCGTTGTCATCGATATACTGTAGGGCGCCTACATGTTGATTAACATCGGGCATAGAAGAAGACTCCTACAAGCCTGGGGTTTTAGAGTGATAGATAGAGGCAAATCCGTGAACACAGACAGGAAAGTATCGGTTCTTTGGGAATGAATGAACAAGTTTAACGAGGTAAAGGGGAAAATGGGCAATAACGAATTTTTGCAGTAAACCGTTGTGCCGCATATTATTAAAGGCCTTGCTTATGTCAAGGAACACGGTTCCAATTTGTTTTCGGATGGTTTTGTGGTTGGAAGAAAGTTTGGGTCTAAAACCAAATGAATCATCCGGAATCTCGTGTATGTAACAGAGCGATGAGGGTTAATTGAGGATAGCTATTTCTTGAGGACATTTTCTTGATGGAATTTATAAACACGCATTTGCTAATGTTATCGCCAACCCTCATTAAAGACGGTACGAAAAGAAGAAGATGCAACATGCTCTTCTTAGCAATGTTTGGAATTTGAAAAAAACCATCACTTTCAGGGCTAGAAGTACTTCTTGACTTGTTTTAATTAATTGAAGTGGTTTGGACTTTAAAGAACATTGATAGAATATACTTTTCTAAAGATTGTACTTTTTATTTCATCAAAATACGTCTAATAGTTACTGGATTTTGAAAAGAGTGGTCACTTTCAACGTCAAACATGCTTCTCGGATTTCATAGACAAAAAATTCAATACTTTGAAATAATTACTTGAACTTGTTTGGGCCATAAAAACCATTGATGATGAACATGATTTCTTAAGTTTTGTAGTAAGTTCTAATAGTTTTTAAGATATTGGAATTAGAATGGAGGTTTCACTTTCAAAGTCAAACGTGCTCCCTAAACTGCATAGACAAAATTCTGGATATATTTAAAATAATGACTTGAATTGGTTTAGACCTTCCACTTAAAATACTTCTACTAGTTTTTAGGATATAGGACTTTCAATGGAATCGTTATTTTCAGGGTCGTGCTTCGTGGATTCCGTAGTTTCCGTTCAAAATAATTGCTTAAACTGGTTTAGACTTAGATTTCCTAAGTATTGTAATATTTATTTCATTAGAGGTTTCACTTTTAGACTCCAACGTGCTTTCTGAATTCCATAGATGAAAAGCTCGATTTCTTCAAAATATTAACTTAAATTGGTTTTGACTTTAAACCATATGTTTATAGAGTACTATTTTCTAAGCATTGTAGTTTTTATTTCACCAAAATACCTCCAATTATTTTCAGGATACTAGACTTTGAATGAAGTCGTCACTTTTTGGGTCAAACGTGCTTTTTTTATTCTGTGTGCTATTGCAGGGTGACAGTGAAAAGTTGATGGAGAAGTCATTTATTGGGGGAGCTGGTCCTTAGCTCTAGGCTACCCAGTTTGTAAAAGCTCTGGATATATTATTATACTAATAGTGAAGGTATATACTTAATAATCTTTTACTTAAAGTCAAGTCCAAAGGATTTTAAATTGGGGTATGGCCATTATATTCTATCAAAGCATTAAAATAAATAGCAAAATAATATATTGATCACTCCTTGTACGTTTGTTTACAGTCTATTTTTCTTGGTTTAAAGTGAAATATAATAGAAGAATTATTTTAACTGGCACAATTACATAACCTTGAAGTAGCATTTTGAGTATCACTTATCATATAATATTTATCAAAAAAGGCCTTGGGTAAATCAACTTTCAGTAAATAAACACTCTTGTTTACTGAATTCAGGAAATATTGCAATAAATTTCCGATCTTATCATTAAATATTTAACCATAAATAATTGAAAAAATTATATACATATTGTTTCATCACAGGTGCGTCAATTTTAAATGAATAACATCATTTCAAGGGGAAATACTATATTTAATAAAACAACCAATGAATAAATATATGTATTTATTTTAACAATAAAACTATGTACATATTTACAAAATGATAATAAATCTCTTATTTCGGAACAAAATTTCACGTACTAAGCATACGCCTTCTTGGATTTAATCCTATTATTCAAATACAGTGCAAATACAGCCCCCAAGATCTCAATCAAAGAAACCACTAAGGCAACAATAGCGATGATCGTTACAGAACTCATTATTAAATCATACAGAGCTTGAGAACATCCTTTCTCAAATAATGCGCCGTCATCACTGTAACAACTGTCTGGTATTTTTTCATTAATACTAATCCAAAAACTGGAAGAATCCGGACCGCAACAATCCAAATTCTTCTGGATCAAATTAACGATTCCAGTAACGTCAGTCTGGACGTTATATTGCTTAAACAAATTGCTAACGGTTGTATTAATTTGACTCTGGAACTCGTCGGTGTCATTGATCGTTACCAGTCCGTAGATGCCCAGTGCCACTTGAAGAACGAAGATGATGATCAGTATTATGGCGTAAGTGGAAAGCATGCAAGTGTTGCTTCTTAGGGTACCACAGCATCCAAGAAACGCTATGACCAAAACGATTGCTCCCAAGACTATTGCTATGGTCGGTAAATAACGTACGACTTGGTATTCTTCAGGTATTCCTTGGAAGTAATCACTATCAATATTTATTAAATGGTAGGTGCCAAGACCGATTAGGACTCCACCGATTAAAAGACATCCTATGTTAGCCACGAACACTAAAATTCTTACGATAGCTTCGGTACAACACATTTTCGTTGATAATATATATTCGCGCAGATAGAATTGAACTGACGAGATTGTGTAGGTGTGGATTTTTTTTATGTTTTTTCATTACTCAGATAAGAGATTTTATCTTGTTGGCTTTTATTGTGTGGCTTAGGAGCACTTGCATGAGTAACATCCTAATTATTTTATATACGTTTATTGTTATAAGTAGGGTGAGGAATTTATTGTTTGAGATGATACATGTGTTTTATTGCCGACGTCAGCAGTAATGAGCAAATAATTATAATATAGTCAAGTATATTTATAGAAATTTCATCAAAAGCCATAAAAACATCAAAAAAGAAGAAAAAAAAACAGTCAATAAACTTGTTTCAGATATACCAATTTAAATACTGGTATGATTAATATATTCCAGGTATTGAAATAAAGAGCCAAAATATTGAGCCCTTCGGATACATGGATTTCAAGAAGAACCAGAGAAATTTTAACTTATAGATTTGTACAAATAATCTGGATCAATTAAATTTGTACTGATTAGCTATATGATGATGCTGAGAAGAGTTATTGTATTCTGATGTCAGCCTATTCATCTTTTATTCTTTCCTTTTACTCATCTATTAAGGGTAAATTGATGTTACCTTTCTCTTTTTCTTTGCTCTACTCATCGTCTTCATAACATAATCGTCAGTATTTCGTATTATACCATTCACTGAATACTTTATTTTCTTTTTTGTCATTTTCAATATCCTTCAAATCATTTGCCATATGAAGGATTAAGAAATCTTGTCATCTAACGTAGAGCAACCTTAGCAAGTCAGATTACCTCCTTCTCTTATCCAGATAAATTGGTCTTCCGGATAAGATTTTCAGAGCTTATCCGTTATTAAGTAGTCTATATTAACAATTCTCATAAAGTTCTTATTCAGTCTTTTCTCTCCTTCTTCTATATTTCCTTGAAGTATTTATATGACATACATCCTTCTTGCTCTTTTATCTATTTGATTGAACGTTCTTGTTATCTCTTACATTTAATTTTTTCATTATCGTTTTCACAAGATATAAAAAGCAGACCATAGCCAATCGACTGCAAAAAAACTCATCCAAGGAGATCAGCATGAGACTGACTGTTGATCTGCAAATTTGACCTTCTTTAATATAAATCTGGAACAAACTTTAGAATAATGACCACGTTATTCTACTATAAAACTATTTTCCTATAGAAGAGTTAAAGAATCAGTCTGTCAGACTATTCACCTGCCCTTTTCTTTTTCTTGTATCTTCATGCCTCAGTATTTTCTCTCTTTTTATCATCAGTACCATAACAATCGTTGGCTATAATGGCCTGTAATTATTATTTTAACTTTTCTTGCCTCATTATTTCTCTTAATGTGGTAGCTCACTTCACTACTATTTTTTAGATCTTATAAAAATTTAAAAAGTTCTTTTGGTTAAATGCCTTCCTTAATATCTTAATATTCCAGTTCAAACACTTTGATTTACTCATAGAGGACGATGATCAATGACACTTGGCAATTATGACAGTTCACAAGCTTAATTGTATACTAGAATAATCGTTATTATCAAATATACACTAATAGTGAAAAATTGCAAACACTTAGACAAAAAACACGATATCTCCAAATGACTAGTTTGGATTTTAAGCAGAATTTGTAGAATATGCTGTTCTAGGTTTTATGGTATTTATTTCATCAAAATACTTTTAGTAGCTTTTGAGATATTGGACTTTGAATGGAGTCGTCCTTTTCAAAGTCAAATATGCTTCTTGGACTCATAGATAAAAAATTCAATAACCCCAAAACAGTAGTAGTTATTACCTTCAAAATAATAACTTCAACTAGTTTGAATATTGAACAATATAAATAAAGAAGGCTCTTCTGATCATTAGGGTTCTTAATTTATCCGGATACTATTAATGGTTCTCGAGATTTAGGAGTTTAAATAACGTCATCACATGTATTTCTTCTTTGACTAGATAGCCAAAAAGTTATATCATGAATTCACATTTTTCAACCTTAAACAAAATTTGTAGAGCATGCTTTTCTTAGCATTGTGGTATTTGTTTCCTTAAAATACTTCTAATAGTTTTTGAGATTTAGACTTTAAATAGAGAAGTTACTTTCAAGGTCAAATGTGCTTACTGGATTCCATAAATAAAAAATGTATTAAATTCAAAACAGTAATTTACATTGGTTTGGAGCTTAAACTTTTTTTATAGCGCATTTTTAAATGGCGTCGTCACGTTCAAGGTCAAATGCGCTTTTTGGATTCCATACACAAAAAGTTCAGTAAATCGAAAAGAGTATATTGAACTGGCTTAAATATACTTTTTTAGGCATTTCGTAATTGTCGGAATACTTTTAGTAGTTTTTAAGGTTTTGGAGTTTGAATGGGGTCGTCTCTAGGTCCAGGTCAAATATGCATCTTGGATTCTATAAATAAAAAGCTCAGTAAATCCAGAACAGTTGTTTGAGCTCGTTTGGATCTTAAACAACTTTTATAGTGCATGCTTTACTAAGCATTGCAAGTTTTATTTCATTAGGACACTTTTTCTAGTTTTTGAGATCCTAGACTTTAAATAAAGTCATCACTTTTAAGTTAGAGCATGATTTCTTAAGTATTGCAGTATATATTTCATCAGAATCCTTCTAATAAGTTTCAAGATATTGGACTTCGAATAGAGGTTTCACTTTCATAGACAAACGTGCTTCCTTAACTCATATGAATTAATTTGGACCTTAAAAAATATAGAGCACTATTTTCTAAGCATTATATTTTTTATTTTATCAAAATACCTCTAATATTTTTTAGGATACTCGACTTGAAATGAGAGCTACCTGTAAGGTCAAACGTGATTCGTCGATTCCATAGGAAAAAAATTTTAATATCTTAAAATTAATTACTTAAACTAGTTTGAAGCTCAAAGATCATTTGTAGAACATGATTTATTAAGCATTGTATATTATATTTTATCAGAATACTTATAATCATTTTTAAGATATTAAAGTTTTAATAGAGGTTTTACTTTCAGAATCAAGTATGGTCCTTGAACTCCATAGGAAAAAAAATCGATATCTTTAAAATGAACTTGAATTGGATTGCACTTTAAACAACATTTATAAAGAATTTTTTTCCAAGAATTGTATCTTTTATTTTATCAAAATACTTCTAATAATTTTCAAAATGCTGGACTTTGAATGAAGTCGTCAATTTTAAGGTCAAATATGCTTCTTGGATTCCATAGAAAAAAATTCAATATTTTTAAAATAATTACTTAACCCGTTTTTTCCCAAGTTTAAATAAATTAAAATTACCTATTATGCCCGAGTTTTGCAAAACTTTTGAAAATTATATTTTTAGAAAAAAATCAAATTACCTAATTATATTTTTCTGTTTCTAAATATTTTTTTTTATTTTTTAAATTAATGTTCCATTTTTGGAACACTGGGAACACATTGGTGCATTAAAACCAACTTTAATCTTTATGAAAAAAAGTCAAGTTTAATTTAAAAAATCATAATATAATTATTAAGCGGACACATGATAGTCTTTAAAACAAGCCTCGTGTAAATTGAGGTTACATTTCTCACACATCTTAGTCGAGTTTTTGTGACATAGGGCGCACCTATTCTCTTTTGTGGCTGGAATAATCCAATGATTCAAACCATCGTACCTAATTTGATTATGGCTCCAAGCCTCTAACGGCTTTGATGTTTTAGGGCGTCCTCCAGTTGAAATAGGCCTTCCATATTTTCTTATTATCTATATACCTGCACCACTTCTCTTCGAAACTTTAAAAAATCCACCTTTTCGCCATTTGGTTGGAGTCTGTAATACTGCCAGGCGGTATGCATGCACGACCAAGCAAAATGCGAAAAGACTCTATTACCATTTCTTGGAACGAACCCCAATTCTATAGTTGTGTATATTTTGATCCATTCGGTCCACTTCACCCATATATTTATTGTATTGCCCGACTACAAAAGGCGGAGGAACCAGGAATTTTTTTTTCTTACTGAAAATCCACCAACTAACTTGACCAACAGGATTCACCGGATCGCAACTACTTACAATTAGAACAGGACGGTTATCATTTAATAAGGTAACTGTTATTTGAGACCTAGCGTCTGTAGAATAATTAAAGCTGCCTCTTGTACCCTTTTTTTCTTGCATTTTATTGCGCAAAGGAGAATTTTCTAATCTATTCCCGTTGATTGTACCTGAATATCCTACTCCGATCTTCTGGAGCGAATTGACTAATTTTAGGGAGGAAAAATATCTGTCGCCATAAATTTTAAATGGGATATTTTTTGGGAGATTCTCCAAAAGTTTCATCACTACAGATCCTCCCAATCCTAGGTCCATGTAGCGCCTATTTGATTGTTTACCTTGATAGGGATTAAAATGTATTAGGTACCCAGATTTTTCACACAAGGACTATATTTTATAGCCGTACCTAATAGGTTTACCTGAGGGTTTACCTTTTATGTACCATACTTTCATCAATAGACAGTGTTTCGTTAAGCCGAGCACGGCGGAGCATAAGACAAAAATCGGTCATTTAACATGTTGAAAAGTGGTTGCAACTTCGCAAATTTATTGTCTTGTTCTAAATCATTATTATCAGCACAATGCGCAAATTTTTTAAATAATTCAAACCGATTTCTTCGCATTGCGTTTGCTACTAATGGATTGTATGTATCAGTATCCACCTTCCAAAGCATACGCCATCTTGGAACTTATAAATGCCCGGATAAATATAAAATACCAATAAAGCATTTTAGTTCTCCTGCATCAGTACTAAAATTATGATTGCCTTTTTGTCTGGCATACAAATTAAACATTTCTACTAAATAATTACATATTTCCATATCAAAAAATGATTCAAAGCACACAACAGCATCTGGAAATATGTCGACGTTTGCGCTAGCCTCTTTCGGAGAAAAAAAATGTGGGAAGGAGTGGGTTACCAAGCGAGCTAAAGGTATATTATCGCTATCGTCGCTTGCATTACCATCAGATAATTCATTGAGGAGAGATTCATCAGGAGAGTTATCGTTTACGATAGAATGGCCTGAGGTTCCTGGTTGCGAATCGATTGCGAAGATTTCCTCAATAATTTTATCCTGATCATTATCTCCAATATAAATTACTCCATCAATGTTCTTTATTTTAGCACAAGCTTCTGACTGCGTTTGACGACCACTAAGGTGATTTACATTAGCTGAAGGAATAATCACTTCATAATCATCAAAATCCTCTTCAAAATCCCTTCCATCGTTTGGAAAAAAACTGCTCATCTTCAACTAAATCAATTAGTTCTTGGGTCGTGTAATACCTACAATAAAAATAAAAAATTATGTCCCCGTTTGTTCCTAGTGTTCCAATATAGGAACAATCTAAAATGATCAAATCTTGTAACTTTTAATAATATTTGTATTGGGTGTATAAAATATCTTGAATTACATCACTTACAATAAATTCTTTGCAGTAGAACAATTTAATTATCAAAACTATAAAAATTATACTTACTTTTTTAACGCCATATTGTGAACTTCACTGAAAAATCAGTAATTAGCACACTAATGCGGAAAATTTGCAAAAACGCACATCAAACCTCTTATGCTAGCCAGAACGACACCAACAAGACCGTGCAACGGAAAGATAGTTAAGAGCACGCTTCTCATATAAGAGAGGGGAACAACGTGGTCGTCCCGATTTTGGAACACCGGGACAATGATGACATTTCCAATATCGGAACTCTGGGAAAAAACGGGTTAAACTAGATTGAAGCTCAAAGATCATTTGTAAATGGTTCATTATCCATTAGGCATTGTGGTATATATTTCATCAGAATATTTATATAAGCTCTTAAAATATTGGGAGTTTGAATAGAGGATTTCCTTTAAGAATCAAGTATATATTTCGTCAGAATATTCCTAATAGCTTTTAAAATGTAAGACTTTGACTGGAGGTTTCACTTTAAGACTCAAACGTGCTTCCGGAATTCCATAAGCAAAAAGCTTGATTTCTTCCAAATATTAACCTAAATTGGTTTAGACTTTAAAACATGTATAGAACACTCGTTTTTAATAATCGTAGTTTTTATTTTATCAGTATACTGGCCTTTGAATGGATCGTCACTTTCAATAGGTCAAACGCAAATTTTGAATTCAATAGAAAAAAAATTCAATATCTTTAAAATAATTACTTAAATTAGCTTAAAGCTCAAAGATCATTTGTAGAACATGATCTATTAGGCCTTATAGTATATATTTCGGTTGTTGAAGTTTCACTCTCAGACTGAAACGTGCTTCCTGAATTTCATACAAAAAAGCTCGATTTCTCCAAAGTATTAACCTTAATTGGTTTAGACTTTAAACAACATGTATAGGTCACTTTTTTAATAATTATAGTTTTTATTTCACCAAAATATCTCTGATAATATAGTTTTCAAGATACTGGACTTTGAATGAAGTCGTCATTTTCAAGGTTAAACGTGCTTCTTCAATTTCATAGTAATAAAATTCAATATCTTTAAAATAATTACTTGAACTGGTTTAGACTTTGATGATAATTTGTAGAACATGATTTACACATGAAGCAGTATATTATATATTTCATTAGAACACTTCTAATAGCTTTTACGATATTGGACTTTGAACATTTTCAGAGTCAAACGTGCTCCCTGAACTCTATAGACAAAATGTTCGATATCTTTAAAATAATGACTTGACCATTGGTTTGGACCTTAAAACACGGTTATAAAGCTTTTTTTAGTATTGTAGTTTTTATTTCAATAAAACACTTTTAGTAGTTTTTAAGATTTTGGACTTTGAATGGAGTCGTCACTTTCACAGTCAACATGGTTCTTTGACTCCAAAGGCAAAAAGTTCGATATTTATTCAACAACTTTGCCTCTCCTCTTTCTTCCTCTTAAGTTTATTTTCTTTTGTTGTTATCAGAACAATAGTCTAAGACTGTCAATATAGGAGTCTGACTATTTCTAGTTCCTAGTTGCTATTAAGCAGCTCTTAGAATCACTTCGCGCTTCTTATTTGCAGATGACATAACTTATTTGTTAAATGGGTGGATAACTTCTTCAGAGAAAACTGACTGGAATACGTGTTCAAAGTGAAATTTAGGTATGGAATTCTTGATGCTGATTATGTTCTTATAAGAAGCTTATATCGTCTATGGTTTCTATGCTTAAGGAACCAGGTCAAAAGGCGTCAACAGAACTGTTGGATATATACATTTTATATATGTTTTTTTTTTATCTGTTAGTAACGACATGCACGATGTTTGTTATATTAGATCACGCTTTCTGTTAAATGTGTATCAGTGGGTATATGGGTTATGATACCCCGCCCAAGAGGTGATCAATATCACCTCTGATGAATGCCCATTCACGGATCAGTGGTTGCAGGATCGCCGCAGGACAGTAACTTTACGTGTTCGTCGCTTACGTAATTCTACGAAACGAATGAACTTTTACGAAAATTACTTTTCTATAAGGCAATTCAATTGTGATCCAATATATATTTTTATTTTGGCCAATAAAATGTGCGAGACATTTCAATATTTCTGTCCAATAAAATCGATAGGATCTCTTAAATGGTATCATTGACATTTGACTGACGTTGACGGGTGACAAATGGCATTGACAGCTGTCATGTCATAAGTTCCTTTAAAATCAAGACTGTGCAGGACGCGTTAACTAAAGACTTGATATTCTTTAATTTTTTTATTAAAGGTTGAATAAATTGATTAGAGAGCCAAATTTTATATAAAAAAACCATAGTTAATTATTTCGATTTTTTTGAATATTTGTAGAGAAAAAATATACCAACATTTTAATAATGTTTTAGTCTAGGAATTATTTCAGTTTAAACCACATAAAGAAAATAAATTTTTAAACGGAAAACCTTTTTTTAACTTAAGTTTTTAACGGAAACATGGATGAAATAGGACTTTGACAAAACAATTTGTAACTAAGGTGAGGATATTTCAATTAAAATACATTATTAAAATCTTTATTTCATTATAAATATTTTAATTTATTCTAAATTGTCTAGTATTTTTTATACTTAAAAATATACTTTTATTAGAAATATTTAGTACAAAAAAATCTTTAAAATACATTTTTTTAAAGCACTATTAAATTTCTTTAAAAAATAATTAATGAGCTATTTATAATGTTTTAAACATATTCTTGTTACCCCACATAATATATTTAAGTATTTAGGACATATTATATCTTATATATATAACAAACTGTCAGTTAATTTATATGGAGAATATCTTAATAAAATTATCAGAGTCTTAAGGAGTCTAAAAGGCTGGTTTTGATATATTGTTTTCAAACTGTAAAATGGTCATTAAGCAGGGGATTAATGTATTTGCAGAGGGTATTAGAGTGGGTAGTTTATACAAAATATTTTTTGAATATTCTGAGGGCTTTGGAGCCAATTTGTCAATTAATAATGACATAGAACTTTGGCATAAAAGATATGGTCATTTAAATTATAGTTCCTTGTTAAGGTTAGATAGTATGAATCTAGTAAATGGTTTAAAAATATCAAATAGGGTTGGATAGAACAAAATATGTGAAGTATGTGTTAAAAGTAAACAAAAATGTTTTCCTTATCATTCAAAATCTACAAGGTCAACTAGAGTATTAGAAATGATACATACGGATGTGTGTGGACCTTTAACACCTATTTCTTATAATGGCAATAAATATTTTGTCACATTCGTAGATGATTATTCTAGATTTTTGATGGTATATGTTATTGAGCATAAAAGAATATTCTCCGAAGAAAATGAGAAAAAAACACAACTTCCTCAACGTCTATACTGTAAGAGAAGTTACAGTGATCGAGTCCTTCTTCCGAAGGAAAGTTTGATACCAGAATGAAGCGAGATCATTTTAAAAAGCTGCATTGATACATGATATTGTATCAATGCTGCATTGGTACATGTTAATTTCACCATAGATGGTGAAATTATCATGTACGAAACTGCAAACTGATAGTCGGAAAGGCCCTTGTACGTGCTGAAAGCAGTATTTCTGTAAAGGTAATTAATGTAAATCATAATCCTGTGATATTAAAGAAGGGCACCGAATATACTTATTTACAGTTCTAGCTATACTTCTATCAGTTGCGGCTGGGGAAACCAACCGGGAAGCTATTCCAAAAGAATTAGAAGAGCTGGTATCGTTTTCAGGCACTGGTCTAAGGCCAGACCAATGAAGGAGGCTAAGGCATTTGGTCTACACATATTGAGATGTTTTTAATACTGGGAAGAAAGGGAAAACCAACATAGTCAAGCACAAAATCAATAAAGGAAATATACGTCTTATCTGACAGACAACTCGAAAACTACCTAGCATTATCCAGGGGGAGACATTGTTAAGAATATGGCCAAAGAAGGCGATTCGCCGGTGGTACTGGTAAAAAAAACAGGTCAACCGATTCTGCGGAGATTATTCTCTTTCATGCACTGATGTCACTTTGAGGCTGAATCAAAGATCTCTTCCACGCTTAACTTATTGGCAAGTTGAGTTGTCCCCTGAAGATTAAGAAAAGACGGCTTTCATAGTAGGTGCTGGATTATGGCAATTTAATGTGCTGTAATTTAAACAATGTGCAATGCTCCTGTCACTTTTGACAGGCTGATGAATACGACTTTAAAAGTACTCTGGAAGACTCTCTGTTTGGTTTTGATGATATTTTTGTGGTAGGAAAATGATTTAAGAACCACATGCAAAATTAAGAAGAAGTGTTTCTAAAAATTAAGAAGAAGTGGGCCCCTCGTAAACAATAATGAAAGTGAAGTCACCAAAATTGGACGGCAAAGAAGCACCTATTTGAATTAATTTGAGGCCACTGCATATAACGAAATAACGAGAAAAAGGCAATCAATCTTAAGCTATGCCTTCGACTAGAAGCTACAGAAATACTAAAAATATATATATATAATAACGTATTGATGAATTTACCGACCTTACCAACCTTAGATATGAGATACGGTGAAGCTCATCTACAACTAAGGCTCAAGTTAAATCTAGGAGACCACAAGTCAAAATTAAAGGACTCCACCCGTTTGAGGCCGATCTTGCTCGATTGGTAAATCTGGCTTACGCTTCAGCCCCAGAAGTATTTCGGAAACTTTGGAGTTTGGACTCGAAATTGAGGCAGCTTTACAAGCAACTAGAAGACAGACACGGATAAGACAAATCAGAGCTTCGGAAAGTGATCTCGAAAACGGCCTAAGAAAGATTGAGTCATTTTTAGCTCGAAAACCTAAAAGACCATTGTAATGAGGAGAGGTTTATTGGGGCACCTTACACGTCAATGTCTCAGGCTTTTGAGAGAACCAAGGAGCCAGAAAATTTTTAACGATTTATGGAAACTGCTTTACGTGGAATGCCTTGGGAGTCATGTTTCATTTATCGGGATGATCTTTTAAAAAATATTTAAAAGGTATTTGCTAAGCTCCGAGAGACCAACCTGAAACTAAGTCCTAAAAAATTTTTCTTATTTCAAAAAGAACTTCGATACCTTGGCCACGTATAATCAGAAAAACATGTCAAGACTGATCCAGATAAAGTAGAACGAATCGAAAAAGGGCTGTGCAGTATGTAAGTCGTTTCCAGTCAAAAAGTTGCAATACACAAGGCAAGGGTTCAGACGGCCAAAGATTTGTCAGTTCTGAAAGACACGTAAGAGCTACGCAGCTTCTTGGGATAATGCACTTATTACCGACGCCGATATAGAGAGATTATCTAATATCCGAAAACCACTGACCAGGCTGACAGAAGGAGAAGGACAAGTCCAATAGTCCCAAGACTGTCAGGAAACTTTCACACAAAAGAGAAGAAAAATATGTACTGAACCCCGAGGCTAGCAATGTGGGCATAGGAGCTGTGCTGTCCCAAATCCAGGATGAGAGAAGACAAAAACAGTGACTAGTAAGGCGCTGTCTAAGATAAAGCATAACTACTGCATCACTCGTTGAGAGATGGTAGCTTCGGGGCATTTCGAAAGTACCTCTATGGAAGAAGGATTCCTGCTGCGAACTGACCATGCATCTTTAAATTGGCTTCTTCAGTTCTAAAATCCGAAGAGTCAAGTGGCAAGATGGATAGAGGGATTACTGATGTTTGACTTTCATGGGACTGAACATCAAGCTTAAACAGTTTATTGAAATGCAGATGTTCTATCAAAAAGACGCTGCCCAGCAGATTACAAACACTGTCAGCGTGCAAAGGAAAAAGATGTTTGATTGTTAAGAACCAATATCGTCAGTGATAGTGGTTCAAATTAGGGATCTTTTAAGAGATCAAGAGGTAAATCGCAATATCCAGATAGTCATAATCTGGATAAAAGAACGCAGAAGCAGCGAACTTTGAAAGAAATTGCAGTATTCTAGTAAAAGTAGTATTCCAGAAAAGAAGTATTCTATTAAAGTTAAGTCATATTGGGCACAATGGAATTCCCTAAACTTGAAAGATGGACTCTTGTGGCGAAAAATATTTGATCACGACGGTAAGAAGGAAGGAAGGCAAATGATTGTGGCTAAATATCGGATTTCGGAGTTGCTAGAGGAAATCAATGCCGGTTTATCAAGAGGACATCCGAGAGTAACAAAGACTTGGGAAAAGTGAGGGAAACATTTCACTGGATCAATAGAGAGGTAGACGTAAGGGATTGGGAGAGAAAACGCGTTGTATTTGTGGCAGGTAATGGGCCGCAGGAAAAGCAGAAGGCGATGAGTCAGTCTAGACTACTGCAGTACATGGGTTGAGGCATACCCTCTACCAAACCAAGAAGCGCCTACTATCATCGACGCCTTAATAAAAGAAATGATTTCATTGTTTTGTGTACCTTTCAAGCTACATTCAGACCAAGGACGAATGTTTAAATTCTGCTTATTCCAAAATATTTGTAAGACACTTGAAATCAAAGAAACTAGGACTGCAGTAGACCCGCAGTTAGATGATTTGGTGGATCAAATGAATAGAACCATTAATCGCCTTTTGGCCAAGTGCTGGCTTAACAATCGGACATCCATGAAACCATAGGAGAATCTCTGACTGGAGCAGTGATGGGAAGAGAGCTCCGTCTCTTATATGATCTGACGTTTGGTTGTGTGAAGTTGAGCTGTGTAGAAGAATAGATATCATTCCTATTCAAGTATGCGTTTTCGGTCAAAATGCACGGATGAAGAACGCATAGGGACGTCAACACCAGAAACCAGAGGTACAACTACGGTGACTTGGTTTGACTTATATTGTATTGACGTATATATCGTATTGACTTTGATATAAAAAAACGGAAGAGTTTGTCACCGAAACTTCAAATATCTTGGATTACATACAGTGCTGGAAGCCATCAACGATGTTCTTTAAAAATTACAAAAGCCGCCGAGGGATCATTGACTTTAACCGACTGGCTCCTTATTATGAAAACTACGAAGACAGTGAACTGTGACAAATCTAGTCAGAGTCTGATTTGACATTCAATAAATTCATGGGCCATCATTCTAATGGCTGAAAGAGATGGATGGAATGTATATTACTTATTGTCGTGATCTGTGTTATATTTTGAATATTGTCTGTAATCAGCGAAAGTATTGAGTCGGATGATGATGAGTTATCTCATCGAAATGCATCACTCTTGAAACTTAAGTATCTTCCTTATCTATAAGCTATTATGTTTATGAGTAGGGGGTGATCGAGTGTTTCATTTTTCTCTTACAACTTCACTGAAAGAATGGATTACTTTTTCAATTTAATAATTGGTTAAAATTTACATTACATTATCATGAATCAATTAAATAAAAGAAAAACTAAATAAATAATATAAAATTTAAAAATAATTCACTGATAGCAGAACATTTTAATGAATGCTAATTAATACGTAAATTCCGCCGACATATAATACGGTCGACTAACTCAGTTAAACATCCAAAAGTCACTTTATGCATAAATTTAATATATTTTAATGGTAGATTTGCCCAATTTCCTTTGCGAACGTTGATTTTTTTTCTATACGAAACAAAAAGGCGTCGGGGTGTCGCAACTTATATCTATCAAATTCAGTCGGCATGCCTCGCACAATTTGCATAAAACCGCGAAACTAGGCTATCGGAATCTATGGAAACTGGAGTATCTCATGCATATTGCACCGATTTAGATTTACGTTTATTGCGTTTTTTCTTTTTAAATTTTTGTTTATTCGGACTCGTTGTTAAGCAATTTAGAATGTGGGTAATGCGTATTGCTGATGAAAATTTTAGCGGATGGTTATCATAGTCAAATTACTAATTATTTTATTGAAAATCTTATATTGAAATTTACCAAAGATATAAATTAAAACAACTTTTATGATACATCAGATTGAAAGAGGAAACTTTAAAGTTTTTTTCTTATATAGCTCATATTTTTAGCAATATTAAGATGTGACACCTGATTCTTGCAAATATATCTAAAGGAACGCCGTAAATCATACCACGTAATTACACTAATCCCTAATAAGATTTACGACCTATTTACTTCGTATTATATATCAAATAATTGTTACAATCACTTTGAAGTCTTTACATGTCGGATAATTGGTCTTTTAGTGCTTAAGATCAAGACCAAATCGAATTGCTTATACAATGTGAGCTAATGCTATAGCGCTACACCATCAATTTGTTCCTTGAAACGCGGAATTGCACAAATCAAATTGGATAATTATTACTTGTCGAAGGTAAATCATTTCTTGGGGGCGATTGGGCTTTAGGGGGGGCCATAAAATACGTTTCGAAAGGCGAATTGGATTGAGAGAAAGATGTGTATTATTAGATCTAGTATAACGGTACAGTTTTTTTTGTATATTATTATATTTATCGTAATTATTATTGTTATAATAGTAAATTATATTATATTCAAATGTTTAACTTACTTTCAATCTAATTCATATTTTTAGCTTATTTTAACCAATCAGAATGATATGAAAGTTCGTTCTTTTTATTTAAATGTCAATTGTCCAATGTCAAATGTCAAATTTTTTATTGGCACATAGAAAAGATTGTAAATTATTTGAGGACCTTGTCAGTCTTTGACTCACATCTTTATCTCTAATAGAAGTTTTTGAAAAATCAATTACAAAATTTAATTTTGCTTAAAAGCTATTGATTGTTCAGATTTTTCTGAGAGCAACTTTATTGATTGGAGTACATGCAATGATCTTTCCAATTTTTCTATTAATGCAAAGATACTTGTCAGTCCTTGAACCAAGTTTCTAGTATATCTACCTAGTCAAGTCAAGTCAATAAAAGTTTTGTTATCTAAGATTCTTACATCTTGTTGACGAAGTTGTAAAAAAAGCATATACCTAATGCATAATATAAGTAAAATATGTATAATATCTATCTACCCTAACAATAATGTACGAACAATTTTCTCTTCTAGAAAACTAACTACTCAAAAGAACAAAAATACTATTAAGTAGTAGAAGCAATACAGTTTTAATAAATATCACAGTCAGAAATCAAGTGAAACCGAACCGAAAGTATAGAATATACTTCGGAGTGTAAAATGAACAGAGTATACCACTTTTTTCACTCCTTGCTTAAATTTACAATTATAAATAATTTGGTCAGGAAGCAATGAAACTCCAACACATTAGTCTTCAAAATATCCAACAACAAACTGTATGAGTCACATCATCGCCTGATTTCAGCCAAATCTTTTCCACACAAATCATTTCCAAAAGCTCTACATCATTGCTTGCATGTCATGTGATTAGGGTATACGCCGCAAAGATCGTGAATTTACCATGGATACTCAGTCGGGCCATGTCATTTATGTAAAGGAAGAATAGCAGAAGACCTAAGGCATTCCGGATTGTCCGCAATGCCGATGCGGTGGAGATGGAGCCTTAAATACCAGTGTTCGGTTCAGAGATCCATCACTAGCTGAATTTCGCATCTTTTTAAGCGCAGTAGATTTCTGGTGAGATAGACAGAGGGCTCGTCTATGTGTTCCTTAGCCTGTCTCATTTCACGTGCTTCCGTCCATCTTTGGAGAGTCCACTTGTCCAGAAGATTCTTCATTGATGCAACTGCTACACATATTGCTATACCGAATATAGGTTCAGGCCCAACCGGCCGTAGATCCCAGCTTTGTTGCTTCCAACATGGCCTGAGTGTCTAGGCACCCTGAAAAATGACCTTGCGAAAGCACCCCTGAATCCTGCAGCTCACCCTTAGTAGTTCCTTCAGGACCTTTATGCAGTTTAATTCAAGCTTGAAGCTCGCTATCGTATAATAATAATATATCGCTATGTTGCGGAGTCCGCAGTTTAGGATTTTCTATCCGCATTTCAAAAACTTCAGCTTGGATGACAGTAGCGTGATCTCCCCGCGGGTATGCCTGCTGGTATGTAGAATCCCACTACAGAGACCTGCACCAGCTCTATTATTCATTCTGGAGCCATCTGTATTCCAGATATTCCCCTTAGTTAGCAATGTAGGCTTATTGGAGTGCTTCTAACTCCTCTTTGCCTGCGTGGGTCACAAAACCCTTGGTATTCACGGTCTCAGGTGCCATACAGTCACTCCCCATCAGAAGGAGAGGGCACTCTTGTACGGCCTGTGACCAGATTTTTGCATGAGCAGTCTCGCCAGTCTATATTTCACCAAGAACCTGTAGCCTATGCGTAGTCCTCATTTTCTAGATTGCCCTACCAGTCTGTAATGCTCTAGTTAGTTCGCATAAAGGCCCGTTATTCTGAGACGTGCAGGGCGCTGAACTCTATCCAGCTGAATCTCGATTTTTGCTTTCTCTTTATATAGCCACCAAACGATAGCCCTGTATGTAAAAAGAAATTTGACAATAGATAAATAGAACCAGTGAAGGATCTTAGGGGGTAAATCCCAGGTATTGTCAAAAGCCCTCCTACAGGCCCATAGAATCAAGGTGGCCTTTTCAATTCTGATATCTGCGTGATCGTTTGATCGTACCAGGAGAGTTTGTGATTTGAAGTGATTGCCAGGAATCGAATTGTTATGCACAACAGATGGTGTGCCAAAGTTACGTCTCCTTGTGAATAATAGGAGCTCTGCTTTTTTGGGGTTGATCCTTAGACTCCTCTAGAGTCACTATTTGTCAGCTATACGCAGAGCCCTCACCATCGGACCCTGCATTGTTGCAAAAGAATTACCAGGCTGTGAACGTAGGCCCGTGTATATAGGTTGGCTCTTAAATATTCAAACAAGATGTTGACCACTAGGCACCACAAGGTTGGGGATAATAATCTTTCCTGTGGGCTGTTGAACTGGGCAGATAACATAACGCTGCGAGAGCATGGCTTCTATGCAACTGACTAGATAGTGTTCTGAGCCATAGCACTCTAGTACTTGGCAGATTAATACGAAAAGGGTGCTATCAAACGTTCCTTCATGATCTAGGAACGCATCCAGGCAGGTCTTAGCATTGCTTAGAGCACGTTCAACCTTTGTCGCGACAGGTCCGTGGATTTGTGGATTGACCATGCAGTGGTTTTTTGACCAATACGCTTTCTTCTAGATAACGGTTATTGAACCTCTCCATTATCTTCAGAAGAAGACTGGTAAGGCTGATTGGTCGATACGATTTAGGGTCTGTGTAGTCCTTTTTTCCTAATTTCAGGATAAAGACATTTTTCACCTTACGACATAACTTTAGGACGTCGAAGTCGTGAATAGTCCGACGATACGAGACGATAGTTAGAACATCTAACCCATTTTGTAGAAGGCATGGATACAACCCATCCATGCCCGGAGATTTGAAGGAGGGAAATTATTTTATTGCTCACTTTACCCTCTTGTAGTTGGTTTTCCTGCTAGCAGTCTCGCATTCGATGCGAATCGTGAGACAAGATGGAGCCTGGAAAGTGAATGCGAGTTCTAAGGTCTCTCGCTTATTTGTTGTCAAGCCGCCATCTGCAAGTGGCAGCGGCCTCAATTTAGTACCAAGGTTTGCACTGCGGTGCCGCGGAGGATGTGTTTTTAATATCCTAGTAGAACCGCTTCTTCCACTTTAAAGTGACCCCTGAAGAACTCCATATTTTTTATTGGAGGCTTTTGAGATTTTCTCTTAATCAGACACAATTTGAGATCTTCCAGAGAGGTATGGATAAAGCCAGTCAAGTTCTAGCCCTCCAAATCCACAATACTCCAGCTTGCTCAACAGTACCTCATGACTAATACAATCGAATGCCTTAGTAAAGTCACAAGAAATACCGCCGTTGAAGCCGTTCCGCGATGCATGTTTTTATAGAGGTATTCCAAATAAGAGCATATATATATCAGTAGTATTTCTAAGTGTAAAGAAATGATAAAGTTTTTGAAATTCGTCTGAAATATAAAAGTGACTTAAAATAAGGGCAAAATTCTGATTTTTCTAAAAACCTATCAAATTCTCTAAATTTTTTTCATAATGTATTAAAGTTATTTCATTATTGAGGCACTTGCTAGTCTTTGAATTAGTGATTTCTCTCTAAAAGCAAATAAATGATGAAGTTTCTGTAAAATCATCAAAAAAATTAAAAAGGCAAAAAATAAAAACATGATTGATGAATAGAAATTATTTTATTATTAGGGCACTAATTATATAATGTCAGCCTTTATACAAATGCTCCAGATCTAAAAAGTACCATAAAAGTTGTAAAAGAAAGACAATTGTGTGTTTCTAAAAATTTTACTATGATTTTTTTATTGATACATAAAAGTTACTATATTTATTGAGGCAATTGCTCGTCTAATTCAGATTGTGATTTTATTCAAAAACTATTGATTTCTTGGTTTTTTTTTTATTGATACTTCGATACTCAGCAACGTGTTTAAAATTTCTTGACGACTTATGTATGAAAATTCTGCTTTGTTTTAATTTGGTTTCGAAAAAAAAATCTTGATGGAGATTCTTAGCATATTCTCTTCTGGGCAATATACTATCTTTAGTACTCTTCTTATACCCAAAGTGGATGATGCAAATGTCGAACAAACCTAATAATCTGGTTCAATGATCGCCAATAATTCGTATTAAAGCGAACCAAATACATATCAGTACCAAATAAACGATCTCGATTGCGAATTTATATCGAACGTAAGAATTTTCAGGTCCGAGATAAATTGATTGGTTACCATGCTACCATTCGTCGATCTTGCGCAAACTTTTTGATTGAAAAAATCGATATAAATGCCGCTATGTAATTTGTAATAATAATTATTATTGTGATTTAAAAAAAAAAGAGAACTAATTGGTGGAATTTTTGATCTTTTATCGTGGTATTTGTAATTAATAAATAGATAGATAGATAGATAGATATTTATTGGTATCAATTACACAATAAATGCTCATGCAAGTCGATTGAAGTATATCAATACAAAAATAAAATAATCTTTACACTATATAAAATAATTTAAAAAGTTTAAACATTTAATTACTTACACAGTAGACATTATAATATTTTCAGCTACATCGCAAGACTTAAGTGAAGCCGAGGTATTCCTGAATTGAAAAAAAATATTTAATAATTAAATATCTCTTAATAAATTTATTATCTTTCAAGTTACGAATGTGCTCTGGTCATTTATTAAAAAAATTAAATCCAGAATTGGCGCAGTTCCTCCTAGATGTATTGACTCTATAAAAATTTGGTATCAAGTTATTGCTATTTCTAGTGATGCTCTCACCATATGTTAAAACAAGAGGCAGGTTCCTCTTGAAATAGGTTAGATAGACAAGGATATACTGACAGCAAAAAATGAGTACCCAGAGATTAGTGAAGCAATGCCTACCTCAGTCTTGATAGTGTACTACATCTATTAACCTTACATATCTGAGAAAGCCAATGTATCATATGCTTTCATGAGAAATGTCTTCAAATCAAAGTAGCATAAGAACTAGTCATGGTAAGCCATACCAAGTATTGCTTTGAAACAGTACTATAAAGATTTCTAATATGAAAACTTATACAAGAAAGTATACTTGATAATGGGGTAATATGCTCATTCCACAACTTTCCAGGGTCTATCAAGTACTAAAGATTACTATCCAAGTACACATCCAAGAATTTCACCCTCTCTACAGAAGATTTTGGAAAAGAAACAGCAGATATTGGTGAGAAATTTAATGATTGAGTTTTTGGGTTTTTAAAACTGAACCTTTTCACCGAAACCAGGATTAAATTTTATCTTCTTTGTTTAGAATTACATGCTAAATTACATTTTAGATAACTAGTGTCGTCGGCAGTATAAGATTTAAATTGTGTAAAAAGTTGACAAATCATTAATTTAAACCAAAAATAAAAAAGAATCTAGAAAGGACCCTAAAGTCTACCATGCCAGATAAGTCGCTGATGCGATAAGTTATTTTAGAATTTAAAATATTGCTGGCTGCAATGCTTCAAGTAGGATTCAATGAGGTCAGTTGAGGGACTCTTTGGATGAAAATTATAGTATAATAGCCTGTTTAACAACATTTAAAAAAACACAATCAAAAGGCTTTGTTAGACCTGAAAAGGTGGCATAGGTGTAGTTTACACTCCACTCCAGCCGCTACAAACTCTATAAGACTATTAAATTTATTGACAATGAAGTAGATATATTGTTTCTACACCTAAACTGGTCATTATAAAATAATGTTAGTTTGAGAGTGATTATTTGATCTTCTAGAAGCTTAGACAAAACAGGCAGCAGTGATATTAGATGCTACAAAGTGAGATTAGACGGTTCTAATTGGTCTTCTCTCTGGCAACCTGGTTTTTGTATAAGAGCACTACTTTAGTCACTTCACATACATATATTATTGATAAGGTATTTTCAACTAGTAAGAATAGAAAATAATCATCTATTTTTTTCTTTAAGAGGTTTACTTAATACAAAAAACTAGACGTTTGGTCAAAGTCTCGAATTTATATTACGATTATTGATTAATTGGTTACACGTATTTCGCTCTTCGAGGCCTAAATAAAAATAATAAAATACTATAACCTACTTAAATTAAAATATATATTAAATATATATAATGAAAAGAAGTACCTGATCAATAGTTTCGAAAATTTACATTCACCAGACACCAAATCTAAGACGTATACACTACGAATAGATTAGGGATACTAAAATATTTAATCGTTAAAATGGTATTACTTATCTGTACAAGAATCCAAAACAAACAAAAAGTAAAATAACCTGAACTTACTACATGGTATATTTTGTTATTTTTATTTTAGTCTGATGATACCTTTAGGGGCGAAACACGTGTAACAAATTAATCAATAATCGTAATATAATTTCGAGATTTTTGACCAAACTTGTAGTTTTTTGTTATAGGAATAGTTTGAAAACGCAACTGTTTAAATTTTACTTGAATTGTCATTATCATTATCATTTTACTTAAATCAAAGGTAAGTAACTCATTATCATTGTCTCCAATATCATATGTCAATTCTGTCAATCGTCTTATCGTCAACATATTTAAATGTCAATATCATCGCTGTTGGTCAACAATATCATTTGTCAAATATTAATGACGATGAGATTTCGGAATTAGTTGTCAAATTTAATTTCTATCAATCGACGAAATGTTCAAGGAGTGCTTAAATGCCGATGTGACAATCGTCAGACTATTGATAAGAATATTTAAAAAAAATAAATTAGATTTTAAGAATTCGTTAGATTTAAGGAATATTTAAATGTTAATGTCATCGCTATTGGTCAAAAATGTCAAAGCTGTCAAATGTTAATGAAACTTTGGAATTCCAATATTACAATGCAACTTTTTCATGATTAATTTTTAATACATTTTTCCTGAATGTCCATAAGAAAATTTCAAATTTCCTAGTTATTGAATTTTAAAATATTTTATTCTAAATAGATCCCTAATACAAATTAAATGACCAGGAAATGTGTACTGAGAAATATTCAATAATTATTAATGTCGTTTTTGTTAACCCTCAATATTAAATTATATAGTAGTAAATTATAAAATATTGTACATCATCATAAGTCGTCAATGTCATTAATGTTAGCCAACAATATCAAATATAATTTCTATCAATCGAGAATGTTGTTCTCAAGAATATTCTTATAATAAACGAAATGTTCCAGGAATGTTTAAATTTCAATTTTTGAATATTTTTTTCTAAACAAAGTACAAGTCAAATAAAGGTTTTTTAAACACCCAGGTGTTGATAACAAAGCTGTCATAACAAACAATAAACTTACCTATTAATATATTAAATTTACACACCTTTCAGATAAAAAAATTGATTTATAGATATAAAAATATATTACAAACATATAAATTAAATTGATATAATACCTGGGTTACATTAACTCATCAAAGTTAATTGGTCAAGCAAATTGCATATTCATTTTTGCATTTTTTTTATGCAATTTATCATTTTTTTCAAATGTTCTCTGAATAGTCATAACATTATTCTTAGAAATTCAACCATATGAAAATGCTTTTCGACAAATTTTCATTTATCAACAATGTCAAATGTTACTGCTGATGAAAACTTTGAAGATTTTATTTAAGGATGATCGAATTTGAGAAAACATGATGCATCCAAAATATTCTTGGAATATATCATAACATTTTCTAGATTTTTTTATCAAAACGTATTTGGCATGAACATAATATCTTTGACTAAATCTTCAATTTTTTCTAGAAATATTTTCGAAATAAATAAATTTTTAAGGCTTTACATTTTTTTCTTCCAGTAACTAATTTTAAAGGTGCTTTAAAGAGTAATTGGAGATTGTTCTGAGAAAATCTCTGTAACATATTTTAAAAAGAAGTTCTTTTTCAATAATTTAGAATCATTTACCTGTGATATTCTAAAAATCCTAAAGGAATATTCCTCAATATTTATCAAATTTCTTTTATGGATTTTGTTTTGTTTCACATAATTAATTAAACCCATAAGGCTTCTAAGGGATATTCTGAGGATGTTCAAGTACGATCCAATAGAAAAATGTGCTTTGATGAAATATGCTTTTTTCAGGATATATCAGAATTTCGTTAGATATTACTGGGTCTTCTAATTGAAGGGTATATCATCAGAACATTTTTGTGTTATTTTGCCTTTAATAACGTTCCCCCAACAATTTGAGACTTAACAGAAATTCTATAATAATTAAGACCCTTTCTGAAAAAAAGAAGTGTTTTAGAGTACCAGGGGACCTCCTAGACTAATTTTTTCCAGACTGCACGAATGACAGATCGTAAGATATAGCAGTTGGACATTATTAACGGTATAAGGGACTGCATAAATTCCTATACACCATCGACACTTATAACGATCTTATAGATAAAACCATCAAATAGGTGCACAGCATGTACCGCGAACCATCAGACCGTTATAATGCCTCCCGAGTAAAATTTCTCTTGCGGACGCCATGAACAACCCATTCACATAAATATCTTTTATCCAAAAAGAACACAATAAATTTATCGGGGTATCTGTAACGTATCGGATCGATGTCTGCCTACTCTCGTTACGCTCACTAACTGTGAGATAATGTTGTTTTCTACAGCTGGTGCCCGGTTAATAAAATATTTCATATATGGACAATTTTAATTACCCTTTTTTCTGTAGTAATTAAGAGCAAAAATTACTCTCGCTACTTTTTACACCATATGGCAACAATGCTAGAAAGGTCAATCACGAGAAGTAACGAGTCTGCCCGAATCCACCGTGTCATTGGTATTGGAGATGGGTAAATGTGGGTCTTTATTCCCAAAGCAGGAAGAACGGACTTTGTGTGCCCAACCTAACCCCACCTATATCAGCAAGCCATTCTTGCTTAAGATTAATAGGTAGTAGAGGTAGAGGTAGAGGCACAACCGCCTTACGTGAATCAACATGCGTACACAAGAGGACAGTCCACTAGTACTGCTCTAAGTTGAAAAAGCTGAAAGCATCAACAACAATAAGGAAGTTGCACTAGTGCTTTTCTTTGACATTGAAGTACCTTCGACAAGGCAAAAGCTTTTGATGTAGGATCTGCACATTTGCAACCGGAGGATATAAATGACCTGGACTGGGAAGCCCAGCTTTCCTTCACTAGGATAACAGGTCGTCTGGAAGATGACTTGACGACCGCCTATAGAAAATGGTCAAGTTAACTAAATTCAACTTCAATATGCATTTATACTCTGATATTTGATGGGATCCTCTACTTTTCACACCATAGACAATAAGCGCAGTCAGTAAAAAGTCACGAGTTGCATCAATCAAAAATCCGATTTCTTACCATTGATACGCAACAACAAACACTGTTGCCACATATGTGGATAAATCTTGATACGTTTTAAAGAGTGTGGATTTCAAATGACCAACTAATACTCTTGAACAATGACCTCAAGGTTAGCACATCCATTGTCATAGTTAATCTTTATAATTCCTTGACTCAACGATTTATATCTTTTAAAAAAAGAAATTTTAATAAAAACATATATGTTGCAATTTTGAATCGTCTGACCTTGTCAAAATCCATACTCACCTAAAAAATTTTAAAGTCCATTTTGAACGTAAATTTTTTTGCTCCTTCTGAACAAAGCATAAGAAATCCACTTTTTGACATTTAGAGGTACAGGTCCTCTTCCATGGGTCTGTGATATGCACTGATAAAGAACTCATCACCAATGATTATTTATGACTTTCAAAGGTAACCTTCAAGAATAATTAGGATCTGAATTTGTGGCGAATACCACTGAACTCAGGATACAATTTATTAAAAGGAAAGAGGAGCCACTGTCACCTCGTCATTCATCCTAATCAATGAACGGGAGCAATGACGGTGCCCTAGTAAAATCCTCTAGGAAATAAACAGCAGAACAATCCCAAAGTATGTGCTCCTTTGTGTCGTCTTCATGGCTGCATTGCCTTCTAATCAGAAACAGTTTGCGAATTGCTTAATCTAGTTAACTCCTACCCCTGTTTTAGGAGGAGGAAGTTTCTGAGCCAGCTTCGTTGGCCAGCGCTTCGAGAAAGGATCAGCTTTAACTCTTGTAGATCATCAGACAGAGATTAGGTTGGATGGTAGGTGTCCGCAATAGAGCTGCCTGTCACCAAAGCTGTGGTGTCTAGTGATGGACGAACTTCTAAGGCGTTTAGAGGGAGAATAATTCTACGCGTAGCCCTACGCTGATGACGGTTTAGTCATTATCGCAGGACAGTTAATCGGGATAGTACTAGGGGAGTCTGTCTCAATAGTAAGTGACATAAAACAAGCTCGCTAACGACGTAGTAAACAAGACAATTGTCATTGTAGATTCAAATAGGTGGCTTCAGATTGGTGTACACAGAGCCAGAGTGTAGTGAAAGAACACCGATCAAAGAGAAGTTGTTTCGCTGGTTACACAAGGGTCTACCTTGAGGCTGAAATGTTCGCCATTCCAGAGGTAGCCACAAGAAAGGAATTAAAAGAGTATTAGAAAAGGAGATAATAGTTTACTCCGACAGTCAGGTTGCCTTAAAGTTCATCCAGGTACATAAAACTAGTTAAAAACTGGTTCCGGACTCAGTTCAGCTAAATTGGATTCCCGGATACACTCGAGGAAAACGCGCAAGCGGATAAATTTGCCAGGCTCGGACATCGGACTGAGCAAAAGCACATTTCTCATATCCTGGATTATTGGTCCTGGGAAAAAAATAAGAAAAACTGGATCAAGAACAGTAGATGCCAATGAACTAAGGAACTGCTGTCACCCTCAAGAAAAACGAAGGCATTCTGACTGCTTTTTTGGCACATAATAAAAATAGCGGGCTTAATTGGGGTCATAACAGGTCACTAGAGGCTTAACTGGTACTGGTACGTAACTTGCATTTCTTAAATGTGCCTGTTAGCACTCTGCTGCGTGGCCAATGAGATTCCTTATAATTCCATAGAGTACTGCGATAGGTGGACTTGGCAGCAGAGTGAAACTATACTATAGAATATAAATAACTATAGAATCTGCACACCTGCAATGGGAGGAAATCAATGACCTGGACTAGGAAGCCTTGCTTTCTTTTTTTAGAAGGATAGGTCGCTTGGGTGAAGTTATAGAAGACGGTCAGCAAATAAAATTAAAATCCAAAATCCAGTTATGTTTTGAAATTTGAAACTATCCTCTACTTCTCACACCATAGGCGACAACTGCAGTCAGCAACGAGGTGTCACGATTCAACCCGATTTCTTTACGATTGATTTTTGCAACAAGCGCTGTTGTTATGACTGTTGAAATGGCCTACGAATACCCTTGAACAATGATGGACCTCAAGGTCAGCGCATTCATTGTCGCAGTTTATCTCGATCATTCCTGCACTCAAATCAATAAAAAAGGACTTAAAATAAATAAGATATATTTACCGGTTTTTGTCAAGGTCACCAAAAAAATTTAAATACCATTTTGAACGTATATTTTTTCACCCCTTCTGAATCCAGCGTCAATAATCCACTTTTTGACAGTTAGAGGTAAAGGTGTTTTTCCATGGCTCAGTGATGTGCATTGATGAAGAACTTTAAAGATTGTTAAAACCTGGATAATTATAATGAACTATGAATCATCACCTTGCGAATTTCAGAGGTAACCTTCAAGAAAAATTAAGATCTGTATTTGTAGTGAACACCACTGGACTTAGGACTCAATCTGTTGAAAGAAGAGGAGCCTTCCTCAACTCGTTTGATCAATAAGAATAAATCAAAGGGAGCAACGACGTTGCCGTAGTAAAATCCCCCAAGAAATAAGGGGCAGAACAATCCCAAAGTATGTGCCATTGTATCGTCTTCATGGTTGCACTGCCTTCCACTCAAAGACAATTTACGAATTGCTTAACACAGCTAACTCCTTGCCTGTTTTCAAAGGAATAAATTTCTGACCTGAGGCATTGTCAAGAACTGCCTGTCTATAATCGGTGTTAATATATACCGTTATATCAGTAGCGTTATTCTGCCGCCAGGGTTATGTCATAAATTGCTGTTTGTAGGACATTTTATGTAGTACCTGATGCTTACAATATTAAAGGTCTGTAGGATGTAGACTGCAGCCCAAACCTGTCTTAGTCTTAAAACCTTCTATGTAAAAGGTTCTTTTTATCGAAAATAATTTCTAAAATATCTTGAAAACTAGCGTTTCTTTATCATTACTGCTTACGATGAAGTTAACTGTTTGAGTACGTAGTTTGTTAGTACTTAGATTGTACTTAGTCAAAGTTTTTTGACTTGTTTGACTTTTCTGAGCTTGTTCGACAACCCATACGCATAACTTATCTTGGGAAAGCAGCATTTAAAGATTAGGAGGTGACAGGAAAGATAGGAGGTGTTATTATTATAGAACATGTAGGTCTCTAAAAATAACAATACAAAGTTGATATGGATACTGAACTCTATGGTAAAGTAAAACATCTGGTACACCATTTCATACCCAAGACACAAATCATCAGGGACAAAGAGAGAAATGTAACCACGGATGCAAAAGGCATCACTAGTGTATGGCGGACGTTGTGCACAGAGCTCTTCTACCTAAGATCTGTAAGTGAAGAACTCGAACCAACAATACTTAGGGAGGAAGTGTATCAAGTAGTAAAACGACTGCAAAATAGAAAGCATCAGATTGTGATGGAATTACCGCTGACATAATTCCGCTTTTTCTAATTGCGTTGATGTCAGCAAATCATGCTCGGAATACTGAACGAGAGGCTGTAAAAATTTCTTCCTCAGACCAATACTAGACGAATAAACTGGGTATGTTCCAAGGATACGAACTCTGAGTTTGAATCTATCGTCACCAATACCGGAGATTGTTAACTAAAATCCGTAGTCGTATCCCCATGACACGAAACCGAACAGCGAACTCACTCGTAGCTGGAAGGACTTACGCAGCGTAGTCGTGGACAATGAAAATGACAGACCGTCGCAGAATTGAAGCTCTAGAAATGTGGTGCTATAGAAAAATGCTCATGAGCTCCCTCATCAGCATACGTACTAACGAATTAATTCTGACACAACTGCGAATCAAAACCAGACTATCCACTTATGTCAACCAGCAGTCTTTAAAATACTTCGGACACATTGCCAGGAAATGAGAATCTGATCATAGGAGGAAAATTAAATGAACGAAAATGAAAGTTTACCGTTGCGATGAGAGAGAACCTGCAAGATGCACTACACCACGTCCAATATAAAGAACCCTAGAGGTAAACGATTGATGGACTTACTGCATGATGCTACCACACCCCTTCGAGGGATTTATAGATGACGAACGAATGGAAAATTCTTAAAAAACTAAATTGAATATTGGACTTTAAAAAAAGGAGGGGTTCAAATAAAAATTTTTGATAATAATCGTTCAAACGGTACCTCTTTATTTAACTTTCATATGGCAGATATAACAGACAACAGATAATAGTGCAAAATTAGTAAAATAATTCCGCTGGCTAAAAAAAAAAATCCAAAAATTTTTTCTGACTTATAAGCATTTTTTCAGCACTTTCTAAGTTATTTGAAAAAAAATTATATAGGCAACTCTAGTTTACAAAATATTGCACTTTGCCATCAATCGGGACTTAGAGCTAGTCATAGTACTATAACAATTCTGACTAGACTGGTGGATGATGTTACTAGAAAATATATAAAGAACAATAAAAAAACTGGTGCTAGTTCTTCTTGACTTTTCAAAGGCATTCGACACGAGAAATCATGATTAAATATAGGCTAATCCAAATTATATAGTTTGTTAATTGATTATGCGACACTGTTATCATCGTATATTAAAGGTCGTCGTAAAAGAGTAAAATTTAAGGGTGGCATATTTCCTTTACCATTAATAATTTCAGGAGTTCCGTTCTATGTTGGGCCCTTTGTTTTTCTCCATATACAATGCATGAATTGTAAGATGCAATATTCACTCCAAGTTATATGCAGATGCTGATAATACCCAGGTGTATATTGATTTCTTACCTTTCGAACTAATGCCTCAGAAGCAGCAGAAAACTTACATGCCGATATATTATCGCTTTTCAGTATAAATTCATGCTAAATTCAAATGAGTGTCACCTTATGCTCTTTGGAAATTACCGCATAATGGAAAAGCATCAAAGAATATTAAAATAAATATTAATGAACAGTTAATTTGGGGTATAATACTAGATACCGAGCTAAAGTTTCCTGAACATATTAATACAATATTACCTAAAGCTTGATTTGCTTTAAAGATGCGCTTGATAATAGAACAAATACAATGGTTTGTATATATTATCTTCTTCTCTCATTATTTAGTAATGGAGTTGAGGTCTACTCTAATAATTTAGAATTTTTAGATAAAAGAGGGACAAAGAGTATACAAAATTGATTTCAACGGATCGACAGCGATTCTTTGTGAAAACTCATTCATATGAATGTCCAGGGGAGTCAGACAAAGCCCTATAAATTAGAGAAAAAAAAATTAAATATTGCATACAGAATCGTATTAAAGCTGAAGAGATTGAGCTCTAATCCACTATTCAAAACAGATGTAATGAATGTTAAACAATGCAAAGAATTCAACGAAGCAGTTAACCTCAACGGTTCTTCTTAACCCAAACAAACATTGCATCATCGTTGATGCTAAAAACCGGACCAAAGCAAATTGAAACCACAAAAATAATTACAAGGCGAGTAGCATACCACCGTTGACAAATAAACTACCTTTTGTAAAATGAATAAGAGACAGGTTCATTAACAATGTCAAGATCAAAGCCATGGTACCCTGACACTCGATCGCAGGCACAGGCAGACGATCTTCTCCGCGATCTTCAGGTCGTGGCCTGTACCAATCGATGTTACGTTTCTGGTTTTCATTTTGCAATAAAATAGATGCGTTTGGGTTTCATTCATTTTGATCCGGTGAAGGGCGAAGATCAATCAAGAAAACCAGTTCGTGTGATTCTTTTACATAGTAATGTTGACTCTGTTGACACTGTATAAATTGAAAGAAGGTTGATTATTTGCAAATTTCTAAAGTCCATTGTGCTCGAAGGAATCAGTGTAATAAAGATACAAATTTTGTATATCAAATGTCACTGCTGAGATAAATCAATGGGTGAGAAATCCTAACAGGGAAAACCCCTAACAGGGAAAATTGTATACAATGAAAAGGAACCGAAACCTGATTTTCTCAAAACCCAAATTTTGCAGAAAAGACCTTTCATGTTAGGACAGCAGAATTGTGCTATGCAGTTGAACTGTACTACGGGTCTGGTATGACTAAATGTTTTAGGTAGGCTGTAATTAATCTTAAGAGAATTACACCTATTTTGAACGTCACTTAGTCACTTAGCCAATTCCAAAATAAAGGTAAACAACCGCACTAGCAAATCGTTTGACTCGCTTTTATGGCACACTCATGCATGACCAGTTTTTCCCTGAAAAAAACTGACCTATTCAATTTAGGTAGCTGAGAACTAATCAAAACAAAAAGCGGACATGGTCACCAACCATGAAATCTTGGTAATTATATAGAGTTAATATAAATCGTGTGTTTTTTTTTATTAGCTAAGACATAATGTCCCCGTTGTATGTTACGTACGAGTTATCAGTCGCCGGTCCACTTTCGAAACTTTCATTAT
Organism: Anthonomus grandis grandis; assembly: GCF_022605725.1. Taxonomy (NCBI): domain Eukaryota; kingdom Metazoa; phylum Arthropoda; class Insecta; order Coleoptera; family Curculionidae; genus Anthonomus; species Anthonomus grandis. Next base: position 6,992,976 of record NC_065552.1, read on the forward strand.
TTTTTTTGGCACTGTGACAGGAAATCGGACTAATAGACGTCCATCCTAAAAATTACACACAGAAAAGGATGTTATCTCATTTATGGTTAATTTAATTTAAGAATTACGTAAAGTCTTCATTGGTTAATTATTATACGTGAGAAAGGTTGTTGTACTTATAATTGTTTACGTTTAGATAAATGGGTATCATCTTGATTTTTCATGGAAAACAGAATTACCTAGATGTGTCTCTATGGAATCAATATACTAAAATTGAAAGTAGGTAATAACTTTTTATTCAAATTCAGGCACAAAAATATCACGTGGAATAAAGGAGATTTCCATAAAATATAATAATTTTATAGTTTAAAAAATATATACAGTGAAAGCTCTCCTTGCAGACAGCTCCTATAAGCGGACATCTCTTTTAACCGGACAAAGTTCCTGGAACCGATTTTCAGCATATCATCTTCAATGTTAAATGTATTCCGATAAGCGGACGCTCTTATAAACGGACGCGGACACTAGATTTTTCTGTATGTGATCAAAAAATCTCCCATAAGCGGACGCGAAACTCTAATACCCGGACGATTTTTAGTTCCGCCAAAAAAAAGGATGCTCTCGTTAAAGGAAAAGATGGAAGTTGTTAACGTATTAGACAGAGAAAGTGTCCCAGTTCGTCATTTGGCAAAGAGGTTTAATATTGGGAAAACGCAAGCAGCTGAAATTGCCAAAAATAAGGAAGATATCAGGAGTAAATGGCAATCAGGAACTAATATAAATCAAAAGGATTTTTTAAAAAAGAAGGTTTTGCTATAGACAAAACATATTTTGAGTGGTTTGTGAAAGCTAGAAGTCACAACATTCCAATCTCAGGGCCGTTGATGAAAATAAAAGCTAAAGAAATCGCCATTACATTGGGCTATAATAATTTCAGTGCGTCCGACGGGTGGTTGCAAAATGGCGCAAGAGACATAGTGTGAGTTTCAAATGCATATCTGGTGAAGCTGCTGCAGTAAATCAAGGTGACGTGTCACAATTTTTGGAGAAACTTTCATCCATGTTGCTTGGCTACAAACCAGAAGACCTGTACAACGCAGATGAAAGTGGACTTTTTTGTTCGCGCATTGCCCGACAAAACTTTGTCCCTTAAAGGAGAAAGATGTGTGGGTGGAAAGATAGACTAACCATTTTACTCTGTGCAAATATGGCCAGTGAAAAATGCGATTTGATTATGATCGGAAAAGCGGCTCGTCCCCGTGCTTTAAAAAACGTTGCTATTAAGGATCTACCATCGACTTGGAAATCCAACAAAAAGGTATGGATGATCCGAGAAATCATGTCTGAGTGGTTACTAGAATTCGACCGGAAAATAGGAATCCAAAAAAAGGCAAGTTTTTTTATTTTTAGACAATGCATGCTCTCATCCTCATGATCTGAATATGAAAAATGTGAAAATTATATTTTTACCGCCAAACACAACTTCAGTTTGTCAGCCCTTGAGCTCAGTTATGCTTATACAGAACTTTAAATTTTATTATCGGCATTTGATTTTAAAACATATTTTAACAAAAATTGACGATGTCCAAAGCTTATCTGAGCTTCCAAAGTCTATTAATGTGTTAGAAGCTTTGTATTTCATAAAAACATCACGGGATAAAGTTAATTCCTCCATAATTAAGAACTGTTTTGGCAAAGTTGGATTCAGAAAAAGTGGATGTAGCTCAGAATTTGCTGAGCAAAATTATTGCGATGCTAAAGACGATCTGCCCTTAGCGACACTTGCTCAGTTACTGCGACATGCCAAACATTTAGGAGTAGCAGACTCCCAGAAAGTGGATGATTTCCTGGCCTTAGCCAATAACATAACAACGGAAGAAAATGCCATTGACAACTTTTCGAATTTGGATGTAGAAAGCCCAGGCCAACTTGAATATGGTAGTCCAAACGACTCAGAAGAAGAAGTGGAACTGGTGGAGTCACTAAGAGCTTCAAAAACTATAAATTTATATGGGGAAGCTCTAAATCATATTTCTATATTAAAAAAAATTTGCTAAAGATGATTTCACTGCATTTCAACATTTAAAAAATTTAGAAAGTTATTACGAAAATTGTCTCCTTCATCAAAAGATAGTGAAATTTCGTCAGACAAACATTTTAAACTTTTTTCGAAAAGCTAAAGAATAATGTTTTTTTTTTAAATTCTCGTACCATGTATTGACGCATTTATGTTTTTGTATGCGTATACATATATATAGATATATAGCATTAATACATACTTTAAAAATGTGGCGAGTTTCTGTTTCATTTTTCATTACCTCATTTCCTCATGATTATATACCCCGTTATTTACTCTATACTCACATACTCTCTTTCGGAGACCAAACGGAGACCTCATATAAGCGGACAAAAGTTACGGAACCGTGAGTGTCCGCTTATGGGAGCTTTCACTGTATTCGCATTAAACCGTTTTTAATTACTCTTTATTATTATTATTATTATTCTTATGAAGACCATCAACTTTATAATTTTTGTATTTATTTTCGATAGTGTATAAGACATTGATATATAATTTAATATGTTATTCGTGTAACTAAAAAAATCCAGTAATCCAGTATATGCACAAAACGGTTAAATACGATTACGAATGTACAGTACTTAAATAGTAATACAATATAGAATTAATGTAGGGTTTTCTAATTTTCTTATAAAACAAAAAAAAATCAAAAACAAAAGCGAAAACTATTCTTTAATATCTTTCTTTATAAGTATATTATATAACTTTAATATGAACTCGTAAATTTGTCGTCAAAATACCGCGTGACGTTACTTGTTAGTTAACTGATATTTTTCTTCTCTTGTTGCCGTTGTTTTCATGGCAATCCATGTGATTTACTTACAAAACAATAATTTTTTTTTTTTAATTTTTACTTTAATTTTATAAAAAAGAAATTAATAATTTGTGGGAAAGAATTAATTAATGGAAATAATTAAAGAAATAAATAATTTAAATTTTGAAATTATTAAATATTATCAAATTATTTTTAATGTGGTAAGTTTACGAAAGTTTATTTTTTGAAGCATAGTAAGTACCTTTATGACAATTTAAAAAAAATAGTAATAACAATTTAAAAAAAATAGTAAATATATAATAAGAGAGAATAAGAAACTAGGTAAAAATAGAAAACCTTACGTTTTTGTTAAAATCAAATTTTTGTTAGTCAACACAATTTAAATCACCAGAAAGGTATAAATTACACACTCCCGAATCAATAAAAACGACGACAGAAACACCAGCTAGCTTCCGTGCACTAACTATTGACATCACACCAGTCAAGGGACATTCTTTATTAAACTAAATTTGTGCATATATTTTTTGTAAACACTAATAACACTAATACTTATGTTGTAATTCGAACTTATAAAATTACCTAGTTAGGCTCCTTATATACTCGGCAGAACGCTGTTCCGTAAGATTCCCGCTAACCTTCGAGACGTCGTGCGGTGTGTCACTTCGAAATGAAGGAGAATCAGCTGGTTTTTCGGTGTTTACAATATCGTTACATTATAATATACGGTCATTTTTATAGCGTTTTAGCTTCTAGAATTTTGAAGATGCTTTGTTTTTAATTTTATTTTTGTTTAAATTCGATTTTTGAAACACTTTTTTACGTACATTTTGCTGCGTTTTTGACTGTAAATCTATGGACAGTAAAAGGCACAGAGTTCCTGATTTTATTAACAGGCCCAATGTCGGTACTAAGCAAATTTATTTGCAATATTATAAAAAAAAAAACCATTCAAAATTATTAAACATTATTACAGAATATACAATACAAAATTCCATGAATATACAAATAATTTAAAATTACAACAATTTGTTTGGTAATCGGAGTGCAACGCGATTTTTATAAAAAAACCGATACACATGCAAGTACATAGATTACTTGTACATGTGCTGTACAACCCGTGTTCCTAAATAAACTATTTTTTAAAAAATGTAATATTGTGTATTTACAATAAGGTCCATACCAAAATCAAAAGGGACAATATGTGTATTTTACAATGAACTAGCGAGTGGCTATGAAGCTGGGCAAAAAGAATAAACAAAAAAAGAAAAAACAAAAGAATCCAAAGACGAGCGAGAACGGTATAGGGGCGAGCACGGAGGGTCGATAACAGGCGAGTGAGAATTCAATTTTAATGTAAATATTTACAATTAGCAAGATCAGGTGTGCAGAACATTAATTAAAACAAAAAAACCATTTTATAAAATACGGCCACATTAGGTTACCATAATTTGCGTGTTTAAGAGATATTTTTTTAAGTTTATAATAAATTTTTTAGTCGAACATTCCTTTATATAAATAGGTAGTTCATTCCACGTCCGAATGCCCATATATAAAAAAGATTTTTTAAAGGTTGCTGTTCTATGTAAAGGAATTCTAAGCAAATGGGGATTTCTTGTATTATAAAGAATATCTTGATTAAAAAATAAATTTCTTAAATTTGCAGGCTGTCCGGTTTTCATTATTTTATAAATTAGATTAAACATATGGACTTTCCTTCTATTGCTCATATTCAGAATTAAATTAGAATTTAAAAATGGAGTTATGCGGTTTCTAGAGGCAATATTAAATGAATATCTCATGCAACTATTCTGGAGTTTTTGTATTTTATTCGATAAGTATTTAGTTAAAGAATCGCCGTATACTATATCCCCATAGTCAAGTAATGAAAGAACTAGTGTATCACACAGCCAATATTTTATTTTTGAAGGCAACATTTTCTTATACTGATAAAGGCCCTTTAATCTGATGTAGGCGGCTTGAAGTTTGACTTTAATATGGGAAGTAAAGTTAAGATTTGAATCAATAACTACACCTAAATTACGTTTTTCAGTTACAACTGGACCAGACTCGTCATTAACAACTACTTTAAATCTGTTTGAAACCTTTTGCAGCTGACTCTTGTTATGTGTTACAAACATTACACACGATTTTGATGCGTTAAGTTTTAAGTTATGATTCTCAGTAAACACGGCCCTGTAGATCAGTATTTATTTTATTTTGCGCCTCATGCAGACCTGGAGTATCAAAAGCAATATATACCGGGGAATCGTCAGCATACTGTTGGAGTTTTGAATTTTGCAGACACTTTTCCATATCAGCCACATAGAGAGAAAACAGCAACGGTGCTAATATGGATCCTTGTGGAACACCCATGGTAAGAGGCAAGAAGTTGGAGAACTCATAATTTGACTTTTTGATTACCCGAACGCAGTGAGACTGAACCTCAAGATAAGATTGGAAAAATATAATGGCATTTGTTGACAACCCAAAATAGTGTAATTTAGCTAATAGTAATTTATGATCAATGGTGTCGAATGCTTTACTAAAATCAAGTAGGGTTAAGCAAGTTATCTGTTTTTTGTCTCCTTTAATTCTAATATCATTAATAAGGCTTATGAGACTTGTTGTAATACTAAAAGATTTTCGAAATCCCGACTGACAATCAGGAATTATTTTAAAATTATATAAATATTTAGAGAGTTCATAATAAATGTGACGTTCTAATATTTTTGATATAACTGGTAAAATGCTTATTGGTCTTATGTCTTTAAATTCTTCAGACAGGAAATTTTAGGTAAAGGAATAAGAATAGCTTGTTTCCATTCACTAGGATACATTTTCTGCAAAATACAACTATTAATAATATTAACTAAAGCCTCTAAACAATAGGGAAGACATATATTTAAATCTTTAATACAAATTTTATCAACTCCCATTGCATTACTTCCAATGTTTTTTATAATATTCGCAGTTTTTTCCTCATCAATTAAATTGTTATAAAACTCTTCCTAATTAACATTTAGTTTATTATTTTTGTAGAAGTCAATTTTTTCATTCGAGGTTGATTTTGTAAAAGCCACGGAGTTAGAAAAAAATGAGTTTAGGTCTACTGCATTATTTAGTGTTTCTGGTAAAGGATTGTTTTTAGTTAGGTTGTTATTATGTGTGTGAAAATGATTTTAGTCCTGATTCATTCATATCCAGTTCAAGGAGGAGCCTTAAATCAGATGGTAAACTTTCAGTTAACCTACCAAGCCTAATACAAGGTAAGTTAGAAGAAGTTTTTAGGTTACAATGGTCTCTATTACAAGTGACCCCACCAGATGTTGTAAGTTTTAAGTTTTATTATTAATGATGAGCTGCTTGCGTAAAACTAAGCTCTTTCATTATCAATTTACCTTTATCAGTTCAGATTTATCATAATAAAAATATTACACCTAACACAATAATATGTCAATATATTTATAGACTGACATCACTGTTGTGTGGCAAAATGATATCTTGTATGATATATTTGAAATAAAAAAATAATATTCTTTTATTTCAAATATATCATTAAGGCAATATTTATAGAATATTAAAAATGTGTCTTTTCAGATCATGGTTATAAAGAAGGGACCACTTTTGATCACCTAAAAGAATTTATGAAGAATATCAAAAATAAATAAAAAGCAGTGAAATGTTTCTTAATTAAATTTTATTACAGACTTATTTTCGACATTTACAAAACTTTAGCTAAGGTTTATAGTAACTCAATGTGCAAATTATGGAGATGTCAAAACTAGTAATAAAAAAATTACTGTAAATATTTATTTTTTAATATCTAGAGATTAGTTTTAAATAAAGTGTAATAACAAAACTTTATTTTTTATCCCTTTAAAAATTAATTTATTAAATTTTTATTCACATTCGTACATTTACTATATCCTTTGGTAATATCCTGCATACATTTAACTTTTAACAACTTTGCTTAACTTGCTTTAACAAGCATGCAAAACTAATTTTTATTGTATAACTTGTGAATATTTTTGTTTAATTTCTGAAACTCATTTTTAATCTGCGTATTGTAGTTTTCAAAAGAACCACGGATTTAAATTTCCCGCTACTATGACGTCACAAACCATTTTCGCTTCCGGTTAGTAGTACTCCTCGAGATTCAGAGGGCGCAACATTTAGTCGACGGTTCATTGTTCTATTGGGGCCTATAGAGGTTTCCTATCCATTAATCTATGCTTCCTTATAATTACAAACTAAATAACACCTTTTTAATGGCCTAAAACCCTACAGAACGCAACTATACAAAAACAATTAGGGCAGTCAACAAAACAATACCTTTTACCAAATAATATAAGGTTACTTAACGGCATAACAATATCTTTTTAGCAGAATAAGTATTTCACAATGGCCATGTTCTCAACATTTAACACAATATTTCAAACCATTTCTCATTTCTGACATTACAATTTAAATTTAAAACAGTTTGAGGAAGTAACATTTCATTTCGTACACGGCCAAACTGGTATTCGACAAACGATTTAATTTTGCAAAGCACGCTTGTATTTGTTTTGCTAATAATTTAATAGCGGTTTTAAGTTTTGTAATTACCGATCGTGGCATAACGTTTAATATGGCATGTATAAAAGTAATTAAGACTATATCATTCTTTATATATTCAATTTTTTTGGTTGCTGATACGGTTTTTATAGCAGAAGATGCTTAAAACCCAGTTCACTTACTTTACTAAACTAACATTAAAAAAAAGCATGAAATTAACACATTCTTGATAATTAATTTTATTAAGACAGAAAAATACATCTTCACATAATTTTTTTATATTATTTCCACATAAAAAGGCCATATTCTCATCACCGTTCGTTAGCGATGCTCTAGAACCGATTTATTTTAATTTATACACAGTAATTAAAAATAATATTCCAGTCGGCAGACTGGTTAATAAAGCCTGGCGTAATTTAAAATTAACAAAATTGCACTTGCCAATTAAAAATATTTCTACCGAAATCTCCTAATTGTACAGTCAGAATTTTGTAAATTGTATAATAAATTTACCAATTAAATCCGAAAAAAGATATAATAATTAGAGATATAAGGAAGTTCTTCATACTGGTTTTATAGTATCAGATTACCAGATCAGAATCAACACATTTAAGATTGCTCTCTCCTCAAGAATCTGTCTCGAAATGTCCAAGCATGAAGACCAAATCATCAAAGCTGAAATGACTGTCTATGTTATCGTTTTATAGCTATATCAGACCTTCTGGATGAGCAAACCAGATTGTGGCATCAGAGATTCAGCTTTATCCTCAGATTCAATAGCTCACACAAATATTGTCTTCATATTTTGCAGATAGTTTCTAATGAAAACATCTCATATTTTTCTCAAAAAAGAGGAGTCTCTATGGGTATCTATGCTAGATAAACAGGCTTAAAGAAAAGAAAACTAACCCATCTTTCTTAGATCCATTTGAGTTTTTTTAAGTCAATATTAGTTATGCTGAATATTTTTAATCGTAAGAAATGGGATACATAAGGCCTTTCAGTTTTTACAAATATGTTTAGTTGGGTGACGAGAGTATTCTTTATAAGTGATTTATTAACTTTCCCTTTTACTAACCACATATCTTTTTAATCTATAGATTTAATTGATAGTGGTAATTTGTACGATTACATTTGATAGTGGTAAACTACTACTTTAACTCTGATGATAATAAATCGTGATTCTTAATCATTCGGCTTCCTTTCAGACTCCAGATTCCTTAATCCTTTCAGATCTTTTGCTCAATTGTTTCTTTTCGAGGCTATTGTGACTATTTTATTAAAGTTTTATCTTTTTCTGATATGTCGAATAAAACTAAAAATACAGAGCTTATTTGAAATCGTACTTCTGATTTCCATCATTCACACTCCTTTAATCTCGTGTTTTTAGGCAGAAGATATTCAGCTACAGTCGCAGATTTAGTAACCCAACTCTGTATATTACGTCGAATCAGCGTAATAGATTGAATTATTAAATCTTCCTTCTTAAATCGCAAGCTACATAATGCAGTCAGTTCAAATTCATACAGGATCAGACAATACAGCTCTTCAAGATTCTCCTGTACCTTTTAATTATTGTCTGTTCTTCAGTAAATAACACGACTAAGCCTTTTAAAGAGCTATTTATTACTACCTTTATAATATTTATCGTCATCCCTATACATCATATTTTCCAAAGTAATTAATTTGAGATTTTTTTAAATATCGTCATCCTGAAAAGAAGCACTCGTTACAACGGAAAATAAGCTAAATCATTTTTGTTGGAAGTCTCTAGGCATTGAATCAGACTCTAGTAAGCATCTGGCAGAATCAGTATGCTGACATTAGACTGAAGTAGATCAGGTTCTATATTGCATCAGCAGCATAAATTTTGTAATCAGCACAGAGCATTATATTATCACTGAAATCGCATTTGCAGACCTGTATGATTGGGTTATTAAACCGTTCAACCTATGAAATTCATTATAAATAATATTACTTGTCATCCATTCTCACTGACCTGCAAACACTGAAAAAGTTCTTATATATTCAGAAGAGATTCTCATGCCTATTAGAAGATTCCAGAGTTAATGCACGAGATTTTTGGAGATTGCAATATCCCGTTGAAGCCATTTTTAAATTCTCTCAATTAAGTCAATTAAGGGCACTTTTTAGGCACCTGAAGAAGATTAATGGGATAAACCGGATTTTTTTATTTTCATACTGTTTTATTGAGGAATTCACTGTCGCAAAAGAGCAAACTCTATGGTACTCGAGTATCACGAGTAGTGCAAGTACTATGAAGGTGTCTGTGGCTATTTTGATTAAAGTTCTGCAAGTTGTAATATTCGGGAAAGACGTGCTCTGGATGTTAATTGGGAAATTAACACTATTTGGAAATCCTTTTTATGGACTTTTCCATAAAAAGGAATTCCGATATAGCGCTATTCTAGGCGTTGGAGTACATCTGCTCCATATTTATAAGTCGCCAGTTGAGTAGGCATATATAGGTCTAGGTGCCTACTCATATATAGGTTTAGGTGGAGTGATACAGGCCAGTTCGGAAGAACATTTACGATGATATCGATAAAACAGAGTAAGATCTGCCACCTTCATTCTATTTGCCAAACTCTACAAGCTGTAAAGGTTCTAGTTATCTCTGGATCTCCTACAAGACGTATGGCCCTCTTCTACATGGATGCAAGTAGCCTCAAAGTGCGTCTGGGTGGAGAACTTTATATGTAAGATCAATACGCAAGATATTGATGTATCTGAGCCTTTTAAAGCGTTAAAACTTGTTGCAGTGTATACAGCGTTTTCATTTTACAGACATCCCCAAGTTTTTGAGGAGTTGCTTTAGCTACTCCTCCTACATGATCTTGACATATTGCTTTTAACCTCCACACTTAATAAGCGAACTGACGAAGATAGCGGCAAAGTAAGGCAGGACGTAATAAGGCTTCAGATCGGATTGCACTCACCGTACTCTAATAATTTAATAAACGGGATCAACCCCATTACAAAAAAATTATATAATAAAAATAAATAATTGAACACTATTACGTAGTAACTTAACTAACCATAAATATTTCATAAATTTTAAACGTAGCAAATATAAATAAGAATCCAACACATAAATAAACAACTATCAACGCATTAATAAACATCTTACAATTGTACATAAACTAGACCTATCCTAAAAAGCTATAAAGTGACTCAAGGGAATGCCCAAAATTTCAATACCACTATCATTGATCAGTCTTAAAGTTCTTTCAATAGGTGAGTGCATTGCATAATTAGTCTTATGATAAGGCAATGAGAACCGCCTATATAATCTAAGATAATGAGAGGGAACATTAAATTGTAATCTGCTTAGGAGTTCAGGATAAACTACCTATCCATTTAGAAGTTTATATATAAAAAGAAGTTCTGTATTAATAGGTCTCTGATATAACATATCGTCCTGGATTCCTAAATGAAGTCTATAAAGACAAAACCCAATAAATTTATTTAATACTCTTTAGAGAGCTAACGACTTGGTTCTGTAATAACGAGACCGGATCATCGAACGATATTCCAACCCTGAGACTACCAATGCTAAGTATTACCCTTTACATGTTGGAACAAAGAGTTTTGCACAATTACGTAACATAAAGGCCAAAACTTTTAATGCCGTAAGAACAATATTGCTGATATGTGAATCAAAATAAAGTTGCTCAATCAAAATATAGATAGATAGATCTTCAACAATGTCAGTATACTCAAGGTTAAATTTAAGGAAGCCGTCTATTTTCTCAGCGAGAGAGCTAGATTCAATAATCTAAAGGGAACTACACAAAGTCTCGGTCTCAAAAGTATTTATTAATTCCAACAGTAGGTTACACGTGGAGTTAGTTAGGTTATACAGTTAGGTTACACAGGAGTGTATGTGTATAATGTGACCGTAAACCATGTACTGTTTGTAGTCGATTTTTAAGGTCTGATGATGCTCTTAATATGAGCGAAACACGTGTAACCTACTGTTAGAATTAATAAATACTTTTGAGACCGAGACTTTGTGTAGTTCCCTTTAGATTACACTATTCCTGTTATATAAGGTTAACACCATTCATATTATTTTCAAGTTCTTCAGAGGTCGGGTTCTTCTTTATCTACCCGGAAGTCTTTTTTAATTTTCTCGATGGCTTGCAAGAAGACACTTCTCATGTGTCCTTTTACACCCACGTCTTTTAACACTTTCAATAGAAACTGTATGGCACTGGATGTCAGTAGCTCTGGTTGGGCGAATTGAACGAAGACACTAATGTACTATCATCAGCAAAGATATAAATTGGATTAGAAGTCATTGATATATAACAGGAAGAGGGTAGGGAACAAGATGCATCACTGAGGGCTACCAGCGTTAATTTAAAACCTCTGCGAGGCATGTCCATCAATCACAAACTGAATGGATCGGTTCCAAGTTAGGCAACGAGAGTTGGTGGTAAACCATAAGAATACAGTTTGTTTAAGAGGTTCTTATGCCAGACCCTATGGAACGCTTTTGAAATATCTAGAGCTGCACGGGATTTACGATATTTTTCGATAGCTTCAGTCCAAACATGTGGGGTATAGGCTGACAGATCGTCAGTAGACCTGTGTTTTCGAAAACCATACTGACAATCGCTAATGATGTGGTGGACTGAGGTATTTTAAAATTTGCTGAATTTGAAGTTTGAATCATCGCAAGTGTCCAGTCTTCAGGAAACAGACCTCTTCTGTAGAAAAGAGAAAATAGTTTGTACAATGGTGGTATAAACATGACTGCATATTTTTTTATTACTATTTTTTAACATCTCTATAACGGAAAACTATCTCTGGCATCGAAGAAGTATTGTGTCTTTGCAAAGTCGGTGGTGTTTTGCCTTGTGGTACCATATAATACGGTAGATTTTGATGCGAACATCTAACCCAACAAGTCTGTCTTTGCCATTAGAATCGTCAGCTTAGTCAATTTCTAGTCAGTAGTAGAATTTTTGATCTAGAGAAACCTTGGACAACTTTTGAGCAATTGAGAAGTTTGTTCTTCATTCTCAATTTGCGATCTTTGCGATAAGCAGCATTTTTGTCGTTGACTATTATCTTGATGCAACTTTTATTGAACTACGATTTGCTGTTTGAAGAGCTTTTCAAGGTGTTCGGAATATAATCCTTCATACCTGCCAAAATCAGAAAACAGACATCATTCCAAGTGAACGACGAGAGAAACTACTTTAAGCGTCTCCAGTTGACTGATTTATAATGCCAAACTTTACGCGGCATGGGGGATCCTGAGTTTTAATTTCTTGTTCACATAATTCTAGTTATTAATTTTTGCTCTAATGTTCGTACTACTGCATGTACGGTAATACTGTACGAGTCGCAAGAAACAGATCCAGAAGGCTTCAGAGTCTTTCTTTCTATCAGGGATTCTGGTTGGCTCCCGTATAAGCTGCGTCAGTCCGTGACTAATCGCAGTCTGCTTGGGGTCGTTCAGCATCAGGCCTGTTAAAATAAGTCAACCAGTTGATATTGAGGACATTGAAGTCTCCCAAGCAAGGTCGGTGAAAAGTATTGGCTAGCGTAAATCGCTGGGTGGTCTTTAGAGGAAGCAGAAATACTTTTGTTGTTATTTTGAACTACATAACATCGAAACTGGCAAGATATATCGATTCTAATGAAGATGGCGTTCAAAGTTCAAAGTTCTATCTAAATCGGTTGAGGAGGTTTCGTATCCGAGGTACAACATACAAATCTTGGTTGTTTCCAAGTTCACTAGATGTTGGTGCATGGCGTTTTTCAATTAGCAATTTTTCGATGCGACAACGTTGCAAATTGCCACGTTGCCTTAACCGTAGAGACAATCCCGTTTTACACCAATTTGAAAGAGATTTTTTTGGTTGTCTCAACGTTACGCAGTGACTACCCGTTAACTTTCTAAACGCTTTTGCAACGTTTTTAGAGTTACTGATTTTTGGACATATGGACGCCATAACGACAGAATAAATTAATTACTTTTTTAATAATAAGCTAATAGATAATTCCAGTAGGCTGCTAATCCAAAAAACCTTTTTAATTCATCTTTTGAACAGTCCTTATTAATATTTTTTTGTATGTAGTATAATATAGTGAATTATACGGGTAAAATACCCGTTTTGAAAGATTTACAAGCACTTAATTTATAAACGGAACATAGTTTACTGTAAAAAAATGTTATTTTAGCCCTAAATAACACGTGCGCCCTGAATTTATAGCGGATTTCGAAAAAAAAAAATTTTTTTTTATTGGTTACATAAGAAACCCGCTGTCGTTGTCCCTGGTTGGCCTGAAGCAAGAGGAAGAACGGACCTAACCTGAAATTTTAATATTTTAATTATTGCTTACAGTTTGTTGCGCGTATGCAGCACGTTTTTTTTTACAAACTTTAATAAACAAAAACTAACTTTTACAAAAAAATTCATAAGCTCTTCGAAAAATATAAAGTCAGAATGTAATGTTAACATTGAAATAAAACTTTCTAAAATTTACCATTGTTTTCAAACTGGTTACTCTCTTGTGTAAAGAAAGGCTATAAAGTAGGATATAGGAACCATAAAGGAAACCATTTACAAAAAGTAAACCCAGTATTTTAAACTTTAAATATGTAAAATTTAATACAAACCTTTTCACTGTTATCTTCCGCCACTTCCATTGATTCTACATAATCCTTATTAACTTTAGGTAAGCTAGTTGTAGGCATTTTTGCTTTTATTGCAAGTTTTTTTTTGCGTCTGTAGTAAATTGCAGAATATTTAGTCTTTATATCTCTTCATTTTTTAAAGCAAAACGAAAATAATAAATCTCAAAAATTCCAAGCAAAAAATGAATTATAAAAATAAAAATATAAATTAAGTAGGTTATGTTGAACTGAATATTTTTTCTTCCTCTTATTCTCTTTACCTTTGTTTTGCATCTTCGTCCTAAAACTTTATGTCAAAAAGCTTCCTCTACAGTGAAAAATGCTTTACACAGATGATCAGGCAGTGTAATACCCATTCGCTAACGATGCGATAGCGTTGTTCTTACTGGGTTTTTGATTCGAAAAATTGTACACATCTCCACGTCGTTCTTTTAAGTGTAAATTACTACTGCTACCATCTATAGTAAAAAAATACGTTGTAAAAACAGCAAAGTTTTACAACAGTTGCGATACAGGTGCAATACGTCAAAGTTTGGTCGAAAATAAACGTCGTTGCAAATCCAACTAAATTTTGCACTAAAAACAACCTAGCAACTAGTGAAAATAAGAGTAATCTCAACTTAGGTGACTGCAAATTGTTCCTTGGGTTATGTTCGTGTTCAGACCTATTTCACATAGATCCACTCTTAAACGTTTCATGCCTGATGGACCCACCAGATCAACCTCCACTCGGAGATTCAACCAGGAGTTTATTTTTACTCCGGAATATTTTGATTTAGAAGAGGCCATTATGCTATTTTTTTTCATCATTCAAACCGGACACATTCGCATAGCGACAAAACTAGTCGTTAAGTCAAAAAGAGTCCCGTAGGGCCAATTCACGTCGTCTAAATCCGATGAGGAGGTATCTCACCGGGCTATGCAGGTCGGCCACTTCTAACAAAATATTCTTCAACTGCCTGAAAAAAATGTCCATACATTTCCAAGCAGTTGAAAGTTGACTTTTTATTCTTACTTTATCCAGACTATTCAAATTTATTTTTTGTTTCTTCCAGGCAATTAAAGACACTCAAATACTGTTGGTCAGTTAAAATAATGTTGGTCTTTTTTTTAATCAAGTGAAACAACTTCTATTTTCAACTGCCTGGAAAAATGTTCAATAAGCTTCCAAGCATTTAAAGTCATTTCTCAAATTTTTATTTTATTAGTATATTGAATTGATTTGGGTCTCTTTTTTAATCAATTGAAGGCATTTCAAAAATATTTTTTCTAATTTCATATTAGACTACTGGAATACATTTTCAACTTTCAAGCAGTTGAAATGTAATGAACCTTGTCAGAGCTCTTGAATTGTCCTTATCTATTAGTAAAGAAGATCTACAGATTCTTGTCAATAATATTGATCCAAATAATCAAAATCTATCTTAATAATATCAATATAAATATGCAATAAGATAATCTCTAAAAACTACAAAGTAAGTTAGTTTTCGCGGTAAATTGCAACTGTACGTGGCTACCTTCTCTTTTCACATGCAATCTTAAAAATTATTTAAAGTAATTGGGCAAATATGAGGTTTAAAAAGCGTAAATTTATTGCCTCGTTTTTTGTAAAAATAAACTTGAAATTATTAACTCGTGCTGGTGGGGGCGACAGCAAAAATCGAGCGTTATTGCGTCCGAAATTCCTAATTTGAAATTTATTACCGTAAAATTCTGCTATTTTTCTTACAAAATCGGAGCAAGGATATAAAATATTCTATAATACGAATATTACTGTTTACAAGTTGAGAGTGGGCACGGTTCTCATGTACAATTATAAAAACATACAGCGAAGCTCGTTATCAATTTTTAGAAAATCTATATAATAGACTACACAATCAAAAGCCATTATAATGCTCCGCAGGTGAACACACCCACAATTCATGTTTTAAGTTTGCAACATTTTCAACTGGTTGCATTCTCGTTCTCAACGGTACAAAAGAGCTTTCAGTTAGTTATTTAAATCAAAGCGCTATCTTGATGAAAGCTTATGGCGGTAGCTTGAATTAATATATATATTTTTTAAAATCTTTTATTTGCATTTCATGCACCATGCCGCTGCCTTAGATGGCTTATATGCAAATCGGAGGCAGAATTTATAATTAACTTTATGGTGTGATTATAGTGTATTTGAAACTTCGTAAATTTTTTTTTAATGTAACATAAAAAGTTTGAATAAAAAAATGTTTTACTCACATCTCCTGATTTATATTTAGAGATTCGTGGTTCTAAAATCTTGAAACAATCGGGAATAAAGTTGTAAAGCTTTGAAATATTATAGGAAAAAACTCCGTTCATAAATAGATGTTCGATGTAGAGGAGGTGTTATCAAACCTTTAAATCTAATATTTATAATATGTACATGCGATGTATACATAATTTTATTGTAAAGATATATCGGTGTCTTATAAAATAATAACCTATAGTGATGATACCTATATAAAAAGATGCACAGTGCACTGTACGCCTAATTTCCATTTTAAGCTAGTTTGTTTCAGAGAGTTTATAAAAAAAATCTTGCGTACTTATGAATATACCGCAAACAGGAATTTTGCACTCCTTGTATACGTTTTTTTTTTGAATATTTGTCAAGTAGTTTCCATAAACGACATCTCCATAGTCAAACACAGATAGAACGAGAGCGTTACATAAAATTGTTTTTAATCTTTGCGATAGAATGTGTCGATTGCTGTATAATAATTTAAGTCTAAGATAAGCTTTTTGGATACAACGAGATACGTGCTGGTCAAATCGTTTGACTGTCAAAAGTATAAGACCAACATTTTTTATATTTTCCATTATTTCTAAAGACACGTCACCTACCCTAACATTAATTTGATTTCTAATAATTTGCACATCATTTTTCGGATCAAACATTAATAAACAATACTTGCTTGAATTTAGATAAAGAAAATGCTATAGGAAAATAGATCTTAAGTTTTCTAATTCTGTTTTAATACATTGAAGCGACTCACTAGCTTGCTCTTTAAAAAACGGGTAATCATAGAGTAATTAAAAGTATTTAATATTCATTTCTCTATGCGGGTAATATAGTTGCGTATCATCCGCGTCGTAGTAAACTTTACATGTTTTTATTATTTTATTAATACTTGATGTATAGGTGGCATATAATAATGGACTTATAACCGATCCCTGAGGGACCCCGCAGAGAATATACTGTGAGCTAGATAACATTCCATCAATCCTAACACGCTGACTTCTCCCTGTTAAATAATGTTTAAAAAATTGAATCGCATCTCTTTTAAATCCTACATAAGATAAAATTGTCAATAATAAATTATGATCTATAGTATCGAAGGCTTTGGTGTAACCTAAAAGTGCTTTTATAGCCGATTTAGTTAAATTTGTTGTTGAGGGAAAGCATTATGTTGGCTTTGTGAGTCCTCTATATAAACTAATAAATCATACTCCTGTGGTTGGAATCTTTGACTCAAATTACCAAACTCTTTTACCACTAACCAAAAATCTTTATCCTCTCAACACATGTTTCGTTAATGATATTAGCATCTTCGGGAGAAGATTAAAACTCAAGCAACACCTTTTGAAGACTGCCAAGTTCTGAATTGATGATTCAATACTTAATATAATCTCCTTCCGGTTGTTTTTGTAATTTTAAACTCGTGCAAAGTTTTCATCTTCTCCCAAAGATGCTAATATCGTTAGCGAAACTCGTGTCGAGAGTAAAATAAGAAGTGTTGGGTAGTGGTAAAACTGTTTTGTGATTTATTAAATCGTATCTTACTAGCAGATCTTACACAGCAGGTTATTTATCTATAAGAGAACAAGTTTTAAAAACATATAAAAGGTACATATGTCCATGATTTTATTTGGCTTATACAATTCAGAAGTGGGAGTTAAACACTTTCCTTATGCCTGTGTTTTGTAGAATTTTTATATGTTTTAGGTGGCCATTTAAAGTATTTCCACAAATTATAGTGAAATATAAGAGATATGAATGTATTAGAGCATAGTGGACCATTTTACATTGATCTACATTGAGATATCATGCAACTTTTCCCAATACACCCACTGAAGGAGCAATTTTTTGAGATATAACTCAGACAGCACAGGATGTCCAATGGACATCCATTGGATGGAGTAGCCAACTGTGTAATAATATTAGATCTTCTTTTATGGCATCTTAAATTATGATAAAGTACTTTATAGAGTAGACTCCTCTTCACAGGCAGGTTTGCAATGGAGTTCATATAAGTAAGAAACAAATTTGGATTCAATATAGAGTCTTGAGGGACATCATTTTCCATGTTGTTGGTTGAGCTGAAGGTATTTTGATAAGAGACTTATTGGGTTCTTCCCAAAAGATAATCCTTTAGCCTCTCTAAAGCAAAGCCATATATTCAATTTTTCTCCAGAACTGAAACAAGGACACTATGATTGATAGAATCAAAAGTTTTCTGTAAATATAGTGAAACCGATGCAGCCAAAATGCAGAATATTCCATTATCTATTTTTGAATATGTTTGTTTATTTCTAGTTAAAATAGACTAAAAATTAAATATCTCTAAGGTAAAATCAATCTTAATGGCCTAGATGGGTTAAAAACTCCAGGTCTTTCTTCAATAAAATCCGTCTTGCTAGCCCAAAAAGTTTAAAATCCCGAGAGTTTTTAGGCTAAAAATCTTTATTTTACCAGACAAGAAAAATCAAAATTTAAAATAAAAGTTTCAAATTCAGATTATTTTTAGGTCAAAAATCGATGTTGGTAGCCTAAGCACATCGATTCTAGAAAATTCAATACTAGAAAGATTAATAGGTCTTGATAGCCCTAAAAATGTTAAAAATTCCAAGTATTTCTGAGATTAAGTCGACCATGCTAGCCCAAAAATGACAAAAGTCAATTTTGCTAGGCCAGAAAGATCCAAAAATTCTAGATCCTGTACCTCATTAGTATTTATAGGATAACAATTGATTTTGTTAGTCCAAAAAGGCTCAAAATTTAAGTTTCTTTTTTAAGGCTAAAATCAATCTTTCTAGCCCAGAAAAGTTAAAAATGTTATGTCTCTCTAAGCTTAAATTGAAATTTTATGTTTAAAAATTTAAAATTTTAAATCTTTTTAGACTAAATTAAACCAAAAAGATAAGAATTACAATTATTTTTAAAATAAAATTCAAAAAGCTAAAAAGGCTTAAAATTTCAAGTATTTTAAGGACAAGAATCAAATTTATAATTCGTAAGTATTTTAGACTCAAACTGATCTTTCTGATTTAGAAAGTTTACCAATTTTATCTCTCTAAGCTTTTTTCTTGCTAGCTCAGAAAGATATAAAATTCTTAGTGTTTCTAGCCTAAAATCCAAAAGTTAGAAAAGCTTAAAATTCCAGGTTATTTTGGGCCAAAATCGATTTTTCCAGTCTAGAAAAATAAAAAATTATATATTTCTTAAGCTTTTATCTTGCTGGCTTAGAAAGATATAAAATTCCACGTCTTTCAGAGGTAAAACTGACCTTGCTAACCAAATAAGACTTAAAATTAAACATTGCTAGTCCATACAAGTTGAAAAATACTAATCTTTCTAAGCTTTTTTTAACTATACTTATAATTTGACCATGTAGATTTTTTATTTTACTGTAGTAAAATATATAGTATGTATTGATGTGTATTTGTATTCTTATATGTATTTTTTTGTTTGTATTTAATTGTGTTTGTATTTAATGTCTTATTTGATAATAAGACAGTAATTAATTATGTATTTAATTTTCCAGTTAATGATTATCGTGAAATTTTCAAAAGTGAAAATATGGAAATTACCACTTCTATTAACATATTTTCATTTTTTACCAATAGTTTCCGTTTATTATCTGGCAACTCTCTAAGAATGAAAATGTGGAAATATGTACTTACCTACTCTTCAAAAATTAAAAGGTAAACATGTCAGCTAAATATCCTTCTGAAAATATTCAAAAAATCTAGATATTATTAGTATTACTTGGAAAATGTTGCTTAATAAAAATTTAGAAACATCCGCTTAATTATTAATTTTATATTATCGACAAATTATCATTGGTCATATAAATTATACATTTTTTATATAAGATATTGTTTATTTTCTTAATAAAAACTTAAAAAGTTATTTTGAGATTCTTTTAGATATTACATAAACAATGAAACACGCAACTATGCTTACATGTCGTGTATAAAATGAATATTATTAATTAATTTGTCCTTTTTATTAAAGCCATTTAGAAAAAACATTATAAATTGTCTCGAAAAAAACTATAACAAACCTAACTTAATTTACTGAAAACAACCATATTACCACATACAGTAATAATACATAATGCATAAAGAGCAGTTTCGAAATTTTTCAGCCGCAATACTATTTGGTCAAGTGTAAAGCTAATTATTTAAATTGAATGCATTTGGTGCTAATTATTGTAGAAGTATATAACATTTGCATAATTATTTAAAATGCCTAGAGAAAATTTTAATTTATATTAATATTTATAAGGATCCCTAAGATATTTTTAGCACAAGTATCTTTAATTTCGAAACAATCGATTTATTGTATCAAAAATCATTAGTAAAAGTTTTTACTTGATCAGTATAAAACGATTATGCAATTATGATTATATAAAAAAAATGGGCACTGCGTTTATTATAATATTTCATTATTTGCAATTGCTAATCACATAGTATTACGGTTTAACAATTATTTTAGCCTCTTACAAGATCTGGGGAGTCGATTGGTCAATTTCAGGTCGTATTATTGTAAAATATCATTATAACAAGATATAAATTGTAAATTAATAGTTTTACTTATTTATATTGAGCCAACTTAATAATGATAACTACCAGGTTGAAATAAGTAGGGATTAGGTGACAATAAATTAAAAAAAACAACGAAAAATAAATTAAGAAAACTCAATATGTTAAAAATATTTCAAAATAATCATTTTTCGTCATAATGTCTAATATTATGATTAGACAAGAAATAATAATAATAATAATAATAAGTTTATTTATATCAAATTTAACAATATTACAACTCAGTCAAACAAATAAGGTACCATAAATAAACGGTTACTTACAAAACGAAAACGTTGTTAGTGGGAGAAATTTTTACAAAATAAATTTTGTACTATTTTATTTCAGGTTTATTTATTTCTAGCTGTTGAATTTTATTAAATTTAACCGATTTTATATTTGGGATCAAATTTTCTATAATCGAAATTCCACTCATGTATAATTTTTTGCTTGATGCAGACTGGTTGTCCGTCTTGCAGTCTTCTGACGTTGACAGCGCTTGCAAGGAACTTTACAAAAGACTTGATTCAGCTTTTGCTGCTTCAGCACCTTTAAAACAACGAAGACGACGGCGATTTCCAGTATGGTTTTCAAAACAAATTATTTCTAATATCTTTAAGAAGGAAAAAGCATATCGTGATTATTGATCTTCTCCAACTGAATTTAATTTTTCCAGATACAACAGGCTTCGTCAGACAGTAAAATATCAAGCCCGTGAGGCCTATAACTCATTTGTGACCCAAGCCGAGGAGAACAGTGTCACTGATCCCTCATCGTTTAGGTCATTTCTTAGAGCTAAGAAAGGTCACTCTTCACTTCCGTCTATCATGTGCGATGCCAATGGTAATTCTTTTCAAGGAACAGAAAATATTGTGCCAGCTTTTGCCAAACTTTTTCAGAATGCCTATAAAGTAGTAAGTAATACCAATTCACAAAAAAGACGATATAAGCAGAATCGACAACTACCGACCTATCTCCATACTTTGCAATTTTTCCAAAAACTTTTGAAACTATTGTTTATAACAAAATTCTTCCCCAAGTTCAATCACTACTCTCTATAGATCAGCACGGTTTTATTCCTAAAAGGTCGTGCATCACTAACCTCTGTAATGTGACTCATTTTATTTCTTCAGCCCTCGATAGAAAAAGTCAGGTTGATGTGATGTATACTGATTTCAGTAAGGCTTTCGATCAGATAAATCATAGCATTCTGCTGGAAAAATTGAACAAGCATTTCAACTTCTCAGAAAGGCTAATTTCGTTGCTTTCGTCATACCTTATTGACCGTCTACAGTTTGTTGAGGTGTAATGTTGCAGATCTAATACCTTTGTTTCAACTTCTGGAGACCCACAGAGATCCAATCTCGGCCCACTTCTTTTTATCTTTTATATTAATGATCTTATAGAATTGATTTCCTTCCTTAGACTAGCTTATGCTGATGATCTGAAAATATTCTGGTGTATCAATAGTATCTTGGACTGCTTGTTCTTACAGAGTAACTTGGACCTAATTAGGGGGTGGTGCAGTCGAAATCAGTTATGTCTTAATATCTCCAAAATGCTGTGTGATCTCCTTTCACCGAAACAAGGATCCGGTTTTGTTTAATTACAAAATAGACAATCAAATCCTCTGTAGAAGTACTTCTATTAAAGATCTAGGGGTTGTATTCGACGATAGGCTCACATTTGTGCCACATATTGAACAGACAGTGACCTCCTCGTTGAAACTTCTGGGTTTTGTCATTCGAAATAGCCGACTCTTTAACAACTCAAACTCAATAAAACTATTGTACTTTTCCTTTGTTAGATCAAGACTGGAATACGGTTCCTTGGTGTGGTGTCCTTTCTATGAATGCCATGTTGGCTACATTGAGAGTGTTCAGAGAAGGGTTTTAAAGTTTCTTATGCTGCGTGAGGATGGAATATATCCTGTTAGGGGACATGATCATGATCTGATGTTAGGTAGATTTAATCTGCAATCTCTGGCCATGAGGAGAACAATTCATTTTGTAATATTCTTATGGAAGTTGGTCAATAATCAAATAAATTCTCCTCCTCTCTTGAACGATACTCTATTTCATGTACCACGATTTGCTTCTAGAGCAAATATCACTTTTGCTTTAGATCGCGCCAGAACTAACATTAGGTTTCAGGATCCCATATATCAAATATGCAGAATTTTTAATTCAGTATCATCAACCTGTGACATAGTTGTATGCTCCATAAGGGATCTAGTTTTGTCTCTGACAAACCAACAGTTACCATAATTCCTTTTCTCTTCCTGTTTTTTCCCTTGTCCCATGAATCCCTTTCTTTGTTCACTCTAATGTTAATTTACATCTCCTTCAATTTTGATATATACATGATGTTACTATTGTAATTTAAGTTTTCCTTATTTTTCTTTCTTTTTGTTATTTAATTTATAGTAATTTAATACTTGTTTACACTTTCAAAACATTAATTGTAAATTTTCCTGTAACTGGGCTTTGTCTGTTGGAAATAAACAGCTAAATAAATAAATAAATAAATAAATAAATAAAATGCATGGACAATTTATATGCGCTTTAATCAGAAAATTAAGTACTTACTGTATCATCTTAAGGAAAAATCAGTCACTTTAGAAAGTACATATTTTACATTAAATTGTATAATTGTTATAATTTGGGTCGCCTTTTAATTCTTCCAGACAGTTAAGTACTGTCAAATTTAACCACTTTGAAAAAATGATAGTGTCTCATTTTTTCAATGATTTCCCCCACTCAATGATGTAGAGGAATTAGGCTTAGGATACTTTTTGATTTGAGGCAAATATTTGAAAACAAAGATGATATAAAATAAATCTAAGATTACATATTGAAAAAGTTAAATACCCCGACAATCCAAAAGAAAGAAGAAATGGCTCCAAATGCTTAACAAATTGGGATACTTCTCTTAACAATTCAGAAATCCGCGTCTTAACAATATAGAAAAGACAACAAATATTGTCAATTATTTTATATCTGTAATATACTCTACTATATGTAAGCCTATGGATCCAACTATAGGCCAAATTCCATCCTCTGACTTATTTTAAATAGGACTTAGGATCCGGTGATGCTTATCATCTTTTTAAATATTAACTGTTTGATTTTTGGAAATCTGAACACTTCTGTCTGGAATATTCCTCTTAATATCGAACCTAAATTATTTGACCAGCACATTCCGTAAGCTGATTAATGCCTTTGACTCTATCGCGTTTCTTATATAAGGTATAAGTTTTCTGAGAATAGCATAAATGCAATAATTTTTCAAATATGTTAAATTTAATAAAACTAAACTGACTGGATGAAATGAACGAACACCTGAAAAAAGCTATATAAAATTTAGTACGTTGAAGTATAAATTTAGTAGTTTCTACACATAGATTCGAAAGTTTTGCGTCACCCTAAATTTCCGAAAGTTTTTTTTATCGGCAAAAATAGATTAGAAATTTATTAGTTGATTAATTTTAATTAAGAAAATAACTGACATGCTTATAAAAAAATTGATTACACCAAAGATTTTTTAATATCGTGTGAGATATTCTGTTGAGGAATATTGTGCCATCAATATCTAAGTTGGTTTATGCGTACTGCCTCTGCCCTGAAAAGCATGTTCTATGGGATTCATGTCTGGCGATAGTGCGGGCCAGTCTAAACGATTGATTCCTTTCGATTCTAGATACTCATTTACAGTTCTGGTATGGTGAGATCGGGGGTTATCACCTATAAAAACTAAAGCCTCTCCAACAGCTACTCGCCATAGTCTGACGTAAATGTCTAGAATCTCCCTCATATATCTATCACCAGTTATTGTGCTTCGAATATAAATTAATGAATTGAATATAAATTCCTCTTGCAAAGAGTGGCACGGGGTGGAGTACTGGTATTGCCCTAGTTGGGTTTCTTCAGATGGTTAAGTAGATATAACGGTTCTGTTGTTGATTAGTTACACCGCTTCTCGTTCTGACATGAAGAGAATTATTCTGGAGATAACAGTGTGAGACACATCACTTTGCTAAACCCCAACTCTATTAGCAACGAACCTTTGAGAGTGGCCTTCTTCATGTAAAGCCACTATTCTTACTTACGACTTGTTGAGGCATTTTTTCACGTGAACTCGTAAAATGTAACTGTCTTGACCTTAATAATTGAACCAAAAATGGAACTTACAAGAAAATTGTTAAAATTTATATCGGACAACAAATATACGACAAATAGCAAATAAGGCCAGAAAGAATTGCGGATGCTAAAAACAAGGTATTGTAAAACATTTGAATCTATTTGCAGAATATGTTTACATTTTAACTACCTGGAAATAACTAGTGACAAAAAAGTTAACTGCTTGAAAGGAATATACGGTTGTTTTAATTGTACAATTTTCTTCACGATATGTATTTTCTAAAGTGACAGTTTTTATTCATTCAGATGTGAACACCTAACTTTTAAGTCCTTAATCCAAAAAAATATTGTAAATTATTTTTAAATATACCATATCTAGAATATACTCTAAAATCTTTGTATCGAACTATAGCCCAATTTCCATCCAGCAAATCATTTTAAATAGTATTTAGAATCTAGTGACGCTCATCATCTCTTTAAACATTGGCCAGCACATTATATGACCTAATTAAGACGTTTGACTATATCGTACTCCTTAAAAACTAGGAAATAATAAGATTTCTTAAAAGAAGTCAGCAAATTAGAATATTGCTATAGGAGTCTCCCAAGAGTCACTTTTGGTATATAAACTTTTACCGCTACATATTAATAACTTACCTTTGATCCCTACTGATTTTTTTATTCTATATAATCTAATTTGGTTTTATTTAATTTAATACGCATACATATGCATTTCCTCCTGAACAAAACTTCTAAAAGATGCCCCGACTGTCCGGTCAGTCATCTCGAGAAAAGTTTCGGTTTTACCTGTTTTGCTCAAGAGAAATAAGAAATCATAATGTGATATGCAAAAAAATTAAGATAATACTATCCTACCACTATTTAACTTAATATTGCCTATTTATACCTACCAAGTTAGGCGCATAGTTTGAAAACGTATACACAATACGCAAGAAATAAAATTCGAAAACTAATCGCTATTTAAAATTTAAACCAGTTTTAAAATATATTATGTCAAAAGTATGTATGTATATAAAAGAAAAGTTTTACAAATTGTAGATAAATTAGTAATTTAAAATGCCATATTTTAAATTCAAATATATTAAACGCTTAAAAATTAAGTACAAAATTTATTAAAAACACAAAGAGAAACTCATAAAGTAAATTAAAAAGCCAGAGTTAAAGCCCTAGAGAGATTATGTGGCGGACTGTTCCCCAATTTTGCAAAATATATGGTGTTTTAGATAAAATCCTTACTGATGCAATTGCTAGTATATAAATAATATTCTATTGTGTCGTCTAACTGTGTGCCATCTAATGAATAATTAAATAATGTATGCAATCTTTAGACAAAAATCTAGATAATTTCAAAATATGTAATTAAAGTTGTACAGACACACTTATTAGTATATTCAGCGCATAAGTCATAGTTATTTGTGACATTTAAATTTAAAGGTTCTCCACCTATAACGAATCTTATATGCCTTATTTGTAAATGTATAATTTTAGAACTGCACGAAGCAAGCGGCAAAAAGTTGCGGTATTGCGACATTGCGAGGCGAAAATGTTAATCAGTTGCCCGTTCTCGCCTTGAACCAATAATTTAAATCACCGAAGAATCTGTGCAAACATAGCATAATAAGGAAAAAATGGTAAGTTACATATAGATTCGTCAGTAGAATTATAGGCTCTTTTTGAATATTGAAAATACTGGCCGTGTATTGTTATCAATTAGTAAAAACCCACAAAAATTGCGTTTAAATCCTTAACAGCTCAATTTGTCCCATACTACTACTCTCTCAACCTCTAGTTTTTTATATGAAATGTTTTTGAAAATAACGTTTTAACAGGCTTTAGTAATATTATCAATATATGTTTAGAATATTCTTCAAGGCACTTAAGCTTATTCTAATTACAATTATAAAACTAGAGCGTTCAAAACCCACGCAATGTCAACTATAAAAAGAGATCTATGAAAGTAAATTTGTGGAGGTACATACGTTTTGTCAGGCATTAAAAATCACTTTTTCATAGATTAAGTCGGAGTGTGGCAAAGAAAACTTACCCGTGCAACAAAGAAGAAGTTGAAGGCTGAAGAAAGTTTGACTGCGGATTTGGAGGATTCCGCAAGCGAAGAGAGAACAATGGAAGTGAAAACAGAAGTGGAAACAAGAAGCAAAAACGCAAGTGTGGACTCCGGAGATTAGTTCTTAACGATCGGACTTTTTTATGTCTGATCGCATAATTGGAGACAATGTCCGTGAAGCAGAAATTCAAATTTGCATTATTTCGAACGATGATGATAGAGTCGTGTTTAATTCGACACAAACAGTGCTGATCAATTCTGCGGCACAGAAATGTATGTTACTGATTAATGTGTGGGTCCAGATTGTGCAAGTTCCGCCTTTTTCGGATATGAGTCGATTACTAGTGATAAAAAAATGAATGCTTTAGCTGGTATCCACGTAGTAGTTTTTGATATACTATTGCAATTTATATGTGAGCAAAACCTGAAGGCCAGATTATCCAGAGAGAGTCGCTTGCTTTTTTTTAAAATAAAATTCAGCTTGGAATACCGTCAACAGTCCTGGGCCTGCTTTTTACCTCGCGATATTTTAAATCTATTCTGGAGGTATTATAAAGGGTGTTTCCGACAAGACAAGTTGACCGCAAGATTTTAGTGTTCAATAAACCATGGTTTTCTGGAGCGAACTATTAAAATATTTGTTAATTTAAAAAATAAACATATGGGAATTATGTATGAAATACCATATCTTGTAAATGGCCGCTACGGCTTTGCTGACATATGTATGCGGACCCTTTTGACGACATTTTAATAACGTTATAGTATGGTGATATGTTATTGATAAAGCGTCTAATTTCGGCTTTTAATGCTTCGATGGTTGCAGGCTTATTGGCATAAACCTGTGACTTCAGATAATCCTACAGCCAGAAGTATAAAGCCGTTAAATCGCAAGAGCGTGGAGGCCAATTCGATTCTCTAAATCAAAAAATGACACGACCGGGAGCAAACTCGTGGAAGATCGGCAATAGGTTAACAGCAGTCACAGCAGTAAGAAACAAATTTTTGATAAATAAAAGGCGCAAAAGCTTAATGTTCTTACACAAATTTTCTTATTATTTCTTTTGAATATGAACATAACCTCTAAATTGTTGTTTGTGTTTTTGTATTTTGTATAATCCTTGATATTCGTTTTGAAATTGAATTTTAATTGTAGGAATAGCCTAAAATACACATTAAGGAAATGAGTGACTTTGCATCTAAATTATCAGAATTTTCTGATTCCGACACAGACTTAGAAGATTTACTTGAAGAACGGATAAGGCCGAAAAATCAAAACTATTTAGATGAAACTGTGTCCCAATTTAATAGAATGCGCATGCGTATCAAGAATGGTTTGGTGTGTCGAATTTGGAATGTTGTCAAGATCAACAGCTTCCAAATAAGGCACAAAAAATTGTGTTCTCTTAGCATAATAACATTTGCCATTTACCGTTACTGCATTTTTGAAGAAAAACGGTCCAATTATTCCTCTAGAACATAATGCACACCATACAGTGACACGTTGTAGATGCATTGCTTTCTAATGAATAATTCCCAGATTTTCTAAGCCCAAAATGCGATAGTTTTGCCCATTAATGAAGCCGTCAAGTTGAAAATGGGCCTTATCACTGAAAATGATTTTGTATTTATGATTTTGAAAGCAGATTGCTCAATGTACATTCTCTTCGCTGTTCATGACCTTCTGGCAGAAGTTGTTGAGTCAGTTGTATTTTCTAGGCATGCAACTGTAAATCCTTAGTGAAAATTTCTAAAGAGTACCGACTGAAATGTCCAAGTCTTGTGCCCGTTTACAAATTGAAGTCTCGGGTCTTTCTATCACACTCTCGCGAACTGGTATGGCGTGATGCTTCGCTGTGAACGTTATGGTATTGTATATTTTACATCACTAAGCAAACCAATATAAACCAGATTATTCTTTTCGTAGTCCGTCCTTCTCCTATCTTTTAACTTTCGATCTGTCACATCATATTCATATGCTATTATAACTGTCAAAAATGGCGCGAAATTTAAATCTTGCGTTCTTATTGAAACTCCCTTTATAATAAATGTCACATTTTAATTTCGTTGCCTTCGAGAGAAACTGTGCCGTACTTAATGCCCGAAGATTTCAAAGGGTATTATATCAATTGTAGAGTTATAATTCTCAAGCTTATATAAATGAAATTGGTAACATATTAAAAAATTGCAATGTGGTATCATATGCTGATGACACAGCTCTGTTATTTTCAGCTAACAATTGGAATGAACTATATGATCGGGCAGAGTTGGGGTTGGACAGAATTTACCGTTGGCTAGGTTTAAGTAAACTCAGTTTAAATTTTGAAAAAACTAATATTATTGCTTTTTCCGCCATAAATCAACCGCAGATCAACCGAAAGATGAATATTTAATACTCCATGCGTCAACTTGTAGTAAAACCAAAAACTCTAACTGTCAAATTTAATAAAGTCAATAAAATAAAATATTTGGGTATAATTATAGATAAAAATTTAAAAAGGAATGAACATGCTGTCTTTTTGACCTCTAAAATTAGAAAATTATTTTACAAATTTATTCAGCTTAGAATTATATTTAACAGAAAATTTATGCTTATATTGTACAATTAATTAATTGAATCAATATTGAGATATGGGATTGATATTTGGGGAGGCTTATATGATGCAAATCTGAAAGTTCTATCAACTTGTCGAAATAGTATTTTAAAAATTTTATCGAATAAACCTTGTATACTCTACATTGTTATTGTATGAAAGTTAAATGTCCTTAACATTAGAAATTTGTATATATTATGTTTGTTGTGCTTTCCTAAAATATATAATAGTTTTTCCCTCATATCACATAGTTACTCCACAAGAATGAAATGAAAAAAAAATTTTTGCACACTCAAGTTTAGTAAT
Organism: Anthonomus grandis grandis; assembly: GCF_022605725.1. Lineage (NCBI taxonomy): Eukaryota > Metazoa > Arthropoda > Insecta > Coleoptera > Curculionidae > Anthonomus > Anthonomus grandis. The sequence continues at coordinate 7,022,984 of NC_065552.1, forward strand.
TCATTTTGCTGTAAATTTATTACATGTTTTCTGCCTAAAGTATATAATATGCTGCCATTTTCTATTAAAAAGCTGGTTATGAAAGGTGATTCCAAGACTAGAACACCAATAAAATTATTCATTCTGCAAAACAAAATAACATTTGTATTTTTTTTTCTATTTGAATCTCAACATGTTTTACATTTTTGTTCTTTTTAATATTACATTATTTAATGTCCACTTTTTCGTTTCACTGTTGGCACCTCTGTCGTCTGGCCAACTTTGTCCATCTTGTCATGCGCGTCATTTCGTAAACAGAGTGAGTGAGTGAGTCGGTGCACACAAATTGTTTAGGCTCGATCACTCTTTTCAAAACAAAAAATAGGTAGGTATATAGGTATTTATTTAGATTTATTTATCTTTAATTATTGGGCAAAATATTGTTTATTATTATACTTATTAGTTATAGTTATAATTATGAAGTTTGACGCATTATTGTATTGTAATTTTTTAACATATATGTAAAATATTTTGATTTGATTTGATTGCACTGAATTTTCTGCGAAGCATCCCTCACAAGTAGGCAATTCAGTCTCTTACTGTTCTCATTACAAAAAGGGATCTACAGCTAAATCTCATCTCTAAAAACGTTGACTATAAAAATTTCTAAAGCAAACAGCAAAATCACATTCAGATATATCATATACTGATATTAAGTGTATTAAGGAAAAGCCAGCCTTTCCTTAAAGTCTAAAAGCATGTTGTAAAGTCTATTGCAAGTCTATGCAAAATGCTGACATTATGTTTGTTTTTTTGCTTCAGATTATACAAGTGCTTTTTCTTGCAAGCTCGCAGATACTTCTAACAATTTAACCATGCATCTATTTCCAATGACAGCACCGTCAGGTGAAGCTCCAAGCCACAGCTGCAGAGAAGAAATGAAGAGTCCTGCGCTATATACTTCACTTCTTGTCTTTTTTGGTACTCTTCAAAGTCTGTTCTCTCTTTTTCTATCCCTCGCTTTATATAGGTACTTTAAAACGCATTCGGAGTAACTATTCATAAACCAAATTATTTGCATTCGTCCTTTGCCTAGTTTTGATTTTATGCGTCTCGGATACAGTGATACAGATTTTTCTAGCATCAGACCTGCTCAAACTCTGTAATTTAGTTGCACAACATAGTTAAATCATCACACTTTTTGCAAGCACATTTTTTGCATATAAAGTTCTGCTTGTTTTTGATTCAAAAACAAAAATTGTTCAGCATGCAATGCAGAAGAATCTACTTATTGCAAAAAAATGTGGCGCAGGCTGTACAATTCTCTTCACGTCGTTCCTCTTCTTCTAGGACCTTTTTTAAGGCTTCTTGAGCGATTCTTTGTTGGGTGTTAAGGCTTGAAATAATGCACTCACTTTTAGCCGAACAATCGAGACCTCAAAAATCAGATACAACCCATTGGTGACCACCACCTACTTAAAAACTGAAGGCTGGGAGATATATTTGTACTTAGGATATATTAATTCGGCCTATTTGGCTGTAAACAGCTTTCCTCATTGCTGGTCTAGGCTCGTTTTAGATATGCCACGATCATGACATAGTGCAAAAACGAATTTTTGTCATCACAACATGCAACGCATTTCAATAATTTTTCGGCCATCCTTCAGCTGTAAACAAAACTTTTTCTTACGACTTTATTGTGGTGTCCGCAATTTGCGATTTTCTGTCTAAATTTCAATACAGCAAAGACTTCAGCCTGAAAGATAGCGTGCTCTCTTGGCAAGGAGTATGTCCTGCTGGTATACGGAGCTCGACCATAGAACCTTGTACCAGCTCTATTGTTTATTCTGAAGCTATCTGTATACCAGATGGACCTCATGTTAAGCAATATAGGCCCTTTGGAGTCCTGCCAATTTTGTCTGTCTCTGATATGGGTCACAAAACTTTTGAAATCCATTCTCTCAGGTGCCATATAACATTCCCGATTTTAGCATGACGAGGAGTGGAAGGCTTACCAATAAGTTACCAGTTCTTAGAAGTTCTTAGATTATTAGGTTCCAGATACATGATTTTTTTGTAATAACATGTGTTCCACAGTTCTAAAGTAATTTTCAATTTTATTCCAGTCATTTGAAGCCAGGTTTAGACATTTGGAGTAGTTTTTCATTTAAGACAATTTTTTATATTGGATGTTGCAATTCAATAGCCTGAAAGAAACAACGATGACGCAAAAATTGTACTGTACAAAATATATTTTTGTATGTAATTGTATTGTACAAAATATAGTATAATAATTTAAGTCGTTTAAATTTAATATAACTCAAGTGGCTGGTGAACCAGCTCACGACTTGAAAACATGTATAAAATTTAGTACAATTTTTTAAATTAGCATTATCAAGAACATTCGAAATCAAAAGTATGTACCATATAAGCTAATGTGATAATTATGAAAAAAAAAAACTATTGTTTAATTTTTGAAATAATTTATTGGTAAATCAACTTGCAACAGTAATAAACGTTGGTGTAACACCAATACATGCAAAATATATATTAATATACATAGCGACATTAATACTGCTGGCATTATTATGCCCTTTTGAGACATGCGATATAAATTTGAAATTTATGGACATTACTTGTATTTAGTTAGGTCATGGTTCTTGACGGTCTTTTATGGTAACTATGACATTTCAACTTAGATGAGATGAATATCTAAGCTATATTGTAATGGGTTATAAATTTGAGAAGATTTTCAGTAGTTATTGCAATTGTACAATTTTTCGTACAAAAGATATTTTCTAGTGGGTTTTTTTTTTAGATAACCATAGCAAGAAATTAATTTTTCAGTTAAAAATTCTATTACAAATATAATTTTTAAAATTGATTAAACTTAGTAAAATTTAAGTGTCTTAAAGAAACAAATGACGTCTTAAAAACCTATACAACATTTAGTGTCATTTTGAAATAACGATTTAAAGAAAATTAAAAAAGGAAAAAATATTACAATTTATAAAATACTGAATTGGTAAAGAAAAAGACCTTTGAGACGATTTTGAATAAGTATTATAATTGTACAATATGTATTTTCTAAAATTATATTTTTTTATTGACATTATTAAAGACTTATTAAATTAACATTATACATATTAATTTTAGTCAAATTTTATCTGAATTGTTCTGCGAATATTAATTTACTTACAACAAATGCGAAGACCAGATATTCGAAAATCAATTTGGTTTTATAACTGCAGTCCGACCCAGAGTGGCACTAGAGTGGTCTCAAATATATGTGAATAATATTTAACATGCCGACGATACCATGGTGATGGCAGATAAATTGGACGCACTTTAAAGATTAATGGACCATATCACACAATACAGTCAATGAACATAATCTATTAAATTTTGTGAACTTAAAATACCTGGAAGAAACAAATGACGACACAAATAAAACTGGACAATATTTTGTATAATTTTTCAAACAGGTTGGACAATTAAAAATCTGACAAAAAAAGATACAAAAGTTTATCTTATTTTTTAATTCTGTTTAATTTATTAAGACTAAACTGCATGGAACAAAAAATACCACCCGCAAAACATATACAAAATGTAGTACAATTTTTACTTCTCTTAAATTGAATAAAATATGAAGAAATATTTAATAATACGACAAAGATTTACTATGTATACAATTTAAAAAACAACACTAATATATGGGGTATAAAAAAAGGTCTTAAAAAGGCACAAAAAGGTAGAAATACAGAAACGTATGACAGCAGTCTGAAAATAATCTTATTAGATTGTTTTCAGTAAAAATAAAATTCAGATTTTTTATTTAAATCTTTTATTGCAATTATAAAAAAATAAAAGTACATTTTGAATTCGTACATTGAACTTATAATAATTTTTGATCCCAAAAAAAAATTCACAAGTTTTAGTATAATCTTTTTGAATCAGTTAAACTAAGGCCGCTTTCAGACGGGTCGGTTTGGCAGCGGTACAACAGCCGTGCGGTAGACGTTCGGTATGCAGAGCAAATGTCGCTTCTATATAACCAAAAGTTTAACTTCACACGAGTCGACGCAACAAGATTTCGGCACGACATGCTGCTTATCTGCAAGTTTTTAGGCGGTAAATGATTTATACCGCATGTATGTTTGATTGTTTACGTTTGTGTTTGGAAGTTGAAAATGTCGAACGAGATAAATTTAGTACAAGAAATAGATCGCAGAATATTCGCGGAAAAATATTACGCATAAATATAAAGCATGGTAAAGAGTGGCAAAAAAAAACAAACCTCTCAGGTAATAAACATTTTTTATATTAGTCTTATAAACAATAGTTATACTGCCATGGGATGCTACCATTTGGCTTGATAAAATAATTTGCTAAATAATTACGAACAGTAGCTCCAGAAGATGCAGGGTTTATGCGAATAATCTCTTCTAGCAAATTACAGTTTTGAACTGCGATATTCAGTCGATGTTCGGCTGTTGGTGTCGAATACCACGTCCCGTCTTTAATTCGTCCCGTCGTAACTCCTCTTGCAAAATATAAGGCCAGAGCAGAATAAGTGCATCCCGTGGCAAGATACCTAGAATTAATAAGAAATAATCAAACATATAACTTTTGTATTTCTACAAATAGGATTTGTTTTTATTTTATTTCAGTTCAAGAGTGTAAGGAAAAATGGCGCAACATCAGATCTTCATTTCTTCGAAGTATGAAGACCCCTCCAAGTGGTTCTAAACCAAAAAAACCGTATTACCTCAAGGATTATTTGCTATTTATACTGCCTTATGTAAAAGCAGTAAATACTTAATAATAAATAATAATACGAAAATAATGGCAATGTCACAGAACCTATTCCTGATGAAGACCATAGTTGTGAAAATCTAGACTCACCTTCAAATGAAAATTCTCGGAATGACGACTTTAATTTAACAGAAGAAACAAATCGACCTGCATCATTAGCAAAACAGAAAACAATACAACATTTATCAGCGACGCCAGCATCTACCTCAATAAGTACCGTTCGATGTCGTAAACGTTACAATACAGAAGGTGAGCAAACATTTGTCAACTACTTAAAAGCAAAAACAAGAAAGGTTCAAGATGTGGAGAACTCTGAAAATAAAGAAAAAATCAGCCACATGCATCACTTCTTACCTGACCTGGAAAGTATGACAGAAGAACAACAAAGGAAATTAAAAATCAAACTGATGATCCTTGTTGATTAAATAAAATCGCAAAATGTTCAACCTACATTCAATCCATTTTCCTCATCTTCATTCGAAAGACCATCTACCAGCCACTCTGTACTAACACCTTTAGTGTCTCCTGATCGACCGATTCACTCTCCAGAAAAAACTTATTACAATGAAATTCCGACAGCGCAATCAGGGTCAGGCGTAGCACCAAATGTTTACTCTTTTTTCTCGAATTTCAATACAGACAATGTAGAGTAGTGTGTTTTGTTTTATTCATAGTACTTACCGCAAAGTTATTAAAATTCTTTCTCCAGCACTTACACATTCTCTCATGTTCGTATTTTGTCTACGAATAATTGGACTAATAAGTTGTTCAAGTTCTTGGAATGAAGCTTTTCTCATTTTGTAGATTGACTGAAATTTTCCATCATTTAAAGTTAATTCTTGAGCGGCAACAAATAACCTACAGTTAATGTTTCTTGCAATGTATGGATGCACCCAATATTTTCTTTTTTTTTCTCTGTTGTAATCTCTTAAAATACATATATAACACAATGTCCTCTTCATCACTATACGACGACATGTTCACTACACTGCTGTGGAATATGTTGTCTCATGTAAATAGATAATGCGGCAGAGCATCGTTACGGTAATTGCTGCGCCGCTACCAGACCGCTGCTAGTAAAACTTAATTGCCTGGTAGAAGCAAAGGGCGATTTCAAAAAAATTTCAAAAAAACAACCTTTAGTACATTTTTTTGAATCAGTTAAATAAAGTGAAAATTAACTAACTAGTTTGCCTAATTCCAAAACAATTGAACACACTTTTGTATATTTGAGACAGTTGAAAAAAATGAAAATTAACTACCTGGAAGAAACAAAATGCTATTCTAAAAAAATGTACAACTTTTAGTATATTTTTTTGATTATTTAAATAAAGTAAAATTTGCGCGTTACTAATCCGTTTTGAGTGAAGCCGAATTGAGTGTTGTCAACTTGCTGGATAGTAAAAGCAATGTATAAAAACTCGCAACCCAATTTATAGATTAGGGAAAAAAATTAAGTTGCATATAAATCTGGTAAGTAAAGAGAATCGCCAAGAAATTGAGCCTGGAAATCCTGGATTTTTACCATGGTAACCTCTGGAAATGTGAGATGAAACATTATTTTGATAAAGTATTTTTTTTTGTACTTATGATGACGGATAGTATTCTACAGTCCTTTCTTTTCTTGTTTGAAGATAATCGATATAACTCTATTTTTCTATGTATCTTTCTCTTCGTAGTCTACTGTTGACTGTTTTTTTGAATCGGTTAATTAAAGTTAACCTTAACTGTCTGGAAGCTATAAAACGCAATTCCGAAAAAAATTGTACAACTTTCATTTTAGAGAAAATTATAAAAGGGAAAAATATTACTATTAATAAAATACTGAACTATTAAAGAAAAAGACGTTTGAGATGATTTTAAATGAGTATTATAATTGTACAATATTAATTTTCTAAAATGATATTTTTTTATTGACATTATTAAAGTTTTAGTCAAATTTTATGTAAATTTTTCTGCGAATATTAATTTACTTACAACAAATGCGAAGACCAGATATCCAAAAATCAATTTGGTTTTATAACTGCAGTCGGAACCAGAATGGCACTAGAGTGATCTCAAATATATTTGTTAAGAATTAGTGTATGTGTTAAGTAACTCAAGTCTGATGATGGCAAGAACACTTGCCGAAATGCATCACTCCTGAAATTAGAGGATTAGCATTGTATTTGTGGAGAAAAGACCTCTCCTACTAACTTTTCAAATATATTTGAATAATAGTTAGCATGTCGACGATACCATGGTGATGGCAGATAAATTGTACGCACTTTAAAGATTAATGGACCATATCACACAATACAGTCAATTAACATAATCTATTAAATTTTGTGAAATTAAAATACCTGGAAGAAACAAATGACGACACAAAAAAAACTGGACAATATTTTGTATAATTCTTCAAATAGGTTGGACAACTAAGAATCCGACAAAAAAAGATACAAAATTTTATGCTGTTTTTTAATTCTGTTTAATTTATTAAGATTAAACTGTATGAAACAAAAAATACCACCCGCAAAAGATATACAAAATGTAGTACAATTTTTACTTCTCTTAAATTGAATAAAATATGAAGAAATATTTAATAATACGACAAAAATGTACTTAATTTATAAGTAGAACTTTAATGGATACAAATACTTTTTATATTTTTGTTACAAACCTTTAAATAATAATACATAGAAGAATTTCAATAATTGTCACAAAGTTGCGATCAAATTCTTGTATAATAAATAAAATGTTACTCTCAGAGTACCGAATTCACCGTCCAGAAAACGTAAGTCTTGGAAGAAATATTTAAAGTTTTATGGGAGAGTATCCAACAATTTTGACATTAAATAAATCTTTACATTAAAAACCTCCGTATAGCACTTATTTGATAACAAATACAATTATTTTGGAGCATATTAATTTATATGCATAACTTAAAAGGATACCATTTCATTCCTATATGTCGGCATACAAAGTTGTATAAGGCATTTCTTGTAAAACGACAAGAGCTCGCTAAAATAAAAATAATTTTTACGTTCTTAAAATATTATATATTTTCAGTTATTTTAGTTTTTAATATTTCTAGTAAGTATTTATGTAAAAGTATGTAAAATATTTTTAAATATAACATATGCAAAAACCAAATGATGAAAATTTAAGAATATCTTTAATTAATGGATTAAAAAATTAGAGCAACTGGAAGTGAATGATTTGAAAATAATTTAATTAAGCTGACACTTTTAAATTTGCATTTTTTTTATATTAACTTTCTGGGACATCCTAGGATATTAAATTTAAAGAGCTTTCATTAAAAAAAAATATTAAGAATTATCTCTATATTCAATTATTTAACCTTTATATTAATTATAATTTAATAGCTCCCGATATTTAAAATAACAGTAAATTAGTGACAAAATTCAAAACTGTCGATAGTAAAATTTGTAATAAATTGAACGGCATTACGCGGTTAATTAGATTTGATTAAATATGATAATGAATCATTTAAATTATTACCATATATTATAATAAAGTCACTGGTCTATATTTAATTAATTTCAGGGGCATTCGGTTGCATAAAACTAAGTGAAAATAGTCATTTGTAGAATTGCTGCTATGATTTCTTAAGTAGGGTCTTATTAAAGGGTAATTTAATAGTAACCCATTAAATATTATAACTAGTTTATTAATGCTGCACTAGAAAAGGTTCAAAATATTATGTTTCACTTAAACCAGTATCCAATTTGTTTTCTCCAAAATTGTTGTTTTAAAAAAATCTGAAAAATTCTTAATTGAAAAAATTATAATTTTTGACAATTTTTATTCTCTTCGTAGAAGTAACAAAAAAAAAGACAAAATTTGTCAACAGTACTACATTATTTATAAATAAAAAAACTGAAAATTATGAAATACAAATAATATTTTCTCACTGGTTTATTAGCCCTGGAAAGTATAGACTTTTAGCACATTTTTAAATTTCTTTTTGATGCTCAGTGCAGGGCAAAAAATACTTCTGATACTTTTTTTTCAACTTTTTATTTTCAAATACAAAAAATGTATGCATGAGGCTGTTTGTTTCGTTTTATTTAATCTGTAATAATTTCAAATAAAATATTTATAGTAAACAATTATTTTGGATAACTTTTTACTTATTTAGATGGCAATGCAGAAATGACTTCAAATACCTCGAAAAAACTGTTAAATATACATTTATTAAAAATGACTTGATGGAATGAATGGAATATTTAGAAAGTAACTTCTAAAAATTGCCTCAAATGCCTGGAATATAAATGCAATTTATCCCAAAAGACTGGAATATGTTTTTAATATTTAAAAACACCAGAAGTTTCCCAAAAATTTAAGCAAAAGAATAAATGACCTTAAGTATTACGATTAAATAAGTTTTTTCTAATAATTCTATGAGCAAAAGATTTTTTAAAAAATGTACAATTATTTTCAGTAAAGACTTAAATTTTAAAATAAAAATTACTATTTTTGTTTAGTTATAAGGCTTACTTTAGTTTAATGTCACTGAACTAAAAATTGTACTAATAATAAATATTAAAAAAAATTAATATGTAATTCAAAATGTACTGGTATTTTTTTATGGTTGCAATAAAGAATTTCAAATAAAAATATGAATTTTATTCAAACCATAAAAACTCTCAGTCATTTTTAGACTGCTGTGATTTTTTATACCCCATATATTAATGTCATTTGAAAATGGTATCAGGGGCAGTAAATTTTTCTTTGTATCGTCGTGTATTTCCTTCAGCCAATATTTAATTTAATTTAAAAGAAAAATTGCATACATTTCTGTACAACAAGAAATTTTTTCGTATTCGAATAATTTTAACAAAGACAAACTCCTATTCTTATAAGTATACTTATTTATTAAAAATCTCTAAAGTATGTTAAGCTTTTTCGGAAATCATACTTATTATTTTTTAGGTATTTTAATAATAAATGTACATATCTAATTCGATTTCTTTGTCACAAATTTATGTATTGCAATCTTGAAATTTTAATCTTTTATTATACATTTATTTTTTTTTCAAAATTTGGCGACGCTTTTAACGATTGAATTATCAGTGCTTAGGTTCTCAGGATATTATTAATCAATTAAAATTATATCGCGTTGTTATATTATTAAATTATATTAAAAAAAGTCCTTACATTTAAAAATCAATATGTTTCTCTAAGAATTATACATCTTTAAGTCCTTAAAAAAGAAAAATTAAAACAAATGTATTATGAAACTTAATAAATTCTATGTTTTTAATGGTCCAACCTATTTGAAAAATTATACTAAATGTTGTCCAATTTTTTTTCTAGTCGCTCATTTTTTTCTTCAAAAAAACTTATAATCAGTTTTGTATATTTTGGTCGTCGTTCAGGCAGTTAAGTCTTACTTAATCTAATTGATTCAAAAAAAAATTATACTAAAAGTTGTACAATTTTATCAAAAATGCCTAAAAAGTCGTCGTCTGAAATAAGCCACTCTCTAAAGGGTTAAAAAAAACAACTTAAATACTTATAAGTTGGCTGACAATATCTCTCAAATTCCTGACAAAAAATTCCCAAATATTTTGGCTGCCCTTTAAGAAATAAAAAATTCTTCAATTATTGAAAAATTTGCTTTAAAATTTATCAAAGCTGTCTTTACAATGTTTTTTTTTAATTTTTATTACTTTTTTACTTAATATTTCTTAGCTTTCTCAGTTTCTTTATCTAAGTCTCCTATTATTCTTTTATTATTAGTTTTTTTTTCATTTATTTTTGTTTTAAGACCTCTTTTGATTTATTTTTAATTTTTTAATAAATTGCATTGAGTAATAAGATAATAAAAGGATTTGGTGAAGTTATTAAAAATATTCTATTTTTTTCTAGAATCAATTTAAGTTATGCAATAATAGGTTTTAATTTAAATAAATCCCTGTTATTGCAGAGTTTTTTTGTTAATGATATATAAAATCTTAATTAAAATTTAAAGAATTGCTTATATTTTTAAAAATTAATTCATTTTCTAAAGGTATTGCAATAAAAAAAAAACGTAATCATCCAATAAAAAGTTGGTGGTAGAAAGTTTTAATTGCCTGGACGAAATGTTAAAAATATTCTGGATGCCTGTAAGAAATAAAGAATTTTTTAGTTATTGGAGTTATTGGAAATTATTTCAGGTCCAGAAAGACATCACTATCAAAAACCATCAAATTTGCCTGTTTACTCTGCTTATTTTTACTTTCATTATTATTTTACTAAAGATTTTTTAGTTTTTTCAGTCTTATTTTTTTACTTAAGTTTTTTTTTGTGGTAATGCTCTCTTTGAGGTAAAAACATAAATTTTAATTTGGTATCAAATGCACATTACATTACATTTGCCCAACTAGGCGAAGATTAACTAAAGCTTCTTTTATCTCTTAACCTTTATAATAATTAGCAATATTTTAACAAATAAGTAGTAATATAAACATTAACCAAAGAACAAGTCCAAGGAAAATAAAAATAAATTTGTAAATCTGTAGGAAAAAACTAATTGTGTTCTAAAACTAGAAGAAAAAACTAGTTGTGTTCCTCTAAGAACAAAGTTTTAAAATAATTTTCAAAGTGAAACATTGAAATTGAACAATTAGGTTTAACTCGTTTATAAATTGTCACAGTATTGTAAGTATAGGTACGTGAAAAACGAGATGTGGTATGGTTGGGCAAAGTTTAATTCCTATCATGAATCGCATTTTCTGGAATTAATTTTTCTAACGGTAGATAAGTCTGTACATAAATATAAGAAAAACAAATTTGAAAAGGAATCCCTTTTCTAGCCACTGCAATGCATAGATATACAGGGTGTTTCAAAAGTCATGATCCAAACTGAAAGGGGGGGTAGGAATCACACGGAATTTGGAATCACAATAACCCCCTATGTTGTTATCCGATTTTTGATGGTTTAGAAGTTATAATAGCTGTTTTTCAGTTTTTTTCTATAATTTACTTTTGGCTTAAAAAATTAGTTTTTTCCATGTCTGGGGCTTTATTTTTTAAATATATTTTTTTGTTTTTATTCCAACAAATGTCGAGTGTTTTTAATAAAAGTGTAGTGTAAATTTTTTTTTGTTTCGCTGCAGAAAATCTTGTTTAATTTGTTTTTGGATTCTTGAAAAATGAATTTTAACAATTTAATAAAGCACTACACAGTACACAAAGACCTACAGGAATTTAAACCAATGGTTAAAAACTTCCTACTATTTCTAGTCTTTCAATAAAAACATTTACCTTATAGTGTTTATTATTTGATAAATGTATGTTAAGAAAATTTTTAGAAAAATGAAATGTAAAAGAAATAAAATCATACCATATTTTTTGCTTGCATACCACAAATTTGGTACTATTTAAGTGCGCTTGACCTTCAAATTGGAATTCAGAATGCTATCAAGAGCCACAAACAAAAATGGTATTCCCACATGGACCATTTTAAATAGCCAAACCGACTATTGTTGGTATTTTCTGTATTGTTTTCTGTTTGTCTTTAGCTAACGTGTTAATCGATGTTTTTTCTGTTTTCTGACATATTATACTATTAAAGTAATAATTAATCTGCATCGAGATGCCGGATCAGTATACCCCACGGGAATATGCTGAAATGCATTACATTTATGGATTGTGTGGTGGGAACGCTCGCCTTGCTGCAAGAGAGTATCGTGATCGGTATCCGGCTCGTGAACGCTTTCCCGATCACAGAATGTGCATATGAGTACATAACTCATATTTGCGGGGAGAAATACCTGGTGATGTACAATAAATAGGCAGACCGCGGTTGGATAATGAAGAGGTGCTTGCTTTGATAGAGGCGGACCCTTCTACAAGTATTCGTAGAATTTCTAGAGCTACTGGATTAGCTATAGCTACGATACATCGCATGTTGCGGAGGAACAACCAGCATCCATACTACGTGCAACGTGTTCAAGCCCTCTTACCCCGTGATTACGCGCCTAGAGAAGCATTTTGCAGAGAAATGCTTTGACGCTGTCTTTGGCAAGACCCGGACTTTTTTGACTGCATTTTGTGGTCCGTCCGATGAGTCTTCATTTCAAAGACTTTGTATATTTAATATTCACAATCTTCACTATTGGGCTGTAGAAAATCCGAGAATAATAAGGCAAGATCGCTTCCAGTACCAATTTGGTGTAAATTTGTGGGCAGGAATTCTCGGTGGTAGGCTGATTGGCCCTTTCGAGTTACCGGTCAGATTAAATGGAGAGAGCTATCTAGATTTTTTTGGAACACCAACTTTATGACCTTTTGGAAGATATGCCTCTGGAATTACGGGCAAGAATGTGACTGCAACACGACGGAGCGCCAGTGCATAGTGCACGAATAGTCAGAGACTATCTAAATGGTGCTTACCCAGATCGTTGGATAGGTAGAGGAGGAGTGGTATCCTGGCCGCCGCGTTCACCTGACATTAATCCTCTTGACTATTTTTTATGAAATACTTTAAAGAACTTGTATACCAAACGGAAAATAATACTGAAAATCAGCTTCGTCAAAAACTGCGAGATGCAGCAACAAGTTTACGAAACAATGCTCGAGCATTTAGAAACTTAAAAAGAAATTTTATAAGACGATGTCGTTTGTGTATAAGAGCCGGCGGCAGCCATTTTGAACATCTTTTTTAAATAAATGCCAATGAAATATTCGAAGTTTTATTTTAGCTTTTATTTCTTTTACGTTCCATTTTTCTAAAAATTTACTTACCTTATATTAAACAGATAAAGTCCTTTAAGTTAAACGTTTCTATTGAAAGGCTATAAGTTGTAAGAATTTTTAAAACATTGGTTTAAATTCTTGCAGCGCCTTTCTGTACTGTGGTGCCTCATTAAAACGGTAAAATTTGTTTTTAAAGAAACCACAAAAAAATTAAACATTATTTTCTGCAGCGATAATACACATTTTTTTTATGATATACTTTTATTAAAAAGACTTGACATTTTTTAAATAAAATACTAAAAAAATATATTTAAAAAATAAATCCCCAGACATTAAAAAAAAACTTATTTTTATAGCCAGAAGTAAATTATAGCAAAAAAGTGAAAAACAGCTATAACTTCTAAACCATCAAAAATCGGATAACAACATAGGGGGTTTTTTTGATTCCAAATAGGCTCCCCTACAACCCCTTTCAGTTTGGACCATGACTTTTGAAACACCCTGTATATAGATACATGATTAAATTTTCTTAAATTACACATTAATTGACAACACGTATTTCGTATTACGGAATTTTAAAGAAGAATTAATAGTAAAACCTAGAATCTGTAGTATCAAACTGAATGTATGTATTATTTTCAAAATTTGCTGAAAAACACAAACGCACCACTATCAAAGTACTCTTTATTTTCATATTTAATACTGTTTTACTAAATATTTTTTAGCATTCTCAGTTTTCTTATTTAATTTCCTTATTCTTATTTTAATATTAGTATTTTCGATTTTATTAATTTTTACTTTTTTTGCCTTCTTTAAGGTAATGGAAATTTTCGATTTATTGATAGATTACATGGAGTACAAAAATATAAATTAATGTAGTGAAGTCATTGGAAACATTTTAATAATTTTTCTAGACAGATTACAATTAAAAAATACTAAAATTGCCTGTTTACCCTCTTTATTGCCACCTTTATTAGTGCTTTCCTAAATATTTTTTAGCGTTATTAGTTTTGTTACTTAATTTCCTTATTTTTATCTTATTATTATTTTTTTCGCTATTTTTTTGCTGTAATGTCTTCTTTTAATAATTTTAAATCTATTAATAAATTAATAACAACATAAAAAGATTTGGTGAAGTTCTTGGAAACATTCTTATCATTTTTCTAGAATCCATTTAAGTTATGCATTATTAGGTTTTAATTCAAATTTATCTTCTACTAAAATTTAAATTTTTGGACCTATTATATAAAATAAAGAGGTTATTAAAAAATTAAATGAAACAGAATAGTCTATTCGTATTTAATATCGTAAACTTTATTTGCCATTTTTCCATAAGCAGTTTTTCCAACTTGCAGTTTATATAGAGTTTTTTAGTATTAATATAAAGAATCTCAGTTAAAATTGTGAAAATTGCTTATATTCTTAAAGGCTTTAAACCATTTTTTTTAAATAAACTTAAAAAAAAAGACTCAAACACCAATTAAAGGTTCCTGCAAGAAAAAAACAATTTCCAGTTATTGGGAAATATCCTCTGGTCCAGAAAACGCATCACTTACAAATGTTCTTTATTTTTCTTTTTATCATGGTTTTCTTAAATATCTTTATTATGATTAGTTCTTGCTGTATCATTTTTTTTACATTATATTTTTAGTTAGTAAGTTAGGCCTGTAAAGTAAGGATCTCTTTTAAAAAATAAAATTTACATAATAAAATAATTTAATAAAGTAATTGGAAACATATTAAGCATTTTGTAAATTTGTTGGTAAAATTTGAAAAAAAAATTAAAAATATGTTTAGAATCTAATGATAATAATCGTACTTTAAATTAGCTTTCAGTAAAAACCTAAATAGAAAACTACATTTTAAGAACAAAAACTTTACTACCGATAATTAGACTAAGAAACTAGAATTTAGTTAATAAAATCATATTAACTTAACAAAAGAAAAATGTATGTAGAATGAAATAAATACAATTTAAATCAGCTAAACCATTTTAAAACACGATTTTACTAACTAATGTAACACACAAAGTACACAATTAAAATCTAAGTCAAAGAGAAGCGGCATATTCAGCCACACCAAACCAAGACAAAACCCGAACTAAAATCCAAACGACTCAAACCGCCTAACAGCGATTTATTCGCAGATTTACGGAAAAAATAAGAAAAAAAAATTAGAGTAGGCGAAGAGGGCCGGAGGCAAGAACCGCGGCGAATGTAGAATACGATATACCCGGCGAATATGCCCAACCATGTGCAACCCATTTTTTTTTTACGTATACCCGATCCCCGTATAATTGTTATAGATATTAGCATTCGGGCCAAAGTGCCCCCCTGTTCAAGATTTAGTATAAATACCCGCGGTGGACCTCTCCAAAGCATCACTTCTTTCTTGCAGTTTGGTCGGTTAAACAACTATCTAACAAACAAATCCGCCATGAAAGTTTTGGTGAGTTCATACTATTATTTACTTTTTTTTTTAAATTTTATTGCATTTTGTGGTGGTGAATCAGTGAATGGATCATAGGGTAACTTTACCAACCCTTAGTGGCATTTTAATTCAGTGCAATCATTTTTAACGTTATATTGTTACAAGCTCAAGTTTATGGGTTTTTTTTTGCTTTGGCATAGTTCTTCAATAATTTTAAATAATATTTCACAAAAAGTGGTCTGGCGCCCAGGAAAAAAAACAGTAATCCTTAAATTAATTTTATATACATTTTCTTAGGTCTTTGATAATTCAAGATTTTACATTAGGAATTATTTAAAATATCCTAAAAACAGTTTAATATAATATAACACATATATTTAAAATATTCAATAAAACTTATTTATTTATTATATTAATTTTGTGGCATAAGATGGGCGCCCAACAAGTGGCACAAACTTCTTTTCAATTAAATTCCAGGATTTTCTTACAATCATTTTCAGTTTTGGAATATTAAAAGTTTGTAGCAGAAGTTTGGCGCCCAACAGTAGAGTTTTGTATTGTGTTCACTTTTAGAAATTCTTGTGAAATTTTTCAACTTTTTAAATAAATTTAATGCTAAGTGAAACATTTTAGACATTATTAAAAACTTACCTAGAATTATAATTATTTTTCAATTATTTAACTCGAATTTAATTTAATAACTTTATTAATATTTCTAAACTCCGTCGTGAATGTACGTGGTTTCGTGGGCTCATTGTTTTGACTTATGTTTAATTAATTCTTAGGGCCCTACATTTATTACTATATTGCTTATAAAAAATTAATATATTCTTATAGGCACGCCTTGTTGTCAGTGACAAAAATTAAAATTATTTAAAGTTATTTT
Source organism: Anthonomus grandis grandis (assembly GCF_022605725.1). NCBI lineage: Eukaryota > Metazoa > Arthropoda > Insecta > Coleoptera > Curculionidae > Anthonomus > Anthonomus grandis. The sequence continues at coordinate 7,039,782 of NC_065552.1, forward strand.
AATAAGTGTTACCAAATAATTAATTGAATTCTCTAGAATAATCTTAAAATGCTTATTAAAATTGTGAAAAATATTTCTACTTTTACAGGCAACAATTGATATAATACTTAAGGTTTTATAAAAAAATATTCGTATCCATTTAACTTGAAAAATGTTTCATTAACAATTTCACAATTCACAAAAAGACCCAAGATTATGGATTTTTAATAATATATTAGTGCTACTTTTCCCAGATTGCATACAAAATAAAAATTCTTCCAATAAAGTAATAAATTAAGCATTTAACCCAAACAAATGCTCACATATACTAAACACTAAATCTGTTTCACCGTGTATCAACATAAAGAAAATAACGCATCAGAAGTACAATAATTCAGACTTCTAGATCAAATTCTTTCCATAAAACATTAAAAACATCGCAAATAAACGTTAGTACCCATTTCAATTATGCATTCATAGACACAAATCTTAAACCAACAAAAAAAAACTAAGGAAGTCCACCACATTAAAATCAATTTCCCATCATAAAGTTAAAATAAAAACCAGTTATCCAATCTGCATCTCGATAATCCTTCCGCAGTACAATCGCCGACTAATTTATTCCAAATTAAATCGCAATTGACACGGCTTCGTTGCATTTCATTCCGTTTTGTAGCTTTCTTTCCTTTTTTTTCAAGTGGTCATTGTCACAAGAAAGTTTACGATGGTATTCTAATATTTACATTTATTTGCTTTCAGGCCGTTACTATCTTAGCTACCGTAGCTACCCTCAGCGCCGCCTACCCAGGTGGACATGGTGCTATCGCATACATCGGCGGTGGACATGGAGGATACGGCGGTCTAGGTAAGATCTTATTTAAATCCTCAAAATTCCCATTAATTGGGTTACTTATATCAAAGTATGAGACCAGTATTTCTGCCTGGAAACTCAGAAGTAGTTTTTAAGCAGATTGCTCTTTCAGAACTCATAATGCACGACTCAATCCTTTTAAACCTATTTGTTGCTCTTTAGCACCTCTTATATTTTCCAAAGTTCATTTTAAAGATTTTGTATTGATTGGGTTATTTGAAACCATGTCAGAAGCCTTTCGAAACCCACTCAACTTCATAAATTATTAACCACGGTAAAAACCAACAGTCCGTTACAATGATAATAACAATTAAATCATATGGTAGCGGATACTATCGCAACACATGTAATTAAACGACTTTTGACAAAACCGTGTGTATAACTGTTATTAGTAGAACAAGTAGATCAGAACCCGAAGCGCAAGGGATTGCAACAGATTACAGAGTAGAAATCGTAGAACGCACGCGAACATTATAATATGTTTGCATAAGGACTTGAAAAATAATTAACCTCGTGCATATGAGTTTCACTCATAAAAAAAAGAAATGATTCTAATCGAGATTAGATCTTACGTTCAAATAGAAAGTTGGCAAAAACGTTGTTGTTGTTGTTGCAGGCGGATGTGATGAACATGGTGGAGGTGCCGGAGGTGCCGGATGCGGCGGACTCGGCGGCGGTCTTGGAGGTGGTCTCGGCGGTGGTCTTGGTGGTGGACTCGGAGGTGGTGCTGCTTTCGCTATCGGCGGTAACGGAGGTGGATACTACGGAAGCGAAGCTGCTGGTCCAACTTATGTACAAGTAAGTATCGTCATTGAAAGTATTAAAGAAGCACCACTTACTTTCACTTACATCTCTCGAGAACAGTTCTTATTTACATCTTGCTTTTCTGAATTATTCATTACCTGCTTTATCTTGTCTCTAGTCTGCTTCATCTTTTCCTATTCAATATTCTCTTACATCTTCAATTTGTTCAATAGTTCTTTCATCCGTATCTTATCTCGTTTTATTATATTCAACTAACCATAGCCACCAGAAAGCATATTCTAGCAAGAAGTTTATACTGATTTTTTTCTTATATTTTAATTATCTGACTTATTCATTATAAGCTTTTTCTTATCTCTAGTTTTCTTCATCCTTTTCTATTCATCATCTACTTTTATCTTTAATTATTCTTCCATCTTTATCCAATATTTACTGAATTCAACTAAATATAGACATCCGAAAACATTTTCTAGCAAGAATTCCTGCCATTTTTCTTCGTATATCTCATCTTGTCTCTAGACATTTTCATCCTATTCTATTCATTATTATCATTTATACCTTCAATATGTTCAGTTCTTTCATCTCAGTCTTATTTTTTACTGATTCTAACTAACAATAGCCGCCAAGAAACACTCTCTAGCATATACTCCTTCAAATACCCTCCTTATATATTGCGTTTTTGGCATATTCATTATATGCTTCTTTTGATTTCTGGTCTTCTTCCTTCTTTCTTATTCACTAACTACTTGCATCTTTAGTAATTCTTGCATATGCATCTCATCTCTTTATACTAAACACGCAATGTACTAGTATTCAGCAAAGGTACTAGTATTCTTTTTCAATTTTCCCCTTAAGGGTTTTTTGACGACACATGGACACCTGTTCTGCTTGACTTATGCTTCTTGTCTCTGGTCTTCTTCATCCTTTTCTATTTATGGTCCACTTACATCTTCAGTAATTCTTCCATCTCCATAAAATATTCTACGGACTCAACTTGCAGATCAATTATAATTTTGTCTACAGTTGCAGGGGTAATTCATATTTCACATTTTATGCTTCTCTGATTTGTTGATTATATGTTGAGGATAATCATCGGTCAGTTTATAAGTAATCCTCAATTTCTTCACATCCCAATTTTCACCTTGATAATTTTTTGAAACATGGATTCCTGTTCTGCTTTCATATAAGAGATAGAAGCTTCCACTTTATGGAAAAAGTTAATTATTACCATACCAGCCTAGACGAAGTCATCGGAAATAATTGTATATCATTCCAGGCAACTGATAATTAATTAGCTTAAAAATTTTCAACTGTCCTAAAATAAAACTGACAATCATTCACTGAAGCATCATCATAACATCTGCCCATTTGTTCTTCTGCATCAGCTAAGTCATCAGCTATTTAGGACATTCTACATTTTATGCTTTTCTGACTTATTTATCATATGCTCAGAACAATAATGAGCCAGTGTATTAGCAATCCTTTCCAAATTTTTCTCTTAAGGGTTCCTTGCCATATGGATTACGTTGTTCTGCCTTGGCAAGAGATGGAAAGCTTGAAATATCTGGATAAAAATCAATTATTACCTTCCTAGTTTAGAGGAAGCTTGGATGAACTGATTGTCTATTCTTCGAAGCAATTGTTTATAAATTAGCCCGATATTCTCCAACTGTCAGAACAGTAAACTGACAATTATCCATTGAAGTTCCATAAGATCTCCTTATTTATTGGAGATGATGAGGAAGATTTCTTCTTCTCCTCCTTACAATTCATTTATGGTCGTCATTGGTGTCTCAGCATAGTAATCAGCTAGTGAATCAGCTAGAAATCTTTTCCAATTTTTCTCTTGGGACTTGAGAGATGGGAAGCTTCAACTGCGTGGAAAAATTTTATTATTACCTTTCCAGCTTGAATGAGAAGAATTGGATCTGAAGTAATCATTTGTTCTTCCAAGCGATTGATAATAAATTAGCCTAAAATTCGGGAACAGTCTATTAAACCGCATAGGAACATACTGTAAAGTGTCATTATTGATTTTATATCCAGTATTATATTTCTTTGCCCCATTGAAGAAACTTATACACCAACATCTTTTCAAATTTAACGAAAGATTATTACTGACCACTTCCATATAGTATCCAAATCACTCTGAAGTTTCAATGAGTGCTCAATATTCTTGTAAAATTTTAGATCGTCCGCAAACATACTTCAAGTAGAATATTTCATAACTTTTATCAAATCATTGACAAATAGATTAAACAGAAACTCTGAAAGAACCTCAAACTAAGATGCGATAAAATTATTAATTTAAACTCTCTGTATACTTTCTGCAAGAAGACTGTCAAACCAAGCAAGAAGTGAGCAGTGAAGTCTCATGAGCCCCAATTTCTGAACTAGTAACTTGTTCTGCTTTAGCAGAACCCCTAAGAAGCTTTGACTGCCTGGAAAAAGTCAAATACTACCTCACCAGCAAGTGGTTGTCTGTTCTTCCAGACAATTAACGATAAATTAGCCTGATATTCTCCAACTGCCTGAACAGTAAACTGACAATCATCCACTGAAATGTCATCATATCATCTCCTCATTTGTGATTCGTCATTATCTCCATTTTTTCCTTCTCTTTACAATTCAACTTTCTTACTTTTTTACAATTATCTCCATTTTTTCCTTCTCTTTACAATTCGTGTATGGTCATAATTAATGCCTTAGGACAGTAATCAGCTAATGAACTAGCAATCTTTTCCAATTTTTCCCTTGAAAGTTTCTTACCACGTAGATTACCCTGTTCTGCTTTGGCAGAAATGATGGAAAGCTCCAACTGCCTGTGAAAAGTCAATTATTACTACATCAGTCTGGACAAAGCCATCTGAAGTTGATTGTCTGTTCTTCCAGGCAATTGACGTTATATTAGCCTGATATTCTTCCAGTGGCTGAATAATAAATTGACAATCATCCACTTCTCATTCTTCTACTCCTTCCGTTCCATTTATGGTAATAATTGATGCCTCAAGATAGTAATCAGGTAGTTTACTAATTAATATAATTAATTAAAGCTTAATGCTATCAGTTCTCTTTGTTAGAAGAGATGAAGAATTTGAACTGCCTCGAAAAACGTACTAATTACAAAATTTGATGATAAATTTACCTTAAAATCCTTAAACTGACAAATCCTGTTTCATTATAGGGTCCTGCTGCTGGAAGCAAAACTCTCTTAGGACCCGCTGAAGGACCAAATAACATCCAAGGAGCTTCCAACGGACCCACCAACCTCGCCGGACCACAACAAGGACCAGCTTCGATCGTAGGACCTAGCCAAGGTAAACAAATTCTTAAAATGAAAGTAACGTGAACCAATTAATTTAACCGATAAAGGAAGTTTGATAAAGCTGCCTATAGAAATCCCATAAAAGTCTTCATCGTAAAAACGAAAGTAATACGAGATTCTTTTGCACCAAATACGCTTAATAGTCAATTAAGTGATGTGCTTCTAAGGCACAAAGGAGAAATTTATTGGTGCTGATCATGATAATTAAATCGGCTGTTCTTATTTAAACTTTCCGTATTATTATTAATGATTGATTCGTTTATAGGAACTGCCTCTGTAATTGGACCCACTAACGGAGGAGCCCATATCGTAGGAGCCGCTCAAGCCCCCATCACTTATTCTGAAGGCGTTGCCGTATCCACCGGAGGTTTGGGAGGTGGTTTGGGAGGTAAGTCTTCAAAGTCTAAATGCTTCTAATGCATGTTTCACCACCTTTTAATATGCTCACCACTAAAACTTCTTGATATTGCAGGTGGTCTTGGAGGTGGTCTTGGAGGTGGACACGGAATCGCTCTTGGAGGTGGACACGGAGGACTCGGTGGAGGTTATGGAGGTCACGGTGGATACGTTTTAGGTAAAAAATACTAGGTTCGTCTCATTTTTTCATTCATTTATTTTGTTTGGTGTGGCACATTATCACACATACCAACAGTCGAACTTGTACTCATCTAACATACATTAGTGCTTACTAATATTGGTTTTAATGGGATTTGCTTTTGAAGCTAATTAATTTATTTTTAATTAATTGAGTTTTCTTAATTGGTTTCAGGTTCATCAGCAGGTCACATCAGCTATGACGGCGGAGTCCTTAAAGGTCCTCAAACCGTTCAAGTCGTCATCAAAGGTTCGTCTGGCAAGATCGTAGCTGATGGCCTTTACGGACTTCCCGATGGACATTACTAGATAAACCGACCATAGGCAAATCAATTCTTTCAGTATTACGACTTTACTCTTTGTTTTTTTTGTTATTGTAGTCCCCCTTTTTTATATTTACCTAAGATCGTCACAACACACAAACTCGTTTCCATCATTAATTTCATTTCATTTTTCTCGTGTGCCCGGAAAATCGCGGTTTGTAGGCCCTCATTGTTTTAAAATTTGGGCAGTTCAAACGGTTTTTGACTTTTCCGGGTGCGTACCTGTGATTTCTCATTATTTACGAGCTTGGTGTTACTCATCATGTTATTTAATATGTATAGTTTTTATGTGTTTTTTTATTATTTTTTACTTGTACAAATGTGTATGCGTTAATAAATGACTCTTTTTAAAAAAAGAACTTTGTCTTTTGGTTTTAGTTTTATCCTTTATTTCCTCTATTATTAATACAATAGATCACCATTATGACAGTAAATGTGTTAAAGTCAAAGTAATAAAATATTTTTTTAAGAAATTAATTTACTGATAAATAATAAATATAGTTATAATAAGTTAAAAAGTGCTTTATTGTTTAAAAACAAATATACATTTTTGTTAACAAAAATCTGTATACCTCAGTAAAATAAATTAACAATAAAATTAAGTAAAATATACAAAGTAATTATATAATTTGCAATCACAAAGCGCTAGACTAAAACAACAAAATCCAATAAAACACAAAAATAAAAGGTATTAAAAATATTAGGTAGATTAAAAACTATAAAACTAATTAAAAGACATATATAAATGAAACTGTAGCCTCATGCATAGCAAGAAAGGGACCTGAAAAACTGCACAATATCCTCATGTCTAAAATGTCCTGGTAAAAAGTCTGCTTAAAAGTGATTTCTTTAGCAATCCTTTAAAAGATTTAAATTAATGAATAGCTCTTAAGCTAATAGGCAAGTAATTAATTGGTTTTTTTACTTTTCTGACCGCGTATATACCTATGATTTCTTATTATTTACGAGCAAGGTATTACTCGTCATATTATGTTATATGTATAGTTTTTATGTGTTTTTTTAATTATTTTTTACGAATGTGTATGCGTTAATAAATACCTCTTAAAAAAATAACTTTGCATTTTGGTTTTAATTTTATCCTTTATTCCCTTCTTTATTAGTACAAAAGATCAGCGTCATGAATTTAAGTCAAAGTATTAAATTTTTTATAAAAAATTAATTTACCGATATAGTAACATAAATTAGGTACAACGATTTCCTTTAACTAAAAAGAAGTCATACTCTCAAATACTTTTCTGCTGATTAACACCTTAAAAACAAAAAAAATCTTAATTTATAGTTGTTCAAAAAAATAACTTACTTTTTCCTATTAAATACCCTAAATATTATTACATCAATCAATAGAAAATCCCTTTTAAACAAATAGAGTTATACGTTTGTTCTCATCTTGAATTGAATTGACGAAACAGTGGGTTGCCAAGGCAGTTGTGCATATAGGTCTCCTGATGGACCCATCATGCCCCACCGGGGGTTACCAGAGCCCAACGGCCTTAGAGAAACCGATAAGGCTCTCTGGTCTGAAGGACTTAAAGTCGCTCGGTACACTGAAAGTGTTACCCAAGTATTTGAACCTGGCGCGCGTGAGTGCTGGGCACTCCCCGACTACATGGTCAACGGTTTCATCCTCCTCACAGATAGTATGGAGATGGCTTCTTTAGTGCCCGTGACCGGTTAAAAGACCTGTTACTAGCCAAATTTTGCGTCTTTTTAGGCGTAGTAGATTTTTGGTGAGACAGGCAGACCCTACCTATGTGCGCTTTGGCCTGTCTCATACCAGGGGACTCAGTCGATCTTCGGTGGGTCCACTTATCCAGCAGACCCTTCATTGACGCGACCGCAACGCATTTGGCGATACCAACTATGGGTTCCGGCCCCATCGGTACATTCGCGGATCCCAGTCTGGCAAGAGAGTCCGCTTCCTTATTACCTGCATGGCCTGCATGGCCAGGTATCCAGACGAGCTGGACCCTGCATCCAACCTGTAACAGTTTTTTCAGCACTTTTATGCACTCTAGTAGAAGCTTGGAGCTTACCTTTGCGGCCGTGATAGCCTTAATGGCAGCTCTGCTGTCCGAGCATATTGATACGACTGTATTGCGGTGTCCGCAGCTTAGGATTTTCTGTCCGCATTTTAATACAGCAAATACTTCAACCTGGAAGACAGTGGCGTGCTCCCTCAGCGAGTATGCCCTACTGGTATGTGGGATCCCACCAATAAGCCCTGATCCAGCTCTGTTATTCATTCTGGAATCTGTGTACCAGATGGTCCCCCTTTTTAGCAATGCAGGTCTCTTGGAATGCTGCCACTCCTCTCTGCCTGCAATGTGCGTCACGAATCCCTCGCAGTCCACAGTCACTGGAGCCATGCAGTCACTGCCCATCAGAAGGAGAGGACATTCCTGTATGACCCGTGACCAAATTTTTGCGTGACCGGTCTCGCCAGCACGTAGTTCGCCGAGGACGTATAACCTGTATGCAGTCCTCATTGCCTCGAATTGCACAACGAGGTCTAGAGGCGGAAGGCTCAGCAGAGTCTCAAGCGCTCTAGTCGGCGCCATCTGCATGGAACCCGTTATGCTGAGACATGCAAGACGTTGAGCACGAATTTTCGCTTTCTCCGTACATGGCCACCAAACGATAGCCCCGTATGTGAAAGAGATCTCACAATGCGCGAGTAGATCCAGTGGAGGATCTTAGGAGACAGACCCCAGGTATTGCCGAAAGCCCGCCTGCAGGCCCATAGCGCGCAGGTGGCCTTCTTCATTCTGGTGTCTGCATGATCGTGCCAGAAGAGTTTGGTTCCCATCCATCTTGATTTCCAGAAATCGAACTGTCCTGGAGTAATGCAGCTGTACGCCACCTAGAGATATAACAGGGGGCGTGCCAAAGTTACGTCTCCTCGTGAATAGTAGGAGCTCTGCTTTTTTAAGGTTAATCCTGAGACCCCCCGAGAGGCACCATATGTCCACCATACGCAGGGCTCTCATCATAGGGCCCCGCATTGAGACGGCGTCTTTCCCTGGGCAAAGGATTATCAGATCATCAGCGTAGGCCTGTGTGTATAGGCCAGCATTGTTTAAAAGATTTATCAGGCTGTCGACCACAAGGCACCACAAGGTAGGGGACAATACTCCTCCCTGCGGGCAGCTCCTAGCTGCCAACGTTTCGACAATCTTGTTGTTGAGCTGGGCAGATACATGACGTTTCGAGAGCATGACCTCTATCCAGCTAACCAAACAGGGTTCTGAGCCGCGGCTCTCGAGTGCTTGGCAGATTAATGCAAAAGGGGTGTTGTCGAACGCCCCTTCAATGTCTAGAAATGTCTGTTCTCATCTTAAGTAATCATTGAAATAATTGAGTTACGAACAGTTTTTGCTGTAGATCAAATGCGCCAAAAAAAAAGAATGTTAATAATACGTTGCGCTATTTGAAATATGAATTAAACAGAACGTATGGGTATGCATGAGATCAATCTTAGTACAATTTTAATACTTAACCAGCTTTTTCTAATAATGACAATTAAAGGACTTTGACCGATTTAAATTATACTTATAAAATATTGTTAATAGGCTTTGGGCTATTTAAATTATCCATGACCACCACACAATTCTTTATATTATCAAATTTTTTTATATTTAAATGGAGACAGTTGATAAATTATTAGTGATGTTCTGGCCACGGATAAGTCGTTTCTTATTCAATTTTAAAAATTAAATTTAATCTAGTAAAGGGTAGAGTGCTAACAGAATTTTGTATTTTAAAAATTTGTTCTAAAGCCACCTTGATTGAATTGGACCATGGCATTCATTTAATTAAGACATTTTTTATATTTAAATAAACTATATATTATAATATTCATGGTTTTATGAAAATGTAATTACGTTAATTATTCTCATAGTTTTTGTACTGTTTTGCTTCTACTGACATTTAGTTTATTATTTTTACTTATAGTGTTTAGTTTTTCAGTGGTTCTTGTTTAAGGGCTCTTGTTAAGTTATATTATTGTAAATCCCTATATTTTAAATTTTCTAAAATTTGTTTACTTGCTTCCTTTGACTGTCAGTTTTCTCTTGAAATGATTGGTCTCGATCGGCAAAAACACTGTAGAAAATTTTAAACATTACTAAATTATTCCATGGGACGTTAAAAAGAACAATCAGTTTCCTTGTTTACCTTATAAACACTTAAATAACAGTCAATGCGAAGTTAGGTTATAATTTTTGACGTTGTCGATGTGTTCCTGACATGAAAGAGCATTCCTGGAGTAAGTGTGTTCTAGAAAAGAGCATGTTTCTGAATTTAATGACAATATATTATAACATTTACAGATTTAGGACTATTCACATATACATTGTGCATAGTCACTGGTTACGCACTACCATGCAATCCTTCATAATATCACAATTTCTTGTATTTAAACGGATAGAGTTGAGGAAATATTTGATATGTAGCGTTTGGCCATGCACTACCATAGAATTAATTTAATTAAGATATCTCTTACATATAAACACAGTCTCTAATAATACATAAAGTCTGTTTTAGAATAATTTTGATACGTAACTCTTGACTTTTTAAAATGAATATTAATGACAAACTTTGGACTATATAAACTGCACATCTTGTGCTTAGACAGAGGCTACGCACCACCACAAAATTCTTTATATTATCCCAATTTTTTGTATTAAATTATGACGGTTGACGAAATCTCAGGTCTATTTTATTACAATTTTGGCACTCAACCCCTTGGCTATTTATAATGAATAATATTAAACGCACCACCAGGGAATTTATTATATTAAGAAGTTTTTTATATATAAATAGAGACTCTAGAACATTATTGGCCTCTAGTCAGGTAGAAGATATGTTCAAGTAAAATTTTAATACCCAATCCTTAGATATTTATAATTAGTAATATTTACAGACTTTGGTCTATCAAGATTGTACAATGACCTCTGCCCAAATCTTTATATTAGTCTATATAAACATAGCCAGTTGAGATGATAAAAGCTTTTGTACATAATTTTGTACAATCTGAAAATTTGAAGTAAGCCACTTGATGCGTGGCCAGACGCTCCCCTACCATAAAATTGATTTAATTAAGAAATTTTTTATATACAAAAGACTCTTAGAGGAGACATTCTTAGTGATGCGTAGCCTCTGGCCACAGATAAGTAAGTTTCAGTACAATTTTGATACTTAACCCTGTGATATTAATAATGAATGATATTAACAGGCTTTAAGAGATTAAAATTGTGCAAACACCTTTAAAGAATTTTTAGTGATGCATAGCTTTTGATAATCGGTTAAAGGTGTTACTAACGTTTTGTATAGTTTGAAAATTCGTACTAAAACCATCCTGTGTATAATTGAACACACCGAATTAAGACATTTCTTACATATAAACAAAGACACTCACAAGAATTCATTAACTCTTTCCATTTAAATAAAAAAAAATCCCTATTATTATTATTGGCTATTGTAAACGAATATTAGATCTAAATCATAGTACCGATACTATACATTTTTCTTGCTCCTTCATCATAGTGTAAATAGTACTTTTGTATTAAACATTAAATATAGTCATAGTATGGCGAATTAAAAACCTACATGATTAATGATCGATTTTTTAGGAAACCTTTGATCGCATTTCTACTTTTTTTCATAATATTTAAACTAAGTTTATGACATAAGTTTAAACTTTATGTCATAAACAGAAATAAAAATAGAAGTAAAATTATATTAGAAAATTGATATAACTACCCATATATTATATTATCCATTGACTCCCAATTTTCGTCTCCAATTTACAAAATATATAATTTTTAATTAGTGATTTGTTTCATAGATACTTAATTGACTCTATCTGCGTATGTTAAGTAACTTTATTTTTACTAATAGAAAGAAAATTATTAAGGGAAAATGAAACAAAAATAAAAACAAGCAATAAGCGTTGAAATATCAAAAAAAAATATAAATTTCGTAAAATTGTTTTTTAATTCAAAAAAATCATGCATGGTTCTTTAAGATATTGATTTTTAATCCAGGCTAAAATAAAAACTGTAAATCTATACCTAGTATAGTTAATGTCTTTAATGTAGTACTTATGTTAACATGTTTCACCCTAAGGGCATTATCGTTCAACACATCATTCACAATGGTTGATGAAATTGTTTTTTATTCATTTTCTTTTTAATATTTGTCCTATTTTTTTTAAAAGACATTATGTCCTCGATAAACTGATTTGAGGATAATTTTTTATTACCTAGTTTTTTTCAATAATTTTTGTTTCACCTCCATAACATACCTACCAAAAGAAGATAATTTTCAATAAAAATTCAAATATTTAGAATATTTTGGAGTAATTTCTTATGCCTCTGGGGGATTTCGAGTATTTTTTTATTTTATTCCAGACACTTTTTATGTTTCGTCCAAGTATTAATATTTTTGTTTTAGGCTTTTAACATCACTTTTTATTTAGAGTATAAAATTTTTTTGGAAATATACATATAATTTTAGTTATTTAAAGGATTTTAAATAATTTTTATGTTTTGTATGAAATTTTAGTTTTATCAATAAGTATAGCAAATTACGAAATTTAACATTTCCTGAAGTAATAATCGGTGGATTGGTCAGTAACTTAACCATTCTTTCTTTGGTTTAAGGATATATGAAAAATTTGAAGATTAGAATAGGATTTCCCCAAAAAGGACATTAAATGAAGTTCATAGTCTGCAGTACTAGAATACTCCGGTAAAAATTAATTATTAAATTATATACCTTTTTTGTATAGAGTGATTCAAAAAAGTTGAGACAAATGGACAAATTTATTTATTTTATTAATTATTTTTCTCGCTATTTATCCTTTTTTATAGAAAAAACATTGTGCCTTTAAGAAGGCGTTTGCAAATTGAAAATCTGAGTTTTTGTTTTCCTGAAACCATCATCGAGATTTTTTTAAACACTTGGATTTTTAAATTATTTTTTGGTACAGCCCCTTAATATATAAAAAAAAAAGTTTCTATAAAAAAACATTGTATAAAAAAAAGGCTCGACATATACACAAATACTTTTTCTGTGTCTTCTAGACATTAACATTTTTGTTCAGGCTTTTGGACACTTGGATTTAGAGATTTGACGTATTTTTAAATTTCTTAAAGAAATATGATAAAAATCATCTATTTAAGCTTGTCCAGACATTTAATTAACATCAATTTACTTATTTTTCATATATTCAACGCTAATGATGAGTATAAAAAAAATAAAAAAATACTCATCTCTATTTTACATCTAATATTCACCTTAGCCTTATTTTTTTCTAAAACGATAAATTAAATAAATCGTAAAAAAATGGTTAATCAAGATTTATTTACTATTTGTTTATATATAAGAAATACATACTAAAATCATTTAAAAATCATGAGCGTATTTAAAAAAGTTGATGTAGGATAGTTTCTGGTAGACAAACATCGGTTCTTTATATAACACTATCTTATATAAAATGATATTTGTGTAAGTGTATTTTTTCTACTCCGTCCTAATTTAATCCTGTATTAAGCTTACACTTATAGAGTACGAATTTAGGCCCATGTGTATTCAAACTAAATCAATATTGACTAGATACTTTAATAAAACAAAGCACCATAAAAATAATTTTAAACTATAAAAAATATCTACATTAACACTAAAAAATTTAGAAAAATTACATAATAATCAATGGTAGTGATGGTCAGGAGCATACTTCCATCCCTTCTTATCAATCACATGGTTAGCACTAGTCTTGGCTAACTTGGCAGCTGTCTCAATAGCAACTCTGCTTAGAAAGTCAGCAGTATACTGTGCTAGCTTAGCAGTTACATCCACGGTCTTATCGACGGCTTTCTTAATCAAACCGGTTTTGAAAGCTACTTTCTTATTCAACCAATCATCGTAATGTTTTCTAAGGAGTTTTACGTCATAGTGGTTTTTCTCGTGGTGTGTGTGGTGAGGCGGTGGGTAGTGTGCTGCTGGTGGCGGATAGTGCTGCTCAATACCAGCGTAGCTGGGGTTGGAGTGGAAAATTGAATCCTTGGTTGGAGGAGTGGAGCTGTAGTGGTAGACTGGAGCATCTAAAATAAAAGAATATAATTTTCTATTTAATTATCAACAGCCAGCGCTAACTAAAAAACATGTACACTTAACAATCAAGTATTTACAAAGAAATTAACACTGTAATGTTAATTATTTAAATTTTAAACTAGTAATCTAGTAAACCAAACTTAGTAAAATAGTAGGAATATCCATGAAAGTTGTTATGTACTTGACTTAGGAATGTAGAACCAAAGAAGTTAATTTCAGAATGTGGATTACCCAATCTGGTGGTTTGAGACGTAAGTTTATTTAACCCGTAATTATTACGGTGTAATTATTATAACTTCTGCAATATTGTTACAACATTACAGTCACATTGCATTTAAAATATAACAAATATAATATTACATGTTTATTGCTACAATATTTCACATATATTGCAAAGTAATGTTGATATAAAATTCCAGCAATATTTCATTTCAATTTATATTTTAATATTTCTGCAATATTGCATATATACTGTTAACTTTATTTGCACCTATGTTGCACCTGAAATACTTTTACAATATTTAATAACCGTCAATGCGATATATATCACTGAAATTCGATGTGTAATATTGCAGCCACATTGCTTATGTAAGATATTTAATGATTGATTAAATAGCTGATTAATTTCATAGGTATCTGCTAAAAATTGCAAACAAATGCTTATTAAGTGGGTTTTAATGAAATATAATACTATAATAATCGAAATATATAGATAGTACAATTATTTATTATTGTCCAGGTGTGTAAATATATAACCAAAAAAAAATTTTGGTATAGATTCAACAAAAAACGCAATTACTTATTACACAATTACATAAAATTAACAAACTTTATTCTTAAACTAATTAATAATATTCTAATTGCCACTCATACACCTTAATTCATGCTCAAACTTTCATTTGGCAACACTGTTTTTTATGACAGCCGACCTGACAGTTCTGGGTTATTTTTAGATTAGTTTGGATTATAGAGTAATTAAAAGTATAATATTCATATTCATATTCATTTCTCTATGGTTTGGTTTGGCAATTCATCATGAACAGACTCACGCCGGAGCAACGTTTCCAAATTGTTCAAATTTATTTTGAAAGACATGGTTCTATTCGAGAAATACATCGGGCATTACGTTAATTTCGTTAGATCGTTTTCGCAATACTTTTACTCTAGTCGACAATACGCATCCCTTAAGACGCCGTACAGTGCGCACGCAACAAGCCATAGCTGCTGTGCAGCATAGTGTTGATAATGATCCAAATGAGTCAATTCGTCGTCGTTCTCAACAAGTGAGCTTATGTCCATCCACTTTATGGAAAATTTGGCGCAAAGATCTCTAATTGCGAGCATATAAAATTCAACTTGTCCAGGAGTTGAAACCCCAGGATCATCTTTTGCGCCGTACATTAGCTGAATGGGCGGAAGGAAAGATTGCTGTTAATCCACGATTTCATATGAAAATTTTGTTCAGTGATGAAGCACACTTTTGGTTAAATGGCTATGTAAACAAGCAGAATTGCCGAATTTGGGGGGATGAGAATCCACGAGCTATTGGCGAAAAACCGTTACATCCAGAAAAACTAACCGTTTGGTGTGCTTTATGGGCCGGTGGAATCATTGGTCCTTATGTCTTCAGAAATGCTGATGGTCAGAACGTTACAGTAAACGGTGAGCGATACAGAAACATGATAACCAACTTTTTTGTGCCTCAATTAGAAGCCGTTGCAGGCGTTGCAGAAATGTGGCTTCAGCAGGACGGTGCCACGTGCCATACAACGCGCCAAACAATAAATTTACTGCAAGAGACATTCCAGCCACGAATAATTTCAAGGAATGGACCTGTAAACTGGCCAGCTCGTTCGTGCGACTTGATGCCAGATTATTTTCTTTGGGGCTATGTTACGTTGCATGTCTACGTTGATAAACCCGAAACACTTGAGCACTTGGAAGCCAACATATGACGCGTGATTCCCGAAATACAGCCTGCAGTACTGGAAAGAGTGTGTGAAAATTGGGCCTATTGATTTCGCCACATACGCGTCAGCCGTGGGGGTCACATGCCCGAAATCATTTTTAAATATTAATGCCAAAAAAAATTCTTTAATATAAAAGCAAATTCGTTCATATCAATAAAATATTTTGTGCTTAATTTCAATTTAAAGTTCTCCTCCTCTAAAAAAAACACCCTTTATTACTAATAAGAATGGAATACTATTTTTGTAATTTTTTTTTCAATATTGCAAATTCAATATAAAATATAGCAGCAATATAAATGAAAGATGTAAGTAATATTACGAAAGTATTACTACAATTACTACATTAATGCAATATTACAGTAACATACCCTATCAAATATTGTTATAATGTTTCAGCAATGTTGCTGATGCAATGAGAAAAGCGGATATAAAACATCGCTGCAATATGACAGTAATGAACTAGTAATACATGTGCAATATTGCTGCAAGGCGCAATATTGCAGATGTAATATTCCTGCAATATAATTTGCCGTCAGGAAAGGATCATATGTCATATGCTTCATGCTTTAACAATTTATGCTGAACTAATTTGAAGTTTTCAATATGAATTCCGCAGTATGGGGATCAGATACAAGATGCATTTAACGCGATTATACTCAAGGGCACAGTAGAGTATTTTTAAGGACTTTATTTCTAGGTGCTTTTGGTCTTAGTAATAATATTTCAAAATGAACAATAAACTGGAGGACGTTTATAATAGAGCCTCTTTGACTCGACTTTTCTTCTTTCTTTAATCGACTCGAGATTGTTTTGATAATTGAATTCTATACAACGTCTAGTACAGGAAAAACTCATAGTCCTGTAATGATTTGACAATGTAGCTTAGCTTTAGATCGTCTGCAAAAACTAGGTAAAACGTTCATTAATATGATATATGAAGACATCGAAAAGAGTGGCTCGAGGTGCGATTTTTTATCTAAAATCTTACAAGTTTTGAAATTAATTAATTTATCGTACACGTGTTTTGGATGAAGTAGTTTTTTACAATATATTCCAGGAATATCATTATTATGCGATAAAATAGTTAATTTTATTAATTTGTTTTTAACTTTGCTAGGACTTGTTTATTTTTAAAATGGTTTTTTTTTCACATTTTTTTTTACATATTTTAAGCGTATGAAGTATTTTTTTATATTTAATCTTAATATCATAATTTTTAACATAAATTTGCCAGACATTTCGAATCATTTTATTGCGTTTTCTAGGTGTTAAATGCCATTTTTTTGCTCTATGGTTTTTTTATTTAAATGTCTTATTGTGTCTCATAGGTATAAGAATTGACGCCTTTCTGACATTTCAAGTATTTTTTGCAAATTACTCTAGGCACTTGATTTTTTTTTTAAATTTTAAGGAAATAATTTTCTTTTTCAAGCATTTGTAATTTTTTTTTCACTTGGATAATTCAATTGATTTTGGGCATTTGAGGTAAATTTTTGTATAATCCAGGTACGTCGAATTAAGACCAACTAATTATAAAGGGAATAATTTAAGTAAAAAAAAATTAAGTTCTTTGATAAGTAGCAGATGATTTGAAAGGTTTTGTAAGAACGTTAAAATGAATGGAAAGTTGTACAATTTAACCTTTTTAGAGGACCGTTTTTTTGGAGGTTTAACATGCCGAAAACTCTATTTCTAGATCTTGATAACTTTTTACTTGGATATTAGTAAAAACTTTTGACATTTAATTCCCATTTATGTCACTCCTTGGATCCTCAGAAACAAAAAACAGAAAAGCGATTTACCATATTCTGAGGTAGGTGTTATAATAACCACATGGTTCTTGGGGGTTGATCCCATCACATTTGGCCATCTCTCTGCAGGGGCTGCATGTAGTCCAATAAACAATAAAGAAAATATCTGAAAGAAAAAAACCTATGATCAATTTTAGTTAAAATCTGTAATCCCGAAAAATTCGTGGTAGTTGATTATAATAAAAACAACCCTAAGACTCAAAAATATGACTTAATATACACAAACAATTCCCGACAAAATTTGTATTTTTTTCCTCAAAGATCCGTAAGTATAATAAGTATTTTCTACGTCTTAACACTTTTACTATCCTCGTTCATGTGTCTCAACCCTTAATTTCTATTTTCGTTATATATGAGTCACGAACGCAACAGCAAGTCTCTTAGATTTGTTCGGACAAACTCGGGATCGGCCATGATTGAAATAAAGGGAGAAGTGAAGGAATGAAAAAAGTTCAAAAAACCTTAATGAAATATTCCCAATTTCTTGATTTATTTTCTATAATTTTTGTTTAAAAAGTAAACCAAAAATGTAAAATTAAAGTTCGTAATTTTAATTTTACCAATATTTTGAGCAAGATCACAGCTGTAAACCCTACTCAAGAATCAAAATTAAACTTATAATTTTCATAGAACGGAAGCCGGGAACATAGCGCTTATTTCTTTAGAATTGTTAGGGTATAAAATGACTTTGAACTCGCGACCTTAAAGACCTCAAAGTGAGAGACAGCTAAAAAAGATGTAGCCATTTTAAGGGAAAAAATCGAGTGAGGACTTTTTGTGAAAACCTGTTTTTTCCGGTTGTTTGAGTCCACTTTTTGAGAATATATTTTTCGACTATAAAATCAACCCTCTTTGATCACAAGTTCGCCCCAAAAAGGCGAAGGGGTTATAAATTATCTTTGAATCATATTAGAGAAAATACAGAGTCAGGAACGCAGTCGAAACTTTGACTGCTTCAAAAGATTTTTATAACTGTCGTAATATGCAAGTCACGAACGCATCATAAAGTTCCTTCGACCACGATTACATCATTAAACCCTTTTTAAAAATCGAAAATAATTTTACAATTGACGTAATATGCGAGCCAAGAACGCAGCAGCAGGTTCCTCGGATCGGTGACACTCGTGCTCGGCCATGTTTTAGAGAGAGGGAAAGATGAATAATGTTAGAAAATTTAGAACGTAGGGGTGAGGATGTTTAGGAATCTTTTCAAATTTCTTTATGTTCTTTAAAATTGTTAATAATTACTAATGAAACTAAAAATTTTGTAATCAAATATCTTAGTTTTGTGTATTTATATCTAAGCTTCTTTAAGTAGTGTAAATAACATACCTATAGATAAGGCTAAGGTAGTGAATGTACTATGTGCAAAGCCAAAAAATATGTCATAGTTTTCTCATTTCGACTACGATTACCGCAGCAAAACCTCCTAAACGTCAAAAATGTAATTTTATAAGTTAACGAAAGTGACTCCAATACATGCTGGCAACAATCAATTTTAACTACTCATAAAACAGTTGTTTCTACAAACCCTGAAACTGCTGAAATGAAATACGTAATTGGTGCAGTCGTTAGGATTATCCTACCTAATAATTATTATTATATTATTAGGTAGTGCTATTTTTTGTAGATAATGTTTTACTATCATTGTCACGAATAATCCAAATTTGGGGTACATCTGAACCAAAAAAGTGTTCTTTCTTGCATGTGTATTCTAAGTAGTATTAAGTGTATTCCTATTTCGAGAACGGAATATCCTCATTTAAAAGTTCAGTTCGCGAGGACTGTATATTTCCAATAAAATAAGTTACAAGTGAATATTTCTGAAACATGGCTAAAATACTAAGGTAAATCCATATTATTTCTCAATTCTTGTAATTTACATTTTTTATTATTTTCGCAATTTTTGAAAGATAATTTAAAAAGAAATATATAACTTCGTGAAAAGTCTTAATTTTAACCCTATTTTAATATCTTATGAGAGGAAGATAATCTCTTAACTCTGGAAAACTTATAAACTTTATTTTTCGATGCTGAACAAAATAGTGATTTAAATTTTAATGAAAATTTGGCAGGGCACTATCATGAATTAAAAATTTGAATATTAGTCCCAATTTCAATAGAGAGCCATGTCACTTAAATAACTTTGATAACTTTATTGCTAGTTGTGAAGATGTAATTACGCAACCCACTAACTCCATGGAAAATATCAAAAACTACAAGGCAACGCTTTAACTTTAGTATCCACTTGATAAGAGCTTTACACTATGATCTTTAATGTTATTAATAGTGACATTTTAATTTTGCAAAAATGCAATTTGTGATTGACGAAGAAAATTTTCTCTCTTGTGGTATAAATATAAAGCGAATCAACAAATTCCTCAACCAGTCATAAAGGCACCAACTTATAAAATAAATTTCGCATATAATAATTTTATGCCACGAAAGCTTGGTCTCTCAACATCTATGCCAAGTTTTGCTATCCTACCGACTGCGCCAATTACGTATTTGCTTCCACCAGGTTCGTGATTCCCGAAATCAACTCTTTAAGGAGTAGTTAGAATTGATTGTTGCCAGCTTTAACTTTCAATAAAATCTCTAGAGTTATTAAAGTAACATTCATTAACCTATTGATAAAACAGTTGCTTCCACAAACCACGAAACTGCTGCAAGTGAATGATATGAGAAATTCTGGATGTAGTAGTAAAGAAACTCTCTTCTTTCGTTCGTGAAGAGAAATAAATTTAGTTATGCGTTCTCTATAATTACTAATTATTAATGAAACTAATTTTTTTTCCATTAATCGTCATAATTCTCACATGTAGCAAGTATTTCGATTACGACTACAGCAGTATACTACTCCTAAAAGTCTAAATTAAATTCTATAATTGTGGTAATCTGTTAATCAGAAACATAGTAGCATGTGTCTAGGATTTGTTCGAGTACACTCAAGGCCGTAATTGAGAGAGAGAGGCGAAATATGCGAGAAACTTAAAAAATTGCATACAAACGTAAAGGAAATATATAGGAATATTCTGAGTCTCCTGATTTATTTTCTATAATCATATTTTAACAACTAAAGCAAAAATGTAGAACCAAATTTCATAATTTAATTTTTACAGGTATTTTACAATCAGAAGCATAGTAGTAAACCACACTTAAAAAAATTAATTTTTTTTGTCTTGGTGTTTTGGCTTTGCCGAAGCATTTTCTGGTCTAATTAACTTTCCAAAAAAGTTTGATGTAGTTCTTTTAAAAATCAGCAATGGCTCTTCTCTTTTTAATGTGTCTTAAATCCAAGAAGTTTCCATTATGTTCCAAATTCTAACGCTATTATATTATATATATATAAATAAACATCTGGTCAAAAGCACTATTTGTAAACTAAACCACTGAGACTGATATTAAAAATCGAAATTGAATTTCATAATTTGCATAAATCGCAGGAAACGGAGCACTAATTCCCTCGGATTTGTTAGGGTAGAAAATCACTTTGAGAATATGCGCCTCGAAATTTAGTATCTCTATCCATATATTAACTATAAGAACGGTATCATAATAGTCAAGTTTTTTTTTCATCCCTTAGTATCCTACCTTTAGACATAATGAAACTAAATAAAATGCGGATATATTGAAAGCAAGGTATTCCGGTATCTTAAAAAAATACTCATAAAAGTGGGGCGAGGGTATTTAAGATCACAACATTCCGATTTGAAAATTATTCACTCACTAGATCGTGCGTAAGGAATAAAGTTTTGCATAGCTGCTTACGCCACGTCTGGCACATTTAAATTAAAAAAAACAATTTTAAGTCTTAAACTTATTATAAATCATTCTTACATACCAAGAAAATCATTCTCGCGTCTTTTCCTCCAACAAAACTAGATCAATGTGCACTTTAATAGCTACCCAGACTACTACTGAATTAGAATGTATTGACACTAGTTGATAATTTTCAAGACTAAATCTTAATGATTATGCAAAATGAAGAAATACCCTTTACACGTTGACCTTACAATTCAATTTTCCGTTTTACACTTATATTTCAATATGGGACAAGTTCTGTTGTGCCAAATGCATTTTACGTTCACAAGTGCATGAATGTGCAACGTATCAGAACGTAAATCTTTAATTGAAAACCACATAAGCGGTCTCTGTGGAAAATTAGAACTAATTAGTTGCCACAAAGAGAATATGGTAATTTATTTATAAGAAAAAAAAAATGGTTATTATGTGTTATGAGTGGTTATTGTTTAAGAATATTAAGTAGCTTAAGAATATTTAGTAGTTATGGTTGTATAAAAAAATATGAATATAAACACAGCTGCAAGCCTCTCGAATCTGTTCATCTGTGAGAAATGAGGGCTAGTGTGGTGAGAATTAAAAACCATAATATTATTAAAAAGCATAAACATATTATTATTATTTTATAATTAAATGACAAATTCAATACTTGGGTAAGGTAGCAAACCTTCAAATTTATTCGAACAAACTTAATAATATTCGATATTACAATCGTATGTAAAGAATCATTCAAGATTCAAGATTCAAGACCGCAGTTATGCTCCCTAGTGATCATTAAAAAAAACTTAAAGATCTTTTCCAGGTTTTTCTCTTGGCCGTTTTAGTATTTTTTACCGCACGTCTCTGCGATAAGTACGTTCCGAGATGCAGTACCTCGCATTCTTAGTTGGACACCCTGTATATGCTAAGTCAAATGTTCAGGAGAAAGGCACTCTGACTACGTGTTTCTCAGTATTTTAGGGCTATTAAGCCCATTGGTTACACATTACATCAAATTTCTAAGATCACCTCTCTATCATGAGTTTAATAACCAAATTTGCAATATCAGTTAATACACAAAATTACAAATTCCTAATGGTAAAGCTTTGCTTATTGCTTAAGGCCTATCGAATGGCCTTCACTGTACCCCGATCTTTCGCCATTAGAGTTCTTTTTTATTGGGGTCACCTGAAAAACATATCCAATCACTTATCAAAACAAATCCAATAATTTAGAAGAAATAAGAATAAAAATGTGAGAATAATAAGAGAAATGCTTTTAAACACCGAAACACATTTTTGCGATAATTTGTATTATTGTCAGCTAGTAAATGGGTGTCAATTTCAACAATTTTCACTGCGTGTGTCACTTTCACACGTTTTTGTTTAAAGTTAATTGAAGAAATTGTTTCTTGAAACTTATTTTGTGTTTTGTAACTGTTCAATTGTAGTGAATGTAGGTTAATAAAAAATGTTTAAAATTGAGTCAAAAAACAATATACATGGTGTACTATTAAAAAAATAACTACTATTCTTCACAAGTTTAAAGTAACCCTGTATAGCTTAATTTATCACCGATGTGTAGATTTTTGCCAGCCCTACATTTTTTATGTAAGCCTTTTTTTGATAAGCCCTGTATATTTTAAAATATTCGACCGTTCTGGTAATTTTTAATTTTAACCCTGTATATGCTGTATACACACAACCAAACTTATATGGAATCATCTCAAATTTTGTAGTAATTTTAACTGGTAAGAAAACATGCCATAAGACAAATGCTGTTTGCTTATAAAAAAAAACTACAAATACAACGTAAAAAAGCAAAAGCAAATTTAAAAAACAGATAAAATATATTTCTGGGTTTGACAAAAAAACAAAATTTCAAAATAATAGAAAAAGTCAAAAAGAAAAAAGGTAATAAATGTTAGTAGTCCGTGTTGCCACCTCTAGCTCTTATGCAGGCTTCAATACGTACTGTACTATATAATACATATGCTTCTAATTAAATTATCAATATTCTTGAGATAATTTTCCCATTCTGCCAATACGGCTTGAATAAGTTGTTGGATGTTATCCAGGATTACCATGTCGAAGAGTCTTTTGACCTGATAAGTTTTCAATGGAATTTCAGTCCGGTAAATAAGCAGGCCGATATAAAATTTTAATTCCTTCGGTATCAAGATAATCTCGAGCCTCTCTGCTGGTATAGGGAGCTGCATTATCTTTCATAAAAATAAAATCATCTCCAATAGCACCTCTTCAAAGTCTGTTGTACTCATTCCAAAAGCAAATCCACATACCTCTGACCCGTCAACGGCTGGTGAAGTGGTTTCAATGGTGTTTTTGTTCCATATTTATTCGTCCCTAAAACATCACAGTTCCTCGTTTATATTTTGGACTGGATATCGCAACCTGGGGTGGAATCTTCCTGGGTTACAAAGAATCCGAATTCGACTATCATCTGACCTAAGGCCAACCCTAGTGTCATCTGAAAAAAGGTAATTTTTCCAAATTTCAATAGTCCTTCATTTTGGTGTTGAATACACCAATTTAACTGGATCCTCTTATTTTGCCTGGATAGCTCAGCAACCCGGAACTGTCTTCTGCTATATAGACCTCACGCACGAAGCCTTTTTCGTATGGTTTTAACGGAAACACTCTGTTGCTCGGTTATGACCCTTTGGCGATTTTATCTAGGCCTGTTCTTAAACTTTCCTAGTACTAAATATCTGTTATAGGTTTTGGAAACTGTCCCTTGTTTCACATCCACTACTGCTGCTACTTTGCCGTTGCACATCTGTTAGTCTAACGCAAGGAGACTAGAGATAAGGAGACTGATCTGTATGCTAAACGAGTGTGTACCCAAAAATGAACGAAAACTAGTTTCCGAAAGTTGCTATATCGGCGCTGTTAGTCTGTATACTTCAGATTAGCGGGACCCACCTTTTGATAATGAAGACATGCTATTGGTAAGATTGTCTTCGTGTCTGGTAAGTATTTTATATTCCCATCAGGATTTTTTAGGAAAGTGTAACTCGCACATGTTTACCTTTTTTAATGTAATCAAATACCTCTCTCTACTTTCTAATATGAAAAATTAAAAAAAATATTCATACTTATATAATAAGATACTAACCTGTGGAGTCTTAAAAAGACTTAAAACCCTTCTCTTTTCTTTATTTTTTACCGATCAGACTGAGAGGCGATCGTGCAACCGCGAACGTTACAAGGCCTTATTCCCGTTGAAAATTAATTTATTAATCGATTATTTATCAAAAATTCTTCTTTGAAAACGTCAAACTGACGCGAGTGAAAATAAAGACAACGCGCAGAGTGGCCAATCAGAGGCACCTGTTACTCAAAATTGAAGGAGAACTCGTGTTATCGTTCAATTATAGTACGCGTCACCTCAATTGGGAAGCTCGAAGATCAGCCTCCTTATATCCAGTCTTCTTGGTCTAACGTAAGACACTCTTACCACAGTCCAACAAAATCTATATATAGTTGAAATCTATATACTTTATTCTTACCTTTGTTTAGATTGTATCGACGAAATACTTTTTCCAAATAATTTAGAGTCAACCTGATAAGGTTGCCATCTGCACAATAAAAAGGAGATCTCCTCATATGAATACCAAACACCATTGTCTGCAAATCGGAATTATTTTAGCATACAGACAAACCAAAAATAACTTAACCGACTAAATTTAGTTCAACCAGTATACGATTCATTTCTCTTTAAATTTAATTTACTATGATATACAACTTTGGGTTTGTCCGAGAGAACTCCGAACTACGTCAACGTCGAAAGAAGTCACTTAATTCCTTTATTGACTGTAACACACTTGTAAATGAAAAAGATATTCCAAAAATTTAGTCTTAGGCCTTTATTACATGATAAAATACATCAGCATCAGCAGGATTTTTAAGAGAGAGAGAAAACACTAAACTTTGAAATTGTCAGTCAGTCTCTTAGGTTTGTGATCGTAATTCTAGTAATTAGATGTGCAATATGCCTTACTTCAAGAATAGCGATTATATAATTCCAACCTAGAATAATGCCTTTAGTAATTTTTTTTGTTATTTAAACGGAATGGTCATGTTATTTGAATATTCTTGTAATAGTTAAATGCCTGGATTGGCTTATGTTAATTTGAGTTAATAAAAGTACTTCTGCCAAGTAATCTACTTTAAAAAAAAACAACATATGGATGAAAATATGTTTTTCTTCATGATTTAGAAGTTGGTTCTTAGAACTACAAAAATATGTGGAAATTTTTTTTCCTAATAATTAAGAGACAACTTGATTAAATCGCCATCTACACAAAACTAATTAAATTACTTCCGTTCACTATTTTCTTGGCATAACGACTGATTTTACAGGATTCTTGAACCTGTACAAGAAACATTCACTTTGCGACACCTTCTTGTTAGAATTAATATTAAATAGTATGTGTACTCGTAATAGTGCGAAGTCAATATTTTATGGTGGTTTGATCACCATTTTATTCTGAAAATTAGGGATTCAGGATTCATTCTTAACAACACAAGATGTGTTGGCATTTTTTATCTTGAAGTCATTATAGTCTTTTATTCTATGTTGACTTTTTTATCAATTGACAAGGAATCAGTGCTTATCTTAATCACAACATTTATGTGAAATATTTCAGGTTGATGAGTTTGTTTAATCATTAAGATAATCATTTTGAGCAATTCGTGGCTGATAATGACTTATCTTACTGAAACTTTATAACTTGTTGCCAATTGTAATAAGATCAATAACTTAAAACTGTTTAACAAAAGAGCTAGAATATATGTATATCAACGCACACAGGAATTCCTTCGTTCAGGTACTTTCTCAATAATTGTCTTCTTTAAAGAATATTGTTTTAATCTGTTAGTTTCGGGTAAGTTTTAGTTCCTTTAATTGTTTTTTTTTCTTAAAGATCTGTACTTTTATCTTTTTTTTTAATTATTAATTTTTTTTTTAATTACGGCGTTGCCCTTTAGCTTGATATGTTAAAAGAGTAAATTTCAAAAAAATTTTTGCATGCATGTTAAAATATAAATTAAAAAAAAAAGTTTTTTTATGAGCAAATAATATTTAATTTTTTAATTTAAAGAAGTCACTAAAAAATAAATAAAAAAATTAAAATAAAAACAATTCTTTATTGATAATAAAAATATTTTTTTCTTTTTTTTTCATTGAAACTTAATTCAGTTTATTTGCTTCTTATATTTAATAAAATATTGAATTTTATTTTCTTTGGTTTAATATTTCAGTTCTAATAATTTTTTTAATTAAAGATATTTGCACAAAAAAAATATACAGTCAAATATAAAGTATGTACATTCATACGGGGTTTAAAATATAATCAAAATAACAATCAAAATTCTGTTATAATAATAAAAAATAATTTAAAATTCAAACTTTTTTTATTAAACCCAATTAATTTTTTTATTTTTTTTCATTTGATAAAATATTAAATTTTAAAAAATATATTATTTTAAAATATTTACTAATTAGTTTTTTTCTTTAAATAAAGATCTTTCATTTTATGTTTTTTAAATAATTTTTTTTTTATATTGAGATTGATATTGATATGAGTTATTAAAAGAAGATTACATTTATTCAAGGTTTAAAATATGAATTAAATAAAAACTAATGATTTTAATGGTACTAGCATTATTTTTGGGGGATTTTAATTTTGAATTATAAAGAAACTCTTGGTAATAGTATTTACATTAATGGATTTAATCAAATATTAAGGACACCAACTCGAATAATAAAAACGCCAAGAAATTAGACATTGATTGATTATTTCATTTCATATAATAAACATTTTCAGAATAAAGTCTATCTTACCCCTAAAAGTAGCGATCATTTTATTATTTAATATATTCGTAAACAAAAAACACTATAACATAAGGTATCAAAAGTCTTTTAAAAAATTAATTGTAATAAAGTTCTGTTAACTGTTTACAATCAATTGCAATATAAATTCTATAGACGTTGACTTACTAGCTAATAGTTTTATTGTAGTTATTCGAAAAATATTTGACAGTATGTGTCCAAGGGTTAAAAATAGGGTAAAAAATTAATACTTGATATTAGAGTGCAAATGCAGGAAAGGGATCGATTTTACAAAAAGGGCATAATGGAAAATATGAAATCATATAGAATGATTATTAGTAACTAAGAAACATTACTGTATACAAAGTAAGGGTGGAGAAGGAAAGATTTTTTTTTCATTATTTATTGTTAAAAGATTGCTCTTCATTTAAGTTACAATTACATACCATATTTCTACCGATATTTGTTTCTACCCTGTCCCATATATTTCTTTCTACGAAAAGCACAGTATCGTGCTTATGAAACAATAGTTCCAGAACATTTAAGAGATTTACTAAATACTACGAGATTATTTATTATTACTAAGAGTTTAACTTCATATTAATTAATCTGATTAATCATTAACATTATTGTATCTCTTTGTTGGTAAACAAAACAAACCAGACCTTCAACGTTGTCCTAAAACTTGTCTACATAAAAAAAATAAACAATTTTAGTCAAAAGAATGTATTATTGCATCATAGCAAATTCGTGTGAAGAAAAAAGAAAAAAATGTAACAACTTCCTTATTACGATACTAATCGATATAATTAGTTTGACCTAATGAAAACAAGGTTAAGTTTTTTTTCTTTTAATTTACAAAATAAAAAAATAAAATGTTTTTAATATTTTTAACAGTTGTGGGAAAATAGTAAATGTTTTCAAAACTTCGTAGTAGTGAAAGATAAAAAACTCATAAACTGCTCAAGTTTTCTATTCATTTCGATTTTTTGAAAATTTAATTATTATAAATAGTTAGAAAGAATGACAAATGACAAGCATAAAAGGTTGGTACTGGCTGTTACGTATTTCTGTTTTTTGCCATCTTCAGTACAACGCAACCAGAAAACCAAAATTAAATAACACTGGTTTCGCATAATTTCTTTTGGGCTAGTCTCCATAATTCAAATATTAGTTTAGAATTATAAAGAAAACATTAAACTTTCAACGTATAATAAATATAAATATTATTAGTTTTTTGTTGTTTCCTTAATACGCTTTACTTAGTACGGCATTTATGAAGTAAAAAAACAAGTTTTTTTTAAGTGTTTTAAATATAACAATTTTATCATGCTTACTTTAATCTGAAAAAATACTTATATCCTTTTTGATTGAGAATGCAAGATATAAATTTATTATTGTTTTTACATTTTCTTTAATCAAATATTTTTTTTCATTTCTTTTGTTATAATTAAAAAAGAAAATTAGTTTGTTTGCAATATTTTAATTTTAATTTTAAATATCGCTTAAGTTTATTTTGTTTATTATATATTATAAATAAATAATACTAATAAATATGATTATTATTACTGATACTCAGTTTTAAGTAGTTTTGTCTGACTAAATCAACTAAAAAAAGTGATTTTTCATATCAGTAACGGTTTTCTCAAAAAACAATATTAAAAAAAAATATTATAATTATTATTTATATTCATTAATTTTCTGTCTATTTTATATTACACACTTGCCATACGGGGTAACTAAACACGCTTGATAAAACTCGTTTTTTGTTAAACTACATTTTTTCTAAAATTTTTATTTGATCTGTATATAGAAATCATTGAGCGAAGAAAGAAAATAAAATAATTTAAATTAAATAAAACTAGATTTAGATCTTAATCTAGATGATCTAATGGTTTAAGCCGATTAATAACTCTTAGCGGCGCCTAATTTAGTTGGTAAAAAAATACCTAGTGGAGCCAAAATATTTTTTTTTATGAATTTTTATATTTTTTGTAAAATTGTAGTAATTTAATACATTAGTAATAATAAAAAAATAAAAAAATGAAAATCTGTCAATTAGTTTTTTGTTAAATTCGGTGGATCATATTGTGCGATACGAAATAAAAAAACTAAAAGTAAGATAACAAATTTATTTAAAAACTCACACAAACTTGGGTACTAAAAATTACGTTACATGATAACTTTGGAAACACTCTTTACGTTTTCCCAAGCACAAAGGGACTTTACATATGGAACATACCCAATCCGTCCTTACCTGGTTAGCCTTAGTGCTACAAAGCGTGCATCTTCTTCTGGTACTCCTTGTAGGTTGATGAGAAGATGACTGCTGTCTTATCTCTAAGGGTACATAAGGTTTGTATTTTTTTATTTCAACATCTAATGGTGCAACCAAATTTCTCTTTCGATTTACAAGCGTTTCTGATATTAAACCGTTTATGACACTTCGTCTAAAATTTTTAGCAGACATTTTTGGTAACTCCACCCTATTATAAATAATATTGGAATTTACAATTGATGCATCTAGTAAGTAAAAAAATATTCGATGCCACCACTTTTTACTGCGACGGTGAAACTTGTAGTTAGAAGGTCTTTGGTCAAATATGTCGACCCATTCATATTAGAATTGTAATCGATTATAGATTAAGGACATGGAATTTCAGTAATTTGTCCACTTCTTTCTTTTCTTTTTACTATTCCTACATCTTCTGCCTGATGAAAATTTGATAACATGTGAACACATCGACAGTCTTTCCATTTTGCAGCTAACAATATCCGGTACTGCTTGTATTGTACATCATTGTACATCACCGCATTTCGCTAGTAAAAACGCTAGTAAAAAAATTATCAACATATAACATATGGTCTTTATTTTCCAAGTATTTTATCAAATTTGTAACGACTCTTGAACCAAGGCACTTTTCTATATCACGAGTAGGTGATTTTCCAGTGTACAAATCAAATTTTAAGCAATAACCAGATTTATCAGCTAACATCTACATCTTATACCCCCTTTTAATTGGTTTTTTTGGCATGTACTGCTTAAGGCTACTACGACCCTTAAATTTAAAAATTTACTCATCAACTACAACTACTTGATTAGGAATTAGGCATTTTTCAAAGTTATGAGTCAACAGTTCCAGTATAGGGCAAATTCTATAGAGCTTATCATAGTCTGGGGAAGATTTTGGAGGCATCAGAGAATTATTATTCAGATGGAGATGACACAAGAGCCATCCAAATCTTTTTTGGGTCATTACTGAGCTGATAAAAGCATCATGCAATTCGGGAGCAGTTGACCAATAATCCTTATAGCTGGGAATACGTTTGATACCCATTAACAAATTTATGCCCAGAAAAGCATTTATTTCACACTGATTTGTCGGGACATAGCTTTTCCCAGTTGAGTATCAATAAATTCCTTAGTAATAAACAGTTCAAAAATCATATACGGTGTTGGATCATTAATGTCTTTGATAAACTTTCCAGAAGGTTGGGTAAATTGAGGAAGAGGATCAGATCTATGAACATTAGACCAAACAGGAATTTTACCTTTTGACCACTGTTATTGTAGTTCGAAAAGGGGGATATTATCACTTGGATCTTCCTCCTCAGAAACCGGCAGATCTTCTTCCATATCTGTAATAACTGTAGGAACTAAAGTTTCGTCCTCTATATCGGAGGAGTCCATATAAATTTCTGACTCAGACCCCGAAGGCAGTGTATCGACATAAAATGTGTCGATTTGTATGTTGACTTCATCGTAAGTCAAACCTCCTACCGTTTTAAATGGCAATGGCTCCATACCTGCAAGAAAATAATGTATAGGTATTTTATAATTAGTGAAACTCAATATTCTAAGTGGACTGGTGGTAGTAAAAAAGGACCACATAAAAACAATGTTTTTTTTACAACATACTAATAAATGTATGTAAATTAAATATCTATACTTACTGGAATGATGTAAGGTATTACTTTTTGCAGGATCTAATAGTATTTATCAATTTAGACACAGATAACTAACTTTTGTTTATTTTAACCTCAAATTTTCGACCATAAATACTTAAAGAGTTAACGTATAAAAATTTAAAAAATAATTATATTTTTTAGGGATTTATGAAACTTATTTTTTAGACTAAACAAACCATTATAACAAGAATGCACCAATATTTAATATTTTAGGCATACATTAATAGAGTTTCTTTAAACTTTCAAAAGTAAAACCCTAATTCCCTAAAACCCCTGTAGCATTTCACCTGATTAAATCAGAAAAACTGTAACAATTATGCCGATTTATTATTTAGCCCCTCCTTCTCTCTTGAATATTATTTAATTTCTTGAGAAAATAAAAAAAAAATCAAGGCGTTACCTTTCATTTATTTATAGCACACGCCCTTTTTTTAAAATCTTTGGAATTTCTGCGAGACCTGTGACCACTATAGTTGACAATATTAGCAGATCTATACAAATTTAAAAAAATATATATTTTTTAATATATTTATAAAAAAATATACATCTTTATTCCACCTTTATTTCCAACAGTACAATGAGAGTATTCTTATTCCTAAACAAACAGATTTTTTCGAAAAGTCCTAGGCGGTGCCGCACCATAATTACCGCGATTTTTTAATTTTTTAACCTGTCAATAAGGTTAACTATATGAACTATTTAATTTAATCACACAGCTATTGTTGCATTTTAATGTATTCAGAGTGCGATATTTGTGAATTGCAAGTGGGTACATGCCTAGAACATACTTGGAAAGGTCATTGAGGGGGCATTTAAGAAAATCATCAGGTATAAAAGTTTTAGTCAATTGAAATACCTAGGTCACTTATACCGTTTCATCAATACATAAGAGACAAGAAATGTATCTTATTTAAGACTTTCCCTTATTTCTTTCTAACATTATTAGTATGTAAATCAATTTAAGCTTTATCAAGGTTAGTTTATATCATGCAGCGAATATCAATAATTATATGAAAATTTTTGTATTTAAGTGTATGCCAATTTAGGTATTATTAATTGTCTATTAAAAATTTAAATTAATTGCATGACAAGTAAATGTCTTTCACTGTCTTATCTTATATAACACTTTATTGGCCGCAACAAATTATTCTACGTGTTTATACGTATTTCCAGGCCAATTCTAATTATCAAATCGAGAAATGACACGACTAGTAGCAAGATCGCGGCACAAAAAACTATAATTTTTAAAGAAGAACGGTTACATTAACCTTTGAACCATAACGGTTACATGTTGTAGATGAATTGCTTTCTGACGAATCATTCGTGGTTTTTCTAAGCCCCAAATGCGACACGAAGCTATTGAGGTTGAAATGGGCCTCATCACTTAAAATGATTTGATTTGCAAAATCAGCACGTTGTTCAAGGATCCAATTGGTGAATTCTCTTCACTGTTTATGGTTTCCTAGGAGAAGTTGATAAGTCAGTGGCATTTTATAATCATGCAGCTGTAAATTTATAAATACTTTCGAATTGTGTGATTATTCTTTTCATAGTAGATGCGTTAGGAACATTATTTCGACCGAACATTGGACGCACTTTACGAATAGTGGCCATTAAACTTTCACCATTTTGATAACAATTTTTAACAATCAGGACACGTTGTAATGCTCCATGTTTACTACCTTCCATCTGTCAAATTTCTATCTGCCACGTCATAATGTGTCGTTATAATAATAATAACGTTTATTAATTCTCAATACAATTAATAATTCAATATTTACATTGCTGGAAAAGAAATAATAATAATATAATTGTGCGGGATTAAATAGCCTAATTTGCAGCATCCTAACAATTACGTAGGGGCTGTTGAAGCCACGAAGTAAACGGTTTATTTATTTATTAATTTTTTTATAATTATATAATTATATAAAAATATATTTACAAAATAAAGAGAGAAAGAGAGAGAGAGATCGAAAAAAAGAAGGCGTAAAGAAGAGAAAAGTTATGACTGCGCTCTTATTAAATCACCCTTAATAAATATTTTACCATATTTAAGCAAATTAAATCATTTTAGCAAAAGTAATCAATGTAATGCTAGATATTTTATTATAAGGCAGGTAAGGAAAATACAGTTTGCTCCTTATAATAGCATTATATTATATTAATTCCGAAACAAAAATTAAATGAAGAGATAAATATTTTATTGCTTGCAGTCTTCTGATTAGAAAATCCTTTAAGATAACTGCTATGAGTGATGATTTATTGCATTTCGAGCTAACAAAAGGAGATAGATATTTTTTAGTAATCACCTAACCACCCGAGTCTAGGAACTTATTAAGTCATTGTCAAGAAAATGTTGAATAAAATCATTCTCGGGGTATGCCGATGTATTGCCGAAGAACTAAAATCACTGTTGTGATAAACATTTTATCGTATCCGAATTAAAGGCAAACAGAATTTAAAAAAATGTACGCGTCTATGAGCTTTTAAATAATTTAAGCGATAAAATCACAGAGGAGATGAATATTTAATCACATTAAAATTTTATCGCATATAAGCTAATAAGGGAAGAAAGCAAAATCTTTATTTGTTAATAATGAGCTAAATATTTAATCTCACAAGCCACATTGGTCGAAGTTGCTAAATTTTTAGCGCAACAGTTAATGCAAAACAGTTAAGAGAATCAAATTAAAATCGTAACCCAAAATTACCTGATTTTAGATCCTAAACCTAAAAACTTATAGATGAAAATGTACTCATAAAAGATCTCTATGAAGATAAATATTTTATTATTTGTAAGAAAATAAGGAAAAAACATCTAGTTTATCATAATGGTCGCCTCTTTTAAATTAATTAAAAATAAATGAGAGAAGAATAGTTGTTTTATATCAATTATTTAGGTAAAAAAACTTAAAAAATCACTAATAAGATAAACTATATATTTTATCCCTTTTGAATAAATAAGGGAAAACAGAATTAAATTAATAGATTAAAATCTCTACAAAGATATATTTTTTATTACTTATAGGTCATTAAAGGATAAACCCTTTTATAGTCGAATTCTAAATTAATGAACGTGAATTTAAAACTTAATAAGTTAAGTTTTTAATAATCCTTAGTTATTAATTTTAAGTCATTGCTTAGATAAATATTTCATTATAAGAAAAAGCAATTCTTTATATGCTATATTCAAGTTATTTCATTTAAGCTTTTAAATCACTGTAGAGATAACAATATTCAATTTAAATGAAATTAAAAGAATTGTCTGATACTCGTTTTATTGATTTTAAATTACTGTTGAGATAAATGTTTCATCACTTCCAAGCAAATAAATTTAAAAAAAAAACTCTTTACTGGTGGTCAAATGATTCGAATATCTACATAAATAAATATTTCATCAATTATAAGTAGCCACAAAATATTTGTCACTACTTACAGAGATAGCTGATGTGACTCAACTTCTATCATTCTTTAGACCTCAGGACTCCCGTGTGACTCTCGGCCTTATTGATGATGATTTGAAGAGAGTTTCTGTTTGATCTGGAAAACATGGTTTATGGTTAGATGCAGAAAAGTGCACATTTAATCATTGGATCAGATTGTACATACTTGGGAGAAATTTTACCCATTTAATTTTGCTAGTCTGCATATTAATAAAGCTGTTCTTCCTGATGTTAAGCAGATAAGAAATTTAAGCCTTATGTTTGATAGTTCTCTTAATTTTGAGTCACATGTTTCAAATATGTCTTGATTAATGGGTAAAAATTATCAAAAATTGACATTAACGTAATCACCAAGTATATTTCACCGTTGTTTTAAATCTAACAGATGAGGTTTTAAGATGGCATAAACAAATTTATCTCAGCATGATTTTCTACAGTGCATCCGTAAAATAGCGGATAAATTCAATAAGAATGAAATGGGCCATTTCTGAAAACAATACACGAACCCGTCCATTTTAATATTTGGTTTAGGGTTTTTCTACGTGGAAATTAAATATACAGGGTAACTAAAAAAAAAGATATGACGTCATAAATATGTTTTTTAAATTGGAAACCACCATTTTTTAATGCAGAATCAGAAAGAACGCATGTTTTTACAAATGATAAGGTACAAATGAATAGTGGTTATGTTACATACATAAGCAATTTTGAACAAAAAATGGTGATAAAATGTTAAACTAAAGAAATACTTATCTAAATATAATGTTCGAATTGAGCACCGTTAACAACTTGATAATAACCAAATCGATTTAAAAATTCTTTTTGATCGTTGTCAATAACATCTGGAATAATATTTCTAATTTCCTAGCATATTTGTTCTTTTAAATCTTCTAAACTCGCTGGTTTAGTGACATACACACCACTTTTTAAGTATCCTTATAAAAAAACCGAGGGGTGTCTTACGATCTGGGTGGCCATTCAATAAACCCTCGTTTACCTATCCAACGATTTGGAAAAACTGCATCTAGATAATTGCAAGAGGGGTAATTCGTAATGTGGCGGGGTTCCATCTTGCTAAAAAAAAAATATTAGTGCATGTCCAAAAGTCCAAATACCTCTCACCAGTGAGAGTGTCATCAAAATAGTAAGGTTGTAAAACTCTTCCTTCCACTATACCGCATCACACATTGACTTTTTGGGGGTGTTGTGTATGACTTTCTGTGAACCAATGAGGGTTTATGGTCGCCCAGTGTCGACAATTCTGTCTGTTCACATGACCGTTTAAAGTAAACGTTGCTTCGTCAGAAAATATTATCCGTTTTACAAAATTATTGTTATCATTACATAATTGCTAAATTTGCTCACAAAATTCATTGCGGCGATCAAAATCATCTTCCGATAGCTCTTGAAGTAATAATATTTGATAAGGGTGGAACTTTGCTTTTTTCAATACTTTATGCATAGTAGATCGCGATAAATTAACATTAGAAGCCATGCTTGGGATTGTGGCTTTAGGATTATCTTAGACCGTTAACAGAACGTCAAACTCATCTTCTTCATCATTTATTGAAAACATCTTCATTCATTTATTGAAACCCGACCACTTTTTTGAGTAACCCAAACATGCCCGAATTTACGAAACTTTGTTTATTATTTCTTCAAACAAAAACGACTAATTAAAATTATTGAAAATGTTTTGTTTTAAAACATTGAACGATATTGATGTTTTGATTTAACATACATATAATTATCAAATAGTGATAGGCGAAATTAAATACTTTAGACCCTTTAGGGAATTGAATACTACTCGATTCCCGTATCTAAGTATAGTCTCATTACTACTGTCACTTATTTATCGAGGGATTCCCTTGTAACATCTATGCTATTCTGCTATTAGTGAATATCAGTTTAGAAGTTTAGATTGTTCAGTTCCATTCCACCGATTCAGAAACACTTAGGTTGATCATTTTGTTTTCAGGTGATTGTTGATTAGAAGATTTGTGTTTTATTTGAACGTTAATTAAAATTACAATATTAGGTAAGTTACGTCAAAATTTTTATTAATCTAGATGTTTTTATTTAGATAAGAAAAAGTAAATAAGAAACAGTATATTGTTATATAATAAAAATATTTGTTGTTTATTATTTGATAATTAAAAAACATTAAAACTTCAACTGAATATGGCATGTTTATCTTTGCAGTCATAAGAAAATGTCACCTAAAAGTAATTTGTGGCAGTATTTTAAAAGATGTGAAGACAAAAAATTTGCTATTTGTTGATTCTGTTTCAAGCAAATCAAAACTTCTGGAAACACAACTAACGAAAAATGTCACCTTCAAGCAATGCATAAGCATATTTAAGAAAAATCCTATGGTCTTCCTTTACAATTTACAATAAATAAAACTAAAACTGTTAATGCTCTTCCTTCAACTTCATCTGGTTCCACTCAAACTACCAATACGGGTATGATTGTAGATTCTGATTGTGACACCGATATAGGCACAACCCATGAGAGTGAGAGCACAGGGACATCCTTTTCGTCAAACTTTTCGCAGACAGAAATACCAGAGAAGTTGGAGGATAGATCAATCTCCCATTCATCATTTAGCAAAAACCGACAAAAAACCATAACTGAAAGTTTTTCAAGTTTGAAATCAACACTTACCTGTGGGCAGCAGACATTTGAAAATAACAAATTCCCTTTTGCTCATGATATGCCGTGACTATCAGCCCATTAATATAATTGAAAAAGAAGGATTTGTGTAGCTTATGCACACAATTTGCCCACAATATCAGATACCATCACAAAAACTGAACGTCATACCTCTGAATATATTGCGGAAGTATTAAAGAGGTTGTCTCAAAAATGAAACATGCAAGTTGAAAACATTTCTTGTGTTATGACTGATGGTGCAGTTAAGATGGTAAAAGCCATAGACGTAGCTTTCGGTAAACAAAGACACATCATTTGTTTTGCACAGATATTAAATTGAGTGGTTATAAAAGCAATTAAAAAGAGTGCTGAATTATGCGAAATTATCAAAAAAGTAAGATACAGTAAGATACAGTAAAATGGTTTAAGCAAAGCATCACAGCAAGTGATGCATTACGAAAGACACAAAAAGACGAAAGTGGCGAACATCAGTTATCACTTAAACAGGACGCTATAACTCGATGGAACTTAACGTTTTTCATGCTTGAATGATTCTTGAAGTTACGAATCCATATTAATACCATAGTTAACACTGAAATTGCAGCACCAACCATTGCAAGAGAAATAAAAGAAATTGAAGCTGTGGTCAATCTTCTACAACCCTTGGAATCTGTCACTCGTAAAATATCTGGTTCCAAATACAATACAAGCAGTATCGCTATACCTCTTGTTGGAAATATCCTGATGTCTGTAGAAAAAAATAATAGAGGACAATTGCCCAATTGCTGCAAATTTTAAAGATAATTTGTCAACAGAAATAAAGAAAATGTTAGCTACAGCAGAGCAAATAAAACTATTAGCTGGTGCAACAATACTTGATCCGCGATTTAAAAAGCTATACTTCAATAATCCCATACATTGTGCGAGAGCTGTCGAGTTCACACTAGATTCTATGAAAAAGTTGTGTCTAAATTTGGCCCAACCAAAAAACATCGAAGAAAATAAACTAGAAACAAAATAAGTAAAACATATATATACTTATTCAAATAAATAACCTGACTTTTGAGTTTTAGCAGAAGGAGGTCCAACAACATTTAACCTATAAATTCACCATAAGTAACGAATACTTAAAAACCCAACAGAAGCTGTGGGATTTAATGAACACTATACATTGGAAATGACCCTTTTCCAAAACCGGAGAAACTATAACTCAAAAGCGCAACTTGCCAAAAGGCAATCGAATTTCTCAGTTTCTGTTTCTTCAATCCATAGATAGAAAATACTGGTATATATGACACATTTTATTGGAAGGAGAAAATCATACTGATTTACTTTAATGTAACATTGCAGAATTAGATTTAGAAAACATTATAAAATAAAATTCTTAAAACACTTGGAGATTACTAATTTCACCTTAAAAAAGTCTAAAATATTAAAATATAACATTGATAACATTGACTAAACATCGATGTATTACTGCCGATATTGATATCGATGATAAACATCGACGTTTGCTGTTTATGTTCCATCTCTACCTCCTTTTCAGTACGCAACATATCTCCGAAACCAATCATGCACAAGATTTTGATTCTTTCACGTTCCGTTAATTTTCTCATATTTTATACAACAGCAGGTAATAAAGTGTAGTTACTAATAAAACGCAGGATGACACTGCTTTCGCCTCTCAAAAAGAATAAACACCACTTGCGAATGTAAAAATACCTCAAATAATTGCACCAAATTGCATTCACTTTTTGACACTGACAACAAAAATGACAACAACAACTAAAAAACAAAACTATCAACATTTAATTTAGAGAGGTATTTCTTCAAAATTTCTTATGTAACCACTATTTATTTATACCATATCATTTGTAAAAAAATGCGTTCTTTCTGATTCTGCATTAAAAAAATAGTGAAAAGCATTTAAAAACATATTGATGATGTCATATCTTTTTTTTTTGAGTTACCCTGTATATAAATTATTTCCACGTAGAAAAACCCTAAACCCAATATTAAAATCGACGGATTCGGGCATTTTTTTCAGAAACGGTCCATTTCATTTTTATTGAATTTATCCGCTACTGTATATAAGAAATAAAATAATAAACGTAAAAATTGTTTTTTTTAACAATTATTTTTTTCAATTTTTTTTTGAGAAAAATTATTTTTGCATAAAAATAAGCAAAAATAATTGTGTGTTAATTCCCTTAAAAGATTTTTTTAAACAAAAGGCCTACCTCTCAAAGTTCTGCGAAAAATGTTGAGCAGTTTTTTGTCAAAAATCTAAAACCTAACAAATGATTTCAAAAAGCGCGCTTTTAGACATCGGGACCATTGAGGCATACTTTTCCGATAAATTAAAGAAAATTTGGTCGTCCCGATTCTCTGGAAAAATAAACTTGTTTAAAAAAAACGTTTTTGTCATCTTCCCCTCCCCGGAAGACAGGGGGCCGTTATTTTTTTACGCAGTCGGCAGACCAAGACTTTATATTTGCTTTTATAACAATGATTTTAACGGCTTTAGAAGGGTAAAAAATGATTTCTTTGAAATAAATAAAATCACATAATTTTAATGGTTCATCCAAGAAGTCAGAGTAAAATAAATGTTGAAAATTCGTCAGCATGATATAAATAGGTTTCTTCCTAGAGCCCATTAATTCTTGAGACCCTGTGTATTTAAATATTTACAAAAATTGAAAAAAAATTGCAACCTGTACAAACAGTAACAATACACACAACTACCGTATTCTATTATGATAATGACCCTATAGCAATGGCAACAAACTATTTCGTATACAAATTAACGCATGTCTTTGAAGGTCACATCTTGATCTATATAAACTAGGGTATGTCTAAGAATAAATCATATTTTGTCTAGTCTCTTAACCTATTGAGCTACCAAATATGAAATACTTAGTAAGTATCAAAAACATTTTAAAAATGTCTGATTTATTCTATATAACTCTCTGATTTATTAGGTGGTAGCAACTCTGGCATTCGCCGCCTCAGTCCATGGTGGTGGCATTATCCTGAAAGGACCCTCAGGTGTCATCACCCCACATGGTCCTATTGGTCCAGACGGTAGAGGAGCCGGAAATGCCGGAGGATGGAACGGAGCTGGAGGTGGATGGGGAGGCGCTGGCAACGGAATCATCTTGAAAGGACCATCTGGTGCAATCACCAAAAACGGACCCATCGGACCTGACGCTCTTGGTCAAGGAGGCTGGAACAATGGAGGTTGGGGAGGTGATGATGGACAATGGCGCGGAGATGGTGGCTGGAACAACGGTGGCTGGGGAGGAGATGACGGCCAATGGAACGGTGATAATGGCGCATGGAACGGTGGCTGGGGAGGAGATGATGATGGCCAATGGCGTGGAGATAATGGAGGCTGGAACAATGGAGGATGGGGTGGAGATGATGGTCAATGGAACGGAGATGGAGGTAAGTCGGTATCTTCCGTTTTGCTGAAGCAAAATGATGAAATTTGTTTTTTCTTGTTTCAGGCTGGGGAGGTCATGGAGGTTGGTAAATATTTGACCAAGCATGTTTTGACTAGGGAAAATATTATGATAAATTATATATGATTTGTTAAAAGATATTAATGACTGTGTTTTTTTTGTAAACGATTTTATGTGACATTCTGTGTATACGTGTGCCAATAAAAAAAGTTATGTTTATTTTTATTATTGGAGTTTTTGAAATTCTATTAAATATCAGAGTGAGTATTTAGGTAGTAAAGGTATAGTAAAATAATCTTCGGGTGCCATCATCAATGGTGATCAAACAATTCCAGAAAATGGAAAAGTGCATACGAGGTGTTCAGCTTATGAAATTATTGACTAATCAAGGTGAGATAAAGCAACTAGTCATAATGCACTAAGAAAGCTCGCAACAATGGCACTAACAGGACTTAATGTCTTAGATTATCTCCAGAGTAAAAGATTTATTTGGACAAATATCTACATGATCTCCTTTCAATGGAGACTTCACTTTTATGAATTTTCTTGTTAAACTTTTAGGGTTGATTGGTTTTGAACATTTGTGTAATGAATGAATATTTTCTTGGCTCATCACTCTTCAACACCTTAAAGTTCTGATGTACATCATCAGATTTTCTTACCTAGAAATTTGCAAAGCCCTATTAAAGTTTCAAATATGGAACAATGCAACTGCAGATTAAGTGATAAGAGAAAAAATTGAAACCACAAACAGAGAGCTATCAAGAGAGATGTGAAATATCAAATAACAAATTTACCATAGAGTTAGTGTTTCAAGGTAGAGCAGGCACATATTAGATTATTTAGAGGTCCCACTTTCCAGCTGCAAGCGAGGTAAATCTCTTTTATATAAA
Organism: Anthonomus grandis grandis; assembly: GCF_022605725.1. Taxonomy (NCBI): domain Eukaryota; kingdom Metazoa; phylum Arthropoda; class Insecta; order Coleoptera; family Curculionidae; genus Anthonomus; species Anthonomus grandis. The sequence goes on from NC_065552.1 coordinate 7,081,613, forward strand.
GTTTCTCCTAATCCTATAAAGAATTCATTGAAGAGAAAGAAATAGCAATACTTCTGTTATAAGACCACCACGATATATGTCATGGACAATCAGTGATCAAACTTGAATTGATCAAAGAGAGAAATCGCAATTTCTTTATATTACCGCCTGGAGAAAGTAATGGTAATAATCAACGGGGCAGAAATAAGGAATACTTATGATTAATACCAGAAGAATGAAAGAATATGGAACTCGTTATAGTGAAACTGCAAATGAGGCAGTGAAAGAGTCCATATTTAGGTCACCAGTAGAACCTCTGTTTCCTAGACTATCAAGAGAGTTACCTAAAATGGCAATACTATAAATCTCCGACAGTAGAGTGTAGAACATGAAGAGGATTACTTTTCTATGAAGTTTCTCCATGTTCTTTGAGAAGTCACCAATAACTGAGACAAAGAGTATAATATACACAGAGAGCTTTTAACTGAGAAAGACATGGAATGTGTAACGTGAGATAGACTGAAAAGTAAAAATTATATCGAGTAATAACCCATCACTGTACTGCAGGCACTTCAGAAATTGAAGATGATTTAGAATCGTAAGATAATATGATAAAATAGAATATCCTGAACCCTTTTAGAATCTAGATAAAGACTAGTAGGTGAGTGTCTTTTCAAAAGGGGATATTCACATTTTTGGCTTTTGTTTTACTAAGTCTTGAATCCGTTTATCTGTGCTAAAATTCATATTTTGACCATCATAAGCCGAAACAAAACGTGATATATCCTTAGTAAATTACATTGAAAAAATTGTGTTCTTTTCAAGAGGGGATTTACTATTTTGATTTTTCTCAAAAGGTGATATTTACATAAATTAATATTTACATTAATGTTTCTGCAGGCAGAATGTATGGATATGCAAGTATGTCCGATTCCTATGATTGTGGCTGGTGTCTCATCACAGGAATTGAATTAAAGACGCTTAGTGGTCTAACTGCTGGGTCTTAAACAAGCTCCAACCCATAAAAACTGCATTTAATAAGAAGGGACAATGATACTTTTGTCCATTTATCAAGTAAAACTAAGAAGTGAGATGAGTGTCCTTGATTCATGATTCGTTGGGACAGGTGATACACGCTAATTATTAAAAGTCAAAGAAATTAGAAAAATATGAAAATTTATGGCACTGCAAAAGTTGAAATACCTAAAATATTTAGCATATTTTAAAGAAAATGCTTATTTCAATTTTAAAATAGTAGGTGGTTCAAGCATGTAAGGCTTTGGTTTTTTCAATGAATGTTCTTGTATTACATATATGCCTTATTATGGTAAATTCACCAGGAAAGTCACCAGATTATTATATAGATTAGATATATTTAACCCACCATAAATTAACACGTATTTTGGTGTTTTGGAAGAACATTATTGAACATAAACTGCTGCCTATTAAGAAATAATGTACAGTTACTCTGTCAAGTTATGGAAATTTTGTTTTTACAATTCTTTCAGGTGGTAGCCACTCTGCCATGAGCTACTTCAGTCCAAGGGGTTGGCATAATCATTCTTAAAGATCCCTTAGGTATCACTGCATATGGTCCTATTTGGTCCCCATGGAAGAGGAGCTAGAGAGCCTGGAGGATGGAACAAAACTGGAGCTAGTAATTAGGTATTATCTCAACAGGAGTCCAACCCTCCCCAACCTAAAACAAATTTTTGTTTTAGGTTGGGGAGGTTATGGTCATTCGTAAACTGGCTTTTAGTAAGTTTCTGGCATAAATTCTGAGTAATATAGCCAACGGGATGCACGTATAATTACTGTTGATGGACGACTACATTTAAGATAAAATAAAAGATATATTTGAATTTTTTGCATATATTACGTTAAACCTTCCATTTTCTAATGCTTCCATTGAATGGGTGTATACTTAACTAGAATATCAACATCAAAACCACTTTCATTCTCATTAAATGAACATTATTATCAATTTTAGTTTAACATCAAAAGTTCACCTTCGTCTTCACTTCGTTTACACCTTCTCTGAAGAAAAGATGTTAAAAAAACCTGAATATTATCTCTTTAAGGCTGGACTATGAAGAACAAGTACATTTTCTATTTTCAGTAATTTTACTCCCTCTCTATCTATGGAAAAATCAATAATATATAATTATGTATACGTTATCAAAACTATATTTTCTTAACACTTCATTCAAAAAGGATCATTCATTTAGGGAAGGAAGGAAGGAAAGAAGGAAGGAAGGAAGGATGGAAGGAAGAAAAAAAGAACGTACCTCTTACCAAAACATTAATACCACCTTTTCTTCCCATCAATTTAATATCGTCATTAGTTCAGCTCATAACTCAAACCTCAATTCACCTTCTTTTGCACCTTCTATAAGGAAAATGAGTTAAAAGTTAAAACAAAGTTACACTGTACAGCAGGGACACCAGAAATTGAAGAAGATCTAGAATCGTAAGATAGAATGATAAGATATAATAGATATTCTGAATCTATCTAGGATATCTATGGAACCTTTCGAAACATGCATATACATCTGTATAAATTGATGCTTATAAAAAATAAATCACGATTGATCTGGATATCTTAATAAAAAAAGCAATCTTCTGGATTTATAATTAGATTAAAATAATTGAAACAGGCAAGGTAATGTAAACATTAACGCTAATTGACTTGGAAGTTGGAATATTGAAGAAAAACTTATTTAAAAAAATAACAATTGGATTAGAGCTAAAAATGGCAATATTTGCTCGGACATGCAATAATCATACAAATTTCAAGTCTACCTTTGAAAATAACCCTTAGGACTCGTAATTCTTGATTTTTTAATTTTCCCTTAGTAAGTTGAGCTTTATTAAGAAGGAATTTTTTGGACAGCTCATGTTATCCATCATCTTTTTTTAAATGTGGTTTAATAACTTAACACCTTTTGTAGAAAAACAGGAGGATTAAGGTTAGATAAGTTATTCATATTGGCTTTTATCTACCCAAGGATGTTATAGTCCCAAGAAAGCAAAAAAACAGAAAAAATTTTTTATACACATTCTTTATTGTCACTCAAGGGTAAATAATAAATTATTCACAAAACAAGTAATAAACAGTCTTTAATAGTATTTGTACGCTCCAACTCTGTTTGGTTCCTTGTGGCCAGGAGCTTACCAGCGGCCATGACCTCCCCAACCTAAAGAAATTAATGTAAATATTGTCAAGAACAATTATTTTTAAACAAACCTCCATCACCACGCCATTGGCCATCATCACCACCCCATCCTCCGTTCCAAGCTCCATTGTCACCACGCCATTGACCATCATCTCCGCCCCATCCTCCATTGTTCCAGCCTCCATTATCTCCACGCCATTGCCCATCATCGTTTCCATTCCAGCCTCCGTTCCATTGACCATCATCTCCTCCCCAACCTCCGTTGTTCCAGCCACCATCTCCGCGCCATTGGCCATCATCACCTCCCCAACCTCCGTTGTTCCAGCCACCATCTCCGCGCCATTGGCCATCATCACCTCCCCATCCTCCGTTGTTCCATCCTCCTTGACCAAGTGCGTCAGGTCCGATGGGTCCGTTTCTGGTGATGGCACCGGAAGGTCCTTTCAAGATGATTCCATTGCCAGCACCTCCCCATCCAGCTCCAGCTCCATTCCATCCTCCAGGGTTTCCAGCTCCTCTGCCATCTGGACCAATGGGACCATGAGGAGTGATGACACCTGAGGGTCCTTTGAGGATGATGCCACCCCCGTGGACTGAGGAGGCTAATGCCAGAGCGGTTAACACCTGATTGAGGAAATATTTGTTTATTTTTGTTGATATTGGGTTGAATCTTATATACTTACAAGAAACTTCATGATTAATAACCTGATAAACTAACAGACCATACGAACTATGATTTATTCTGAAATAATTCGGTGTTTATATACATTAAATCATGACCTTCGAAGACATGCGTTAATTAATATACAAATTATTCTGGTGGCTTTTCTGGGTGAATTATTTTAAGACGAGGTGATGTAAGGAAATTCTTAAGTTAATGCAATATTTAAAATTTTTACGCAAATCAGATCATTTAAAAAACTACATAGCAAAAATGAAAAATTTCCAAAAAAAATCAAAAGCAACTGAATCAGGTGATCTTGACGTCCATGGTTGAACCACAGCTTGATTTGCCGGATTGTGATGAAATATTTATCACAAAAGTGATTTTTATTGTTCTCTTTGTTTTCTTCATCCAAGAACAAGATAAAATAGTTATCACAGCTGTGATTTTAAAGCTAGTTTATTGACCTGGAATCTATAATTCCTAAATTGTCATATTCTTTTTACCTTGTATGCAATAGAGCTTTTTATTTCAGCAGTGATTTTAAAAGTTCTTTGCTCCGAAATCATTAAAAAAGTTTTTTTATATTCTGATTGACTTAAAACGAGATCAAATATTCATTGAATTGATAAAAAAGAAATTATACTAAAATCTGAGTGGCCATTTTTCTTTCGTATTTTTTAGTTTCACTTTAGAATTATTTGTCATAATTATCATTTCTCTATAGTGCCTAGATGCAAGAAAGGTAATACACGACTGGGCAGAAATAAAGAATACTTATGATTTATACGAGAAGAATCAAAGGATATGAAACTCGTTAAAATAAAACCGCATATGAGATAAATCCTATATAGGCCACCAGCAGAACCTTTCTTTCTTGAGAAGAGATATCTAAGATGGCAATACTGTGACTCTCCCACAATAGAATATAGAAAATAAATAAGATTACTCTTCGATAAAGTTTCCAGGTTCTTTGAAGAGAGTCACCAAAAACTAAGGCAAAGAGTATAATATACACACACAGATTTTGAGACAGTGATATAACTGAAAAAGATAGTGATAAATAGAGAGAATATAAAGAAAGTATGATCTAAATAATACTGGAAAGTAGAAATTATGTCAAGTAATAATCAATTACTGCAGGAACTCTAGAAATTGAAAAAAGTCTGGAATGTTCCTCATCCATTCCTCATGCAATAGAGCTTTTTATTTCAGCAGTAATTTTAAACGTTCTTCGCTTCGAAATCATTAAAAAAGTTTTTTTATCTTCTGATTGACTTAAAACGAGATCAAATATTCGTCGAATTGATAAAAAAGAACTTATTCTAAAATCTGAGTGGGACATTTTTCTTTCGTATTATTTAGTTTCACTTTAAAATTATTTATCATAATTATAATTTCCTTATATTGCCTGGATACAGTAAAGGTAATATACGACTGGGAGAAATAAGGTATACTTATGATTTAGACCAGAAGAATCAAAGGATATGAAATTCGTTAAAATAAACCCGCAGATGAGAGAATTCTTATTTAAGCCACAAGCAGAACCTTTGTTTCTTGAGAAGAGATACCTAAGATGGCAATACTATGACTCTCCCACAATAGAATACAGAAAATAAAGAAGATTACTCTTCGATAAAGTTTCTCCAGGTTCTTTGAAGAGTCACCAAAAACTGAGGCAAAGAGTATAATATACACATACAGATTTTGAGATAGTGATATAATTGAAAAAGATAGTGATAAATAGAGAGAATATAAGGAAAGTATGATTTAAATAATACTGGAAAGTAAAAATTATGTCAAGTAATAATTAATTACTACAGGAACGTCAAGTAATAATTAATTACTCTAGAAATTGAAAAAGGTCTGGAATGTTAAGGTAATATGAAAAGATAGAATATCCTGAGTCCTTTAAGAATCTAGATACAGACTTCTGAGCAAATGCGATTGTTTCTAGAAGCAAAAGGTGAGGAGATGCTTTAAAAATTTCTAACTCTCACTAACTGCTGAGACTTAAACAAATTCCAATCTATAAAAAATACATTTAACAAAACAGCGATACTTCTGTTAATCAATAAAATGAAACTGGAAACTGAGATCAATTTTCAAATATCTTTGAAAGATTCCAAGAAATAGTCCATCGTTTCTCAAAGAGACCGGTTTATATTAAATAGTAATGAAATAAGCTCTAATCATAGGTCTCAAATTTAAAATTGAAAACTGAACTTAAAATTGAGACCTGTGCCTTAGAGTTTCTTTCTATTTTGAAAGATTCACTGAAACAGATGCTACAAGCCAATTATAAAAAGTCAAAGAAACAAATCAGTTTATAAAAATCCTTGGCACTAGAAAAAATAAAAATCACTCAAATATTTTACATATTTCAGAGAAAGTACAATTCAAGTGCAATTTTAATTTTAAAACAGTAGATCGTTCAAGCATGCGAGGCTTTTCTTCTTTCAATGAATTTTCTTGCATCACTTATATGCCTTGTTATGTTATTTACCCCAGAAATGCTACCAGATTATTGATTCCCACTATAAATTAATGCATGTTTTGGAAGGTCATTATTTTATATAAAATCAGGTGTCACCTCTCATGGTCCCATTGGTCTTGATGGCACGGGAGCTAAATACGCCGCAGGATAGAATGGAGCTGGAGCTGCAATGGATTCATCTTGAAAGCATCTGGTCCTATCATCAAAAGACCTGACAATCTTCGTCAAGAAATATTGGGTGGTGATGAATAATGGCGTGCGATTGAGGAATGCCTGGAATGATCGCTAGAATGGAAACGATGATGGGCAATGGTGTGGGAATGATAAAGATGACTATAATTTGCAAGTCTTTATTAAGAGAAAACATTTTCTTCAGGTTGAGAAGGTCATGACCATTTGTAAACTAAGTAATGTAGCCAATAGGACATTTATATAAATACTATAGATAGAAGATTATGTATTTTACTGTAAATTTAAGATCAAATGCAAGATATATTGGCAGTTTTTAAATATATTACCTAAAACCCTCCTTTGTCTAATGCTTTTATTGAATCGGTCTCCACATAACTTGGTCTAACTTAATTCAGTAACTTCCTCACACGAGTCAACATCAAAACCACTTTCCTTCTCATTAATCATCAATTTTACTTCAACATCGAAAGTTTACCTTCGTTTTCACTGCGTTTACACCTTCTCTGAGGAAAAGTGAACTGGGCTGTAAAGGACAAGTGGGTTTTCTATTTCTAGTAATTCTACTCCCCTTGTATCTCTCGAAAAAACCATAACATCATACTTAATCAAGATTTGAATAACTCCTTATTCGAGGATTATTATTTCAAACCGTTATTTTAATTAATTGTTCAACTAAGGGACATAATATAAATGATACATGGGAATAAACATCAATACCATTTTTCCTTCTTATCAATTCAACATCGTCATCCGTTCAGTTCATAACTTCAACATTAATTTACCTTCTTTGGTAACTTTTCATCTTCTAAGGAAAAAGAGTTGAAAAATATGAACAAAGTTGGTGCCTGAACAATCAGATAACACGCCGAATGCCTGTCCTAGGAGTAAATGAGATAAATCAGGAGGAACATTCATAATTCACCACTAAGTTTCCTGATCAGACTACAAGCCTTGCATCGCTTGTCTGACAGAATTCCTTGTGGAAACTAGATATATCTGGATAAGAAAGTAAAATTCTGGAATCATAATAAAATGAAATAATTGAAGCAAGCAAGGTTCTGTGAGCACTGAAGCTAGCTAAGTTATAATATTAAAGAAATATTTATTCCGAAAATAAATGAATATTTGAGTTATTTTTGAAAATTTTGTTGCAAATTTACTCGAACATCTAATAGGAGATCGCCATTAGACCTTAAATCTATTACCGGATTGCGGGAATACTTTTTTCCACAAATGAAATTGCCAGTCTTTTTGTCAAGAGTTATGCATTTCGATGAGTCCACTCGTGATCATCAGACTCTTACACTACATAGCTGTGATGTTTTTTTTTCTTTTTTATCCGCTATATTATAACCACTCTACTTCGAGAATGGACTTCTATTTACGAAACTTAAGTCTATTTTAAAAGTTAACCTTGAGGCTCATAAATCTTAATTATTTAATTTTTTCTTACTAAGGTAAGCTTTTTTCAGTAGGGATTTCATTTCTTGATTACATATCTTTTAATCTATTTGCTGAAGTAAACCCTTTGGATAACTCATGTTACCCATTTTTTTTTCTTAACTGTGATTCAATATCTTTTATAGAGAAATAGGAAGATTAAGGGTAAATATGTTATAGATCCAAGAAAGCAAAAAACAGAATACTTTTGTCTAAACTTTCTTTATTGTCACTCAAACGTAAATAATAAATTATTCATACAAGTGATAATAAAATAAACAGTCTTTAATATATAGTATTTGTACGCTCCACTTCTGATTGGTTTCTTGTGGTCAGAAGCTTACCAGCGGCCATGACCTCCCCAACCTAAAAAAATATATGTAAATATGGTCAAGAACAATTATTCTTATACAAACCTCCATCACCACGCCATTGGCCATCATCACCACCCCATCCTCCGTTCCAAGCTCCATTGTCACCACGCCATTGACCATCATCTCCGCCCCATCCTCCATTGTTCCAGCCTCCATTATCCCCACGCCATTGTCCATCATCGTTACCATTCCAGCCTCCGTTCCATTGACCATCATCTCCTCCCCAACCTCCGTTGTTCCAGCCACCATCTCCGCGCCATTGGCCATCATCACCCCCCCAACCTCCATTGTTCCAGCCACCATCTCCGCGCCATTGGCCATCATCACCTCCCCATCCTCCGTTGTTCCATCCTCCTTGACCAAGTGCGTCAGGACCGATGGGTCCGTTTCTGGTGATGGCACCGGAAGGTCCTTTCAAGATGATTCCATTTCCAGCGCCTCCCCATCCAGCTCCAGCTCCAGCTCCATTCCATCCTCCAGCATTTCCAGCTCCTCTGCCATCTGGACCAATGGGACCATGTGGAGTGATGACACCTGAGGGTCCTTTGAGGATGATGCCACCCCCGTGGACTGAGGAGGCTAAAGCCAGAGCGGTTAACACCTGATGAAGGAAATATTTGTTTATTTTTTTCATATTGGGTTAAGTCTTATATACTTACAAGAAACTTCATGATTAATAACCTGATAAACTAACAGACCATACGAACTATGATTTATTCCGAAATAATTCGGTGTTTATATACATTAAATCATGACCTTCGAAGACATGCTTTAATTATTATACAAATTATTCTGGTGGCTTTTCTGGGTGAATTATCATAAGACAAGAGGTGATGTAAGGAAATTCTTAAGTTAATGCAATGTTTAAAATTTTTACGCAAATCAGATAATTTAAAAAATTATATAACAAAAATGAAAAATTTCCAGAAAAAATCAAATGCATATAAGTCAGGTGATCTCGGCGTCCATGGTTGAACCACAGCTTGATTTGCGGGATTGTAATGGAATAATTATCACAAAAGTGATTTTTATTGTTCTCTTTGTTTTTTTTTCATCCAAGAACAAGATAAAATATTTATCTCAGCAGTGATTTTAAAAGTTCTTCGCTCCGAAATCATTAAAAAAGTTTTTTTATATTCTGATTGAAATAAAACGAGATCAAATATTCGTCCATCTAAAATCTGAGTGGGACATTTTTCTTTCGTATTTTTTAGATTCATTTTAGAATTATTTATCATTATTACAATTTTCCTATATTGCCTGGATGCAATAAAGGTAATAAACAACCGGGCAAAAATAAGGAATACTTATGACTTATACCAGAAGAATCAAAGGATATGAAACTCGTTAAAATAAAACCGCAAATGAGAGAATTCTTATTTAAACCACCAGTCAAACCTTTGTTTCTTGAGAAGACATACATAAGATGGCAATACTGTGACTCTCCCACAATAGAATATAGAAAATAAAGAAGATTAGTCTTCGATAACGTTACTCCAGGTTCTTTGAAGAGTCACCAAGAACTGAGAGAAAGTGTATAATATACGCGAACAGGTTTTGAGATAGTAATAAATAGGGAATAAAGAAAGTATGATATAAATACTGCTGGAAAGTACAAATTATGTCAAGTAATAATCAATTACTGCGGGAACTCTAGAAATTGAAAAAAGTCTGGAATGTTAAGGTAATATGAAAAGATAGAATATCCTGAGTCCTTTAAGAATCTAGATACAGACTTCTGAGCAAATGCGATTGTTTCTAGAAGCAAAAGGTGAGCAGATGCTTTAAAAATGTCTAACTCTCACTAACTGCTGAGACTTAAACAAAATCCAATCTATAAAAAATACATTTAACAAAACAGCGATACTTCTGTTGATCAATAAAATGAAACTGGAAACCGTTGATTGAATATTAGGTATATTATCAATCAACGCTGGAAACTGAGATCAATTTTCAAATATCTTTGAAAGATTCCAAGAAATAGTCCATCGTTTCTCAAAGAGACCGGTTTATATTAAATAGTAATGAAATAAGCTCTAATCATATGTCTCAAATTTAAAATTGAAAACTGAAATTAAAATTGAGACCTGTGCCTTAGAGTTTATTTCTATTTCGAAAGATTCACTGAAACAGATGCTACAAACCAATTATAAAAAGTCAAAGAAACAAATCAGTTTATAAAAATCCTTGGCACTAGAAAAAATAAAAATCACTTAAATATTGTACATATTTCAGAGAAAGTACAATTCAAGTGCAATTTCAATTAAAACAGTAGATCGTTCTAGCATGAAAGGCTTTTCTTCTTTCAATGAATTTTCTTGCATCACTTATATGCCTTGTTATGTTATTTATCCCAGAATAGTTAGTATCCGAGATTATTGATACTCACTATAAATTAATGCATGTTTTAGAAGGTCATTATTTAATATAAAATGCTGCTTATTAAGGCATAAATGGGGATGACATCATCAAACCCAAAGGACTCTCAGGTGTCACCTCTCTACATGGTCCCATTGGTCTTGATGGCACGGGAGCTAAATAGGCCGCAGGATAGAATGGAGCTGGAGCTGACAATAGAATCATCTTGAAAGCATCTGGTCCTATCATTAAAAGACCTGACAATCTTCGTCAAGAAGCATTGGGTGGTGATGAATAATAACGTGCGATTGAGGGTGCCTGGAATGATTGCTGGAATGGAAACGATGATGGGCAATGGTGTGGGAATGATAAAGATGACGGAATGAAGGATGGACTGAAGATAAAAATAATAATGGATCACTATAATTTACAAGTGTTTATTAAGAGAAAACGGTTTGTTTGGGTTAAGAAGGTCATGACTATTGGTAAACTAATTTCTATGAGTAATTTAGCCACTGTGACATACATATAAATACTATAGATAAAAGATTATGTATTTTATTGAAGATTTGAGATCAAATACAATATATATATTGACAGTTTTTAAATATATTACATAAAACCCTAATTTGCCTAATGGTTCCATTGAATCGGTCTCCACGTAACTTAGTATAACTTAATTCAGGACCTTCCTCACACGAGTCAACATCAAACCCACTTTCCTTCTCATTAATCATCCATTTTACTTCAACATTGAAAGTTTACCTTCGTTTTCACTGCGTTTACACCTTCTCTGAGGAAAAGTGAACTGGGCTGTAAACGACAAGTGGGTTTTCTATTTCTAGTAATTCTACTCCCCTTGTATCTCTGGAAAAACCCATAACATCATACTTAATCAAGATTTTAATAACTCCTTATTCAAGGATTATTATTTCAAACAGTTATTTTAATTAATTGTTCAACTAAGGGGCATAATATAAATAATATAATATAAATTATACATGGGAATAAACATCAATACCATTTTTCATCCATACCGTCATCCGTTCAGTTCATAACTTCAACATTAATTTACCTTCTTTGGTAACTTTTCATCTTCTAAGGAAAAAGAGTTGAAAAATATGAACAAAGTTGGTGCCTGAACAATCAGATACCACGCCGAATGCCTATCCTAGGAGTAAATGAGATAAATCAGGAAGACATTCATAATTCACCACTACGTTTCCTGATCAGACTACAAGCCTTGCATCGCTTGTTTGACAGAATTCCTTGTGGAAACTAGGAAGATATATCTGGATAAGAAAGTAAACTTCTGGATTCATAATAAAATGAAATAATTGAAGCAAGCAAGGTTATGTGAGCACTGAAGCTAGCTGAGTTATAATATTAAAGAAATATTTATTCCGAAAATAAATGAATATTTGAGTTATTTTTGAAAATTTTGTTGCAAATTTACTCGAACATCTAATAGGAGATCGCCATTAGACCTTAAATCTATTACCGGATTGCGGGAATACTTTTCTCCACAAATGAAATTGCCAATCTTTTTGTCAAGAGTTATGCATTTCGATGCGTCCACTCGTCATCATCAGACTCTTACGCTACATAGCTGTGATGTTTTTTTTTCTTTTTTATCCGCTATATTATAACCACTCTACTTCGAGAACGGACTTCTATTTACGAAACTTAAGTCTATTTTAAAAGTTAACCTTGAGGCTCATAAATCTTAATTATTTAATTTTTTCTTACTAAGGTAAGCTTTTTTCAGTAGGGATTTCATTTCTTGATTACATATCTTTTAATCTATTTGCTGAAGTAAACCCTTTGGATAACTCATGTTACCCATCCTCTTTTCTTAACTGTGATTCAATATCTTTTATAGAGAAATAGGAAGATTAAGGGTAAATATGTTATAGATCTAAGAAAGCAAAAAACAGAATACTTTTGTCTAAACTTTCTTTATTGTTACTCAAACGTAAATAATAAATTATTCATACAAGTGATAATAAAATAAACAGTCTTTAATATATAGTATTTGTACGCTCCACTTCTGATTGGTTTCTTGTGGTCAGAAGCTTACCAGCGGCCATGACCTCCCCAACCTAAAAAATATATGTAAATATGGTCAAGAACAATTATTCTTATACAAACCTCCATCACCACGCCATTGGCCATCATCACCACCCCATCCTCCGTTCCAAGCTCCATTGTCACCACGCCATTGACCATCATCTCCGCCCCATCCTCCATTGTTCCAGCCTCCATTATCCCCACGCCATTGTCCATCATCGTTACCATTCCAGCCTCCGTTCCATTGACCATCATCTCCTCCCCAACCTCCGTTGTTCCAGCCACCATCTCCGCGCCATTGGCCATCATCACCTCCCCATCCTCCGTTGTTCCATCCTCCTTGACCAAGTGCGTCAGGACCGATGGGTCCGTTTCTGGTGATGGCACCGGAAGGTCCTTTCAAGATGATTCCATTACCAGCACCTCCCCATCCAGCTCCAGCTCCATTCCATCCTCCAGCATTTCCAGCTCCTCTGCCATCTGGACCAATGGGACCATGTGGAGTGATGACACCTGAGGGTCCTTTGAGGATGATGCCACCCCCGTGGACTGAGGAGGCTAATGCCAGAGCGGTTAACACCTGATTAAGGAAATATTTGTTTATTTTTGTTGATATTGGGTTGAATCTTATATACTTACAAGAAACTTCATGATTGATAACCTGATAAACTAACAGAGCATACGAACTATGATTTATTTCGAAATAATTCGGTATATATACCTTAAGTCGTGACCTTCGAAGACATGCGTTAATTAATATACAAATTAGTATGGTGGCTTTTCTGGGTAAATTATCATAAGACAAGAGATGATGTAAGGAAATTCTTAAGCAAATGCAATTCGACGCAAGTTTAAAAATTTTAAAAAATATATGACAAAAATAAAACATTTAAAAAAAATTAAAAGTCTATAAATCAGGTGATCTCGGCATCCATGGTTGGACTACAGCTTGATTTGCCAGATTGTTATGAAATGATAATTATCACAACAGTAATTTAAAATGTTCTTTTTGTTTTTGCATCCATTACAAATTAGTAAAAAAAAATCTCTCAATCTCTGATCAATTTACCAAGATAAAATAATCATCATAGCTGTAATTTTAAATCTAGTTTATTGACTATAATCAATAATTATTAACTCGTTGAATAGAAGTCCATATTTTGTAGGAGAATGCGTATATAAAGATTACAAATAGGGGAAGTCTTTATCTCCAAGAAAAATGCATGTAGGCCACTTAGGTAAATGTATTATGCATTTCGGCTGTGTAAACAGCCATCAAAATTAAAAACATGTTTTTAATTTTAATTCTTTCATTTATTGTTGTTTTTTTTCCCGATAACGGGTAATTTTTGTTTTATTTGGTGAACGTATATGTTTTTTGTAATGTTCTGTATCTGATGATGGCTGTTTACACAGCCGAAATGCATAATACATTTACCTAAGTGACCTACATGCATTTTTCTTGGAGATAAAGACTTCCCCTATTTGTATACTGGTATTTGTTTTCATGTAATTTTTGTGTGTTAGTACCAGCATTTTATTGCTTTATTATTTAAATAAACAAAGAATATATTATTTGCATTGCTTCTTAAATTTTTATACCAAAATATTTATCTGTTTCTTTTAAAGAGTTTGCAGGCTAGTAAAATACCTTATTTTCTTGAAGCTATCGATCTTTGATGTTATCACTTCTATCATTTGACTTTAAACAGAACCCCACGAATTTCGCTATGAGATAAGAAGGTACTATACAAGGTGTCTACTATAAAAACCGCCAAACTTTAAGAGGTGATACAAGTGGTAAACAAGTCATTTGCAACAAAATGTATAACATTTTTTCAAAAAGTTGTTAGCTGTTCTGGTATTCAACATTTTTTGATTTTATCAAATTTCTTTGTTTTTTTTTTCATATAAACAAGAATATCTCCGTTATTCTTACCACCACATAAAATTTAGATAAACCATCTGAAAGAGAATTAAATTTGCTATAAGATGGATATATTTAAGTTTTTGAGTAATTTTTTATACCGGGTGTTATCAGAAGTTAAATGTAAGATTTGGGAAATGTGCAAAATTAGTGGTATCTTCTTCGTTGTCGTTTTTCTAAAATTTGGTAAATAGGGACATGTTTTTTTTCAGCAAAAACTACTGCATTTAATATGGGTCTTTTAATAATGCCGGGTCTTTTTTTGTGACTTGTTGAAGGCCTTCGATTGCTTCTGATTTAATAAGTCTAGTATCAAACGTATAAAGTCTTGTATAACACACCGACTCTTGATTCCAGTGCCTGGGACAGGGTAGATCTTATGTACCGGGTGTTTCAAATTCGAGCCACATCATTGGGATTTCGGAAACGGTAAGAGATACAGGGTCGGTTAAATTGGGGCAAAGTTGCGTATTCCTATGCTTAACAAAATGCCGTTTTAAAATTAAAAAAATTCCGACTACGTACGAAGTTATTCGGAAAATACCGAAATTTTGGAAAATCGTTTTTATTTTTTTGTGAGGTTATTTGAAAACATATTTTAAAATAATTGACACTTTATTTTTGTCACTTTTTCTCCTCTACCAGATGGCGTCGTCAAATTTAAAATCCGACGTTTCGTCCTTTGGCAACCATCATCAACTTTATTTTTTTAAATACGGCCCTGGAATTTTTTTTACTCACTTTAATTCTCCTTTTTATTCTTAGAGAAATGACATATCACATAGTTTAATTTTCCAATATTTTGATGTCAAAAATTTACTTTTATTAAAAAAAAGTTAATACTGTCCTGTTGTTTGAAATAAAAATTGTCTTGATGTTGTTTTTCAATCAATAACATGGTAAAAATATTGCTAATATGTTATATTATATTATATTTTCACAAAATTTTCTGCAGGCCTGATGTCTAAGTCTCCGGCTGAATAACTTGAAAATTCTTATTAGCAAAGATGGCTTTGAATTAGAAGAAAATGGATGACCATCTGTCATTAATTGTTTATATCTGTTTGACATTTGGCTTTTTCGATATTTTGTGAAATCAAAAATGGTATTCTCCAGTAGCGAACAACGTGATATGGTCCAAATTTACTATTCTTTGAATAGAAATTCGCAACGCTCCTGCCAACAATATCTGGAGCAATATCCAGAGCGCCCCCAACCTAATTATACGTATTTTGGAGCTTTGGACAGGAACCTTATCCTCTATGGAAGTTGATTCTATGACAACAGGTTATCTATAAAAATTACGTTACTAAGTCTAAAATAATTTAAATGCAAAATCCAGCAAATTTCACAACAAAAATCAATTTGTTCATATGAACAGTATTTTGCTTACTCATATTACATTTGCTTTATTAGGATTTTTTATTTTTTGTCATGTTTGTATTTTTATTATTTGTCAACATTTTTTTTTAAATCTAGTTTGTAAGTTTAAGATTGATATTATATTTTTTCTTGACTTGTGGAAAATGTCTGGTTGTTTTTGGCATGAAATATACTTATATATCTATCTATCTATCGCTTCGTAAGTAAAATAAGTTCGTAAAAATATAACGTTTGGATTATTTTCCTTAGTCTTTCTCCCTGTTACATAACGTCTACCTAACATTTTCCCAACCTGAAATCCTTCAAAGGAAAAACATTTGATAAAACACAATAGGAACTACCTTGATACGTTTATATAATTAAATAACTAAAACAGAACTAACCTTTAAAAACCAAAAAATGCCCCATATATGTATCAAGACATTCATAATAGTATCTCCATCACCACATATTAAAATATGGTAATCACCCCATAGAAAAGCATTAATTTTGATTGGAAATTAAACGCATTTTACGTTACATGTCTTCGAAGGTCAGAGTTTGATCTATATAAAGTAGGGCTTCTGTGTGTGTAATAATCATAGTTTGTTTGATCTCTTGAGTTATTGGATTAATCAAATATGAAATTCTTGGTAAGAGTAATTTATAAATTTATAATTTTAACACGTTATGAATTTGTTCTTTTTGAAGGTTGTAGCCACTTTGGCTTTAGTAGCCTCAGTCCATGCTGGTGGAATCATCCTTAAGGGACCCTCAGGGGTTATTACCCCACATGGACCCATTGGACCCGACGGTAGAGGAGCTGGAGCTGTAGGAGGATGGGGTGGTGCTGGGTAAGAAATATTTGTTGATTTTTAGATGGTAGAAGTTGATTATGTTTTTTTAAATTTTTAGATGGGGTGGTTGGGATGGTGATGATGGTCAATGGAGAGGAGACGGTAAGGAAATTAGAGCTGTATCGAAATTTGTAATTAAAAGTGTTGTGAATTTAACATTTGTATGTCTTAAAGAAAAATTCAAGGCCTTGTAGACTTTCTTCGGGTTAATTTGAGTTGAGGAATTTGAATTAATTTTCATTTTCGTTTCATTTTCTTCATGATTCATGTCTTTTAAGCAGTGAGTAGTTTTTCATTTTATTTGTCGATCTTCAATACTCCCAAGTATAAATTTTTCTCTTCCTGTTTTTAATCCTGATTTTTCCTTTTCTTCTTCTGAAGTTAAACTTATTTCAATTCGAGTATCCCCCATTTCAGTTTTGTTGCTATCTTCTGTTTCTATAATTTCACTTCCTTTACATTTTCTAGTGAATTATCTCGAGAAAGAAGTAAAGCTTTATAAGTTTTGCTTTTTTTTTTTGAATTTCTGGTCAGTTTTGGTGGTGTTACTCATAAATCTAGACTGCTGTATAAAGGTTTTATTACCAAGTAGTCGAGGTTCCCAAAAATTCACGTGTTTTCTAAATTTATGGTAGCCACGTATAGGTGAATCAGACTGACATAAATCAAAGATTTTATCTTGTTTTCTAGTTTTTTTTGTTGACGTTTAACGTCATGCTCTTCATTTTTGAGAAATTTGATTTTCTTTTTAGTTTTCCAGACATTCGAAAAAAAAATATTTCTCCCAAGCATTTCAAGTAATTTTTTATTTTATTTTAAGCATTTATTGGCATTTTAGATATTTTTCAAGAATTTGGAATATCGCTTTCCAATTTTCAGATTTTGGAGTATTTTGTGTATTTTTCAAATATCAAAGGTCATTTTTTCTTCAGACATTTAGAATAATTGTTTATTCTAATCCAGGAATATAGGACTATTTCTTATAGTTTCCGGCCTGGATTTACCGACTTTTTTTGTCTTTTCTAGGCATAAAAATAAAAAAATGTAGCCGCATTTATATGTATATCAAATATTAAACATTTAATTGTATATTATTTTGTCATAATTTAAGACTGTCAGAGTAATTTTTTATGTCTTCGAGATTGTTGCTATTTTATCTATTCTTCAAAACATATAATGTATATGTTCATATTTTTGAAGCATTATTTTTGTCTCCAAGTATTTGAAATAAATCTTCATCTTTTTTCAATAATTTGTTGCCAAATCATTCCAATCATTAAAAATATATGTTATTTTCCAGGCTTCTGGAAATCCTTTTTCTTATCTTATTTTTGATATTTCCAGGGTTCCAAGCCATTTTTTCATCTCATTTATTAAATGTATATTTTCATATATTGTAAGCATTTAAAATAGTTTTTCGTATCTTTAAGATATATCAATTAATTTTCCAGTTTATTAGAAGCACTACTCGCATTTTGTGATATTAGATTTACCAAAAATACTCCTCTAGGGTATTTTGCTTTGTTTTCGACTCATTTAATATAATTTTTTATCCTTTTCAAACAATTGAAAAAAATCTCTCATATTTTCCAGACTTTTGCATGCATTTTGTCTGCTTTCAGGCATTTGCAACAATTTTTCATGTCTTCTAGTCATTTGACGTATTATTTAATTTTTATCCCAAGTTTTTGTCGATTTTTGATATCCAAATTATATTTCCAGGAACTTGGAATAATTTGTCTTTTTTTCCAAGCTTTTGAAATAATTTTGTTTCAGGGATTTAAGGCCACTACAATATTTTTTAGACATTTTTCAGGTATCACTTGTCAGGTCATAACAATCATATTGAGAAATTTATTTAAAGCAAAATTTTAGAGTAATTTCACCTGTTTTCTCTTGTTTTTGGATTATTTTTTCCAGAGAATTAAACTATTTTTTTATTTTATATTCTTAACCTCATATTTGATATCATCCAGAAATTCGAAATAAATTTAACGGCTTTCATGAATTTCAGGCAATTTATCTAATTTTTCGAGATTCGGAATAATTTTTCAGGTGTTCTGAATATATCATCTCAAGCGTTTGTCAATTTTTTACATTTTCCAAAAATTCGGAATAATTTTTAATTTTTTCCAGGCTTTTGAAGTCATTTTGAGCTTTTTCTAAAAATTAAATGCAATTTTATGAAAAGATCTTTAGTAAATCTTAAATAATTTTTTAAGTACTTCAAGTAATTTTTCATTTTACTTAGCGCAAGCATGTGAGACCATTCTTGGGTAATTTATTCTTAAAGTTACCCTTAAAGTTACTCATAAGTTAAATTTTTCAGCTCTGGTGTAATTTGATCACAGTTGACGTCTCTATATTAGGACTTTAATCCCAAAGAGCTCATGTCTGGTTCCAAGTATATTATAAAACCATATTGATTTTCGAATATCTGTTCTTCTCATTTATTCTAAATGCTTTCTGGATTTATTGTGTAGATGATTTTAAGAAACAATTCTAGCATATGACTCATTACATTGATGGTTCTATATTCCTCTCACTTTGGTCCAGGTTTTTTGGGCAACGCTAAAAATTCGAATAGCAGCCATTTGTCGGGGATATTTCCAGAGTTATAGATTCTGTTGCAGATGTCGGTAATCCAGGCTACTCCTTCCAACAATTTTTCAACAAACAGAAATTTAGCCTCTATGTTGATGATCCACTGCCTTTTTATTTTTCATTTATTTTATTGTAATTTCTACCTCGTGAATTAATATGAGTGGGCCTGTAGCTTCTTTCAATAATAAGTACGTGATCCCCGAACTGAGATTAGACAATAGAAAAAAAAAATAACAAAAATCTATTTTTAGTTATTATAACAAAACCTGATAATAACTAAAAATAGATAACAAAATCTATTTTAAAATATGACATTATTTAATGATTTAACGTCATTGAATAATGTCATTGTCTACCTAAAATTAAAAATTTCATTCTTCCAGGTGGCTGGAACAATGGATGGGGAGATGATGATGGCCAATGGCGTGGAGATGGTACGATACTAACCTAACTTTTACTAATATTGAAATAATGAATCCAGATTACTCTAGTCTTATATTCAATATAGTTGATTCCTTATCATAATCTTTGATAAATCATTAATAATGGTCTTATATAGTTTAAAAATGTGCATTCCTTATTAAAATTTCTCCTTCGTCTTTATTTTTTATAAACTGTTGTGTTCTTCTTTTTTCTTCTTTTATCAAATTTCATAGCACTTTATTACTTAATGAACATTTTTCTTCATGTAAATTATTTTCTTTTTTAGGTGGTTGGAATGACGGTGGATGGGGTGGTGCCTGGAACGGCGGATGGGGTGGTCATGGTAACAACGGTCAATGGCGTGGAGAAGGATGGAAGGCCGGTCAATGGCACGGTGAAGGATGTAAGTTTGTTTTTGTCCTTTTTTTTATTATTTATCCATTAATTTCACTTGTTTTTTTCTAGTATGGAAAGGACGTGGTCGCTGGTGAGCCTAACGCCCCATTCAAACCATATACAAACTATAATTTTTTTTTCTTAAGTAAATTTTATATTAAAGAATATTCACCCAATGTATTCATTTTTGTAAATATTTTATTATGTTTATATTATATTTTCAATAAAAAATAAATAAAACGTGTTTTTTTGTTTTATTGTAATGAATCTTTAAATTCTTCAAATCAAATCTCAATCAAAATTCGAGATAACGAGTTTGTTACGGAATTGAGTTGATTTATAAGAAATTGCTCAAATATTATTCTTTACTTAATTTTTCTTTTTTATTTTTTATTATTAATTAACATTGTTTCTGACATAAATAGGCAATAAATAAAGCTTTTTTTAGTAAAATTAAGAAAAATATTTCTTAATGTCTTTGTTTTTACATTATTAAATACGACATATGTTTCCATTGATAGGTCACTTCCCAAGTTCGTGGCAACACCCTGTTTTCATAAATGGATTTATTATTGCTATAATTTCCTTTAATGAATGCAAAATGCTTAGTTATTTATTATATAATAGAAAAGCAGTATAAACAATTATTTAAAAGCATTTTTTATCATTTTAGTAATTATAATTCTTCCGATATGAATTTATTTACCAGGATTACCCTTTGAAATCGTACTGACTAATAAGTCTGAACAGTTTTTTGTTGAAGACGATGGAGAGGCTGATTGACCGATACATTAAAGATAGCCACGGTCCTGGCCCTAGCACATCCTGTAAGAACGGCGAAGGGTGCTTTGAAAAATTGAAAGGCTCGTCTGGGTGCATTCGTAGATATTAAAGGTACGTTTGACAACACTCCTTTCACAGTAATCTGCCGAGCACTTGAATGTCATGCCTCAGAACCCTTTCTGGTAAGATGGCTAAAGTTCAGGCTTTCACAGTGAACGAATGGTGCCTCTCGGAGGACCTAAGGATCACTCCCAAAAAAACAGAGCTCCTACTATTCATTAGGAGCCGTAACTTTGACATACCACCGATTATGTGTCTTGGATACTTGCAGTTATAATACTCCAGGACATTTCTACTTCTAGATATTACATTAGATTCCAAAGTCTCCTGATATGATCACGCAGACATCAGAATTAAAAAGACTACCTGCGCGTTTTGGCCTCGCAGGATGATTTTCGGTAGCACCTGGAGTCTGTGTCCCTCAAAGATCCTTCAAAGGATCTATTTATATAGTGTCAAAGAACGGACGCGGTTCAACTGGATAGAGCTCAATATCTTACATGCCTTAGCATAACGAGTTCCATACGAACCGTCCCATATAAAACGCTATTGTTAAAAGTTCCGCCCTTGAACCTTGTGAAAAAGCTATTTGCAATTTAAGCAAATGAGAATTTCGCATAAGCTATATGCCCTGGCTGAACTACGGGTTGCAAAAGTTATGCAAAAATCTAGAAGCATCTGACAGATTGATAAGACAGATTAAAGAACACATAGATATATATTAATATTAACTAATGATAAAAATAATAATAATAATAATAATAGTAATAATAATAAGTTCGGATATATGACAGAAAGTTCTGTTATTATATCCGAATATAATAACAGAACCTTCTGTTATTACGAGTATATATATTTATAATATTTATATTAATATTTACTTCTTCGGTACAAAGCACATACACTTAGTTCTCTAAGTTCTCTAACTGAAGAAAAAGTCATATTTACAGTTCAAAAAGAAAAAATGCAAATTTTATTAAAACACCTTACCTCAATATACATATATACAGTGGGGCTCTTAATTGTCCCTCTCTTCTCTTATCTTTTGAATGCGTTTATATAAAATAATTTAAAATTTGGCGCATTAGCAATATAAATACTACCTTTTGGTCCCTAGCTCATTTTGCAAAACTTGGCGTCCCACCGCCATTTTAATAAAATGAAATCGAAAGGGGAATCATGTGATACATCGTTTGAAAGCTCCCACTGAATAATAAAATGACAGCCTTTCAAAATTTAATTTTTCGCATTTTTATCTGTTTTCATTTTCCTTAATATACTTGTTCAGGTGTAATTTCTTTGTAAGTATGTTGTTGTTTGCAGTAGTAGTTTTTTGTAGGAGTAGTTAGTTTGCTGAGAAAATTAGTTTATTTTTATATATATAAATACTTATTTCAAGAATGTAAGCTCCAATCTATGTAAGGATTTTATTCTCTTTAAAGTGCGCCTGCCTTGAGTCTTTATTTTGATTTAATGTTATCAATAATCCTGATAGCATACTTCTGAAGAAGAAATAACCTTGAAGCTAGAGGATTAAGTTTCCAATTCAGAATCCCATATCGCATAAAGGATTGAACATTGGCATAATATAAAGTTAAAATAGCTGCTTTACGACAATGCTGAGAAGAAAATTTTAATGCTTATAATATTTATTTATTTATTTATTATTAAATTTACGGGAATCCCCATTTTACAAAATAAATGTACAAAATAGATTATTACATGTTATGTAAGAAGAAGAAGAAGTAAATATATATATATATATATTTATATATATATCTAGGAACTGAGTTGACACCATTACAGTCATAGTCTGCTCAGGTTATTCTTAAAAACGGACAGTGAACTACTACATAAAACCATGTTATAAGCCTTTAAGACACTCAGAGATCTATCGATAGGTGAATGACGGCCATATTCAGTTCTGTGCAACATGATAAAGGTCAAAATTGCGTAGAGTTCTATTTGGAACATTGAGACCCACCTTAGAAAGAAGGTCAAGAGCATTAATCATGCCATTAACCAGCTTAAAGACAAAACAAAGATCAGCGTTCACACGCCTGTTGGCCAATGTATCCAGGTTAAGTCTTACTCTCATGTCCTCGCGATGGTACTCGTCAAAGCTAATGCCCATTCTAAGTGCAGCACACCGTAAAAATCCATCTTGTACTCTCTCAATCATATCTATTGAATTCTGATATAGAGGAGACCACACTACTGAAGAGAATTCAAGATTAGATCTAACCAGTGAGACATAAAGGAGTCTATAGACTTGCAGAGAGAGATGTGAACTATACCTGTTTATAGCACCTAATACTCTTAGTCCCTTTAAAGTTATTTTAGAGATGTGATGAACAAATCTCAGATGCTCATCGAACCACACGCCCAAATCCTTGACTACATTCACATACTGCAAGGACTTACTAAGGATACTATATGTAGAATAGAATCTCTTTGAACCTCTATGAAATGATAACTCGGCCAGCAAGAGACCAAAGTTCACCCTGTCGAAGGCCTTGGAGAAGTCGGTATAGACCGTATCAGTCTGAATCCCCCCCCCTCCAAAGCCCCCAGCAGATCACACTCGTATTGAACCAAACTGCTGGTTGTGGATTTCCGAGAAGAGAATCCCGACTGTTTTTCACTAATGATTCCTTTGCATTGCAATGTTAGCTGATCGCAAAGCAAACTATCAAACAATTTGGCCAATGAGTTCTGAATACATACTCCACGATAATTAGCAATATCCCCTTATTGCCAGCCTTAAATATCGGCATGATGAAACTGTGGAGAGGCCTACTAATTGTATAAATACAGTTCTTCAAAAAGACATTAGGTATATTACCTGGCCCACAGATAAACTTGTTAGGTAATTTCTGAATCTTAGAAAATACCTCCGAGAGAGTTAGGCGTCCAACAATAATATTATGGGAACCAAATTCCAGAGAATCAGGAATGGGATAAGTAGAGTTGTCATAAACTGCAGCAAAAAACTTTGCAAACAAATCAGAATCTCATAATATCTACATAAGAATCTCATATAACAGCATTTAACAGCATTTGCGCCAACAATCTCAATGATGACTCTCTAACAACATACGTAAAAGGTTTATGAAGTAAAATGCCATCATCCACAAAATCAAAATCACGGAGAAAATTTATAAATAATCCGAGAATGTTTTCCCTTTTCAATTGTCGTCACAACCTGATTTTGAATATGGTATCAAGCTGTTTCTGTATTTTTTAAAAAGATAAATAATTTTTTTATAACCAACTCAAGAACTTTTAAAAAATTGGACAATTAAAGTTTGATCTAAAATTTCAAAATTTTCCCTAAAATTACCATTTTTGTATATTACTACACCATCATATTTAAAAATTTTTCTACAGGTACTACTACATACAGTAAAATTAGACAATGTAATTTCCTGCAGCTGGTAAAATTGCTACCGATGCTCTGACAATAATAAAAAAATGCAATATTCATATTTGAGTGTGCAATATCTAGCTTAATATTTTTGTTTGAAATTTACTGAATGTTTTAATGGCAAATACTTAAACGAGTATAAAGTTTCTTATTTGCCTCAAAAAAACTTTTTTGTAGTCTTAATCTTTTTAGTGGCTTCATGTGTTGAAGGCGCTGCATAATCTAAATTAGCAAAAGTTAATACTATAGAATTGACCCTCAGGCAAAAAAAATCATCATCCAATCTTCAAATTAAAACTATCAAAACCCTTCTAATAGTCACTAATTGTTTTTAGTACCGATCAATAATAGGATATAAAGTTCATAGATTGTCTAAAAGTCCTGAAAACGACAGAATTAGAAGCGAAGCTTTTAAATAATATAAAGTTTTTTAGCTGCTCCTCTTATAATACATATAATAAATAAATGTTTTTAGATGGAGTAATCTTATTAAAGGCACCATTTTTAAGACCAGAAATCACTAACATCGAACTATAGGCCCATTTCATTATTAAATACAGGCAGTAAAATCATGAAAAAAATGGTCAAAATTATAACGATTTCTTTTTTAAAAAACCATAGGATCTTGTCCAAGGGCCACTTTGGACTTTAGAAAAGTTTGAAAAGGAAAGACTCTTAATTAAACTCACGAACAACATAAATATTGCTCTTGATGATGGACAAAATGCCTTGCGTGTCTTTGTAGATTTAGCCAATGCATTTGACATCTTTTATTATAAACTGCTGGAAATACTGGAAAGGGATGGCATCAATGGCTTAAAAGTTACTTTTCTAAGCAAACTTGAAAGGTAAATATTACCATAGTACCATATAGTTTGCAGTTTTCCATGGGCTCAATCAAAACAGTTTCTTCCTCTTTTCCTCCAGTTGTAGCATTAACCACCACCTCTGAATTTGCTGGTATAGTAATAACCTTAAATAATTTAACGACTCTGCTATTTACTTTATCTTCATATAGGTGGTGCATAAAAATCTCTTCATTTTTCGTCGTCAATATCCGGTTATATACATCCATTTTAAACTGCTGCCATTCATAACATCTAATCCAAATATGACATCATCCATGATTTCTGCCACTAGTACTGGCTGTTGGAATGTTGTTAAGCCAATGGTGACTGTAGCTTCATGCAATCCAAGAATCAGCATCCTTTTTCCATTTGCAGACTCCAGAATTAAATTGGGTGGTGCTGAAAGCCTACAGTGTGCTTCGATATTCGGCTTCATGATAGTATGACTTGATCCTGTATCCACTACCATCTCACATTTACGGCCGCATATTTTTCCCGGTACTACCAAGCTCTCTCCAGGATGTGGCAGCCGGTTTAGTCTTATACGTGGGGCTTAGTAGCACCCAGCCAGCTTGCGCCCCATAAAGCTGACTAGTTCAAGTTTTTCTGGTTCCTTGGATCTCTTAAAGGCTTGGGGCATTGACGTTTAAGGTGCCCCTCCTCATTGCAATGGTCTTTTAGGTTTCCTCGCTAATAATGATTCAATCTTCTTTAGGCGGTCTTCGAGATCACTTTCCGAAGTTCTGATTTGTCTTATTCGTATCTGCCTTCTAGTTGCTTGAAAAGCTGCCTCATACTTTAGTCCATGGGCCAAAGCTTCTGAAATACTTTTATGATGAGCCATCCTTAGAGCGTTGTTAGTATCTGGATCTCGAACTCCGTCAATAAAACAATTTATAGAAATTTGTTTTCGGAACTCTGTTGAGGCTGAAGGGTAAGCCAGATTTACTAATCGAGCAACATCGGCCTCAAACTGTTGGAGTCCTTCCCTGTTGTCTTCTAGATTTCAATTGAGCCTGGTACACTTATTGTAGATGGGCTTCAGCGTATCTCATCTCTAAGGTACGCACCAGTACGTCGAAATTGAAGTGATCCTCAGATGGCACCATTCTTAATATTTCTGTAGCTTCTCCTCTAAGGCTTAGCTTAAGATTAATTGCCTTTTCTTTATTATCCCAGCGATTTCCCCTAGCAGCGGCCTCAAATTGATTCAAATAGGTACTCCATGCTTCTTTGCCGTCGAATTTTAATGGCTTTACTTTCATCATTGTTTGCATTCCAGGATCGGGATGAAGAGGAGTCCGTTTTACTTTCATCTCTAGTTCTTGGATCTTTTTTTGTACTTGCTCCAATTCTTCTTCTACTGTTGCTTCAAAGTTAGTCATTAATTGTTTCTGATTCTTCTCCAGATCTTCTTTAAGTTGTAAAACTCGTTCCTCTTGTTTTCTGTCTCGTTCCTCCTGCTCCTTTTTGAGATTATTTTTTAAATTAAGTAAGTCATCTATCATGGTTCGAATCAGGTCTTCATTTTCTTTCTTTACGTTATCTTTCATGGTCCTTATCAGGTCTTCATTTTCCTTCTTCAGGTCAGATTTAATTGTCTTTAGTAAATCTTCCTGTTTCTTATCTCGCTCTTCTTGTTTGCGGTCTCGTTCTTTTTGCTTGTGGTCTCGATCTTATCTTAAATAAAAATTGAACTAATTGACTTAGATCTTTATCACGTACAAATAATATACTACTACTTCTGTGATTATTGTTTATTTACTGGTAAATTGAATTAATCATTTTGTAATATTTTTCGATTTTTGTTAATAAACAGATTTATTAATATTTATTAGATGGCTCCTATGGGTCTGTTTTTTATTTTAAAATTTAGTTTCCAGAACAAAAGTTTTTATTTAAATTAATTTAAAAAATAAGAAAAACTTTTAGAAAAAATGGTACAATTGTTTAAACACGTAGCAAGCATATACTACTAAATATATACGTAAATATATACCCTTTAGCAAAAATTTGAAATAAATTTACATTTAAATTACATATAATAATAGTTACAAATAAAAAAAACTGATTACACTGAACTATATTTTAATATTTTATTTGAAACTTAAATTTGGTGTACTGAATTGCTACAAGTAATGGATTTTATTAATCAGCTTATGAAAGAAATGACTTCAAGAATCTCTTCCCATAAAGAACCTTTTGTAGCTATATCAATGTATACAATCATCAAAACACTATATTTTAATTAACTTAATAAACAACATCCTAAACCGTTTAAATGCAAGTCAGTACTGTTATTATTGTAATATTTAATAAAAAAATAACAACAATCTCGACAATCAACCCAACCTGTCAGTAAAATCGATACGCACCCAAGAGACGCCCACCGTGAAAAAATCCAGGGGCTCCGCCACTGCCGCACACAATATTATGGTAATGACCCCAGTACATAACCAAGAAACTATTTCGTATAAGAATTAACGCATTTTCCTTGTTGTCTTCGAAGGTCACTAAATGATCTATATAAAGTAGGGTGTATCTAGGAATAAATCATAGTTTGTTTAGTCTTTTAACTTATTAGATTAACTAACATGAAGTTCTTGGTAAGTAGGTTTGTACCTTAAGGGATATTTGTTTTTAAATTTATTTTAAATCAAATAAAACTTACAGTTTTTTTCGTCATGGAATTCAAAAACTCTTATAAATTTATTTAAAATCCTAATAACTAGTAATTTTTTAATCGCCTAAAAGAAAAAAAAAATAAAATAAACTAAAACTAAATTTACCATAATTTATGGCTCTTTTTATCATTTATTCATTTTCTTATTTTGTCTTGAATCCATAAACTTTTATTTTCCAGATTTTTTTTTTACGAAATTTGCATCTATTTTTAGGTTCATTTTTTAATTTAAACCTTTTATAATTTGTCATAGCTCTAGAATGTTGAAACTTTCATATTCCAGGAATTTGTATTTTTTTTATAAAGTAGGTTATAGATTTATACGTAGCTCTTAATTTGTTGTCCCTTAAGGGTCAATTTAGTATTCTTTTGTGAAAAATTATTATTTTAATTATATTTCTATTCTGTTTAGTTAAATTTAAAAATACAAATCTATTAAAATATAAAAAATATATATTTTTAAATATGTCATTTTATGCATGTATTGATGTTTATTATAAATTGAAATAATAAATAGATCGAAGCAAATCAAAAAATCAAAAAGAATGCTTACTGCATTCCTTAACCAGATATTTAATATTAATAATTTAATAAGTTTTTAAAATACATTTAATATAAAATAATACCTGGTGTTAATATAAAAGTAGTTCTATTTTTCTATGCATATAGTATTTATATAAATTTCAAAATTATTGCCCTAATACTGAAAAATGTAAGCTTCGACTTCTAAATATGTGATTTTATCAGATTTTTTACTTAACCTTTTAAATTCACAAATAAATATCATTATTTAAATACATTTTTGATATTCTTTAAAATAAATCTGAACCATGTATCGATATATCTCGAGACTAATCAATAAAACAACATTAAATAGCTGTTTATTAAGAGAATTGCCATTGCTTTCAACAAAAGCATCATCAGTTTTTCATTGAAACCTGAAATTGAAATGAATTGAAACCATTGAATTTTTATCTATAAGCACTTTTTTTTCTTTATCTGTGGCTGCAACTTCCACCTTCAAACAGTCCAATAATAATCGCTATCGATGTTTTCTCCTCTTTTAAGGTAATCAACGAATATTATTTTGTAAGCATCGAACTACTCTTCACTCAGCTGATAACTTTTTTTTGGTTATTGTCATATTTCAATGTGAACAATCTCATAATCTCACGCAATTTTACTTACTGCGATTTTCCATCATGATTATGTATTTGGAGTCAACAACAATCTCATTTCAGCTTCACTTGTGTCTGAATGACAGCGTTTAAATCAGTGTAACACTGACAAATTGTTGTTCTCAATCGAACATATTATCTCCAATACTAACCACCTTCTATACCGATGGAAAAAATCCTTTCTCATACGCATACTAGCATCTGATGTCTTCAGCACGTCAGCTATCTCACGCATGATTATATTTCACGATTATGTGTTTGGAGTTAACCAAAGTCTTATTTAGACGACTAGAGAGTTCAGAAATACCTTCGTGTCTGGACGATAGTATTTTAAGTCAGTGTACCACCGATAAATTGTTGTTCTCAATCGAGCATAGTGTGTCCATTAATAACCATTGATGAGTTTAAACGAAACTTAGATCTTTTTCCATTTTTCTTTAAAACACATACGTGTTGTCACTGAAGCCACTATAACACAGAAAGTAGTTTGAAAGTTAGTAACTATCCGAAAATCATCAATTTATCGTTAGAGCTGTCATCAGTTGCTTAGTCTCGGGACTTACTTGTTACATTAAAAAAAAACTATTTAATATACAGACCGATGGAGATAACGAGTTTTCTACAAAAATATAAAAGAGGCTTTTCCGTATATTTTTTCCAATTTTTTCATATATTCTTATAGAAAATCGGTAATAAAATTTGTTGTAGGTTTTCATAAATTTGTCCAATAACTAAAGGTTTTCTAAAGAAATGATTTTATAGAACTTTTCTCAAAATTCTTTTTTTATAGATTTTTCCTTTTTCAATATTTTATTATAAGAAATCCATAATTATTTATTTAAGTATTTGAACGTAAATAAATATTTTTCACTGTTTTTTCTTTATGGCCAAAATCCCTTTAAATTAATTAAGTTCATAAAATTTATAAATCTTTTTTATATTTTATTGATATATTGTCCTTATTTCCTTTTTTACCTTTCTCTATTTTATCCAATTTTTCTCTTCTACTTTAGTAATACAGCCTTTTTCTTTTATACTTCTCTATATAGTTTTCATTCATCATAGTTCCTTACTTTGAAAGTTTTTACAAAAAAATATCAAATGCTCAAAATTTAAATCTATTTATTAATAAATTCTTTTGCGGCTTCTTCTTTTATTATCCGTGGCATCTACCTTTTCTTCCTCAGAGCTTTTAGATATCTCTTTTTTATATAAACTAATATAGTTTTGAAATTTCAAAGTTTTCCATTTTTAAATGTATTTTCCTTCGTCTTCGTCTTCTCCTCCTCCTTCATATTCATCTTTTTCTTCTTCTTCTTCTTCTTCTAAAGACGAAGAATAGTATACGTTGTATAACATAATTTTTCATGAATTTCGAACTTTATTATAATTATTATATTATTAACATTTATAAACAATACGTCCTCATTTTCTTATATACTCATTTCTCTTTCTAGGTGGTAGCAACATTGGCCTTCGCCGCCTCAGTCCATGGTGGTGGCATCATCCTGAAAGGACCCTCAGGTGTAATCACCCCTCATGGTCCCATTGGTCCCGACGGTAGAGGAGCTGGAAACGCCGGTGGATGGAACGGCGGCTGGAATGGAGCCGGAGCTGGATGGGGAGGTCATGGTGACGGAATCATCCTGAAAGGACCCTCTGGTGCCATCACCAAAAACGGACCAATCGGCCCTGACGCTCTTGGTCTTGGCGCATGGAACAACGGAGGATGGGGTGGTGATGACGGTCAATGGCACGGACATGGTGCCTGGAATAACGGAGGATGGGGCGGAGATGATGGTCAATGGCACGGTGATAACGGAGCCTGGAACGGTGGATGGGGTGGTGATGATGACGGTCAATGGCACGGTGACAATGGTGCCTGGAACGGTGGATGGGGTGGTGATGATGGTCAATGGCATGGTGAAGGAGGTGAGTTTACTTCAACTAAATAGAATAATGTTGAGCTTTACGTTTTCTTTTTCTTGTTCTAGCTTGGGGAGGTCATGGGCATTGGTAAGGGCCTCGTTAGCACTACCAACCACCAGAATTATGTTATATTTTAGTGTAAATAAATCATATTTTAGTTAAAAGACTATGTAACTATTTCTCCTCTTTCTGTGTTTCTCTGTAAATAATGTATTTTTTCTACATTAATGTACCTAATAAATGAAATAAACAAATTTTCTTGTTTGTAACAATGCCTTTCATTTTCCTGTTATGTATGAGTAAGTTAAAAGGCTAAAGAGGCCCTCATCAAGAAAACTCTTGGAACTGATTTTAATTTTTCTAAGAAAACTCATTACCGTCCTGTCATTCTGCTTCTAGAAATTATTCCTATTCCAAATCTGCGCACGCAATGAAGCAACTTGTCAGGTATACAGAACCGTACTTTACTGTAAGGTTTTAAGGGAGTTTTTTCATTATTTCTAGTTAGGCAGAACAGAACTGGTTATTTTTAATGTTCTGCTTTACCATCATCTGCATCCTCTCTATGATTCGTTTCCTAAATTTCTTTATTTCTACACTGAAAATACCGTTCCAATCTTCATTAAAACTCTGAATTTTCGAGATTCTGCTTAATCTTCTTCATCCGAATTTCCTATTCTAAATTCTCTGATCTAATCTGATTCGTTATTATTTAAATATTACTAAGCTCCGACTAGAATATTAAATATACGTTACTAAAAAATATTGTATAAATTTTTATAATTTTTTTAAATTTTCATGAAGATATTTTATTGCTCCTTTGAGGCTTTGCCTTTTTCCTTTTTAACAAACATTAAACAATATAGTTTTTTATAAGATTATAAACTTTTCTTAAAAATATTTTTATATTTCTTATTATAATTCTTCTTCTTCTTCAGCTTGTTTTTCTTCTTCTTCTCTACTAAAATCGCTGATTCAATCAATAAGTTCAAGTTGTATCAGTCAGATATTATTGCAGTAATGGCGTTCGACTTAACTGATAACTCTACTATATCTAATGGTAAAATTATTCTAAAAATGTCTAAGAAGCCAGATATGAAATTAAATTTTTGTAGTAGATCTTCGATACAGTGAATATGATTCTCTGAAATTTAAACTGATTCATGGTTCCTTACAAGAATTGGCTCATCTATTGTTACTTATATATGCTCAAGGAATTCTGAATCAATAGTGTTTCGTTCTTCATTCTCTTTTTCATTATTTACTGAATCTTCTTTATTACTACAATGGTCACAGATACTGATAATACTAATCATCTATGAAGTTGTTATAGAGTGAATAATTGGAACTAGGTCCAAGGTTTTTTGTAGCCACTTCTGTCTTTTGCCTTTGAATAGAAATCTCAGATAAGTGATTGCTGATCTATCATCTCCAAAGTTGGAATTATTCTATCAATATTACTTAAAAGAGAATTAATAAATATAAAGATCTCCTTCGAATCTTTAAGGCTAAATATGATTGCTCTCTCATATTTGACTGATCCTATAGACACCAATATTTTATTGCTCCTTTGGGGCTTTGTCTTCTTCTTCATTTTATTCTTTTTTATCACCAACAAATATTAAGATATATAGTTTCTCATAAGTTTATAAACTTTCCATAAATATTTTTATATTTCCTATAATAATTCTACTTCTTCTTGTTTTTCTTCTTTTTCTTTTTCTTCTCTACTAAATTTGCTGATTGAATCTAAGTTCCTTCCAGGTAATACTATAAACTGTATCATCAAGTAGATTAATAATTTTAATTTCTTAACTTTCTATATGCTTTGAATTATGGTTTTTCAGTGTGCATAATAGAAATAATTTTTTTGCATCTCTCTTTTCTGTTTTAACCCATGGATTCTCCAAATTTTCTACAATCAATAATAGCCTTAGGTGCAAAAATCGGAAATCTAAGAAATGATAACTCTAGCAGATAACTCTGCTATGTCAGAAGTTGAAACTATTGTGAAAATAAGTCCTAGAAGCCAGTCATCAAATAAAACTTTGTAGTAGATCTTCAACACAGTGAATAGGTTTCTTTATAATTGAATATGACTTATGGTCCCTATTCAGATTTGCCTCATCTAATTAGTATTTCTTATATGTGCACATAGAACTTTGAATCAATAGTGTTCAATTGTCTTTATCATTATCATCCGAATCTACTTTAATACTGCAATGGTTCCAGATACTGATAAAACTAATAATTAATCAAGATATTATAAAGTGGAGGTGGGAACTAGGTCAGAGGTTTTTTTCTAGCCTTTCTTTCTCTATGTTTTGCAATTTGAATAGAAACCTCAGATATTGCTAATCTTCAATATGTAGATCTGTAGTAAAATTAAAAGTATTCGATCAATTTTAGCAAAAAGTTAACAATTGGGATCTCCTTGGAATCTTTAAGGTTAATTATAATTGATGAGTTCTGATACTATCATATTTGTCTGATCCATTGGGCACGTCAACGATGTTTGGAGCATGGCATCTGATCTAGAGATTTGTTAACGCAACCCAGACTGATACTTATTGAACTTTTATTTAGCATCAATTTCAACTATCTTCTCAGGTATCACTCTTTATTTCCATCTTGCTTCTAAGTATTAGATGCCAAACCTGAGCACAAGTTGGTTCATTTTTCATTTCGTAATTTCGGACCAATTCTTCCGTGACAATTAAAGAAAAATACTGGCTTTCTGCAATGCTAAGGGATAGTAAGCTTCTCATATTGCATCAATCTCTTCTTAATCTTCAGAAGATAAAGCTACCTTTTCTATCATAATTTCCTTTAATAAACTGTTAAGCAATAAATCTGTCCTTTTATAGGTTATGTACAGAGGCCATCAGTTCCATCTAGATGGAATCTTCCTCCTATAACCCGGTTGGTAGCTCCTCGTCAATACACTTCCAGAAATGTGCCAGATGATTTGAGAGTGAGATCGTTTCAAGGATTGGTCAGCAGAGGAAGATCTGGAAACAATAGGATTCTGGAAAGATCCAGATTTTCAAATAGATTACAAGCCATTCAGGGGTATCGAGGATATGAAACATTACCTATAAATTTACCACCTATTACCAAAATTTGGTAATAGTAATGGTTTTTGGTGTATGAGTGAATAATAGTCCTAGTCCTATTACTAGTCATTTCATAGCAAATTATTATTGAATATAAGATTATTGATAAAATAGAGTGTCTTTTTTTCTTGTCATTAGAACCTTTTATCATTATCGATTGTCATTGTTCTTCATAAGCCCATAAGAAATTTGGACAATAAGAGAAAACGCAATTTAATTTGCTAATTTTTATTAATTAAATGCACATAAAACTTAGTTAATTAGAGCACATATATTTCGTTCTTAGGCAGGTCATCATCAGTTCTGATCCCCGATGATAAAACTCTCCTGACAATCGTTTTAAATTCATTCCTTTCCAGGCACATTTAGATTTGAATGAACAAATTACAGTTTACGGCCACATTCCTTGCATGATTTTCAGGCCATCCTGGAAATATTCATACTAAGTCTTAAATGTCCTTTTAGGTTAGGTTTGTTGAAACCTGAAAAAATTATTTGAACTTTATTTCACTCATTTTTTTAACGGTTTATAGTTTAACCTTTAATCAAGCAATAAATAACAATAGGTCAGTATTTAATATAAATAATCTCAATAACAAACCCTTATTAGGAAACGCCCAACTAAGTAGTCTATATAACATTTCAACCTTATCTAACAAAGATATCAATTCGTAGAAAAACAGACAGGAATGCAGGTGGAGCCACCATAAAGAATTTAATGTTTTTTAGCATTTTTACCATTAGGTGTATAATATTGCTAAATAGTTGGACTGAGATATTCAGATTTATTAATAGAATTATTGTAAAAGTCATTGGTGGAGATTGTTGGATTATTAATAAATTAGCTGTTTTTTTCTGTTTATATTTTTAATTTAAAAAAATGTGTATCAAGCAGTATAATTGATTTTTTATTTTTTACAGGCATGTGAGAACTATTTATACAATGTGGTTTTTTGAAAATTTTACTTGCACTATTGGATTTATTCGTAATCAGATTTAATAGAAGTATAACGATTATATCTTAAAACCAGTATCATAGCTCGATTTTAGATTATTTCTAATTGGCTTACTTTGTATTGGGTTAATTTAAGCAACAATGGAAATCTAGGAATGCAATGCCTTCATACGACATTAATTGTTTCGCAATTACATATCTCATTGTGGCATCTGCGAATAAAACTATTTTACCTATTCTGATTACTTTAGCCTTATCATTTATAGATAAGGTCGCACCCCTCTAGATCAATGTGGTATATGTCCTTAAAGCGGTACATATTTAGTTCCAAGCAAAAATAAAGATTTTATTCGAATCATTTCCTCACATTTTTAAGCATGTCTTCAATTATTTGTCTACATTCAGCCGTAACCCACTCCCGAAGACCTTGAATGGAATATATCTTCGTACTAATAACTTTACTTTCCAAATAACCTTAAAGAAAAAGATCCAAAGAAGTTAGGTCCGGAGATCTCGGTGGCCATTCAATGGGGCCTCATCTGCCGATCCACTTATTCGGAAAATGGGTGTCCAAAAACTGTCGTACTGGAGCCACCTATTGCGGTGTTGCACCATCTTGTTGAAAGTAAATATCTTCTTTTATAATTAACTATTTATTTCTAACATGTTTAAGTACGTCTCGTTCGTCAAGTTTTCAGGAATAAAGAAAGGTTTTACAATATGATTTCTATATTTATTTTTTTAGGATATTGCGAGTGTACTTCTCATAACAAATATGGATTCGAATCAGTCGACAGTTATGTCTATTTGCAGCACCATTTAAATAAACCGTACACTCATCCAAGAAAAGAATATTAAATAATAGATTTAGAGTGTTGATTATACGTTGGGACATTAGCTCGCAATGCTCCAAGTCTTCTATAAAAATCTAAATGAAGCTCATGCAGAAGTTTTATCTTGTACGGGTAAAATATATTGTCCTTCAAAATTATTTGTACTCTTAGGTGTGGAAATCCTGAAGAAATATGTCCATGAGTGTTTAGGGTTTTGCGAAGTGTCTACATAGCCCAAACTGCTATTACTCCGCTTTATTTCTAACTGGTCGATTTTTTCAATAGCGTAAGATTGATGACAAATATTAGATAGAGATCTAGTTTCTTCAAATTTTCTTATTAATTTAGCCACGTGCATATCGCTAATATTTTTTCTGCGTGTAACAATCGAGCAGTAGCTTTTGCAATGCTCTAATTATAGTAATACAGCTTAGTTATTTCTACACTTTCTTGAATTTAATACATTTTTTTATTATACACACTATACACAACTAGGTAGGTAACGTATCAGTTAAAGATCAAATTGAAAGTAATTCAATAACATGCGATGACACTGACCAATGCTACATGTTCTTGTTGATATCCATGCTTATTACTTTTTGCAATTCATTATTATCAGTAATAAGTTAATCCAAATTCATTTGAATTAACCCAACCCAACCCAAATACCCTCACAATGATCGAAGATAGATAGTTATCATCATCATCATCATGAGCCGAATTGCATTCACTGCTCGTCATAAGCCTCTTGTAATCTGTCATAGCGGTGCTACGATCCAATTCAGCGTGATACGTTTTATATCGTTGGTCTATCTTGTTGACGGACGTCAATTCTCGATCTCTATTCAAATATTCTTCTGGTTCATTGGTTATCTGTCACCCTTGCGATGTGTCCAGCCCAGTTCCATTTTCATGTAGTGATTTTTCTTATGGTATCTGCAACACCGGACCTCCACCTTACTTCATTATTTAGGATTGGATCCCTAAAACTGACGCCCATGACATGACCTTTCCATAGCACGATGCGTTATTTGTATTTTGCTTACTATCTTCTTGGTTAAAGCGAGTGTCTCTGCTCCATACAGCATCACTAGCAAAACGCACTGGCTGAATGCTTTTCGTTTTAAGCCCTTTTCAAATTATATACGTATTTAAGGTTACCAAATGCCGCTCACATCATCATAATCTTCTTTGGATCTCGGTTGTTTGATAGTCTCGGTCTATACAAAGTTCAAGTGATCTGTTCAATTTCACTGCTTATCATCGGAATTTTTCCACTTGTCCTAAACTTGGTCACAAATTGGGTCTTTGAAACATTGATCTTTAATCCAGCTATTTTTGAGGTTTGTTTAAATCTTTCCAATATTTGCATGGCCTTGTCAATGTTGCCTGATTATAAGATAATATCATCTGCAAATTTTAAATGATTTAGACCTTTGACTTTTCCGATTCTTTGCTTAAGTTTACGCCCATGTGGTACCAATTTATTTGTTTACACACGTATTCCAGCAAAGTCGTAAATAACTTTGGCGACATCTTAAATTTGTTTGTATCCTCATAGAGTCTTATACGTGCAGTTGCTGTTTCGAAAATATTCCCAATTATTGGGGTGTATTGATGATCGATTCGATAATGTGCTAGGGCTTGGAGCATTTGATGCTGCTCTACCATAGACCAACACAACCGCTTATTCGTAGTAAATACAAGTATAAGTGGCTTGTTATATTCCACACATTTATCTATTTTAGTTTTAATGACCTTCAAGTGATCGTTTGTGCAAAAATCTCGACGGAATCCTGTTCGCGTTGCTGGTAACTATCCAGTGTATTTGTAAGTCTTTTTGTTACGATTTTCATGAATAGCTTGTAAAGATGGGATAAAAGGCTATTCGATAATTTCCTAAATCGGCAATATTACATTGTGCCATTGAGAGGTGGGTTATACCTTTCAGAAGACATGCGTTAAAGAGTTTTTACAGTATGCATGTCAATAAAAGTATGTATGGCCTCCTTCTTTAATTGACTCAATAACGATATCATCGTCATAATCTGAA
The DNA here is from genome assembly GCF_022605725.1 of Anthonomus grandis grandis. Classification (NCBI taxonomy): domain Eukaryota; kingdom Metazoa; phylum Arthropoda; class Insecta; order Coleoptera; family Curculionidae; genus Anthonomus; species Anthonomus grandis. The sequence continues at coordinate 7,119,797 of NC_065552.1, forward strand.
GATTATTTAGTGATTTTTATTTCAGAGACGCAAACTTTTATTTCATTAACTGTTATTTTAGGGATATCTTCAGATCCTACATTTTGAACTTTCGATATTTGGCTGGATTCAAAAAGCTCCTTATCTTTTTATAAAGCTCTTTGTAAAAGTCTTCTGAAACCTTAAGAGTAACCTTTCTATTAGTTTTTGTTATCCCACTTTTATCAAGCAGTTTGCAAATGGTTCTTTTAACTTCGCTGAGTTTTCTCTGAAGCACCTTCAAACTTTTACTGTTTTCTATAACTTGAAATATATGCTCGCTGTTATATTTCTTGATACCTTTTATAACTGATTCTGAGATATCTAACTCCTTTTGAGATATAGATTATAGATATGATTTGCTTCAGGATAGCGGATTTACCGTGTATTTTTTTTTGAATCTCCTTGTGCTTTTTAAAAGAACGAGTTCATAACTAAGAGTCTAGGATAAAGTAATAAAATTCAAAAGTACATTTCCTCTACTATTTCTTTCACCAAAACATCATCATGTATCATCCGTTTTTGATCTTAGCTTGGCAATAAAGTCTCCCATGAGGATGCACTTTGTTCTGCTGCATAGCCATAGATAAATCTTTATAGAAGCTTTCTACTACTTTGTTGAATAAACTGTTATCTTACTTGTATGATCTTGAATCTGTATCTTTTAATTAGCATCAGTATAAGATGAATGAGTCTTGGAGAATAGTGTTTCTCCAAGAGTCATTTATCCTATTTTATTAATGATTCTTTAGTGATCTGCTTGTGGTCTTTATCGACAAAACGACAAAACCCACTCCTCCTTATGCTGTGGTTGTATACAAAGTTCTGTGTCCCTGGTAGCCTGATTTTACCTGGTAGTTCTAAAGATAGGTATAGACTTTATTGAACAAGAGTAACTAAAAACTTTATAAACAATCTAATTATTTTAAAAAAATTGGGGTTTTCACTTAAAAATCTAAATTATAATGTAATGTCTTATTTTTGGATCACCCTGTATTCACACTGTACCTATTCTATTCTAATTTTATTTAATTTTCTACTCTAATTTTTGTATATAATAATTCTTCAACTGCTTAATAAATTTAAATTTTTCTCAAGCAGTGTAGTTTTTTTTATTTTCTTCCAGGCAGTACGGAACTTTTCTACAAAAATTAACAACTGCTCGAGAATTTTAAAAAAACTTTTGTCAAGCAGTGTAGTGAACTTCAAGATTTATTATTCTACAATTGAGTCCAAAAAAAGAATCAGACACACGACAACCCACCTTGGATCACTGATCCTTAATTATCTGTAAATATTCCTTTAGCCTTATAATTGCTATAGAAATTTTCGTTCTATGTTTACAAACTAAAGAAGATTTAAGAATGTAACAGATGGCTAAGCAGATCTCAGAATATATAATCACGTATAGAAATTTTTACGTAAATATGCTTTAATAAAAAAAGCAAATCATTCATCAAAGATTTTAATCTTGATTCTGTCGATCTTCACAAAAATCCCTTTAAGAATATTTGGTAACTTTTAACAGGTTATTGTTTCAGGTTATCCTTCCTATAAGTCTAAGTTTTCTTTATGCTTCTGGCCTTATTCTCCTCATGGTACTTAAATTTATTTAACAGTAACTTAATAAATTAGTTACTGGCTTAAGACATCCACTAAAAATTAATTCATAGACCACTGTCATTTTTAAAATCTCAATCTGTCATTGACCACAAATATACGTGATAACTATTGCAGATTGATAACATTGAGACCTTCCTCCACATGACTGACAAGAGAAATTCTTTTTGCAGTCTGTCTAATAAAGCTGATAAGTCAGCCATATATTCAGCACACCAGGAAGCACAAAATAGTCAGCACTTCAATTAAAACCTTAATCATTATATTAACTTCTTTGACTTTTAGTTTAAAAGAGCTGTTCTTTAAATCGTTTCTTTAGGACCAATTTCATCAAAAGTTTAAGTACCTTAGTTTAAGTATTTTTTGTTTGGTTGTTAATGTTCTTTAAATCAGTAGTTGGATCAAGGCTAATTTTTCAGTAAAATGCGTCATTTTTTGAACTAAAGAAAAATAGTAAAAACCTAGTATCGTTTTCTCCACCCTTGATCTAGGCGTGGTACTGAGAGAAATTCTTCGGCCAACGAGAACCATCTACCGTGACCAGAACCTGCGTTATGTGACATTTATTTATTTAATGACTTAACCTTAGCATTGAATTGGAACTGACCGACCGCGTTGCACTTAACGTGCCCTGGTTACCTAGTAATTAATTGAGAGTTTTTGCACTGGATGATCTAGTAATTTCACGATCATTCATTGGAGAATATAGAATAAATTTTAATTTAACTTTAAGATCATAGAGAAGCTGTAAGGTATCGTCAGCAAACCTCCGAAAACCCACTGATGAGCATAGGCTTAAACATTTTCTAGTGGTAGCTCCAATGGACAAAAAGGAATGTATGCATGAACATTCTTTTTGGCCTAAATCTGTAGAGGTTAACAGATTTCATTTTAAAAAATATAAATTATAGGTAATTTTTTATGGATTATTCCAAAAAAAAAAATTAATTTTTCAAAGAGTACAGTAGATAGTAATGATAATTTGTACATGGGTCGTGTAAACATTAGATCTCTTACCTCTTCTTTCTCCGAGGTATCTGTATTGCTGCAGCATGAATAGTTATTCACTTATTTGGGGTGAGTGAAACATGGTTAATACCAGCATTACCTGATAATCTAGTAAACGTGCCCAATTACACATTGTATAGGGCTGATCGAGAATCAAGGGGTGGGGATGTGTGCTTGTATGTAGCTTGGTGTTTGAAAAGTACAGTTCTCAATGAAAGTGTCTCTTATAGCAAGAATAGCGAAAATATGGTTGAACAGCAATGGGTAGATATAAAATATAAGAATAAATCTTTTCTGGTAGGAACATTGTATAAACCCCCACAGATTAGATGCACTTTTTTGAATAATATAGAAACCTTCTTGTCTAATATGTCTACTTCATATGACTACATAATCATAATAGGCGATTTGAATATAAATTTTTTTGTAAAATTTGTTAAGAGTAATTATATGGCATCATTGCTTGAGCTTTTTAACTTAAAACAACTTATCTCTGATCCCACAAGGATTAGTAGAATTAGTTCAACTTTAATTGATATAATATGTGTTGATAAGCAAATAAATGTCATTAATTCAGGTACTTTAGATATGCTCAATTTTACGGATCATAGACTCGTGTACTCAATAATTGATATAATTGTTTCTAAAATAAGTAATAAGGCTATACTCTATAGGGATTTAAAAAACTTCGATAAGAGGCAGTTCGAGCTAGATGTCCAGCATGTAGATTATGAACCTATGCAGCAAGCATTCTTAAATGATAAAGTGACTCTTTTCAGTGATAATCTTAACGAAATCTTCAATAAGCATGCTCTCCCAAAACATTCAATAATTAAGAAAAAGTACAAGCCTTATATTATAATACAATAAAGCAAATCATTAAATTAAAAAAAGCTGCTTTTAATAAGTTTAAAAAACGGGTCAAACTAAACACAAAGACTTCTACCTAGACATCAAGAACTATTTGTCTTTTGCTGTTCGTAGCAAAAAAAGGCATATATGTCATTTGAACTCCACACACATAAAAGGAATACAAAAAAAATTTGCCATAAGTTAAAAGATTGGAATATAAAGGATAATAAAAACAGTGAAATACCTACTCATCTGAAAGATTTCAATGAAGTAAGTGTCGCTTTTGCAGATGTATACCGGTTGGCCATACTCATAGATAATTTACTACTGAATTTCTATCGAAATACAAGGCTGGAAAAGCTTAATAATGCTGAACTTGTTTTTAAAGACATCTCAGAATATGATATATACATGTCATTTAAAAGAATAAAATCAAAAAGTATGGGTATTGACCAAATAAGTTATAATCTTGTTCTTTTTAGCATTGAGCTTATTGCTCCATTTCTGACAAAGGTTTAATTTATCTCTACACAAAGGAGAATTTCCAAGCTCCTACCAAAGCAAAATAGAATTTAAAATCTTTCAGAGCTAAGACCAATTTCTCTTTTACCCATGTTTGCCAAAATGTTTGAATTAATAGTGTTGGATATGTTGCTTGAATTTGTAAACATGCATGAAATTATACCCTCAGTACAGTCTGATTTTCGGAAAAATCATGGAACAGCTACAGCCCTGACAAAAGTGGCTTCCGAGATATCAACCAATATGGACTCTTCTTGTGTTTCTTGCCTGGTACTGTTAGATTTCAGTAAGGCCTTTGACCTCATAAATCATGAGATGCTGTTGGCTAAAATGAGCTTCTTCGGTTTTTCAGTGAGTGTTTGCAAATGGTTCCAAAGTTATCTTCAACTGAGGGCACAGATTGTGGAGCTGGATGGAGCAAGATCTAAACCTGTTGTCACTGGTTATGGAGTGTCCCAGTGTAGTATCCTTGGGCCTTTATTATTTAGCATCTACACTAGCGATCTTCCAGCGCAAATTCGGTTTTGTTCTGTAAATCTTTATGCAGATGATACACAGCTGCTATCCGGATTTCCTCCTCATAATGCATGTCAATGTATGCAGCAAATTAAACTCAATTTTAAAATGGCCAAGACAGCATGGGATGATTTTGAATGCTAACAAGAGCACATACTTACTCATAAGTTCTAATACATTAAAAAAAACAATTTCTTCAATCTAATTTCACTACTTTCCATAAAAATAACAGTGTCCTTCCTTGTTCAGCATCAGCAAAAAATCTGGGTGTCATTTTTGATGAGGTCCTAAACTTTCAGGTACATGTCAAGTACATGTCAAATTTTATGTCAATAAAAAATTATCGTGCATGTATGCTTTACTTAAAAGTTTGTATCAATTTAAATATTATTTGCCCAAAAATATCAAATTAATGCTTGTGGAGGCTCTTGTTTGGTCACAGATAGATTACTGCAATGTTGTTTTTTACAATTACCTCACTTTTGAAATGAAGAACAAAATTCAGTTAGCTTAAAATGCCTTTATGAGATTTGTTTTCAACATACAAAAATTTGATCACATTACACCAATATATGTTGACAATAAAATACCAAAATATGAAAGGAGAGGAGCTTTACATTTTGGTCAGTTTGTTTATAGAATTTACAAGTCGATGTACTCTTAATATCTTTCAGATTATTTTACAGCAAGACAAGATTTACATAGTCACCACCTAAGAAACATTAAGTATAAGATTTCAAATACCAGTGCATGGAACTGAAGGTTCTAAAAGCTCATTTGCCTACCAGGGTGTATTTTTATTAAACTCTGAAGTATACAACTTAATAGGATCATGCTCACTTTTCACTTTCAAGAAGAAATACAAGGCTTTTCTGTTAAATTCACATAGGTATACCTTTATTGTAATGTTAAGTAATTTTGAGTTTAGTATAAAGTAGTATTGTATTGAAACTGCCCACTAATACTGTATTTTTTAGGTGGCATGGAAGAACACATTATGTAAATGTAACCTTTTATGTAATATTTTGTTGTTGCATAATAAACGTTTATTTATTTATTATTTATAATTTTATCAGCTATTGGAATCAATATTAAAGCATTCACAGGAATACCCTAAAATCTGCCGAAAGATCTTATTATAATAATGGACTCTCTAAAGCGAAAAATAAGCAAAAGGACAGTTGAGCCATTATAAATGGCTTTCGTAATTCTAAGTCGTCTCACATTATTCATTTTTTGTAAGACCATTGAGTCATTGACCTTATAAAGAATTTGTCACCTAACTCTGACACTTTGTCTTGTCTCAGGGATAAATTTAATATTAGCTTATTTGACTTTATCGACACACAGATAATATTCCTCTGTCCTGTTTCCATTTCAAAATCAATTTTTGCTGAAACAGTGATCTGGCAAAACTTAAAGAGATTATAGAAAGCAATTGAAATTTTTAAAGAATGGTTCAACGCTGATCGCTTTTGTTGTAAACTTGAGTAAGACTTACATCATTGGGTTTAAGTATGATGTTGCAGAGCTGATGTTACACAAAGATGCTCTTAAAGATACTTCAGTGACTAAGTTTCTTGGCATGCTAATTAATGGTGACCTGAATTTTGAAGACCACGTTTTAACCTTTAGTAAAAAATTCTAATCTGAGTGATTTGCTATTAGACTTATTAAGGAAGAGTACAACTAGCGCGCAATGTTTACTTTACGCTATTTGAGTCCCTCCTTTAAAACGGTATCCCATTTTGGAGTGTTTTCAATCAGAGACTTTTTTATATAGTTTTTGTTTTCGAAAAGAAAGGATTGTGAGTTATTATCAATATAAATCAGAGAGATTCCTGTATGCCACATTTTATTAAAAAAAAATTGTAACCCTTACATCTATATTTATTTTGGAGATCTAGGTTAAGAATTTTCATATATAGGAAAGTCAAAAAATTTATAATCACCTTCCGAGCAGTCTGAAATCTATAAATATTATAAATGATTTTCAGAAAATTACTTCTCAATAAGTAATACTACAATTTGGAAGAGTTCTACCGGGACACGTTATGAGATACTCCTAAGCCTTCCCGATGTAGTCGTTTATTACATTGCATTTGAAGTTTAATATCTCTTTTATTTTATTTGTTTTTTTTTTTAAATAAGGATTTAATTGTTTTAATGTATTTAAACATTTTAGTGCCTGTTGTATTTTATTTTTCATCGTTTAAGTTGCTATAGTCGATAAAAATTTGTAAATTTCTTGGATTAATAAAGTATTTTTGAGGTTTCAATTAAATTGTCCAAGATCAATAAAAAGAAAATACACTATTTAAAAAAATAATTTTCCATTCAATTGAGAGTTTTTGCACTATACAATAAGTAATTTTACGATCTTTCATTGAAAAATATGGCAAGAGATTTAAATTTAACCCGGAATATCTTTAAGATACCTATCGTCAGCAAACACATTTTAAAAACTCAATCTGAGGTACTAGGGTACCATAAACCTATCCACTAAGCCTAGTTATATAATCAAACTTCTAATTTAAATAAACCACTTTTTTATTTTAATTTCAATATCAGTCGGGTACTTAATCTTACGTAAATCTCCTTATTAAAAACCATGAAATATTAAAACGCTCATAAATAATAATTTATGTGTAAAAAAACGCCAGGAAAGAATTTAAAAACGAATGAGAAATGGTAATAGTAATTGCAATTGGCGATTTTTATTACGCGTGGATTTAAAAATGGGTCTAGTTTTCTTGGTCGTATGGGTTTCTGGTAGGTGTGGTACCGGTAAGACAAAGAATAAGTTATCTGCAGGTTGACGTGATATTGCACATTTTTCCCGTTGTCTATGTTGGGTGTATCCTGGTTAAATGGCGTGATAATATGAAAAAATTCAAAAGAGAAGAAATGCAATAAAATTACTGCAATTCAGAATTTGTATCTGGATTTTTCACAACCACTCCTAATAAAATGAACATTTTGCTCAGTAATAGTTCTTCGATGCTACTGCATCCTCAAAGGAAATCAGCATGAGAGTCATAAATTACTAAAGTTGATCAGCTGCTAGATAGATCAGCAATACACCTCTTGAGTTCCAAAAATATTATTTTCTTTTATTATCATGATAAGGGTAATGGCATAGTGCTAAAGAATAGGAGTTATTCGGTGAAAACATTTAAACAACCTATGGCGCAATAAAATGTAGCCTTAAAACTACTAATATCAAGATCTCCAATTATTCATGAGACATGCAAGATATCACTCTTTTCATTATGCTGATACCACCATTATCCAATGCATCACGGGCAAAACTGATAATTTCAAACTAAATAAATATAAAATCATGCTTTTCATAGAACCTTCAATACATAACAACGATTTAAATTAATTTGGGGCACTGTGGATTGTTATAGGAACGACCTATAGTAACATTAGATCTCCTGATGGATTCACCATGCCCCACGAGGGTTACCAGAGGCACAGTTACAGGTCTAAGAAGGTCTAGACGGAGAAAATTACGTCTCCAAATTAACCCATATTGATTTAAAATCTAGATCCAAATCCTGGATCCAAGAACATCAATGTTGAGATGTTGGCCTCAAGGTCACGCCAAGCATGATTCTCTCCATCTTTCTGTTTTAGATTGATGGGAATGTCACTCTTTTGCATTTAAATTTCAACTTCGCTGATGTTCAAGCTACAGTTAAGAACAAGGTTTCTCATGCATTCTGTTTTTGACATCCTGATGTTAAGACCTACTTTTATACACACCTCATGTAGGTCATGCAACGACAGTCGTCGCGTTTCTTTTAGATTCTTCGAGAATGGCACTATATGATCTGCAAAATGTGAGTTGTTTAGGTTCTCTCCATCTAGGTTTACCTCTCTTATTCGAGTCCAATTGTTTGAATGCACTGTTCATAACTTTAATAAACAGTTTTAGTGATATTCAGCAAGGCGAACACCACATTCAATGGTCATAAGTTTGGTATTTTTATGTAGTTTTACCGTCAATCTGGCATGTTTGTGAATATTAAGGCAGTCGACTCTACATTCCTAAAGTGAATTCTACAATAAATGAATGAATGAATCTAAAATGAATTTAGCTCTATTGTATCACAGGCTTTGTGGAGGTTCACGAATGTCATTAGTAAAACTCTGTTGTAATCAATTGTCTTTTCTGTAAATGCATTAACTTTTTGGAGGTGGTCATTCGTTCCAAATCCACAAAAGCCTGCCTGTTCTACAGATCGATAGAAATCTAATTAATTTTCTGCAGCTTAACAGGTTTATTGTCGGTGCTAGGTATGTTGTTCTTTTTTGTGAAGCAGGATTACAATGGAATTACGCATTTTTGTTGGGATTTTACTATTGAATAGACAGAGATTAAAAAGCCTCTTTATTTTTAGTAGTAATGTTAGCCTGCTATTTTTATTGCGCCTGTAACTGTGTTGTCTTTCCCTTGTGCTTTATTATTTTTTTAATCAAGAAGCTCTTCTGATTCTTTGTTGATGTCCTCGAATGGCCCTCTTCGATATCAAGATTTCGGATTCAGAATTTTCTCCGTCACTATCCTCATATTAACTTTTGTAAAGGAGCTTAAAAATTTCCCATACTAGATTTAATATTTCCTTTCTATTCGCCGTAATTTCTCCATCTTCAGCTCTCATGTTGCTTATTTCTTTCTGTCCATTTATAAAGTTTCTTTGGAGTACCTTCCTGCTTTTGTTATTCTCTGTGGTTCATTCAATTTTTTACAAGTTGTATATCCTCGTATCTCTTTTTATTCCTTTGGGGATTTGTTTTTTTATTTTCTAAGCTCTTCTTCTGCGGTTTCTTCTTCACTTCTTTTATTTCTTTTTCCTTGCATTAGTTTTCTAGTTTCTTTGCTTATTCTCTCATCTTTTTAGTCTTCACTATAGTATCGTTTAAGGTCTTTATCTTTTTTTCTCTATTCATATTTATTTTATGGTTGGAATTGATTAGTACAAATCAGTTTTTTTATTTGACCTCTTTTTTTTATTTCCAAAATTATCATTAATTTCAAGAGTATTTAATTACCGAAAAAATGTGTATGCAATTCTTATAGGCCCAGAGGTTCGTAATTAACATTAACATAATAACATCGTAATAACACAACAGATTGTCAGAGATCAAAAAATGATTATACCCCATCAGAAAAATCCATTAAAAATTAAGGTTTTAAGTTGAACTTTAAATAAATTATAGCTTAGGACTTGTAGGTATTGAGGTAGTTTATTATATAACTGCATTTCTGTTAGTAGCAGGCTTCTTTGACCTCCATATGTTCTCATCAACTCAGTCCTAAGCATATTGGTTTGTCTTGTATTGTAGTTGTGTACATCTCGATAAGTAGTTAATGAGATGTTAGTGTAAATATTCAAAAAACTGGTATGATGTATAAAACAAGTTTAAAAAACACATAAAATATATATGTTCAAGATTTTTTCTTGCTTATACAATTCAGAAGTGGGATGGAGATGTGGGAGTTGAAACACTTTCTTTATAGCTCTGTTTTCTATCAGCAACCCCACACGTGCAAGCCATAATACTTTAAAAAAAACATGAAAATAGATTTTTGTTCTTTAATGAACGATATGCATAAATAACAAATAATGACAAAAATTTAGAGTCAGTACAGGAATCGGCTTAAACAATAATCAGACGACCAAAAGTCACTAAAAACATCCTGAAATAAATCTTTAACGAGAAATCCCATACACATATATAATAATAAGTTGACTTAGCAATTCTATTCTCCTATATCACACAGTAAGTAAATGGCGTTGTCAGGTCTTCTCTTTAAACTATTTCAAGATTATTTAGCAACAGGCATTTGAAGGTTTGAGTTAATGGTTCTTCATTTACCAATGACCATGACCATGACCATGGGCAAGAGTGGGTCCCCAGAGACCGGCGGCGTGGATAGCACCAGCTGGTCCAGCAATGGTGGCTGGGACAGTTGGGGGTCCAGCTACAGTCACACCATGAGCTACAGCAGATCCTGCAGAACATTTTTATTTAGTTGATTTTTTTAAACAGCTTATGATTCCTTACCCAAATGTCCGATTCCAACTCCTCCAAGACCGAGTCCACCAATACCAACTCCTCCAAGACCAACTCCGCCAAGACCAACTCCGCCAAGACCGACTCCACCAAGACCGACTCCTCCAAGACCTACAGCTGGCCCAACAACGGCAGCGTGTCCAGCAGAAGCACCAATGACGGCAGAGTGTCCAGCAGCGGCTCCAATTACAGAGGCACCACCGGTGGAAGGTCCAACAATGGAAGCTCCGTGGGTGGATGGTCCGACAACTGAGGCACCGAGGGTGGAGGGTCCTACAATGGAAGCACCGTGGGTAGCAGGTCCTGCAACAGAAAATATGAGTTGATTAAATTGTAATTGACTAGAAGTGAATCCTTTTTACCTACGACAGAAGCTCCATGAGCAACTGGTCCGGCGAGCACAGCTCCGTGTCCAATTGGTCCGGCGATTCCGACTCCGTGTCCCAATCCTCCAAGACCGAGACCTCCGTGTCCAAGAAGGACACCACTAGGGGCGGCACATGCGACCGAGAGGGTGGCCAAAGCGATGATCTGAAGAATTATTTATGCACAAGGGTTGTTTTAGCTTGAAAAAATAAACGATCTTACCAATCCGTTCATTGTGAGATCTTGTCTTGTCTTTAAGCTGGACTTGACTGTGCCCTATCGCCTGCATACACCCCATATAAATAGTTCCTATTATGACCTTCGGGTACCACACGGAATTAGTGGTCAATAAAAAATTACTTACGACCATTTCACATTAAACGGAATTCGTATGACTGTATTATTACTGCTATATATTAAAATATATGGTAATTCAGTATGAAATGCATGATTAGTAAATTATATAGGTTATGTAAAGGAAATGTACGTTTTCTAGATCAGGTAGGTACCTCAAATTATTTAGAAGTTAATATTCTCAAATTTGAGAGATAATTCTTTTAATCAATGTTAAGAAACGATCTCTTTAATATTGATTAACAAAATATATTAACAGCATTATTAGTACCACTTCTTCATAAATCCAGATATTGATTGATAAGCCATCTTTGAAGAAGAAATTTTACTTAAATCAGCATATCAACCTCACACTTTTCAATCAATAGGTGATATACACACTAAACGCTGTTTCAAATGTTTTCCTTTTTATGTCAACTATGAAGTCTAGCTCCAGCTGAAGTATCTTCATTATTATCTTCACTCTTCTAAAAAAGAAGCTTCTATTAACCTTCGCAATCAGCCAGCTCAGTCTAAATGATGATCCCTCTATCTCTATCTTACAAATATCTACAGCGGTCTTTAAAATATTTTGTTTAAGAGGTCATCATGGTAGGTAACTCTAACTGAGGTATATTTATCACTATCTTCACTCTATTGGACAAGACGCTAGTAAGCTTAAGTTTAACCTCTCAACTACTAATGATCTTAGAGACTAACCGAGCGCCTATTATTTATGAGATAACCATCTACTATGAGATCTGGGAGCCCCGATTGATTTATTTTCTATGAATAGTCAGATTTGGAATTTAAACGCCTTCCTCGTGATTAGATCTTGTAAAAAAATAATTTATTCCTATTATAGTTTTTCGTGAAAATTAAAGAGTTCTACTCAGCTCAATCACCTTTGAAGTTTGAGTTGACGTCAGCTGGACCTTGGAGTGTACATTCGTTCTAGAAGCTGATCTTCCAAAGCAGTTGCCATGATAAGATACCAGAAACTGTAGACTTTTTTAATAACTATACTGTAGGCAATAAGGGGTATCTTCTAAAATGACTACAATCAAATAAAATTTATATGAAATAAAATGAGAAACTTCATGATATTCTTGAGAAATATGACAAATTAAAGGTGGTTTCAGTTCGAATTGCTTGCTTGGAGTCTTTCTCATGATCTACTGATGCTACGATAAATAAAGTTTGCTTAAAATAAAATAAAGTGATATTTAGACTAAGGATAGTTCAAGATATTAGAATGAGCAGATGTATGGCATAAAACTCGCTTATATTTCCTTTAATAATCTTTTTTACGAAGATCATTAATAGATGCAATCTTGTAGGGTAACCCGTAACTGGTATCGTCTTTTCTAATTACGTGGTATTAAGTGGTATTATGGGGTCGCCACTGACCCCAAACTAAAACGTCTCACAATACTTTTTTCATATACAGGGTGGCCCATCAAAAACGTACCGCAAGGCATTACAGGGTGGGAAAAAACTTTTCGACAGAATCCAAAAATACGTTCAGTTTATTTGCCAGGGGACAACTTTTGACATAAAAACCATTTTAAATAACTCAACCCTCTAAGCGGGGGTGACATCCCCTAATTTTGTTCAAATGGGACGAGGGGTCGAGTGGTATCTCTTTAAAGGGGTCTTGTCATTCCCTATACAACGCAGCTTAGTTTTTAAAAATCGAGTCACTCGTTCAAGAAATATGGGTTCTTGAAAGTTAAACGATAATGTGTGACGAAAATTGCAAAGCGATTTAATGCTTACCATTATAATCAAGTAAATGCATGCAGTGCTGTCCGCGAACGTTCATACAGTAATTCAAATTATCCTCAAACCGTTGCCGAATGTTTAGAAGCATTTGCGGTGTCACTTCGCGACATACGTAAATAATTCTTCCTCGCAACTATTCTAATGTAGCAAGTGGAGTTTTGGAAACTACGGATTTTATATGTCCCCAAAAAATCGAAAGGACCGAGGTGGCCACTCACTTGCGCCCCTTCGTCCTATCAAGCGTCCTGGAAATCTGTCATTTAAATAGTTCTGTAAATTTAGTGAGAAATGTGGAGGAGCTCCGTCTTGTTGAAAAATCAATTCCTGATGATTGTACGCGCGATCCTCTTCTATGACATTTATTAGAGCTGGGTCGATGGCATTTTATAACAAATTTAAGTACATATTGCCTGTTAAACTTCCAGGGAGGAAAAAAGGACCTACAATGGAATTTCCAAAAATACCAGCCCACCAACTTCTGGAGGGTTGTGTGTATGTTTCGTGGAAAATTCTTGGATTGTTGTCAGCCCAATAACGGCAATTGTGGCGATTTATTAAACCATTTAGGAAGAAAGACCACTCGTCCGAAAAACACACATTAAATATGAAATTATTATTGTTTAACGTCGCTCACTCATAACTTCGCAAAACTGCAAGCGATGATCAAAGTCGTCTTCATTCAATTCTTGCACTAAGCGAAATTTATAGGGATGGAACTTGTATTTCTTTAATACCCTTTAGACACTTATTCGAGACACACCCGTTGCAATGGCCAATTGTCTTATTCTTAGCGTACTATCCATTGTAACTTTCCCCAATACTGCAATCTCCATAGCTTCATGAAACCCTGCATTTTCAATATTCCTCTTTCTATTATAAACTGAACCTGTTTTGCGAAACTTTGCAACCAATTCCCGAACAACTTTCTCAAAGATATGTTTCTCAATGTACCGCTCATTAAATAAATCCGCGACCCGATTTCCACACTCATTGTTTTAAAAAAAAAAGCTTAATAATCTCTACTCTTTCTGCAATTGAGTACACCATAATTGATGATAAATTTAAAGGTTCAACAGTTTTTAAACACTTTAACAATAAAACAGGTATTTAGCAAAACTACTTGACCTAATTTAAAGGGGAAGAAAGAAACTGGATATTTTTATTCACTAAATGCGAAAGGAAGAATTGGCCGCAAAAACGACAAGTTCATTTAAAAGACAAAAAATTGTTTCTCGCATCCTTATCGTTTGTTTACTTGAAATGATTAAATTAGTATTTCGACTTACAGATGTGTTCTATGTTCACTCTGGGTTCAGTCTCACTCAATAAATTTTAATGATATCGTCACACATTATTGTTCAACTTTCAAGAGCCCGTATTTCTTGAACGAGTGACTCGATTTTTAAAAACTAAGCAGCGTTGTATAGGCAATGGCAAGACCTTTTTAAGCAGATATGACTTGACATGGGACGGGGGCATTTAAAAAATTAGGGGATGTCACTCCCGCTTAGGGAGTTGAGTTTTTTGAAATGGTTTTTATGTCAAAAATTGTCCCCCTGACAAACATACTTGACGTGTTTGGATTTTGCCGAAAAGTTTTTTCCAACCCTGTTATGCCTTGCGGTACGTTTTCGATGGGTCACCCTGTATATATATATAATATATATAATTTTCCATCCTTGGATCGTAAACAAAAAAAACGTCTCATTTTTTTCGCAGGATTTTGAGCAAAAGCTTGTTCTTCAAATGGAACAGGCATGCCTACAATTTTAGCAATCGTCGCTTTTATTTCGGTTGATATGTTTCGAAAACTCTGTCTTTCAAGTAGATGTTCTTTTATGAAGGCTTCTCCTAAGATGATATTAAATGTTCTTCATGCATTTTTATCATCTCAGGTTACCAAGTTTAAAAGTAACATAATAATTTACCCTCGAGATATTTAGCGAAGCATAAAACGCAGTAAAAGGCCATATGCGACTTCTTCTGTTGCATGAATAACTAGCACATTTCTGATCTAAGCTATCAACACCAGATTTAGTAGAATTTTAAAATTCTTTATTTCGGGTATTCCAGATTCACTAACCTTAATATCGTAGTGCATGGAAGAAAGTAGTATCACGGATCAGCGCCGTAGCTACAATGGTTCCACGGGTTCGGTGGAACCAGGCCCGCCACTCTCAAGGGCCCGTAGCCAGTTAATAAACATAATAATAAATAAATAAATAAACGACGGTCCCGATGCAGACCATACATACATATAATAATTATTATTATCCGACAACAGTGTACCCGTAAAAAAAGCAATTAAAATCAATGGTTATGCCTATTGTTATGTGGTATAACAATCATAACATAATCGTTTATTTTAACTTTTTTTTTTAGGTGAAAATATTCCTGAACCTGAAATTGAACTTAGGCAAATACCGAAATTTAGTTACTAATATTAGTAAATACCGAAGTTAGTAGATATTGTTATTAAAGAGTCATTTATGGGTTTTATTCCAATTGAAAATCAGACATCGGAAAATTTTACCAATGAAATTATAAATGCAATTAATGAAATTAGCAACTTAAAGAAATTGCGTGGTCAAGGTTACGATGGTGCCGCAAATATGAGCGGTATGCATAATGGGGTTCAATCTAGAATTTTAAAAGTGGCGAAAAATGCTCCTTTTGTACACTGTGCTGCGCATAATCTTAATTTGGTTTTGAACGATTCTGTAAATAATGTAGAAAAAATTAGAAATTTTTTTGATTTAGTGCAAAGCTTGAATGTTTTTTTTGCCCACAGTGTTAAAAGATGGGCGTTGCTTGAGTCATGTAAGAACGAGTCGAATATAAAGCTTAAAAAAACTATCAGCAACCCGTTGGTCTTCACGAAATGATGCTATAAAAGCCTTAAGATTTAGGTATCTTAAGAGCATTAAGGGCTTGTCAAAAATTATTTTAACATAAAATAATAAAACTGAAATTGACGACTCTAAAGGATATAAAACTACATTGCAAATAATATTTTCTAATTAGTACTACAGTTCTTAATATTTACGTTAAAAATATCGAAAATAGCTGCAGAATTATTTCACGCAGAGATTCTATCAGCCCTAGTTTCTGCACTGTCAAATCTTATGGCAGTCAAAAGAAATAAAAATCGTTTTTTCGTCGTTTCGTCGTTTTTACCTTTTCCATTTTTATCTCGTAAAGATGCTGCATTTTCCCTTCCAGATTTAAAAACTCCACATAAAAACAGCAATCCAAAACATGTTCGTAGTTCTAATATGCTCAAATGATTTTCAGAGGAAGGGTCACTACTATATTTGGCACTTAGTTCTGTTTATGTTTGCATTAGTGTATTTTAAGACTTCCCATAATCTCTAACATGTTTTAACTGTAAAAATAATCATATTAAGATATCGAAGAGGGGTTGAGTTTCAGTGTAAATAGAGGGATATCTTCTTCTTCTGAAAATTAGTGTTCAGGCTCGGTGTCATGGTTACTGTATTCACTTTCTGCATCAAAAATGTCGTCATTCAGATTTCTGAGTCAAGACTATCTTCTACGTCACTGTCACGGTTTAATAGGGAGTTGAAGTACAACGCGACACGTAAGCAATATAATGCACGCATGTAGAAAATCGGTACAGAACAAAATTGTTGAAGTGAATGCGCATTTATATTTTGACATTGATATTTATCATTTGTCTTTTATTTTGTTCATGTATCGTTTGGATTTTTGCAACTGTTTTTGATTTTATATGTTAATGTAGTTTGTTATTTTGGTCTAAAATTTATATATAATAAAAAAAAATCGGCAAAAATAGACGGCAGATAGGGATAATAGTTACAAGCAAGAAAATATCTACAATAAAAAGAGTTTCTAGGTAAGACGGATTATGTCTGAGAAATTAATTTAATTTTTATATTTTTATGATTTATCTATTAATAAATCTATTAACATCATCATAGGGATTTAAACCATAAACTCTCTCTCTCTCTTTCTATCTCCACTAACTCATATCTCCTTCTCAACTACCGTTCGCCTCGCCCGATCACAGTTTTCGTAACGCATTCGTTAGCTTACTCCCCAACTATCGATAATAATCAAAGGTAGTTTGGGTAACGGAATGTCCATTTTGTACGTCCCGTGAATCGATGCGACGCAATATAACGCATGCCCGTCCTTCAAGACCAAAGTGCCTGTAGCTGAACGGGATTTTCTGTTAGATCAGCGAACCACTCAAAAAATGGCAATTGGCAATTTTTACGCCAAGGTTAGTAAAATAGTCCAAAAAAAATTAGAGCGTAAATCTAAGGAGGAAGAAAGAAAACAACGATATCTCTTGAAAGAAACTGAAACAGATAACCAGTCGGAAGTACCTTCTTCTTCCAGTAAAAATAGTAAAATTATAGAAAAAAAATATTCCCAGGCAAATAGCGAAAGTTCTATAGAAGAAAGCTGCCCCTCAACTTCTCAAATGAGACTAAAACTTCCAAGTTTAGCGCAAGCTTGCGATAGAACAGGCGTATCCGATAGATCTGCCGCAATTATTGTAAATGCAGCTCTAACAGATATGGGAATTTTAACCAAAGAAGACCCCTCCAAGATCGTCGATCGAAGCAAAATAAGAAGAGAGAGAACAAAAGCGCGTAGTGACCTGAAAAGAAAAGATAAGGAAATATCATTTCCATTATATGGTTTATATTTTGACGGACGGAAAGACCAAACAATAATTCAAATCAAAGGCGAAAATACATGTTTAAGAAAAACCATAGCATATTGTACTAGTAACGGAACCAGGATCCACGTATTTAGGTCATGTAACTCCAACTTCTGGTCATTCCACCAATATCAAGAAAAGCATTTTAGAATTCTTAGAGAAAAACATGGATCTTTCTAAACTTCAGGCTATTGGATGTGATGGTACAGTAGTGAATACTGGTGTAAAAAATGGAATATTGAGACAAATTGAAGTTTCTCTTAGACGACCTTTACAATGGTTCGTTTGTTTGTTACATGCAAACGAACTTCCTTTGCATCATTTACTGCAAAATTTGGACGGCGGTACTATTGGGTCTAAAGGATATAGCGACGAAATAGGAAAACATTTGGAAAACTGTGAAAAAATGCCTGTTAAAAAGTTTGAAAAAATCGAAACTACTTTGCCTGCAATTACTCCAAGTGAACTTAGTACCGACCAGCAATACCTTTATGAAATCTGTACCGCCATTCCAACAGGAAACATTTCTTTGAGTTTGTCGCAGAGAGGACCAGGAAAACTGAATCATTCCAGATGGTTAACTACAGCCAATCGAATTTTGAGATTATATGTTGGTACCGAAAATCCATCAACAAATCTTAAAATTTTAACGCAATATATTATGAAAGTGTATGCTGTTTCATGGTTTGAAATAAAATCTAAACCTTCCTGTAGGCATGGCAGCAAACATGTTTTTGGAAATATTCAAAAATCTAGATTCTTACCAGAAGAAATTAGAAATATTATTGATCCTGTCATTCAAAGAAACGGGTACTTCGCTCACCCAGAAAACATGTTATTAGCTATGCTCTCTGATAGTAGAAAAGCAGTAAGAGAATTAGGTTTAAGAAGACTGCTCAAATGTAGAAAACACAAGCCATTAGGACTAAAAGTACGTGAGTACCCTTATTAAATCCCTACCCTTATTAAATTTCAAGGCCGAGCCTTCCCTTACAGTGTCGATTTCCGATAGCAGCCTTATGGAAATGATCTCAGAAGCTCCAAGTGAAATTGACATTTTAAAGTTTCCATGCCATTTACAAGCAGTGGAACGCTGCGTCAAATTGGTAACTGAAGCATCAACTGCAGTCTGTGGCTTTGATGCACGTGATGTTTATATAAGGTCCAAAATAGCCGCATTGCCAATATTTGAGCCGCATTGCCTGCCATTGAGAAATTTGGAAAAGTTTTGAATTTTATTTTTAATTTTTCATGCCTCATTGGGCAGCCAAAGATAAGGTCACACCAAACCCATTTTGATGATTGAGTTTGCGCAGTAAATAACTTTAACTCTAACCATCAACTTTTATAAAAGGTAAAAAACACGAAATCTACAGCATCACAAATACATTTAATAAAATAACGAAGGTTACATGTTTCGCTCGACTAGAGCATCATCAGACCTAAACAATAATTAAAGTTATGTAACCCGAAAAAAGGAGAATTCAACAAAAACTTACCATAACATACACAAAATACCTGATATATAAGTAAACAAAGATTACAATAAAGTGGCACTATCTATGTACAAAGAACTCAACTAAACAATCAAATCACTTTATACATTTTAGAAATCTAACCATCATTTAAGAGTCTAGAACTACTTGAGGTTATTAAAAACTAGGTGGCCATCAAAATCAAACCTTTCATTAACACAGGACAGATCTGGGCTTTTAAAAGCTTTACTAATCTCCATTGTCTCCACAAGTCTAGTTTTTTACTTTTGTTGCATTGATGCAGTATTTTTATATTTTGGCTGTCAGGAAAATCATGTTTGGAGTCGAGAAGGTGATTAGCAAAAGCTGATCTGGTCACTGTGATTTCGGTATTTTTAAATTTATTGTATTGGGCCTTGTGTTCACTAATCCTAGTAGAAATCTTCCTACCAGACTGGCCAACGTACACTGCAGGGCACTCTTTACACGTAATCTCATAAACTCCTGGAGAAGATAGCGGGGGTAGTTTATCTTTAGTTTAAATTAGATGTCTTTTTAAGGTATTATTGGTTTTAAAAGCTGGGGTTATGCCAAAGGGAGAAAAAAAGCGGGATAATTGTGACGAAATTGGTCCAAAATAAGTAAACGACCTAAAAGTTTTGATATAGTTTGTTTGTTGTCTGATAAAATTAAATGATAATTTATACTTGTTCACATACTGAAAATACATTTTATATATAGGTTTAAGAGGGAAAAAGTTACTGACCGCTAGTTGTTGTCGAGTTTAACCATCAAGTTACCCTTAGCAATAAAATGTCAGTTTTATAAACGTTCCATTTCTTCTTCTTCGTCTTTAAGACGTTATTAGCGCCATGTGCTACTGTCAAAAGATGAATTTTTCGTGTTTTTATTTTCGCTTGGCTTGACCGTAGATATACTTTTAGAAAGAAAGCTTCTGCAAGCTAAAAACTATGAAAAATGGTAGCATTTTATATGACATATCAATTACTTGACAGTCCGAGAGTCTCGAGGAGATATGTTCGTTTTTTAACCGCCATGTATATGTCGAGGAATAGAAGCTTTTGCAATGTTCGGTTTTATTCAAAATTATTGGCGTAATATATGTCAAAAACTAGGATTTTTTTATAAAGTTAACTTTAACTGATAGCCCATCCACGCGATAAAATTAACTTCTACATTTTGAAGTTAGCTGTAAAATGTGACGTTATTCCTCAAGTTAATTTTAACTTACCTGTCAAAATAAATTTATAATACTGGCCCTAAACCTCGAAAGTCAATGTTGCCAATATTAACAATTTCACGTCTAAATATGCGTGCTTGGGGTCAGCCAGGAGCTCGCCATACCAGTTAAATAATTACCTGCCAAAATATAAAACAAGTTTTTTTTCAAGTTTACCAAAATCTAAATCACATTTTTGGCTGCAGGATAGCATATCCTTGCTAGGACACCCTTTAAGCCTTCAGTTAATATCTCTTAATTTAGTTAAGATACGAGAGTCATCAACTATTAGACAATTATTAAATTAAGTGTAACACTATTAAAGTATTGATCTTCAGTTCTATGAGCTAAAGATTTATGAACATATTGGACCATTATGGAATATCTCCTATTAGATCAGTAACTGTGAATATGATTGTTATGTTTTCTTTGCAGGTGATCAGTTGATATCTCTTGATCTACCAAGGAAGTTCTTCACACTCTTAATTTTACTTAAATTATTATATTTTACAGAATCATAAAATAAAACACAAAAAGACGTAATAAAAGTTCTTTATTGAACGCAGTTGCTCATGTTATAAATACTATGGTACAAATATACAATAAGTATAATAACCAGAGGCAGTTCATAGGTCACAGCATAAAGTTAATCAGACATGTTACCAAAAGTCACTAAAAACATCCTGAAATGTCTCTTGAATAAGAAAATCTAATCTACATAACAGCGATTCTAGTATGTATCATAATTTACAATAGATTTAGTAAACATATTTTGGTGATTTTCTCCTCAAACCATCTCAGGATTATTTAGTCACAGGTATTTGTAGATAATAGATGGCACGTTATTTACCAATGACCATGACCATGACCATGGGCAAGGGTGGGTCCCCAGAGACCGGCAGCATGGATGGCACCAGCTGGTCCAGCGATGGTGGCTGGGACAGTTGGGGGGCCAGCTACGGTTACTCCATGGGCAACACCTAAAATAATATTTCATATTAAAATTTTTAAACGGCACGATAGAAGTGGACTCTTACCTAAGTGTCCAACACCAAGGCCAAGACCAAGAGCTGGTCCAGCTACGACGGCACCATGAGCAACAGGTCCAACAACAGCGGCGGGTCCAGCTACTGGTCCAACTACGGCAGCTCCATGAGTGGAGGGTCCAACTACGGCAGCATGTCCAGCTACTGGACCGACTACAGCAGCGCCGTGGGTGGCAGGTCCTAAAAGTAAAAGAATAAGTAAATACGTCCACATAACCAATCAAGAGAAGTTGCAGTCGTTATTTTCTTAAGACATGGTGCAGTGTGATAAAGGGTTGGAGATAATTCAAATGTTTCTGTTGACAGACGTACACTTAGATCATTCCCAAGTAACAATTTGCAGTCACTTAAGTTAAGATTACTCTTATTTTCACTAGTTTCAACGTTGTTTTCAGTGCAAAATTTAGTTGATTTTGCAACGATGTTTATTTTCGACCAAACTTCGACGTATTGCAACTGTTGTACAACTCTGCTGTTCTTACAACGTATTTTTTTACTACAGATGGTAGCAGTAGTAATTTACACTTAAAACAATGACGTGCAGACGTCTACAATGTTTCGTATCAAAAACCCAGTAAGAACAACGTTACCTCATCGTTAGCGAATGGGTATTACATTGCCTGATCATCTGTGTTAAGCATTTTTCGCTGTAGGAAGCTTTTTGACATGTTAAGAGTTTCAGGAAGAAGATAAAAAACAAAGGTAGAGGGAATAAGGGGAAGAAAAGATATTCAATTCAACATAACCTACTTAATTTATATTTTTATTTTTCAATTCATTTTTTGCTTCGAATTATTGGGATTTATTATTTTCGTTTTGCTTTAAAAAATTAAGAGATATAAAGGCTTTTAAGACGCAAAAAAAACTTGCAATGGAAACAAAAATATTAAATTTTACATATTTAAAGTTTAAAATACTGGGTTTACTTTTTGTAAATGGCTTTCTTCATAGTTCCTACATCCTACTTTATAGCCTTTCTTTACACAAGAGACAAACCAGTTTGAAAACAATGGTAAATTTTTATTTTTTAGGATTTATATAGCAGCAGCAACAATGAGAACTCAGAATGTAATGTTAACATTACATTCTGAGTTTATATTTTTCGAAGAGCTTTTGGTTTTTAGCTTTAGGTTAGGTCCATCCGTTCGAACAATGCAACGTTGCGTTGCATCTTGTAACGTTTTCGCGTGTAAAAATTGTTAATTGGGTTAGGTCTTAGAAATAGATCTGCTTTAGAGAATATACTGATTTAGGTTTGTA
Source organism: Anthonomus grandis grandis (assembly GCF_022605725.1). Taxonomy (NCBI): domain Eukaryota; kingdom Metazoa; phylum Arthropoda; class Insecta; order Coleoptera; family Curculionidae; genus Anthonomus; species Anthonomus grandis. The sequence goes on from NC_065552.1 coordinate 7,142,639, forward strand.
ATATAAAACTATATAGGTGGAAAGCAAGACGAAGAGTCCGTAATTATCTCCATAATAGCCTGTTATTGTAATAGAACTTGAAAATTTACTAATGGACTCATGATTCCAACAGAGCGCTCTTATTATTGCAAGAACATGTTACTGAGAGAAAAATTTAAGGAAAGAAGAAATTGTAGACAGGAACATAGTCAAGCATAACTAGTCATGAATAGAAAACACAGATAATTCTGAAACTACTACGAGGCGACTCTTAGGGGTAGTGATTCAAAAAACTAAAAAGAAGTGGCAACTTATGTCTTTATATCATGATATCCAGCAGATATCAGAGGAAAACTTTGCCAGGTAAACGGTAGTTGACCGAAGACTGAGAAATCGATTCTTAATATTTTATTATTTTAGAAAATAAGATGTATAAAGGTGGAAAACTCAAACGGCTTGGCATTTGGTAGAACTCTTTCAAGGCAGAAACATTACAACAGGCTTCTCTTTGACTTATCTTGTGACTAACACTAATTCTTTCTTGAGGTTACATGTTTAACAGTCCAAGAATAATTGAATATAGATATACCAAAAGGCATTTTTTTGACTTACCTACAACAGATACTCCATGGGCTACAGGTCCGGCAAGTACTGCTCCATGTCCAATTCCAAGACCGAGTCCGTGTCCAAGACCAAGACCTCCATGTCCGATGAGCAGACCGCTAGGGGCTGCGCATGCGACAGAGAGGGTAGCTAAGGCGATGATCTGAAAAAAAAAATTTAAATTTATTTAAGAGTTTTGGAACATCTAAATTAATGGTACTATCTAGAAACTAGCACTTTAAGGCTTGAGAGTAATTTTAATGTAAGTTGTGTTTAATCTCTGATGTTGTATTGATATTAATTGAGAAAAAAAGTTTTTGTGTAATAGAGAAAATAAGTCTTGATCTCGATAACTGATTTTATAAAAACTTTTAGGATTTGCAAGATGTTTGGAGTACTTCGTAAGGTGGTCTTGAACTCCAGTGAATTTTTAAAGATGAATTAATGTATCTTTTAGAAAAACCTCTATCGAACGATCTTTTTTAAGCACTGCAAAGCAATGATTTCTTCATTAGTGGCCCCACAGAGACTGTGGTTGAACAATTTTCATTCAGATATTGCAACATTTCGTAAATAAAACCAAATTCTTTTGAGTTGAGCATTTTTTCATTTAGATTCTTTGAACAGTTGATCCTGACTCTTGACAAATATATTGAATTTGATTATGTTAGTTTTCAAAGGAAGACCATTGAACATATGAATACTCCTTCGAACAAAGAAAACCTTTTATTCAAAGTATTGCATGTGATACATCAAATTTATAGAAATTTAACGTAAAATATAAATATATATTAATATATAGGCAATCATATTGATGGTCTCGGAGAATCATCATATACATTAAGAATCTTTGCAGAAAAATTTAAGGAACTATAAGAAACTGAGAAAAGACACATCTATTGGGACTAAAGCAAAGTTTAGTTAAAAAAATTAAATTAATGAATAATTTAAGAGAAAAAGCTTTTTTCGGATTATTCCAATATTTCTTTATTGATGGCATTAAGATAGAACATGGCAAAAAATGTGTCTTACCAAACCGTTCATTGTGAGATCTTGTCTTGTCTTTGAGCTGGACTTGACTGTGCCCTACGTCGGCCAACACCCCGTATAAATAGTTGAATTTTCGACCTTCGTTCACGAGCTGGGCAGCTCCACACGGAATCGGTGGTCAACAAAAGAAAAAATCTATTACGATCATTACGTTCGAACGCCTGTGTATATATGTTTAAGGATATTACTATTATTATCACTATTTAATAGTGAATAATAAGAAAGATTCATGATATTTTTTAAAATTATGTTAATCAAAAATCGTCCCGTTTTTACTATCGTCCAAGTAAGTTCTGCTCGCTGTGCATTTTTTTTTAAAAGAGAGCAACAGATGTATATGGGAAAGAAAATATGAGACTACAAAAATATCATAATTGACCTAAATTTTTTAATACTATTATACTGGTATGCAATTTTGTATAGTAACGTCTTTGTTACTCCTGATCAGTTACAATAAATAAGCAAAATAAAGATATAGTAGTCCATAACTACTAACTGGTAGCGAGTCTCCCATTAAGCCTGAACCAAGAGCCAAGCCGCTCCCTAAATCCTTAGAGAAGAGCTGCTAAAGTAACATTTCATGACTAATAGAGTCAAAAGCCATAGTTAAGTCATAAAAGATCCATCTCCATTTATCTGACTAGAGTTGATGAAGAAAATGGTAAATGCATTATTAGTGTTGATATTACTTTGATATCCTTTTTTGACTCCCCAACTGTGATCTGCTAGGGATACTTTTATATTTTAGAAATCATTCATTTTTTCCTAGCTTCCTAATAACTATTGACAATAAATATATTCACCTAAAATTGGGTTGAGCATCAAGTTTTCCAGTTTTTTAAATTGGAATGACGTTAGTAATACGAAGTAACACCCAAGAAGTATAGATATAATAGGTGATATAATAGTCCCTTTGATACTTATATTACCGTATCTAGAAAAGGTAAATTTGATCCATCATTGATGAGTGTATAAATAATAATAATAATAATAATAATAATAATAATAATAATAATAATAATAATAATAATAATAATAATAATATAAAAAGATTAGTTTTTCTAGGTTTAAAAATAGTATTTCAGAGTATCTCGTAGCTTCGTCACCATAAAACCCACAGAAATTCTTAACAAAGGATCACTTGTCTTTAACATTTATTTTATTTATTTCTCATTTGCGTTATCTAATCTAAAAGTTTTAAATTTAGTTATTTATTTTTTAGAATTTTAATTTTTTCCTTATATCTGTTTCGCTTATTATGCAATATCTGATCAGGTTTAATTCTTCTATTTTAGTTTTACTTTATGTTAATTATCCAAAATTTTATTTTATTTGTACAGTTTAAATCATTTAGCATTATAATTTATCCCTAGTTTTTTAAGTCTTAAATATACAGGGTGTCCCATTAATATTGGTAAATATTCTAACAGCAGATTCCTCTCATAAAAATAATGAGGTTAGGTAAATTTTTTTACTCCGAAAATGAAATGGAACCAAGATGCAGGGTGATAAACATTAAGTTTTTGTTTTAAATTTTATCTATAAATTTAGTAGTTGTTTTTTGTTTTTAACTGAAATTGGCAGTTGGAGGTTTTTTTATATGCCAAATCTAATTTTATTAGTTTTTTTAATTATCTCATTGAGGGCGCCCCCGGCCACATTTTAGTGGTTTTTTGAACTCCATAGCTTTTTTACGCCCTGTATAATTTGATTTTTTATTTTAAATATGCATTCTACAAGCATTTTTGCTTACAAAAGGTGTACTTAAAAAATTTCTCTAGGATTACTCTTTTTCTAGATATTTACATTTAAAAATTTAAAAGACATCCATGAAAACCATATTTTAAACGATTTAAATTGCTATATTACACTTTAAATGATTGATAAATAAAAATATAAAACCTGAATAATTATTTAAAAATAAAAATTATCAATATTTGCCAGCAAATGCTCCACATGGCATCAATTTGTCTCAAGACATTTTAAAATTTTTTTATTAAAACCGCCGAATCTTAAAAAATAACAGCAGCGGCTTGAATTTTTTTCAATAATTGTTCTCTTGTGTTTATTTAATTTTCGTAAACAAAAGATTTCATGTATCCCCATACGCAAAAATCCAGTGGGTTGAAATCAGAATTTTGTGCGGGCCAAGGTCTTTAACTTACACGTCCTATCCAGTTAAAATTAGCATTAAGATATTTTCTCACGGGTCTAGCAAAATGCGCAGGAGCGCCATCTTTCATAAAAATTATATCTCGTCGCAGATTTAAAGGCAACTTTCTAAACAATTAATGAGTTTTGTTTCTTAAAAGTTTAAATATAATTCTCCGTTTAAATAAGGTCCTAAAAAAAATTGTCTATAACACCACACCAAATATTAACTTTAAATTCGTGTTGAAATCTTTCAATAATGAGGTTTGGATTTACAATATCCCATGAATGTTTGTTTCTAAAATTAAAAAGGGTAGTATTTAATCGAACATCAGTTTTTATACTTTTTAGGACGTTTAAAAACTGGGTGGAGCAACAAAAATACTTATTGAGCATCTTATCTTTAGCATCTAAGAAAGTTAATATTGTCAACTGTTTTATACTAAACTGGATAGCTATTTAAATAATAAGGCTTCTAAAAACTGTTTGAACTTCATACTTTATAATATGACAAAAGCTAGTGAGCATAAAATAAAACAAAAATTGGCATCACAAATATACTTTATTGTCTTCTATTTATAAAACAAAAAGAACAAAAAATGCCATTTTTAAAACAGTAGTTGAACTACAAAACAAAAAAGAGTGAACATTAAACAAATTATTAATAAGACTTCAATAAATTAAAAACATCACTGAATTACCAAAGAAGGTTTGGATTTTGATGGATGTCCACGCTTTCTTTTTTGTCCAATATGGATATTTTTTGCCTCTACAGGCGGAACTGTATATTTTAATCTAATTGCTAGGCCCAGAAGATATTTGCACATATACATCTTAAAAAACTGTGGACAATTGCAGCTACCATTCATCCAATCATCTTTTTCTTTGGGAATTGTTACTCTCTAAGTGGAAAAAAGAATTCTTTGAATTCATCAAAAGTTTCCCAAGGTTTTTCAGCCTGAACATCCAATACTTGACCTCCTAGTACTAAATAGACATTGTTCTTCGTGTCAGCATCTAACACCTTTATTTTTTTGTCTAATTTTGCCCATTGATATGCTTTTGTCTTATCAGGAAGTTTAATAAGCGGAGTAATTGAAAAGAACTCCTCTGTAGTTTTGCAGGACCATTCGTTAACCATCTCCGATGCGATAACCAGAAAACGAGACAAAGGAAATCTTTCGCGTAATGTATTGCTATCTTTTATGGTTCTATTAAACGATTCCAGTGCGTTGTTTGTGGCTGGTGATCCTGGGGCAGCACCTAGGTACCAATTGCGATGTTGAGTTAACCACTCTTCTTTGAAGTATTTAATAAAATTAGTTTGGGTTTTCCATTTCCTTATAAAAAGCTGTGATGCGCTAGTAAAATGTTCAGGAGAAGTAACGGACTGTAAAGCATCAATGTCTTGTAATATATTCTTTTGGGCGTTTTTGTCTGAGCAAGTTTGTTCAACCCTGGTTTGCATTTTTGTTTTTGCATATGCCCAACACATTCTTACAATGGGTTCAGGACCAAAGACTTCTGTAAAAGCATTTTGGATGCACTTTGCGGCATCACAAACTAATACCGACGATTGTAGAGAATGTCCGTATACAAACAAAACCTGTTCTTTTAAACTATTAAATAACATGGTAAAATCTTCCTGACGCTCGTTTGTCGAAACTCCTAGACATATCGGATGACATTTTCTATGTTTATCTGTAGTTCCTACAACTAATACCGGGAACCCTTGCCAAATCAAGTTGTATGTCGCAACAGCATGGATAATATTTACATAACGTTCTGCTAACCCCAGTAAATGTTTTGTAGACAATTCAAAGCGAAAGGACATTGGTTCATCCTCGAATATAATATAATAAGAAAGTACAAACACTTGGTGTATGTCCTCGGGAACTGCTGTATGATTTAATATCCATCGCTCCAGTTCTCCTAGACTTATAGTTGAGGAACCGTATTTAACACGTCTACGACTTGATAGATAATTGTTTATTTGTTTCATTGATGGTAATTTTACTCCCTCCATCTTACTAAGACTTTTTAAAATAGCTTTAGGCTTCAAATAAAAATCAAATAGTTTGTTTATTTCTGTCTTAACTTCCTGACTTATTCCGTAATCAGAACGAATTCCAATCCACTCGTATTTATGGACAGCCTCTACACGATAGAACAAAACAGCATTTGATAGCTTCAAACAGTAAATAAATTTGTGCCGCACACTGAGGGCCACGACGTTTTACTTTGTTACAGCGATAAAACCTTTTCTTTCCTTCTTCAGTCATATGCGTTATTAAAATAGACCAAGTATTTTCTGCACGAACAACTTCCTCCGCTTCTTTAACACATGCAAATTTTCTTACAAAGAGCCACTGTTTACTCTCGCCACGCTTTTTTTTTGTTTCTAATTCTTCAATCTTCGAATCACTTTCCGAACGATATGAAGGAATTTCTATTTCATTCTCCATTTGAATATTGTCATCAGAACTATTCCCGGGTAAAACAGTATCGAGTTCCATGATTATTTAATGTTTAAAACGAATAAAACGGTGCATAAAACAACTGTTTATACTACTCAAATATTATATAAACCATAACCAATAAACGTATATGGGAATCCCAAACGCAGTTAACTGTCGCTTCAGTATAAACGCACGTTGCCGGATTTTTATGTAATTCATTAAGGCGACTTTTTTTTGCTTATTTGCCGCTTCTCCGACGTCTAATCCGCTTTCGTGATTGGTCACTTTTTGCATCTTAGAAAAGTACTTAAAAAAAAAACCTCACTTCACAATGAGTTGAAAATTGGTCAAAGTGTTTCTTATTCGATTCCGCTCAGATCCACTATTTTGTTTGGCGATCCGTTATAATTTACATTTTGTGATTTGCTATTATTGGCTTCCCTCGTCAGCTGTTTAGGCTGGCTTGAATCTTGGTCGGGCATTCACGTCGTTGCCAGTTTTACCGATGATTTATTAAATTTTAAGATAACCAGATCGAATATCACAAAAAAAAATAGTGAATCTGTGCCGAATATATGCGAGAATCTGTGTGCCGAATTTCAGGCAAATCTGATAAAAAATTCTTTTAACGAAAGCTGTTGCCGAATGCAAAATAAAAAATTAATATTTATATATTATTTTAGTTGAAATGAATTTGAAAATTAGATGCTCATTTAGAGTTTTTGAAGTTTAGTTGGTATTTTGGTAAACTGGTTTTGAAAATTAGAAGCTCATTTAGATTTTTTGTAAGCCTTGTGTATTTTTTGGTGCCTGCTTTTGTTGGCAGATTAAAAATATAATGATGCCTTAAGTTTATTCACCGATAAATTTATTTGATATACAGAAATATAAAAGTTGCCATGTTAGTTAAAATAGTTGAAAACCGCATTTTGTTGTACATCCATAATATTTGATGCTCATTTAAAAATTTCCCAATTAAAAATTCCCCGTCGGGTAAAAGTCGCTTCATCCGTAAACATAATTTTATTAATAAATAGGGGATCTTGATTTTGTTGTTGCTATATATAACGGGCGAAATCTAATCTCGCTGAAAAATCTGTCTCCAAAAGATTTTGTACTGGCGTAAAATGGTATGGATAAAGACGCTTACTATCAAAAATTCCTAAAACTGAGGACTTACTAATTCCAGTTCTTGCCGCCATACGCCTTACATTTATTTCTGGATCTTCAGCAACCTGGACTAACACTTCTTTTTCTTGGTCCACATTACGTCTATTTGGACGCCCAACATCTCGCTTCGGCCTGAATGAACCCGTTTCCCCAAGTCTCTGGTAAACGTTTTTAAAGAGTTTAAAATCTGGCTACCTCCTACTTGGATACAATTGCGCATACCGTCGACAAGCTCTTAGACCGCTGTAATTTGCTTGGACATAAACACAAACCATATCTCGCATTTCCGAATTAGAAAAATATTGATGTCTAGGCATCTTAACCGAAAGTGATAAATAAAGACTATTGGAACTAACACTAACGCAACAAGTAACAATTAATAACAGAACTATTAATAACTAACAAAAATAACGCAATAAAGGGTAATAAAGTAACTAGTACGTAAGAGCAAAATTTAAAAAAAAACTTCATGTTTATCACCCTGTATCGTGGTTGCGTTTCATTTTCGGACTAGGAAAATTTAACCCAACCTCATTATTTTTATGAGAGGATCTGCTGTTAAAATATTTACCATTATTAATGAGACACCCTGTATAATAAATACGCCTAATGTTATATATTTTTATTATCTATTTTAATTATTAATAGTATTACATCTTATTTTGTACTTATCTTCTCTTAATCTAATTAACTGTATTTATAGAGTAATGAAATATTCATGGTAAACAAAGGCGTCTAAAAAAATTAAAAGTTTAATTAGGGGTCAAATTAATCATAAGCCCTTGAAGATTTTTAGGGAAGCAAATAAATAATAAAATAAAAAATTTAAGAAAAAATTTATTTGGAAAGGTTAGAAATTGTTTAAAAAAAAACATAATTAAAAAACAAATATCACATTTATTGAAAATCACATAATATTCATTAAAAAAATCAGAATTTTACACGAATAAAGAACAAAATGTTTAAATAATACATCTTCTTATATGATATTAATAAAACTTAATCAACAATAATATTAAAAAAAAAATACACATTGACACGAAATTATTAGACAGGTTGTTTTTAATTATGCAAAAATAATTTAAATAAAAAAAGTAAGTTGTCAGATTTTTGTAAAAAAATACAATAATTAAGTTATAATAAATGTATTTTATTTTTATTTTATTTAATACATTGTGATTCGAATACTAAAAGAACAAAACATACAAGAAGTTGTTTATAATATAAAAAAAAATAAGTTAAGAAAGAATAACAAATATAAAGACAAAAAAGAGAAATATCGAAGATTTTTTTAACAAGAAATGTAAACAAATTGTATAATATTTTTAATTACTAATATTATTTAGAAAAAAAAACTCATTAGCATTAAATACAAAATTATTGAAAGGTAGCATTTTTAAATCATACTAAATAGATTTATTTAGAAAGAAAGTAAGCAACAATATTTTTGTAAAGATCTTAAAACGAAATATTTTAATTTTATGATTTGAATGCTAAAACAAAAAAAAGTTAAAAATTATAAACACGAAAACAAGGTAAAAAACATTTGCTCGCTAATAAAATAACACATAAAAATTCTTTAAATTAAATATAAGAAAATACGAAAAACAATAACGAACTGGGAAGAAAAAGTCTGCACGAAGAACTGGGTGACTGTTAAAAATTAATTTTTTATCTGATTCCATTGTTAATCAAAAATGTTATAGTCCGAGATTTTTCAAAATATCAAATTTTCTTTTTTGAAAAAAAATTGTATTCTTTCTTATAATGAATTAAATTTCAGAAGCACCAGAAATACGGCAATATTAGATCTGATCTCAGTTATCTTTAAATTCTTTTTATCTAATTTGGTAGTAATTTTATTAATATCTGTTGCAACTTCTTATGATCTGTATACGGCTTTTAAATTTTTGGTCATCTATTGATAGTACTAAAAACATGTTCTAAGATTTCAAAAGTAATGCATTTTGCTGATGAGACTCTTTCTCTTGCTACAGGAAAAATAATCAAGCTCAATTGAATCTCACCGTAAAATAGGATTATACAAGTGATTTTTTTAAATAAAAAAAGTCACTTGTCTATTTAATTTTATAATAATACACGTACACATACTCATATATCCCATCACATTTATATTTTTAAATACTTAGAATACCCCATAAAATCAATCACTCACGACTCAAACATTCATAATTGATTAATTTTTATGTTTCAAAACCGCCGAATACCCAATAGGGTATTCTGATGATCTTTTTCATTTTTAGTTAAATCTTTATAGTTCTTTAAAAATCTGGGCATAAAATTTTAAACAAAATATTGTAATAAAAGTCCTTTATTGAACGCAGTTGCTGATCTTAAAAATACTATGGTACAAATATACAATATGTATAATAACGAGAGGCAGTTCATAGGTCACAGCATATAATTAATCAGACATATTACCAAAAGTCACTAAAAACATCCTGAAATGCCACTTTAACAAGAAAATGATGATCTACCTAACAGTATTTGGCGATTCTAGTATGTATCATAATTTACAATAGATTTAGTAAATATATTTTTGATGATTTTCTCCTCAAACCATCTCAGGATTATTTAGTCACAGGCATTTTGTAGATACAAGCAGTTGGTGGGTTGTTTACCAATGGCCATGACCATGACCATGGGCAAGGGTGGGTCCCCAGAGACCGTCAGCATGGATGGCACCAGCTGGTCCAGCGATGGTGGCTGGTACAGTTGGGGGGCCAGCTACGGTTACTCCATGGGCAAGACCTAGAGTCACATTTGACATATTAGTATTCAGAATACAGTACAAAAGTGGATCTCTTACCTAAATGTCCAACACCAACGCCAAGACCAAGACCAAGAGCTGGGCCAGCTACGACAGCACCATGAGCAACAGGTCCAACAACAGCGGAATGTCCAGCGACTGGTCCAACTACGGCAGCTGGTCCAGCTACGGGACCGACTACAGCAGCGCCGTGGGTGGCAGGTCCTAGAAGTGAATGAATAAATGAGCAGATGTGCCTACACAATCGATTAAAGCAAGTTAAATTCATTATTATTTATAGAACTGGTGATATGGATGTAAGAAATGATGTCAATAATGTGGAAGCTACTGGATAAAGCAGATTATTTGTATGCTCATAGATTTTGGCTTAGGCCATTAGATTTGGATCTGCTTTGAAGAATTTACTAAATAAGAAATTTAGGTTTACATTGGTATTAGAATTTGACCTGCTAATTGGAAGATCTAGGTTTTGGCTGACGGTTATCCTCTACATATTTCAAAGTAAAGAGAAGGAAAAAAATATACATAGATTCTGTAATTCGTCCCAGAAAAGCATCTCATTGTAAAATAACTTGAAAACAAAATGGATAACGCTCTTGTTTTATGGAAGCATATTCTACTGAGAAAACATTTAAAGAAACTTTTTTGAATTATGTTAATGGTCTGGTGAATAATGCTGCTATTTCCTTGAGGTTACTTGTTAACAATCAAAGAACTGTTAAAGCAAGCTTTGTTTGACTTACCTACTACAGATACTCCATGGGCTACAGGTCCGGCAAGAACGGCTCCGTGTCCAATTCCAAGACCGAGTCCGTGTCCAAGACCAAGACCTCCATGTCCGATGAGCAGACCGCTAGGGGCTGCGCATGCGACAGAGAGGGTGGCTAAGGCGATGATCTAGAAAGCAAAGTTAAATTTGATTATGATTTTTGCAACAGGGTGACAATTAGTAAAGTAGATCTAAGATACCACTTAAAAACTAGAATTTCGTTTAACACTTGGGTGTAATTGTAAAGTGAGTTGAGTTGATATTAGTGGACTTGATTTGAACGGAGAATCAAAAGTTTTCGTGAGATTTAAAAGATGAGTTTTGGTAGCAATAAAAATTCCTTCAAGAAGCTATAAGAAATAAGGAAAAATACAAATATTGACTAGATCTAATTTTAGTAAAAAAATTAAATTATTGTTTATGTTGATGGTATTAAGGCAAAAAATTGCAAAAAATGCCTCTTACCAAACCGTTCATTGTGAGATCTTGTCTTGTCTTTGAGCTGGACTTGACTGTGCCCTACGTCGGCCAACACCCCGTATAAATAGTTAAATCTCCGACCTTCGTTCACGAGCTGGGCAGCTCCACACGGAATCGGTGGTCAACAGAAGAAAAAAATCTATTACGATCATTACATTCGAACGCCTATACCGGTGGTTAAGGATATCATTATTATTATTTAATAATGAGTCACTTTTGTCACAACAATACAACTTGCACTTTTCGTTCGTAATATAAGATTGACAGTGTTGGCTTAATTTGTTTATCGCATTACACGTGTTTTCTTAATTTTGTATTAGTTTTTTATTTATATAGCAAAGATGACCTTAAGTATATTATTTTCAAACACTTCTAGGCCCCATATGGTACCAACGCTAGGCCAGTACGCGACGAATTCTAACGACTCTAGACGACTTATCACATACATGGTCTCGATAGCCTTACCGACAACAGTTACAAAAGTATTTTTTTCGAGGCAGGTTTTTTGGAAACATTTACTCCTTAAGTGTATTTGTAGTCTTATTCTGATCTAATGAATCTGTCTGGAAACGTTCATGCTCAAAAGCAAACTGGTAATTCCTGCCAGAGCAGGAGCAAAGAGCGGTCATGAAGATGATGAGTAGCAAAAATCTTTTAAATACACCACTCATAGAACACACTCTCCTGATTCCAAACGAACTCCTTTTGCATAAATGACCTGACCAAGAGATACATTATTCTGATTTAGTTAATTGCACCCTTTTTCAGGATTAAGATAAAACACCCATCTTAGATTCGTATTCAGAGAGTGTGTGTTCCCTTAGGTGTCTTTGCAGTCCTAGTCTAATCCAAACTCGTCTGAACGTTGCGATGGTCGATTACACAACTACAATTTACATTAGAAGAGAAGGTCGGACATGTAGATCTTAGTAAACTGGAGAGAGAAGAAAACTATAACTCTTTTGAGTCTCTTGATCAATCTGTTCATCCTAATCATTATTTCAAAAAACGTTAAGTGCAGCTAAATTACTTGATGGACTATGAAATATTTCCTTCTGAATCCAAATTGTGGCTTTCTTACGTTCTACCATATTTTGCATACTACAGGTCTTAAGTGTCTTTCCAGTCTTGGTCTTATCAGAATCTCTTTCGAAGCTGTAATGGTCTTTTCGTCCGCAAACTGAAAAATCTTAATATAATAGGAGGGTCCAACATTTTAGTTGTCGATAAACTGGGAGAAGAGGAATAATCTTGATGGAATCCTGGCTTAATCTCATCTAGGATAATACCAAAAGCTGTTACAAGGCCTTTATGATCTCAGAAGATAATAAAGAAGACTGTATTTTATGAAAAACTGCAACTGCCTGTAGATCTGCATAGAATATGACACATAACGGATATCATCTGCTAAATTATTGTAGTCTTTATTGTTCTTTAAAGGATCTTAATCTTCTTAGATTAAGGTTGGACATATAAGGTATAGGAAAAAGAAGTTGAACATGTTGTCACAGAACCTAAAGTATGTATCATCTGCCAAGCCTTGTTGGTTGCTGAGTAAGTATCTTAATGATTCAGTAACCAATGAGTTATGAATCACTTTCCACTTCCTTAACTTACAGATTATATCTGATTGCTATTTGAGATATAAAAGGGTTGTGATGGAATGTAGATTTGGAGATCCTGGAGATCCTTCCTCATTTAGCTTTTAGTCTGTTATATCCTACAAATTTGTATTTGGAATAAGGACCTTCATAGAGATTTTTAGTTGTTGGTGCTTCTCCTGACTTTTTTCTTGGTGAGCTGTTTAAAGTGTCTGCATAAACATAAGTGTAAGCTTCTAAAGGGTATTTGTAGTCCTGTCTATTAGGGCAAGAGAAAAGAGCGACCAAGGAGATGAAGAGTAGCAAAAACCCTTCAAAAACACCACTTATAGAACTTACTCCTTTCTGAATCGAAACGAACTCTTTTGGTGTAAATTCTATGACCAAGAAATTAATTAACCTATTTTAGGATCAAGATAAAATACCCACCTTAGACTCGTATTCAGAAGATAGATCCCTTAGGTGTCTTTGCACTCCTAGTCTAACCCAATCTCGTTTGCACATTATGATGGTCAACTACAATCTAAAATAAAAGAGAAGATCGAGCATGCAGAACTTAATAAGCTGCAGGTAGAAGAAGACTTTTAACTCTGGTAATTTTCTTGAAAAATCTGTTAATCTTATCTTGCCAAAGGCCTTATCGGTATTTGACGCAAAGTTAAGTGCAGATAAATTAGTTGATGGACAATGGAAACATCTGCTCCTGTATCCAAATTATAGACCTTATAAAAGTCTTACCTACGTTCTATCATATTTTGCAAGCTATAGATCTCTTAGGTATATTTTCAGTCCTGGTCTGATCGAAATCTGGCTGAAAGCTGTAGTGGAGCTTATCGTCTGCAAATTGCTGAGGAAAAATCCCACATTTTATTTGTTAATTAAGTGGGAAGAGACTAATAATCTTGAAAGTAACCTGCCTTGTCCTCGCAAAGGTTAATACCAAATTCTGTCCAAATACATGATATTTTTAAAAGATGTTAAAAAGTCTATCTTTTTGAAACTATATTTTCATGGAATGGAATACATGGAATGGAATATTATCTGCTACGTCATTGTAGATTTTATTGAACTTAAGCTCCTTAGATGTAAGTTTCCTCCTGGATTAAGGTCGGATATTTAGATACTGATAAGGTATTAGAGAATGGAGATCCTTAAGCAAAACCTGCTTTAATTTGTCAAAGGATATAGAAGTTTTTTTGCATTGTGTAGAAGGTCTCGAAGTATGTATTATCTGCCAAATCTTGTTAGTTGCTGAGTAAGTATCCTGATGACTCAGTAACCAATGAGTTGTAAATCACTTTCTATTTCCTGAGAATCTAGATTATATCTGATGGCCATGTGGGATGTGAAATGGTTGTGATGAAATATAGATTCGGAGATGCTGGCCTCCTTTAGCTTCAAGCTTCTAGTCTGGAATATCCTGCTAGATTGGATTTTAAATAAGAATCTTCCTGGGGATTTCTAGTTGTTGCTGTTTCTTCTGATTCTCCCCTTGATTTATACTGAAGTGCATGCAGAAGTTCCTATAGAGAATTGGCGAAATGGTTAAATAAGAGGTGGTCTTGAAGTGAATATGAAAAACCCAATAATTCTTGCTAGTTTTCAATAGTTTATTTAATTTATATTAAAATGTAAATATGCAAAATAAATGAATATTTAAATAATACAACCGATACCGATATAATAGGATATTAAATCACCATGACTCGCCCAGTTTTCGATTCTTCTTATTAACGAAATAAAAGTGGTGTTCCATGGTAATTCGATATAACTACCATGCAACTGCAAGAAATAATGGAGTGTTTACACCCGCACAAGGCGGATTTTTTTCTTGTATCTTGAATAAAATATAGATCGCTCGATCTCTTTAGGTATCGGTTGCACCCATAAAGTTCTCACGATGCAACCAACGCCCATCTCTATGGTAAGTATAACCACGAGGGTTTTTTTTGATCGAAAAAAAAATGTCTTCGGCATTCATTAGTTACGGTCTACGGGTTTGGGAATGAGTTGCTTTTTCTTCGTATTCTAATGAGTGGTGGGGGTGTATTGATTATCGTTGGTCACGTGAGTCAGTAATTTAATTTTTTTTATAATAAAAATAAATTATTACAGGTAGGTATGATATACAGTTTTAATATAAATACCGTATTAGTAATAATAATTAGTGTGTTTATCTGAATTTAATTGATATGTTATGGTGATAATATTATGGCATGTTAAGAAGGATGGGGATATATGACAAGATTTTCAAAATGGTGGCACAATAATAACAAGTACAATTTACGGAATAAACGGGTGAATCGGCTTTGTACCACCGAAACCTCTTGACGCGTTCAAGATTTAGGAAGGCAGTCTTGTTCGAAAAATAAGTCACAATTTCCCTTGGGTCGTGTTGGAAACAGTGCAATGCCAAGTAGGTTAACGTACTGATAGTCGTTAACTTATTTATTATACGTTTCTATTATAAGACCATAAATAAGTTAACAGCATATGCTCTTCATCGTGCGGTCATCAGCACTTTTAAGATTTGCAGCAACTCATTAAACAACGTATTTTAGACCAGCATCAAGCCATTATAAAGAAAAATCTCCTATCTGCATCTATACTGCAGCAAATCTAAGGCGAAGTTCTTTTGGAAATAGTCTAGTTAATCAATCATCAACGGTGATCAAACAAAAATAACGACCAATGGAACAGTAATCAATCGGACAATATTGTTTACCAAAATGTAAATGCCACACTGCAAGATTTGAACTTTTTCGAGCACTAGCGGAGTATGAAGATAGTGATTATAACACACTTCAAAAATTACACACACTTATTTAATGTACAGCGATCTCCTTACTCCGATGTCACAGTCAGAAGATCTATGCAGAAAAAGATGAAACCACCCTGGAAACGTTGACTGGAAAAAATAATAGATAATATGAGAACGGAAATAGGAAAACTAACAGTATTCAGGAAAACAGAACATGTTTCCAAACGTTTAAAAACGCATGTTCGAAAGCTTTTTAAAAAAAATGGGTACCATACTAAACTTAGAATATTGAAAGACTAGATGAAGCATGCCTTGGGCAGAATGTTTGCTTGCAACATCTCTGATGTAATGATGTTGAAGGCTTGTATAGAAATTACAAAAAAAAACTTTATTATATCATAAAAATTTGCCACCTAATTTGATAGACGCAATACTACTTATTTTTCTTCACGTTCTGACTCCTTGTCGAAGGTTAGAAATCACCAAGGCAATTCGTACTTTATTTACATAAGTTCTCTATAACTGATTTGATGTTAGTTCAAACCAATCTTTTAAGTTCTTAAGCCACAATGTTCTTCTCCTTTCTTGGCTTCTTTTTCCTTCCATGACGTTCTGGAGTAGTACATATTTAGGTCCTCTTGCTATGTCCAAAGTTTTCTCTTTTTTAAGGTGTTTATTATTTATTCCTCTTTTTAGATTCTTAGACGCAATTCTATGTTAGAAATACTATTGGTCCATGATATTTTCAGTAAACGTCGATAACACCATCTTTCAAAGGTTATCCATTTCGACCTTCCTCCAGCCTCCAAGCCTCCGATCCAAAGAGAAGTGTTAAAAATACATAGCATCGTAGCATTCTGATTATCAAGTTTTAAATTGATGTCCCTACTACATAGGAACTTATGGATCTTAACAAAAGCCGTTCTTGCTATTTCTATTCGCGATTTAATTTCTGGCAACTGATCTTGCGTTTCGATTATCCAGCTTCCCAGATATTTGTATTTTCTCTTTGTCATATGATCATAAATTTCGTTTTTTTCAGGTTCATTTTTAATCCATAAGCTTTGCAGGTATCGCTTAATATTTGTACAAGCGATTGTAAATGTTTAAGGTTGTCTGTTTTTACGATGGTGTCATCTACAAATCGAATGTTATTTAATACAGTACTACTATTCCTGCTCAATAAAATATTGAATATTTTTTTGAATAATCTATGATAAGATACTCTTTAATGAAGTCGATATTTGACGTTGAATGACTGTAGATAATGTATTTTAAAGAAAAGGTAATGACTTGGCTCAATCCTAGTGTTAATACTATTTTTCCTAGGCAACCAGGGAAAAAGACAAAAGAAACAAGTGCCTATGTAATAAAAAATTCTTTTTTCTAGACAGTTTTCATAATTTCTCACGCAAATAAAAAGGTAATTAAAATATCCATGCTTGAACTTGCATGTGCAAAACAACTGTCAAGGTTAAAAGCTTGGATGGTACCACCCCCATAAGGCACAATAGAATTTCTGGGGTATTACCATGAAATTTTAATTTTCTTTCGCTTTTTTAAGGAAGTAACGAAATCTAGATATTAGAAAAAAACTATATTTATTGGGTATTTTTTATTGGACAACTTTGTATACGAAGTCAAAGTCAAAAAAAGTTTATTACCAAAAAAAAAATAGTTATAAATATAATTACATGAGAAAAAAAAAATTAACAATTTTTGGTAAAAGGAACTGCTTCGCAATTATATAAAACCGATAGCGCAATTAGCGTGAAACAGGCCTTAACAAGAAAATGACATTACAAACCATCATATTGAAACTGTAAAGATTATAAATAAACACAAAAAAAATCCTAATTAACCTAAAAAAGAACAAAACTTAAACTAAAAGGGGCAGAAACAAAAAATGGCAAAGCAAAGCAATTTGGCTGGCATGCGACGAAAGGCAACAAAAATAGACAAAAAAGAACTACAAAAGAAAGATTGAACAGGCCAGATTATCTTTGGTCTTAGTTGATTTTGCAGTTTATATTAAACATACTACTAGGCATCTCATTGGGAGTCGAGAAGAATTTGCTTAACCTTGGTGTAAAATTTATTAAGTGACAAATCTTTAATATTATTTGGCAAGTTATTCCACTTTGTAACCTAGATAACCGAAAATGACTTGTGGAAGTTACTTGTTCTATGTTGAGGTATCCTAAAACTTCCAATATTATAACGTGTAATGTGTAAATGCGAGAGAGTAGTAAATAACTTATTTAAATAAGGGGGTTGACCCGACTTTATTATTTTATATATAAAGGCATACATATATAATTTTCTTCTCCTTTCCATATTTAAACTAGAATTTATTTTTAAATAAGGTGTGATATGCTCCCGATAGGCAGCGCCATAAGAAAATCTTACACAGCAATTTTGCAATTTTTGTATAGATCTAGAAAGCTTAGATGTTATAGAATTAGAATATACGATATCACCGTAGTCAAGTAAGGAAAGAATAAGGCTATTGCAGAGATAATATTTGGTTTTACTCTTAAAGACATTTTTAAATCTGTACAGATTTCTAAGACGCATATAGCCTATGTTTAATTTGTTCTTAATGTGTGTCTCAAAACAAAGGTTAGAATCTAAAGTCAATCCTTATATTTTCACTTTATTGACAACTGGAATTTTTTCTCCATTAATCTCAATATTTATATTTTCATATAAGTGTCTCAGAATTCCTGAATTACAGCCATATAAAATGATGTTAAATTTAGCAGGGTTAATTTTTAAGTTATGCTCATTGGAATAGTTAACTATGTTTAGTATATCTGATTTAATTTTTTGCTCAGAAATATTAAAATTTAAAAAATTTAATGGCACGTATATCTGAGAATCATCATATTTTTCATTTCAGCATATTTTTGTAATTTACAATGTTCAATATAGTTATGCATATCCGCAACATAAATCGAAAATAAAAGAGGTCCCAATATGGAGCCCTGAGGAATACCAATTTCCAAGTCAAGATACTTTAAGCGCTCCAAACTTCCATTTTTAAAACAACACCGAATGTGATCTATTTTTAAGATAGGAATCAAAAAAAGAAACTGTGGATTCGGAACAACCAAAATATCCTAACTTTGCAAGGAGCATTGAGTGATTTATTGTATCAAATGCTTTGCTAAAATCAAGCACCGCCATGCAAGTACTTTGTTTATGTTCTTCGTTAAGTCTAAGTATACCAAATGAGTTAACAAAATTACAAAGTTGTTGGTGAATATGCTTTTCTAGAATTTTAGAAACTAGTGATAAAATACTTATAGGCCTTATGTAAAGACATAGACACAGTTCTTTTGGATTAGAGATTTTTAAAATGTGTTTTATAAGTGCTTTTTTCCCGATATCAGGATATACATTTGTAAGAATGCAAGTATTTAAAATGTTTAGAAGTGGTTTTTTACAAAAAGGTAGGGAAAGCTTGATATCATTTATACAAAGTCCGTCAGCTCCTATAGCATTTGATTTTATGATTTTAATTATACTGTTAACCCTTTCTTCATCAAGAAGACTTAAATTTAATTCTTGATTACTATTATTCCATTTATTTTCATTGTAAAAATTTAATTTGGTTTGTGATATATTATTTTTAATTTTATTCACGCATTGAAAAAAATAATTATTTAGGGCTTCTGGATTACTAAAATTAAAAGGCAGATCGGTATTCTTTGATTTAGTTAGATGTAGTTTATTAGCATTTTTCAAAAAATCACGATTTTTTTTTGTAGAAAGTGTGTTAAAATATGATATTTTTTCCCGCTGAATAGAATGTTTTGTATAGTTTCGCAATTTCCTATAATAGTTTAAATTTAACTCAGTTTTATTTTTTTTAATATTTTTGCAGTGCTTTATGTCGGAGCCTCATAAGCAATTTATTATTGTCCGTTATCTAGGGAGTAAATGGTTTATTTTTAATAGTTTTAGTCTTAATTGGCGCATGTTTGTCAGTTTAACGAAGTATGTTGTTGTTAAAAGCCACACGTTTATCGTTAATGGAATTTAGGTAATAGATACTATCCGAATTAAGTCTTAAAGCATCATACTCAAATAAATCATTTCATTTTAAAATGTCCCTCTTTACTTTTAGGAAACCCAAGACAACAAAATACTAAGTTGTGATCACTAATGGTTTGTGGCAAAGACAACGAACCGACTCCATTAATTGGGAAATGTTTATTTATAATAATGACATCAAGTAGGGTACTTGTATTGTTAGACATATTCCATCTTGTAGGCTCGGTCATTACTTGATTTAAATCAAATGTATTTAAGAGTGCTAAAAATCTGTCAGAAAGTCTACACTTCTTTAGTAAATTAACATTAATATCCTCCATAAAAACCACATGATCAAATAAAGGAACAACATTTGTAAATAGATCATCAAGGGAATCAAGAAAACTGTTAATATCTGATGAAGGTGGACGATATATCACGGTAAACAAAATATTTTTGCTATAAATCTGAGTTTTTATACTTAAGAATTCGAAGTTTTGTGGAGGGTTGTGAATATGATAAACTTCAAAATTAACATATTTTTTTATCATAAAAACCGACCCCACCGCCACGCCCTAATCGATCTTTCCTGACGAAATTATAACCCTCAATTTGATGTGCCAAGTTATCAGTATAAGCCGTCAACCAGGTCTCAGTCAATGTCAAAATTATTATCATTCGTTATATAATTTACAAATTCATCGAATCCAGTATTAAGAGACCGAATATTGAGATGACCACATAAAAACTTATTATTGGATTTTAATAATTGATGCGTATTAAGACCAAACTGGCCATTTCCGTCATTATCATCCATTACAAAAAACAAGATTGTTCCTATTACCCTCCGTCAGCACCCCACGCCAATGCCATACCCCCGAAAAATAACTAGCTAACCTAGCCATATCCATAAAAGATAAAACTAAGAATAACATGAAAAAAATGCCACCACACATAAAACTATGCTAGGCATATATCAAAAAATAAACAAAAATTAAATTAAATCCCTAATAGAGTCGGGTATTCCGAATATAAATTTAATTTTTATATAACCCATTAAACATGTTAAGCTTCAGCCTTATAAACTAGTAACTGTATTAAATTTTCTTTTCAACAACAGCCTTCTTAATATGCTTCTTACTATGCTCGAAGTAAATATTTTTTAAAGGGCTTATTGAATTGTCTTCTAATTTTATCGGAAATTACAATGAGTTTTCAATTTTAATTGACTTCCTGTATATTTATTTAATATTTAGGAATTATTGGTATTTGGGTGTTTAAATAAATAAAAATCGTTTATTCTAATTACAGAACCTTTAGATTTGGCCACTAATTTGTAGCTTCATAAGAAGGAAAGCTAAATAACAAAGGAAATACACACTATTAAAATGTCCAAATAGTCAAACCACCGAATACAGTACTTTTTAACCCTCCATTAGTCGCATGGATATTTGTAACGCTAAGAGTCGCGCGGATGACAGTTGCCATCCAGTTATTATTTTTCAAAAAATGATTTACAAACGAAAAGTTTAGTGGAAAAATGTTTTACTTTATAATAATGTTGGATAATATAAACTAATGAATCAACCTGATATACTGATTTTGATTTTAATAGAACTAAAATTAATTCTAAATAAGTAACCAAAAGTACTGTATTAAATATAAGTATTTACTGATTCTCAACACAACTGGTCCAAATATTTTTAAGGTGGTCTAGACAGGCCCAATTATTACATTTGTAACACCATTTTCTGCTCATTTTGTTACGTTGCCTCCCACACTGATAGCACCGTCCTCGTGAACCGGTTTTATCAAGTTGTTGCACTGCCTCCTCCTGGATCCCAACAAGTAACTTAGCTCTTCTGCGAAGCTCCCTTGGGAGGGTTTCGATGCTCGCCCTCCGTTCTATTTGTGGTGTTTTTAGATCCCAACTTAGATTTTCTAGAAATTTAGCTCTTTTGGTATTTGTTGTTGAAGCTGCACAATGGTGCCTATAGATACAGAACGAATTTATCGCCGCTATGTTCAGAAAATCATAAAACACATACATACATAGAAGCTCGCGTGATAAATCCTAACCAATGAAATGCAGTATTAGACTAATGAGGCGTAGATGACCAGTGTCATCCGCGCGACTAATGAAGTCTTAAAATCAATAAAATACTTTCAATTTGGAAATAAATTTGAGAATTAAAAGAGACATCTACATATTAAATATACAAACAAGGACTCGATATACAATTTTGGTGGCTCTAATTATAGTTAAAAAATAAATAAAATATATAAGGTTTAGGGCCATGTACATGGTAATTTGTTTTCTAAAAGTTCTTTACAAACAATGGGACCCAATTTTTGCTAATAACAATGAAAATAAATACATATCTAAGAAGTTGGTTTTAAAAGGTATACTATAAATGTAACAAACTTAGTTAATAAGTTTCTAGCTACTTGTGTCACAGTACGGTCGAGAAAACTAAACTACTATATATATATCTTTATATCGATAAACAGTGTCGTAAAATGAATAGGTCTACATTTAACTTAAATTATTAAAATTTTAACCAGTATTGATTATATGTATGCATTATCGACAAATATGTCAAGTACGCTAGAAATTATAATAAACAAGAAAAAAGATAACACGTATTTTCAGTTTTACTAAAGTCTTTAACACTTTAAATCATGGAATTCCCTTGGACAAAGTATAGGAGGGACCAACAGAAGTAAAGAGCAACACACATAACACCACCCATTTTTTTATTATTAATCTCCTGTTCTAAATAACTCTTTCTGCTTCAGCAACTTTACGTGACTTTTCAGATATGCATACTATTGTCCTGTATATACATGGCCAGTATGTCATTCTTGACCTGGGAAAAAAATATGTTTATTACTTATTTAACATGTGGTCGAATGAAATTTCTTGGATATTACATCATGCTCTAACCCATTGAGAAAAAGGTTGTTGTATGGTTTATTACTAGTACCCACATACATCTTGGGAAGTACTAATATAATATAACAATTTTTGCCTGTTTTTGCTCTAGGTTAGAAAGTGGATGATAATTTGTCACTTTACGCCTTTGTTTTGCAATTAACTAAAATCAATTAAACTAAATTGAAAACAATATGAGAATTAATATCAATTTTGCAAAAACATATAAAAATATACTGAAAGAACTTAAAAAATAAATGGCTCCTCTATTTAAATTAAAGTGTAAAAAATAAACAGAAAGAAAAATGAAAAAATTCATTGATGGCATGAAGTTAATTGCGAAAAAACTAAAACAAAACGGAGAAAATAATAAAATTGAACTTATTTGAAAGTCTGAAAAAATATTAAAAATTTACATTTATATGGAAGAATGGAATAAAGAAAAGCAAATATTAAAAAGAAAATAAAATAAAAGAGGCTAAGAGAAGGGTAATTATGTAAAGTCATAAACCTTAAAATGATTAAAGAAGAAGAAATCAGAAAGAAAAGATTAGAAGACTGAAATAATGCCTAAAGAAGGAAAAACATTCTTTTTTTTTATTAGAAACAAGGTCAATCTAATGGACTCGGAAAATGGGGAATGTCGGAGGGATACTCAAATGTGGAAATGAAAAGGAGCTTATTCAGACAGAAGTCCAGACAAAAATGAACGTAACTTAATGGAAGCAAACATTCTTTAGCTGATGAAGAAATTGTGTCAACAATTGAGAAGCAAATGAATGTACAAAGACGATAAAAAATAAAAATTTACCTTCTTCGTAGAACAAAAGTGATAAAATTTTTTTTTTCAGTGTTCTAGAGGTTGATTTAAGTAACTATGATCACTTTATTGAGAGAGAGATAATAAATATTGGCTGAAATCGATGCCTGATATTTAATGATCCCAATAAGAAAGTATTTCAAATTATGTGAATATGGGCATATGGCTGACGAGTATTAGCAAAATAAGGTAGGACCTATATGCTAAATGTAGCGAAAGTCACAGAGTCAAGGAATATAATTTTTAAGTAGTTAAATGTGGATATATATAGTGGTGGTATGGTGGAAATATATTTGAGGTAGATAAAGTTTAAAAGTGCGTCATATCAAACAAAAAATTTAAATTGAATTTGGATGTTAATTATATGGTAAATCAAACTATGTAGGCTTAGAATTAATAGGTAAAGACTGGAGAAATGCACTACAAATATTAATAGAACTGAATAAGTATGAGCGCTTCTAAAAAATTACATTAAATATAAAATTAAAAGTGTACGAAGTGGTAATAAATATGTGTGGCTATTATCTTTAGAAATGTCATCGACTGATGTTAAATTACTGAATTTTTTGTCGATGACGTGAACCCGTGACTATAACGGCACAAATATTATCATAGTGTGACTTTTACTATGATCTGTTTAAAAACTTTTTTTAAGCCGATAAAATTAAGACCATTATAAGCTCCTATGGTTTAAGTCTTATTTTTAAAACTACCAGTATAATAACTCCTAAAGTCAAAGATTAATTGATCACTTTATAACCAATAATAAGCATTTACTACATAAGGTTTGACAACAAAAATTAGTGATCATTCAATTTTGTCTGTTATTCTTGTCCATGATGCGTTTAATCCCTATGGAGCAATATGATTGTTCTGATGAGATAAATTTTTGATTTATATCTTTTAGACTTACAATTACCTCTTTAACATCTTATTCATTTTATAGCTGAATTTTTTCTAGTTTTTCCAATATTTGAGACTAGAAACGATATTTTTAAAAACAATTTTCACTAGCTTCTTTGGATGTTATTTGATTTTTTTAGGATTTTGGGTCATAGTATCAAAACAAACCCTCTGGCGAAGAAGGATTCAACAAAATTAACTATATTTTGTAACTATAATATTATTGCCCAAAGAGGACTCTTTTCAACGATATCAAATTTGTTAAAATCGGTCAAACAGTTAAAAAGTTAAAGCAGGTTATTGCAAAAACAATTGAACGCCCACCACCATCTTTATGTTTGAATTTAATTTAATTTATTATTTACAGTATAAATTCTATTAACATTTTTTAAATTTAAGATGGCAGTTACTGCCTCTGATGGTCATTTTTAAAACTAATTTTTAGAAAATATTTTCCATCCAAATATACATATTCTTGGACGAAGATGTCTTTTACATGGTAATTTGTTATCTAAAAGTTCTTTACAAATAATGGGACCCAATTTTTGCTAATAACAATAAAAATAAATACATATCTAAGAAGTTGGTTTTAAAAGGTATACGATAAATGTAACAAACTTAGTTCATAAGTTTCTAGCTACTTGTGTCACAATACGGTCGAGAAAACTAAACTACTATATATATATAGTAGAAATATATATATATATATATATATATATATATATATATATATATCGATAAACAGTGTCGTAAAAGTCGTAAAATGAATAGGTCTACTTTTAACTCAAATTATTAAAATTATGAATAGTTTTGGGGAGGTAGATAATGCTCTTTTATTTTCTCTAACTTGTTGTCATTTCGTCTAGTTTGACAATCATTGTAACTATTTTCTAGATGATGATAATATCCCTGATATATGTATCATCTATTCTGGCATTATGTAAGTCTTCTACCATGGCGAGTTCTATAGAGTCGACGTGCTTTTCTCCATACATTTCTGAAACCTGCTTGCTCTAGCTGTAAATAGAGTTGCACTTATTCGTTGGTTTGTGAGTACTTTTATAAATAATTTGTAAAAGTAGGATAAAATTTTGATGTGGCGAGTTTGGTGTTATCTGTTTTTTGTAAATAAGGATAATGTTTGCGTTTTGCTAGAGCTGAGGTATTTTCTGTCCAATAATGCATATATTAAGGATTCTTTTATTCTCTTTAGTGAAGATTTTCTGCTATATTTATTTCTGTTCTTTTCAGATATCTTTTTGGTTTTAATTTGGCATAAGGCCTTTGTGATTTCGTACATGTCTAATTCGGGGTTTTCCTTTGATGATTTCCACCGATGTTAGTAGTCGGAGTCCTAGAGCAAAACTTGACTGATTGTAAATTAATGTTGATTTTTTTGTAGTGTTGTGTAGAATTGTTCAACATTGATTCTGTTGTTGATACAAGATGTTGTGCCTTTTGAATCCAGAGAAGAAATAAAATTTATTAGCATAAATAGCAGAAAGCTGCATTTTATAGCAGAAATTTTATTTCTGCAACTGGCTCTGTTCTTTCTGAGTATTTTCAGATTAGTATTTTTAGATTTCTTGGTATACATTCCTTTATCATAGTTGTGTTATGAGTCCTGATGTTTTTACGGGTGGCCCTATGAATTGTTTTATTCATTATACAGTATTGTGGTATGCCTTTATTTAATTTATGTTTCTCGGTCATCAATTGCTGTGTTCCGGTGAATAGGTTGTCCTTTAAATATGGGGTTTCTATTGATTTTCATTTTTGTTGTGGTTTTTCTCGTATTGTTTATAAATTCGGAATCTTGTGTTGTACTAGGTCTGCTAGTGATAGTTGCTCTATGTTTTGCGCATTGGATAGTCTTCTGTTTATCTCCGCTTGGTAGTCGGCAATGTTTTGGGAAGTGAGCTTTAGATGTTCACTCATAGTGTCGCCGAGTTTTGATCTTTTTAATTTCTTATAAATTCTAAATCTGGCTCTAACTAATCTAATGCAATAGAACCACAATTAATAATTTACCTATATTAACTTATTTATGTATATATAACTTTTAATTATTTATAACTTTTGCTAAGTAAAGATTGTGATGAATTAGTTCCTAGTAGGTATATATTTTCTTTTAATTCACCCCTTAAGTAACCATGAGAAAATTCCAAAAAAATTAACACAGTTGTGTTAAATAGCTTTAATATTACTTGTTTACAAAATAAAAACAAAACATAACCTGATACACTAGTCTACTTTTTAACACATAACACAAATATATGGAGAACTGGTGGTTGCATACAAACTGCTGAAACTGAATTTTTCTGACAAATCTGCACATGACAGTTGGACATACCTAATTGGATCAATCAAAATCGTAGAAAGGATATGAATGGAATGTAGCTTTTTTTAAATAAGAATTATGATGAATTAGCTAGTAGTATAAAAAGCGTAATTTCAAATACGAATATTCGAAATCCACATATATTTTCCTTAAATTTACAGCTTCATTAACCATAAGAAAATTCCAAAAAAAATCAACACAATTGCGGATGACTAACAATAAATTAAAAAGACATAAATAAGCAACAAATAAGGAACCGTCTTTCAAGGTGGGATTTAATTGTCCAAGTAGGCTTTCGTTGCATTAAAAAAATTGAACGCATATAATACAACTTAATGAGCGTGACATATGTAACATAATAATAATTTATGAACGCAACTCTATCGATATTAATTATTGAATAAATAATATAATGGTGGGAAATAACGGATTTTAATGCTGAGTCGTGGTAGTTGATAGTGTTGAGCCCACTTGGTCTTTTTTTTTATTGTATTAACATAATAAGTAAGAACGTGACTCACTTGTTACTCTATAATTATTTAAAAAAATCATATAAATAAATTACTTAATTTTAAAGAAGTGATAATTATTTATTGTTTACTATTTTAATAAAATCTGTAAGTATTGATTCAATTAGTGTAAGAAAATAGTTAAAAAATTACTACAAATGATATTTATAATCTTGTCTCTTCTAATTCATGAACTAACTCTTTGTTTCGAGATCGTAATTCGACTTTCATATAATACTTCAACACTATCACGATCACTCAGACACATTGATGATGAAGTACCACCAAGGAGTGAGGGGTATACCACCAAGAAGAGAAGCTAGAAGTAAATAGCCAAGGTGAAGAAGCAATTAAAGAATTATAAGAGTTATTTAATACAATGCTTCAAAAATATAACGAAACCGACACAACACAAACTCCGGATATCTCAAAGCAAAACACTAAGCTAGCAAAATCGATCAACACTAGAACAGGAAAATATTGCCTGAACTAGTTAGAAACACAGAAACTTTTTCGGACCTACAAGATTTGATCTACTGCTTAGCCATCACTATTGCAACGCTTAATGGTGCTTAAATTAGAGATAAGATATACGATAATTCACAATCTATGAGATCTACTTAACATCATTCCGAACACTCTTCATCAAAAATTCAATGGGCTCGATACAGGGTTGAGAAGGTAAACAAGGAAGAGAGAAAATGAGTTCAGGAATACAGAGAAGAAGTTCTACAGGAAACTCAAGCTAGAGCACTCGAAGATATAAATTAAATACCAGATAAACAAAGTATTCCAACTTACTGGTCATCACATCACATGGTTGCCTGCAATTTGCACAAGCGAAAAAAGTCAAGAAGTTTGTACCAATTCGCTAACATAAGTCAATAGGTCTATTGCAGCAAAATACATTTTTTATTATCTACTCTGGCGTAGCTTATGGGATTGTTATTTCAGTGTAAAAGTAGGTTTAATTTGTATTATAAATTTGCGTTAAAGATTTTTCGGTAGACAACATTTAATATTCTCCTTTTGATACACTCATGCAGTTTGTACCCATTCTCATCCAAAACTGGCTTAAATTTGGTTTTTAATTTAAAATATTTTCCCATTTAAGATAAGGACATTCACGCGGTTTGTTTCAATTCACTACGTAACTCTCGGGTCACACTCAATGGGTCAGTTGCAGTTTGCAGAAGCCCAAAAAATTATTTATTACCAACTTGTATTTCAAATTTCACGATTTTTCCTATTTTTCTGCACTTTTTCCATCTCAATGCCTCATCCAAGCTTAATATCTTTGTTTTAATAATAATTCCAGGTTTCCTACACCTTTCTGGCAGTGGCACGGTATGCATTATAGTCCAAGATATCGACGATCATAGTCTCGAATAACAAAAGACAGTATTACTATGCGAGCATTAAGTTAAACTCAGCCATCAGTAGCTGCGTACTGACGGCTATAGTCACTAATAAATATATTGGCCTAAATGCCCAAATTCGTTATAGTTTATTGGGTGATAAGATTGATGGTAAGTGAAGAAGATAAAGAAAAAAATTATTGGTTTATATTAGACTTCGAAGTGGATCAGAAAATAGGTGTCATCGCCATGAATGGAATCCTGGATATCCTGGAATATCGCAGGATCATTCAACCACTAAATCCAAAATCACTGCTGTTAATTTAGACATTAAGGTCTTGGATGGAAACGATGATTCTTCCGTTTTCAGTCGACCAAAAAGGGTAAAATCTATCTTCAACCAGAAGGAAACAGTCTAGAGAACCTAAGATCCCCCAAACTGTAGGCCTATGACCTACTACTTGCCTATTTACACAATCATGGAACATCATGAATATCATACAACAAAAGAGCTTCAATATCTAAATCATATAATGAGAGAACAGAAATACACCCTTCTCCAACTGATGGACCAGGGACAGATTACTGGAAAGCGGTGCATTGGCAGACACCGGGAGTCCTGGCTAAAGAACTTAAGAAAATTGTCCAATTTTAGCAATAATGATAGCAAACCTACGACAGTAGATTCGCTACAAGAAGAAGAACAAGAAGAAGAGAAAGAAGAAGAAGAATATAAGAGATTTTTTTTAAATATA
Source organism: Anthonomus grandis grandis (assembly GCF_022605725.1). Classification (NCBI taxonomy): domain Eukaryota; kingdom Metazoa; phylum Arthropoda; class Insecta; order Coleoptera; family Curculionidae; genus Anthonomus; species Anthonomus grandis. The sequence goes on from NC_065552.1 coordinate 7,172,112, forward strand.
ATCAAATTTTTTAATTTTAAATCAGTAGGCAATATATCAGACGAAACAAGTAGAAATGAAAAAGTATTTGCTGAATATTTTGTTTTTTTTTCGGAAATATTTGGAATTTTTTATAAGCTATCAACATTGTCATAATTTAACCAACTGCGTTTTTTTCACAGTTTTCAAGTTACCCTCGAATCTGGGATACTGTATATACATAACATTAAGAACAACATGCCACAAACCTATAGATTCTAAAAATAAACCACAAAATACGAACAAACTCAATGATTAATAGAACAAAACGAGAACCTACACACCCCTACCCAAGGACGTCTCTTGCAACAATTTCTTCTATGTCGTATTATAATACACGGGCAGCGTGTGTTAGAGTTTTTCCGGTTTTTTTTCCTTGGTTTTCTTTGATAAATAATTAAGAAAACACACGTCGTAGGTTGGCACCATATTTTACGCGAAGGTCGTCCATTTTCATTTATATACCGAGGGTTGCATCTGAAACGGTACAGTTTTCGTTTTGTCACTACACGTACAGTCCGTAAAGCAGTTTCATCATAATGAAAGGCCTGGTAAGTTTGATTTTGGGCCCTACAAGGCACTTCAGTACGTTAAAAAGTTAATTCATTTAGTTTTCAACATTGAGCATGCATACATGCTTAATTAAAGATGCATGGTTGGCAAAAAATTATATATAAATATCTTCTTCTCTCTTTGCTTTTCCTATCTTCTACTACTTTCTCTTTTTTTTCTTTGATTTTATCTATCTAAAGAACTTCTCAGGTGATAAACAATAATTTTTTTCTCCAAAACGTACATAATCGTATCATAATTGAAACTCTTCTACTATAAAGCCTATTTGAACCTTTTATCTTCTGTTATCTTCACTGCGTTTATAATGTTATCCTCTATTAATTTTCTATGTTATTGATATTTATTCTCGAAGTAAAATTTACATATTTTCTAACACTATGGGCAGAAAAGTGAAAAGTGTTGACTCAAATAATTTGTTCTCCCTCTGTATTCTCTTGCTTCTTCTCTCTTCACTTTATTTTTGATCTCTTGGTTTACTAAAGGATATTCTTAATTATTTTCCAAATCTAATTATGATCGTCTTCATTTTAAATGAGTTACTAAAGAAGATAATAACAACCATTGTATCCAGATTTAGTAGAATAATGCATGCGTCTTAACAACTGAGATACTTTTAGTCATATTGCCAATTAGTACCGAGTAAAATCTTCAAGATTAAATGAATATTAATGCTAATACGATTGTTTGATAATTCTAGTTTCAGTAGATCAAGATTTCTCAATTAAAACATTCTCCCATTTAAGATAAGGACATTTATGCGGCTTGTTAAAATTTCCTACATAACTTTCGGACGAGGTTGTGTAAAATTTGCAGAGTCGTACTTGATAAACCTGGTAACCGCAAAAAATGCAAGCAAAATTACTTTGATTGAATCTGCCAGACCATGAATCAACTCTACTATGCTGGTCATCACTGTAGATCAACAACCAAAGAAGATATTGGGGCTTAGAGTTTCAATATTAATCAACAAATATTTGTTTGATAATTCTAGCTTCTAGTAGATCAGCAGTTATCAACCAAAGAGCATGACCTAATAGGCTAAAATAATAATATCGCTGACATAAAGCAAAATTGAAATGGTCATCTCAAAAACAATTGACCTGATAAATAAAGAATGAAAGGATTCTTGAAGAGAATTATTTACTCTTTCACTCTGGTGTAGCATTGATATCTTTAGGTCAACAACAAAAGAAGATATTAGTGATTTCTTCAATGTAAATGGATTGAAGATTATTCTTATTCTTCAAAGAGTTCTTTGATTTGATCAGGCAATGTCCTTATTTCACCTTTAAATTTCCTAAATCATTGATTTGCACCGTGAAGAGCAATTATAGAAATATATTCTGCATATCATGTTCTTTGTTTACCACTTCTACCTCGTTTCCATATTTTGATCTGTAACCGGACAACATAATAAACAGAACTCTTGTCATCTTTCGACTTTTACATTTCCAATAGCAGTGCTTAAGATCCCACCTATAAGTCAACATTTCTTTACAATAACTTCATACCTAATTTCATTCTCTCCACCAGATCATCCTATCTGCCGTCTTCGCTTTGGCCACAGCCAAACCCGGTGGCATCTCCATTGACGGTGTTGGCCTCGGCGGAATTGGACTTGGAGGAGTCGGCGTAGGCCTCGGCGGCCTGGGTCTTGGAGGTGTTGGCCTTGGAGGAGTTGGCCTTGGAGGAGTTGGTCTTGGCAAAGCCATCATTGGTGGACCCGTGGTAACTGGTGCTTCCCTCGCCGGCCCCGTTGTAACCGGCGCTTCCCTGGCTGGCCCTGTAAGCACTGGAGCCGTCTTGGCTGGAGCTCAGGTAATCTACATGTTTATTCTAACAAGAAATCAATCTAAACCACTTCTATTTAGACTACTGGTGCTGTGATCGATGGACCTAGAACCACCGGAGCTGTATTAACCGGCGCCACCTCCACCGGAGCCATCGTCAACTCTGGAATCGCTTCTGGTGCTGTCCTCGCTAATGGTGGTATCCTTGGTGGTGGTATTGTTGGGGGTCCAGTAGCTCTTGCTGGCCCAGTAGGCATTGCTGCCGCTCCAGTTGCTGTAGCTCCAGTTGGTGTTGCCGCTGGCGTCGTTACTAACGGAGGCGGTGCCATTGGTGTTTCCGGTGCCGGAGCTGTAGTAAGTGGACCACCAACTGCTCCAGCTATTATCAAAGGACCTTCTGGTAAAGTTGTTGCTGACGGACTTTGGGGACCTACCCTGCAAGGATTACCCTTGACCAAGAAGGTTTTGTGGTAAACCAGTTTGTCCCTCTGAACTAGATCTTAGTGCGATCCTTGTAAGTTGTTGAAGTGTCTTTTAGGGGCTGTTATCTGGTTTTTTGTAAAGGGCATAGTAAATAAGAAATGGTGTAAATTAGGGACTGTGTTGCTTTTCACTTTTTCTTTCTTCTTCTTCTTCTTCTTTACCTTCTTATTTTCTAATAGTCACAGTGCTTGATTTTCACCACAAAAAAATATATTTGCGCAAGCCAGAAAACTTAAACCCTGAAGATAGTCAGCAACGGGATCGAAACCACGACTGCCTCTTTTATCAACCGACTTGTACTTGTATATATTTAGGTTATTTATGATAATATAGCAATTTGTGATAAAAACGTGTTTTTTTATTTACGTCTTAATTCTAAAATTACATAATGTCATACGGAAATTGCAGATAATTTTTTTTATCATAGAATATTTCTATATGCAAGGAATATAAAATGAATCAGCGTTAAAAATCGAAAACTTGCTTATAAAATTATGATTAACATTTACGTAACCTTATGCAAAATATTTAATTTTCTTTTTCACTGTAAATAACTAAGATAATAAAGGATAAAAGGATAAAGTCCTTTCTTGTGTAAAAATGAAACCCATACTTATTTTACAGTTGTGTCATTTCGGAGTATTTTTAACAACCATCATCAGGTTTTTACATTGAAATATGCTTTCTTATGTGGCTAAAATATTCTAATTTGCGTCGTTTGGAAACTTTAACTACTTCTAAATCTTTTTCTACCCGATTTCGAACTATGTTGTTACTAATCTGTTTACCCATTTATTTCTAGTGATCCCTAATCATCATCACACATCCACATCACGAATAATTCTACTCGTTTGAGCATTATCTCAGTGATTCCATGCTTCCATGATGTACAATAAAACTGGAAAGACATACAAATGTACCATCTTTATTTGCAAATTTAGCGTCAAGTCGTTACTGGTTATTACTCTTTTAATCTTCACAAAGACGGCTCGAGTTATCTCTGTTCTTATGTTGATCTGCACAGTTGGAACCCACTGATGCGACTTGCCGAGATGAGTTCTTCTGGTATTGGGTTTTTTACCCAAACAGTATACAAGTGTCGGTTATCTTATTCATATCTTCTTCATTATCAGTAACAATAAATCATCGGCGTATTAATTCCTTCCGTGGCATCAATAAGAGCCTCATTGAATATTTTCTCTGATTAGAGGTTGAAAATCAAGAATGATAGAATGCATCCTTGCCGTACCTCTCGCTTGACGCTAACTTTATCCGATACTTGGTGTTCCACCCATAGCGCAGCTTTCTGCTATCAGTACAAATTGGCAAATATACAAATATCTTTGCCGCCTATCCCTGTTTGAGTTCTTAAAATGTGTAGCATCTTGTCATGGCTGTTATTTCTTCACCACCTAACAATTTCAAAATTTCAGATTCTCACATCCTCAGGTCCAGTTTTCCATTTTTGAACGAGTTTTATCGCTCGTTCTATTTGATTTCTAATATTTGGTGGCTTTGATGTAGCATCAATTATATGACATCCAGATCTTTTATCATCAGAAAGTTCTCCAATATATTTTTCTATCAAGTTTTTGATCTATATGTCTTATTTTACTTCCACCTTGGTCTTCTAGATAGTGGCTTGGAGTCAGCCTATTATTGCTGCTAGCTCGCTCCAGTTTTTTATTTAAATAAAACAAGTCATGTTTTGCTTCATAATTTTCAATCTCTTTATACTCCTTCATATACCACTCTGCTTTTGCTCGTCTTACTCTGCGTCTTATTTCACAGTATATCCTTTTGGATTCCTTCTCGTTTTTATTCTTATACTTCTTTGTTTCATAAAGTATAGAATGTCAGTAATCATTCAGCTCTGTTTTTCTCCCCTTCTTTCCTCTTTCAGTACTGTAGTGCTTTTAATAGGTCTCTATATTTGCTCCAAATTTCGCTCCAAATTCGGTTCTTCTCTTCTAAAATACTTGTTATGCTTACTCTCGTGGTCTCATCTGTGAATTCAGTGTAGTTTTTCTGTTGAGATTACTGACTTGACGCAATTGACTCAATTTGATTTCTGCCAATTTTTTTTAGGTAAATCTGCAGGATATATCTCCATCTAAATAGACCACGTTTTGGTAAGTTGTTGGTGATTATTAGTTGCTTTTCTTAGCAGATTGTTAAACGTCTCTTGCCTCCGTCATTACGTATTATCCCATATAGCACAGGACATCTTTAAGACGTGTCATTCATAGCTAAATAACGTACTAATATTTTAAGACCAGTAAAAGATATGTGTTTAATACCTTTTGCTATTGATATTGCAATTAAGACAATTCTTACAAAATTATTATTTTTTAATTTGTTTAAATCAGATGTTCATTTTTATGCTTACTAATTACTAAGGAAACAAGGTAAATCCGCGGATTAAATACGTAAGTACAATTCTGATGTTCCCTATGTAGCAGCAGAATTTTCATCTTAACCTCAAACTCGATCTAACCTAACCTATATTTTTCTTCTTTAATTTCTTTTGCTTTCACGTGCTCCCACTATTGAGAGTGTTGTGTATGTGGTTTATTAGAAGTTATTCGGCATTTATTGATGTTTAAGTATATAAGATGATATAAGAAGTCTGTTTTCAATATTTAACTTTATCCAGTTTGGACAACGATTTTCATGAATTATGTACCCAAAGGTGTAAATAAAACGATTTGTAGAAATATTACATGTGGGCTAAAAGGGATATAGGACGAAGTCAAAAGTAAAGATAATTGAGAAAAATACTTTTTAATTCTACCTCATATTAAGTTGGTTTAAATTTTAATATGAAAACTTTATAAGTTTTAATAATCTAGTAAGCTTCCATATTTTGATCGAGTAATCTTTATATATATGATTTATTTTTTAGGTAATTGAACTGAAAGTAAGAGGCTCGAACCCTAATGACTTAGTATCGAAAGTTGCCAAACTAATAATTCCAAATGAGCTCTAAATTATAATATATAAGTAGGAAAGGAAAAATTAAGTTTGCTGGTATAAATATTACTATGAGAACTAAATATACATTTTAAGAGACACTAAAAGCCAGAAAATTATCAAAGACATATATAGAATGCTATATAGCAATTCAATTATCGCTGAGAAGAGCATATGATCGGAATAGATACAAAGTCAAAACACAAAAAATATATATGGCACAAAAAGTTAAACAGCGATATAACGCAAATAAATATATTTTCTATTAGATATTCTTGCTATTCATTATTTATTTTCTGTCTTAGTAGCATATAGTTTAATGTGATATTAATGTACTTTGTGCAATTTTCGTATATCTATTACTTTTTTAGATTAAAATAATATTTTAAGATCTTTGAAAAACAATAAAAAATATGTGTAAATATTTTCTTGTTTTATTTACATGCAATTTTAATTTTAATCTTATATAAATCGCTAGTCTTAATATTGCTATAAAAAAGACATGTTAAAGATGTTCGGTTTTGTAGTATCCGTACCTCTTTAAAACGTCTTAAAGTCAGCCGCGGTTTTATGCATGCCATACACGCTACGGCCTGCCAGAGAGGTTTACCTGTACAGGTATACCTGTCCGGAAAACCGTAGCGTGTGTTGGAGTCGGTCGTTTTGATTTTTGAACCTGTACAGGCGACCAAAGCAAGATCGAAAGTCAATTTATTTCCGGCCACCCCATGAGTAAACCTGTGCGTTTGTGCGACTTTTTCCGGGAACCTGCACAGGTGGCAGTTGTTGAGTTAGATTTCTGCTAGAATTTCAGTCTTTTTCGCATTTCATGCGCGTAGTCGTCGGTTGATGTGTGATATTAAAACCACGTGCATTAAAAAATGGCGCCAACAGCAAAAACTAAAGTTGTCTTAACAGATTTTATTGAAATTTATAAAGATAGTCCGTGTCTTTGGAAAGTCAAAGCTGAAGAATACCACAATCGAGATAAAGAAGATGCAGCCTATAAATTGCTTGTGAAAAAGCTGAAGGAAATTGATCCAGATGCCGACAGAGCAGAAGCTGTTTGAGAAGCAACGTAAGAAAAGAAAAAAAGAAATATAAACGATCTTTAAAATCTGGGGCATCTACTGATGATGTGTATACAATTAAATTGTGGTATTACGAATTGATGGATTTTCTAAATGACCAAAGTCAACCCAGAGAGTCATCAAGTAACTTAGATAGTGATGATGATGATGTAAATTACACTGCTCAAGAATTAAATAATTTATATAGCAAAACAAAAAATATAAAAGAAATACACATATATAATTTTCAGTTTTAAGCTATATATTTATCTTGCCATGGTATTTTCCCTTCACCACAAAAATAGTTCACAAAATTTTCTCGAATAATTTTTGATGTTTTTAAAGTGTTGCCTGGGTTCCTTCTTTGTTAATTTTCCATAGCACTATTTCGAGTATTATAGCCATCAGAAATTAAATGTCCGTTTTCAGAATGTTCACTATAAAAATATTTTAAAGAGGCGTAAGACTTTTTTGAGTTCGCGATTAAAAAATTGTGCAGTGCACAGGAAGCTTTAACTACCTTCTCGATATTTTCAACTTCTAAATTAATATCGGTATAAAATATTCGAAATCGCGACGCCAGTATTCCGAAGGCATTTTCTACAGTGCGCCTGGCACGGGACAATCTATAATTGTAATTTTTTTTTTTACGTGATATTAAATCTGCCTGTCGAAAGCGTTTCATCATGTCAGGGCGCAAAGGAAACGCGTCGTCTGCAATAAAAACATATGGCGAATTTCGATTAGTTCCCGTTAAAAAATCACTGCTTGGAATTTGTAATTCACTATTTTCTAATTTCTGGAAAAATGTTGTGTGTTGTAATACACCTCCATCTGATATTCTTCCATTCATACCAACATCTATATACATGAATTGGTACTTTGCATCAACAATTGCCATAAGAACTATACTCTGGTGTTTTTTATAATTATAATAATATGATACACTATTAGCTGGTGGCACGATTGCGATGTGTTTACCATCTATTGCACCAAGGCAATGAGGAAAATTCCATCTATCTTCATACATCTTGGATACTTGTTTCCATTCTTCTTCGGATTTAGGAAACTGAAAAAATAAAAAACTAAATGTATACTACATATTATATTGTAAAATACTATAATAGGTACAATAATGTACATGGTATTTTTAATTTCAGGTATATTGTCAATTGTCAATTAATTAGCTTTTTATTTTTTAGGAGAGCGGGATTGAAGAGTCTCAAACTGCTGACGAAATTTTATCAGTTGAAAACGAGGACCAATCCGACCAGGATCGAGACCAGGATTTAAATCTAGGTCCTGAGTTAGAAAATGCCACAGGATATTCCTGTCCCGGTGTCACAGTCAGAAACACAACAGAAGTATTCAAACATCCATCTGCAAAATCGTCAGAAAAAAACAAAAAAAAACTGACACTCTAGCAAATGATGTGCTAGAATCTGTAAGGGACCATTTTAAACGCCCCCGGCTAATTCCTGCATCAGAAGATCGGTGTACAGCTTTTGCCAATAATTTGGCAATAAAATTAAAGGCCTTAGATAGGAAACAAATATTGGTAGCTGAAAAACTAATTAACGATTTGCTGTTTGAAGCAGAAATGGGAAATGTTACTGCCGAGCACGCGCATATTAACATACACGATGTATTGATGAGACACCATCAACCAAACTATGTTTCTGCTTAGCATTATCGACAAGTTTCTCATTCTCATCCAATGTCTCCAGTTTCTAATAGGTCATATAACTCATATTATCCTTCACCAAGCCCCAGCCCACCATATCCCAACCCGCCCCTTTGTTCTACCTCCAGTCAACGGTATTATCCACAGTCACAAGCAACACAACATTCACAGTCAAGTCAACATTCACAAGTTATTTTTTGTTGTATTATACGAATAAGAGCAGATTCTAATGTTTGTAATAAATAATAATATTCATAATAAGTGTGTTTTTACTTACCCTTAAATATTCTTTCTTTAGGACTTTATACAAGGCTTCACAAGTTTCAGGAATGATTTTTCCAATAGCTTGAGGAAAAATAACTGCTGAAAATTTCAGATCCTCGTAGCTTCTGCTGGTCGCAAGAAATCTTAAAGTAACCAATAACACGAAAGATTGTGTGGAGAAATACTACTCCTCATATTTCTTTTTTTCTTTGATATGAGTCTTGTTTTATTATTAATGGTGTAACCATGGTAAGTAGTTTCAAGTAAGTTTTCTCATCCATTCGGAGATAGTTTTTAAAATCTTTAGTTTCAAATCTTAATTGTTTTAACAAGTTCATATGACTAAAGGATTTCCTTTTTAATAGTCAATTTTTACACCATTGCAATCTCTTCTTTCTTACTTTTTTGGCATTGTTTACTTTTAAAACTATCGCAAGTCCTACTAATGCTAGGATTTTCTACTAATCCTACTAATGCTAGGACATTCGTCGTCGTCGTCACGGGAAGCCATAGTGAAATACTGCTAAATTTCTGTCCGGTAAAGTAAACCAGAATGTCTCACACACACCCTACGACCAAAAATCGACCTGTGCAGGTAGACCTGTACAAGTAAACCTCTCCGGTAAACCGTAGCGTGTATGGCCTGCATTAGAGACGTCTCACATGTTCTGAATAAAAACTTTTTTAGACTTCTTTAGGATATCATTGTGCTATATGGGTATGGTCTCCTATAATGTTTATCTTTTTTTTTGTCAATCTTGGTGTTAAAATCGCCCAAAGCAATAGGTATTTCATTGCCATAGATTATTATGAAGTTGGTGTATAAGCTTATAACTTTTTAACGAATTTATAGGCTCTCCTTGGAGACCTATAAATCTAGCCGACAAGAAAATATAAAAATATGTCTTCAGGTCAAAGATCAAAGGAATAATCCTCGAAGTGCTTTCAAGAGACTACCGAACATATATTTCATTTCCTACCTCCAATATTTTTTACAAAAAAACCTAAATATAATTTTGAATCAAAAAACTATAAGATCTATCATCAAGCTATAAAATCTATCACTAAGCCAGGTTTCAGAAATACGCATAATGTCAATTCCAGCTGATATAATTAAATCCAAGAGGTTTTGCCTGAACCAAAATTTTTAACTAAAGAAATTAAAAAACAAATTAAAAAAAAAAGAACCACAAAAGTCAACAAAAAAAATTCATATACCTATTTTAGTTTAGGCAGTATACGTCTAGAAACTATAAAAATTAAAACAAAAGTGTATTTTATGACCTAAAAAGACAATATGTCAAAAAAATTACAGTTTTGGTAAACTCTATTTTCACAATCCCTAGTGCAATAATGCCTAATGTAATGTACATATTACGCACAAATATAATAAAATGCACTCAGGCTATTTACGAAAATTAAAGAAAGAAGAGGGATAAAGATTAAGCGATAAGGTAAGCCCATATTATTTTAAATTTGTTCTGACTAATAAATAAATATGTTTAATGCCCAAAACAAGTCTCTCTCTGGTTCTATCTACACACGTCGTCACAAATTGCAAGTCCATAAATGCCCTTAACATCTATTATCTAATTCACCAATCGACCTTTAAAGATATAGGCCTATTTTATGGTTTCTCAAATTTATTTTATTTAGTGCCATATACAGGTTGGAGAATTGAAGATTATGCTTTGTCCAAAATAATGGAAAAGCAATTTTAAACGTCATTGTCAAGTGCCACTCTAAAGTGCAAGAATCCTCTATTGAAGTAACCTCAAACATTGAATGTTTGATAATCTAAACATTAGATTATTATAACACAAAAGTCTCGGTCTCTAAAGTATTTATTAATTCTAACAGTAGGTTACACGTGTTTCGCTCATATTAAGAGCATCATCAGACGTAAAAATTAAAAACAAAGAAACTAAATATAATAACAACCTTAAAGTTAGATAATATTGGTACCTTAAAAATCGACTACAAATAGTACATGCTTTACGTTCACAGTATACAAACACACTAAATAAAATAAATTCTTAGGAATGTGTTACGCCAGAAGTTTGTAGAAAACCAAAACAACTAAATTAAAATTGATGAAATACAAAAATATAAAATTATTGTCCTGAGATTCAAACCTACTGTTAGTCTTGAAAAACACGTCAGTTAAGCAATGTAAACTACTGCGCTACCAGGTCCTTGGAGATATTTCTAGTAGAAGTGGAGTATGTCAGGCAATAACGCCGTTAATACAATCTAGGATTGGGCTTTTCTTGGCTTTAGTGATTTCTAATTTTTCCAGAAGGTCCAGTTTTCTGCTTTTACGGCATTCATGCACGAGTAATAGATTATCAGAAACAGTAAAATTGTGGCTTGAGGACAATAAATATGTAGCAAAGGCCGACTTGGTTTCAGTAGTATCAGTGTCTCTAAACTTATTCACTAGAATCAAATGGTTATGTAGTTGCCTTTAGATTATTGATTCTAGGTCTCTTTGAGAAAATGGACGACTTTTTTCAAATTGAATGTTTGGGCTGATGTGTGGGCCGACCATATTATAGAGCCATTTTTTATTTATGGTTTTATAAACGCTTAAAAATACCTTGAGTTGCTGTTCTTCCTGTCATTTAAATCCGGACTTAGACCTAGGGTCTATTTTCAACAAGATGGCTGTCTTTCACATAATGCTGTTATAGTAAAAGAGTTTTTGACAACCCTCTTTTTAGTGGGACTGACCCTACTAAATGGCCTCCCAGATCTCCAAATTTGTTCCTAAATGTTTGTCTTAGGGAGGCCATTTACAAACATGAATTTAGTAAGCGAACAAATTTAGAGGAGTAACAAAAAAAAAGTTGAATGTACCAACTTCATTCCACCAGAAACTCTTTTTTCGTTTGAAATCGACGTGATATTTTGCAAAATTTTATTGCAAGTAATACACTCATCCCTATTAAAGTCAGCGTTGTACTAAAAATAAGGACATAGAAGACAAGTAGCAGAATGCAAGAAATACATGGGTGTACGTTGCCATATTTCGCCTTTAAGTAACTTTTTATGCGTAATAATAGATTCCCGAACCTGTATACTGTGGACAAAATAATATAAACTAATAGTGTATGTCTATTTGGACAGCTAAATAATGGTATTCCTCTGTATTTGGGGACCTAACTACCATATCAAAAAGGTTGCAATGGCATAAGCAAGACAGAAAATAATGGATAACCTTGAAAAATTCATAGAGATAAATCTGTTTCAAGGAGTACCAGAAAGGCACAATAAATTGCTCCAAGGAATATAATCGGATATCTAGCTCTCTTTATTCTAGGTAATTTTACTTAACCTGCTGGGTTATAGCAACTGGGCATAAAAAATTCGTATGAGAGAGAGGAAATACTTTCTCTACTGACCTCGAGACAGGGGCATAAGAATACAATGGTGAAAAATTATAAATAAAAAACCGAAATAATCGACTTTAACCCCTATCCTCGCCAACTCTAAATAAATGCCACGCCATTTACAAGAATCCTTCTCTCTATGCCAAACCTTCCCAAATACCAACAGAAAGATCACGTAACTACCAAATGACCGCGCGTGCACACATACATTACCAAGAATACTTCGTAATTCTGTAACAAAGTACCTAATGCAGAAAAATGCATAGAAATCGAGGTGTGGCTCTTTATAATAATATCAACTAATTCGAGAAAAATGTAACGAGCCAACAAGGATAAAGTAGCGGTATAAGGTCGAACTATATTCAAAAGTCGCACTAGTTTGTCATTTCACTTTATCCCGTTCCTGGTCTGTGTTGTTTTTCTTGTGGTTCCCGGGAAGATTTATAGATGAAATTATTAGTGGTATGTAACTCTGAAGGTCCTTATTTTTTTTACGTTGGTTATTAATAGATCTATTTGTCTATGTGTTTAATATGGTTCTGATTGATGGTTGCATGGGTATTACGAGAGAATTAGGTGGGAAGGTAAAGCTTAACTACTGTTTTTATAGTTTTTTTCATGGGTGTGGTACCTTGTAGTATTTGTTTAACATGATGTTTAGTGGATAATTAAAACATGTATCCAGTTTAAACCATGTGGTTTTTTACTGGACTTTGACTATCAATATATATACACACAACTAAATAAACTTAACGAAATGTATAAATTAATATTTTCATTAATTCTTGTATTTTATAAATAAGTAAAAGAGATTTCAAAGTTCCTAAAATACACAAATTAATTGAAAAAAATTACTTTAGGCTCGCCCTATTAATTTTATATTTTTGAATTCTATTCTAGGCACTTGAGTTATTTTAAATATCTAATTACTTATATTACAGTCATTTTTGTATTGGCCTTTTAGATTTTTTTGTTATTCTTGAAATAATTTTTTTCTAAATTTTTCATTTTAATTATCCAAATCTTTGTAATTTTGTTTATATTTTTTCCAGAAATTAAAGCCATTTTTCTTGTTTTCCAGACTTTCTGCGTCATTCCGTGATTAAATAAAAAAAATAAAAATTAAATGTCTTTCAGGGATTAAAAATAACTTTTTAAGTCTTCTTCTTCCTTCAAGTATTTAATGTTTTTTTTAAATTATATTTCAAATATTTGACATCATTTAATTTTTTCATGATTTCGAGACTAATTTTCCATGTGCTTTTAGTATTTGAAACGTATTTCTTTTAAGTTTTTTATGCCCTCCAGGCATTGAATGTTCTTTGTATATTCTTCTAAAAATTAAAATAATCTCTCATATTTTATAGAGTTTTTATTAGATTTTTTTTGTTTTTTAGATATTTAATATAATTTATCATATTTTTCAATTTTTTATTTTTTTCAGGCCTTTGAAGTAATTTTTTATATCTTTCAGGCGCAGCATCACTTTCATTTTTTTCTATGGATTTAACTTCAGACGTCTCAAGCTTTTCCATTAGTTTTTCATGTATTTCAAACATAAATTCTAGAATTGAAAACCTAAATCAAGATGCATTATTTGTTTGAATAACAGGCTAAACACAAATAGATCTTCTGGAATTTTGTAACCAATCTAGAATTCTGTAACCAATAATGCTATTTTAAATGCATTTGATACAGACAAATTAAAGTTAAATTTAATTTTATTCTGTTGTTCATTTTTATTTTCTTATATAACACATTAAATAAATTTCTGTTTTAATTACGGTATCTTTCCAGGCTTATGGAAACAAGTAAATGTAATTCCATTACCTAAATGTAGCCAGCCTAAGTAATTCAATGACCTTCGTTCAATTTCAATTTTACTATTTTTATCTAAAGTCGTAGAAAAGGTAAGGGAAATTCAAATTAATCTTTTTAGTTTACTTTTATATTTTTCTTTTTAATTTCACTTTAAAATAAACGGCTAAACTTATATATACTATGATTCAATAAGCCTAATAAATAAATATTAATTTCTGAACGATATTTAAATGGTACAATAAATCTAAAATAATTTTTTTTTTAATAATTTTAGATTTAGAAAGTTTAAAAATATTATTTTTCATATTCTGTATATACTTGAAAAATGTGCCTGGACAAATATTCAAGATTTTTCAAAAATATCATTTACTTTCTTGGGTCATTTTCAACTCTGCAATCTTTTTTACGTTGATCAGGCAAACAGATCCTTAAGCTTCCACTTAAAAAAATTATTTATTTAAAAAAATATTTTTATAATTTTTAAAAAATAGTCCATTATTTAAAGAAAAAATGAATCTAAATTTCTAAGGTTTAATCAGTTCTACATTAATATCTTTCATGCGTTAAAAATGGCTTTTCATATCTTTCTGGCCTTTCAAGTAATTTTTATCTTTATTGCACGCATTTAACCTAATGTTTTTCCAGCCTTTAAACCATCTGATTATTTTTATTTGACATAAAACTCAAAATAGTTTTATATTTTTTCACCTTTATGGTAATTCTTCTATATGTTGGTAGTTTTTCATAGCTTTATTGCAATATTTTACGATATTTCTTATACAGTGCTTTCATTTCAAAACGATCCGCCCTTAATAACTTTCTTAAAAAAAAAAATTCTGAAGTTCTGTCAATCACCTCCTCACCTCCAGCTAACCTCACTTTAATATGTGAAATGGGAACCCCCATCGTGTGATACATCATAGTAAGGAGCGTAAAATTCTCTATTCAACGGTACCAAAAAAAAAATTAAATCGGTAAATGTGTAAGCAAATGTAAGCGAAAATGTCTAGAAATAATGAATATTTTATTTACGCCAAACTTTGGTATGTCAAATGGCTACCGCATAGTGTGATACGTTATTTTAAAGGGCATTTATTATGCTATGAATGGTTGTAAAAAAAAATAAAATTGATTGACCAAGAAGCAATTAAAGTGTAAATCGGTGGGGTAGAAAAACAAATATAATTAGTTTAACAAATTTATTTTATTAAATGTTCAAAATGCGCGCCGTTATTAGCAAGACAATAAAAAAGCCTATTTTCAAACTCCTTACGAACATTGGCAAGGGTCTGCCCGCTAATTTCTCTGTATTCTTGAAATATTCTATTTTTTAAATTCTCAATACTCTCAAATGGGGTTTTATAAAACTTTGCTTTTTAAGTAGCCCCAAAGAAAAAATTCTAGTGGGGTTAGGTCCGGAGACCGCGCAGGCCATTCGATTGCACCACGTCTGCCAATCCACTTTTCTCGAAAATTTTCATCAAGCCACTCTCGAACTACCAAAGTGTAGTGCGCGGGAGCTCCATCCTGCTGAAAATGTATATTATTTTCATTCAATAATATAGCACCATGTTGATCTACTTGATTTTCCATAGATTGGATGATGGAAGGGTATATTGCATTTTCTAAAAGGTTTAAATAAATTTCGCCAGTCAAATTTTCTTCCAAAAAAAATGGCCCGAATATTTCATTGTCATAAATTCCTGCCCAAACATTAATTTTTTGGGGATATTGGGTATGGTCTTCCCGAAAAACATGCGGATTTTCATTATCCCAATATCTACAGTTATGTCTGTTCACCAGGCCATTTAAAAAAAAGGTCGATTCGTCACTGAAGCAAATGTTCTTCAATAAATGGGGATCGTCGTCAATTCGCTGGCACATCATTTTACAAAATTGAATTCTCCTATCAAAATCATCTTCTCCGAGTTCATGAAGAATATGAATTTTATAAGGAAAGAACTTTTTTTTTTAAACTTTATGTACGGAACCAGTGGAAATATTTGTTAGTTTTGCGGCCTTTGGTATAGACAAAGTTGGATCCATAGCAAATTGTCCTAGTACTTCAACTTGGCATGCTTCATCGACAACTCTATTTTCATATTTTTTCTTATTGCAAATCGATCCCGTCTCTTCAAATTTTCGTATCAATTCTAATACGTAATTATGGCTCACGTTTTTATCTTGATACCTTTCATTAAATGCTCTCGCGGTTCTGCGAGCACACCGATCTTGAGCTCCATAAAGGAAAATTATTTCTATTCTTTCGGCTAGCGTATATACCATTTTTTTAACTAAAATTGAAAAATTGCACGCGTCAAACTGACAGTTTTAACAATAATAAATCGCCTGGTTTTTAAACGCCTTAAAAATGTAAGGTATTGCAGTGTTTTTTTGTACCTATTAGGTAGGTTTCACAAAAAATATAAGTGAAATAAATACACATACAAAGTTATAAGACTGCAAAGATTTTTGCAAAAAATTTGAAGACACTCTTTTTTTCTCACAAATAACGGTACACATTCTTTACTTAAAAAAATAAATAATTTACTTGAACTAAAATGTACTGTTTGTTACCACACATTTTAACTTCTAAATTGCTTGTATTTTTTTTGATGATCTATTATAAAAAATGTAATAATTTTAAAATGATGTAGGTACCACACTAAAAGTATTCATTTAAAATACCAAAGTTTGGCGTAAATTAAATATTCATTATTTCTAGACATTTTCGCTAACTATTTGCTTACATATTTACCGATTTCATTTTTTTTGGAACCGGAGAATTTTACGCTGCTTACTATGACACGATGGGGGTTCCTATTTGACATATTAAAGTGAGGTTAGCTGGAGGTGAGGAGGTGATTGACAGAACTTCATTAAATGCATAATTAAACGTCCCCCTGTATATCTAATTTGACGTGTTTTTTTTTTTTTTTTATGAAAGTTATTAAAGGTGGATCGTTTTGAAATGAAAGCACTGTAAATTTTCTCTTATATTTTTCGGGAATTTGAAATAAGTACTTTTGGGATCTTTGTTGCAACATTGACGTTGACGTGACTTATTATATTTTACAGAACTTTAAAATATCTTTTATTTTATTCCAGGCATGTTTCTCAGGATTATATAGTAATTTTGGAATGATTTTTCCAGGTACTTCACGTTATTTTTATAACTTTAAAAAACTAAAAATTTAAACAGTTTTCTATTCCTTTTTGTACCTTTAGGATCATTCTTTCGATGATGAGAAAATGTTCATATTTTTATTGCAATACTTGAGGTTATTTCTTTTAGTTTCAAGGAATTTGAAAGAAAAATCATTTTATTGCAGGCATGTTTTCCAGGCCCTTTTTAGTATCTTCCAGACATTTAAACCTACTTTTATATTTTCCAGAAATATATAAGTTTTTTTTTAATTTTAGGATATTTCTTTGGATATATTTAGATATATTTTCTCATATTTTTTCTGCAATTTCACGTATTTTTCCAATTCAGTATATTTCCAATATTTTTCAGGAGTTTCAAATAATTTTTCATTTTATTTCAGGCATGTTTTTCAGCCTTTAATAATAATAATTTTAAAATGGTTTTACTACCTTCCCAGCATCTAACGTAATTTTTATATCTTCGAGACATTTGAAGTTATTTTTATGTTTATCAAAAATTTAAACACTTTTTTTAATGGATAAAAATAAAGATAAAAAATAAAAAGATATTAAATAAAATAAATATATATTATATAAAATAAAACTAAAGATCCTTCGGTCATCCTCCACTAAATTTATTTAAAAATATATTAATCCGACACGTTTTGGACATATAACATATCCATAATCAGGGATAACAAATTAAGGGGTTCCGTCAATACATCTTATAGATCTACTACCTCAGACAAGGTTTAAAGGTTAAAACGAATTAAGATACGTGAGAATGGGACTAAACATAGATTTTTTAAATTTTTGGGGTCATATTTATATGTAGGAAATTTTTACATATATTTATTGCAATGGTTTCGTTATTTCTTATGTGTTTTAGAAATTTAGAATATTTTTTTATTTTATTTCAGGTATGTCTTTCAGCTAGTTATACCTCCCGAAATTAAAATATATTTTTTTTCTTTTAGGGTCAAATATCGTCAACGAAATTTTTCTTTGGGTTTTTCGAGTATTTTTTTCTAACTTAAATTTTTATGTCTTACATAGTATAAAATTTTCTGAAAAGAAGTAAAAATTTAAATTGGTAAAGTTGTATATGTTATATCAAAAATGATAGTTGAAAGAAACGTAAGGATATTATTCCCTAAACATAATCAGATCGACCATTTATTACTCAGTCTGTATTCAAACTAAAATAATCAAAAAATTCTTTAAGGTATTTCAAATAATTTTCTTTATCCATTTTAAGCCTTTCCAGTCATTTTTATGTTTCCATTATTATCCAGGTATTTGAAGTCATTATTTATATTCTTATTATTTATTTTATTTATATTCTGAAAACCTGCAAAATATTTTAATAAATATTTAAATTTCTAAAAAAAATTAAAATTACGTCAAATCCTAATTTTTTTTCACATTTTTGACAAAAAAATAACCAGTTAGAGGTAATTTTTCCAGGTTTTCAGAGACATCTTTCATATCTTCCAGACATTAGAACAAAATGTTTAGATTTTCCAGCCAGTTGCTTTTAAGTCTTTTCCCAAGCATTCGACACGATTTTTAATTTTTTTTTCGGAGATTTAAAACAATTTTTCATGTTTGTTAAGATTTCATATTTTAAATAAATTTTCATATCTTTCGGTCATATAACGTAATTTTTTATTTTTCCCAGACATTTTAAGAAGTTTTTTAATTTTTCCTAATTTTTGTTAGTTTTTTTTACGACTAAGCAATTCTTTATTTGTTTGGGACTTTCCGGAAAATGAAGCATTTCTTAATGTTTTTCCAGCCATTTTCTGTTTTAAGAATAATTGTTTATATCTTCCAGAGCTTATTACTATTGACAAAATAAAACTTTTAAAACAGTTTATTTCTATTTCGGGCATTTTCAATTATGTTATTATTATTAGATTTTATTCACACCGATCGGGGCAATGAATTCTTGAACTAAAACCTTGCAAATTTCTTTCTCATACCTTCTCTTTAGCATCACTATGGTATAAAAGATTTAATGTATACGTGAAAAAACTTTTTTTTTTACTCAAAATTATTAATTTTAAAGTGATTTTTGGGGCTTTTTAAATTGTACTATATACTATTTACAATGATCAAGCCAACGAATTTACGGAAAATTCACGACGAATTCACGGACTCTGCTCTAGAGTCTTTAAGAGAAGAATTCGAATAAGTTTAGAAATTTCGCTTGGAATCTCGTCTTTATTATTCCTTCATTCCATCACTTTCAATAAATTGAATATTACAGCTTCTTATGTATTCTCTAATAATCATCTTAAAATTAATTCAAAAATTTACCTTTATACAATATAAACATACCTACTATTGTTAATATACCCTTACTTTATCTCAGGTGATCCTCTTAATTGGGGCCTGCCATTCCGCCCCTCATGAAGGCCTTCCTCTTCTCAACCCCGGAGGTATCGGAGGAGTCTTCAAGGGTCCAAACTCGGAAACCATCATCCAAGGACCTGACGGCAGTCAAATCACTTCGAAAGAGGAAAGCGGATCTATCGTACAAAATGACGGATTAGCCAGCAGCCCCATTATTGTTGCTGAGTCAGAGGTAAACTCCTTTAATTACACTTAAGCATTTTTCACATTTACCATTACAGATAGCGTTACCAGCTCCGGTACTCTCCGAAGAGCTTCTCGCTCCATCTGTAGGACCAATAATCTCATCTACAGGAGCTCCCATAATATCTTCGGTATCTCCAGAACTCCTTACAGGTGAAATAGATCCTCAAAGGTTAGACATTGCACCACTGCCTCAGGTACCTATCGAGCAAGTGGTGCCTCTCGCAGGCAAACCAATTGAAATAGTAGAGCAAGATCCCCATATCGTAGAAACGGAGATAATTGAGGCTCCTGAAGTTGAACCAGAGCAAAGTTCCGACCTCCAGGGACCATCTGGAAGGATAATCACTAAAGGTTCTGCCTCTATTGTATCCGGGCCAGCGTCAACCACAATTACTGGTAAAGCATTAAGAAATTCGTGCTCCTAATGCATGTGTCTAACATTTAATTACCGTAGAGCCTAGAAAGATCATTTTTGCCCCACCGAAGATCAACATCCCTATAGTAGAGGCTCCGTTACCAGTAGCTCCACTACCAATAGCTGCAGTATCTACCGTATCACCCTTACCAGTAGTGGTTGCTTCTACAGTAACTCCACTGCCAACTGTTTCCTTGGAGTCCAGATCTACGCTTGTTCCTGACGGCTTAAGCTACTCGAGTACCCCTGCCTCTATTGACTTAGGATATTCTACTAGCATTGCTCCTAACTTAGGATCTGCAGTGTCTACTGTTGGATATGATTCTAGTAGGATTGATCTAGGTAAGCCGGGTGGTTTGCATCTGATTAAAGGGATGTTTATGGAAAATTTTAAGGTGGGGGAGACCTTGGGCAATCAATACCAGTATTGAGCCTCAGTGCATCCAATGGCATAATTAATGGACAAAACCTAGGAGCCGTAGGTGCTATTTCTACCACTGAAGCCCCCGTTTTGTCTAGCACTCTTAGTGCTATATCTACTGGTGAGTCTGCTTATATACTAACATGGCACTGAACTAATTCATTTATTTTTCCAGAGGGCTATCAGATTTCGGAGAACCACCCAGTACCTTCAGCTTATCTGTCAGCACCGGCTGTACCCACTGTAATTCCAGATGGCTTTTCAACTGCTGCCAATATTCAGAAGATACCGAGGATAGAGCAGTCTCTTGCTGTAGATGATAGAATAGGTAAAAGGTGTTATAGTAAAAACAGTTAATGCTAAATTTGGTGATTGTCAAGGAAATGAATTGAATAATGTGGCTAATGGTCTAGTTGTAGGTGTTTGGAAACCTATCATTGGGACCCAGCACCAATTCACGTAGTTTGCATACTGAGGAATCTAAGATCAGAGTCTTCTATTATTTATAACCTGTTAATATACTTTGAAATTCATAAGAAAGTTTCGGTTCAAAAGTTTGGAGTAAATGTCCTTAGTAAAATCTTTTGAGCTTATGGTGAGGAAGGTTGAGTGGATGTAAGGATGACTACTATAGTTTAGTCTGGATAGAACAGTCCATAATACACTCATGTGTAATCCCTTTAATGATTGATTAAACGTATATCATTTCATATTAGACTTAGGCTTATAGCCTGATGCCTTGACTCCCTCAATCTCTGCTGTTAAAGCTGTAGAGCTGAAGTGCCCCAGTCATAATTATTCTGCTCAGTATGTTCTCTGTTAGTGTTGTGGATTATTATGCGAATAGAGATGTGCATTTTACAGGTTCCTTTATTCCTACTTTTTATTACCATTTCATTACAATTCACGTCCTTGACTATGTTACCTTAACATGCTAACTTGACCCTGACCACTATTTATTTATAAAAATCAGATATGGGCTATCCGCAGTACACAAGACCCTCGCCACGACCCTATAGACTCCCTCAGGTGTTGGGAGATGCCTTGTCAAACTTTTATGCCAAAAATTCTCTAAGAAATAACGAAAACCTTATTGGAATCGATGATAAAATGGGTAAGAGGGATGAAAACATGTTTCTTTCTCTATATTAGTTATCTTTATATTTTTCTTTTCCTAGCTTTTTGCTTCTCTGCTTGTTCTGTCTTCGTTTGTCTTCCTTCTTTCTCTCCATATATTTATTGTTTCCTCTTTCGTGTATTCTTCATTATATTCTTATTATTTATTTTAGGTGAATTAACCCAAAACGAAATATCCAAATACGATCCAAGATCTTACCTAAACTCGCCAGACCTCGCACAATCCAAATATCTTGGACCCGCTTTGGCCAGAAACGGTTTGGACCCCTCTCAAGTTCAACTCGACGAAGTGCCACTGTCAAGTGTAACCAGGTTTGCCGACGGCGCATATAAATCCAATATAAGATACGGACGTCATGCAAAAGGAAAAAATTAATGTTACTTTATTATAATTAAAGTTATGAGGCACTAGTCATAAATTTATTAGAGTGAGGGCATTAGCTAATAAATTTTTATATTTAGTGTAAGTTTGTATATAAACGTTCTTCTATCTATAGTGTTAGGATACTTTTTAACGTACAAAACTTAATTAATATATTAGAGGCAGATTAAAAGCAATATCATGATGTTTTTTTACTGTTGAGCAAAGTTTATTAATGTTATTTTTTGATTTATAAGCTGCCATTCGACGTGAGGCGTCACTTTAAATATTACGATGTAAACTGGCGTTAATTTTTTTTGCTTCATAATTTCTTTCCTCTTTGTCTGCTTAAGCCTAAAGCTTGAATTGCCATTCATTTTAATGTGGATAAACTTCACGTTAGTGACGTTAGGGAGTAGTTTATAAAGTTTTAATGATTTGTTCGTATAGCGCTAAAGATACGTCAACGGCAGTAATGTCAGGAGGTAGACATAAACGCCTTAATAACAAAAAAAAATCAATGATGAGCAGCTTCAATTTATAACTTCACAACGACTTTTCGTCGTTCAGTTGGCGATTTATATGACATCCGACGTTTTAATGATTTTATATTAAATAAATTCGACCCTTTTTTATGTTGACATTGAACGTCGTAGAGCGGCACGAGCAAGGCATCAAGGTCTAAAGGAATCCACAAACGAGTTACACGCTTAGTATAGTCTAGTTATTCTAACATATTGGACACGCCGAGAAGGATACCAGCTAATTCTCCATCATTCCAGAATGATACAAGTGGCACACCGCACGACGTCTTTGGTGACGCGTGGAAGGTCAGCGAATCTTCCGGAGTCAAGGTCAGCCGAGTATATAAGGGGAGCCTCGTCGCCGCTGGGAGTCAGTTGACAGTTTAGTGCAGTAAAATTCAGAATATTGGCGCGAAACTTAAATCAGACATAAATAGTAGTAAATAAATAGGGAGAAAATAAATATTTCTAGTAGTAGTCGTAAGTGGTCCTTTTTAGTGGTGTAAGTGTGTAAATAAATTAGTTGATAATTTTCGTGAAAAATATTTTTTGGGAAAATGTTGCCAATTTCGAAGCTAAATTGCTGAAAAATTCTGCAAAACTGGAAAACTCTGCCACAAACACCAATTTAAGATGTAAGCTTGGGGAAAAGCTGAAAAAAATGCTGCCAGGTGGGAAAAAAATATTTATTTATTAATTCTGAATAAATATTCAAATATTCTTCACTGGAGAAGAACAGGAATTGATCAGAAACTGAACAGGATCCAGGATATTCAACAAAAAATTGCAACATTGTATGTTAACACTATCGATTATCGATCGAGCTACTGTAGACCTTTAACAATGGACAACAAGAACGAAGCTTGTGGCAATACGGAATTTGTCGGGTTGATGCGCCTCAAATCGCCTTTATATGATGGTACTACATCTTAAAATGTTAATCAGCGTCATTTTAAAGCAGCTGCAAAAGCAAATGGTTGGTCATCCAGTGAGAAAGCCACTGCCCTTACATTGATCTTGAGAGGAGATGCTAGAGTATCTCCCGAAGAACAAGAAGTCTACAACTACCTGGTAAGGGATTTGGAGATGCGATATGACCAATCACACCTGGTACATGTCTACCACACTCTGGTAAAATGGGGCAGTATTTACTACTAGCATATCTAGCTCAGTTACTAAATGCACTAACATGGGTCTTTGAGTTGACTTCGGTTCGAATAGTGATGGGAAGAGAACTCTCGTTTAGTTACCCGCCATGAACAAGTGCGCATTTCTATTTAAGATGCCAGCGATTCGATGAAGGACACAAATGATGTCAATGCCAAAGACCAGAGCTACAACAACGGTGACTTAGTTTGGCTCTGTGCCCTAGGAAATAAAAGGGTCTGTCAGCAAAACAACAACTTTAAATATCTTCAGAAGGGCTCTACAAAGTACTAGAAGCCATTAAGCAATATTCTTTGTAGAATAGAAAAGCCGCCGAAGAATAAAGCACTGGTCATTCACTATAACCGTCGGACTCTTTAGTATAGAAACCATGAAGACTCTGAGCTATTACAAATCCAATCAAAGTCAGATTTGACAGTTAATAAATTCATTACCCATTCTTATGGCGAGTTAATATTGTTTACTGTTCCCGCTGAGTATGCTCAGGCATATTTTTTAGCTAAGGATTCAGAATTATCTGGTAAAATAGCTAAAGTTTTCCGTAGAAAGTTCGAAAAAATTAAAGATCTGTGTCGGTCTAACCCCAGAATTGGAAAGCACTTAAATAACTGATGAAGAGTCTGGTAGAAAGATCTTCTACTTTACCAAAGAGGCGTTCTCTCAAAATCCAACCTATAAGGACGTTTGTGACGCTTTGTGTTTTCTAAAGGAGGGTTGCCTACCGATAATTTGAGAAGCCTAGCAATTCCGAAACTCGCATGGTAACCTGGACTAAAGGGTGATTCGCAAAATGTTAGAAGTGGGCTTCAGGTCTACAGGCGTGCACAAGTTCTGGTGTGTTGTTATACTTCCCAGCGTCGTTCTCTGGAGAAAACCGTTGATCGCTATTTCTACAAGAGGTCCAGTACAAAGGAGAAAGTTTCTGCCGAGATCGACCTCCATTATCTTTGAAATCATTTCGGGATGAAATGAGCTTAGAGAAGGGGCAGTGTAACGATATTGAAAACGCGGAGGATACCAGCTCATTCTTCGTAATTGCGGAATGACATAAGTGGCACACCGAACGATGTCTCTGAAGTCGCGTGGAAGGTCAGCGAATCTTCCGGAATCATGGTCAGCGGAGTATATAGACGCATGGCCACTAGGAGTCAGTTGGCAGTTTAGTGGAGTCAAACTTGGAATATTTAAATTGGATATAAATAGTAGTAAGTAAATAGGGGGGAAATAAATATTTCTAGTATTCGTAAGTGGTCGTGTTTAGTGGTGCAAGTGTGTAAATAAATCATTTGATAATTATCGTGCATCGATTGTTTTAATTCACACCTAATGAATAATAAAAACGCTATATTATAGTTTGATTGAATAAATGACGACATACAGTTGTAGTTTTACCTTGAGTTAAAACACTGATTTTCTAAACTACCATTTGCTTTATCAGTTCAGATTCTCCGGTGACGTTAGTCTATGCTTAAACTACGAATGACTTTAAATTGTGTAAACGAACTTTGAGTTCCGGAAATAGAATGACGAAGGTGAATTTATAATTTTGCAGTTAGTGATGCTATAAGCAACGCAATTTATGTCGTGTAAGCATTTGACAAGTGACATAAAGAATGACGAATGTCCACACTTTTTTGATTGAATAACGCTAATCACACACCAAAGGCAGTAACGTCAGATGGTAGATGTAAGCCCCGCTGTAAAAAAACAGCGGTTAACAAGTTTTCACTCTTACCTTTAATTAATAACTTTTGTTCGCTGTTAAACTGATAGATGAAGAAGACGTCCGACTTTTAATGAATTTAAATTGAATTAAATTTATTTAAATGATTTTTAAAAGATTGGCGAACTTGCCACGTAGGTATAACTCCCAGCTATATTTGAATGGATGTATGACATATGTGACAGTTGGAGTCTTATGAGTTAAAACCTAATTTATAAACTAACGTTTGCTTTATCCGTCCAGATTCACCTTTCACGTTGATATATAATCAACGTAATTTACATAGCGAGGCACGTATAAAACGATTTATAACTTTTGATAACTATGTCAATAATAATAAAAATAATGACAAGTGACTTAAAAAATCATTTATGTTCAGAAAACTTTAATTAATTGAATTAGGCTAACGATACGCCGATGGCAAAAACTTCAGGCGGAAGATAAAAACGTAATCATAACAATATATGCAGCGATAAGCAGAGCATATATTTGCTTATATGGTCTAAAACCTGATTTATAACCTACTGATCCTAACCTGATGGCTTTGTCCGTGTAGATTCACCCTTGACGTTGGTCTGTACGCTTATCAACTATCATTACTGTACTATAAATAGATATCTGAATATCAAAAATAAATTGCGAAGCTGAATTTATAAACACGCCGTTAGTGACGTTTTACCTAATGTAATCGACGTGGCGGCTTAACATTTTGGAAAGCTCGTACAACGGCTTATAAGTTTTTTCATTGGATCTATACATTATGCGTTAATGGCAATGACGTCAGGTAGAAGATATAGATGCGACCTTAGCGAAAACGTTTATAACGTACCGCAATATCTATCTTCAATCTGGGAGATTATTAAACTACAAGCTTACTCCTAATTTATAACTCTAGTTCGCAAATGACACCTGACGTTTCAATGAATTCAAATTATGTACGTTGGAAGAAAAAGTTGATTTTGGTTTACACGCTTGTCGCACTTCTCAATACTTTACTGAAAATGTACATCCTTGTAACATCCTATGAATTTCTGCTATGATTTTTTGGTAATACAAATAAACTGAAGGAGTATTTATAAGCCTAACGTTGATAATGCCTTAACTTATCAAAGATCAGCGACAAGGATGTAACGTCATTACTCGCACCTTCAAATTATATTATTAACTAAAATAAAATTGATTCATATTGGACGGTATATCAACGACAATCAGATCGTTAGCTTAACTGCTTGAACCATTGACAGTATCGACAACTGAATAATGAATGGCTGGCAGCACCCAATGTTCATAAACTCATCATCCCCATTTGACGCTTGACGTTAATAGGTTTGTCATATCCCTACCGTTCAGCAAAAACCAATTTAGTTTTTTCTAATTACAAAATTTAAATTACGTCAGCTGTCAGATTTGTAACTTCTCTACGCGCATGCGGACGTCCAGGGCAGCAGCAGAGGCGATTACATTGGTTCAGTTTATAAATCGGCCTATATATACCAAAAATATTAAATTATGAACAATTCTGTCACTGGACATGAAATCGGAAAACTAGTGTATCTTGAACGGCAATAACATCAAGTCGAATTGTGTAATTAAGTATATATGTTTTAAGAAACACTACATAATTTATTATTTTAACTGTGTAAGTCATTGACGATAACAATAATCGATCGTTTCGATTAACGTTTAAAGTTATTAACTGGCATTTAACTATACAGTATTATTATAACTGATGCTGTGGTAGCGCTAAAGCTAACTGCAAACTTCAGTTTATAAATTGAGGGTTACGGTTTTCTGTTCCATTCATTTGACGTTCATTCGTTTACATTCGCCTATAAATTTGGAAATTTTTTCATTACTTTCGGCTTATTTTACAGTTTTTCAGTTTTCTTATATATGAAAAAAACGCCATATTTTCTACAAGTTTAAAGTCATTTATAAGCTTCAATGTTAGCATACCATTCATACATACATTCAACATAAGCCAATTTAATTTTGTCATGGCAAAATTTATGTTGACCAATCAAAAAGGTTTATGACCGACATCTGTCAATGGTTACGTCATTTTGTCATACTTTTAAACCTTTCTGCGAGATTCACATGATGTGTACTCCATTGCTGACGTTATGCCTATGAATCAACATATAGAAGTATCAATAATAAAAGTAATAGTAAGCAAGGAAAAATGTATAAATGTAAGAGTATTTTTCAGATAATTTTCAATCAAATCAGCAGGGAAGGTAGTTGTATTGTATCTGGCGTGGCCGATGTTAAGATTATAAATTCACGGCGTTAAGTTTACGTAAACTATATATGTACCAACAATGGTAGGCAAGGAATAAATGTGCAGATAATATAAAATACTGTATTTTTTTGATCATTTTTATTCAAAATGAACTACAGCAAAGGTATTTGCTTGGTTATAAGATTTACTTATTTACACCTTAATAAGTATCAATAGATAGATAAACGGATGACATAAAATAAGATATTTTATGTCATCGAGCAGCAGCAATGGCAATAACGTTGTTTGTGGCATTATTGATTTTAATTTTATAAATGCTTCATATGTATAAAAATGCTTCATAAATAAGTCGTATAGCTTATAAATCAACCTATATAAATGCTAATAATGGTAGGCAAAGAATAAATGTGAAAATGACATAAAATAGGAAATTTTTTATTTAAGTTACTTTTTAGTCAATGTAAGCAGCAATAAAAGTAATTGCTTTAGTTATCATCTCGTTAATGTTAGACTATTAATACAAGCCGTTAAGTTCATAACTCAACTTACATAACTCCCAAAAATATTCAACATAAATGGAACCATTGTTTTAGAAAATTTTAACTAAAATAAGAGTGAAACATCCACCTAAAGGGATGACCCTGTACTAACTAAAGTATGTAAGTAGACGTGCACTCATATTGATGAGAGCTTAATTGGTTTTTATGCAAAAACCTGTTATTAACATAATTTAAAAAATAATTTCCGACCTTGCCACTACCGACACAATTAAACAGCATTTTTTATTATGTCACAAGTTTTATTGCCACTTTCGTAATAAATTTATTGTTCTACGTGCACTTAGATACCGAAGCAGGGTGGAGTAGTTGATATTTATTAGCATCGCTTGAGTAAATAAGTTTTCTTAGGGTTTTAGTATATATCTAATGCTGAAAGTGATACATTGGTACATGCAGTGGTATGAAAAGATTACTTTTCATCCCTATTTCTCTTAAGATCACACTATGTATTTGATATATTTGTAATATGTTAAAATTACACGTTGGCGTGAAAATAGCTAGTCTTCAGCAAAATATCCACGTTGAAAGCACATATAACTTGGTGTATGTAACATTTCAAGAAATTATACAGGGTGGTCCAGTTTCGATGGCGGAAAATTAAATGGCCGACGGAGAACGAAAAAATAATAAGATTGCTATTATAAATAATATTCGAAAAATGTTTCGTTAAAAAATTACAGGGTGTCAAAATTCTAATTAAAAAAATCATTTTTTTTAATTTTTCTTAAACCATTTTAGATATTTTAATGAAATTTGGCACGTTTAGACAGTTAATCAAGACGCATCTTTTTGTGCAAAAATTATTAATTTTATTCACCAGTGGCGTGTGTGCTGGCCGACCTTCATATAATTTTAATTAAAAAAATGATGCGCCACTGTTTTTTTCTTAATTTCTTTTTTTTTATATAATCCTTGTTTAATTTAAAATAAAAAACATCTCTTTGCTTTTTGTCGTACTACACACTATTTGCGAGTAAAAAAATAAATTTTTATAAATTCTGATTTTTTTTTATTAAACAAAAAATATGAAAATACTAAATTTAATTAAAGACTAAATTATTCTGTTGGGTTCTAAAAAAGACACAAGAATCTGGATTCCGAAATTCAAATAAATAATGAATATAATAATGCCGGCAAGAAGGCAATGCATGCATAACACAAAAGACGGTTTGTTTGTATTTTATTATGACAGTTAATTATTTAAGTAAGTTAAATTATTGCGTTGGTTAACTTATTAATTTTGCTATTGTTAGCAATGTTGTTAAAAGTATTGTGAAAAATGTGTTTTTCAAATAATGAGTACGCTGATATTCATTTTTGTTATGGATTTTGTGATGGAAATGCGGAAGCGGCAGTTCGTGAATATCGAAGACGGTATCCAAATAGAAGAATTCCAGATGCTCGCGTATTCATTAGAACACATCCAAATTTTAGGAACTTTGGTCTACATGGTAATAATGAACAATACCGGAACCAGAGAAATAATAATGAAAATCGTGTACTACGCACTTTTGATAATAATCCAAGGCTGAGCTCTCGCAAGGCAGCTCAACAACTACAAATTCCTAAATCTCAAATATTGCGAACCTTACAAGCTGACCACAGGCATGCATATCACCTACAGCCTGTTCAGGGCTTACACCCTGGTGATGCTGAAAAGAGAGTAAGATTTTGTCAGTGGCTTTTAAACTCAACAGAGAAAAATCCCGACTTTTTACACAAGATACTTTGGACGGATGAGTCTTGTTTTACAAGACGCGGAGTGATAAATTTTCATGTTTGGGCATAACAGAATCCTCATGCAATTCGGCCAAGACTACATTGAAGATTTACCCATTAATTTGAGACATGAAAGTTGAATACAACTGGATGGAGCCCCCCCACATTTTGGAATAGGTGTAAGAAACTGGCTTAATAATAATTACCCTCGAAGGTGGATTGGCCGGCTAGGGAGGAATGATATTAATGATCAAAATGGTATTGGACCAATACCCTGGCCACCCAGGTCACCGGATCTTAATCCACTAGATTTTTACGTTTGGGGAAACATTAAGGATAAAGTTTACGCTAATCCCGTATTTAACAGAGAGGAATTAATCTTAAGAATTCAGGAAGCATGTAATGACATGCAAAATCAAAATTTTGTGGTACTGGCTGCAATAAACTCCTTAATAACTCGGTGTAGAAAATGTATTGAGGTCGGTGGGCTGCATTTTGAACAACTTCTTTAATTATTAATTGTTTTTATTTTGTTATTGTTTTTAAACGAATTAAATGTGTTATTTTTTTATGTGTTTTTATAAATCAGAATTTTTACTCGCAAACGGTGTGTTGTACGACAAAAAGTAAGAGATGTTTTTTATTTTAAATTAAACAAGGATTTCATAAAAAAAAATTTAAAAAAAACAGTGGCGCATCATTTTTGTAATTAAAATTAATTAAAATTGTATGAAGATCGGCCCGCACACACGCCAGTGGTAAATAAAATTAATTATTTTTGCACAAAAAGATGCATATTGATTAACTGTCTAAACGTGCCAAATTTCATTAAAATATCTAAAATGGTTTAAGAAAAATTAAAAAATTTGATTTTTTTAATTAGAATTTTGACACCCTGTAATTTTTTAACGAAACATTTTTCGAATATTATTTATAATAGCAATCTTATTATTTTTTCGTTCTCCGTCGGCCATTTAATTTTCCGCCATCGAAACCGGACCACCCTGTATAATTAATTAACCACGGCATAATTTTTCATTTTATTCAAAAATTTAGATATTTAGATATCGCTCCATGTTTTTATTTTAAAAAATCTTTCGGTTCTCGCATATTTTATGCTTTTCAGGCATTTGATGTATTTTTTTATTTTATTTTAGGCATTTGATTTTAAGTTTCCAGAAATTGGAAATAATTAAGTTCTTGCATTTTCCAGGTATTTAATTTAATTTAGGTTTTACGAAGTACTCAATATCTTCTTTCGCGATTGTATCTTAGGCACTTGGTTCAAGGATCCCAGAAAGTAATTTTGTATTAATTCTAAGCAGTTGATTCCCCTTTTCAATTACTTAAAGAGTAACTTCAACTGATTAGAATTAATAAAAAATTACATTACATGCTCAAAAGCAATAAGAAATTGATTTCCAGATAGATAAAGCAATATTTCAGCTACCGTACACATTTGAAATAATTTTTAGTTTATTCCAGGCAGTTTGCTTATTACGGACAGGTCAAGCAGTTTATCAGCTGTTATTGCAAGCAGGTCATTTTGTAATTATAATTAATATAAAAAATCATAAATATGAAAAATCGTAGAAAATATCACATGTATTCCTTCGTGTATAAAGTTATAAAAACTAGGGAGCCATTATATTTAGCTAACAATTTTACAAATTTTCTTCATGAGCATAACACTAGATTTATAAATTTATTTAGAATACCACAACATAGAACAGCAAATTTTCAAAAATCTTTTGTTTTTGTCGCCTCTCAACTTTGGAATAGACTTCCGGCTAATTGCAAAAGTTTTCCGTTTACTGCATATAAAAAATATATTCGTAATAAACTGCTTGATTCTCAAAAAAACAATACTTAATCTACAATAAAAATTAAAAGAGCTGAGCCGCTCGATCTTCTATTGCTGTCTACTTATTATTGTTATAAATATTAATTAATTTACCTTTCCTGCATATTCAGAACCCCCGCCTGCTTCGCCTTACTTAAATACTTAAATATGATACTCAACACATGCATGTCTCGATTAATTAAGAAAATCTTTTTTTTTTTACTTTTTACTTTTAAGGTTTTTGAAGGGCTATGCCACACAGGTTTTATCTTATGATGAACCTGTGTAAACGGTTCTCTATAATCGAGGCATGGTCCTATTTATCATGTATTTGGTAGGTTGTACAACATATGTATATTATTATGCTACAATTTTGTATATGATTATTTATTTACCTTCATGATAAATAAATTTGTTTTGAATTTGAATTATTCGAGTCAGTTCAACTCACTTGATTGCGTTTCAAAAAATTAACTTCAAATGCATAAGGAATGATTTCAATTGCCTTGACGAAATAGCTTCAAATAAAATTAATAAGAAACAACATGAACTGCCTAAGAGAAATGGAAATAGCTGCAAACGCCTTTAAAGTATTGGGAAAAGACTTCAACTGCCTAGAGGAATTAAGAAACGGCTTCAAATGCCTAAACTTAATAATAAACTGCTGTAAATGCCTGGACTGAATAAATTAGAAATTTAAAGGCTAGGAATTTGTAAGAAAATTCTTTAAACCCATGGAACTAATAAAACTTTAAATGCACACGGAATTATTTCAAGTGCCTTGATGAAATGAGAAAAAAGCTTCAAATGCCTAAAATTCATTAGATACAACATCAATTGCCTGGAAAAAATTAAAGATGACTTTTAAGAAATTACTTCAATCGTCTGTAAAAAATGGGAAATGACTATAAATATTTCAAATTTATAGAAAACTGCCTTATATTCGTGAATGGAACTGATTAAGACTTGTAAATCTGGAAAAAAGCCAAAAAGAACTATTAAATGGCTCACTTATTCTAGATATTTGATGTAATTTCAGATTAATTTGAGACAGTTGAACTAATTTTTTACTTATTCCAGGTATTAAAGAGCAAGATCAACTACCTAGAATTAATAAAAAAGTTCATCGCATGCCCGCAATATATTCAGGCAGTTTAAGCAATTTTTCAGCTATTCCAGGTACACATTTGAAATAACTTCTGATTTATTCGAGGCAGTTGGCGCAGTTCAATGTTTTATTAATTCCAAATAACTGAGGCTGTTTATTGTTCGGGGCATTTAAAGTAATCTTTTATTCATTCCAGGCAGTTCAATTTATTTAATGGCGTTTCCTATTAATTCAAGTTCAAGTATCTGGAAAAAACAACGAATGGAATTAAACAAAAACAGCTTCAAGTGCCTAGGAGAAAGTAAAAAAGGACTTTAAATGACTCACTTATTTCAAGCATTTAAAATTGGACAAGTGCTTCAAAAAAATTAGAAATGATATAAAATGCCTGGAACAAATTAAAAAATAGGTTCTAGTAGTAATTTAGGCATTCAACCTAAATATCCCAGAACATTTATGAAACTACCTCACTTGCCTACAAGAGGTTAAAAATTAATTTTAAATCTGAGAAGTTCTAGAAAAGCATTTCAAATGGGTAAAAACATAACGAATGGCTTCAACTGCCTAGGAAAAAATAAAAAAGAACTTTAAATAGCTCACTTATTTCAAGATTTAAACTAATTTCATATCAATTTCAGGCAGCTTATTCAATTTCTCACTTAATTCATATTATACCTCATATTAAATTGATATTGAACAGCAACTTCACTAGCCTGGAATTAATAAAAAACGCAAATCTATAAAAAAATATTTCAAGCAGTTAAAAACATTTGATAAAGTTAAAAGAAATAAACTTTAAATGCATAACCAATGACTTAAATTGCCTGAGATCAATAAGAAAAGACATCGACTGCCTGGGAGAAGTAATGGCTTCAAATGCCTGAAATTAATAAATTAATTATTATTATTAATTCAACGGCTTGAAAGAAATATGAAATGATGTTAAACTTATTAGATGACGTATTCTATTAACTCAACTTTAAATACCTAGATGAAATTATAAATTGCTTTAAATACTTTGAACTAATAAGAAACTATTTAAACAGCCTGGGAGAAACAAAAAATAGATTTAAATACCTGAAATTAATAAGAAACAATAAGAATCGACGAAAAATAACAAATGGCTTTAAATACCTGGAACTAATAAAAAACTGCTATAAATTCCTGAATGGAACAAGTTAAGGGACCTTGAATCCTGAGAATTAATAAGAAAATCCTTTAAACGTATGGCATTCATAAAAAATCAACTTCAAATATATAAGGAATGATTTTAATGGTCTCGAAAAAATTACAAATGGCTTTAAATACCCAATAAAATTTGATAAAAAAATGACTTCAATTGCCTGAGAAAATGAGAAATAGCTTTAAATACCTGAATGGAATAAGTTAGGACTTTAAACTAATAAATTTAGTAAAATGTCTAGAAAAATACGTTATGTGTGATGTAATTTAGTTGATGTGTGAATTTTCGACTTGACTATAAGAATTTAAATGTCCCGCCCCTGATTCTGTTGCTAACAAATGACATATTGCAATATGTTTGATAACTTTATATTTAATTAGGTTTAATCTTGAAAGTGAAATTTGAAAATCATATCCAAGTCCAAGGAAATTTTGTAAAATCCGGTAACGCTTGATAATGCATAGTTTATTTTATATGAACTAAACCTATGCAAAAAATGTGAATTTTCACCTATGCGTAGAAAATATTTTTATCTTAGGTAAAACATAGTACGTTGACAGAAATAACACAATAGCTTAAATGTACGTCATTTATTCACTAAACTACTTTTATATACCTGAACACTGCAAATTGGTGGTGTCTAAAATAACCCCGTTAAATATAATTTTGTTTTTTTTTGTTTTTAATTTTGAGATCAAATTGACACTTAAAAACTAATGAGGCTTCCGTTTGTCACAGTGGTTGAGCTTACCAACCTAAAAAACTCATTTACATAAAAATCATTATAAAAAACCAGCAACAATCCATTTACCTCCCCAGATTTTAGCTGGGCCACCCCATCCAGAGGCAACGACGGCTCCTGGGGCCAACCATCCACTATAAATACAAACACAAAATTTATTTATGGTATGTTACTATTAATGTTAAGAAACATTCTTACCCATGGGTAGCGATAGCAGGGGCAGCCAACACTGGGGCAGCTACGATCCCTGGGGACACAGCCGCTGTTACTACTCCGCCGGCTTTTGGTCCGGCTGCAACAGCGCCACCTGGAAAAGAATTTTAATTTTGTTAGTTTTTTATTTAGTTTTGTTTATTTATTTATTGGTGATCATACAGGGAGATACAACATAATTTAACACAATCTAATTCCAAATAAACCTTTACAATTGTTTCACTTTAATATGCAGTATGTATATACAAAGACATGTCTAACTAACTCAAGTAACCCAACTTAATTAGAAGGACGAAACTATTCTACTGTTCTTTTCAGGGCCTTTTTAAAAGAGTTTGAGGACATACTGAAGAAATCCAAATCGTTATAATATTGGAATTTGGAACTGGTTTTATCGTACGAAAGGAACTCGTAGGGTCTGCTATCGAGTTGATACCTATTAATGAGCGGATTTCTTGAATTAGATTTGCGGGCAAGTGGTATAACTATTTGACGTCATCAATACAGTCTCCAACGAAGAAAAAAGATGACATAAGTAAGGAAGCCTTCTATGATGAATTGGACAAAACTATAAACAGAAAACTTTAAGGCTAAAGTAGGAAAGACGAGACCTTTAGACCAGTAATTGGCAAACCTAGCCTACATGAGTACTGCAACTATAACGACTAGTAAACATGGCAGCATCCTATAACATATTGATCAAATCAAAAATGTTCGAACACAACAACATTCATAAATAATTTTATATGTCTTCCTTTGGAGTAACAAAGAACCAAATTGACCATGTCCCAATTCATGCAAGATAAGGCAGCAATATAATCGACGTAAGAAGCCTCAGAGTTGTGGATGTGCACCATTTCTTGATTAAAAAGTTAAAGTACGAGCAAGACTATCTAGCCAAAGCAGAGTGCTGAAACATTTAAAGATGACAGCTAGAAATGAGAATACCAGTTAAGCCAATATTCAGACGAAAGGATGTTGAGAAAACATGCAGGAATATTAAGAAGTCAGCAATTGTTAATACGTAACTGATAGTGAGAAAGAAAAGAGGTAAAAAGAGAAGCTTTTGGTTCGACAAGGAGTGTGAAAAGAAGATAGGAGTAAGAAACATGGCCCGACTGGAGTTGTCGCAAGACCAAACCCAATAAAGAGAAATACAGATTAAAAAGAACAGCATACAGAACACTTAGAGTAAAGAAAGGAGCACATGAATCAAAAATGTTAGAAGGCTTGGAAGCAACTGGGACAAATAACCAAATTAGGAAATTTTTGATGAAGCTAAAAGCATTAAATGAGGTTTCAGACCGAGAACTGACATATTTCTTGAAGCAGATCATGGAAGACTGGTAACAAATAATAGTAAGCTGGTTGAGGTTTAAAGATGGTTAATGAAACAATAGCAGCAAAACGCCTCAAATATAGAGAAAAAGCTTTTCTCAAACACTTCAATCCCCTTGTACTCGAGATTTAGAAGGAAGAGAAAATACCAAATAGTTGGAAGGAGAATGCTCCTACACAAAAAGGAAGACCAATTGCAATACTCCAACTACCAGGAAATGTCATTAATAACTACCGGATATTATAAGGTTTGGTCCCTACTACTCGAAAGACTACGTAGACTACCCATGTGGGTTTAGAAAAAAAGCGACTAGCTATCGATTAGATCTTCATAATGCGTCAGTTAATCAAGAAGTAATTCATCAAATCTTTATCAACTTTAAACAAGCGTAAGACAACGTCCTGAGGGTGAAGCTATGGAATGATGTAGTAGAACTAGGAATTTCAAGTAAACTTGTCATGTTAACAAAAATCGGCATGGACTCTGCAATACGGATCGAAGAGAAGCATTCAACCCTATTTTACTATAAGTAATGGCCTGGAAAAATCAGAAGAAGCCATCTCTCCAGTCTTTATTAAGATAGCTTTAGAGAAGGTAGTGAGGGAGGCAAAAGCGTAGATATGACCAAGGAAATTAATATCAGGACACAAACTGCCAACCGCTGCTGTTTTGAATTACAGAAAATAATGAAATCCAAAAATATATCATGGACGACTAAAATAAGAACATACTGCTCATTCACGTAGAATTAGTCTAGAATTTTTAGCTCATATTAAAATTCTCTTTATTTTATAAAGCTTTTTGCTGCCTTCAAAAAACTGCCCCTCATAATTCTGGACAAAAACCTAATAATGACGTTTTTTTGTCCATCTTTCACCTTAATAACAGTGTTTATCATTGTAGGTTTTATTTCAACATTGAAAAATCCCAAATATATTTTACAATAGATTAAAGATTTTAATTTTTCTTTTCGAGAATATCTTGAATCTCAGTGTTGCTACACCTCAATGACTGCTCTAAGTAAGTAATTTTTTTGTTTAGTTTTGCAACATCCTGTTTTAATTCGCTATTTTCTTCAACAAGCAATCTCCTATTTTTTTTTCTTTATTCTTTGATGTCGACAAGTATCTTCTTAAAGTCGGTAATTTTGTTGAACAAAATTCGACTGACTCTGACATTAATCTTAGTGCGCAGTTTTGTGTCTATTAAGAGATTTTGGTCTTGTCTATGAAATGTTCGTTCATGTTAATAGATTTTTCTGCCTTTTTTATTATTATTAATTATTGTCGGTTTCTATTCTATGGCTTTTAATCTTATTTAAATGCATCCTTTGCAATTAAATAGTATTATGCAAACAATGTACATATTCTTAAACACCTTTTACACATATTAGTTTTTTATAAAAATTTGATTTTTTATCAAAATATTTATTTTCGTACGATTGATTATAAAAAATGCATGTACTTTGTTTTATTTTTAATAATTTTGTCACATTATCGTTTTTCAACTGTTTTATTATTACTTGTTTTACTATTTTTTTTATATTTTATTCTTTATTTTCTTAGTATATTTTTAATTTTTTTTACACAATAATATACAAAATTAGATAATCACAGCTCATTCTTACCTTTCTTTCACTTTTAGTTTTTATCACATTTTTTTATTAAAATATTTAATTCCATACGATTGATTATTCAAATTTGATTTAATTTGTTTTGTTTTTTATAATTATTGCCACACTTACCATTTTATCAACTATTCTATTATAACTACCTTGTTTTTTTCTCTATTAATTTATATTTTATTCTTTACTTTCTTAGTACATTATTAATTTATTTTACAAAATAATATATAAAATTAAACAATCACAGCTCACTCTTACTTTTTTTTACTTTGTGAATTTGTGGCTTTGTAATTTCTTTTTTTTGTGCTTATTTGTTTATTTTTCTGTTCTTTTTTTGCTATTTTAATAGGTTTTTTTATTTGTTTTTTTTTATAAAATTTTGGCAAAATAGTAACTTTTAAACTTAAGAATTTATAAATTCTTAATTTTTCAATATTTTTGTTTTATTTTTTTTTCTTTTTCCGTTTAATAATTTCTATTGGTCTTTTATCTTACTGTACTTTTGTATACTTTTCCTTATTGAGAAAACTTTTAGTATTAATTACATGTCATACCTATAATTTTAAAGCCTAGCAAAAGAAATCTATTAAAAAATAAATACAACAAGAAATATTAAAATTGACAAACATGAATAGTAAAATAAATATAAAGAGTTTACAAAATTCAAAATGTTCTAAATAAATAAAATTCAGTTAACATAAATTAAAATAATTAAAACGAAAGGTTTAATAAATAATAAATAAATTTATGCAGAAAAATTAGTTTTAGAAAGAAGAAATACAGGAAGATGTATTATTATATTTAAGTAATTAAAAATTAAAATAATAAATTTTACAATAAATAACAAATGATAAAAATAAGCTTTAAATTAAACCAAAAGAAAATAAACCAGGATAGAACATATTAAGAGGAAGATTGCGAATAGATGCTACCAAAAAGAAAGAAAGTAAGGTTAAGAAAAAGAAAAAAAATTGCAAAAATATGATGATTAAAAAATCTAAAGAATAATAATTAGTTTAAGAGAGAGTCTTTTTAAATTTAAAAAAAGAAATAACTAAAAAGAAATATATATAAGGTAATTAATAAAATGAAGTAAAATATCATGGAGAAATAAGCAAGTGTATTAATAAACTGATAGAATGGGCAGAAAAAAATAAAAAATTAAAGTGCCTTATAAACAATTATAATTGA
Source organism: Anthonomus grandis grandis (assembly GCF_022605725.1). Lineage (NCBI taxonomy): Eukaryota > Metazoa > Arthropoda > Insecta > Coleoptera > Curculionidae > Anthonomus > Anthonomus grandis. The sequence continues at coordinate 7,211,443 of NC_065552.1, forward strand.
AGATGCAGACACAGAAATTTAACATATTTTAAATTAAATTTATTAGCAACATGTAAATAATAAACTCGGTACAAAAACCTTATAGAATAAACACAAGCGCAAAAACAATAATAATAAAAATTAAAGAAGCTGGTAGCGGGTAAAAAAACGTTTAAGAGATAGTAGAAATATTGGGATACAATGATGAGAAAAACTATATGAAAGGATAATTAAAAACATTAAAAATAAGTAGTAACAAAAATTATAGAAAGGAAGAGAAAATTCAGAAGAGAAGTGAAGAAATATTACGAGAAAATGATAGAAATGTCACATGGTCTATAACTAAACATTTTTGTTGGAAAATAGCTCTTTAAGAAAAGGAACCAAAAACCAAAAATTGAAAAAAATAGGTAATGGAATAAAAGAGTTAAATAAAATTACAAATTATCAATAACACTAAGTGAAAATAATTTGTTACCAGTTAAAATATCATAAATATTAGTTTTTTAATTAAATATTACCTAATCTTAGGGAAACTATAGCAAAGTGTAATAAAAAAAATGAAGAGAAAAGCTAGAGTAGGAAGGTTTGGAAACTATACATTGTATTTAACTGAAACATGGTGATCTGAAAAAACAAATTTAAATATTTTTGAGGAAATTAGAACAATGCCCTAAAAACTGTTTTATGTTAACTTCTATAGAGTTTCCTAATAAAGTACTACTTCATCTTACCGATAGCACTTGCAGAAATGGCACTACCATCAGGTCCAAGAACCGTAGTAGCCGAAGAGGGTCCCTTCAAAAGAATTCCAGGTTCTCCAGGTCCCACAAGGGTCACTCCCACTGGTCCCAACCAGCTTGGACGCCCGTGAACCAAACAAAAAGTGGAAAAAACAGCTACGACAACCTAATTCAAATAATAATTAATTTTACCATATCTAAAGGTGTTTTAACCTTAAAATCTTACCAAAAGTTTCATTTTGAATAACTTTAGAAGCACTACCTATTAAACGAAAATTCAAAACTGCAGTGGTACTGTTCCACCGTTATAATGGAGCTTTTATATGGGCCGATGGCGTCCTTGTTGGATTTCAAAACAGATAAATCCATCCCGTGCAATGTCGTTGTATATGGACTACTATATTTTTTTCGTTATTACGATTTTTATGGTGCGTATAGTTGTGGTATATCGTTCTTTATTCATTAACGTTGCTGGCGGTTTGTCCGGATATCTGTAGGGGCGACTCCTGTTTGAAAATGCTGTGTTCCTAATTTAGGAAATGTTTTGAAATTTTCCGAAATTTTCTAAGGGTTTTTTGATTTAGAATAGGATGAATATTAAGAGTTTTAATATATATATCTGTCATCTTTTTTTCATAAACATTGTTGTAATCTTTAAAAAAGTGTTTTTTTCAAACGAATATTTTTTATTTCTTATTTCGTTACATATAAAATGACACGAGTCTTATTTTTGTCATATTTTCTTCTTATTTTATCGACAATGCTTTTTGATGTTTATATGTTTTTCATATTTTCGATTTACCATACTAAAATACAGATCATATTACAAATGCTAGTTGAACCTTTATACATTTTTCCTTTCACACTCATTTATTTATTTATTTATTTATTGTGTTATTTATTCAAGATTTCAATCAAGATCAATATTCAAGAACGTAGCTAACGTCTGACATAATGCAATTTAGATTTTTCACCATAATGCAATAATAAGTATCAAAGCATAACGGGTATGTGTGGGCCTCTCCCAGTTTTTCCTTGATGAAAAATGCAAAGAAATGTAATCAGGATATAATGTATATCGAAATACGTTACTTTATTTATTTATTTTTTTATATATGGCGCCTGTAAATATGTATTTTTAGATACGTATGTATCATTGGTTTTTATAAAGTATTATATAAAATTCTGAATTATATTCTTCACTAATAAATTTGCACTTTTTCGCGTATAAAGGTATATTTTTCCATTATATGAAGTTTTGAACAAAGATTGCTTTATAATATAAATTAATTAGAAACACATTTTTTAAATACTTAAGTATAGAAAAATAAAAATATTCAAATAATTAACACTTTAGGTAGAGGCTTATAATCTATTATTTTTGTTAACTCTTAAACTTCTTAAAATTTAAGGATTTTTAATTTTATGATTTGTAATTTTTGAAGTAAATTAACAGAACAAAAAGAACCAACATTTGACAGTTGAAATCAGATATTTGTATTTTTTAATAATGTATTTAAAATATATTTTATTTAAATTAGATTTGAGTTTCATTCTTCAATATTAATTTAATCAATTTAACAAAGAACATTTCTGATATTTGACATATTTAATTTTTTTTTTAATTTTCATTTCATTATTTTTTGTTTTGAAATTTGTTTTGAACAAAATGAATGACAAATAAAATGTTTTCATTTTTTTTTTAATACTGAAATAGTTCTAGCCAATACTAGAACGTCTAGATATTGAGTAGAACAGGGGAGGTTTTGCCTTTAATTAAATGTGATATTAGATATAGAGTTTTTTTTTTTTTTGGGGTCGATGGAGAAATTCTTTATGAACACTGGTTACCCCCAGTAGTGTGGTACTCAGTGTCGAGTCTGTTTCGTCCTGTACCCACTAAAACTCCACCGCTGGGTGGTGCCTTGTGGCTCCCTACACTGCGGTCTGCTAAGAAGCAGTCCTATTGTGTCCCATATGTTTAGTCTCACAGGTTCAATTCTGTAGCTTCAAGAAAGTCCAGGATTGTGCCCAGTGGTAGATTTCTTATACCCTCTGGTGAGGGTTTCTCTTCCCCCAGGAATGTTGCCCTGGTTTGATTAAATGCTTCACAGAAGCACAGTATGTGAAGAGTTGTTTCGTCCTCCTCATTGCATCCCCTACATATCGAGGTAACTGATTTCCCTAGCGTATGCAGGTTTTTCCTGCTGGGCGCATGGCCTATAAATAGCCCCGCGACCCTTCGCAGTTGTTGTCTGGAGACGCTCAGTATGTTCTCACCCTTCTTGAAGGGTGGGCTGCCTATAAGTTGTTTGGATTGTTCCATCTTTGGCTGCTGTTCCCAGTAGGATTTGTTCTGGTTTGTTAGCCAGTTGCCGATTTCCCTCTTCCAGGTCTTATCGTTGACACAACATGTTGGTTCAGGGCTTCCAGGCTGTTGCTGGCTCCCTGAGTTGCAAGTTGGATAGCCCTTCTTGCAGCCTTATTGTTGCCCATATTCTCTGCTAGGATTATCTCTGGCCTATTTTGCGCTTCGGCGAGGTTCCTGAGATCCTCCCAGCAGCTTTGCACAGTCCTTGACTTAGTCTCGAACTGTTGTAGTGCAAGTGTTGCAGCCTGGTCTCCTGTGAAAATTGCGAAGGTTTTGCCCTTCTCTCATCAGTTGGACACAGGTTTGTATTCCTATTATGCTTGCCTGTAAATTTGTTGTTTCCAGGCCCAGGTTTAGCATGAGTTGTCTGCCCTGTTGTTCGTCCTCCACCATGCCCACAGCTACCCCGATCTTGGATCGTTTGGTTGCCGTGTGCCATACTGAGTAACATTTTTGCCTGAGCCTGCCCGCTTCTGCGTCCAGTGGTCCCCTTTTCTCTTTGATGACAAAAGGTTTGTCTAGGTATGTGACCTTGGTTCTGTCTGTTCTTAGAGCCAGGCGCCCAAGGTCCTGTATCTTGTCAAATAAGGCATTGTGCCCATCTTTCGATAGGATTGTTGCGCCATTTGACAGCAGTCTTTTCGCAACCGATATAGCTTCAGCCCGTACCACTAGGTGTAGCGGGCTTAGTCCTATCAGGTTCTCTAGGGCAGCAGTCGGCGTTGTTGACATCGCTCCTGTTATGCCCAGACATGCTATTCGTTATGTTTTATTGAGTATCTGTATTACAGTCCTCTTTTCTGCCGCATGCCACCATATAGGTGCTGCGTATGTAATGATGGGTCTAACTATTGTCGTGTACATCCAATGTACCATTTTTGGTGACAGTCCCCATGATCTACCGAACATTCTCTTATAGTACATAAGAGTTTTCGTGGCTTTATTTGTAGCCTGGATTACATGCTTCTTGAAGCTGAGTTTTTTATCCAGGGTTATACCTAGATATTTCACATCGTCCTCAAGTCGCAGATTTTCTCCATAAAATTTTATGTTTCTAATGGGCTCTAGTTTCCTTCTTTTGGTAAAGAAAACCTGAGTAGTTTTTGTGGGATTTACCCTTAGTTGTTCTTCCTCACACCAGTGCTCGACAGTAGTCAGGGCTCTTTGCATTTTCTCGAATACATGAGCCTGACTACCCCCTCGTGTAAGGATGACTATATCGTCAGCATATCCTATAGCGAGGATAAGCTGCCTCTCCAGTCGTGTCAGCAAGCTGTCCGATACAAGGTTCCACAGCAGCGGTGACGGTACGCCCCCTTGCGGTGTTCCCCTGCACACTTTGGCCTTAACCGTTGTGCTGTTGAGATTTGCTGCTACTTTCCTATGATTTAGCGTGCTGCTATCGCACGGTTGATTAAGTCATATCGTTGATTAAAAAGGGAATCGCCTATTCAATCAACGGTCATATGATGTATTGTCGAATGCTCCCTTAATGTCTAAGAAAGCTCCTAGGGCGATCTCTTTGTTGTTCAGAGATTGTTCGACCCTCTGGATTATCTCGTGAATCGCTGATTCGCAAGATTTACCTGTTTGGTAGGCATACTGGTGTCGATGTAGAGGGTTGACCCGTAATACATTGTCCCTGATATGCCTTTCTATGCTTTTCCTCCGTTTTTAGGAGGAATGATGTAAGGCAGATTGGTCGGAAGACTTGCCCGCATTTTCTTACATAGTGCAGGCAGCAGCAGTTCGCTACCCCGCTGTAACATGACTGTCATTATGCCATCCATTCCGGGAGATTTAAATGGTTTGAAGGAATTTATCGCCCATTTAACCTTCTCGTAGGTTACTACCTTTTTTGCTAGTTAGATATAGAGTTAAAACTGTGTCATGTGATGATAATTATGTCTTATTATTTTATCTGGTTGAGCATATCTGGTAATAAATATTTATATTCTGTCTTGTACCATCCATCGCAGAAAAAAGATACTAAATTTACAGATTTTTTTTAACGAATATTTAGAATAGATTAGTGATTTTGGTGATACCAATATTATTGAAGGATATTTGAATTTCGCTATATTAAAATATTCTTTTTATGGCAACAAAATACTAAAATGTATATATACCAATGGTTTTAACCCTTAACTGGTATGGCGGAAAAAAATCACGTTCCAAGTATAGTGGAGTCAAATTAGACCTTTTAGAATTTTTTTTTTTAACTAAAACAAAAACAAATTTAAAAATATGAAAATAATAATATATTAACAACTCTGAGGCCATATAAACCAAAAAAATTGCACTTAAAATAAAGCTAGACTAAAAAATATAAGGTTTTTTAAAAAATAGGCTTTTTTCAAAATGAGTCAAAAATAAACTAAAAAACACAAAATTTAGGTGAAAAATTAAGAAGATGTTCTTAAATAAATGTGAAAACGTTCAAAACACTTAAAAATAAAATCAAACTTGACATTCTAAAGAGAATGGTATAAAATTAAAACTATTAAAAAAAAATTGGTTTCAAATCAAAGGACTTACCTAGAAATTACAGAATCCCACGCAAAAAAATATTTTGGTAAAAAAAATAATAATAACAATAAAAAATAAATAGCACAACGGACGCAAAAAACGGAATAAAGTTCAAATTAACCAACTTTGATTCGTGTTTTCCTTCACGTGGGTACGTAAAACTTTTCGGGTCGCTAATTGGTTGATAGCAATCACGTGGTCTCAACGGATCTGTAATTACGTACCAATGTGGATTCAGGCTTAGGGTCATAGAGCGAATCATATGCGTCTTTCATCTGATGACTGACACCTTGAATGGAAATGCGCACTTGCTTATGAATGACATCTATTCTCGTACGCAGCTCACTGATGTAGTCCTCTCTGGCAACACCGGTTCCTGGAGGGCAACCAAATCGATCGATAAGTCAGCAGAAATAAATTAAGAAATCAATCCCAGTCTTTTTGGTGGCTAGATATTACTTTGGCCAAAACCGTTGAACACAAATATTTAAAACAAATTGAATATCTTGGATAATTACAATAATGCAGACATACTTGATATGCTATACATGGCTCCTATCGCTATATGCCATAAGAGGGGGGATCTTATTACTTTTTACAATATCCTGCATGGGAAATCTGGAGCTTCAAACCTATTTCAAAAAACCAATATTCATGCTCCACTAAGAACAGCTAGAGCCACTGATGGCATTATTATTTATTACCATTACATTGTCATGTCATCATTGTCTAAGGTTTTCAATTGTGTGGATCATAGAATACTGCTGTCAAAGCTTAATTTTTACGGATTTAGGAGAGTGGCTTTGAGGTGGTTAAAGTCATACCTGTCTGGTCGCACCCAGAGAGTGGTTATATCTGGTTTTTCTTCAGGGATAGCTCACCTTAAATGTGGTCAGTGTTAGGTCCTATTTTATTTCCATTATACGTTAATGACTTAAGCTCTTTACCACTGCATGGACTAGTGGTTCAGTTTGCCGATGATACTACAATTCTGTGGCATAACAAAGATCAAGAAGTAGTTAGATCTGTCATAGTAGAGGACCTTCACAAAATTAAAGAATGGTGCATCGGCAATCGGCTTGTATTCAATGTTGATCAGACTTTTGTCCTGGGCTTTCAGTGTAATGTGGAGAGTTTTTTGTTTGATGAGCGGTGGTCCTATTCATATGTTCGACCATGCCATCTGACTGCGGGTGTAATATAGTAGTTTTTGTTTTCCTTATTCCAAGCGTTTTTAGAGATGTTTTGGAACAAGATGGATTAAAAATTTCTGGAAAAAAATTTGACCCAGTAAAAACTTTCTCTCACTTTTCCTAGGGTATTTGTTACTTCAAAATATCCTTTTGGTACACCGGTATGAATTTCCTCTAGCTACTTCCAAATTTAACATTTAGGCACAACAGAAACATTTAATACCTACTATAACACTCAGTTATGAAAAAATTTGTAATAAAAGTGAATGAGAGAAAACTCACTGTCAAAAAACATTACTTACATACATTAATTACATAAATTAGGGAGAACTAGTGCTATTTTCCAAAATCTTCTATCGAAGAACTTGGATAAGCTGGCTACAGCAAGTATTTCATTCTTCTGCAGACTCTTCGACTTTTATAGATATAAGGAACATTTACAGATTTCGTTTTTTCAATCCAATTCTAATAATAACTAGATTCCCTAACTGCTTTATTGATCTTCTGGAGTTAGAAGTGACCAGCTGAAAGAGAATACTTACAGTTTTTGCACATAACGAGTTTTTTTATATTCTGCTTTATTGAATTTTCATTCAGTCTGTTCCAAGAGTCATTTTTTGATGACCTGTTCTGTCTGAAGGAATCTGTGAATCTTATAACATAATCTCGATTGAAAGACAAGTAACTTCGTAATTAATTCTTTTAATTATTCTCTTCATCTTATTCAAATTTTTTAAACTGAGATGTCTCTATTTTTTATTTATTGTCTATCAACTGAAGCAAATACATAAATCACGTAACTGCATGGTAACAACAATTGCAAGATATAATGCATATTTCGTAGGAGAGTTTACTGACCTTTGAATGAGTTTTATTCTTAAAAAAATGAAGATCAACAACTTTATATCTTTCTTTTAAATAAAAAAGTACAATTTTGTAAAAATATTAGGAAGACTCTTTGAGTAGTTCACAAGTGGTTGCATCCAGTTTCCTCCCAACAAAACAACTCAGCTGGTGTAATATTCTATAAATCTAACGTAAGAAGAAACACGCCTGAAGGTTAAGGATAAATAACTTAATATCTTATATATTTATGGGTAAATATGTTAATCAATATGTATTACTTTTACCTATATAAAGGCAGGGCTGATCTGTAAAACGTGTGTCAGTTTCAGTGATAGAAGCAAACGTAACCAACCCAACCATTTTCAAAATGAACTCCATGGTAAGTACCGGGAAAAAATTGAGATAGTTAAATAGGGGTCTTAAGCTAGTAGATATTTTTTGCTGCTTTTCTTTCCTTACATTCAAAATCATCATCATTTTATCCTATTTTTTCACTACAAACTTCATATGTAATCAAAAATCAGAAAGAAAGTGACTTATTCTTAATTATTTTTAATAATTTGGTAAAATCAGGTCAATCAGATCCTTCAGCCAAGTAAACCATGCTTTTAAATAATTCTTAATTTTAATTATTTTGTGATGACCAAAAATTTAAGAAAAATGGCTCAGTGAATCGATATTTTATAAATATTAGTTTCCAATTTCCTTGTAAAATATTCATCTTAACGAGATTACAGGCAATAGAAAATGGTTATAAAATAAGTTTTTTGGTTTTTTAGCTCAAGATCATCATACTATTGTTGCAAATCCTTAATTTCTTCAAAAAATAATTCAAGCTGGGTCATTTTGATGCAAGTTTGTACGATTTTTATTAGTTTTTTTACTACTCAATTATGCATGAATACAATACTTTCTTCAGGTAACATTTTCTATGAAGAAATCATACCCAGTATAGTTTTCTCCTGCAAATCTTTACTTTCTGTAAGAATATCTTGCTTCTGGCTTTTCAGCGTTCCTAATCTGATAAAAGATCAAAAAGTGATTAAACTATTCTAGAGTTTTAATATTTTTCTACTATATTCATACTGACTGTAAAATCTGGCAAGATCTAAGTTGTTCTCATAGTTGTCATCAATTTCCATCCCTAACTTCACAATTAGGTAATTTCCACTCTGCCATCGTGCTTAAAATCCTGATTTTCACTTGTGACCCAGCATACACTTTCCAGTTGTAGCAAATATGACTGAGGTTCCAAATTCGTTGTCAGAATTTTCTTAATTTGATTAACCATGAAATTCAATAATTTTTGTTAGTTTTTGACTCATTCTGCTTCACATATTCTACCGTTAAATAATTATGATCACATTTTTCCTCCTATTCTTCTTCTTCCTCTTTTTTTTCTATTTCTTCCCCTACCTCTTCTTTTATTTTTATGTTCGTCATCTTTAACAAATTATTACCAATCGCCACAATGAGTAATTTTTGTTAATTAAATCTTCAATTATTTAATTACAATAACTATTGAATATGTGAAATTAAGCCTTAAACTAATTGAAATCACTTTCATGTTAAGTAAAGCCATTTTCCAATTCTCTTTACCACTGAACCTCATATAATGTTATTCACGATTAAACTAAAACAGTTCTTAATTTTTCCTCATTTCAAAATACTTTTTCAATTAGTTCATATTCCAATTCAACTTACTTTCGTATATATTTTTATTCTATTTCTACTTGTTCTCATTTTCTTCTTCTTTTTAGTCTTCGTTTTCTTTTTTTGTTCTTCGCTTTTTTTCTAAATCTGTTTTTATTTTTAGCTTTATTTGGAGTTTTTTAACTTTCATTATAATAGAATAATGACACTTGGTCTTTAATAGTATTTTCCTCTAAACATGTTGATTTTTTTGTGTGACTGTTGATCAAAGAAACACTCTTCAATTTCAATTAGTGTAATATTGCTTGTACTAATACCCATTCATATTCCACATAGAGATGGTAAAAAATCTTCTCCTTTTATGGGTAAAGAATTTATGAAAACTCTTCGTATCAAAGACTCTTTCTAAGGCCTAAAGACTGAGAATTGGCAAATATGAATCGTTTTTTCAACTTTCCTTTTGATACATTATTTGGATGACTTTTGTTAATACAACCTCTAATTTTCGATCTTGGGTATTTGGATTTCCTTTCTCGTTATAAATACCAGCAGACCACTTCAGATATTTTCATTGTTGAGAATCTTGGTTTCATCCCATGAAGCCATCAAGCGTCATTGCTAAACTTAGACTTGAAAAACTTATCTGTGTGAAATTGGCTGTTCTTCTAATTTCGTAGCAAAATTAACAAAATTTGTTCTGATTAACCTCAAGATCAAAGACTGTTGTCAAAGTTGTCATCAATAAATACATAATTTCTTACTCTCCTACTATCTCTTCTTGGTTTTCACCAATACTTTAGTAGCCTCAATCCTAACATCGCAATTAAGTGATTTTTATTCTGCCATTGTGACCAAAATCTTAATTTTCATTTGTGACCCAGAAAATCATTTTCCAGTGTTTGCAAATATGACCGAGTTTCCAAATTCGTTGTTAGAACTTTCTTATTCTGATTCTTCTTTAAATCCTTAATTTTATGAAGCTGGGTTATTTTGATCAGAGTTTCTAGCATTTAAGCCTTTCTTACTCATGTGGCCAAAATTCTTAATTTTTACTCTGGCCCAGTAAACTATTTTCTAGTTAATTTGGGTATGAGTTTGCCAATTTCTTCTATTATTAATTGTTTCTTATGCTGAAGAACCATGGGATTTTTCTTAACTTCCTTTATTTGGAAACAGTAACTTTCATAATATTTTTCTTGTTCTCCTTCTTCTTTTCAATCTTACTTTTCTTTTTCGCTGCATCTCCTTTTTTCTCTTTTATTTCTAAATCTAATTCTTCTATTTTCAGCATTATTTGAAGTTTCTTATCATTAATTCGAATAGAATAACGACACTTGGTCTTCAATGGCATTTTCCTTTAAACATGTCGATCCTATTATCTCTTCCAAGGAACATATTGTATTTTCAAATAGTTTAATATTTGTCATATTTTCCTTTCATGGGTAAGGAATTCATGGCAACTCTTCGTATCATCGATTCTTTTTAAGGCCTAAAGACTGAGAATTAGAAAATATGGATGGTTTTTTCAATATTTCCTTTGATACATTATTTGGATGACTTTCCTTAATACAACCTCTAATTTTTGATCAATAAATTCTTCTAGGCAAGTGGATTGATATTTGGCTTCTTGGTTTTCCTTTCTCATTATAAATACTAGCAGACCACTTCAGATACTTTTATTGTTGAGAGTCCTAGTTTCATCTTATGAAGCCCTTAAGTGCCATTGCTGACCCTAGACTTAAAAAACTCCTCCTAACTGTCATAAATATTAGCTAAGTCCTCCAAGTACTTCATGATTTTACTAAGGAGCATTCTCGGTTCACGTATTTGTGCCCTAATACACTAGCATCTGCCGTTCAAATATTCCAGAACTGTTTTTTTACTTTTCATGCAATTCACACTCATCTTTATCTACTTTTTACAGCTCGTAGCCTTCTTCGTGCTCTCCGTAGCCGCCTACAGCCAAGCCTCCATCCTTGGTCTTGGTGGTGCTGCCACCCTCGTAGGGCCCGGAAACCCTGGAGCCCTTATCCATGGACCCGCCGCCCATGGAGCCGTCGCTGGACCTGACGGAAGTCTCATTTCTGCTGCTGGTCAAGCTGGTGCTATCGCCGCTGGACCCATTCCCGGAGGTAAGAGACGAATAACTGATTTAAATGGGTTCTTTTGTGATTTATTTTTGTTTGGTTTTTCAGGTGTTGTCAGTGCTGCTGTAGCTCCTGGATCCATCGCTATTGGACATGGAGGTTTGGGATTGGGATTGGGACACGGTGGAGTACTTTTGGGATAAATTTGTGTTTTTGGAAACTAAAGGGAATTATTAAGCTGACTCGATTTCGGTTGTGAATTTTATGTGTTAAATAAAGTTTTGTGTAAATAAAAGAATATTCAATGGTATAAATTATTAAATTTTATTGGAGCGCATCACATTTCTTTAGTGATACCCTGTATGTTTGAATTACTGGATAATATGTCAATAAGTGTAAATCAATGCTTAATCATATTAGCAGCATGCAAGTTTCTTTTTATGTTCAATATATGGTGTCCACCCATACGTGAATTATCGTCAGTAGGGTACAAATATTTAAGTTTTCTTAGTAAGTGAGCATATTTAACAAATCAAATAAACATGGATTATGAATTCCAGAAGATATGTTACGATTGGTCAAACGAGACATTTGCAATTAGATATACATAAATATACATTTTAACCCCAACAATAGCTCTTCGAGATTGTAGAACTCAAAAGACATTAATGTTTTAAGTGCTAATTGAAAAATTAAATTGAAGTTCAAAATTAACGCCAACATCAGGACGTCCTCTTTTCATGCAGAATATCTTGGGGTTTACCAAGTTGACATGTACAGGGTGTCCCATTTTGGGTACTTTTGCGGGGTATCTCCGTTATTTTTAACGATAGCGTGGTGCGGTTTTCGCGACAGTATGCTACTTTTTCGTGAAAATAACGATGCCGTTAACAAAAATTCCAAAGCCCTCTTAGTTTTTAAGATATAGGCCATTTTTGAAAATTCGACATTTTGGGATCCCCCTTGTCTTTTGGTTATTCTTTAACTTATCAAATATGTAAAAAAACAGTTTTATAGATTTTTTTTCGTAGAATGCAGTGGCGTAGATTATTTGTTTTTAATATCTACTGTTTTTGAGTTATAAGCCAAACTTATGTTTTTTTAATGGAACACCCTGTATATATATGCACTAATAAATTTGTCTTCTTTTCACCTTTTCAAAAATATATAATGGTATGCACTTTTTTTAAGAAACATACAAATAAATGACAATTTTCTAAAATTACTAGACGTAAACACTTCTATGCGGCTTGCGGCGTTTCCCTCCACTAGTTGCTTTGAGCCGCATGTTATCCAACGCTCGTGGTTTCAGTTGCTAGTTGCCTGCCGCACGATGTATTGGGACCAGGAAAAGACAAAGTGTTTGATAGAAGATTACCGCGAAAGTAGAGTTTTATGGGATTTGCGCGATTCAAATTATAAAGATAACCGAAAAAAGTTTAAGATATGGGAAAAATTGTCAAAAAAATATGAATGTTCTATAAAGGATCTAAATGACAAAATAAAAAATCTGCGTACGACTTTTCATCGAAACAGAAAAAAAAAAAGAAAGTCCGGGTCAGGCACCATGGATGTACTTTGAATCATTGACTTTCCTTTTGGAGGTAGATATACCAAAACAAAGTGTGTCAACTGAGGAAAATTTTGATGAGGTACGTTTTAATTTTTAATGATTTATTATATTCTGTTCTTTTTTTTATTCCATTTCACTATCAAGTTTTTTGTAATATTGGTGTTACCAAAAAGGCATTTTTCCTATTTAAACAAACCAATTCCTTATCATTTTATTATCGTTATTAGTTAAATGCATGCCTAAATGTATTTGTCCTGCCAAGGAACTTTGCCTTCTGGGGTTTTAAAATACGCTTTGAATTCATTTCTGATAGACTTTGGCCCTTCTGCAGGTCTTCTAAGTAGTCTTTGAAGTGGCAGAGTACCAGAATCTCCCTGCGTAATGTTTCTCCATATTCCAGGAATACTGGACCCATCCTGTCTGTCACAGTCAAAGCTTCCTGAAGAAGCATATAGGTTTTTAGATTTGCTTCTTTTTCTTTTTCAAAAAGTTATGTAAATAACAGCACGCTAGTGTGACAATTTTAGCGTTTTCTATATTTAATAGCATTGGTCTTCTAAAGACCCGAAATACTGAACACATTAACCCAAAACTATTTTCGATGACACGACGGGCCCGACTAAGGCTATAATTGTATATCCTGGAATCTTTATCTAGTTGAAGACCAGGGAATGGTTTCATCAGATGTTCGCTTAGGGCGAAAGCATCATCCGCCAAAATAACATATGGTTGCATCATTTGCCGTCCGGGCAGAGGCTCAGGAATTGATAAGTTAAGTTTATTCTTTTCCAGCTTTTTGAAAAAAGTTGTTTCCCGAAATGCACCCTGAATCTGAAATTCTGCCCTAAATCCCTGCATCAGCGAATGTAAAGTAATAATTAGCATCACAAATGGCCTTTATAACGATACTAAACGTTCCTTTGTAATTAAGATACATACTCCCAGCATTATTAGGGTTTTGCATTACGACGTGTTTTCCATCAACACATCCAATGTAGTGAGGAAAATTCCACGCAACATCAAAATCCCTGTTTACTTTCCTTCATCCATCATTTGTACTTAGCATCTAAAACAATGAAAATAATAGGCGTAGAAAAAAGTCAAACAAAAGTTATTGTTTTTCTATCATTTTGATTTTCAGTATTAATTAATTTTTATATTTATTAATTTTTCAGACAGAGGATGAAACTGATCAAGAAAGCGACAGGTCTGTATCTCCAGGACCCAGCACACGACGCAACCCAGACCAGCACAAGCAACCTGCAGAAGAAAATTCCGCTCCCAAAAATAAAAAACGCAGGTATCAGAGCGAACATCAAGAAGCTGATCAACAAAGCTAATTAGAGTCAATCACACCTGAATCCGAAGTATCTGTAGGAACCAGCACACAACGCAACCAAGATCAGCACAATGTCAACACCTGCAGAAAAACAGTCCGCTCCCAAGAATAAAAAACGAAGATATCAGAGTGAACGTCAAGAAGAAGCTGACCGAAAAGCAGATGATGCTTATAAAATACTGCAAACAGCTTCACAACAGGATGATTTTTTAATATACGGTCGGCATGTGGGCAATGAGTTGCGTAAACTGACCTCAACCTCGTACCAAATTGCGAAAAAATACATAAACCAAATTTTATTTGACGCTGCTATGAGAAAATTAGAGCCTGATGTGGAAAGATTCGCGCTTACTATGGGAAGATCGGAGAACTCTGTTCCTTCAACCCAACTCTGCCCACTTCCTTTATCGTCGATAGAAGTCACCAGTCGCCAAAAATCTTAAAGTGCAATACAACTTTTGCTGGTGTAGAACATTGAAAATTTGTGTCAGCTTTAGAAATTAAAGGAGCTACTTTATTTAAAAGGTAATCAAAATCATGTTAATTTATACGTGTGAAATTTCGAAACAGAGCTCCGTCATCAGCCATAAGTTCATTAAACAAATCGTTTTGGTTATCATTACTATTTACAAATAACTGCCTACGCCATATTGTGCGTCTTCGTCTTTTTTGTTTTCGTGCTCTCAACATTAAATAATAAGCCGCGGTAGCAACCATTTGCAAAGACATCTCGGAATTAATTAAAGTTGACGAAATCGGTCGCAACAGGTGTAAAGGAAGTAGTCGCATGCTGCAGTGATTGCTACCAGCCGCTTGCGGCGAATAGATAAGCGGACTTTAAAATCATCGCATGCCGCCGGCAACTGGATTGCCTATGGTTGCCTCAGTGTAATGCCGCCTTTAGTCACATGCCAGTAACTAAAGGCGGTTGTCTCCGGTAAGTATGGAACATGAAACATAATAAAACAGATCAAGATTTGCAACCATGATTTTTGAAGATTTTTGCTCTTGAAAATGAGCTTTTTTATTAACTGAATAAATATAAAACATGTTCTCTCTCAATTTGAGTAACATCATTGAATACATCTTGAGACACACTTTGGGACTGGGTTGCAAATTATCTTTTTTGCATTAGGAGCCTTTGAGTACTTATGCTCACTTTGCATTTCAATTTTCTACATTTCCACCAAAATGGAACATAAAAAAAGACAGTCGTGTCGTTAAATATGACAGTTGAAATGTCGTTAACGTCATATTTGACGTACGTCAAAAATTAGACAATAAGAATCCGTCGACCGTCTTGGGTGGCAGACTATTCCGGCCCGCCATATACAACTTTCATACCCATGATAATGCCGTTAAAAGTTCAATGCTCTCTCTAGTGAGTTAGAATCCGCTACCTATCTATCAAGCTTTAAATATAAAATTAAAAAGATTATTCTTTCAAAGCGTTCGTAGAGGTCAATTAATATGTCCGTTTTATCTTTTCTGTTTTTTATTTTCATAGCTTTATTATACTTCTTTAATTCCTTCTAATAGTCTTATCTTCGCCTTGTACTACTTTTTTTTTATTAGTTCATCATTTATTTTAAGAAATATTTTTAGCTGAACGGTTAGATGCAGTAGATCTCGCCATCTGTTAAAATTAATTATTCAATGTAATTTTGAATTACACAGACGTTTATTAATTTTATTATTGAAGTTGTAATAGTTGATGCTTTTATGTTTTACTATACGACATATTTGATGAACTGGGGTCATCTAGGCTAAAAGGTGCTTTATAATTAAATTGTCACTTGTTCTCACCTTAGGAGGGTTCCATGTCAAATTATTATTTGTACCCTTCAAAATATGTTTTTGTAATTAAATTTGACTCCTCGTATATAATGAATTTAATTGCGTAAGAATAATAACATTTCAAGGTAATTCAGATAATTATTGAAAAACAAAATACGGTAAAACCCTAAAAAACAGGAAAAATAGATATTTAACAAAGTTTTAAACGTAAATCTTCATTTCAGACCCAGGAATTGTACAGGATCATAATAAAATGACGCTTTTCATATTTAATGAACGCAATTACGTAACAAAAATCAACATTTCAAGGCGTTTCGAGTGTTTATCGAAAAACAAAATGCGGTAGAAACGTGACTTTAGAAGTTTAAGAAAAATTTAATTAAATAAAACTTCTTCGTATGTAAAGGATCTAATTATTTATTAAACTTCAGAATTATTAAGGATCCAGATTACTAAAGCGATTATTGGAAAATGAAATGCAATAGAAACAAAAAAAAATTATGGACTTAAATTTTCATCTTAAAAACAAAATTCTTGTAAAATCGTAATGAAATTATGCCCACCATATGTATAGACCCCAACGACGTAATAAAATTAATACTTACTAAGGAAAGTTAAGCAGTTATTATAAAAGGAAAAACGATCAAAAATAAAAAAATGGTGAAAAACCGATCTATTCACCCTTTTCCGATATTATTGTCCATCTGACACCATAAAATGAATTTACGAAATAATTTGTATTTCAATGCTATTCAACCGATTAATGACACATGAAATGCGAAAGCAACTTACAAATATGACAAAAATTGTCCTATATTTATCCCAGACTCATCAACCGTAAAGGATCATATTATGCTCTAATAAGAAAATAAAATAATCTATTAATAATAGTACTAAGATTAATAAAATACATAGTGAGGACAGTTTTAATTCTATTTTTGATATTAATAAATTTCAACCCTTCTGATGAAACTGGGATTATTAATAATTATATAATTATTTTTAAATTGTTTTTATTTCCTTGATCTCAAATATATCACCAGTACAACCATTACTGAGGCGCAAATCTTGTTGACCTTGAACTGAACTTGGTCTTTAGTTTCCTCAATCCGCTCAATATGGCTACACAAGAGGAGCTAACCACGAGGGCAACCTGCATCTACGGGAAAGAAAACCTTAAAGTAGTAAGGACTAGTCATCTGTCAAGTCATCTGTCACCTGAGGGGAATCTAGGATATACTTAATATGTCTCACCCGGTAAATTGTTTCGATAGGAAAGTGGAGCGAAAACCTAAGCTAATTCAATAGACAATAGTCAATCAGTTCGTAGGATCCTAAGTGACTGCACATACAGATCCAGCCTACTACTGGGATGTTATAGCAGGCTCAATAACCTGGCGAGTCGGAATCAGACCACTCTGGTCTGGGTACCAGGACATGCAAGCACGCCAGGAATGAGATGACGGACATCTACGCAAAAACGGGTTCTTAAAAAGGTTTCAACAAAGGTTTTCTTAAAGGAGAGATCGCAAATTGACATCGTTCAAGATGAGGCAACATTGGAGTGGTAAAACGATGGGTTGGTTCACTCAAAAAAGTTTCTGAGGTTCAATGCTAGGAGGACGGATTTAGCTCTAAGACTGGGCAAGAAAAGCCTAAGGATACACCACAGGCGCTCACAGGCCACTACACCTGCAACAGCCACCTATACAGAATGGGCTTTTCCCACACAAACATTTGCAGGTACCGTAGCGAGGAAGAGGAGTCGACGGACAGTTGATTGCAAATTGTGGAGCACTGGGCCACAGGAGATACAGTATTTTATCTGCTTGATCTACTGACGTTTCTCCTTAAGAAAGGAGGTGATTCTGTTCGCTAACGTATTGACTGGATAGGGACAGGAGAAGCACAATAGATCAACAATGATTGCAGTGCAAAAGGTCGCCCTTGGCCAGACTCCATTGCGCTACATTATATTACATTACAAGATCTACAGCTGGATCAAGGTCATTTAAAATTTCATCCATTAACCTTATTCGAAAACATCTTATATTAGATACCAATATAGCAATAATCAAGATCATACTAATATATGTATGTTATCGTATTGTGCCTAAAGTTATGGTTCCGCTTGTGCAGCGGACGCAAGCAGCCACTGCTTGCAGCCGCTGCTGTGTTTGGCTGCTTAGTAGGAAGTCGTTCACCTTGTGCAGTGGAATCGCAAGACGCAAGCGTTTTTAAAAACTTGAGAGCAGACTCGGGCCAGTCTAGTCAGTTCCTTTTGAAAGCCTTCATGCTGAAATAATTAATTGTGGTGCATTATTAGCTCTTTATTTGTTAGACGAAGAAGAAGACGATGCTATTGTGCGTATAACTATCAGCAATATTCAGAGAAGACCACAAAACATGATGTTTCAGCAAAGAAATACGGAAGGAACGTATAAAAATTTAATATGCAAATACCTAGTGGACGACGAAGAAAAGTTTCAGCAGTTCTTTAGACTAACGAAAGAACAATTTCACTTTGTTTTTTCTGCCATTAAATCAGACATTGAAAAAGCGCCCACCAACATAATTCAACGACCGATAACAGCTGAAGAAAAATTAGGTGTTACGTTAAGGTAAACAAAAAAAATTATTATTATGACAAATAATATATACAATTTAACTTATAAATTTCAATAATATCGTAACTGATCGTTTTGATGATGGTGATCATTATCAGATCCTTGCTATATTGAATCTTTGTCCATATTTAATGAGCATCTGTCTTGCTGTTGAGGTAAATGTATCGGCTGATTCTTATTCATATTATACCTCGAATCTGTAGAAAGATTAAGTGAAGATCTCTCTTGCTGTTGAGGCCAATCCCTTTGTTGAAATGCTAGCGATTGTAAATCATTAAAAATTTGTAAATGTTGATGTTTTGCTTTTGCAATTAAATTCGGGGGAAGCTGTTTTACACTTAAAGCAATACTTCTGTAGAACATATCTACATCGTCTTCTTGGGCAACATTGGTTTTATTCACAAATGTTTCGACGATTTTCTCTCTGGCCTTTTTGTTTTCTTCAAGTATTTTTGAAATGTTATCAGTCATTTTTCTCTTAGGTAGTCTTGCAAGGGTGTAGGTACTTGCCGCACTAGAAGTTGATGGCGAGGCAGTAAAAGAATGTTCTAAGTCAGTTGTACTTTGTGTCTCTTCTACCAAATTATGGTCTAAATCGGAAAATGCCTCATCATTGCTCTCCTGTGTCTCTTCATCTATGTTGGATATCGTACTGAAAAAAAAAGTTTTTTATCGAAACATTAAATTATTTGCTACTTTTATTTAAAGAAAACAGTACCTCCCTTCCTCTGAAACCGTTTCAAGAAAAGAAAGACAATCGAACAGAGGCCACTTTTTGCGCTTTACCGCTGCTGATGATCCGGTTCCTAATTTGCCACTCCTTTTTAGTCTCTTGTATGTATCGCGAATGGACCTCCATCTCTTTTTGCAATCACCATCTGGCTACTGGTGAATCCTTTAGGTCCCTCGCTTTTGGGTTTCGGATTTCACACTGCCACATTTCCAGAATTGTTACAGCTGTTCTTTCGTCGATATGTAAAAGATTAGTATCTGTTTTATTAACTTCCCTTAACGAAAATGTATGCAAGCAGAAGGCGATAGAATTTTGGGAAAGATGGCAATTTCCCCACTGTGTCGGAGCAGTTGACGGAAAGCATGTTGGTATAGTGTGTTCAGCAAATAGTGGATCTTTATATTTCAACTATAAGAACTTCTTTTCAATTGTACTCTTGGTTGTGGTTATCGCTCGATATACATTTTTAGCGGTGGACATTGGATCTTATGGCAAAGAGGGTGACAGTGGAATATTTGCCAAATCTACCATAGGCAAACAGATATATAGCAATTGATTTTGTTTTCCTCCGGAAAATGTTGTGCAGGGCACACAGACTAATTTGCCTTACTGTCATTGTCGGAGATGAAGCCTTTCGACTCCATCCAAATATAATATAACGTAATATAATATAACATAGTATAATATAATATAATATAATATAACAAATATATATAACGGATGCACTATATAATAAATTTCAATCTGCTTTATTATTAGGAAAAAAAATTCTATAATACATACCTGTTTTACCCTCAATGCGAGATGTTTTTTCTTGCCACACATTATCTTTGGCAATATTATCTTTATATTTCTTATCCGAACTGTCATACAAACATTTGGGAAATGACGCCAATTCAATCAATGCCATTTCCTCATCACGGGAGAAGTGTTTATCACCATTCGTCTTTTATTTTTATTACGCAAAACATGAGAATTAAAAAATAAAGACCCAAAAACACGTGCGAGGTGCAACGACTGCTCAACCAGCGCGTCCAGACTGGTCCCCCTAGCAGTCGATGCAGCCGTCGCATGCGATGCGATGCGACCGACGCGCTAGTGGACCCAATGCCATAAGGATGCACGGATATCAGTCCCTGCGACCGCTGCAGCAGCGGCTGCAAGCAGTGGCTGCATGCGTCCGCTCCACAAGCGAAACCATACCTTAACTGATTACACGTCCTTAAGTTAATTGTTTACGTCCGTTAGATGCTGACTAGAGGAGTTGAGAGGAATGTTCAAAAACTGACGGTAAGTACCTAAGATTCCATATCAAAAGTAAGCTGCGTAGTTGCGGAGGATGAGATTTGTTTAAGAACATATTATTACACGATCATATTATTACAACGTCTTTAGGATACAGGTAGGAAGTGTCAATAGGTTGGAGAAAAATAAAAGTAAAGAAGTAAGTTAAGTATCAACATGCCTAAAAGAGGAATGTGGAATATCTGTATGACTATTCAGTCAAATGACTCCAGATTCTCTTTCACTAAGTAAAATGGTGGATGGGTCACTCAACGATTATTAGTTACCTGGCTTTCTACCTGTTGTGATATACAGCTGAAACAGACTGAATAGTCGACTGTCTCTGGTTCTCATCCAAACTGATCAAGTCTTGAACGAGGGCTGGTTTTTCATGGGTTAAAGATGGTCGAAAATCATTCGGATTATTAGTATCCAAAATATTTTATTAGCAGATTCAAGTTGACGATCGCGGGCTGCAGAACTGTGAATTTATATACGAATGTAGATTCCTTTTTTCACAAGCATCAAGCGATGGAAAAGTTTGCATTTCTTTTTATGTCAGGAGGTGGCGACATTTATTACGTTCTAGTTGATTAACTCACCTAAAGTAGTGGGTTTTTAAATAAAAGTACCAGATAATGAAAGGCCACGTATCACTAGTTCGTATCTAATTTCTTTCGTGCCAAGTAAATTAATATTAATTTTCTCTAGGTGTGATCAGGAAAAAATACTTAAAAAGAATTACTAAACTGGTTGTCAGTATATATCAATAAAAAAACTCCCAATGAAAAGTGTAATAAAATAAAATTTAAAAAAAAAACAAGGATGAGAATACGATTAACCTTAAATACTAAACAATACTTCTAAAAAAACTGTATTAATAATTGTCCATGTATAAGACCTAATTGACTAATCAGATTAATGTTCCAGGGTGTTTAAAGCAGTTATTCGAATCGTTGGACTTAAATTACATTTTATAGAAAAAATCTACAAGATGGTAATATAGTGGTGTCTATAAAGCCTAAAGACTTAATAAAAATAATATTTTAAAGGGATTTGAGCGCCTATTATAAAAGGAAAAGCGATCGAAATCCATAAAATTACGGAAAACATGTGAAAAAAAATTTAATAAATTCACATTTTATAATTTTTTAGATGAAATTTTATAAATCCATTTATGACTTATCTTCTTGTTTCTCGTATATAGTGTTTAAGAAACCGAATAAAATATGGATTTTTGGCGTTAATCTGTTCATTTTTTTCGTCTTTTTCGATTTGTGACATCGATAGTTTTCTTTTATATCCTTCATGTTTAATTATCAGTTTGTTTTATTGGTAACTTGACTTTCACTTCACATTGTTCAACTCTTTCAATTCTAGAAAATATATGAATATAAAATTATTTAAGGCAAATACGTAATAAAATTAATATTTTAATGAGATTAACTGGTTATTGAGACCCAAAGAAAATGGATATTTAACCAATTTTGTCGATATTGTGCCCAAAAGATCGTAATAAGATGTTCCTTATATATGTAATGAATTACGTCAATAAAACATTTCAAGCCAATTTACGAGCTTATTAAAAAATAACATGCGGTAGAACCTCATCCCAATCCACACCATCTAATCAAACAAAAAAATCACTATACATTTTTTTAACGTGCAATTTTTTTTCACAATTAAAAAAAATCAAATAAAATCCTTCACATGTAAAATTTCATCATCATCATCATCACACAATAACAACTAAGTAATATACAAAACAATCAACAAATAGTATTATCCGCTCTGAAGGATATCTATACCAAGAATAAATTTATAGATAAAAAAATCTAACTTATAACAACAATCCATTTTTCTATAATATTATCGACAATGTAGCAAATTAAAATTTATTTAAAAATAAACCTAATGAACGCGGAATTGAAGATAGTACTTATGTACGAGTGAGAGAATACCATTACGATAAAATCTTATTTATGTTACTTAATTATTTTTTTTAAGGATGAGGTACGACGGGTTACCTTGGCAATGATATAATTAGTATTACTCTGACGTAGCATATAGAAAAACCCATTTTTTGTAAAGGTTTTTGCACTTCTTTGTAAATGTTTTAAATTTAATAGGAAAAAGGATGTAGAGCGATGGTAGTGATTACTTGAGATGAGTAAGCGAGAAGATGGCGAATTGAAAAGAAAAAAAAATAATCTGAAAATACATTAAACTCAGTAAAATCCATTTTTTTTTTAATAAGCACCAAGATATTTCACTGATTCTCTATTTTTAAAATTATTTTATCTTTTTTTGATAACACCTTTATTACTTAATGGAAAAGTTATGAAATAAGTTTTCTTCGTATTCAGAGATTATGGATTGGCATCTAACCAATCTTTCGATAGAAATAACGCATACTCAGCTACATTATAATAATAAACGTATTTTATTTAACAAATAAATAATTTACAGTTGTGATTATCATACATACATTTCTATAGGGATATAAGAGAGGCGAAGTCTAGCCATGTGGCTACTTTTACTTAACCTACCTAATCCCTAAAAAAATCTAATAAAACAATATCATGCAACTTATTAGCGAATAGCTCTTTAAATGTACGCACACATTGTAGTAAAAAAAGGTACGTAAAGAATTATTATACACAACGACAAACTGTGCGATACAAAAGACCATAATATAGCTTTATCCAGTAGCAGGTAGAGATTTTCTTTAAAAGTAGATAGTTACCAGTATATTTTGAAATAATTTCAAAGCCCAGTCCAGTTCAGCATACAATGCCAATACCTGTTTATAAATTCTTCAAGTATATTATAAGGTTGGTTTATTACACAAGTTAGATACACTTTTCCTGGTTATTCTCCCATTTTTTTATTTATTTTTTCAATTTTTTTTATTAAGTATTACCTCAACATGCTCATTTTAAGTATCTTTTTGTCTTTAATAAGAAAGAAAAAAAAATCCTTTCTTATTCATGGTGAGTTTGTTGATTAAATAAAAACAAACGCATTTTGTATTTAAATTTATTAATATTAAATATTTTAAAATTATCAGGTATGGAATTATATAAGGTGATTGCATTATATGAAAAGGATCTTTTATACATAGATGTTTTATGTAACGGGATAAAGAATTTGTTTTTGTTTCTAATATTTTGTCCATGCATACTTGTCCTTGGCAGAAATTTATTTTTAAGAGTATTCGAGGTGTTAGTGGTAGTGATAAGCTTATGCACAACATTTGAAAGATGTAGTTTTCTACGGCTTTCCATATTTAGCCAGATAGATTCTACAATTTTACGAGTAACATGGTCCTGCTTCCTGATTCCATATATCAATCGACAGCACGCGTTCTGTACCCTTGGTATTTTTTGTTTATCGAGAGCTGTAAGACATGGACCGTATATAAAGTCACCATAGTTGAAATGTGAGAGTACTAATATGTCGCATAAACTTTTTTTCCACGAGTAGTTAAGAATGTACCGATTATTATATAATAATTTCAGCGCACAGAAGCTTTTTCTTGTTAAATTCTCAACGTGTGCACTAAATCTGAGATCTTCGTCGATAGTTAAGCCAAGATTTTTTGCGCTGGATACAAATTTTAATGTAGTATCATTTATTTTTAATTTTAGTTTTTGATAGAGTTTCTTTTGATTTTGCTACCAATACTTAATAGTTTAGTTTTGTCAGAATTTAAGTTTAGGTTATGTTCAGCAGATAATTCTTTAATTACCTGAAGATCAGCGTTTATTTTATCGGCCATTTCTTATGATTTGTTATAATAAAAAGAGACATAGATTTGTGTGTCATCCGCGTATGCTTGTGTTTTACAGTATTTAGGTGCGAGAATTATATCAATGGTGTAAATAATAAATAGAAGGGATGATAAAATAGCTCCTTGTGGCACACTCGACAGAACATCCAATGCATTCGACGTAATATCGTTATAGACCACCTTTTGCGACCGTTTGCTTAGAAATGAATTAATTAATTGAACAGAGTCCGCGTCGAACCAATAATATTTTAGCTTAGCTAATAGGAGACGGTGATGTAGAGTATCAAAGGCCTTGGAGAAATCTAGAAGTACCAAAATATTTATGTAGCCTTCATCGCAGGCCCTGAATATATCATCAGGCACAGATGCTAAAGCAGATACTGTACTAAAATTCTATAATGTCTGGTTATGAATATTTTTATAGAGTGAATGGTCAGCGTCCGATCTAGTTTTTCTATACTTTTGCCAACTTTTATCTGTCAATACTTTTAGGTGACGAATTTCATCATTTAACCAAGGAGCTTTTGGTTTTGTTGCTCGCACCACTATTATGGGAGCATGTTTATCAAAAAGTTCTATAATGAAATGGTTGAAAAGTTCTAGTTTACTTTCTAAGTTCTCTTCCCATAAAATTTGATGCCACGACATATTTAAAATATCATTTTCAAAATTTAGTTGATTAAAATTTCTAAATTATCTAAAAGAGAATATTCTAGGAGGTGCCTTTTTAATATTAAGAGACATATTAACATATACTAAATTATGGTCAGAAATTGCATTTGAAGATATCGTTCCACATTGTTTTACTATGTCAAAATTATTGATAAATATAGGATCAATAAGAGTGCTTGAGGTCTCCGTCACTCTAGTAGGCTCATTTATAAGCTGTTGCAGACCATAAAACTCACAAGTATCCAGTATAGGATTAGATAAATAAAAAAAGTTGATGTTAAAATCTCCCAGGTACAAAAGTATATCCGCTTGAAGAAATGTCTCAGATATTATGTTTTCAAAATCATTTATCATATTGTTTATATTTGTGTTAGGTGGTCGATAAAAAGCTTCAATTATTATATTTTAGTGCTTTAATTATTATATTTGGAAGTGTAATTTTTAAAAATATGTATTCTAGTTGATTAGATGTTTGAAAATTAAAATCAATAGTTGTATGTTTTAGATTACATTTTACATAGGCACCCACCTCTACCAGATCGATCCTTGTGATAAAAACAGTACCCAGGGATATTCAATGCATCAACAGATAAATTATTGTTTAGCCACGTCTCGGTTAACATAACAACATCGAAGTCATGTTCAACAACCAATGAGGTAAACTCATGAAAACCATTGAAAAGCGATCTTACATTGAGTTGTGCAACCTTCATGATTTATAAGAGAACACAGGTATATACAAGCATAATAGTGACATTTTTCATTACCAAATGAAGCTTATGCAACTAAAGGAGTAAATGGCGTTAAATTTAAAAAAAATGATCAAAACAAAAACAAAAAAAGGGAATATGTTTTAAAAGAAGTAATATTATGATATCAATATTATTTATATCTATACTGAACCAGAGATAGGCTTACAAAATTAGTAGCTGTTAGTTTAATTATTAATTAAATAAATATTATAACAAATTTACAAACGTTAATCCCACCTAACTACTGCAAAAGACAAAAGCAAAGAAAAAGAATAAATAAAACAAAATATAAAGGAGATGGAATTTTCTAAATATACCCATTGGATTTTGAAGGATGAGGATATTTAACGGCCTTTTAATTGTATACAAAATTTTCGCATTTTTTTTCTAAGTTTAACTAACTGCTCCAAGATAAATAACGCAGACACCAGGTTACAATAAGATAATTTGTAAGAATAAGAGCATGTTCAAAAATCTGAAATCTTAGAGAACTTTCCCAAAAAATTCCCAAATTCCAGATTTTTATCATGTTACTTCAGCATTGGACTGAATGAAATGTTTATCCAAGAATTGTTTCAGACTTTCCGGAACTATATCGTTAATTTTCCTGAAATTTGTTCATCAATTGCGTACCATTTAATATTTACAGAAATACTGAAGTTCACATGAGAGTTCAATATCTGTTATTTTTCCTACCTACATAAAGATTTCTTAATCAATTTTAGCCAAAAACTGAGACATACCCCATTTCCAATTATGCTATTTTTCACTTTAACATTTTTATTTTTTGATAATTAAAAATCTATTCCATGCTCCAAATACGTCCCGAGTCAACTCGTTCAAACAAAACCCGACAATCGAAACGACAACATAAATATTAAATTTTGATCTTTGAAGCACCGTAGTGACCTCATGCCGGTACTCTCATCTGATCCGCCATCATTTTAATTTCAAACAAACAAATTATGTAACGATCCATTCATTGCGGTCGTTATTAATTGTTTTACATATTATTTTTACACACATAAATGCATAGATCACACTTTAAGGATCGCCGCATCGTAATGTGTAACTCCTCAATATACCGGGTGAATATATTCTATATTTTGTCTGTTTAATAAAGAAGTTCGCTATTATTTGCATATTGTTGTCTTTTAATACTAATTTCCACACAAATTTTTTTTTAAAAAATCACTGAACCCTATGATTCTATTCAGTCAAACCGGCAACTTCGATTATGACCAACCTTTTACAATTTCTGTGAGGTTCCGAAAAATTAATCTTTATAAAATATTTCTACTATTTTACAATACTTCGGAATAATCATTAAAAAAGTCTATTATAAGAAATATTCTTGAACTAAAAAATATAGATTAATCACAAATGAAGAAATTTATAGGAGGAATATTCACTGATTCATATTCATATTCTGAGATATTTAATAATTAATAATTAAGGGATTTTCGACTTTTTCTAAAAAATACATAGATGATAAGTGTGCAGCATCTGAATAAATATTTTTTTATAGAATATCCATTGAATATTTTAAATAAACATTCTGATATTTAGAGCATAAAAATTAAGAAAGAAAATAATAATCACAGTTGAATATTAGTAGAATTTTATGAATCTGGAAAGTATTAAAAAAAAGTCTGTTATATTGAATATAATTCTTAAATGTTAATAAAATTATAATTTTTTTATATTCTGTAAAAAATATTTACAGCACCAAATTACTTATTCTTAAATATATTTAGTAATTAATAATATTTTAAAAAATTAACACAAACGACAATCGAGAAATGTCTTGTGAATAAGCGGAGTATTACGGTATATTCTGCATGGAACATTCATAGAATTTTTATAAATTTCTGAAAAAAATCGTTTAATAATAATTAATAATGATTTTTTATTCTTTCCAGAAAAAAGTAGCTAGAAAATTATTTTCCAGATTTTTTAAAAATACTATAAAGAACATCCGTAATGTGGGGCTACTTGCCCACCCCGGAGTAACTTGCACACCACGTGTATTTTTGTTTACTTTTTTTTTAGGTTGTTATTTTGTGTTTTATCGCCGACTTTCTGTTGTTACAGGTAAATGAATTATAAAAATGGTTCGTACGTACAAAAAAACTCCGAGAGCAAGAAATTACCGGAATTACTCATAGAACGCCTTGCGCCAAGCAATAGATGCAGTAAATGCGGGTATGTCGAGTAAATTAGCAGCCGAAACTTTTAAAGTAAAACGGACTACGTTAGGTCGAAGACTTCTTGGTGCACACTCGAAGTCAGTTGGTCGTCCAAAGGTTTTAAGTAATCAAGAAGAGGCTATCATTTCAAAGACATTGGGTGTTGTAGCAAATTGGGGATTTCCTCTTACAAAAGTTGATATTCGTGACGTAATAAAAAAATTCTTGGACAAACAAGGAAAAAATGTTCGAATATTCAAAAATAACTTCCCTGGACCTGATTTCTTACAATTATTTATAAAAAGGAACCATTTAAGCGTTAGAATGGCTTCAAACATAAAGAGATCCAGAGCATCAGTGGATCGTAATGAAGTTTTAAATTTCTTTAATAATATTGACTTATCAATTAGAGAAGTGAAAAGCTCAAATTTGTATAACTATGATGAAACCAACGTTACAGATGATCCTGGGTCCAGGAAGGTGGTAGTGCCAAGAAACACGAAGAGAGTGGAAAGAGTTCAGGAGCATTCCTGGGCTACGATCAGTTTAATGGTTTGTGGAAATACCAATGGAGACCTTCTACCACCAATGGTTGTATATAAAGCTTTGAATCTTTGTGATAACTGGACGCAAGGTGGACCACGAGTAACAAAATATGCGAGCAGTGCGAGCGGATGGTTCGACATGAACTTATTCGAAATGTGATTCTTCCAGCTTTTCCTGCCTCACGTCGAATACACCAGAAAAAAGTAACGAGCAGATTATTCTCGTTGGTGACAACCTGGCAAGCCACTTTTCACCACAGGTGATAGAGGCATGTGGTACAAATAACATCTACATAACTCTCTTCCCAGCCAATGCCACGCATTTCATGCAGCCCCTTGATGTGGTCGTATTTGCGCCTATGAAAAGAAAATGGAGAGAGATTCTCGATTAGTGGAGAAAAGAGTCGCGGTTCCAAGGCTGTATCCCGAAAGAACAATTTCCGAACCTACTGGACAGATTGTGGAAAGGGGTAAGTCAAAATGTAGCAGAGAATCTCAAATCAGGATTTAGAGCAACTGGCTTGCATCCTGCAAATCCCGACGAAGTTTTGAAGCGCATTCCTGGTGGACTAGAAGATGCAGGCATCGAAAGAGTCTTAGACAACAGCTTGGTTGATTTGTTGAAAGAGCACCGTGGAACAGGGGTTGAGAAAAAACACAAAATGAGGAAAAAAAGTCGAACCTGGAAGTGATGCGTCTCGCACTGTTACAGACCCTAATATTTCTGAAAATCCGCTAACCGTTCCTGAGGAATTTCGAACTACAGCCGAAGAACCAGGACCCTTTTCATCTAGCGTTTTGCCATGCACTCAGCAACTCCCTACCAGGAAAAGCAAGAGAGAAAGAAAGACTAATAACTCCCAGTGTGGTATCTGCAAGATTAATTGGAAAAACTACAGAGGCGCAATTGATTGGATACAATGCACGAAGTGTCGAGCTTGGATTTGTGGACTCTGTAATAAAGACAGCAAAGACCCTTATTTTGAATGTGAATGGTGTGAGGATTCGGAAGACAATGAATCTCCAGTCGATGACAGTGATACCGACAAGGACTTTCTAGTTGACAATAATAATTAGCCAATGTTTTGTTTTTGTTACACTTGTGAATTTTTCAAAGAATGTGCCCTTTTTTACCAAAGTTTTGCTAGATAAAGTTTGTTTATTTTTTAATAGATTCTTATTAATATTTCTAAGCATTTATAGGTACAGAATTTGGTTTTAAGTTTCATATATTTTGACAATATATTATTTTTTCTTTAAACATATTGAATTTTAATTGGTTGTAACGGTGGCCCTTGTTATAGGTTTTTTTTCATATGATTAAGGGGTAACATGCACAGAATATGCTTTAGAATGCAATTTATAAACATTTTTTCATGGATGTGCAAGTTCCCCCAACCGTGGGGTAACTTGCACACCCCACAAACAAATTTTTTTTGAGACCAATGACTGCATTCTTCCAATTTTTATACCAGCCATGGGTAGCCCTTAAATAGGTCGGTACAATGGAATTTTTGCAAAGTTGTAAAGTTACAATGTACGAGGGTACATTGAGAAATGTGCTGAAAGCGTGTGCAAGTAGCCCCAGTTTACTTGTATATTCAATAATTACCAAACAAATAATTTTTAAAATTTAATAGAATTTCAATCAAATTTATATAAATATTTTGAATATGTATATTTTTTATACAGATATTCAGAGCGTAGAAGAAAAACGAAGAAGGCAAAATTACAAAAAAGAATATTTGAAGAATATTCATTAACCTTTAAAATATCTAAAAAAAATTCTGAAAAATATTATAAAAGTTTATTATAAAAAAGTAATAATAATATTCAATAATTAAAATATCGTGAATAACTGCGAAGCATCTGCAAAATTAATCTTTAAGGAATATTTGAAGAACATTCGAGAGTACTTATTCTTAAAGAATTTTCAATATGTTGGAATAATATTAATATAGTCCCTAAAATGACATGTTATCAATTAACAGAAATAAAAATTAAAGAATATTCGGTAAGGAATATTTGAATAAATGATCTAAATATACTTATTCCTCAATACTAAATACTCAAGGAATTTAACATGGGAATTTTTAATCATCATATGTAATAATTATAAATTATTTACTTATGAATATTACTATGAATATTTAACTATTGTTTAATGGATATTTGATATTTTTTAAAATAATAATTGCATATTAAAGAAAACAGCTAAAGAATATTCTGTGAAGAGTATTTATAGAATTTCACAATATATTCGAATATTACAAAATGCATTAGAAATAAGTATTTGATATTTATAATTAAAAAAAATAATTCGATAACATAAATAAATTTATTGAAACGAGAACAACTGAATATCTAGTAAAGCATATTTATTAAACTTTATAGCAATTTGTGTAAAATGTAGGAAACACTTTAAAAAATAATATATTAGGAATATTCGTAGAATATTTTAATATTTCTTAATATGTAATAAACTTTTTCAAATGCTTGCATTTTTCTGAATTTTAGTAATATATTTCTGGATGACATGTTTGGTGGGTTAAAAATGGCAATTAAGGAAAATGCTTTAAATAATATTTAATTTTACAATAAAAAATAGGAAAAAGCCAAAAAGCGATACATGGAATATTCGTAGAAATTTTGGAATTCATTTGTGCAAAAATATTCATAAACAATTGAGATTTAACAAAAAATTTTTGTAGTAACCAAGTCCGTAAAATGTTGGAATATTCCTTGAATATTTACCCTTGACATGAAAACTTATTTTATTAGTACCTTTCCATTATTGAATAATCCATTATTAGTACCTATAAATTTCCCTACTTCCTGCTAAACCTCTTTGGAAATCCCCACGAATCGTACTCACCCTGTATACAGGGATATCCCATCTCTAACAATTGTTAATATAGCGAGGTCAACATTTTTGTTACTATATAAAATCCCATGCTAATCATCTTTTAGTCAGTTTGATTCGAGTTTCTCGGCTAATTCGTCTTGGGAAATTATCAGTAATACGGATTTTTGCATTTGGAGTTTAAAGATTAGGAATTTTTAAGTATAACGTTCTTGGAAATAGACGCGGTTATTATTGTGGTGTTAAGAGATTTTAAAATGAAAATTTTGGTAAGTTTTTGAAAAATTCGCGAGAATATTCATGAAAACTGCTATAAAATTGCTTATAAAAATGTTAAATGAATATTCGGAGGATACTCTCTAACATTTCCACACTATGGAGTTAAATAATCAATAATTAATAACTAATTAATCCTGTTAGCTAATAACTCTATTACTGCTTAAATAAAATATCAAGAATATTCCCTAAAGGAGCTCTTTTTCGATATTCCCTTGGTCATTGAAAATCCTTATCGATTAATTTTTCAGTTGCTGCACAGGATATTCTATAATTGTTATCTTTATTAATTTTCAAAGCGAGAATACTAAAAATTAATTCAGATTATTCCAAAATTAATGAATATGCAAGGACTTTTTCCTAAACCTTTTGAGAATATTTGAAAATATCGTAAAGTTTCATAAATAGTATATACGTCAATTTTATGATGAATATTATGGTATCGAATATGCCTTAATTCATTACCTGTCGAATAAGTAGATATTTAATAATAATAACAAAAAAATATATTTTTATGAATATTTCTTACAGATTATATTTGCAAATGCTTTTCAGATTATTCTAAATGTATTGTAAAATTGTATGAATATTCTTCATATGATATTCTTAACTGTCATTATTTAATATACAAGTTCTTTTTCATGTGCTTTTTGGACTATTTAGATCTATTTTTTATTGAATGAATATTTTATAAATTATATTCATCCTCAATTAATATTTAAAATTTGATATTAATTAAATATTCGACAATTTTTTAGGGTTATATTAATACATTCTCGGAATTGTGATGCCTTAAGGAAAAGTGCTAAAACACGACAAATATCCATTAGCAACGCCTCATATTCATTCACATATTCACACTACTTTGTTTGATTTGGTATCCAGTAGCGTAGACTTCAAATTGTTGGACAATTTTTTCCAAAGCTCCAACTACTAACACAGAATAGATTATAGGAAATTTGGGAAAAGTTTGACGATCTGGCAACGAAGCATTTAATTATAGATTTTCGAATATTCAAGAGTATTTCGTATATTAAATCTTCTACTAGTGATTTTTAGACTATTTAAAAATATTTAATAGTCAATGAATATTCTATAAATTATAGCTATCCTCAATCAATATTTAATTTTTTTTTGTTGAAAACACGACAAATATCTATTTACTCCTTGGCAACGTCGCATATTTATTCACGTATTTACACAATTTAGTTTGATTTGATTTCAAGTGGCGTAGAGTTCAAATTGTTGGACGATTTGTTTGAAATAGTGTCTTTAAGAGTAAGAGGGCTCGAGATATTTATTTAATTTGCTCCTTGGCAACGTCGCATAGTCATTCAATGATTCCGGTACTTAGTTTGATTTAATTTTCAGCGGCGTAGTGTTTCATTCATTCTTTTTATAAATTCCGTAAAAATAATATTTCTTATAATAGTGATATGATCTGGCAAGGAGGATTCTTGTATCTTTACTTAAGCGTGAGAGACCACGAGAGATATTTATTTGCTTCTTGGCAACGTCGCATATCCATTAATTACCATGACATTAATTATTATAAGATTTGCTTCAAGATGGTGGTGCCCATCCGTCACTTTTACATCAAGGGGTAAAATCTGCACTTAAAAACCAAAGGAAAAAATTGCATTTATTATTTAAAAAACCTCAACGAATGAGCTCTGTAGCACTTTCTCAAGAGTAATTCAAGCTATTTGTTACCCTAACTGAATTATAAAATTCAAATTCAAATTATTTATTTATGTTATTATACAATGTAGTAATTATAATACGCCAATAGCTTGTTAGCATCACAAATATATAACGTTAAAATTGAAGAAGTAGTCCATACTTGCAGTGGAGTTAATATGTCAATGGGTAACTAAAAATGCTTCGGTCATCATTGACTAAATTTATTTAAAAATTATTCATCCAACATGTTTCAGACTTATAACATGTTCATCATCAGGGATACAAATTGAGGGTTTTCGTCAATACATGTAAAATGCTATAGTGCCTCTGGCAAGGTCAAAAGGTTAAAAGTTTTATTCATTGTTAGTTGTTTTAACCTTTTGACCTTAACATGCTACATACAAGCATGCTACAAACAAGCTAAAATATAAGTATTTTAAAAAATGACAGATACTAAAGGACTTTTTCAAATTCACTCTAAAATCCCTTATGAACTAAAAAGTATTTGATGATTTCTTCTGAAGGTACCAGGAAGCATTTCATTTTATTCTTTTTTTCATTTCATTTCAGTCTCTTCTTTTTTTCATTCCAAAAAAAGCGGTAGCTACTTTGTTTGAAGTAGATCATTTATATAAATAAGAAACAAAAGTGGATTCAGAATTGACCCTGAATTATACCAACAACCACTTCTCTCCGAGAAAGCCACATTACCAATTTTAAGGACGGTTTAACAAGTATCGCAATACAACTATCTCAAAAGTGATATCTCTGTAGTTTGGCAAGCAAGAACTTATAGCAGTCGAAAGCTCTGCTAAGATCGCAAAATATACTGGACAGATACATTCATCGAAGGCTTTCTGTATTTGGGAGATGAGGTTGAAAACAGTCGATGTTGTGTTAAGGCCGCTTCTGAATCCAAACCGGCCATCCAAAAAACAGTCTCTTAGCTTGAAAAAAATCCAGAATCCAGGAGAAACTTCTCAAAAATCGACAGTATTGATAGGAGAGATATTAGCCTATAATTTGAGGGTTCATCAGTATCTCTAAAGCTACCTTCTCCCAAGTACTGATTTATTAATTTTGTCAGTGAATGTCTTAAAAAATCCCAATTATTAGTCAAAAGAAGTCCTTACTCTGTTTGTTTAGTATAGTCTTATCTCTAGAGAGAGAATATCTTTTCAAGCACATTCGGAATAAAAGAGAGAGGGTCAATCAATGTTTGTCATCAATCTGTGCCTGCAGTTTCAGAGCTATAATAATGAAGTAATCGTTGAGTTAATCTGATGGAATATTGGATGGTTCTGGCTTGGTATATTTCGCTGTTCATTGGTAATGTTGCACACACATCTCGTTAGATTTGGGCCATTTAATGATAAGATTATCATTAGCTTCTGTTTTGGCTGCTCTTACTGAATAACTTAAGATAATAAGACTTTTTGAATTCCATGCACTATTTCCCACTGTCCAATGGGTTGATATTCTTTTAAAAACTTCAAGATTTTCCTTGTTGATTTTAAATCATCATTGAACCAGTTGATACCATGATTCTGACCTTTGCGTTTCATGTAAGATTTCTGTAGAAAGGCGTTCACTGAGGGCTGTACTAAACCGTCCAGAAATATGGAAAATTTGACATCATCAAATTTGAAACTTGACCTTGCATGATAAAATTCCAACTGACCTCACTGACATTTTGAAAAAATAATCATATTTTTGAAGGGATGAAAAACTGCAACAGTTAACTAACATGGTCAAATTATTTCCACCCATGTGTAAAAACATTTTTTGGCCACATCCCATTTATCATAACGAAAATGAATACATTTCCTATTTTTCCAGACAATTTCCACGACTCTCCTTCTTGCAATCGTATCCCAGACCAGCTCACTCCCTTGCGGTGGCTGCGGTGGAGGTGGTGGCTACTCGGGAGGAGGCTACTCCGGAGGTGGAGGCACTCACATAGCAGGAGGAAGCCTCACCGCCACCATCGTAGGCCCAAGTGAACCAGGGGCAGTCATCCAAGGACCAACATCTTCAGCTAAGGTGATCGGAGCTGGCTCGGGAGGCGGCTATTCCGGAGGCGGATATTCTGGAGGCGGATATTCTGGAGGTGCATACTCGGGAGGCGGAAGCCAAAGTGCGACCATAGTAGGCCCAAGTGAACCTGGAACAGTGCTTCAAGGACCCAGCTCTTCGGCTAACGTTATTGGACCTGGTGGTGGGCATATTAGCGGTCACGACAATGGGGGGAGGATTGTGTCACCACCCAAACAAGGTTAGAAATTGTTTTTGGGTTATTTTGTCAAACCTTATTTGGTGTTTTTTTTTTATAGGAGGAGTAATTCAAGCGTCTGTCTCACCTGGATACATTTCTACGTCAGGTGGTAGCCCAGGATATTCTTCCGGGTGGCAACCCAGTGGTGGTCAAGAAAGTTACTCTGGAGGCGGAGGTGGGTGTGCTGGAGGTTGTGGTTATAGTAATGGACAAGTTGCTCCGGGTAAGATTAAATGAATTTTTATAGGGTAACGAATGAAGCAAAATTGGCGATATTTTAGGTGGAAGAGGTTCGGGAGCAGAAGGTCAATGGCAACCCGACTACAGGGAAAAACAGTTCGATGATGGCTTATACAGGTAGGTTCTTTATTCTCGGGTTATATGAATGGAAGTGAAATTTGTTTTTTTAGAGGTGAAGGTTCAAACCAATTAGGATGGGGTCAGCCTCAAGGAGGTAGCTGGGGAGGTGCGTCATATTCTGGAGGAGGACACAGCGCGCATGGAAGTGGAACCTGTGGAGTATGTGGGAAGTGATTTCTGCCATATAGGGAGGAATCGTTGCTTATATCGCTTCTGCGTGATACTGCCCAATAATTATTTTTTTGCCATTTATTGCTTATTTTGTAATAAAAAGACTATTTTAAAAAACTAGATTTTTATTTTATCATAATATAATTTTAATAAATATATATTATTAGGGAGTAACGATGACTCTGGCACCACCGTAGTAGGGCCAGTACCATGGACCCCAGCCCCACGAATAAGGTCCCCATCCTAAATACTGAAAAAGAAAAATTATATATTTAATAAATAATAATTTCAGTAGCAGAAAACTGCATTATTTTAAATAAAACATTTAAATATATAATTGTATTTTTAGATTCTGCAAAAAATTTCAAGAAATTTGATGGGCTACATGATTGCAAATTAAAAGTATAGATACACTTATCCAACAGATACTTGGTAGTGTCCTTTTTAAATTTTATCATATTTTTCTCTTGTGTAAGGTCAACAAGTAATCTGTTATGTATTTTAACAGCGGCAAAAGCTGGAAATCTTTGAAAGAACGCAGCTTGATGAATTGGGATACTTGGTTCAGCTCTACTCCTATAGTAACGATAGCCATACCTTCAGCATAACGATCTGCATTGGTATTAAAAAGGTGCAGCTGATTTTTTGCAAAAATAGCTAGCATAGAATTATACAGAACTGGAACCTGTAACTGGGTAAGGACCCAAAATCTTATGACTGACATAGCACTATAAAACATCACACTAAAAGTGATCAGAGATTGGACAGGTGCATAGTAGATGTGTTTTAGGGTATTTAGGGAAAGCTTTTCTTGTAAACACCGTATTAATGCGCAAAAACTGTTTTTAGGAATTTTAAGTAAGCTACCCCTTAGAGAGACCTTCTTCCACATCTCACAAGCAGGAAATATTGAAAACTTTGAGGCGTAGATTTGGAAAATGTCACTAATCCGGTTTTATTAGCATTCAGCCTCAGAGCATTATTACTCAAAGATTATTACACCACTTCTGCATTCTCATCACTGCTTGAGAACCGAAACAGAAAGCCCCCGGGCTAGATGCTCCGTCATGATTATCGAAGTATATCAGCATATTGGTTGACAAAACGGCCTAGAAAATCTCTGGAACACTGAGACTATCTACATACAATAGGTTTGTTCCAAGCGAATCTGGAACCAATTTCTGAACGGACATTTTGATAAATCTCGGAGAGAGGAAACCGTTTGTAACTTGTACGACTGACTTGCGCAGTAGGTGCTTGAGAGGTATCGATCGACCAGCTGTTCTGTTTAAAAAAGGTTATTTATAAAAACATTTGTTTCAATTTTGTAAAATATAAAACCTTTACTTTTACGTTTTACTGTGTGTGAGTTTTAAATTAATTAAATTTAATGTTAAGATAAAATCAAGGTATTTCCCACTGTCAACAAAACAATCCAAGATAACAAACAGACCGGCAAAACTAGATTGGGGTATACTAGCTTTACAAATGCGTTCCAAGCACATTCATTTCTCATATCGACATGAAACTGTACAAACTTCGCGCATGTGTATAAAACTGATCCAGGCGATTTCAGGATGATTCAATGAATGGTGCATATCTAGTCGCTTGGAAGAAAGCTAATATAAATAGTATACTGGGCCTAGGATTGAATATTGACACTCCTTGTTCCACCAAATGCCGAACACTGAGCTCAGTTCCCATCAACGGAACCCAAAGTTCACTCTGACCTAAATAAGAAGCTATAACCCTGGCACAATTCCCCATCAGTGCGCAGATCCCAAGCATTAATAGCATCAGATCATGGTTTTTTGTTTCCACAAATCATAAAAGAGTCCGGCAACTTTTTCTTTTCTGTCAACGTTCTCAATCACAAAGGATATAACCGCCAAGTGAATCGAATGATTGGTCCTAAAACTAAATTGGTTTTTAGAAAGAATATTTTGCATTATTCAAAATCTCATAATGCGAATGTAAATGACCTCAAATATTTTTGATATTGAAGAGACGAGAGGAATGGGTCCATATTTTTCCAAGTCCGTTCACCACCGTTACTTTTAAAAATTGGAATAACTTTTGCCTATTTTAGTTTTGTTGGAAAGATTAATACTGGAATCTTAGACAGGCTCTTATTATGTGAGCTAGAGGAACATCTATATGCTAACTAACTTTTTTCACCATTATTATTGTCTGCAGAGTATGTATTTGGCAAACCTAATATAATATGATGAACTTTATTCGCACCTGTGGTAAAGAGGAAAATGGTGAGAATTCTCCAAAACCATGCCGGCAATCTAGTTTTCAAGATTGTTACATTTTAAAATTGCTAAAACTAAAGGTTATTCTATTTCTATTTCTTAGAAAAATAATTGACTATTAGACTTTAAAATGTAAAGATTCAATAAAAATTTCAAATTACTATATTTAACGTCCTCTCGAGTAACCGACATAGTTAAGATGAAATCCAGCATCATATTTCAAACATCTTTCCTTGTTTTGACATAACCACCATGCCTTGACTATGCGGTTTATTGACAGTTGTAATTAGTGACAGGCCTGGAGTAGTATTGATTGTGGAATTTTTAATTACCAACCTGGTAAAAGTTAATTTTAAGGTCAGTTTTTTTATAAACAATTTTGTTACTATTTAGAAAAAGTATAGTGTAATTTTGGATTGGTACTTTTGGTATGAAGCTATAAATAGAGTGGGGGTGTACTGAGGTCGAAGAGGTGAAGCTCGGAAACCTGCAGTTGTTTCCTTATTGGTGTTTTGGTATCTTTGGAGTCTGGAATTTTGGCTGCTGTGTGCTGAGAGCTAAGTACCGTGATATAAATACCTGTTTTTTTACAACTTGAAGAACATCTATTTAAAGAGTCATTCATCAATTTTCATTTGTTGTTGAGCGTTCATATATTAGTTGATATTATTGGAAAAGCGTAACTGATAGTGACATTTTCATTTTGTTTTAAACTTGCCCAATTAAAAATAAATGTGGGCTCCAATAAGGATTTTATAAAATCAAAAACTTTGGTGGCGCCATACCGGATTTGATTAGAGTTGGGTAATATTTTGGTGACTTTGACACAAATATTTAAGTGCAATTATTTGGTAAGGGTTTATGTAGAGTAAGAAAAGCAGAACCCACACCGACTGTAGCTAATAGCATTGTTTTGAGGTTTTCTTTTGGGCGTTTTGAGGTAAGAGAGTATTATATTATTCGGGCACGTTGACAACTTAATTTTTGCGCTTCTCTCTTAAACTTGTAAATTGTTTTAACTTGTTTTAACTTTCTTTACAGGTCATACTTTAAAACAGCTATAATTATTATTATACTTCTACATCATACTATGTTCTTATATGAGTTCTTCTTTTAAATACATTGTATTTAAGGAAAATTGTTTCAATTGACAATTAACTAACTATTTTTTATTATTGATTTTTTTTTGGTATAACAAGATGATAAGCTTAGAAACTTTGACTTGTTAGAGCATTGATTGCGATAATAGAGATAGTCGATGAATATTCTCGAGTTGGGAGCCAAAGGACTGTCCAGCAACTGTGTGTGATACTAATCCATAGCTGGCTAAAAATTGTTTGCCAAGGGAGGAGCTCTCATAATTTACTAGAAAGTTAATATTTCAGTCTCCACAGACTTCTAGGCACCTTTTTGGCAAATACATATAGTGTGTAGCAAATTCTCCAAAATGAACAAAAAAGAATCAGCGCACCAGCTTCACTGCTTGGACAGGTATTTAATTACTTAGATGGTAAAGAAATGTTTAAGCTACCAAATCCGGAAGGCACATTTCTTGATCTTTGTTTTTCTAATATTAATGGGTCTTCTGGATTGGCGGATGATTTTTTCTTGCCGGTGACTGGCTCTCGACACACTCCGTATGAATGTGTCTTTTCAGTACCATATATGTCAAGGCCTCTGAAATATGCAGTAAAGTTTTTTTACTTCAAAAATGCTAATTTTGTATCGTTAAATAATTTCCTTGTATCTATCGACTGGTCCTTTATAAACAACACTTCTGATATAAATATTTCCCTAAATAAGTTTTATGACCTTTTGTATGAACGAATCAGCTATTTTGTGCCTATTAAGTCCTATACTACTGGTGGCTTTCCTGTATGGTTTTCAAGACAGTTAAGAAGCTTAGTTTTACGTAAGAGGATTGCTCATAAGAAGTTTAAGGAGTCTCAATTGCAAAGTGACTACTTGGTTTTCTCTGGGCTTCGGCAGTCATGCAATGTGTTGAGCGGTCAGTATTACCGCGATTATATTTTTCGTACCGAGAATAATCTATTGTCAAATCCTAGGTTATTCTGAAAACATGTAAGCAATGTTAAAAAGTCAAATATTATTCCTAAACATATGTTTTTTAATGATGAAACTAGTGATGAGGGTGGTGATACTGTTAATTTATTTGCCAAATATTTGTCAAACGTATATTCTGATAAAGCATTTCAAATACCTGAATATTACATGACAGGGCTTGTGGATCAATTCGATGTCAAATTTGTAGAGTTATCTTTAGTAGAGGTTTTTGACGAGATTCTTGGCTTACAGAGCAAGATTCTGCGGGACCGGATGTCATACCCAGCTTGCTACTTCGTGAATGTGTATGTACTCTGTCGAAGCCTATTTGCACTTTATTCAATCTGTCTTTAAAGTCGGGTATCGAGTATTTCCTTCTTTTTGGAAGAATTTGTATATTACGCCGATATTTAAGTCTGGTAATACTAGTGATGTCAGTAATTATCGGAGATTTTGTATTTAGTCAACCTTGCCTAAACTTTTGGATGCACTTGTAACCAAGCAATTGTCATGGCAATGTAAAGGCCTTATTATTAACAGTCAACATGGTTTTCAAAAAGGTCGTTCCACTGTTACTAACTTAATATGTTATGAAGGTTATCTGTTTAATGCTTTTAGTAAGGGTTCACAAGTTGATGCTGTTTATACGGATTTTTTGAAGGCGTTTGACAGAGTTAATCATGCGCTTCTACTGGCAAAGCTCCAAGCTTTGGGTTTTGGATCAAATGTTATTTGTTGGCTAAGGGACTATCTACTGGGTAGATCGCAATGTATACGGCTTAATAACTTCTTATCTAGCAGCTTTTCTGTGCCATCTGGCGTTCCTCAGGGGTCACATGTGGGTTCGTTGCTTTTTACAATCTTTGTTAATGATATAGAATTATTTGTAAGAAATTATGAATTTTTATTATTCGCTGATGATTTAAAATTGTTTTTTTCTATTGATTCTAATGTTCGATGTCAATTATTATAGGATGACTTGCATAATCTCTATGAATGGTGCAACCTTAATGGTTTAGATTTAAATGTTCCGATAAGTGTTATTCAGGAAGAATTCGCAATCTTACATTGTTTGATTATAGTATAGGTTCCACTATTTTAAAAAGGGTAGCGGAAGTTAGGGATCTCGGAGTAATTTTCGATTCTAAGTTGACATTTTTGTCTCATGCTAAAAAGTTAGTTCAAAAAGCGTATAGAAATCTAGGATTTATAACTAGATGCAGTCAAGACTTCTCATGCTCTGTCTATAAAGTTCTGTACTGTCCGTTAGTCCGTTCTGGTTTGGAGTATGCTAGTTCCGTATGGTCTCCATTTTATAAATCGCATGTTGAAAATATTGAGAAAGTCCAAAATAAATTTTTAAGAAATTGTTCTTTTAAACTTAAGGTTCCATTAGCTAATGGTCATACTGATTACAAGTCGGTCATCTCAGTTCTCTCTTTGGACCCACTTGATTTAAGGCGTAATAATCCAGACTTGTGTTTTATTTTTAAATTAATATCTGGCATAAGTGATTGTGATTATCTTTTAAATAGGCTGAATTTTCGGGCGTAAAAATTGACTAGATTGAAAAAACTCTTCTGTGTAGATTTTGATAGTAGTTCTTATGGACAGCATAATCCTATAACTAGAATGCAACGTTCTTTCGATATGTATAGTCTTGACTTTCACGTTTCTTTTAGCAGTTTTAGGAGTTCTCTTAAACTAATTAGTGGCTCGTTACTTTGACAGGTTTCTTTAAATTAATTTGTAACATTGATTGATTTATGTCTTACTATTATCTAGCTTAAGTTGTATTAATATTAGTATCTTTTGTGTTATTTTATTTTTGTATAATTGGTAGATACCGTTCAATAAATAAATAAATAAGACGTATTTAAAATAATTTTTTTTTGTTTAAGATGAAAAGATACTAACCTGTGATTAATTGACTAATACGTTTGCCTAAAAAATTTCGCCCGAGTGAGAAATCAAATCTTTAAGAACTCACTCCTGTTGGCCAGAAAGATCCACCATAAACCAAAAAGATAAACCATATCTTTCACATCTCGAGGTACACCCATCTATCCATTTATGTTTTTTGCTTGGCACTGTTTTACGTCAATGTCTGAAGCGTTTGTTACTTGAATTATTATTTTAGAATAATAATTTTGAACAATATCTTGTGTTATTGTGTTTTTTATCCTTATTTATTTCAAAAACTGTTTCACCAAACTATAGCATGTGAGCCATCAAACTTTCATCGAATTTTACGTAAAACTTAAGAATCTAATAATATACGTGAAAATCCTATTTAAAATAATGAATTTGCGATCTACTTTCTGTATAATTGGAACCACTACTAGCCTAAAAACATTTTAGGCAAAAAATCCTAAATAGCTTAAGTTCACTACCAAATTTTCAGGTTTTTTTGAATTATAGTCAGCCTAACACATCTGTCAACTTTGTTATTTTAAATAGGACACCCTGTATATTATTGCATTTTTATCTTCTTTATATAATTCTAAGAAATTTGATTGGTCATATGCCATATCTTGGTGCAAGTTTTTGAAATAAAAACCACAAAAAGTCATAAAAATTGCTATTTTTAACACACTATGTTTCGGAAAACCATTTGACCTCTCAAATTTTGCGGAATTTTCCACAGAATCCAATTTAATAATACATAGGGTGTCCTATTTCAAATAATGATTTAAATACGAGAAATTATATAGTTGAGAGATACTTACAAACCAGGGTTTTGGATTTGGTTTAGGATCTGGCGAAGCTTCCGGATTAGCGTCTGGATTCGCTTCAGGTGCGGGCATGGCCAGATTTCCCACAATAAAAAGCATAAAAAGAACAAGGAAAGTCTAAAAAACGTTCAAATTTGAAATTTATCTCCCAAAGTGTAGAAGTTTCGGAGTGTATTCTTACCTTTAAATGCATCTTAACGAACTGAATTCTAACAGCGTACACCCGCAGTCAATAAAATTTATATTGTTTATGCGTTAAAAACCGATCAGGAACTTAATAAATAGAAATTTAATAACGTAATCGAACGTTGTACCTTAAGAAAAAAAAATTAAAAAATTAAAACTAGTCGCGTAGTGCAAACGTAATGAAACTTCCCCAATATTTATGCAATTATAAATTGATATACTACTTAGAATTAATTATTTTATTCGATTTTTTATTAACATTTTTTTGTACCTAGTGACATCGATTTAAAAAAATATTGAGAACTGGGTAAACAAGGTAAAAGAAATATAATATGTTTTTATTTATTGGCTCCTAACCATGCTATAGCCTGAGTAGAAATCGTATGCAGGACTGTCTCCAGTTGGTAAATCGTCATGGTATTCATCTGCAAAAAAAAACAAATATCCTTAATATCATTTTTGGCATACCGCATTAACGTCTTATTTATAAACTGGCCGTTCCAGTCACGCAGTTCAAGTGACGCAGTTCAAGTGTCGCAGTTCCAGTTCGTTCATCATTCTGGAAACCTTAAGACGTTTGACGTTCATTATACAGAATATTAATTAATTGAGTGCCGATAATATAGGCTGTGAATCCTCGGCTTATTTTAAGCTGAAAAATTTATACTAACATATGTCCTAAAGTTCTTATTTTTTCCAGCTACGGGTGTTAACATTTTATGAAAAAAGTGAGTTTTTATCATCATTTTGTTATTTTATTATTATTTCGATATTTTCATAAAATTTTGAACCCAAATTTTCATCATTAATTTTTCAAATTTTGACCAGTGGTGTCCTTTTTTGATATTTTGTTCAGTGGAGACACTTTTTTGGTACAAGAACTAAATTGTCAACTGATCTGTCGAGTATGACATAGTTGGATTAACTGAAACATGATTTTAGGAACGCATTTATACTTCTGAATTGTTTAGTGATTCTTAGAACTTAGAAGAAGAAGAATTTGGACCACTAGTAGAGGCGGAGGTGGTGTCTCTGCAGAAGAATATATCTGAGTCATAAAAGAGCATTTAAAAAAAATATATTTTTTTTATTTTAAAATTTAATGTTATGATTTCTTTCTGTTCTACTGGATGGTTAAGCTTATTTACTTTTTTTTAAGGATTCGCAAATATACATTTTTGTCCTTTTTCTCGGAAAAATAAAACAGTAGTATACTCGAAGTTCTTTTCTGATAAAACTTTTGCCAACAAATTTTACAATACTAAATTGTCCTTCTT
Source organism: Anthonomus grandis grandis (assembly GCF_022605725.1). Lineage (NCBI taxonomy): Eukaryota > Metazoa > Arthropoda > Insecta > Coleoptera > Curculionidae > Anthonomus > Anthonomus grandis. The sequence goes on from NC_065552.1 coordinate 7,256,296, forward strand.
CAAGATCCAATTTCTGATCAAAATCTGGTCAACTGACTTTCTAGCAGTGACGTGGCTCTTTATATACTCGGCAGAACACTGTCCAAAAGATTTGCTAACCTTTCATGTGTCTCCAGAGATGTCGTACTGTTTGCCCGCTTGTGTCATTTCGGAATGATAGCTGGTATTAGCGGCATTGCTATTATCGTTACACTGCCCCCTCTCTAAGTTTATTTGGTCTCGAAATGATTCCAAAGATACCGGCAGAAGGTTCTTGCAACTGGACCTGTTGTAGAAATAACAATCAACAGTTTTCTCCAGAGAAAGACATTGGGGAGAAAAACCACTTTTAACATACTGCAAATCATCCTCCAGTGCAGGTTATCGAGTCCGCATTTGAAGTTAGGAATTGCTGGATTTCTCAGGTACTTGACAAGTAATTCCTCATTGGGAGAACAAAAAAACCTCCCGGATGTTCGCTTTTAGCTTTTGATGTGATGCCTCTTTGGTAACCATGTAGAACATATTTTTACTAGTCTCTTCTGAGCAAGCTGAGTGCTTGCTTGACTCTAGGGTTAGACCGACGCAGCTCTTGGATTATTTCGAACTTTGTACGGAAAACCTCAGATATTCTTCTAGACAGTTGTAGATCCACATCAACCACACAATGTGCCAAAGTATACTCAACTGAAGCAGTAAACCGGTCTTGCTGCACTTTACATGTCACGCCATACCAACTCTTTTGACTTAGAATGGTGAATCATAAATTCCTCAAATGCCAATTCCGACTCCGGTTGGATTTTCCGCACTTCAGAATCTTCGCGGTTTCCTTAATGAGGTGCCAGACGGTTAAAGAGAATGAGTCCAGCTTTACACCTCGGTGGCTTTTCTATTCTGCAAAGAACGTCGTCGATAACTTACAGCACTTTCTATTACCCATCCCAGGATGGTTGAAGTTTCGGTGACAGACCCTTCTATCTCTTAGGGTCGTAAAGCCAAAACCAATTCCCGTTGTCGTACTTCTGGTCTTTGGCATTGACATCATATACGTCCTTCATCCGATCGCTGGCACCTTAAATAGAAATGTGCACTTGACTATGAATGACATCAATTTTTCTACTCAGCTTACTAACGTAGTCCTTCTTCCGAAATCGGTTCCTGGCGGGCAACCAAACTTCAGATTGCATGACAGACGGAATTCATCACTATTTAAGCCGGAGACTCTTCTATACTCCCATGGATGGTACAATTGATAGATTGATGAGCCAGCAGGAACAAATAAAGAAACCTATCCCAGTCTCTTTGGTCGCTCGAGACTACTCTAGCCAAATACCGAATAATATTCTATTCATTTGTTCCATTAAGCCATCTGCGGCTGTAGTGCAGTAGTCCTCGATTTCTTGATTCAAATCGACACCATGGTATACCAAATCGACAGATCCATTCCTTTATTAAAGAGTCGGCGACAGTGGAGGCTTTCTGGTTTGATAGAGACATTTAGGCACAACGATTTGCTATCTTTCCGCTTTGTTGTAGTCGTCAAGCATTTTTCGCCTCAAGAGTCTATCTTCTTATTGTTCCCCACCTGAGTTGACATTGGGAGAATACTTCACACCTTCTTCCCAAGTTGGCTTCTTTATCCAGGATAGGATTGTCTGGATATTATAAGAGACCAAGAGGAAGATTCCGCCTCTTGGTCTCTTATAAGATCCCCATATTGTCAAGTATCATCGACCCGGAATCCTCCGGACAGGATCTTCTCAATACGGCTTGCTGAATACAGGTCGATAATCGCCCGTTTGCATTGACCTTCCTTATTTTGGAGGAAGGACAACTGCGCCTTGGAACTAGCGCATTCTCAACAGTGTCTTCTGATATGACCTGCTTTGCTACATTTCCTGCACTCCAACTTTCGGCCCAGGCAGCTACGCCCGCCATAAACCCCGCTAATAATCCGCTTGACCGATTCCTCTGACCCTTGTTCGTATTCGTGAGTGAGACCCTTGTCTACGGGAGAGTTAATTAAAAGTGTTGACGTTAAATGTTGCGATTCTGTTTTGAACTTCCTGGATCTTGTCCTCCATCAATGAAAAAATCCAATTTTTTAGAGAAGAAGTTTTCTAAATATCTTCTCTTAATTCCTTTTTTAAATTGGCATTGTTTCCTAAAATATTTTCTTCCGACCTAATAGAATTCTCTCTTAGCCTTTCCACAAGCTCACTTTTTAAATGGGCATTTTTCAAAATCTTTTCCTTAATTTTTGCAGAATTTTCCAGCAATTTAGTTTCCAAGTTGGCAGAATATTGTTGTATCTTAGCAGCATTTTCTAGCCAATCATTTTTCAAACCTTGCAACAATTGACCAATAATACTTGCATCACAAAAATTAAGTTGTCCGGGTTATCTATTGCCTTCCTTAAGTAATGTGTTAAGAAGTTACTCCAGCAATTTATTTCCCGTCCTATCGCTTTCTTCCAGCCTCCTTTACAGCTCAGCAACTTTTAAGTTTACCTCTGGCATTTTCAAACACTTTAAACTAATTTATTTCAATTTAAAATCATTAATTTTTTACCAATGTCCAGTTGACTTACCTCCAATTCATGTCTTACACATGTTATCAATGTCGCGTTTTTACCCGATGATTCCAATGAATTCCTGACGAAGAACAGCAGATATTTGACTACATTGACAAGTGATGTAAAAGTAACAAATGACATTGATAGCTGTCAGATATTAAAACAACAGCCCACAAACGTACTACTGTACTTATATCATGCATTTTTGGAAACCGTAAAACCAAATGGCAACAATGGCGCCACTCAATTAGGTGTTATCCATAATGTAATACCACATTTAAATACACAACTAACAGATGACGTCAGTGGCTGCCATATAGGACCACCATGAAACACTAGAACCTCAGGACGTTCAACGGCTATGCTGACTCGTTCTGTAGCACTTTCCGTGTCTCTCGCACGTTCGTTTCTCTCTCGCGCTTATATAACCCAGTATTATGCAGAAACGTCAGCCTGCTTTTCCAAGGTTAAGTCGTATAGTTGTTATTTTATTTTTGTGAGCACACTAAATGATGCGCATTTCATATGCAAGTGAGCAAAGCTGTGCAGCTTTTAGCTTCCCCTACCAGTACCCGTTGAGAGATTATAAGGCTCTTGGGGACCACTTTGATGTGAGGGCTGACAAGTAACATGAAGGTGACAAATGTCATGGACAGTTGTCAAATCTCGAGACCAAAGCTCTGATGTAAGACGTATGTTGGTGAAAATATGATTGAAATATTGTCCTATCGTTGGTCAAGTAACCATCAAAAGTTAATATATTAGGAATTTAATCAATAATGGGGATAGAACCCTGATAGGCATATGATAAGTATGACATCCATGACATGGCGCCATTCTAGTTATACCGACCATAGCCGCAACCACGGAAAAGCAGATTAGACGTCGGAAATACGGCAGCAAGGCACGTACACGTTTCTTAAGATGAACTTTTCATGCATCCCTCATACGATGGTCCAATCATCCAACGTAAATCTGATTGGTTAGATAGTTTTCAATTAAATACTTAAATTCCATAGGAACATTTTAACAAATCTTCCGTCACTGGATGAAGGTAAAATAAATTAAATGACATGACATTGTGTTTACCTTTTTTGTTTGTTGTGTTTGATATTTTATATTTAAAAAAATAATTTTTGTTGGTATCCTTTCATAAAGCTAGTAGGATAGTAATATATAATACTAGCTACATCTGTAGGTTCCTAAACATCCTGAACTGGACAACATTCCTAACTTGGATATGTGAAGGAACAGTTTCCATGGAGGTACTACTACTGGTAAGTTATATTTTGTATACATTCATTTTAAATGATGTTTTGAAGTGGGGAACTGAAACTTAGCTCACTTTTATACTCTAGAAATCTTTAGTAAGAAAGGTAGGAAGAAAATGTTATTATGGACAATTCCTAATAATAATTATTACTAGGTATAAAATGAAAATGTTGTCTTAGATGCCCCAAAAAATATATTGTTTTTATCTCTTATTTTATTGAAAACCAAAAATAATTGAAGAAAATATATTCCAAGACTTTTTCAATTTTTAGGAAAGGAAAAGAACAAGGTGTGTCTACTACGAATTACTTAATAAGATTAAGCTTGCTGATACAGAAAAATATATTAACTAGTTAGAAATATTCTTTGCTGCCCTCATGTGGCACTTGCAGCAGCTTTATCTGGAGTAGAGTTCCCTCTTTTTGAGTCTTTAAGGCTAATATCAGATATTCTCTGATACATGGGATTAATATATTGCATGGTAGTGATAGGTACCGGCACTGGTGCTTTTAAAATGAGCTCTTTTACCACATTCTGATTAGCCTTTCCCTTACGTGTCACTTTATCATCACTAATGGGAGATGGAGCAGGTGAAGAAGCAATTCTGACATTAACAATAAATAGGAGAAAATATTGACAGATATAATAATTTCGCACTGATGTCCATCGGATATCGGATACATGAAAGCCGATTCAATTTAAAGATAACGTAATTTTCTGACCAATAAAAGGCCAGTATTTCCACCAATAGAAATGGTTTCGTACCGTCGTATGATCGTATAATGGATGCATGAAATATCACTTTTAACCTGTGCGCAGACAACCAACAGGTGGCGTGACAAATAAGATTGACAGATGTCATACCTAAATCTTGAAAAGCATAGTAGGCAACCTCTTCTACATATGTATACAGGGTGATTTTCAACCTATGCGCATAAACTTGGGAAATGGTAGATGATCATATGGTGATCACTTGGTGATCAATAATGAGTAATAATCAGAAAAAAATTTAGTAAAATATTTTTGGTTTCCGAAATAAAGTTAAACAAATGTCAACAGAACGTGTATCAGACGAACTTATTTTATTTATTAATTATTAACTGATAGTAAACAAGTCATAATGTTTGAAATTTGTTGTTTGGAATCTTTAGCAGTACTTAGTTTGTTGGTGGCTGTGATCGTTTTCGATCGTTATTTTCACACGAACAAAATAAAAGCGTCAAATGTAATGGCGCACATTTTACAAACGATGAACTTGTCGACATGGTTTTGGTTTACGAAGAAACGCATCAGAATGCAGTGGCAGCAGCTGATCTGTATGCCCAAAGATTTCCCCGAAGATATCACCCGAGACGTGGGGCTTTCTTACGTGTTATTCAGCGGGGTAGAGAAACTGGCAATTTGCGGCCGCGGCCTGGACAAGATGGAGGAGCTATTAGACCTAGGCACATTCTAAATCTGGAGGAGGATATTTTAGAAGTTATCGAAGAACAACCTGGAATTAGCACTAGGGCAATTGCAGCGCGATTTGGAATATCGCAATCTACAAGTTGGCAAATTTTAAGGCACGAGTTGCTGTACCCATTTCATGTGCAGAGGGTACAAGCCCTACTTCCAAGAGATTTGCCGCTTCGAGTACACTTTTGTGAGTGGTTGTTACATCACCTGCAGTTAAGCCCAAACTTTACCATGAACATTTTAGTTACGGATGAGGCAAATTTTACGCGCAATGGAATTTTCAACTTTCATAACACTCATTACTGGGCTTTGGAAAAACCGCATATTACACGGAGAACATACTTTCAACGACGTTTTTCTGTAAATGTATGGGCTGGAATTCTGAACGGGATGCTCATCAGATCTTTTATTCTGGAAAATCGTTTGACTGGTGCTCGGTATTTAGAATTTTTGCGCAACAATTTACCAGTGCTCCTTGAAAATGTGAATCTCAATGTTAGGCAGAACATGTGGTTTCTTCATGATGGTGCTCCACCACATTTTTCACGACCAGTGCGACAACATTTAGATCGTGTGTTTCCCGGTTGATGGATAGGCTGTGATGGTCCAGTTGGGTGGCCCCCTCGCTCGCCTGACCTTAATCCATTAGACTTTTATTTGTGGGGTCATATGAAAACAATGGTGTATGTCAACGAAGTTGATACTGTGCAAGAGCTACGACATCGCATAAACGCTGCCAGTGACGCAATTCGCCTACAGCCTGGTTTGGCCCGTACATGTACGTCTTCATGGATTCGACGAGCTCAAGTCTGTATCGAAAATAATGGAAACAACTTCGAACAGTTGCTTTAAATTAGTTTAAATTAAACACGTTAAAAAATACACGTTTTTTATTAAAAAAAATATGAATATCTCCAAAACTAAAAATATTTTACTAATTTTTTTTTTCATTATTACTCATTATTACTCATCAGCTATCATTTCCCAAGTTTATGCGCATAGGTTGAAAATCACCCTGTATATATGCCGATTTTAATAATATCAAACGTATGTTTATATTATCCGATATTGTGAATTTACTAATTTTCTCGGCTTTACTTACCTCCGTCATTAATATGATTGGAAACTGGAATGGAAGGATAATAGACTGTATATCCATTTACACCTGGATGTTGCTCTGGATGGCTGGCAGCTCCTAAGATATGCGGCTCCGCATATTGGGTATCTACATATGATTTTTGGTGGCGATGGTTGTTATTTCGACCGCCCGCATAGCAAAGGGTTGCAGTAATCAGCATTAAGATAAAGACACACTAAAAACCATTACTTGAGCAATAAGGTTAATTTATAAAATAAAATATTAATACTTGCAGAGTATTTCATGTTTAATTAATTAATGCCACTATAATTTTCTTCCTAGTTTATTTTATATGGTCAAAGGATCATATTGCAAACCAGTATTGGCAAGTAAGTAATATAATATCTGGTATTAACGCTAACCACCTTTGAAAATAATATGGTTTCTGTAGGTCAGGTTAATAAATTAAATATCGTTTTATTGTAAACTTTGGTCAGTTTATTACCTAAAGCAAGTTGCTTCCCTTTAGCATAAAATTTTAAATTAGAACATTTTGTTTTTACTACTTTCTAATTAGAGTATTTTATTTTGTTTAGGATCCTTATGACGTCATAGGATATAAGAAATGTTGCTACGTTGCTAAGACCACAATAAACAACTGCCAATGTCAAAAGAAGAAGACCAGCTGTCACAACAAAATTTCTAACATGGCAGTTTCTTCTTTCGGTTTTTGACAGCCGTGTAAATAGGTAGTTCAAGTACGTGAATTTATATTTTCAAAAATTTAAATAATCCTAAATCTTAGTGAAGTGAATTAAATTGGAAATAAATCGTTAAGGTTTATACTTTCCGTTCGTGTCGATATTTTCCCCACGAACGCATTTTTTTTCCATAAAAAAAGTCAAAAATTCTCTCTGTTTTTCTAACCTCCAAATAATCTTAAGGAAAAAGGAAAGTTAAATTGGTAATTTACTTTTTAGGATGTTGATGCCAAAAAAGAACAGAGTAGCCATCTACGAATACCTCTTCAGGGAGGGTGTTATGGTAGCTAAAAAGGACTACCATGCCCCTAAACATCCTGAGCTGGAAACCATCCCTAACTTGGAAGTAATTAAAGCCCTACAGTCCATGAAGTCCAAAGGATATGTGAAGGAACAATTTGCATGGAGGCATTACTACTGGTAAGTTATATTTTGTATGTGTTTATTTTAAATGTTTTTTTTTAAGGGGAATTGAAAATTATTTCACCCTTATACTCTGGAATCTGCGGTCAAAATTCATCAAAAGATTATTACTGGGATAAGAAATAAGTCACTGAACACAATTAAAAACATTATACACATCATATTTTTTAAGAATTCTTTGGTTTAGTTAAAAGTTAAGGTTTTATTTAATTTATGAATTAAACTTAAGAATTTTCTTGTTATCTAATTTTGTATTAATAGTTTTTTTTTCCAAATAAATAATTGTTACATTACATCTTAAGTAATTTAGGTACTATAGAGTTAATGTGGACTAGGAATGAAAGTATGATGGGGTATGCACACAAACATTAATTTTCAATTATTAATTTATTTTTGGAATGGGAATTGTTGATATTTTAAGTAGGTCAGGAATCCGTGGTTCAATAGAGGAGTTTATCAGGTTCATTAAAGGCTGTATTATGTTTAGGTGGTAGGTGCTTTATTAATGTTAGTAGACAATAATCAAATGCAAGAAGCTATTTGTATAACATGTATATATTTTTCTAGAGTACTAACAGAGTGCTTTCGGCTAACAAATAGCTATCAACAGTTCTACCTAAAATGTGTAAAGAATATAACTTCAAAAACTTCACTAAAATTATAACACTTCCAGGTCAAAATAAATAATAAAAATAGCAAAAAAACTCTCTAAAGGGATCAAAGCATAAAAAATGACAAACCTTTTTTTTTTATAGACAAATTTACCTCACAATTTAAAAGTCCAGACATAGAAGACAATAAACATCATTAAAAAGACTATACAGGGTGATTTTTATAAGAAGGTCATGCTTTTGGGGGATGATAGAGAGGACATTCAAATATAACTTTTGATATAAGACACTATGGGTCAGAAATGCCTCCAAAGCAAAATACAGGGGACTGTTCAAGATATCGGTGTCAAATTTTCTCAATAAACCTACCTAATAAAGATGCTTTAAATGTAAAAAGTAAATGTTTTAGTTTCAACCAGTGGCATAGATCAGATAGGCATTAGAGTAATTTTTTAATAAAAAAAAATAGTATGCCACTGATAATCAAAAATTTTAAGAAACCTTGGTTTATTTAACAGAAAAAAAGGTATCCTGTATCTTTTTCCCAAAAGGCACTATTTTATCAGAATTTTAAAATAAATAACTTTAATAATAAAAACTAAGGAAAAAAAAATCATTGGATAACGTTAAAAAATACTAAATAATAAATAATAATAATTAATTTAGAAGGTGCTCAAAGTGGCCGCTATTTTGTTGGATACAGAGCCTGCAGCGTAATGTTAGATTGTCGTGAATTTTCTGAGTAACTTCACCCCTATCTTTAATTTTGCCTGCAGCTACTGCAATGCGAGCCAAAAGATCATGTTCATCTGGCACAGGTGTAGAATAAATAAGATGGTCCAAATGACCCCACAAATAAAAATCACACGGATTTAAATTGGGGGAGCGCCCTGGCCAAGCCACTGAGTCTCCCCTCCCAAACCAATGTCTAGGATATCTTGGGTTCAAATATTCCCTGACAATGCGACCATAGTGTGCCGGACAACCATCATGTTGAAGCCACATTATTTGCCGAACATCCAATGGCACATCTTCTAAAAGTTCAGGCAGTACATCTCAAAGAAAAATCAAATAATTCCCTGCAATGACACGTCTTGGCAAAATGTACGGACCAATCAAGTTCTCCCCTACAATGCCTGCCCAAACATTCACAGAGAATATTTGTTGGTAGCCACAGATAAATTTAGCATGAGGGTTTTCATCAGCCCAGACATGATTGTTTCTTAGGTTGAAATGTCGCTCTCGGCAAATCATATTTGTCAATCAATCATGTCTGGATGCAGCCCCTTGTTGAAGATACCAAGTGGCAAACGCGAACCTATTAGCATAGTCTTGGGGCAACAGATGCTGAACCTTTTGTTTTTTAAATGGATAAAGGTGGTTATCATGCAAAACTTTCTAAACCAATGTTTGGCTTATCCTCAGGTGATCAGCAATTTTTCGCGTACTTGTATTTGGATCCTCTTCAATATTGTGAAGTATTTCCTCCTCAACATTATCACGAATAGGTCTTGCACGAACTCTTATGCCTGGGTTCACCTAAAACAAAAAGTACATGTTAATTTTTTGTTTTTATTTTTTTTAAGTAGGTACTTACTTGTAATTGTCCTCTCTCATGTAGACTCCTGTCGACCTTAAGAAAAAATCTTCTCTCTGGGACCATTTGATTGGGAAAATGTTAAGCATAAATCATGTGAGCCAATACAGCATTTCCTCTGGATTCACCAAGGGTTAAATGCATATTTGCCAATTCATTCCACGTAAATCGCTCCATAACATTCAAAATAAAGCAACGGCAGAACAACTACCTTATTTAAATTAATCAGGAAGATGATGTTTATAACAAAGTTTTGATTCGTATGTCAAAAATATCCTAGCAACTGTCAAAGCTATTAGTTATTTTATTTATTTATTTATACTCTTACAAACACATTTGAAATGTAATTATATGTGGGAGTGCTTACTGGCTTGCAGAAAGAAAAAGGAAAATCAATAATAATGATGAAACTAAACCTACACTAAAACTAATAACATTTATTAAAATACACCTACTTACAATTAAAAATTCAAAACAAAAAGAACAGATTAACAAGTAAATGATTAATCAGATAAAGATACAAAATCAGTCTTAATTTGGCGAATACTAATATTAAAGAGGTCTATATCATATTTTTGTATATAATTATTACATTCTTGCATCATTCTATTAAATGGCGAACAACTTGAGGGTGAACACTGGAAAAGATTGTTATTTCTTATTCTCAAATTGATTTTAGGAACAGCAAATGATAGATGATTAATTAAAGAACAGTTCTTATATTTTAAGTTGTTAGTTATGTAGTAAATAAATAAGACATCATTCTTATTACGCCTAACACTCAATCTTACCATTTTAAATTCAATTAGCATACTATTATAGGAGATCATATAAGGATATGCATTATGTGTTCTTAAGTACAGGTATCTTAAAAATCTTTTTTGGACCCTTTCAATCATATTAATATGCACCATTGCTTTAGGTGCCCAGATAACTGAGGCATACTCCAAGATCGGTCTGACCAATGAGTTGTACAGAATTATTATTGATTTTATTTGTTTAAAATGTTTTGTATTTCTTATTACAAAACCAAGAAGCTTATATGCTTTGTTTACAATAGTTTCATAGTGTTGCTTAAATTTGAGATTTGTTTGAAAACAGACTCCAAGATCCCTAAATTTACTTTTCCTAGTTAACGATAAATTATCAATTTTGTAATCAAAATTTATAAATTGCATTTTTCTTGTGAAGGTTAGAATTTGACATTTATCTATGTTTAATGACATTTTGTTATCATGTCCCTCTTTGCAATTTGCGTGGCATTGAGTTAGCGGATATGCACACTCTGCGAATCCGATGAGTTCGTGTGAGACCAAATACAAGTACCCAAAAAATTGCTGGACACCAACTTTATCCAATTAAAAAACAAAAGGTTCTGCATCTGTTGACCCATCTTCAACAAGGGGCTAAACACCCAGACATTTGCCAAGCTTTTGGTTTGGAAATTAAAGATAGGGGTGAAGTTATTCAGAAAATTCACGACAATTTAACATTACGCTGCAGGCTCTGTATCCAACAAAATGGCGGCCACTTTGAGCACCTTTTAAATTAATTATTATTATTTATTATTTAGTATTTTTTAACGTTATCCAATAATTTTTTTTCCTCAGTTTTTATTTAAGTTATTTATTTTTAAATTCTGATAGAATGGTGCCTTTTGGGAAAAAGATGCAGGATACCTTTTTTTCTGTTAAATAAACCAAGGTTTCTTAAAATTTTTGATTATCAGTGGCGTACTATTTTTTTTTATTAAAAAAATACTCTAATGCCTATCTGATCTATGCCACTGGTTGAAACTAAAACATTTACTTTTTACATTTAAAGCATCTTTATTAGGTAGCTTTATTGAGAAGATTTGACACCAATACATCTTAAACAGTCAAAAAACTAAAAATTTATTTCTTAATTTTTTTTTAAACTTTAACCCTCTGTATTTTGCTTCAGAGGCATTTCTGACCCATAGTGTCTGATATTAAAAGTTATATTTGAACGTCCCCTATCATCCCCCAAAAGCATGACCTTCTTATAAAAATCACCCTGTAAATACAGAGACAGAACGACTAATAAAATTATGTGTAATATAAATTATGTAAAATATAATAAAAATGAATTGTGTATGTATCTTTAACATTAATCTGATGAAGGGTATTCATTATTTGGAATTGTTTTTCTTAATCTATATAAATAGGTGGTACATAAACAAAGTAATATATCAGATGAGCCAACTTGGGTGTACAAATTTCATGATTAAAGTGAATGAAGTCTTATTTAATCAGAAGATCCATCTCCAGATTTAAAAATGAAGTTGTAAAGCTTAGGCGGTTGCAAAGGGTGGGAAAGCTTTTCTCCACAAATGAAAATGCTAATCTTTTTGTTAAGAGTTATACATTTCATTTCTTACATGTAAACTGTAAACATCACAGCTATGTGGTGAAAGAAAGAATTAATTTTAGAGTCTGATGATGAGTGAATTCATTCAAATGCATAATTTTTAACAAAAAGATTGGCATTTTCATTTGTGGAGAAAGGTCTTCCCGCTCATCCCAACCCTCTATATTATAGCCACTCCAATTTAAGAATGTCATTCTTTCTTATAAAGCTAATTATTCAAAAATCAGAAAAATTTACTTCAATGAGCAAAAGGTTAATAAAGAAAGAAAAAATAAAGAGATCTGTCTAATATAAAATTGTAGGAGTGGTCCTAGAGGTAGTAGAATGATCCCTTGTGAATATTAAGATCATTTAGTACTGACATTAATGGAGAAATGTTATTGTTATCAAATAATTCTATTTAATACAAGTTGGCATTATAAGCGAGTTTTTTAAAATTTACAAAAATATTGTGTTATACAAATGTTTTGTCTATATTTTATTGTGTTCCTTTTCTCTCAATTTGTTCGTTATATTTTACTATTGAATTTGTTTCTAGGTACTTGACCAACCCTGGTATTGAATACCTCAGGACCTTCTTGCACTTGCCCCCTGAAATTGTCCCATGCACCCTCAAGAGACAAGCTAGGACTGAAGCCGCTCGTCCCAGACCCGCTGGTGCTCTCAGAACTGAAGGTGGTCCAAAGGAAGACAGGACAGGATATAGGTAACTTTAAATTCAAATAATTTATTGTCTAATATATGATAATGTGTCTATTATGATATGAATAATGAAATCTTATATCTTAAAAAAAATCATTCAAGTGTTGACTTTAGAGGGTAGCAATTAAAAAGTAATTTTCTTTGCATCGTATTGACCCTGGCTCAATTATCTGCATTCTAATTCTCATGATATTTATGGATAATTTGGAAAATGACTGATAATATATCCTTAACATTTTTCACCATGAAAGGCAGCCTTAAGAGCAGAAAACTTGGAAAATAAGTTTGAAAATCTCATTTTAATGTTTATTTTTTTTGTTTTTCAGGAGAAACCCAGCTGGTCCTGGTGGCCCAGACAAGAAAGCTGATGTGGGTGCAGGCACTGGCGAAGTGGAATTCCGCGCTGGTTTCGGAAGAGGAAGGCCTCAATAGACGCGACTTTTTTAAATTACTTTTTTAATTTAAGTTTTTAAAAATGAAGTGAAAAAACAGCTGAATTAAATTGATTTGGTGAAATTTTGGTTTTATTTCTAGCATGTGCCTTTAGGCAATTACAGATTCAGAAGAATGTGCTATATATTATGATATTTTAATCATAGTATTTATTCATGCGGACAAGTTAAAGAAAATCTTACACACGTCAAAATAGACTAGCACTACTATATTAAAGTCGTACGTTAAAAACAATATAAAGTACCTATACACCACAAAGCACGGTTAAGATCTTTAAAAATTCCTACAATTAATTTGCAAATAAAATGTTCTTAATATACAGGGTGTCCGGAAGCTAGATACAATCCTTTAAGGGGTGATAGCTGACTTAATTTCAAACATTTTAAGCTAAATATGTGTAGGTCGAAATTTTTGCTTTTTTCTCAAGAAATATCAAAATTTCACACTTAAACGGTAATAGAGCGCAAGTTACAATTAGTATCGGAGTTTCAAAGTTTATTTTGTTTTGTCTAATGTGTATTAATAAAAATACGATCAATTTCAAGCTTCTGTGTAAACTTATTAGAAATAATAGAGATATTGAAACGCCCTTTATTTTAAGATATCACTCATGCCGATGCCTGGCCAATTCTCAGAATTATGGCATCTTTTGTGCGGCAGGTCATGTAAACAAAACTTATTGGATTGATTTTCTATTATGGGACAGTTCAGGTAAATAAAATTAAGCAGAGGTACCTAATAGTAGATACTGTAGGGTAAGGGGTACCTAGTAGGTACTTTGGGGTGGGGGTTACAAGTTAGGTACTCGCTTAATAAATAAAAACGTGTGATTTTAGCCTCTTGTTGTTTAGTTTCACTCTCGCCTCTAATTTTGTAAGATTATCAACTTCGTACTGACTGCATCCACTGTTTTTTAAATCGAGTTTCTGCCCGTTTTATTAAACAGTATTGTAAAATGGAATTTACCAACCAAGAGTACGCTGACATTGTCTTCACATATGGACGCGCTAACGGTAATGGAGCTTTGGCACGACGCTTGTACCAGGAACGTTATCCAGATCGGAGGTTACCAAACTTCAGGGTGTTTCAAAACACCTTTCGCCGTCTTACTGAAGTTGGCATTGGGAATAATTCGGCACGTGGAGTCAACCCTGGCCATAATAATGTAGAGATTGAGTTGCAAATACTGGAAGCTTTTACCGCAGACCCTACTGCAAGGGTCAGAAAAGTAGAAGAAGAAAGTAGGTATTACCAACCTCCACGAATGGGCTGCCAAAGATGCAAATCCGCACTGGAAAACACAAAAATTATTTCAGAACAGATTTTCGGTCAATGTGTGGGCCGGAGTAATAGGCAGGACTATTATTGGGCCACATTTTCTACCAGAGAATTTAAATGGTGCCAACTATTTAGATTTTCTACAAAATGATATCCCCGTTCTTCTAGACGAAGCTGGATTATTGGAACGAGAAAGACCAATAATCTTTCAGCAAGATGGTTGTCCAGCGCATTGGTCCTTGGCTGTCAGGAATTACTTAGACGGCTGTTTTCCGGACGGTTGGATCGGTAGAGGCGGAACCTTTCCTTGGCCTCCTCGATCGCCTGACCTAACTCCGTTGGATTTTTTCATATGGGGCCGGGCAAAGGAGCTTGTATACACCACCGAAATAAGAACAAGAGAAGAGTTGATTCGCAAAATAAATGAAGCATTTGACAGGATGAAAGAAGATATGACCATAAGAGTAACCACCACCGAAGTAACAAAAAGGGCTCGTGCCTGTATTAGAAATAATGGATTGCATTTTAAACATGAACAATAAATAGTTTAAACAAAATTGTGTTTTATTTAACATTAAAACCTAAAATAACCCCACAATCGGGGCTCTAATGCTTAGTAGGCTTATGAGAGGCCTCAGTCTAATAATTTTTGTTTACATGACCTGCCGCACAAAAGAGGCCATAATTCTGAGAATTGGCCAGGCATCGGCATGAGTGATATCTAAAAATAAAGGGCGTTTCAATACCTCTATTTTTTCTAATAAGTTTACGCAGAAGCTTGAAATTGATCGTATTTTTATTAATACACATTAGACAAAACAAAATAAACTTTGAAACTCCGATACTAATTGTAACTTGCGCTCTATTACCGTTTAAGTGTGAAATTTTGGTATTTCTTGAGAAAAATGCAAAAACTGCCATAAAAAATTTATAAACAAATTTCGACCTATACATATTTAGCTTAAAATGTTTGAAATTAAGTCAGCTATCACCCCCTTAAACGATTGCATCTAGCTTCCGGACACCCTGTATATTCAAAATTTTATTTTGGAAGGAAGAACGTTAAAAAATTTAACTCCCTCAAAGCCCGATCCATTGGCACCTCCTCATTCGGCAGTAAAGTGAACCACCTTTATATGAAACTAAAGTACCTTTGTCACTATATACAAAATCGTAGTTCCAACTTGCGTTCTTTTTTATTTCGTATCATTTTGTGGTGCCAGGTGGGCTTTATTCCGAATACTACCGTAAGACTGAAGGGTTTGGTGGGCTTTATTCCGAATACTACCGTAAGACTAAAGGGTTTTGCTACAAACCGATCTACTAATGAATGAATAGGACTCTGCTGAACAAATTTATCAGCCAATGGTTTACCATGTGTATTTGTTGATTTACCCAAATATGGTGAGGCGTTGATTAAATATTTTGTCGCCTTATCATAAAGCGTTACAATTTTTAGACCATACTTTGACGGTTTATTGGGAATGTACATCCGAAAAGGAAATTTTCCTCTAAATCCTACTAATTGTTCATCTATTAATAACAGAATTTTTTTAATGGTGCACAATTTTACAAACTATATCCTTTACCGTTTATGAGCGAAATGTTGATTTTTAAAATTGTACCTACATTCCCCTCTCACAAGTACTTTGAGACTGTATAATAAATTTATCCTTGATCAATTCGCTAAGTGATTGACTCTATTAAGTCTCAAATGATAACGGACTCTAACAAATTTAGCCCAATATGTAGTTGCAGTATTACAGATATAGTTTCGTATTTTAGTTGGTAGCACTATCTATATTTAGTTTATAAAATACATAGTTCGTATTAAATTCTATTATTGCGGTTGACGTAACCAGTGGTGTTTTGAACAAATACGAACCTAAGAAACATCAAGGATAATAATAAAGGCACTTTTTTCTTTAACCGTTGGAAAACTGTGAAGTAAAAAAAAACTGAACGAAATTAAAAATAAAACTGGGATGGGGTCAGTTATCTGAAAATATTCCTAGGTTTACCAAGGAAGACCATTGCAGAAGTAATTTATGACACACAGTTTTCCACAGGGCCAGAATTATCTCTGATGTAAATAGCCAACGGGGAGCTTTTATGAATATATTTGTATCAATTTTTAATCAAAGTTTTCCAAAGAAACTAATATGTAACAAAAGTAAAAAAGAAAATCTCTATAAATATAATGAGGAAGTTAGGGAAGTGACGGCTAGATTAAATACTTTTTTTATATTAATACAACGTTTTCCTATGTGTATGCAGATAGATACAAAATTGTAAAATAAAAGTATGATGACCTGTTGATAAGATGTAAATATAAAAAATATGAAAGACATCAGATAATAAAAATAAATGTATATGGACTATATGCAAAGAAGTTTCTGGGAAAGTTATAAATCAAGAACCCTCTATCACTGGACAAGCTGCCAATGATTACAAAAATTTTTTGCTTAAAATAGTACCTAATCTCTTAACAGATTTACAACAAACAAACAACATGGCAAACGAATATAGCAGCAAACCCTAGAAGCTTTTTGTTAAAGCCTATAAGCCTAAGCGAACGTACCTATTCTTAAAAAAGTAAAAAATAAATTGCTGCAGAAATGATATATACCAGCGATCATTGTCAAGGTTTGCATTCCAACCATATCTGAAGTTTTTTGCCACATTTTGAACAATTAATTAAAGCATGGAATTTTCCCAGATCAATTAAAAAGTGCACTCATTAAGCCAATCTACAAAAAAAGAGCGATCCTAATGAATTTGTCAACTATAGACCGATCAGGCTACTTCCAAGTTTTTCAAAGCTGTTTGAATTGACAGTTTGCAATCAGCTTCTCAGTTTTTTAAGAGTGCAATATTTTATGTGATAATCAACATGGATATCTTGAGGGCAGATCTACACAGACTGCCATATTTCAGTTCACTTGTGCAGTTTTGAGGAATTTGGAGGAGGGAAAGCTTTCATTGTGAATATTCTTAGACCTTTCCAAGGCATATGATTGTTTAGATAGAAATTTATTAATAAAGAAATTACAGTTATATGGGGTGAGAAATAATTCATTAAAAATGGTTCACTTCTTATATCAATAATAGAGTCCAAGTAGTGGAAGAAAGCAGCAGATTAGAAATTCATTCAGGCTAATGAAATAGGTATACTACAAGGAAGTATTTTGAGGCCTTCCTTGTTCATTGTGTTTATAAATGACTTGCCTTATCAAATTATTGATAATATTTAAACAGTATATGCAATACCCTAACAATATTTGCAGATGATACAAATTTATTAGTGGCGTCTTCGAACATCTCTGAGCTATGCCTGAATGAAGATCTACTGTTAAAAAAAAAAACAAAGATTAGTGTAATAAACTTGGAAGTAACCCCAAAAAAAGTAAACTTCAACAATGTCGAGGTTGAAGTGCAGGCATCAACTAAATTTCTGGGTGTATATATTGATGAATCTTTAGACATTTCAGCTCATATTGAATATTTACAAAATAAGCTGTGTAGTTTGTTTTTGTTTCCGTACAGTTCTAAAATACCTAGATAAATGGGCTAGAAGAGCCTTGTATTTTGTATGGCATTATTTTCTAGGCAGCCAACTCTAAGATACAAAGTATATTTATCATTCAAAAAAGGATAATTAGAATAGTCTTTGGGATGCAATACTTGCAATCATGTAGAGGTATTTTTAGATCTAAGAGAATACTAGCTGTATACGCATTGTATATATTTGAAGCAGTGATGTTTTTATTTAAAAATAGAGATAAGTTTCCTACTTCTGTTGATCATAGGTTTAATACTCACATATGTAATATTAACTAGGTACCATACATATATAGCCTTTCATTGTTTGAAGAGAGTCCCTACTATATGCGCATAAATATATTTATTAAACTTCCGCATTTAAATTAAAACTACGGGAAATCTAAACAGGTTTAAATAAAAGGTGAAAACTTACTTTAGAACCATAATAATAAATCCAAATATCCTGGACGATTACTTAGGTATGTAAACTTATACATAGTTATGTAAGGGAGACAGCTTTTTTTTGTGACGTCATTTCATTTTATTTAAGTTTTCATGTATAATATGAGTTTGTAATATGAAATAAAGAAATATTATTATTATCTCTCTATATAAAGGTAGTGACCATTAGAATCCATTTGATGGGTTGTGCGGATGCATGTGATTGTGTGGATCACAAGATACTGCTGTGGAAACTAGAAACGTATGACTTCAGAGTCAATTTCTCCCTCAGAAGTGTAATAAATTCCAATGGTAAACTTATAATCTTTAAATAAACATATTATATTTAGTCAATATTTGTAAAATGTTTGGGTAGCCTTAAAAATACTACAAGATTAAGGAACAATAAACTAGCAAATACTATATAGTATATAACAATAAAGTAAAAAATATTAGTCAAATATAAAGATAATTTTAAGAAGTGGTGCAAATAGAGTTCTTCTCCTCACTGAGTTCCAACAAACTATCCCTTATTTCATCACTGATTTCCTCTGCTTTGGGAACTTCCGAGATAACCCACGTATCACTTGGACTATCGAGCCTTTCTCGGCAAATTGGACAAGTATCGTGGCTCTCGTTCCTATACAAAAATATAATTATAAAAAAAATCGAACTAATGTAGAAATATGTGGGGTATGTACCATTCTTCTATACACAATGTACAGTAACTATGAGCACAGGGCAGTGTAATGTCTTGCTTCCGCTCAAAACAAATTATACATTCGTTTGGAGATTCTGAAGGGACAGGGGAATCAACGGTGTCTTGTAGAATTGTTGAAAAAGACACTTCTGGGTTTGGAGCGGCAGAGCTATCACTGAAATACATGTAAAATCTACATTATTGTGATAAGTTATCTATTTTATTGGATATTAGAAATATAAAACGGAGGTTTTTTAGTGGAACCAACTGTTTTTGCCAATGTTTTGGAAATTATTTATTTTATCTCCAGGGCTTTAAAAGCAGAGAAGATATGTCAAACAATTCCATAGATGTATAATAAGTAAAAAACTAAGTTATAGAAAATCAACACCTTTTAAGAAAAAAAGAACTAATTTTGCAGGAAATAAAGCTTAAAAAATGATATATAGCAGGCTTGACTCTATGTACGAATATAAGCCATTGTGTAAATATTTGACATAAGTTTGGTTATTAATCAACAGGCTTAGCCCAATATTACAAAAAAAATTATAAAAAAAACAAGATGCAGTTAACCTAGCATATAGCAACATATGTAAAACAGAAGACTATATCAAGCCATTAATTTTTATTATAGTTTAGTTGAAATCTCCACCCTATTCATATAAGAAAAATAGATATCATACAGATATTCATAATAACCACACCCTTCATAGGAGAACTTTAACACTTTCACTACATAACACCGAAATAGTGCTTATACATACAAAAGATACGTTAAAAGTATAAACAGCCTTCAAGATGAAATCGAGAACTTTATTTTCCTAAATTAATTTAGTGTGCACATATAAAAAATTATTCAAAAGTCAACAGCTGAAATAAATTGAGTGGTTTTCTGGTTCTAATGAATTTTCTTTTACTTTCAATGTAGATTTAGTTTTATATACAGGTGTAGTTATAGGCAGGGATAAAATCTTGTTTGGTGGACTTGAGTGTGTATCAATTTTTTTTTATACCATATCTCTAATTTAATATTGTTGTGGTCAATTAGGTAAAATGGAAGAACCGCCAGGAAGATGCTATCTTTTTGAGCTGAATCTCGCATTAAAATTAATGAAGGAAAAAATGTAAATTGTTATGTGTCAAAAAAAAGAGATTTATTATTATTACATATTAGGTACTAAATCTTGACAAGGACATTTTTCAGTTATACTGGTTCTGGATATACCTCTGATAAGCCCGAGGAGTAAAATGACTTTGTTTGCTGTTGATAATGAGGGTTGGTGAATGTTCATTGGGTTGGTCTTTACTAAGATCCTGGTTGGCATGGGAGGGAGAAAACCAATTAAATATCAGAATTAAATCATCTTAATTATCAAAACTTAATGTTACTTATATTTTGCAGTTTATTAACAGAAACATAGATGTTATTTTTAAATATCCACATTTTTAATTATAATTTTTTAGTATTCTTAAAATTGTTATTTTTCACCATACTGGTATCGTATGAAACTACTTTGGATTTATATAACTTATATGTCTATGAACTGCAGAATGACTGGCTTTAGGTGCACAAGGTATGTCATTAATATAACTTCTAGTCTCTTTTACTTATCTCAATTTGCCACCTAAAATAATATCCTCTAGTTAGTTATGTCACAGTTCCTTAGTTATGTCACAGTTCCTTATGGAGCTTTTTTACTCATATAAATATCCACCATTTGTAATTTTTAGTTAGTCAGTTGAAATTGTAGCTACGCTAAGTTTGTACGAAATAAATATTGTATTTTTTTAAAAAGGAGTTTGGCATATTCGAATAGTTAACTGGCGCAATCGGTAGTATTCGTGTAAAGTCGTTCTATCGTAGAAGTCTTGTAAAATCACGGATTCGAATCTACGGTTCGCTAAGTTCGACGGTACATCGGACTTTTAAGAACATTGTAAGCTGTATAAACTGTGATCTGGAAAGTGGTTAATCGTTAAGTGCATTTTGGATTGCTGGAAAACTGCCACTACATAGGAAAATTTCGCAAGGATTGCTGCTTCGAGTAAGACTACATTGCCTCTGGAAGGATCATCCTTATAGGACCGGATATGACCAGAACAATAGGCCTAGGAATATTAATTGCGACTCTGCATGCTACTATCGGATTACCTCAAGATCGGATTACTTTAAGCAAATTAGAGGACAATCCTGGAAATCTACCAATTAAATTAGGGCATGCTATAATTCGCGATTTTGAATATAATTTAATTCATGTTTATGACCTTAATCCGATAATGTTGGAGATGAACAAATTGCATAGAAAATCAATAAATATCACTACGCTTTTAATTAAACATCCTCAGTATCTGCCAGATAATTATGATTATCTTAAAATATTAGATTTAATTCAAAATAGAGTAGAGAATAAACTTAAAGAGCTTGTACCACATCCTAACAGAATGAAACGCGGGTTGATCAATATTGTAGGCTCAGCATTTAAAGTTATAACCGGTAACTTAGATGCATGCAGCAGATGGTGAACGTTACGACCATCTCATCAATGAACTGCAAAAGAACGACAATATAATGTATCAAAGTGTAATGAACCAAAACTCCTTAATCCTTAGTGTTATAAAGAAATTTAACATTCTTGATGCTCTTGTTAATGTTTATGAATTTATAGATTCTATGTTACAAGACTTGGAAAACTCTATAACTTTTGCTAAACTTAAAATGATGCATCCTAGTATTATTAAAACCACAGATCTATTTAACGAATTAAAACAATTAGAACAGCTCTTACATTCTAAATAATAGAATTACATTTATCCTACATGTTCCCGTAACATTTAACGAAAATTTTGAGATATTTCACTAATATGCTGCCCCTGTCCTTGTACAGAGTTGGTTTAAGGTTATATTACTGCGAAATAAATATATAATGAAAAACAAATTGCATTACGCATATCAAAGCCAGGCTTGTCAAGAAGTCTCCACACAGCTGTTCCTCTGTGACAAATTTAATCTACAAGATATTCAGGAATCTAGCCCTTCCGAAGTCCAACTGCTGTCCTATGTCAAAAGCACTTCCATATATAGCCAGATACAAGTCGTTCTTAACCACATCATAATTAACCAGTTATCTAGCTCAAACAACTGGTGATTTGCCTTACCAAAAGAAGCACTAGTTCTACTGAAATGCCAAGCACAAGAAGAAGAGGTTCAGCTTATGGGATCCTATATGGTTAATATTCCGAACAACTGTTTGGCCAAGGTCAACGAACTTATCATTACTAACGATAATAAACCCACAAACTTCAGCCCACAACCACTACTGTTTCCAGATCTAAACAAGATCAATGAACCATTGCCTTTACTAAACCTAAGTTTCACATCAACCGATGTAAAGCTAGATGAACTTCAGGAGTTGCAGAGCCAGATAGTTGCAATCGACCCTTCACTAGAATTCTCCAGAGTAGCCGCTGTACCTCATTTTGGACAATCTTTATCTATATCATGTTGGTAACTGGGATTAGCTACCTATGTTATGCCAAATTGAGAAAAAGATACTGTACCCAGAAAAAATGCCAAGAGGACAACCAGCAGTCGATCCAGCTTCCTTAGCGGTAGAGCTGTCAGTAGGGGTGGAGGAGTTATGTCACAGTCCCTTATGGAGAATGCTGATCATTGCTTATGCTTAACTTGCTTTTTTACTCATATAAATATCCACCATTTGTAATTTTTAGTTAGTCAGTTGAAATTGTAGCTACACTAAGTTTGTATAAAATAAATATTATATTTTTTTAAAAAGGAGTTTTGCATATTCGAATAGTTAACTAGTTTAAATCCCCTAAAATTTATGCAAAAACACTAGTTGGTTTTCTTAAAATTATGGCTAGTGGAAAAAACCTCTGTCTTATTAATGTTGCAAATTAAGATAATTTATAATGAATCTATTCTCTTGTTTTCAATAATTAAGAGTATTCCCTCAATTTATTGATAAAATAGAACATAACCAAATAAAACAGGTAAAGTCAGATACCTTTTTCTGCATTGCTCAGCTGCCATAACTTGACACTGAAACGTTTTAAAAACCTTTAAAAATTGCCCTAAATTGAGCAGCCTGTACGACTGAACTTTCTGCGTTTGTGTATCCACCCTACAACACGCTATTTGAACGGTGGCCTTCCAAAAAACGGTGGAATCCGAGCCTTTTTTTACAGCAAAAATCAGCTGGTTACCTTTGGTGTCGAGGCACTTTTGTGAGCTGAAATTTAAAGTTTAATAGAATAATTTGGGTTCGAATAACTTTTTTACAGAATATTTAGCTCTCCGACTAAGCTTAGAAGATCTTCGTAGCTTAAATTGCAAATTTCTTGAGTCAGTAAGGTATTTACTTGTTGGTCTTCAACAACTTGAGATACGACGTCTCCCATTTTGAATGTTTTAATGACAGTTGTAGGTTTGATGAACGTTTACTATCATTTGTACAAATATAGTAAAAAATAAATCATTATTGCCAATTTTTGTCGCTAAACGATAAATAAATTTCCATAATTCAATGTGTAAATATTAAATTTTGCAATGTAAACAACAGTAAAATAAATACGGTGACAGATAAGTGACATTTAACAGCTGATCGTGAGACAGGTGTCAATTTTCAAAATAAGCGCTTTCCATTTGCTTAGGTAGGGTGGAATCCTGTAATGCGAGTCAAACATCAGTGGCGTATCATTTTGTTAATATATAATAATAATAATGATGATAACCTTTTATTGTCAACCAAATCATATACAATGGTTTTTATCTAATTATAAGAAGTCAATAAACAACAGCAGGATTACAAACTCAAAAAATAAGAATAAAACAGCTTGGAAAATCATAAATTCTCAATCAAATAAAAGTAAAAAATCGCAACCAATCAAACTAAAATCAGAATCGGGTGAATTGGTAGTTGATCCGGAAAGGATTGCGGAGGCTTTCTCTCAGCATTTTAAATTAAACGCTGATCCCGGCAACAAGGTTCGTGGGCAGATAATGGATGATGTGCTATATCTGGACACTTTATACCTGTTTCCTACAAGTGAACAAAAAATCTTTAATATTATTATGCATTTACCCAATAAATATTCATCAGGACTGGACGAAGTACCTGTTTTCTTACTAAAACAAGTTGCTAGCCTTATCAAAAAGCCATTAAATGTAATAATAAACTGTTGTTTTTAAACAGGCATATTCCTTGACCAACTTAAAAAGGCAAAAATAGTACCAGTACTTAAAAAGGGTTGCCCTCAAGAAATAAAAAACTACAGACCGATATCACTACTTCCGTCGGTGTCGAAGATCTTTGAGAGATCGATCTACGGTAGGCTTGTTGAGTTCTTAGAACAAAAAAGAGTTTTTTCTGCGAGTCAGCATGGTTTTAGGAAATCAAAATCTACAGAATTAGCAATCTTTAAAACAATAGAATTTATTGCAAATCAAATTGATAAAAACGAACAGGTAGCTGGCCTGTATTTCGATCTTTCAGGGGCCTTTGACACTATTGATCATGAAATTCTCTTCCTTACATTAGAAAAATATGGCATTAGAGGTCAGGGTTTACAACTTTTAAAATCTTATTTAAATAACAGAGAGCAAATTGTTGGTGTCACAGATGGCGGGAAAACGACATACTCTCTTCCAGCAAAGCTAACACAGGGAGTACCCCAGGGTTCTATTTTGGGCCCTGTGTTATTCCTTTTGTATGTTAATAACTTAAATGCAAATATATTAGCTGATCTAGTTAGTCAGTTCGCTGATGACTCATCGGTGCTGGAAAGCGGTTCCACCCAGAACGTGATGTCAATAAAATGCTCTCAAGCAGCTGAACAAATGAAAAAATGGAGTGAAGAAAAAAAACTTAAATTAAATACTGAAAAAACTGGCCTGTTTACATTTTCTAAATTCAAAAAAGACACATCACTCTATGTAAAATTTAATGGAAGGTCTATAGAGTGTTTGAGCAGTATTAAATTCTTGGGTATACACTTGGATGGATGTCTTAGTTACGAAAAACACATAAATTACTTAACATCAAAACTGAGCAGTCCTCTGTGGTCTTATCGTAGACTCAGGGATCAACTATCAATAGAAACCATTAAGATTTTTTAGTTTTCAAACATTCAGTCAGTGCTGAATTATGGCATCATGTTTTGGGGTAGTGGAAGGGATGCCCAAAATATTTTTAAGGCGCAAAAACGAATAATTCGGTGCATATTTGGACTCGCTCCCAGAACATCATGTGAGGAGTATTTTGATGGTTTCGGTGTACTTACTGCCCCATCACTATACTTCTTATCACTTGTGATGTTCATTAAGAAGCATCCTCAGTTATTTCCAACAAATCAGGATGGGTACTCACGAGACATGACGACCATAACAAGAAACAGAGAAGCTCTTGGAATACCTGCACACGGGTCAGCTTTCTTTGAAAGAAGCCCAACTTATCGAGCAGTAAAGGCATACCACATGTTACCGGCGGGTCTGCGACAGATTCAGAGCCGTAATTTATTTAAACAGAGTGTTAAGCGATTTCTTATTGGAAAAATGTTCTACTCTTTTAAATTCAATAAATAAAAATGTGTCTTTATGAATTACAGATTTTTAAGTTTTTGTGTTTATACGGGGTATTTGTTGATTTTAACGTATTACTTTATAATTTTATTTATTTTGAAAAAAATTGTTTTAGATCTTTTTAACTTAGGTCATAAAATTTTAATTGGAGTCAAAATTTGTTGACGTTGCTTTGTCTTTCTATTAAGGATTTGGATGGCAATAAAGGAATTTTTTTTTTTTTTAATGACAAAGTACCAAATTACAAAGAGAAGACAAATTACAAAGAGAAGAGAAAAAAATTACAAAGAGAAGACAAATTACAAAGAGAAGAGAAAAAAATACATGTGCACTATAAAAAATTTAAAGTGGAATAGGAACAAGTATTCTCAAATAAAACATATTTATAAACATTTAAATTACAAAATTCCAATGTAAAAACAATGTGAAGAAAAATAAGCAAACAATTAAAAATAACACATTGTGATAATTAAGTAAAAGTAAAGGAGTAATAACGCTTATTTAGTAACAAATGAATCAATGCTTTTTTAAAAGGAATCATACTTTGAATACATTGAACATTTTGTGGTAGCATCCGATAAGCCCTCACCGCACTGAAATGTCCGGTCCAACCAGAATACCCGAAATATCATCGGCATACTGACAAACATCATTCGAAGGCACCCACCTGAGAAGGTCACTCACATATAGCAGAAACAAAATCAGCCCTTGTATGAAGTATGGAGCCCTGAGGCACGTTCTGTGCTACAGCAGAAAAATGTTTTCTGGTGAGAACAGAGCGTGCAGAAATGGAGTTGAACCACTTTTTCAACTCCATTTCTACGTGTACGTATATTTGGAATCTATATTGTCAATAGTGATCAAAAACCTTGTAGAGATCAAAGAAAATTCCTGCAACTACATTATTGTTATCTAGGTTATCTATTATAAAAGAAAGTGTTCTAAATATTTTAAGCCTAGTGGGCAGATTTGGTCTAAAGCCAAATTGTTCACTAATTAAGACTAAGAAAGTTGTTGGATTAGTTCACCTTTTTTATTATTCGAGTTTAATTTTGCAGTTTTAAGCCGAGTTCGAAATTTGCCTAAATTATAGTATTGTTTAAATAATAAAACGTAATGGTTTACAAATAGAACAGCTATATCTTTTAGAATTATACCATGAATTTCATCCAATCCAGCTGAAAATCTGTTTGGCAGGTTTATAAGAATTCTATATACTTCTATAGGGTTAATTGGTGTTAATAACATTGTAGTTAAGGTAGCCTGTGGATCTTCTGTTCGTTCACCGTCCTATAACCTTTCTTTTAAATTGAAATCCAAATCATTCCTTTCATTTGTTTCCGTATTTAAGATTCTCCAAGCAGTTTTAATTTTATTTTTAGAACTAGCTATTTTATTTTCATTTAAGCAAGTACTGTAATTTGCAAAATATCTACGATAGATAGATCTTTCTACTGTTGATATATTATTGGGATTTGCGCAGGTATGTACATATTGTGAGTAGTTCTTAATATCTGTGTTAATCCATTTATATGGGCTTATTTATAATTTTAGTGGTACAGATAGGGAACATCATAAATCTTATTGGCAGCTCTTAAAGCAGTAAGTCAGCAGTGACTCTGAGAAGAATATTACTGAAAATGTTATCAAGTTGTTTGCTTATCCGAGTAATTCCAGTGGCATGTGCGTTCAAAGCACAACTAGAGAAAAGCTGCAATACAAATATCATTATTTGTTAGGAAATCACAACTAAGGTTACCACAAATAAAATTTGTGAGGTGTGAATAATGTATTCAAAATTTGGTCCAAAATATTAAATTGATCCAGGTTAGCAGTGCTCTGTAAATACAAATAATTACATATATTTTTTAAATAAAAAAATATAATATAAATAATTCAAGTTAAAAACTTTTAATTCAGTCGGCAATACAAAATTCAACACATTTAATTAAATAGTTAAATTAGTTTTTATTAACTGCATGATACTCGATATGTCATTTTATCATCTTATGGCTCAATTATGCATTAAATTTAATTATCGTAGTATTAATTTGTTTTCAAAGTTGAAGTTTTGTTCCTTTTAGATGTCTATTAATCAGCTAAAGACTCCGTAATTTGACATTTTAAAAACCATATTTAGACTTGTATAACAAACAGAAAATGTTTTATTTTTCAGTGGCTACATTTTCTACGAATTCCATCTTCTGACCCACCTCTCCCCACAACTGGAATTCCATTTTAACAGAAGGAAAAAGATTTAGAACAGGGTTTAATTACATCTACACTTGTAAAGGGTGTTTTTTTGAGAGGTATCCAAATTTGAAGTGAAATAAAACTATTAAAAAAAAATTATTGACATGGTATTGGTTTTATTTAAAAGATATTGTTATGCCATTAGTGCTTAAAAATGATTTCGGGCATGTGGGCACCACGGCTGGTTCGAATGTAGCGTAATTGGGAAGTCCAATTTTCGACCACTTTTTCAAGCATTTGGGGCCGTATCTCGGCAATAACGCGGCGAATGTTTGCTTTCAAGTGATCCAACGTCTGTGGTTTATCTTTGAAGACATGTGACTTCACATATCCCCAAAGAAAGTAATCCAGGGGTGTGAGATCACACGATCGTGGAGGCCAGTTCACAGGTCCATTGAGTGAAATTATGCGATCATGGAATGTTTCTTGCAATAAATTGATACTGTCACGCGCTGTGTGGCATGTTGCACCATCTTGTTGAAACCAAAGCTCTGCCACATTAAGTCGGTTCAACTGAGGAACAAAAAAGTCGGCAATCATGGCTCTATAACGTTCTCCATTGACTGTAACATTCTGGTCGTTATCATCTTTAAAAAAATATGGGCCAATGATTCCTCCTGACCATAAAGCGCACCAAACTGTGACTTTTAATGGATGTAAGGGCGTCTCAACAAAAGCTTCTGGATTTTCTCTACTCCACATTCGGCAATTTTGCTTATTGACGAAGCCGTTCAACCAAAAATGAGCCTCATCGCTGAACAAACAGGGTCAAGCTGAATACTGTTTTCCGCCCATTCAGCGAACGTACGGCGCGCATAATGGTCCCGCGGTTTCAGTTCTTGCACAAGTTGGATCTTGTAAGCTCGCAAGGCAAGATCTCGCCGCAAAATCTTCCACAAAGTGGATGGGCACAGCCCCAATTGTTGTGCACGATGGCGAATCGACTCAATCGGGTCCTCTTCAATACTATGCTCCACAGCAGCAATAACTTCTTCTATGCGCACTGTATGGCGTCTTTGTGGATGCGTATTATCAACTAGAGTATGCGTGGTACGAAAACGATCCATGGTTTTTCGAATAACTTGCTCGGATGGCCGATTATCGACCGTAAAATGGACCTAGCGCACGGTAAGTTTCGCGAATTAAACTCTGATTTTCAAAATATATTTGCACAATTTGAAAGCGTTGTTCTGGAGTAAGTCTATTCATTGTGAAATGGCAAACTGTACTGACCACGAATACACCACCAACTGTCAAATTGACAATCACCAGAAACAGTTTTGACAACTTAAAATCCAAACCTCTAAAAAAAACACCCTTTATAACAAATAAAAAACGCCACAAATAGGTCTTATATTTTGAGTGGCTACATTTCTTTCTAACATGGGAATCTCATCACATAGCCACACCGATTGGAACTTATTTCTTATTTATTAGAAAGGTTATATAAGATATTTTTTAAATTGTTGCACCATTCTATATCTCGTAAAAAACGGAGCAACAATTTTAAAAATTAAATTTTACATAAACATCTTAAAAAAAATATCTACACTTGTATAATAAATGAAAAACTCCACAAATGGGTCTTATATTTTCAGTGACTTTATTTTCTGGGCTTCCCATATTCTGACTCAAAGCCGAATGCCTTTTGATAGAACAAACAGAAGAAGCAATTTGTAAGACAGGGCAACAATTTAAAAAAATAAAACTATATGAACATCTTAAGAACCATAACTAGACTTGTATAACAAATAGAAAAAGTCACAAATTATCACCGACTCATGTGTGGAACCAGGGCAAAATTTCTAAACCATTGGTGTAATTAGTGCAGGTTTGTGTAATCCATTGGGGCAACAAAGTGGCACTTTTTGCCCTGAGTGCACCCAGTTCCGCACGAGTTATGGTAGGTCGTGCCGCTCTAGTTCCTACCCCGGAAATAGAAAATATGGCGGTTATTATTTAGGGAATTTGATAAATAATTGCATACAAGTAAAACTAAATTTCATAAGGAGGTCACGCAAAATATAACCTCAACTAACAACAGCCAATTTTTTAATTTTCCCCTCAAAGCTAAATCCAAAAACCATAAGCGCAACAGTGCGGTTTTTTACCTGAACCGAACCAGTGTCAGTGCCGCCCTAGTGCCACAAATTTTTTTTAAATAGAATTCTTTATAAATTTTCTAGAGTTCCCATCCCTACACCGCCAATCCGAATGTCATTTGATTCTTAAAGGCAACTTTTTGAGCAAATAATAATTTCAATGTTGCCAATAACGCAACTTTAGTCAAATAATGCCAATTTGGGAAATATAAAATTTTATTTATTTTATACACAGAAAAAATAATAAAAAACAAGATATAGAACAGGGCAACAATTTAAAAAATAAATACATAAACATCTCAAAAGTAGAAAATACTTTTGGTACCTACATATTACAAAAAACAATTATACTAAAACACATAAAATAGTTTAAAGCTAAGTGTCCTTTTCATACATATATTGAGAAATTATGTAAAAACCGTTTGTCAAATTTTTTGTACTTATCTCTATTAAATGTCTTAAGGTAAATACCTACACATAAATAAATAATAATAAAATATACAGGAGAAAACATGACTTCAAATTTGTGGCAAGAATTGATATCTGTTTAAATTAACTATCGTCTAGCTGTAGCGGGAGGTCCTTCCTCTAGTTTTCTCCATACCACCTACCGAAAACACAATTAATATGAAAACTATAAAACAGTATCAGTTTTTAAGACTTACATTACACATCTCCCATAAAAGAGCCTTCTGACCATCGTCCATGTCCTGGACAGGCGCTGGTCCTTCCGATCCGGGTTCGCATCTATCCAGCGGTCTTCCTTCTCTCTCAAGTTGTTCTCTCACTTCAAGAACCTACGGAAACGCTAATGTTGCATGACACTCAGATGTAATAGATTTTTTTTTACCTGTAGAGCTCGTACAACCGCCTCAGGTCGACCTCCAAGTCCTCCAACTGGAGGATCCGCAGGTATTGCTATACTGGGATCTCCAGTAGTTGTGGCAATTTGGTTTATTTTGTGTGTTAGTGATCGCTTGTCCTCTTCTAGTTGTTTTACTCTAGTCTCAAGGCTTCTTACGTACTGCATGATTTGGTCTACAAAGATAGAGAAAGGTGCAATGTAAATGACTGTTAGCGTGAGCCAGCCTTAAGAATAAACTTACATGTGTCGTAAATAATGTTATGACAGTTCTGACTTGATAGTAGAGTCGGTTGCTAGTGATTTGACTTTGCACTGGGCTTATGTGTGAGTCTTACGTGAGTTTAAAAGACTTTGAATACCTGAGGTTATTTTAATAGTACTGTGGTGGTGTATTGCTATTATTTACGAAAATAGAGTCAAGGTGAGTTGGGTTCGATTAGAAAAGGATGGTAATTTGTGTCAATTTATAGTAGAAAAAGAGACGGCTTATGCAAAGTACTCGGTCATAAACACAAGTTTTGTGGAAATTTCCACTAGGCTTATGTTTTTAAAAGTTCTGCAAGAAAAAAAAAACATTTCAACTACCTATTAACTGAATGAAGACCGACACGGAAGTTTCCATAAACAGGAGTTTAGTGTAAAATGAAAACATTTTAAGCATCCCATCGCCATTGTTGTTGTCTAGTGATGGTAATATGTCTGGATTTGTAATAAAAAAAGAGAAGTCTTATGCAAAGCACTTCGTCATAAACACAAGTCTAGTGTACAATCAGATCGAACAGCCAATGGCGTAGAAGCAAAGTTACTAGAAAAATCAGAAAATCTTGGAATTTATAAAATAAGGGTAGTCAGTGAAGGGTCTGCAATAAGTTCTACAAGGAACGTTGCTAACCGATTTTAAGAAGAAGATAGGACGTAGTACAAGCACCTACTGACCAGAAAAAGCACATCTTGTGACTAAATCCTAGTACTATTAGGTACTCATTTCCCAAACGGAAAACACGAAACTAAATGAATAATTTAAACTAGTGCGGAACTTATTTAATAATTAAATGTAAACCTAAACATAGTCTCGCACAAGGCCAAATCATGCTGAGAATACCATCTTCGACGTTGACTTTTTGATGGTAATTGATATATAGCCCATAACACAACAGTGCAAAATGAAATCGTGTAGATAATAAAGTAGAAAGCAAACTAGGAATTTATAAGCTAAAAATAGTAAGCGACGAGTCAGCAATAAGCTCTAAAAAGGGGGTTGCAAATTTCTTTCTTACGTTTTAACTTGGATCTCAACCTCCAATAATCTGATAATCTAAATCTGATCCAGACCAATTCAACCTTCTCTTTTTAGACGTCAAGCATCTCAATTAAAAAGAAAACCAATTAGGGTATGTGCTACTAAAAAACTTCTTTAGAGGGAGAAAGAGAACAATTACCGTATCCAATATCTCATAAAAACAATTCAAATTAAAATAAATATGGTCTAAAAGAGAGGTTCTACTTTAAAAATATTTTAAAGTAGAACTAAAGTAGGTTAAAAATCACAACATGCAAGATTGTCACAACTATTCACTCTTATAACTTATAAGCCATATTCACCATTAGTCCAATGAATTTCTGGCAAATTATAGTCACCAAGGATAATAAATATAGATATTTTGTAATGGATACCTTTGTAATATGTTTTCAACTGATTGGCAATATAATAATTCTATTATATATGATGGAATATAAAGCTCAGCAATTAATAACATTAAACCCTAAACATTATCCTGTGTTATGTGAATTTTTACTGATACTATAGACTTGCGAATATACATGAGAATACCCTTGATTTCCTACTAGTTATGCAAGACCCGTCAAGAAAAAAAGAAGTCTATAAATTATTATAGTACGTACATTATAGTACAGAATTAAATCATGCATGTAACATGTTTTTTTAAGGTTAATTTCTTCATACACTTATGAAATCGAAATACATCCTTAATTTAAAGTGGCCAGAATGAATGACTGTAGGTCAAATCTTAGGTTAGTCCAGTGTTACTGGACTACAACTAAGAGCCCAACCTAACCTTCCCTAAGTGTTATAATCTGGCATCTTAACTGATGACCACGTTTTTATCCTCAAAATCATCCTCAGAAATTCCTCAAATCTAATGGCTTTTGGACCTTGGTTGATAAAAATACCTCTAAGTCGGATGGTTTTTGAGGTACAAGAACTGTTTTCATATGAAACTGTTGTGTAAGAAATGTTCTTTCTTTAATTAGATCCCTTTTCAATATTCTCTTTCTTGATCTAATATGTCCATGCATTCATGGATGCTAAATTTTCATGCATTCTTGATGGTGGACTTGTCCCAGGGGAGGTTCTTGATGAATTTAATGGAGCAGTTTCTCTTTAAGGACATCTGTATACTACCCAAATTGTGGCAGCTGTTAAAAAACTAAATCATTAGCTGACTACAATGCTTTTAAAGCTTTACAAGTATTCACAAAGTCCTAAATTAAGGTAAGTCAATACTAAAATTTTTATACATCATGATCCTAAGAAATTTAGAAAACTTATCCAAAAAGAAAGAAACACATCTAGAATCCGATGATATTTGAAACTACAATAACTACATTTATTCCCCTGCAAATTGAGAATGCTTTTGCAATTTTCTTTGGTGGTAGTGTATTTAACACTATCATCCACTCCATGTGCCGATTTCAGTCATGTATAATCTGCTTCTCAAAATATTCATTTTTATAAATTAGATCACATCTATAAAAAAAACTACTAAATAAACTCAAATCCTTAACCCAGGTCAAGTTTTGACCCTCATGGACTCCATCCTCTCAAAAAGTTTTTGAGCCTCCTTAAAGGGTTTTTATTTCAAACTATTGAATAAAAAATGCTCGTTCTTTCACTAAAACTCTTAACATTTAAAATACGCCAATAAAATAACTTCCTCTTAAAGTATGTTTATGACTGATTTAAAACCCAAGTCGAATGAAGTAACTAATTATGCTCTTTAACATTTCCTTTTTCTAATTCTCTCCGTTTCCGTGTATGATAATGGGTCTTCCCATATAAAACGAATATGCTCATTTGCATTAAACTTTTTTTTAAATTTTAATACTCATTAAACATCATTTCGCGTGTACACAGAACGAAATTTAGCCAAAGTAAGCAAAAAGAACCTAAAAGGGAAATTTATGTGAGAGATCCGACCGGCCAGACATAATAATTGCAACACGAAACGATATATCGCAAATGCACCGTGTGAACATACTGAATCATGTTGCAAGAAACTTAATTATAGTAAACCGAGATTTATTAGAGATAATTAAGATAATATGCTTAAGAATTGGTACACTTGAACAATTAAACTGTTGTCCAGACCTAATAACCATAGAATTATTACCAAGTATATGGCATTTTGACATGTGATAATTGACATTCAGTCGCAATTGTCAGCAGTCAGTTAACTCTGATATTCAAGGCATGATATGATGTTGTCAGTTGTCAGCTGTCAATTGTCTATTTGATTTGTCAATTCATCTCCTATCAGATTATCTGGTCAAATCAGGGTTTGTCTTTATATTTACTAGAGTTAATCAAGCTGGTTGAGAGTTTGAAAGATAGTCACGTCAACAGTTGACTATTTTGGATTCATAATGAATTTATACAAGAGAACCGACCATGTGATTATATGTTTCAAGAAACTTAATTATACTAAACCAAGATTTATTAGAGATAACTAAGGTATAATGCTTAAAAAGTGAATAGACTTAAACAACTATGGCCCAACCCTAATACCCGCCCTTTTGACATTTCACATAAGATAATTGACATTGATAAGTGGCAATTGTCAACTGTCAATTGGGTTAATTTGACTTGTTAATTACTCTCCTATCAGATCATCCGATCTAATCAAGCTAGTTGAAAATTTGAGAAATAGTTGAGGTTGACACTTATTGATTGTTGATTATTTTGTTCTTATAATTAATTTTTCTTTGTTTAACGATAATAAATAGGGTATACGTTGACTATTTAGTTCACCTATCAATTACGGTATAATCTGACCCTCGGATCATGCGGGTTGTCGTTGACAGGCTATTTCATTAGTTTGTTATTTGGGTTTATAAATGACGTTGGCTGGCCTTAATTTCATCTTTCGTAGTTTACCGTAAAATGTAATTTTTGCACTAATAAAGTTTACTTCGTAAAGAAATACTCATTTCATAACCGACACATTTCAGCGCCATCTGCTGTCATGTAATTATCAGCTGTCTTGTCTATATGGCTTATCATTTCTCTTAGTGTCAATCAAGCTGGTTAATAGTTATGTTTGAAAGTTACAGGTTTATAATTAATTTTTTCATTACAGAATTTGCCAATTGCGTACAGAATATATTTTCTGACAATTTCTTAAAACAACGCCATCTCTTAGTAGGGTAAATTTCAAAAATTTATTGGTCAGTTATTATTGTCAACTACCAAATGTCAAATTGTCATTATTGTCGCATCTCAGATATTAAAGTATTGTCCGAAATTCACCAATACTACTTAAACTGGGTGATAGCTTAGACAGATAGTTTTTTGCTTAAACTTTTATAATTACAGCAATAATAAAATGTTTCTTTTAGTAATTTCGTGGGGAACCTACTAGCGCCCTCTCTCGATGGGAAATTTTCAACAATCTGTCATTGTTAGACGTTAGTTTTCATTGTCAGCTGTCAAATTGACTGTCACCGAAATTCATATTACCCTGACACCAGTGTTGCCAGACGTACCATAATTATGGAATTGTACCATAATTTTGCAACATTTTTTGCTTGCTCCATAATTTGTACCATAATCGCAGTAAAATGCGAAATGTACATGAAAAATCCCATTAAACACAAAACTACATTAAGACACAACCCTTCTAAACGTCAACGTCAACAGTCTGTCATTTGTTTTTATTATTTGAGGTTAAGTTGTTTTGTTATTATTTTTGTTTGCTTTTTGCTGTTGGGGGTGAAATCAGGGTTGCCAGGTGTGGCGCATTTGCGCCAAAGTGGCGCTTTTAAATTTCAAATGGCGTGTAAAATTTTGGTACATGCGCCGGGCGCCTAAAGTGGCGCTTTTGTATTTTGTATCGTGCACCTTAATTGTAAACTAGTCAAAAGAAGCATTGGTTTTGGTTGGTTCTTAATACTATTAATTTAATAAACAAATTCAACTACCAAAAGGGATCGTCTGCCATTCGCCTTTGCATGAGCGTGAGCGTAAACTGGGCTTTAGCACTACAGTATCAAATTTCTAAAATGATTTATTCTATACAGGAAAAAGTAGAGATGATAAAACTTTATTATTCTGGAACTAGTACACGGGAAATAAGTGCTTTATTTATAAAATAGTTATGAAATAGTGTAATTATTAGTTTAAACTTTGTACAGTAGTTTATTGCAAATAAATATTGTTGTTATTACCTAATATGACAGATTTTTGAAGTTTCAAAAAAGGTAATGTTTGTTTCTTAATTAGCAAACAGGTGATGGGAAGGTAAAAGGGAAAGAATATTTTCGACGATTTTGCCTCCACGATTCAAATATCTGGTTTTATAAAAATTCCTTCTTATAGCAAAATTAATTTGCTACAAAAAAGGTCCTATAGACTTTTTAGCTAAAACAATTAGGGAAGCAGGAATTTCTATTTCTTTATTTTTGCATTGTAATTCCCATGATGCGTAATGAGATGCAGCACCCGGTATAGGAAACTGTGAATAAAAGGAAATCCACATTTGTCCAATATTTGAAACTCCCGCTAATTTTTTAATAGTTTTTGCGTCCTGTCAAAAGGTGGCGCTTTGGTGGCGCATTTTACTGTCAAAACTGGCGCGTGACAGTTAGTAATACCTGGCAACACTGGGTGAAATAGAAGTAAAGAATAAAGCTTCAATACTTATTATAAGATTATGACCTCCAACTCCGGCTTAAAACGAAAACATATAAATATTTCTGATTCTGAATCCGAAGATGAAAATAGTGAACGAAACATAAAACAAGTTAAGTTTGGAAATAAAAATAGACGAGCAAATAAACTCCAAAGCTATCGAAAGGATTGGGAATTAGATAAGTCGTTTCAGGGTTGGTTAAAATTAAAAATACAAATATTACAATATACAAATTTGTATATGTATTTGTGTTAATGTTTATCTATTTCTAATTTAGATTTTGAGTGCAATGTTTTGTTCATTCTTCAATAAATTACTATCTTTGTTAAAAAAGTATTTTATTTCTACTAGAAATCGTTCTTTTAATTAAAAGAAATTATCAGAATAAGAAATTTGATTAAATTCATAATCCATTATCAACAAAATGTAACACATTTTATAAGTTTGGCGACGGCGCGACTGTGACGTGACGTCGTACATAGGAAAAGGTTGTGTACTGACAGAATTGTATGATTGTACCATAATTTTGTACAAAATTCCATAATTTTGGCCAGAATGTACCATAATTCTCACCCAATCATCTGGCAACACTGCCTGACACTGAAAGCCGTCAAATGTCATTATCAAATTAAACAGGGTTGTCATTTATTGTTTATTGATTTATAATTGTTTTGCTGTTACAGAACCTATTTAGATCATAAACAAACAAACATAATTTATATATAAATGGCTTCAATTCTCGACTAAATTACGTGTTAAACCCCAAACACGAAAACAAATAATTAAAAAGCACACACAATTTCTCGCCTTCAGCATACCCCCCCGTCGAGTTTACCGAAGATATGACCCAGAATCTCTCTCTCGACGTCAGATCAAAGACCTTTGCTACGAGGAGAAGATATTTCTCACTTTCATCGTGCTACGTCACTAAAGATAATATACAACTCGGCAGCCATATTCGGCATTGATTTGTTAATTAAATTTCGAGAAACTTTCATTATATTCATTAGTGACTGACATAAAAGAGAGAACGAGAGAAAAAAACCATGAAGATGGTCAAAGAACTTAAAGAATATTCCTGGTACACTTACAGCTGAATGTAAATTGATAGGTGCCAACCTAAATTATTAACTTATATCAAATTTGTTAAGATGCTGATTGTCTACGTTCTAGGAACTATCCGAAATGTGTTATTAGCCTAGACTTATAACCAAAATAATTTGACAGTTGACAGCTGACAAGAGCAAGTAACAGCTAACAAGAATTTATCTTAAGCTAGAAAATATACTAAATTTTTATGAGACAACTGCAAAGGTCACCCACCTGTCAATTAACCAGCTTGATTGACGCTGCGAAAAATGACATGCCTAATAAACAATGATATAAACATAAACAAAGACTGTCAAAAAAATAACCCGCCAACCAGATGGCGCGCAGAGGTCTACTATTTTGACAATGACAACTGACAGCTGGCAATGGCAATGGCAGGAGATGGTGCTCATAGGTGTTGTACGAAATGTTTTATTTTATGGTTAACTGCCAAAATTTGCATACGAAAAATTAAATTTTATTGTCAACGTTAACCAGATTAACAGAATAAATAAGGTGAATTGACAATATGTTGACATCATCATCATCCAGCCTTCTGCGTCCAAAGTTGAACATATAGGCCTGCCTTAAATTATTTTACTTGTGTCGGTTCTGAGCTTCTTCGGTGCCCAGTTACCAGCGATTCTTTTGACAATGTCTGTGCATCGTGTAGGTGGTCTGCCTTTAATCATTTGGTCGGCTCGTGATCTCCATTCTATGAGTTTTCTGATCCACCTCCTATCATTCTGGAAGTAACGTTCTTCTTATCTGAGAGTCAATCCCAGTAGCGACCACTTCAATCTTCTTTCGACTACTTTGGATGCTGTGACCTGGGTTAATGAGAGTGTTTCTGCACTGTAAGTCATGACTGGGTGCACGCATCAGTCGAAGGTCTCCTTTTTTGGGTGATTTGATATGTTGCTCTTGAATATGTCTGATAGAGCACCATATGTATCCCACACCAAGGTAATTCTTCTTTGCAATTCAGTGGTTCGGTTATTTCTAGCAATTTGGATTTCATGACCTAAGTATTTATACTTGTGAACTAGTATTATTTCGTTACCACAGACCTTTAGATTTTCACGTGATATCAAATTTGTCATGAATTGCGTCTTTCCAAAGTCACGGCAAAACGCGGCTGGGAGAGCATTTCGCCGTCAATACAGATTCTTTTAATGACAAATCTAACTGCTTGAAAGCATGTTCCTGAACTGGTGTAAAAAGTCTGGGAGATAATATGTCCCCTTGTCTAATTCCTCTTTCGACTTTTATGCATTATTACAACTTTATAGTTATAGTAGCATTGATGTATATCTCTTTAATCAGTTTAGAAAGACTTTCACTACACTTTTTGTTTCGATCGTATGGATGCTTTGACGAAGGCTAGGACCAGAGGTCGATAGATTTTTCTATAAGGTCTTTTATATAGTGGACGTGGTCATTAGTGCCAAAGTTTGTCTTAAAATCCGCCTGTTTCCTAGGTTGATAAAAGTCCAATTTTTTTCTAGTCTTAGAACATTTTTCTGAATAGCTTGTAGAGGTTGTTTAATAGGCTTATGGGTAGTCAAGTTCTGTTGGATCGCCCTGTTTGTGTATTAAAATGGTTAGGGCATTATGCCATCTTTTAGATGATTTGCCTTAGTGTAGGCTTAGGCTAAACAGTTCCTTTATTTTCTGTAAAAGTCTGTACCCTCCAATCTTTACGGCTTGTATAATAGTGCCGTCTTCACCCAGATCTTTATTTATTTTAATTTTCTTTAGTGCGTTTCTTATTTCATCCGTTGTTATATCTAGCATTTCTTCCGATCCTTGGTTAAATATTTTTTTTCCAGGGTTATCTAAATTTTTTGTTTGTTGCTCATCAACGTTTTGTCGACTTTTGTACAATTCTGTATAGAATTCTTCTACTACTTTTAATAATTATTCTTCTCTGTGGGTGACCATATTTTAATTTTTGTTGTTTATTTTATTATTTCTTTTTGCAATTGTTTAATTTTCTCATTAGAACTTTAAGACTAAGATGTTGACAACATAATCTGTGTTTTTCTAGCTTTCTAGCTGTTGATGTGTTCTTGGAATGTGTCTGTATTTTCAGGGTCTGTCCGGATAGGTTTGCATTTCTTTTCAATCAAACGATACCTCTCTTTTCCAAGGATTTCTAAAAAGACCCTCACCATTCTGTGATTTCAGAACTGTAACATCTCTAAAGATTTGCTTCGTGTAGGTGGTAGTAAAATCAATCTCCTATTGGGTTTTTTTTGATTGGAGGTCTGCCATGTCTTTATCCTTTTTGCAGGAGAAGGTATTCACTTGGAATAAGTTCTTTTCTAACATGAAACTAAGTAAAGTTGCACCGCGTTTCTATTTATCAAGTCAAATATTTCCAGTGATGTTTCTGTAGGATCGTACTTTTCCCAATCTTAGGGTTGTACATATTGTGGTAAAAATGTGTTACTGTGTCATTTAGAGCTAATGTGATGTCATCATAAACTTTTTCTAGTATATAGTGCGCATGATTACTTGTCAGAGCATATACTTGCACAATTTTTAACCTATATCTTTTACTAAGCTTCAACACTGTTTAAAGTGCTTGACAATTATAACTGACTGCTGACAATGACTGGGTTACAGATGACAATGACAAATCTTCAGACAATGGTTCCTCTCAACGGCAAGAGGTGGCGTTGACAGGAGCTTGTTATCAGAAAAAGAAATTGATTTGATTAAAGTTTATAAGATTGTAAATTCGGATTTATAAATTAAATTAGAAACGTGTTGAGTTCAGCTCCAAAATCTGTCAAACTTTTGTTGAATGAAAGTTGGATTGGATTGAAAATTGTCCTCAGGAAGGCAATTATGCGGAAACTGCTATGGATATTGGATATCATATAATTGGTTGCCAACCACTTTCTGTGCCTTCGTTTCTAGTATATGTATACTGAGCAACGGGTTCTATGTTTACAATGTTTACCCACACCCCACTTTATAGTGAGGTTAGGAATTCTCTGTGTGCTTTTCTCATCATGCATTCTACATGAATCCTTTCCCATAGGGTTTGGGAGGAACGGCAAGACCAAAGAGTAACGTATTGACCTGGTGAAAGGTGACGCGGCCACGTCGAATATTATAAATGCAATAAGAGATAATTAGTCCACTTTCAACGTGAACCAGGCTGATTAATTCTTAAGGGATCAATGTCTGCGTTGCTTGCCAGAGCATACAGTAAATAACTACTGAAAGCCGAGGATAAGTTCACTCTGCTCAGGAAAACTATTTTAGGTGACAGCCAATTTGACAATTGTCGGCTGACAATGACAATCGACAATGACAAGTGGTAGCTAACAATGACAATTTCTCGCCAAGAGCGAGTGAAATTTACAAAATTATAAATGCCAATATAAATGAAGTCTTCTTACGCAGTAAGGGCGTGCAAGAGGTGGTTGTTAATGGCATTTATAAACGTTCAGCACTAATTGCGCTTAATAATTATCACAGCCATCTATACTTAACAAATTTTCTTCGATCCAACAAGAATCTTAATACACCCGACAACAATAACAACATAAAACCCCAAACAACTTCCAGGTCAAAACTTAAAAAGTAACGCACAATCATAATCACTAGCCTCCTATAGTCTAGTGTTAAAGACCCTCTTTCAAAAATCGAAAATTATAGTGCCATACCGGACGGGTCAGGTCGTTCCGTCCCTAAACCAAATCCGAAACATTCCCGCCAGGTACATTATGGCCACTTTACCTGTATATGTCTTAAAGACATTCTTCCGCAGCCATAAAAGATTAAAATACCCACATTCGTGGGTTGAAAACCTTTTTACATTTTTCGGATTTTTTCGTTGGTAATTTACGACGAAAGGCCCCAAGAAACCCGACGATTGGTCGACGACGTGCGTTATACATAAGCATTCAATAAAAAAAATTATCACTCACCATTAAAAGTACTTCTTTGTCTCGCTAAGTTCTCGTGCAACAACCTTTCCCTACTAGCACTCCTCCTAGGTGTATTATTACTAAATTGCTGTGGTACTGCCGGCTCGTCAGCGTTCGTGCTGCTACTAGAACCATCCCCATCATCTCTCAAGTTAGTCGTGGTGGTACTGCTACCGCAGGAAGGGCATATCGCGTTACCCCTCTCCTCGTCCAAATAGAGGCACAACTCTTTTAACTCCAAATTATCTTTAATCAGTTCTTGCTGTTTGTTGTCGAGTTCTCTTAGTTTGCTTTGGTATGCGCTGACCTAAGGGTGAATTCTTATTAAACAATTAATTTCATAAGGTGGGTTAGGACAAACCTCTTGTCTCATAACACTGGCGGTATACCTGCCGAATCTTTGCCATTCTCTGGCCAGCTTACGACCCTTTTGTCGGTCATCGTCGAGGAAGCAACAGAGATCTCTCAGCTCCTGGTTGTCGTCTGCTAAATGTTGGTTTTGTTCTTTGAGAGCCCGTAGGTCTAGGAGAAGGCTTTGCATATGCCTGAAACCAATTTGAAACTTTAAGGGCGAGAATCAAGAGGCAAATAGAGGGGTTTTGTCTCCTACTCTGTTTAATACCTATGTAGTAGGAGACACTCAAAGAATAGGGAGGTTGAACCAATGTCTTATGGTTATATAAGCCATATTTGTATTGAATACTTTGGTGTTATCATACCAAGGGCTATAAAATTGTTAAGTTGACATCACCATTCAAAGGGATTGAAAAGGAGGATGCAGGTTTCAAAAGAAAAAATTGTATTTGCTTTTCTAGGCACAGCTATTTGTTCCATTTGATGTTGAAATGGCAATTGCTGCCTTGAGAGTTCCTTCGGTTCTTGGGCCACTTCTGCTGGTAGGAAGTTGAAGATGATACCTTGTATTTCTTATACATTAGTGCCTTAGAATTCTTGACCACACTTCACGCACATCATCAAAGAATTCCAGGTGCAATATATGTTTTTCCTCCCTGGAATATTGGGAAGAAAAATACATTATATTTGGATGTGAGGATTTATTTACAGGAACATTGTTGTAACGAAAGGTCGAAAACAAAGAAAAAATTATTACTCTCTTCTTAAGTCTGCTGGTCTAAGTCATAGTAGAAGAAAGTGAAGGAATTCCATCTGAAATTTTTTGGAGTTAGGTTAGAAGGACAAGAAACAAAACCTAGGGTGACCCATTTTCATAAAAGGGGACCACCATCAACCATATGGACAAATCGTGGTAGACCTCAACTAACTTCCTTTCACGAGCACCCAAGAATCTTATGATCATTTCTGGAACTTCTATTTTTAGAAGATTGAACCTTTGTCCCTAGCTATATGTTTTGTCTGAGCAGTTTCCACTTTATGTCAAAGGAAGAATTTGATGACGAAGTAAGGGAAAAAATAAGGAATAGGAAAAAGATAAAATAATAATAAGTAAAAAAAGACACCATGGAGAAAACATTTCATAATTAAGAAGGAAGAGACAACTTCCATTAACATTTCCTACCTATTTTGATCTGGAGCAGCTGTAGGCATAATCCTGGGATCATCAGGTTTCCTCACAAACTTCAACATGTCAGGTCTCAAAAACTCGTCTTCGTACCTTACTAAAGGCCGATGCGACCTCACTTCCTGTTGGTTCTGTGGTAGTACCGGAGGAGGTAGACCTACCGGAACTGTTCTGAGGTCGTTCGGGTTAACCTTGAATTTAAAAAAAAAACTATATTTAGAGAACCGTTTGGTCAACAAACTTAATTACGAATCGTACCTCACAACTGGTCGTACATATTGTGTTTATGAGATTATTAAAATGCAAATTAAATCCATTTAATGTCGCTTGTACGTTGTCAATAAAAATGTAAATATCTGAATTTATTGTTTAGATGGAGTGTGTGTCTTGCATAAAGTTTCATTGGATTAATATGCTAAACGAAATGGTGTAGTTGTACTTTAAAAGGTACCGTTCTATTTATAAGGATAAATACTTTCGGTTTTAAATGATTTATGTTGCATGGGTTTCCTTATTTGGATTTTAGAAGGGAACGTAGTAATTATATAGTATGCTGCCAGATGGTATTCATGATAAGATCGTTATGATAAAAGGAGCATATGAAACACGCCCATTTGCTTTTATATAGGAGTCATATTTTTGAAATTTCTCCTATTTTAGGACTACGTCTTGATCTACAAATGACTGGTTTTGCAGCTTATAGATGCATCTTCAAGCAATAATTTACTATAAGCATGTCAAAACTTCACTAACTGCGCAGCACGTACCAGATAGAATAGATCATGGTATGACATATAACAATTGTCATAATTGCAAGGTTGTAGTCTTAATATCCGAAATATTATAAAAAGGTAAAAAAACTCAAATTTGATTTCGTTGCCTATGCCATCTTCAGGTAAATATATCATATTTGATTGTAAACGTGTCAACACTTTTGATTCAACAAGGTAGAAGTGGCGACCATGGATCATATAGTTTGACTCTTGACAGTTATGATAGTTAATCTAAGGGTATGCTTTGAAAAATGACAGATAAAACCAGCCCTCACTAACTACTATAAAACGTCAGTAAATTGTTATTGGTGCTAATCCAACTTTATCCCATTCTCAATAGGTATTGAGGGGGGCAAAAACCGTAATACCGGTTTCGCATTAAATATTTTACTGTAATAATATC
Source organism: Anthonomus grandis grandis (assembly GCF_022605725.1). Lineage (NCBI taxonomy): Eukaryota > Metazoa > Arthropoda > Insecta > Coleoptera > Curculionidae > Anthonomus > Anthonomus grandis. The sequence continues at coordinate 7,301,055 of NC_065552.1, forward strand.
AAACTTTATTGAATTGAGATAGAAGCGGCAACGTCAGATCATAGCTGTCATTGCAAGCTTGGAGTCCATGATACTCCATTTCCCTAACTCAAATCAAAATCTAAAATGTTACTTAATAATTCTACCGGTTTCGGAGCTCATAGCTGCATCTTCAGTTAAAATTTGATCGATTGATGCAGTAAGAGATACAAGCATCAACATTGGAATCGGACGACTGTCAATTTTCACACTCAAGGTTCGAAATGCGGTATGAAAATAATTATTGAATAAAGGGTAAAATCCCATTCAATGTTACAAACTTGATTATAAACTTAGTATATGGTTAATAGTAGTAATCATACAATACAAAGTATTTAATTTAAAAGTATTTAGGATAATACACAATTATCAAGCTAATCATAAAGCAATAGATCTTTTTACCTGATTAATTAATAGTAAAATTATAAATGTCAATGAGAGGATGATTATTTAGAAAACTCATTTAACAATCAATAGGGCTATGAATTTCATAGAATGTTTTATGAAAAGGAACATTGAAAGTAGCATCTCAGTTCCCTAGAAAGGGACATTTCAATTAATATCACCAATTACCATGTGCAAATTTGAAGATAAACTTGCACCACAGACTTACCTACGAGTGGCAAGTGGCATCAGAGCCAGATGATTCCCAATATAAACCGTATTCATGGTCAAAAATGCCAGGATAAGACCTATAAGCATAATGTCTCCAAAAAGCCAACAAAAAATTTATGCTGAACACTTTTAAGAATGGAAATATGAATTTGGTGATAAGGGAGCCATCCCACAGAACAGTATTCTAAGACTGATCTGACCAGGGAACAACAAATAAGTCTAGTCGCTTAATAACAAAACGTAGCAACTTGGAAGCCCTCATGGCAACATTATTAATGTGCTCAAAAGAGTCACCTACGTCTTTTATAGAAGAAACAGTTATAATAGGATGGTTATTTATTGTATACTTGGTATTGATTTGATTGAAACTGATGGAACAACATTTATTGATATTTAGACTAAGCTTATATATATTGCACCAAGTAAAAACGCTATCCAAGTCATCCTGCAAAAGCTTCCGATCACTACAGTGCCCACCACTCTCCAAAATTTTAGGTCATCAGCCAATGACAAACATTTGCTGCTTTTGAAAAAAGTCGAAATATCATTAGCAAAGACATTGAAAAGGAAAGAAGATAAATGTCCACCCTGAGGATCATCTGAGATGACTGTTATTTGGTCAAAGAGGTAGCAGCGTATACTGACTCTCTGAACACTCCCTTCAAATGAACTAACCAACTGAGTATGAAAACCCACAGACAACAAGTTCTCAAATAAAACTTTATGATCAACCTGATCGCGCCAAATGCTTTAGAAAAGTCAGTGTATACGGCATATACTGGCTTACGTTCTTCCAGTAGGAGCAAGAGATCAGATTCGTAAGATAACAAATTTGTCGCAGAGGATCTCTTATGGCAAAAATCATGCTGAAAATCAAATACAAAATCTCTGCAGAGCCAGGATAACCATTGCAAACCAAGAGTCAAATAACTTAGTAATAGCTGATTGGAGGCATATACTTATGTAGCTTTATTTATTTGTTCAATTTTGTTCTTTTAATCATTTTTAAATATTGGTACAATAATAATTTGTTTCCATAATGATAGAAAACTAGAAGTCTATAAGTCGATATAGAGCTATTAAATAGTATGAACAGGGGCAGTACAATGAAACATACGCATTTTTTAAATAAATATTTAGGAATACCATCAGCCATGTGGCAAGTTTATTAGGACCGCATTGACTTTATATGGTGCTAACACTAACACCTATCATCCTCAATTATAAAAAAGCATTTCCAAGGAATATTTTTCCAATGGGCACCATTAAACTCATACTTTATAATCAAACTTTTCAATTATTTCTTCTGTTGGTAATATTGAAAGCCCCATCACAGTTACCAACCCACCTCAAGGTAATATAAATGAATATGATAGATTCCTGGAAAATTAATTGTTCAAAACCCTGTGAGTTAAAGAGGAAACGTTTTTGTTATGATCCTACTTTGTGAATAACCATTTTGACCATATGTTTTTTGGTTATAATGAGTGTCAAACTTAAAAAAGTCAGTTTAATATAGTGTTTAATATGTAATCAGAGTCACCAATTGACATTAAAAGAGTGACTGACAATTTGACATTTTGTGTTATGATAATTTGCATTGTCACATGTCAAGAAAATCTGCGGATTCAGTTGGATATTATTCTGCGTGTATGTTGGTAATACCGAAGGGTGAGCGGCAAGATATTAAATTTAAAAAAAAGTAAATTTAAATATATCACGTTCGGAGCTTTTGGGTTCCCTTAATTAAAATTTAAAGCAAATTTTCACTTCATTTGACGCAGAATTTAATATAGTTGATCCCTGTGACATTGAATGCAAATTGGGGTATTGTATTGGCAGCACCAATAGGTGAAAATCAGGGTGTCAATCTTAAAAAAAAATCAATGTAATCGGATATATCCGGAGGGTGTTAATTAATTTAGGTTAAACCAACCTAATAGGGTACATTTTAACCCATTGGAACATAGAACTGAAGAATATGGTATCCTTTATCCCCCTTCCCAATTTTTCCTTAATTAAGAGCAAGTATTTGATACGTTCAACCAGAGAAAAATGTGAGGATAACATACTCTATCCACAAAAAAAATTAAATCACTAAATTAAGTCACCAGGACTTAAATTAATCCTCTACACTATTAGTCCTTACTTGAGGAATTCCAGGCTCATCCAAGGGCCTAGGAGCTCCACTCCTGGTATCAGCCTGATGCACCTGCACCTGCGTTACCCTCGTATGCTCGTTAGGCACCGGGTGACTCGGGTACTGATTCGGATAGTACCCTTTCTGACCCTGCGGCGGTACCGGATAATACTTTCCCGGATTCAATACACCTAAATTTTGCTTAACGGCATCCTTGGTATGCTTCAGGATCCCAGTACTAGCCTGATGTTGAACTATAGGCGGGGGTTGATACCTGGGCGGTACCACCGTGCCACTATTACTCTGTACAACTTCGCCAGTGCTAGATTTCGCGCTCAAAAACGGCTTCGTATTTTTCGTGGACATGTTAGACGAGTCACCATGACCCACGAAATAAACGTACTGCCCTGGGTACTATGTAAATACCTTTTCGCGTTTATGTGGGTCACACATAAAGTAGTACGATTTCTGAAATCTACCGCGCGCGATTTTGCATACTAAACGTTTTGTATGCGGTTTATGGGCTTTTGTTTTGGGTCGGTACCACTTGAAACTGTCACCGGTTTACACTGAACAGTACTACACTGAATAACGCCACGTTTGTTAAGTAAACAAGGCGTTTTTTAAATGCAATTAGGACGCGATTGTGTGGTAGGTACTACACGTACGACGGATAGTTGGTACTACTATGAGAGCAGCAACATGGCCGCGGTTTGACTCCGGTTAACTTTTGAACGTCGTCAGCCGCAGGTAGGTGAGTGGTGGAAATCTTGAGATCTTGAATGCCTGTGTATTGTACTACGTTTTGGGTAAGGATCGTCCGCACCAATAGACCGACGGTTATTGAGTATTTTATCCTTTTTTAGTATCCACACGCTGAAGGAGAATGACAATTATATACATAAGTTGGTCTCAGCAACAGCAGAAGTACGTTCAGGCTTTTTCTATTGAGCTGTAATGGTCCAATTAGGCAACGTTTTAAAAGGTGTCGAAAGGAAACAACCTCATGAGTAGCATACATATATTGTACCTATCCCTAGGCAGCCTAGATACCTTTAATTGGTGTTACAATAATTATACAATGATATACCAATAAGATAACCAAATTGCCCTACAGAGCTAATATCCCATATTTGTAAGAGAAGGATTCTTTAGTGACACGAGAAGAGCTTAGTCTAAGATGGAACCTAAAGAAGTCTGACCTTTTTCATTTAAATGGACATCAGTGTGTTCTTAGTCAAGTCAGTAATTTAGAAGACCGACCGAAACAAACATTTTAATTTAATTTATTCAACAAATATAAATACAGTTACTCCCAAAAGTATTTGGATAAAATTTATTTTTAACAATTATCTCACTTTACAATATAATGAATAACATTTATGCTACCTGATAATAATCTTGAACATTTCTTAACTACTGAACAATTCTATATAATCCTATACTATTATTTATTAAATAAAAACAAAAAACTAATAACATTAATTTTTAGAACGAATTTTATATCTCAAAATTAAATTTAATTAATTATTGTATTAAATTATTTATTGTATTGTATGACACATCTAAGTCTTTTAGTCATGGACTGAACAAGTTTACTAGTGACATCTACAATGTTTTTATTTCATTCATTTAAAACTTGGTTAATCAGGTCTTGCCTATTTTTTATATTATGTACTTGAACCTTAGATTTCAATGCATGCCATAAATTTTCAATAGGATTAATGCCCGGTGATTGAGGGGGAAAATCCAAAACTTTAGGTACATAATTATTTTGGGTCGTTGTCTTGAAGAAAAGCATAATTATTTTCTAAACCTAAGTTCAAAGCACTTTGGCGTAAATTGGTTTTTTAAATATCCAAATACTATTGTTTATCCATAATTCCATCAATTGGGAAGATATTTCCTACTCCACTAGCTGCAAAACATCCTCAAAACATCACGGAACCGCCTCCATGTTTCACGGTGGGATAAATATTTTGAGTATATAATATGCTCATTTATGAATTTTTTTGCGGAAGTTACACGTTTCGGTCTGTTGATTTTACTAACATGTCAATCAATCAATATATACTTTATTGTCATAAAAGTAAATTTGTTGACAAAGCTGTAAAAAAGAAAAACATATACACAAACATGTAAAAAGGTTATTTAGCATGCTATGGTCCATCATCCTAAAGGCATTCTGCTTCCATGAATATGGTTTACCTATACCGGTAAAACCAACAATATCCCCATTCTTCAGAAATACTCCTCCAAGACTCTGAACCAAAACATACATTACATTAGCTTTGTAATGTCAAGAGTATCAATATGTATAACACAAACAGATATTATTCACTCCCGAAATATACAATTTTATTAAATGTAAAACTGTAAAAAAAAATGAATCACAGAAATAAATTAGGCGAAATGATATGGTGTAAAAAATATAAAGAATATACCTAAAGTCCTGCAAGAAAAAGGTAAAAATGACTAAAATCTATCCGACAAAAATTCAGTTATTTCATAATAGCCCTTTGCAACTAAGAGTTTTTTAACACGTTTTCTAAAAAGTTTCTATCAAATATAAAAGTTCTTTTGATCAGTGAACTTGTATAGGCAAGAATACATCATTAGCTCGTCGATTGCTATATTCATGCCTATTAGTTCTGTTCACATTTCTTATGAACGAAGCAAACAGATTCCAATATAAATAAGGCAGGAAAGGTTAAGATTTTATGAGTGATAAATAGCTGTTTGCAAGACTCTCTCATACTCACATTATACAAACGTCGGATCGCTCTCTTTTGCAAAACAAAAACACTATTAAATAAGTAATGTGTGCATGCACCCCAGAAACACAAACCATACCTTAAATGGGACTCAATTAAAGAAAAATAAACATTTCTCGCCATGTCAAAATCAACCTCCCCTGCGACCACTTTAAGAGCATAACAATTTGCTGATATTTTTCTACACAATTGCGTGATATAATGGCCCTTAAATTTTAGTTTATTATCAATAAATAAACCTAAAAATTTATTTTTGTCTAAGTTGTTTAGAATGTGATTCTTCAAAAACACAATATTTAAATTGCATTTAAAATTCATAACACTAGTTTTTGAAATATTTAAACACAGTTTGTTGGAATCACAACATTTCTTGATTTCAACAATATCTCTATTAACTATGGTATTTAGATTCATTGCACTCGTGTCATGCCATAAAATTGTTGAATCATCCGCAAACTGAATGAATTTACCTGAGATCCTAAGATTGGCCATGTCATTAATATAAATGAGGAATAGAAGTGGCCCAAGAACTGAACCCTGAGGAACACCATGAGTCACAAGCTGCTCCCTTGAAAGGGCACCATCCACAGAAACACTCTGCATTCTAGTATGCAAATAAGACCCAAACCACTGAAGAGCCAGACCTCTGAATCCATGCCGCTCAAGCTTCCATAGCAGTATTTCGTGACTTACACAGTCAAATGCTTTGGTCAAGTCACAAAACACTGCTGCAGCAATATCACCACTGTTCAAGCTCAAAAATAAGGACTCAAAGAATGAAAAGATTGCATCTGATGTTCCCTTGGCACTTTGAAACCCAAATTGCTCCGATCTTATAATTTGCTTTTCAGCTAAATATGACATAAGTTGCTTTTTAACCAATTTCTCGATGATTTTTGAGAGGGTGGAAAGCAATGCTATGTGGCTTCTTCCTCGTATTTTTTCTTATAACTCTCCTAACTGTCTCAGATCCAACTTCTTTTCCTAAACTTCTCTGTAGTTCCGAAATAATTTTCGGGGCACTAATAAAGGGGTCTTTTTTTATCTCTCTCATTATAAAGCGTCCATCACAAAAAGTCAGCTTCCTTGGACGACACATCGATGTTTATTTCCCACTAAATTTTTATCTTTAAATTTTGTCACAATATATCCAATGGTAGAGCATAATTTATTTACAGTTTCGGCTATTTTCCGATAAGTTTAGCTCTTTTTAAACAAATTTATTATAATTTCACGCTCAGCAATAGTAGTTTCCCTCGATTTCATTTTTGTGTGTGCGCACGTTATTGCTTATTTTTCTATACTACTCGACATGTTGCCTTAAATGTAAACAAAAATGCATACTGATTTTTTCAATAATTTAATAAATATAATTTTTTGCAATACTGTTTGACTATGTACATCTTTTTTAAACTAAGTATATCGTAATTATATTCGATAGTCCTTAAGAAATATTCATAATTATTATTAGGTTGCAGATTTTATTTATTATAATTATAATGTAAGAATATTATTAAAAATACTTGTTGTCCAAATACTTTTAGGAGTAACTGTATATGTACATAATAACAAAATATAATATAAATATTTTAACACTATCCCTACAACTTTAACTGTACACGCACCTAGGTACAATTCACCTGTATTGTGCATGTTTGTGCAAATAAATCCTTATCTACTCAAATAAATGTAAGTACCTATATTTTAATTCTTTTTATTCTAAAAAAAATTTATATAATTCTTTTTAAGACAATGGAGCCATACTATAGCTCTTTACAAAAAAAAACAAAAATAGCCAAAATACATAATTCATAATTCTCCTACATAATACAAGTTGTAATATTTTTTATCATACCCACACCATACATTAAAAGACCATATTCTTATACATATATTTACTAATAATATAAAAAACAAAAAAATTAAAAAACATAGTGTACATATATATATAACTCATCAAAAATCAATACAATCTATATCCGTTACATATTTAGATTTTTGCCTTTCATAGTTTAAAGATCTTTTCAATCCATTGAAAAACTACTCAATAACTCCAAAACGGTTGTATTGAAAAGAAAACTCGAAATTATCTTTTTTGTGAAGAATCTTATCAACTATCATTTGATACTAAAATCAATATAATCCGTACATGAATTGTTAAAATATTAAGATTTTTATAAAGCCTTTGACAATATCAAGATTTTTTTGAATTCACTAAAAACTACTCAATAACGCCAAAACGGTTGTATTGATAACAAAACTTGAGATTATCCTTTTCATGAAGAATGTCATCAGCTTTCATATGAATATAAAATCAATAAAATCCGTACATTAATTTTCAAAATTTAGGTAAGCAAGATTTTTGTAAAGCCTTTCACAATATCAAGATTTTTAAATTCATTTAAAAATTTTTAATAAATCCAAAACGATTGTGTTTATAAGAAGACCTGAAATGATTTTTTTGTGAAGAATCTCATTAGTTTTTAGACGAAATGAAAATCAATAAAATTGTTACGTGAGTTTTTAGAATAATTATATTTTTGTAAACCCTTTGACCATATCAAGTTTGTTTTTCAGTTCATTGAAAGGCCCAAACGGTTTGGTATGTTTACAAGAAAACTTGAAATAATTTTCTTATAAAGAAACTCACCAGCTTTTATATAAAATTACAATCAATTAAGTCACAATTATTCTCAAAATATTCCGATTTTTGTAAAGCCTTTGATAATATCAAGATTGTTCCTATTTGTTCAAAAGCTACTTAATAACTCTAAAACAGTTATAGTTACAAGAAAACTTGAAATGATCTTTTTTCGTGAAGAATCTTAACAGCTTTTATATGAAACAAAAATCAATAACGTCAGTACAGGAATTTTCAAAATATTGATATTTTTGCAAAGCCTTTAACAATATCAACATTTTTTCCTGTTCATTGAAGAACTACTCAACACGGTTGTATTAACAAGAAAACTTTAAATGATATTTTTTGTGAAAAAACTTATTAGCTTTCATATGAAGGTCAAATTAATAAAATCGTTAAATAGATTTTTAAAATATTTAGACTTTAATGAAGCCTTTGCCAATATCAAGATTTTTTCTTATTCAGTGGGAAACTATTTACTGTCTGATAGAATAATAGAGATGAGGAGGCCTTGATGGACCTTAGTAATAATGACCTATCACTAATTAAACATTCATGTGACTCTAATAAACTTAGTTTAATATTTCTAAAACAAACATGTCTTTGCACAGTTTATCAAGAAAATCGAATAGTACCCAGTACTGTTAAAAGCAAATTTTTAGGTTTACAAATTGATAATAAATTAAAATTTGAACATCATATTGAACAGTCATCCAAGTGCTTCGCTTTAAGAATATTCTCTAACGAATTAAATAAAAACGCATACTTTACATTAATAGAATCTAATTTGTATTATGGCATATGTTTTTGGGGTTCTTGTGCTAAACGGCTAATGCAGACAGTATGTGTGTTACAAAAAAGGCCCATTAGGTACATGATTAAAGCCACAGTGAGGGATTCATGTAAGCCACTTTTCATTACAAATAAAATTCTAACACTACCTTCCCTGTATATATTTGAAACAGTCACATTAACTCATAAACTTAGGAATGCGCAAGGTGTTGGACTTCTAACCAATTTGATTAAATTAAGAATGATTTAAGAAAAGGATATTACATTACTTACTTATTATATAAAAGAGATTTTATGAATGGAACTACACTTAAAATATAGAGGTGGCGAGAGCTCTCAAAACAGGTCCTTCGGGATGTTATGCATTAAATATTCAAATTCAAATATTTTTTATTTTACTAAAAACAGAAAACAGTAAATAATCTAAGTGAAATAAAATTTTAATTTGACAAAAAAGGATCATTTCTCGATTATGCAACCGCTAACAGAAGTGCTAACTGGAAATACTCTGGAAATTCACACGTCAATTCATGTTTTTCCAGAATCATGGAAATTAACATTGGTCATCCATGTCCACAAAGTAAACAACACCGTCCAATAAATACGGTGTCTATCTCTGAGAAAGTATTAGAAGTTTTTTATCAAGGAATAGTTGCTTTATTTTTTTTAATACAAATAAAATAATTAATAAATAACTGGAGAAAAATGGCGGATTCCCGATGCAAAATGCAGTATGGTAATTGCTTAACGCAAAATTCCTCCAACTATTCTACAAGACAAACACATGATTTAATTGTCTTTAATGGTCGGCTTCATTGCAACCATCTGCCTGTGAACGTGAGACGAATTTCTCAATCAAAGAGCTTTAGAAGGAAAGTCAAGTGGCTGCTTGTTGCAGGAGCTAATTACGATATTCAAGAATATTTTAAGGATAGATTCTAAATTGCTTGTTACCCAAAGCTTGTTGAGTTAGACATTCTGTAGTATTGTTTTATCTGACACGTAATTCTTTCAATCACTTTCAACTGCTTAGATTTTTAGTTTCGTCTAGATAAGACCTTTATTTGCAACATAAAATGTGATAAAATAATAAAGCATATTTGGTTTCATTTGATTTGATTTTAAAACATTTCAATAAGAAGCATGCAGGTAAAAAGAAAGACGGTTGCATTTACAAGATATCTTGAAATGATCTTTTTTGTGCAGAAACTCATCAGCATTAAACTAAAATCGATAACATCGTTGTATGAAGTTTCATAAAATTTGGATTTTTGTAAAGCCTTTGATAATATCAACATTTTTGTCTCAATAAGAAAACTTGAAATCCAAATTATGGTTTATACTGGCAATGTGAAACACCGGAATGAGTATGTAAATTTAAATTAATATAAAAAGCCCCAGAAGCGTGGGCCGTACAATTTATGGTTAAACCGGGGTTTCTTCATGGTGCAGACCATCCCCGTTCAAATTTAAATCTCTATGGTGAATAGAAATCGCTGGGCGTGGAAATTTATGCCGTAGACAATGGCATTAAAAATGTAAAATAGAGTAATTGTTTTCATTATTCGGTTATGCGCAAATGCGTCAGATCAAGCATAGGTATATTATATATATATATATATATATATATATATGATACGTACGTAGGCCTTCAAGAAAACTATGCGAGCTGCAGCATCAACTATGCAGCATGAACGCGTAAATAAGATTGATATAACGAGGAAGAAAAGACGTTGAAGGTTGCTAATGCATTGAGGGTATTCCATTCTGCTGCGACGAATTTTTTTCTAACATTTGTAATATGCCATCAAAGTTCTACCAACATCTGAATGTTCTCCGAACTTTGAGAGCGAATATTTGTAGAGAAACAGTGTTGTCAGATGAATATTTTCGTGAACAAACGAGATAGCTGTGATTATAAAAGTTTATAAATTTGATGCTAACAGACAGTTGGGCCCACGCAACAGTGAAAGATAAATAAAACATTTCTTGACTTGACCAAGGGTGAGTGGCCGTCAAGTTTATGAATCCAGCTTAAAAGGAATACCAGTGAAGCATAAAGTAAGGAAAATAAAGAGACACATTGTAGAACATTTAGCCTTATTTAATTTAAAACTCCCGCCTTATTGAATTCAAAAGTCCCGCCTTTTTTTACGTGATGACTCAGTCGGTATTATAACAACCTTCAATATCGATTGATTATTTTTATTTTTCAAATGGCTGCGCTGTGGTAGCATCGTAAACGTGATGCCCTCTGGCGTACATGCGATTAATTCCTCTTCTTATTGTTCTTACTCTACGTGAGAAAAGTATCGAGCACGAACTTCATAAATATTCCTGGACTGCTAATGCATATGGCCACGATACACAAAAATGACCGCTGTCTGGTGGCCGCCATTTTATATAGTGGTTGTGTCCTTTTAATGTTGGTCACTCTGAACATTTTCATAAATATATTAAATAACGGTAATGAAGTTGACGACGCTGACGTTTGACGTGTGACCTGTCACGAACTACATTTATTTTTGCATTGACATTGTTTTAAAACCATCATTTGGATTCTAAAATCAGTATTCGACACGATCACTCGTAGGTATATCATCTGCATCAGGCGATATAGTTTCCTCCTTATTTAATACGCTGATAATGTATCAGCATCCTTATTTAAACGCATTTGATTCAGTGTTTGTTAAAACAGAATTATTGTGAATTGTGGTATTTATCATAGAATAATATGAGTTATTTATTTTTACTATATAAACCCGTGCTAATTACAAACCCTCATAAAATCATCTATATCTTGATTTTTCTAGATGGTTTTACCTATTAAGGTGGAAACACTAGATATAGGAAGGAAAGAAAAAATAAAAAGATAATAAAAGTGTGTTTAACTAAATTAGAGCATTATTTTCTTTCATACACGAAATTCGTAAAGAAATACATTAAAAATCTCAGATTTAACGTAACTATCTTAAATTCTTAACTAAATGTAACTTTCTATTTTATTTTTGTAAACATGATCTCTCAAAAACTTTAATTGTTTTGTTAACCTACAATTGGCACAACCGAAATTTGTCAGAGTGACCAACATCGAAAGGACACAATCACGCAGAATGGCGGCCCCCTAGTAGTGGTCATTTACTTTTCATTCAATTGGCAATCCAGGTATATTTATTAAGTTCGTGGTGTAGAGAGAGATCTTTTTTGATAAGTGATAAAAGAACATTTTGTTACCTGCACTTTTTGCAAGAAAAAATTCAGTTGCAGCGTGATCTGTAGGAGATAGACAAAGAACAAATTAAAACAAAATATGCGCGGTAAAAATTTTAATGTTTAAAGCTTCAAAACGATCAAAAAATTAAATCAAATGACTGGAAGCTTCTAAATCTGCGAAGAGCCTTTGTTGCTTTTTCGAAGTGATGCTCTCGAGTGTCGACTTTCGGTTTGTATACCTCATTTTTAAACCAGGTCGACAAATAATAATCCATTGGTGTAAGGTCTGGAGATCTTGGAGGCCAACTAATAGGACCACTGCGACTAGCGACTGGAACGCTTTATCCAAATATTGCTTGACTTGATGAGCGCAATGTGCGGTAGCTCCGTCGTGCTGGTAATACATTTGCATATAATATTTAGAGGAACTTCCTCTTATAATGATTTTCTAAAATGTGTGGCCAATTAAATAACTATCGACCGTACCACACGTTTACCAAAAACGTGCTGAAAATTAGTTTCGACTGTTGCGTGTGGATTTTCGTCTGACCATACATGAGAGTTATGAGTAATATTGATGCCATAATGGGTGAATGTATGGTAAAAAGTATGCCCGATACAAAATCCAAATATAAAAAATATCCAACAACAAAATTGCATACGCCTAACATAACCTCCCGGTTGTAGGTGTTGTACATGGTATGGATATATGCCTTGCTCGTGGAGCGTGTTAAATACTCTTTTCTGTGGAATGACCAATTGAGTAGCAATTCTTCGTGAGCTGGTCATTACATCATCTTCTACCAAATTCAGAATATTTTCTACTAATAAATACATTTAAATAAAAATACATTACAAACTTGAAAATAAGCTGGTCCAATAAACTGACACTGACACTAACACATGTCAGAACAACAAAATAGACAAGCAATTGGTAGTTGCCCTATAATTTAAAAACAAATGAGAACCGGGTGATGAGAACATATAAGTTTTAAAATTATTTTCACGAGTACAATACTCATCTGGGGTCCCTTTTGACTCACCCTGCTATGCTTTACGTACGTAGGCCTTCCAGAAAACTATGCAGTAGGAACGTGTAAATAAGATTGCTATATGAAGAAAAGAAAAGACTTTAAAGGTTGCTGATGCATTCACGGTATTCCATTTTGTTGCGACGATTCTTTTTCTCTTTTTGTAACTTACCATCAAAGTTCTACCTACCCAGTCTGAATGTTCTCCGAACTTTGAGGTGAATATTTGTTTGGAAACAGTGCTGCCAGATAAATATTTTCGTCAAACGAGAAAGCTAGTTTATAAACTTGAGAGCCTCAGAAAGGTCTATAAATTTGATCTAGATTGACCAACGGGAGCACGGCAACGATGAAATAACCAAAACATATCTTAAGGCTACGGTTACAGTGCAAGCGATTTCGCGCGAACTGATAATTCGCCCAAATTAACTCGCATAAGCAAGTGCAGGTGGTTGAGTATAAGCGACTTAGTCGCGCGAATCGCTGGTTGTCGCTAGAAGTTCAAACGGGGTTGTTTTTTTCGCGCGAACTATTTGCAGTTGTTGACCTTGGTCATTTTGTTGAAAAAAAAAATATTATCGATACAGTGAAAAACTTATTCTCTTAGTCTTTGATAGAAGAGTATTATGGGACCAAAGGAGCAAGGGATACCACAATCGTGAAAAATCAAGAAAATTATAGGAAGAGGTGACAGCAGATTTAATGTATACAGTAAGTAAATTTTGTATTTTGATTAATCGAACATATACATATACTATGAATTAATATACTGCTGTGGTATTGCACTGATTTTACTATTTAAACGTATCTCGTACCTCGTATGCTTTATTGGCAGATCTATTGTTTACACGTGATGTGAAATTGTGCTTACTCTGTGAATTTGATAGCTCGAGTTGCAATACATTGGAGTGGTTGACACCTTCTTTGTCTATAACAATATTATTTAATAAGCAAATACATTTGACTATTAATTCAACCTTATCAGAATGACATTCTATAGGTTTGTCAAGTGGCCTCCACTTTACTGCCATTAATCCAAATGAACACTACGTTTCTTCAACTCCGTGACAGTCTGTAATTAAATATTTCTTCTTCGCGTGAAAAAAATTGCGTTTAGAATATGGTTTCATTAAATAAGATTTTAGAGGGTATGCATCATTACCTAGTAAAGCGTGTGGAAGGGCTATTTCGGAATTCGGAATAAAAGGTTTTTGCCTTCTGGAAGAAAATGTCCTTATTCTAGTTGCTCATATAATAGGAACACCGGGATTATGATATTGCTACGTTTGTTACCAATCTCACAGTTTAAAATTAACATGAGATTTGCTGCACTTCGAGTTACTTAGCTTAATATTACTGTTTTTCGGATGATGGACAAATACATTCCCTGAAGTTGCACTGTTTTCTTACTTCTTCCTCTATCGCGTTTAATATATAAGAATACGTGTCATTACTCATTCGTTAATATTCAAAGAACTTTATTGGTTGCAATTTGGACTCTTCGAAAATCCAGTAGTATTCGCTTAAATAATGATTTGCGTATATTTCGTTGACCCAGAACCGCCTATTTCTTTTGTTAAATGTAATTAATTTCAATACTGAATTCTCAGTTAGATAAAATTCTTATTCGATATAAAACTTTAAATTAATGTCGTTCATACAGGTCATGAACGAGATTAAAAATTATAACTTATGAAATTGATTTTAATCGCGCGAATTTTAGAAATACCAGGAAACCACTCATTTTTTGCGTGAATTAATTGGATGTCGCGCGAAGGCAGTTTGCGCGAAATCGCTTGCACTGAAACTGTAGCCTAACTCAACCAACAGCGAGTGGATAACGCTGTTAAGTTTATAAGTCCAGCTTAAAAAGAATACACGAGAAACATAAGGTAAGCAAAATCAAAGTTTACTGAATAAAATACTATAATATATAATATAATATAATATAATATAATATAAAATACTATAGTATTTTATTCAGTAAACTTTGGCAAAATAAAGTAAGAATACAGAGATATATTACAGTAGTTGCATGCATTAAATTTAAATCTCCCTCCTTATTTTAATTCAAAAGTCCCGCGTTTTTCTTGATGTGACAACTCATTCGGTTTTATAATTTGCATTTTTTAAATTTTTTAAATGGATGCAAATGGCGTGCTGTGGTCGCGTCGTAAACGTAATGCCCTCTGGCATACATGCGATTAACTCCTCTTATTATTTTGCTGACTCGATATGGGAAGAGTGTCGAGAGAGATCTTTCTTGATAACCTAAAGGACAACATTTCGTTAGCTGCACTTTTTGTAGGAAGAACATCGGTTGCAGCCCGATCTTCAAACTAAAACAAAATATGGACGCGAACATTTTAATGTTCAAAGCTTCAATATATTACATGAAATACCCGGAATAAAATAAAAAAATTATTTTATATGATATAAATTACACAGAGAAGCTGTAAAACGGACATTGAACGTGTGGAATAAAAGGAAAACAATACCAAAAAGCATCCTTCCTACTATGTCCAAGATTGTTGAAAGCCAGATACGTGTATTCACTAACTATAACAACTGCCCTTCCAAAAGTAACTGACGACATTCTGCAAGCGTCTGATAATGGTCATCCAGCGAACTAAATACTGACTTTGAAAGCATTGGACAAGTTAAATTCTCAATCATTGTTGGCTAGCTTAAACTATTTGGGACTTGATAGCCAGGCGTATTGTTTAATAAACAATTACTTGTATGATTGCACTTAATGCGTAAAATTAAATGAAGCAGTTTGTAATTCTGTTGCTTAAGGATCTATACACAGCCCACTTTTCTTTACTCTTTATACTTCTTAGCTTCACACCCATATGAGCTTTGTTTCCTAATAGCAGTTATATGCAGACGAATTTATCATTTAATTTGGAATGATACTAATGAATGGGATGAATTGGATGATGCCACCAGTAAGTCAGTATCTTGTTAACGTTGGAACGAATATTTCAATTGGCATTCAAAATTGTTCCCAAGTATTTAAGCAATCCTCTCTCCATTTACAGCAATCCTCACTTCATTATTCCATATTTTTTACCAAATATACAAAATTTTGATTCACAGATATTTCAGCTCATAGTTTGCACAAAGCATAGTATTATCCGCAAAGAAGACAACATTACATTTCTGGGTTACCCGTACCATAATATATAATAAAAATAGCAAAGTAGCTTTGTATCTTGAAGCACACCATATTTAACATACTCAGCCATACAATTTTTAAAAGAGAACACGTTAAACTCTATTGAATAAGGCTTAAACCAGTTAAGAACCGTATGTGTAAGACTCAATAGCTCCATTTTATTAAATTACAATTTCCAATGTATGGTTTCAAAGGCTCTCTTACAATCTTAGGACACGTCTAGAACAAGATTGTCAGAATCAATAGCCTTGAGAAAATTATCACAGATACTAACAACTCACAGATACTCTCATGTGAGTCCTCCACATGCCAAACGAATTGACGTAATGAATAAAATAAACATGTAGAAGACAAAGTATGCCCATTTTTCAGCTCCAAATATAGGAAAATGACAACGACCGAACTCATAACTAGAACCATCTATATTTATAAAGATAGAATAGAGGGGATCGTTTTTGGGTTATTACGGCTTGTGGACTTAAAATCGGTCACTAAAGGTGCAAGCAGAGAGAGAAACCCACCTTAAAAGAGAAAATAGGGTGAACTCTGTGACGAACTTCTCACTGCGACTATGACTCACACACACTACATCTCGGCGACAGTGACCTAATTTGACTGCGACAGCAACTAAACTCGATTATGTACTAATACAACTCCTGTAATTGTACCTGTAATTAGTCACCAAGAGTTTGGAGATGGATCCATGTTAGGGTTTAAGGAGTAATTTGGGAATAGAGGTAACTCGTGAGCTACTTCTTACTTCGATCGCGACTACGACTCACACACTACATCTCGGCGACAGTGACCTAACTTGACTCCGACAGCAACTAAAACCGACTGCAATAACTAAACTTTGACCATATGACTTTTTACCACTTTGTTGAGTGAGTTTAAAAATACTCATTAACTGCATATTTCATTAAAACGGGATATTAGAAAGGACCTAAGAAAGAGCCCGACAATATCGTGGGAATTGTTATACTTATAGTATTAGCGTTAAAGATTTACCAATTGAAACATAATAATGGAAATAAATCTATTAAGAATAAATTGATCTTGATGACAGAAAAGGGTGCTGTTGAGTTATTTCCACATAACAGGTACTATTTAGTTTTCTTCGAGCAATATGGTCTTCATATTTTTCCCCTTTAATCTTGCTTACAATATATTGCTTGTGCTTAGTTACAAGGTTACTTTAGTTACACTTAGAAATTGATTCTAAATATTCTTATTTTTCTCTATGACAGCTCTTTCGTATAATCGATTAGGGCAAAAGTGATTGTAAATCCTTGAAAGATGTCAGAATTACTCTAAATGCCTCGTATTTTATACATTTAAGGAATATCTCATAGGTTAAAAATTTAAAAAAAGGGAGAGATAGGTACAATGTCAATCAAAGAATCTAAATTGAACGAATAGGCCAAAATTGAAGTTTTAAAAGATCCTAACATAATGTTTTTTAGTTATTAACGGACATTTTTGGGCATAACTTTTAGGAGTCACTCAAAACATATAAACATCATTTTTTGACCTAAATATGTCCTATATATTTGAGGGTAAAGTCATGGTCGTCAGTTAATTATTTATATTATAGCGATTTAGGTAGGTTCTAGATGAACATTCAAGGAATATATTGCACTAATAGGGTAATCCAAGTCAACAAAAAGCAGTATTTTTAAACCAATGTCTACTATCTATCCATATACTACAAACTTTACATAGTTGACCTGTAGTATAGAAATGAAAAAAAAAATATTGGCTATTTTCAATAAGGCAAATAGTATTAATAAAAAAAGGAAAGTTGATAGATATGGTGATTATTATGTGACGATCGGCTGGACTCTCTCTTTTGTATTTTTTGCCGATTGCTTCACCGATATGCAATTTATACGTTTCCAATGATAGAAGCGCAATTTTTCAAAATTTAAGCGAGGGCTGAATGTAAATGCGAATTTTCGAAATATGTAAAGCTTGCAGTGTATTTAATCCGATTGCGATGCTGCCACGTAATTCAGTATTTATGATAAAACCGAGTCGAAATAATTTAATTCACGTTGAGAGTAAAATGTGGTGAAACTATTTTTGGGGTGAAAACCTCTAAAAGCAGATATATTGTAAGTAAAATATTCCTAGAATATTCCCGTAATCCCACCTTCCTCGTCCTGCCTGTGTGTGATTTCTGTTTGTGTTTTCTATTTGGTATTGACTGGACCTTTTGATCTTCCTCCATTTTCCAGCTGACAAGTTTTATTATCCCTTTTATGGGGCATTGGCCTTATTTTGCACGTATTGCGTGTATTGCACCGCCTTTATTTCTGCATCTAGGAAGATGAGAGAGACCTTTAAGAGGGTTTTTTTAGAAATGTCCATTGTTCATTTAAATGACAAATATTAAACTTTCTCTGATTTATTTATATTTAGTATTGTATCTATTTTGGATACTTAACACTCCTAATATTTTTTTGGAAAAAGCATTTTTAATTTTCTTTAAGTGTTTAAATACATTTTCTCACTTTTTTAATGTAAATGAATAGAAGCCATTTTCTATTTCTACTATTGAAAATCAAGATGGACTGATATATAAAATATACAATTTTGATATTTAAACTAACATTTCATTATAATTTGACGTGAAAACTCAGAACTACATAGAATTTTGATCTGGAATTCGACATTTTTGCATTAAAACTTAGATTAAAAAGTAATTTTGCCATAAAAACTGGGATTTAGTTGGACAAGAAAACTCACATTTAAGTATATTTCTTTTACATAAAAATATAATATTTACATACAAACTTTTATAATTTAAATACAATTTTGTCAACAAACCTGCGTCATAGTTTTATGGAACTTATAGATCAATATGAGTGTAGGCAAAGGTAGCGACGTTTCGCCAAACATGTAGGCTTCTTCAGGTCAAATTCGACAAATTAAAATAACGCAAAGCACTGCACTTCCTGAAAGTAATAACCTTTTATCAGCTTTAAAAGAAATAATTAAAAATTAAATTACAGTTTAGACTAAGATTGAAATATAATTTTGATTGGACCACTGATATTTAAATACAATTCACACATGAAAATCGAAATTTAAATAAAATATTGACACAAAACAAAGATTTAATGAAGGTAACTTTGATATGAGAAGAGAGTTTTAAATGCAATTAATTCCTAGAGCTTTACTGACTTAACTATGACATATTTGACATTAAAACTGAAAAAAAAAATAAAACAAATTTTATATTTATATTTTAGGTTAAGTAGAGTTAGTCTTAATCAAGTGATATATTATTATTATTATTATTATACTTTAAGGCAATTTTGACATGAAAAGTAAAATCACATTTCCATCTCACTTTATTAGATTTACGTATTGAACTATTCCGGTGCATTCGCCAAAAATTTAAAACATTTCTGTAGTTTTAAATCATTAGTTTACGTATTTTTATGGTCTAAAGTTAAGGAAAAGTACGCTATGCAAGATCTTTTTTTTTCTATTTTCCTTATCGTTCCAGGAATCATCATTTCCAAATATAAGACTAGGCAACGTCGCTAACGCAAGCGCCTACCGGGTTTACCAGTGTTGTCAGGTCTGGGAAAAGTCAGGTCTGTCACGAAAAATCAATCGAGATTAGTCGACGGAACAGCGCAAATTGAAATTCTGGGTCAGTTTGCAATTAATTCAACTTTATCAACTCGTCAAGTAGCTGTAGCAACAGGATTTTCTCGTGTATCAATAAGAAAGGTACTTAAATTTCATAAGTTTTATCCCTATAAACTGCAAATATTTCAAAAACTTGGTAACGAAGACTCGGATAAAAAAATCCAAAAGAAGAAAATCGGCAGGACCTCGACTAATTAAAAATATTTGGTTCAGTGATGAGTGTACCTTTTATTTAAATGGACATGTTACATTACACGTTTTACATTATTGATATTGGAAGACTAAATATATTTGGACAATTTACCTGTTTGCTGATGATGCAACAGTTTTGTGGAGTAATGTCGATGGAAAAAATTTTTGAAAAGCTTAATCATGATCTATGTGCAATTAAAAGACACTAAGCAAATTCTTAGGTTTACAAATAGACCATAGGCTAAAATTTAAGTTATCATCAACTTCTTTGCTT
This sequence comes from Anthonomus grandis grandis, assembly GCF_022605725.1. Taxonomy (NCBI): domain Eukaryota; kingdom Metazoa; phylum Arthropoda; class Insecta; order Coleoptera; family Curculionidae; genus Anthonomus; species Anthonomus grandis. The sequence continues at coordinate 7,321,589 of NC_065552.1, forward strand.
TAAGAGCTATTTTAAATGACTGTTCTTCAAGAAAGGCATATTTTGCATTAATAGGATCTATTGCGCTAAACAACTAATGCATGCAGTATTTATCATGCAAAAAAGAGCTATCAGAGACATGAGTAAAGCAAAACCACGAGACTCATGTCAACAACTTTTTATTACAAACAAAATTCAAAGTCTGTGTCCTCAACTCATAAGAAGTATAGGAATACTCTGAGTCAAAATTCATTTAGACATATACCACCAGACAAACCTATAAACTTTCATTGCCAGTTCCCAGATCTTGCCAGATGCTTGACTCTTTTGTTTACAAGGAATGTATGAGGAAAAGAAATTTAAGAGGGAAGTCAAAACGTTACTTATTGTGAGAGCCTATTATGACGTTCAGGAATATTATAATGACCAATTTTAATTTTAATTACTAATACACTTGAAATATATGTATATGTATGTTCTGTTCAAGTTTTTACTGTTTTGTTGTGGGTATGTTACGATTCAGTTTAAGTATTTTGTTGTTAGTGTATGACTGCAAGCTTTTTTGTAGTTTTTAGTTGTATTGTTCTGTATATTAATTATTTAATTATTAATATTAGCACCATTATTTGTAAGTTATATTAAGTTTTTTAGCACAGGACAGTTTTAATTGGTCCCTTTTAATTTGTAAATATTTTTTTAGCTTTGTTTAAAACAATTTTGTGAGAAACAATAAAGCATTTTTTGATTTGATTTAAAATAAGCATATAACGGTCGTTACTTGAAAATGACGAGATCATACCCAGAAAATGAATGTTTGGGCTGGTATATTGGGAGATGGTATTATCGGCTATTTATACTACGAAATTTTAATGGCGACATGTATGCTGAAATGCTAGTATACATGTCGCCATTAAGTACGGCAGTACTTAATGCTGATTTAATTAGTGACCATTAAGCTATATTTTGTAGTATCGAAATTGCGGCACAGAGTAGGGAGATAAAAACGAAACTATATCGTAATTTTAAACATTTCAAAAAAAAGATTTTAAAAAGGACCTTATAATAAAATTTAAAAAAAATAAAATTGTGTGGAATAATGTATGTTGCTAGAAATATTTGCTTATTATTTAATAGACATGCACCCTTTACGATGTAAAACATTTCTAAGCTTTTTTCTCCGTGGATAATTGCAAATGTGCAGCTTCTTATAAAAGAAAAAAATAAGGCATGGTCAAGTTTTAAAAAGTCTAAAAATTTAGCGGATTGGGCATATTATAGACAGATAGTTAACCTCGTGGTTTTTTTATCAGAAGATAGTAAACAGTTATGAAGAGTTGTAAATAATCTAAGTCTAAAAAATGACTATAATGATTTTATTCCTTTAGTTTTAGCTATATCCCTTTAGTTTTGTTTGTATCTCCGAGATACAAATTAATACCAAGTATATAAATACCAATAATATTATTCCCCATAAGCAATCTGGGTTTAGAGAACAACATAGCACAACATCTGATTATTGATTATTGATTACTGATTTATTTTGTCATTTGATACTACATATACAATAGAATAAGACAAGTCAGGAGAAACAAACTAATAATCCTAATTAACTTATTTAAAAGAGTAAAACTATTATAAAAAAAACCTAATTACACACATCTAAAACTTAGAAACTATAATAACCACAAAAGTACCAACAAACAAAGTACAGACACTGACTAGGCAGGAGTGACTTTCAGCATGTTGCTAAATTCGTTAATATCATAGACGACAGAACTTATAATAAGCCGTTTTAGTCTATTTTTAAATATGTTGAAGTTATCTATTCGTTTTAACAAAGCAGGCAGTTGATTAAATCAGCTAATTCCTTCATAAAAGGGGGTCTTTTTAAAATAAACAAAGTTAAATTTTGGCAAATAAAGAGCATCCTTACATCTAACATTATATTTATTAAAATCACTTACTTTGAAGAAATGTTCTTGATTTTTAAATATGTATAACAATAATTTAAATATATAAATTCCGGGTAGTGTTAAAATATTATATTTTTTAAATGTTTCACGGCAGCTCTCATAATATTTCAAACCAAAAATCAGTCTCATAAATCTTTTCTGAAATACAAATACACTTTATGTCTCTGATCTATTACTCCAAACAGCAACATGTGAGGTCAAGAGAGGGTACACTATACCATAGTATACACTCATATGTATACATCATCTGTCTTACTAAACGTTACCCAAGAGATAATTTCTGCAATGGATTAAGCTGACTCCACGCCACTTATAATGCTTGACTTTTCCAAAGCATTAACACCTTGGATAATAATTTGCTTTTAGCAAAATTGGCTTATTAGGGCTTTGATAATGTTTCTCAAATCGTTTTTAGATCCTACTTATTCAACAGAAGGCAAATTGTGGTCTTGGAAGATCATACCTTTTCAAATACTGAATGTATAACGTCTGAAGTAGCTTAGGGATCTGTTTTGGGAGCTGTTTTATTTCTGATGTGTTTAAAGTTGTAAAATACTGCCAGACCCAGGGGTTCGCAGACGATATGAAACGTTACCATTCTTTTAAGGTTGAATCTGTCTTAGAGGTCTGAATTAAAATAAACGACGATCTTTCCAGAATTTCCTTCTTTTCCCCTCAAAATAATTTAAAACTCAACCCTTCAAAGTGTTGTGTTATATGCAGTACTTCTATAAAAAAAAAAAAGATTTGCATTGGACGGTTTAAAGCTTTTTGTGGGAGATAATCCGGTAAGTATGGTTAAATGTGCAAAAAATCTTCGACTGGTTTTCGAAGATGAATTGCGCTTAAGTTACATGTTTCTAATGTCATTAAAAAGTCATACTATGCTTGAAAGCCATTGTATGTAAACAGAAATATAATTAATTTTAAAGCAAGGAACAAACTGTGTGATTTAGTATTACCTATTATGAATTACTGCTATATTGTTTTTTTTATGTTTAGACAAAATCACTGCGTACCGTTTGCAAAAACTGCAAAATCTATGCTGCAGATTTAGTTATTGCCTCAGAAAGTATGATAGAGGCTCTGTAAGGATATCTGGAATTGGTTGGCTGAGCGTAGAATAGGTATCTATTCTCTTTGCAATTGGCGATTTTTGTGCATAGACTGCTAGCTTCGTCTACTCCTCCCTATCTCCGCGAAAAACTTACCTTTCAGAAGAATGTACATGAAGCACATCTAAGATTTATAAATAAGTTGTCAATTCCTCGATATCAAACAGCCTTCTTTCGTCGTAGTTTTCTGTATAATGCTGTGGCAATTTTCAATGACTTTGTTCCCTAATCTTATAAGAAATGTCAGTAGCGTGTTTCAAGAGAAAGATAAAGCTGCCTTTTTTAACCAAACAGAACAACTAAATTATCTGTAGGTATTTCTTATTTTATAATTTTTGATTTTAGACCATCAATGGGTGTATATATCTGTATATAAGTAGATTAGCCTTTGGCTAAGTACAAATAAAGCCATTATTTATTTATTTAATAGTGTGGGAAGTAGAAAATCAGAAGGGCATACATGGAAATTTATCTTTAGAAGAAGGCTTACTACAATTTCAGCAGGATGGAGCACCTCCTTATGAATTAATTCCCGTTAAGCAATCGTTTGATGATTATTATCCTAACCAGTGAATTGGAACAAGAGGTCCTATTGAATGGCCACTTAGATCCGCGGACCTAACACCACTTGACTTCTTTTTGTGGAAATCACCTAAAATCTGTGGTTTTTAAAGCAACCCTTCCCTATTGAATTTCTGGAAAAATACGATGAGTTAAATAATATGCAGTTTCTTCTCTTAAATGAAATACCATGTGCGTTCTAGAATAAAAATGCCATCATTCTTATAAAATAAAATTAATTTATTATTAATATTAACCAAAAAAACAAATCTTAAGACAATCTCAGAACTTTTTTATCTAAAATTTGGGGAAATGAATTATTATCACTCGGCAACACCGGCGATAACGTTCGTCCGATAATACCCGCAGCAGCAGTCACAGGCGTCTCAAGGTGACCCCTGCAGCAGCGAAGCCAAAACAATAATTTCAGTCCGTACAGTCGCCTTTGCCGGTAGTAGTCGAGACGGGATAAAACGAGACTCGTTCCCAAATTTTCCCGATTTGTTGAATCAAAAGTCGCAATGTCGGCGCCCCAGAGCGACGTGGAGCGTAGGAAACAGATTTCCGTAAGGGGGATCGCAGAAATCGACGACGTTAACGAAGTGAAGAAAACGTTTAACAGGCACGTCCACTACACTCTGGTGAAAGACAGGAATGTGGCCACCACTAGGGATTATTACTTTGCCCTGGCTCATACCGTTAGGGACCATTTGGTATCCAGGTGGATCAGAACCCAGCAGTATTATTATGAAACGGACCCAAAGGTAATTTTTTGAAAACCTTTTTGGTACTGCTGGTGTACTTAAGATAATAAAAATTTGTACTGTTTATTGGGCTTAAAATTATAAATAAAAGTGTAGCAGGAACGGGTCATGCACACGTGGATAATAGGAAAAATGTTGTTTACAGGTTGCTTAAAGTTTAAATTATTTTTGGATGCTTATTAGACAAATTCCGTTGTTGGCACCTACCATCTTAGACCTATACTGTTTTTAATTAATATAGTCTAAACCCCTGCTAATTTAAATGAAATAAAAAAGTTTTTTTTTGCTAAAAAATAGATCTGAATACTGTATTAAACTGCAATAATAACCTTTTAGATCTAGTTTTCTCTAACAAATTAAATGTGTCAAACATTAGTATTTGTTCCAGCATTGCCACATTTATTCTGGTGAATCTACTAAAGTTTTTTCCTAAATCTACTGAAATCTAACAAAATAATTTTAAAAAATACTAGAAATTTTTTTTATTGCCAACATTTTGGCCTATATTAGAGGCCTTTCTTCAGGGCATTACAAATTCAAAAAAAAAACCATAGTAAAAAAAAGTAAACACTTCATTGAAGATGAAAATCAACAATAAAATTTGAGAATTATAAATAAAATTAAAAATTTAATGAGAACATTAAAATGTACATATCTGCTACATGTCTGGATCCAATATTTATTAATAAAAAATCTATAGTCATAAGAGCGGTACTGTTGATTCGGATATAAGTGACCACAATAAAATGCCTTTCTGTACATTAAATATTCTCATTAAAAAAGTTAAACAAAAAGTTATTAAAATACGCGATTTTAAAAGTTTTGACTTAGATGAATCTAAAACGGATTTCACTCAAATAAATTGGGACCATATTTTTCATTTAAATGATATAAATGCAAAAGTACACTTTTTAGAACAAAATATTAATATTTTATTTAACATTCATGCACCTTATAAATATGTTAGAATCAGTAAAAAGGCTGCACCTTGGCTAACTGATAATCTCAAGTTAATTATAAAAGAAAAAAACAATGCACTAACTAAGTACAAACAACACAAAAGTCCACAAAATTGGAATCATTATAAGGAGTGCAGAAATTTTGCACTTGCCTCTATTAGAAGAGAAAAGGCTAGGAAATTAAAGGCTATCTAAATAGCTTACAAAGTGAAAAATCTGGTAAAAAAATTTGGCGTGGTTTATACAACTTAAACATTAAAACTGCAACAGACAATAATGATCTACCATCTATTTTAAATAACCCCAATTTAATAAATGATTACTTTATAAGCATTTTCAATAAGTTTGATAACTGTCTTGACAGAATTAGCTTTTATACCAATCAAAAATATACAAATAACATTTTTCAGTTTTCTCTGGTAGATCAAGACACTGTTTTTAAAGCAATACAAAATATTAAATCCAATGCTGCGGGCTCAGACAATGTCACTAAACAAATGCTGTGCTTACCGAACATTTTAAGTCACATTACCAATATTATAAATAGTTGCTTGCTAACAGGCTATTTTCCAAGAGCTTGGCGGGAATCAATTGTTTTGCCCTTTCCTAAAATATTAAATCCTCAGTGCTTGCAAGACTTACGCCTCATAAGTTTATTAAATGTTATATCCAAGGTTCTAGAACGGGTGGTTTATTTACAGCTTATTGATTACTTCATTAATAATAATATCATTCCCTCTCAACTTCCGGATTTAGAGCCAGCCATAGCACAGCAAGCGCCCTTTTAAACATCACCGACAATATAATACGAGCTCTTGACAAGAAACTTTCAGCTGTTATGGTAGCTTTTGATTACTGAAAAGCCTTCGATGTTATAGATCACGATTTAATTGTTGCTAAGCTAAAGTTTTATGGGTGTAATGACGTTGTCTTATCTTTTTTTAAAAGTTATCTCTGGAATCAAACTCAAAAGGTGCGACTGCAGGATAGCTTTTCGGATCCCAAGCATGTGGTATCAGGAGTGCCGCAAGGGTCAATACTTGGTCCACTTTTATTTTTAATTTACACGTCAGACTTGTCTAATATTGTCAGTACATCTGAAATTTACCAATATGCTGACGACACGCAGCTGATTCACTACTTTGATCCCAATGAATATGAAGAGATAGGTAACAATATAAGCACTGAACTCGACCTAATATCGAAATACTCAAAGGAACATAACTTAATCATAAATCCTAATAAAACGAAGATGTTGCTATTTACTAATAAAAAGTCTCGTAGAATTATAACTTCAACTATAAAAATTACATTAGATAATACATTAATTACTTTTTCTGAGAGTATAAAAGTTTTAGGTCTCACGTTAGATGCCTCTCTTAGATTCAGAGAGCATGTTAGTACTATTCTTCAAAAGAGCTATTTGCGTTTGCGTATGCTTTATGCTGATAAATCAATATTAAACTTCAAAACTAGGAAAAAACTTGCCGAAACTTTTGTTATGTCAATTATCCAATATTGTCTGATAGTTTTCTTTCCGTGCTTGGACCAGCAGACACAATATCGGTTACAACATGTGCAAAATACCTGCTGTAGACTTATCTTTGACCTAGGAAAGTTTGATCATGTGTCCCAAGGCATGTATGATTTGGGGTGGTTAAAAATACCTTATCTATATAAGTTTTTGTACTGCACCCTAGTATATCGCCTTTATAAGTCCAAAGCTCCGATATATTTATTTTATTTGAGAAACTTGTACTTAGAAATCATGTACATGCTCGAATTATTAGGCAAAACACTCTGACTATGCCCCATCACTCAATGGCTGTCTTTGAACGATCATTCACTTACAACGCAGTCAAATTTGTGAACGTCTTTAAGCCTGATTTTAGCAATGGCCTGTATGTTTTTAAAAAACATTTCAAGAACCTGTTTCTACAGGAATCATTTAGGTAAATCAAAAGATTTTCTTATTTCTGTTAATGAATATTGTTTTATTTTCTACTGATTTATGTTTGTTTATTTTGTTTTTTTTTTGTGTAGTTTAAGAAGGTTAAGAGTTTAATAGTAGCTTTTAGCTAATCTTCGCCTTCGAAGGCAAATCTATGTAAAACTATGTATTTGCTAAATAAAGGCACTTTATTATTATTATTATTATTATTATTATTACTCACAACAGAACATAGCTGTTATTTTTTGATGATTCCATTTGGTTTATTAGTTTTTGAGAATATCAAAGTGCTGATGTGTAAGCAACAAAAATAATGAATAATATTTTAAGCTGTGGGTTAATTATTAAAGTGTTTAGATGATGTAGACAAAACATAAGGTTTTTTTCTCCTTTTTTTAAATTATCCTTACAAATATTTTAAGATGTCTTTTTTGGTGTTTGGTGATGAAAATTAGGTTGTTATGGGTGGCTGTTTTTTGTTTGAAAATTCAAATAACAATCTAATAATTTTCACCACTGAACACCAAAAAATATTTTTTTTAATTCCATACATCAAAAATTTGTCTGAAAGATTAGCGGGTACTCTTAATAATCAATTTTATAAAATTGCATTCAAATGTGAAAATACAGTAAAATTATAAACAGTAGAGAAAAAGGTCAAAGAACTACAAAGTGGTAATTTAAAAACTCCCATGCTCTAACTGTCAAGGTGTCTACATACAAAGGTCAACCAGGATGTTGTTCAAAAAACTAGGATAACGGAACACAAAACAAGTGTTAAACTTGCAATAGGTACTATTAAGATTGAAAAACAAACCAGCTCAGCCAGAACATGCTGACTCAGAATTACACCAATTTAATTTTGAGGAGGTTCAGATCATTAATATCCAAAATAACTATAAGAAAAGATTATTTTCAGAAATGGTAAACATCAAAAAACAATGCAAACAAGAAACAAGATACTGCTAGGTTAAGCACATCTTAGGCAAATCTCATCAATCTAATAAAACCCAAAAATTAAATTTAAATACTCTTCAAATACCACCTGTATACCTAACCATTTACCAAAATTTAATAGCATATGCAAATATAGGTATTACTTATCTTAAAATATTTATACCTATAATGATAATTAAAAAAAAAAAAAAAACGTTTACATTGTCTAAACACTTTAACAATTCAAACCTACAGCTTAAAATATTATGTATTTTAAAGGTGTATTTGAGTAAACCGGAAAACTAAAACAGCACATTAAACTAAAAATTTACCTTGCCATTAAACAAAATATTATATATTTTTTATGCAATTCATAATAATATATAGTACTTATAAACATATATATTTGTGAAGAAATAGTTCATACTTACAGTGGAGTCGTAGGTTAAGGTAAAATGAAAATCCTGCAGTCTCCCTCCACTTATTTATTAAACATTCAGTTATTCAAAACTTCCGACATGTTTCATTGAAAATAGAGGGTTTTTTGACATGGAATCAAACCCTGGGGCATATATCTAATACCAATTTTATCCCCTGATGATGAACACCATTGTGTCCGAAACATGTTGGGAGTTTTGAATATGTATATTTGTTTACATAAAAAAAAAATTAAATTTGGAAAGGAGGTTGAGGATTAATGGGAATTATTTAGATATTTTAAGTATAAAACAGAAAACTGTATGAATAACTACCATAATTTAAGAAATTTTACTAAACTTTCAATTCAATTAATGAAAAGAATGCTTACTTAAAAAAAGTTTAGCAGAATCACAGGGGTAAATGATTTTAGAATAATTATTTACTAATTATATTAATATTTACACTAATTTTAAAATTCCTCCTAATTTAACTGATGCCAATACCTAAGCCTAATAAATACTTTGCTTATTGTAATAATTTGCCTGATAGCACCTCAAATGACATCATTCATTTTTCAGAATAATATTAACTCTAATGTTAATAATTTGCTTAGTTTTATATAAATAAAAGGTTTCCAATACTACACCCTCAATTTCTCTTTACTTTTATTTGTTATGGCATGACATTTTATCTTGGATTTGAGACTTCTTCAGATGGCTGTTAAGAAAATATAACTGATAAAATTAAAACCTTTTGAAAATTACCACAAAATACGAGTATTTGATTTATTAAATAAAATATATTTCTGTCTTGAAGGTCATGTTTTTGTTCTTTGTATACCTACAATGTGAATAACTGATAAATGTCAATACTGACACTATAGTTTAGTTTTACAATTTTTTTTGTGGATTTTTCTAGTGACAAGACTTATCCTGAACGTTTCATACCTAAACTGCTCAACTTTGTGTTTGTAGTTAAATGTTTAAGGTTCCATAATTATGTAACTGTTGGTTTGCTTGTTTGTAACCTAGGTTGGTACTTTGTTGTAATTTTCAGGATATGTTAATTTTATCATTTGTATTTTTTTAACAGCCATCTCAAGAAGTCTTAAATTCGAGACGAAACGTCATGCCATAACAAATAAAAGTAAAGAGAAATCAAGGCTGTTTTTGGAAACATTTTATTTATAAAAAAAAACTATACCCTTGGCCTGGAACCTTCACTACAGGCTTAGTTTTAGATTAATGAATGAACCAACTCTAATAAAACTAATAAGTTTAATCAGTACCAACTCTGTTGGAGAAGATGATCTTTCTATAAAAGATTTAACCTCATGTATTTTGGAAAATACATTTTCTGAATTGTGGAAAAAAGCTATAATCAAGCTACTAGCTAAAGTTCCTAACCCTAAGGAGCTTAAATACTTAAGGCCTATAAGTATTTTACCTCTTGCTTCCAAAATCTTGGAAATACATACCTATTTATAATCAGGTAATAGAATTGTGTGATTCTCATAATTTAATTCCAAGTTGTCAGCCCCATTTTTGTAAACAGTTCAGTACCATTACTTGTCTTGTAAAGCTTATTAATGATATAAGATATACTTAATTGGGATAAGAAACTAACAATTTGCCTGTGTCTTTAGTAAAGCATTTGATACATTTAATCCTAAGATGTTACTTGCAAAATCGCACTATTTTGGTTTTTCAGATTATTCACTAATTTTATTAAAGCTGTATCTTTCTGATAGATTTCATGGTGTTTTAATTAAAAATCAACACCGAATTTCAAAATCAAACTATGTACATTTATGTATTGGACTACCACAAGTTCTATTCCTTACCTTTTTTATTTTCCTTGTGTGTAGCTGATATGGAAAGAAAATTGACTTATACAAAATATCAGCAGTATGCTGATGATTCACAGTATTAACAGTAAAAATAGAACAAGACCCAGCACTACAGTGGCAGCCAAGTACAAGCCAGTACAGCCAAGTGGTACTCCACAATTTATAAACTTCTGATTGGACTAAGACCACTGATATGACCACTGATGAATCTTATTGCTTAAGTAGGACTCATACCAGCCCAAGCAAAGACCCCTAATTTATTTACTTATTTATTTACAAAATCCATTTACAAAAGTGTTACATAGCATCATACAAACATATATATTCAGATACAAAACCATCTATAAATCAATGAAAGGTGTAGATGAGTTAATTAATTAAAGCCCCTATGAAATAATATTCTTTAACTGCCCCTTAAAAGATGTAATCCTAGAGTCAAAAAAGCTTATCTGTCCTGACAGACCATTAGCACTTCGAGCCATTCGTGTAATTGGCTCATTAATACCATAATTGGTATGGTGGAATGAGACTGAAAATATTTCTGATTGTCTATTCAATCTGGAAGGCACCCTAAGTTTAAAAAGAGACAATAACTCGGGACAATCTATAGCAGCATAAGTCAGAATCCTCTGTTTTGACACCAATTGCTACATTATTTATTTTATAAAGAAAAGCAATAGGGTTTCTTTGCTTAGAAAAAGTAATCTTATGACACTTATTGATATTAAGGGACATTCTATTCAAGTGGCACCAATCAAAGAACAAATTAAGGTCTTTTTGCAGAAGCACAACATCCGAAAGGGATGTGATAGGCCTAAATAGCTTCACATCATCAGCAAACATTAGCACACGACAATTTTTAAGTTTCCAAACTAAATCAATCAAAAAGAGGCAAAACAAAACAGGGCCTGAGTGAGAGCCCTGTGGCACCCCAGATGGCACCAAAATTTCAGAGGAACATGTACCTCCAAGATTAACAATCTGAGTTCTACCTCCGATGAATCCCGAGATCCACTGAAGAAGAGGCCCCACAATACCTAAAGCCCTAAGCTTCTGCAAGAGTACCCTATGGTTACCCCTATCAAAAGCCTTGGAAAAATCTGTATATATTGAGTCAACCTTAAGTCCCTTCTCCAAGCAGCAATCCAAATTGCTCAGGATTAAATAAAGATTTAAAACTCCAGGCAATCCTATGACTGACCAGGCAGTCAAGCAGCTTTGGCAACTCAGATTGGTTACACACAGCCCGATAATTGGAAATTTCATTTCTACTACCAGATTTAAAAATGGGTTTTAGAAAATTTCTCTTCCAGAGAATGGGATAAGAACCAGTACCTAGAGATTTGTTAAAAATGAACAGTATTGGTTTTGTAAGAACACAAACACATTTCTTTAGGAAGAATGCCGATCTGGTCCAGCGCAGAGCTTATTCTTAGAGGAAGTAATAACCTCATAAACATCCTGTGTTGACAGAGTTAGACTGCTCAGACAAATTGATTTATCAAAATCAAAAGATGGTATGTCATTGACTTGCTCATCCGAATAGACGGATGAAAAGTATTCTGCAAACATATCCGCAGTATCCGAGATATTCATGCTAATCCTGTTACTGTATGTCATTCTGGAGGGAAGGCTAAAACCAGTTCTTTTATTTCGAATATATGACCAGAAGTACCTCGGATTGCTAGCGAGATTCATTTCCACCTTATTAATATATTGTTGATAGCACAACTTTCTAAGTACTCACATTAATGTCTCAAAAATACAAATTCTTCATATTCCTGCTGTGAATTTGTTTCTTTCTTATGATCAAACTGCGAAGCTCTGAAGGAAACCAACATGGAAAAGAAGAACTTTTGTACCTCTTTAGAGGAATAAACCTTTCCATTGAGGAGTAGATCACATTATAGAAAATTGAAACTATGACATCAATAGATGTCTCTCCTAAAAACAATTGATTCCAGTCTATCCCAGCAAGACAATCGTTAATTGCTATGTAATCTCCCTTACCAAAATCATAAAAATATTCCTCATATATCATCAGAATTTTTTGCACAACAAAGGTCAAAACTAATTGCTGTATGTTGCAAGCTATTTTAAAAAATCTTGTCTATTGCACGTTCGACACTTATTAATAAGGTAATTAATAAGGTTAATTCCATAGGTCTCCAACTTTTGCAGCAGTATTTTATGGTTGACCCAGTCAAAAGCTTTTACCAATTCACAAAACACAGCTGCTGAAGTCTCTTGTTCACTAACAGCTCTTCTAAAAAATTGCAAATAGCATAATTTCTAAATCTGGATTTAAAGAAGCCATATTCTGCTGAATTTAGTATTCAATTACAAAAGTAATGATTTGTTTCTTAACCACTCTTTCTATAATCTTAGATAGCATTGGCATTATAATCTATATCACTATAATCTTAGATAGCAGATTCATTATCCTCATATATCATTTCCTGCAAAAAGTCCAACATGGCATGCTTTTTTTTCTTAAAATTATAAAATTAAATGAACTCTATATTTAAAGTTTAGTAATTCAAGTAATTAAATTAATTTATTAAGTTTTTCTGATTTATTTAATTTTTTTAATTTAATCAAGTAATGTTGAAAAGTTATCAGTTCAATTATTTTAAATAAACTCTATTTCAAATGTATTATGCACATAAATCATTCAGTGTCTTACACATTGTTATTGACTTAGTCCATAACCATGACTCTGACACATTATCCTGTAAATTATATTATGAAAAGGACTGAATTAACTAATTTATTTCTATTAGAAGGTATTTTAAATTCACATTAGGTTCCATAATTATGCTTTAATAGACTTCAATTGAACTTTAAATATGTTTTTTTTTAAATTAAAATATAGTCCTTTCTTAATTAATAAAAAAACATTTTTTTTTAAATGTGTAATTTTTTAAATTCAAAAATGATTATTTTAATTGTTTCTCTCTACATTGAACCAGAATTATCCAAATTTTAATTGAACCAATAGACGTTTCATAGTCCCACTTTTTAAATTTGCTTTTATTAGTAGTACACCAGATATAAACTGGGGTCACCTCAATTCGACCTTTTTAAATTATTATTATTAAAAAATATATTAATTTAAACACTCTAGTGGCATCGAATGAGATATTTATGGAAAAATACCGTTAACACTTTTTTAATAATTTAATGTATATTTTAGCTGCTTTTGTTAAAGAACATTTTGGAGATTAGCCAAGGTTTCAATTTGCTGCAGGGAAAACTATTATTATCTGTTAGAGAATATTTTTGATAAAAAACGATAATAAAATGGCATATTTATCGACTCGGTGTTTTTTGAATGTTTTTATAATGTTTATAAGTTTTTTAACCTGCTGAGTTTTATAGCATTAATAATTCAGCCGTTTAATCCCATGTGTGACTTTGTTTTCCCCGTTAATATACGGAATATTAATTTTAGACGTGCAAGTGAACGACTTTTTACTTTTATGATACACTTATTTATCGTTTTTATTACCACTGTGAAAAATAAGGAACACGTCAAAAAATATATATAGCATTCTGAAAAAATGCACCCAAATCTTCTTAAAGAATCATTGTGTATACAGGGTGATTTTCAACCTATGCGCATAAACTTGTGAAATGGTAGATGAAGATCAATAATGAGTAATAATGAGAAAAAAATGTAGTAAAATATTTTTGGTTTCCGAAATAAAGTTAAACAAATGTCAACAGAACGTGTATCAGACGAACTTATTTTGTTTATTAATAACTGATAGTAAACAAGTCATAATGTTTGGAATCTTTAGCAGTACTTAGTTTGTTGGTGGCTGTGATCGTTTTCGATCGTTATTTTCACACGAACAAAATAAAAGCGTCAAATGTAATGGCGCACATTTTTACAAACGAAGAACTTGTCGACATGGTTTTGGTTTACGGAGAAACGCATCAGAATGCAGTGGCAGCAGCTGATCTGTATGTCCGAAGATATCACCTGAGACGTGGGGCTTTCTTACGTGTTATACAACGGGTTAGAAAAACTGGCAATTTGCGGCCGCGGCCTGGACAAGATGGAGGAGCTATTAGACCTAGGCTCATTCTAAATCTGGAGGAGGATATTTTAGAAGTTATCGAAGAACAACCTGGAATTAGCACTAGGACAATTGCAGCGCGATTTGGAATATGGCAATCTACAAGTTGGCAAATTTTAAGGCACGAGTTGCTGTACCCGTTTCATGTGCAGAGGGTACAAGCCCTACTTCCAAGACATTTGCTGCTTCGAGTACACTTTTGTGAGTGGTTGTTACATCACCAGCAGTTAAGCCCAAACTTTACCATGAACATTTAAGTTACGGATGAGGAAAATTTTACGCGCAATGGAATTTTCAACTTTCATAACACTCATTACTGGGCTTTGGAAAATCCGCATATTACACGGAGAACATACGTTCAACAACATTTTTCTGTAAATGTATAAACTGGAATTCTGAACGGGATGCTTATTGGACCTTTTATTCTGGAAAATCGTTTGACTGGTGCTCGGTATTTAGAATTTTTGCGCAACAATTTACCAGTGCTCCTTAAAAATGTGAATCTCAACGTTAGGCAGAACATGTGGTTTCTTCATGATGGTGCTCCACCACATTTTTCACGACCAGTGCGACAACATTTAGCTCGTGTGTTTTCCGGACGATGGATAGGCCGTGATGGTTCAGTTGGGTGGCTCCCTCGCTCGCCTGACCTTAATCCATTAGACTTTTATTTGTGGGGTCATATGAAAACAATGGTGTATGTAAACGAAGTTGATACTGAGCAAGAGCTACGACATCGCATAAACGCTGCCAGTGACGCAATTCGCCTACAGCCTGGTTTGGGCCCGTGCATGTACGTCTTCATGGATTCGACGAGCTCAAGTCTGTATCGAAAATAATGGAAACCACTTTGAACAGTTGCTTTAAATTAGTTTAAATTAAACACGTTAAAAAATACACGTTTTTTATTTTAAAAAATATGGATATCTCCAAAACTAAAATTATTTTACTACATTTTTTTTTTCATTATTACTCATCAGCTATCATTTCCCAAGTTTATGCGCATAGGTTGAAAATCACCCTGTATCTAGTACGAGGTTTTCTGTTTTAAATTAACCCTGTACCTTTTCTGATGCATTTGAACGATGTTCCAGACACTTATATTGACAACGTCTAAATGTTGTGTTAATATTTTTTATTCATTTGAATTTTTGTATCAAAAGCTTACCGCGTAAACCTATCCGGTCCCTAATTCATTATGGTCACAAGTATATTGTGTAAACTTACACCACCATGAAGTGAAGTTAGAGCAGAGTGATATGTGGTATTTTGCGTGTAGCAACTGCAATTAAAGAACAAAGTTTTTGCTATATAGCAACCAATTATGGATCTATAACAGGGATAATAATTTTACTCAATGTAATAAAAAGTATCTCGCTTTATTGTCATTACTTTTAATTTAAATATTCGTTTTGAAATATATTAATAAAACAGAAAAACTTGAATTTTGTTATTGCTGGGCATGCAAATATTGTTGCTCCGACGTCATCGCGAATTTTAACTAAGAGATCATTAGTTATTATATTAATTTTTGCCATAGATAGCCGATACGCGAATATCAGGGTATCACGCATAAACAATATCGTTAATGAAATAAATTATTAATAAAGAATAAATTAATATACACGTTAGTAGGATAAAGGTCGGCAGATTTTCGTTATCTTAATGCCAAAATAAACTATGAATCGGTTGTTGCTTACATGTGAGTGTAGCATGGTACGCATAGATAAATTTATGTATATACAGGGTGACAATTTAGAAACTTGAAATGACCATATATTAGGAACAAAAAACTGAATAAAAAAACCGGTGAGAACAGTTTCTATAAAATGAAGAGGGACAAAAACAAGCATATTATCTCACCATTACCTGCAACATCTTGGATGGGGTCAAATACATCCTTAAAATCTTAAATAGAAAGAGGAGTCGAGTGATGAATTATTTTGAAGCTCTTAAAAAATACTTTCAGCACATTCTTCTCTGTTGATCAAGAAAAACAATAAATGAAAAAAAAAATTTTATTATTATTTAGTTAAAAATTATGGCTACATCTCTTAAGAATTCTAAACATGTCAAGCCCGTAGTTATTTTGTATTGGTTTATTTGTATGTGTATTTTGCCGACCAAAAGCATTGTTTATAAATATTCGCATTTTATTATCACAGAATTTACTTAAAAGTCAGGTGTACTAGTATTATTATTTTAAGAACAATTAACTTTCGGTTCAGTTTAAACGAAAAGCACACACAGAAAACCCTTTCATAATATGAATAGGATACACATTGCTTCAATGAAGTAGGGGAGAGTGTTCCAGAATCAGATACCAAATAGATTTTGCTAAGTATTGACCTTGTTTATTGAACCAACCAAAATATGATTATCACTAAAATAAATTAAGGCTAAACATAAGTTTTTATGGTAGAACAAACATCATAAACCAAAAACTAATTTAAAAAAAGTTTGTTTACCAAAGGAAGGACAGTTGTCTGTTAGTGGAACATACATGTTCCACATCCAGACACTGCATGTTCCACAATAAGACAAAAGGTAATAATGTTTTAACGAACTTCAAAGCTGAAATATTCAAATAAGATTGTTGCCGCTTTGTTGTTCCCACATGTGCCGGTTTTGGTAACACCATCTTAATGTGTTCCAAACATACCAATGAGACGTCACGTCTTCTATTTCGGGGTAAATGAAGCTGTTATTATACTTAATGGACTTTCTCAAAAATTTGACCTCGCATTCCTTATCCTTTTTACAGAACACTTCAGCTATGTAATAATTTTTTTTCTTTTTGTCCATAGATTCTATCAAAATAAAATCGCCAACTTCTGGCTCTTTATTAAGCTTATCTAGAAGTGGTGGTGGATCGATTTCTTCTACAAAATCAATATCATCATCGGAACTTTCGGTTACAAGCATCGCCGCGTCTTCATTTTCTTCATCTGTTGAGTCTTCATCGATTACTTTTCTCGACCTTATTCTTCTTTTTTAACACTATATATATATATATATATATATATATATATATATATATATATATATCCACAACAATTTGGGTATCCCTTAAATTGTTGTGGACTTACGAAAGTTTCTTTGTGATTTTGTGTAGGTGTTGTGTTTAAACTAACTGATACTGCAACTAAGGAGTCTGACATATTTTCTTATTTTCTTCAATGCATTTTGATGTTGATGGTTGATTTGGATCCATAAGTCGTTGAGCTTCTTCATTGTTTTGATCCACATTCCTATCAGTTACGCTGCTAATTACAGAGTCGTCATCTGTAAATATGAATTTATCGAAGGGATAAATCCCAGTTTTTCGAAATCCACATTTGATATTAGCGGGAGTCATCGATTTTTCAAATGCATAAGCAACACAGCCAGGGATATCAAAAATAGAAACATGTATCTCAGGGTGCTCTAAAAGCCATGTTTTTAAGGCAGTATTGTAGAATGACTTAAACGAAAAAAACACCGAGACATCTAATGGTTGCAGCTTGTTGGAAGTATGTGGCGGTAAGGTCAAAATGATCACTCCGTTTTCCTTGGCTAGATTTATTCCTTCTAACGTTAGATGACTCTCGTGATTGTCAAAAATTAGGAGAGAAGGGTTTTCTTTTGTGCTGGACGTATGTTTAATAAAGTGCCTTACAACGCTTGGAAACAATTCACCAGTCATCCATCCAGAATCGGAAACCAATCCCAAAGTACACTGCGGTGCTCCATAAGTCATTCGAGGATTAAACTTTTTTCGTGGAAAAAACATGACTGGTGGTATTGTATTCCCGGATGCTGATATAATACAACAAGTGGTGACCAGTAAACCTCGTTCGGCGCTCGTGCAGGAAGAGACCTGCTTGATCCCTCTCTGAGCAACAATCTTTTTCGGTTTTTGGACGGTTGTGGTGGCAGTTTCATCTAAATTATAAATTCTTGTACCGCTGTAAACATTTCCATGGTTCTGAAACACTTTTTCCAAATTTTTGAAAAAAAGTCCAACATTGTCTTTGTTAAATGATGTCGCTCTGGAGAGGCTACATCTTTTCGGCTGGCGAAGACTTAATTCTGCATGTCTGGACATAAATCCAAGGAACCATTCGCGTCCAGCTTCCTTGTTTGTTTGCCAATTTTCCGGAATTTTACAATTATTAATAGTTGCCATTTCATAACCCATTTATGCCCAAGGGTAAAAATAATAAGAAAATTTAACACTTATGTATATAGAAATTTTTTATTTATTTACCCCTAAAAACAATATTCCAAAACAAAAAAAAAAAATTCAATATTTTTGAAAAAAAATTCTGTTGCGAAAACGCATCACTGGGACAATTAATAAAAACTATTATTCTATTTGCATTTAAAAAAAATGTATTGGTGAAAAAAATCAACTACAAATAGTCTAGTATTAACTGATTGTATTAAAAATAAACAAATATTTCACAAAAAAAGTGTAGAACAAAACATATTTTACATTTCATAATGTTGCGAAAACGCATCAGTGGGACGATACGATATAATTTTTGGTACTACGTTTTATGGCGCCGTGTGATACTCAGCAAAGCAAGTAGTATGTAGGTGCGCTTGACACTTTTGGCACATGTATACAGTTTGACTGGGACATATTCGACACCTCCTTCGTGCCTTGTCAGGACTATGGGTCAACACATCGCCTATATTGTCGAAACGTAATTCGTTGATTCCTGTTGCAAGATTTCTAATTACCGTGATTCTCTCTGTTTTTATAAGACGATGTGCTGAATAGGATTTGAAATCAAGTTGCGACATTGATGTATCATTGAAAATGTTATAAAATTTCCATGCATTGACAGTTAGGCTGTCAATGGCATTGATGAATATAGGCCACCACCACTTTTTTCCCAGTACATTACACCTGTAATTGGCGATGCCATTATCGTGCAAATCCACTCCCCCCATATACTTGTTATATTGAGATATAACATTGGGTTGAGGAACAGACTTATCAACTCTTTTTTTCCTATCAAATCTTTTCACACGACTAATAGGCTCAACGCCAAAAGTATTACTAGCAACATTCACCACCGAATTGTCGTTCCAACGATCTATTGAGACGTTTGATAATTTGTCATATGCCGCTGAGTAGGTCTGCTAATTCTTTTTGAGTAAGAAACCGCCTATAAGCCATTTTAAACTTGTTTCACGACGACACGAACCGTAAAACACAAATTCTTTCGCTAGACTCCAAATCTAAGCACTTTAGTTCCCGACTATTATTCCTTTCTTGACAGGCTTAAATGTGAAAAAGTCACATGTTAATTTATGGTTTATACCAGTGATGCGTTTTCGCAACAGCAGACTTTGTTGCATTTTTTTTATCGCCAATAAAGATAACTGATTCGTAATAACATATGTACTGTAAGGATTTATGTTCATATTTGAAGAAAACAGCGTTTGCTTTAAAAAAAGAAACCCCAAACTATTTTTTTAGAATTTAATATACAGCGAGAAAAAACGAAATTTTTTTACTACAATTCGTCTTGCCGTATTTGACATTGATTTGGTAAAAGAACAAACATTTCCAGGTTTTTCCTTGCATTGTAGTTCTCTTAAAATAAACTAGATAATTCAAAGAGAAAATAATTAGCTGCGACAAAAAAAAATAAATTAGGTGTTGCGTAGTGCATCACTGGGGAAAATGGGAGCAAGTTTTATGATATTAATGACCGTTTGTCCGTAACACATTTTTAAGCAAGTTAATACGTAATCGGCTAGGGCTTTTTCTTGATTTTCAGAAAAAACTTTTCTACAATCATAATTTGGAGCCATTTTAATCTCTTTGGTGGGATTCTGTTTTTGCCTTTTTACATATTCATAAACCGTTTGAAATTTTAAATTGTATCTTTCAGCTGCTCGTCTTAAAGATATCTTCTCTTCGGTGACTGCTCTAACAGCAGCTCTCATGGATTGTTCATCAAATTGCCCTTTATCGCTTTTTCGCTGACGTCCTCGAGCCATTTTTTCTGAAATATAAATTAAATTTTTACAAAAACAATTACTTTTTCAACAACACTCCAAACAAGCGTTGTGTTCCACAATCAGACACTGTCTGATTGTGAACAAACATGCTGTCTGAAGGTGGAACACAACCTACAATACAAAATTAAATTTAACTGTGACCTTCATACATAACCTACAAAAGTAAACTTGCTTATAAAATCTCGATAAAATATCCCAAAATTTGATGTAAAGGTTGTTTTTGTAATACTTACCTTGAAAAATGATTTTTTATTAAAAAATGCACAAAACCAAGAGAACAGCGTTCAAACTTTGTTTACCACATCGGCGTGTATAACCGCACTATCCGAACGAAAAACGTCAAACTTGCGGCGGGAATTTCAAAATTACATGCTTTGTCTGATTGTGGAACATTCTCCCCTGCTGTATTTGCAATGCCTGAATGACATTTGTGATTGAATAAATGAATATCTTACTTTTATTTGTGCATATGTCCTTAAAATTAGTTCAAACATAAGAATCATTAAAGTAAATTGTGATCTTATTTAAACATTATCAAAATGTAACTAAACTAACATGGAATGATTGAATTACGTTGGTTTTGATTAATGGCTATGTTAAATACAATGAAAGGTCCGCTTCATTAAAAACAGGTATAAACTTGATCGCATATTAGGTTTAAACTACATTAATATGAACTTATTAAGAATATGAGTAGAGTCGTATTTAAACAACCTTAACCAACCCACAGTTGATTTAATGTAGTATTTATTGTCATAAAGTACAATAATTGTTTAAATAGAAGTGTTTTGTTGACTGAATATTAATTTTTTGAAGTTTGTTTGAATAGTATTTGGGCCTGTGTTTTCAAATTCATTCAAATATCGCCGTATGGAAACCAAGTCAAAAATCGCATAAAAATTTGCGATCTAGATATTTACTTTCTGAAATACGGATCGTTCATTTTATTCGATTTTGACTCAGTTCCATCGGAACGAAATTTAAAAGGAGTCAGAAGTCAAAGCCAGAGGTGGACAGGATCTTTTTAAAAATAAATAAAACAAAAATATATTAATTATAAACAAAAATTTATTAAATATGCGGCAGTAAACTCAAAGAACATTTTTACAGAAATTATATTTCACCGTGCGAAACTTTTAATTTAACCTAACTTAAGATTCCATTGCAATAATAATTTATTTTTCATGGAAATTATCTTGGTATAGACAAACATTGATTTTATGAAATAACCTTTTTTGTTCTTCATTAAAAATGCTTTAACTAAAAAAAACTATACAAATCGGGTTAAAGTTAGCATATTTATAGCATATTTTTTCCGGAAACTTGTGAGTTGTTTAATAAATTTATTCCAAGTCCAGAAAACGTTGATTTGGAATAAATTCGTTTAAACACTATTAACTTTATCAATATTTTGATAGATACGTTTTCTTTTCCAATTAAAGACTGGTGAATTTAAAATAAATTTCATTGAAGTCGGGTCAAAATTGGTTTAATTATGGCCATTCTTTCAGGAAAGTTCGCGAACCTAAACAAACGTTGTACATTCAAAAAATACTAATTTTATCAACATTTATATAAGGACCTTTTTTGTTTTTTTGTCCCAATTAAAAACTTCTCGATTTAAATTAAACTTCATGAAAATCGAGTCAAAATTGGCATATTTATGTCCATTTTTTTGGTATATTGGCCAACCTTGACTTGGAACAAATTCATTCAAAAATTATCAATTTCATCAATATTTTCATAAGAATATATTTTTTTCTCCATTAAAAACCCCTTAATTTATACAAAGTTTCATCGAAATTGGGCCAAAATTGACACATTTATGGCCCTTTTTTAGGAAAATTGGCCAACCTCGACTTGGAACAAATTTTTAATAAAAACCATTAATTAGCTTTAATTACGTAGGTACATAAAAATTTGAATCACCCATTTATTTTGTTATCTTATTGGCAGTAAACGCACAGAACATTTTTACAGCCCTGTTATTTCACCGTACTACAATTTTAATATAACAAAATTTTACTGAATAAAATACTGTATTTTATTCAGTAAACTTTGATATAACCTAGCTTTAAACACAATAATTAATCTTATTTTTAAAGAAGTACAGATTTCCCTTAGTTTTAACTCTATAGAATCATTTCCATAATACCAAGATATTTTAATTTAATACTATTTTGATATGGTCTAAATAGAATATTTGTAATAGCATCAATTATTTTTCTTTAATTGTCTCAAACATAATTGATTAAATAAATTTTAATTTTTATTGGATAAATAAAAAACAATCAGAGCCTTATTATAGTAGTGTTTTTTCTGTGCAGCACTTCTTATCTTTAACATTGGTATACAGCATAGCTGAACGTGTAGACACTGTTTTCATTTATGGTTCTCAGGATAACTGAGTCTTAAGGAAAGCTTAATGTTTTACCGAAAGGCATCCAAGTCAAAATGTAAGCCCGGAGTATGTTCGCCAATTAATAGCCAAATTTGAAGAAGCTGGTTCTGTCCCGATGAAAAATAGGAATCAATCGAGATTAGTCGACGAAACGTTCCTTCAGGTTTTCGGTTTAGATGCCTTTAAAACTCTCCAAACATTTCCACGTGAGAATATAGAACGAGCTCTGATACATACAGAACATGTTTCTGAATTATTAATTATTAATATAATTATTTCTGTCCTGGTCCCAGAGCATCAGGCCTTATGTCCGGGTAATCCTAATGGTTATCCGAGAGTATCCTCTTGTAGGAATGCTCCGTCTAGAGGAGTTGGAATCTTTGTCGTTAATGGATCAATGTGTCGTATACCACTTTCACGAAGTTCTTATGAGCCTTACTCCTTAATAGTTACCTGAGTGTCCATTGAAGATCTCTTAAAATCTAATTATTATTAACATGTCGCAGTACGTTTGCTAGCAGCCGGTTCTTCCCTCGTTCAGTCATGGGCAGGTGGGAGTTAGCTGCGAACCCCATGTTCACCCCATTGGGGTCTGATACTTGTCACATCATTATTTATTTTATAAGTGTCTCTAACAAAAAAAGGCAACACTATTAGCTTTTTTTTTCATTGAGCCGTAGAGCAGCAGCACAACTCCCAAGAGGTTCTCTAAACAAATCAACCAGAAACGCCATTGAGGTGTTATCTGCAAAAAGTATAAACTTTGAATTACCAGATCTTTTAAATGTTTATTTGGTGTAGGTACTTCATACAATGTTTCTAGAGCTTTGGGTGGCTTTAACTGCATATGGATCATTTTATCAGGTCATAGAGTGATTTTTTTTTGAACAACAAGCTGCTGCTTTACAAACAGATTATAAGATCAAAAGTGTTGTATGGGTTGCCAATCTACTTCAAAGCTGTTAAAAAGGTATCCAACTATACCAATACAAAATACTAAAATCAACTACAGGAGTATCCTTTTGTCCATAAATCCGATGACTTACGCATTGACATACTACTATAACCAAAAACCATTCCAAATTTAAGGAGGAGAATTTAGCAGAAAAGGCCAAATTTGGATTTTTTTTTTAGTTTGTTAGGTTATTGCGAGGTGAGAATGATCACCTCTCCCGTCGCTTTTGCCTTATTTGCTTAAAGCATCCGAATTTCACTGGTAGACATTTATTTAAGTTTTTCGTTCAGAGGCCTTTATAACTTTCCAGACATCTCCACGTCAGACTATAAAACGAGCTTTGACACATCTCATCCTGAAAAGGAATGAGAACTTATTTGTGGATTATTACGTACTTTCCTATACACTACCCGGTTCGAAGGCCCTATGGCTGGATAATCCTCGTGGTTTTTGTCGATTATTCTCTTCCAGAGATCCTTCGTCTAGGAGATTTGGAATCTGGTTCTTGGGGTAAATCAGAATATCTTGTCATTTTACTATAAACTGAAAATACTGCAAGGACTTTGTGACTACGACTCGGACAGAAGAATTCAGTTTTTTGAAATAATGACAGATAGAATTACGGCAAAACCTTATTAGTTAAAAATATTGGCCTCAGTAATGAGTGTACCTTTTATTTAAGTAGGCATGTTAATAAGCAAAATGAATATTAGTGGAATGGTGAGAACCCACACATATTTAGAGAAAGGCATACCCAGTACCTCCAAAAACTTTAGCTTTGGGTCAATATTTATACCAGGAAATTTAGATGGCGACATGTATGCTGAAAAGCTCTATCGAACCACTAATAGAGCGGGAATGTCAAAACATAGGGAGTTATACGGAAATTTATCTTTAGAAGAACACTTACTACTAGTGCAATTCCAACAGCATGGAGCACCTCCTCATTATTTAATTCCCGTTAGGCAATCGTTTGATGGTCATTATCCTAACCAGAGGATTGGAAGAAGTCCTATTGAATTGAACGACCACCTAGATTCCCAGACCTAACACCTCTTGAATTCTTTTTATGGGGTCACCAAAAATCTGTAGTTTCTAAACGCAACCTTAGTCACTATAGAATAAATAGTTCAGGAATGCCGTGCGATATCTTAAGAAAAATTTGTAAATGTACGTGGAAAATTTTAAAGTAGGCTTTATTTTTATCTTCAAAATAACGGAAATTATTTTCATTCGTTCCTAATATATGGTCATTCAAAGTTTTTAAATAGTCACCCTGTATATCTTGATCATCTAAAGCATGGGCATTTAATTTATCACTTAATATGAAATAAGCTGTCAAAGTAATATACTCATCTGATTAGGACTATCCAAAGTCCAAATATCGGCGGTGATAGCAAGTCTCGAAGCAGCTTGTGCATAATAACGACGTAAAGTCTTCTAGTTAGAAAAAAAAACTCGAAAAGCCCTTTGTCCTTCACAATAGATAAAGACTGAAAATCATTTGTTATCATCTTTAATAATAATTTTTCTTCAGTATCCGAGAGTTGATTTTTTTAAATACCAAAAAGTTTGACATCTTTAACAGGCCTCGTTTTAATTATATATTCTGCTCGTTTTCCGGAGTTTTTTTAAAATTATTTGTGGATCCTGGTGTTACTATACAATAACCGTCTTTTATTGGTAGTGTCACCGTGGTACTTGTACTTGGACTTGAAGATAATGGACTACAACAATAGAATTTTTCGCTCCTTGACGCATTGTACAAATTTAAAATAATGATGAAATAAAACTGAAATCCATAAACAACCTTGTTCTGTGGATTAACAAGTATTCAATCATACAGATTAGAATAAAGTACATTAACTAATCTGCAACACCCACAGCCGGCATTACATGCGGGGCTATTCAAATGATTATTCGGTTATCAATATCATTCGGGAACCTATAATCTCGTTATCAACTCATTCGGCTATTTCCATCACTATTGCCCTCAACATCACCCGTCGAGAGATCTTGCATAAATCAGCAGAAATCTTTGACTAATGAATAACATGAAACGCTTTGGTAATCGTCTCTGCTGATTAGTGAAATATCAAGAAGCCAGATTTAACACAAAGCTTCTTCTCTTCAAAGGAACAACTACTTCAGGTCTCAATTAGAAATTAGGCTTAAAAGATCTTATATCCTCCCCTTGTATTTTCCAGAGAACTTACTATCTATCCCTGGAATTCTACATGGGAAGAACCCTATCTAACACAATGATAAACCTTGGCATCCAGTCTTCTTGTGACGAAGCTTTATACCATCTTGGCCTGGACATCGAAGAATTAGAAGAAATGGAAGAGGATGCGGGCCTTGGAAATGGAGGTCTCGGTAGATTAGCAGCGTGCTTTTTGGATTCTATGGCCACTTTAGGTAAGTCTTAACACTACTTTTATGTGAACTCACATAATATTTTCTAATGGTTTTTAGGAATGCCCGCTTACGGGTACGGTATCCGTTACGAATACGGAATATTCGCGCAACGTATCATCAATGGGGAGCAACAAGAAGAGCCTGATGATTGGTTGAGGTTTGGTAACCCTTGGGAGAAAGCCCGACCCGAATATATGTTGCCCGTTAACTTTTATGGTATTTAAGGTCAAATTTTATATGAAATTAAATATATAAGCGTATATTTCAGGTAACGTTGTTGATGGACCAAACGGTACTAAGAAATGGGTTAATACGCAAGTAGTTTTCGCCCTACCCTACGACAACCCCATCCCTGGATACAAGAATAATGTCGTAAATACCTTGAGACTGTGGAGTGCCAAGAGTCCTGTAGACTTTAATCTTAAATTTTGTAAGTATTATAGTTGGACAAAGGTTAACACCAACATAGTCATAGAAAACATTCGCTTTCCCCGTGGTTGTTATGTCTCGCTTTGTTCCCCCTGAGCATAAATCAAACATACACACGATATCAATGTAGGGACGAGCAGGATAATGTGACCCACATGCTAGACATAAATTGATTGGAAAAATCCCGAATGATTATATCTTAATTGACAGAAATTTAGAAACTGTGGAAACACACTTATAACCTATGCTGGAGCAGACGTTGACGTAGACGTTGCCGATCAAACTTAAAAAAAAACTAGGAAATACCACCCAAAAAAATTAATTTAAATTGAAAGAAGTCAATAGGGAAGTATTCGCGAATGACCTGAACAATTCCGTAAAGGACGAGATGCAGTTTGGGAATCATTCGTGGCTATTTTTTTGGTAAATGACGTCGTCCGGACGTCATTTTAGGTCCATCCAAAAAGTCTGTGGGCGAAATACAACCTAAAAATGACGTCGCTTAGCGTCATCTTGCTACCTGGGTAACTAGTGCAAATCGACAATCTCATAATAGCTGGAACTAAATCAGAACATTATTCTTGGTTTGAATTTAAGTTGCAAATAAAATAAGTTCTTTGGTTATGCTGTCTATTTGTATAATCTCAATATTTATGTTTGATATTGAGTTATTCGGAACACAATGAGGGTGTTTTCTATCTGGTACTAATTGATAGGACTGAACTGTTAAATGTAAGATAGAATAAAATTTTTAATAAAATACCTGATTTTAGCATTGTTACGCATTCTAAGCCTTAAATAAAACGCAAATGCGAGTTCGAGAGCAGTTTTCGACATATTTAATTTAACCGCCTTTATTACTCTGAAAAATTCAAAATTAACAAAAATTAAATCCAAAATGCAATAGTCAATTGCACTGCAAGAAATTAAAAAATTCTTTAAAATTTGCAACAATAAAAGGCAATTATTTCAAATATTCTCCTGGTTTTCCTCCATGTGGTGTGAGTAATGGGGTGAATTAAAATCCCCTAATATACATATTATATTCTTTCCCAGTATGTGTTGAAATGAAATGAAAACAGTCAAACTGGCTTTCAAAATCACATAGTAGTACTGGCTTAGGGATGTATACTACAAACACATAAATCGCTACATATTTTCTCGAAAAACGGTATTCATTACAATAATAAATTGAGTTTGCTAAATATACAGAAATTATTATATAAATATACAGAAGCAAAGACATACAAAATAGACTTGATTACTGATCGAATTGCCGATGATTTTAATACCAAGTCAAGTCTAACATTTAAATGTGTTTAAAAAATTTAAAAAATCCAAAGCAGACAAGGGTTGCATAGTAATATTAATTCGAGACCACCATAAAATAATATATTAATTAATCAATTTAAAAAATAATTTTTGGTTTATATAGATACGGCTTAGTGGACTTAGTCTATCTATCTTCAGATAAAAAGCAAATTATTCATAAATTTAAAAACAGCAACCATAGAGAATTAACTTATTTGGAGAAGTTAAAAATCGAAAGAAAAATAAAACAAAATTATGAATGCTTAAATTTATTCACTTACAGCAGCAGTAGCAATATAACCCAATATATATAAACTTTTTACGATAAATGCCTCTATCTTAAAATCTTTATTGATCCTGCGACTCATACGGTGCATAACATTTCATATTAATGCCCTATTATATTTTAACTTGTAATACTAATCTTATTTCCAAAAAAAAATTAAAAAAAAAAAGAAACAAATATATATTTAAGAAGAAAGAGTAATGTCTCAAGATTCTATCGTTAAGGTATCATCATAATATTGAATTAAATTGATCGCACAAATCAGAAACCACTTCCGACCTACTCAACACTTACTACTTTTTTTTGTTAACAAATGTAATTAGTGCTAGGCTATATATTTGCATATTAATACTTAGGAGGCAGAGTACCTCTTGCTTAGTGCACAAATTTTCGACAAAAGCTATTTCTATAACGATGGTGTTCTTGGGTCTACATCTTCATTCTGGACTTTTAATAATGATGACTTACAGCCGAAAGCGCTAGGCAGATATTATTAGTTGATTCTTTCTTACTTATTTTATTTTGACAATTACAGCGTACAACTAACGTCTATTACGATAATGAGCCAATAATACACCCCCTCTCCTAGATCTCCCTATTGCTCAAATTTTTGTCGCTCGAAAAGTATTGTACAATTATATAGTACTTATAAATTTATCCCTTATCGCTTTTATTTATGGAGAGCTGTTTGATCGAACTTATTAGCGGCAGCATTCTGAGACACCCTTAATGTTTTACTAAACTCCTGGACAAATTTATCGCACCACTTGACTTTTAGAGATTTTTTTTTTAATAAAGATAAAAAAATAAGCAAACTTATAAGCATTGTTAACTATGCATTATTAATTAACAAAAACAATTATATTCTATTTAACAAAACGAGATTTAAGTAACTGAATTCAATACAAGGAAAAGCATCGATTTTCACTAACTTCAATTTTGATACAAAAATAAAACAATAGACCCAGAATGAATTCTTAATAACGTGTATTGCCACCTCTAGCTGCAATGACCGCTTGAAGTCTTCGCAGCATTCCCCGTATCAAATTATGAAAACTTTCCTGCGGATGTATTCTCACTCCTCACGAGCAGCATGTTCCATGATAAAGCATAAACATAGTTTTTGTCCAGTTCTGCTTTTTATACGAGAAAAGATATTATAACTGTTTTAACTGATATTTATTTTTATTTAAATTTTCTTGACAAAATAATTAGTGGTGCGATAATTTTGTCCAGGAGTTTATGAGTGTTTTGATAATAAACACTCACGGACACACCTAGTGACGCAGAGATTGGACTGAATCAGAAGAAAAGCATTGCCTATAATTCTATAACAAATTGTTTTTTGATATCTGGTATGTAACACAGTCAAAATCCTTTGAGAGATAACAGAAAATTATAATAGTACCTTTTATTTTTGGCAACCTAATCAATACAATAATCTAAATAAGTAAATGTATAAATTGCAAAAAAAAGCGAGACAAAAGCAATTACAACCCTATACAATTAAACATAAAACTATACGTCTTGACATCTTTTTAAATTTTGAAGGTTTTAGTACTATGAAAATCTGTTCTATATTTTATTTTATTGTGAAAAAATTAGCCTGCATAGTCAACCATTTAACATCGTGTAGCTTATGTAACACAGAGTCGAATTTTGTTATGCCTTAAATAAATCGCAAACAACTTTTTTGTACTTTATACTTATAGTCAATTATACTTATGTATCCAATTACTTTTAGTCAACGACGGAGACTATATCCAAGCCGTCCTGGACAGAAACCTGGCCGAAAACATCTCAAGAGTATTGTACCCCAACGATAACTGCTTCGAGGGCAAAGAACTACGTCTGAAACAAGAATACTTCATGGTAGCGGCAACCTTGCAAGACATCATCCGTAGATTCAAGGCTGCCAAGTTTGGTACCAAGGCCGCCACTAGGAACAACTTTGACTCGTTCCCTGATAAGGTGGACGCCGAGCTATTGGCTTAGTTTTAAAATTTTAACTCAATTACG
Organism: Anthonomus grandis grandis; assembly: GCF_022605725.1. Taxonomy (NCBI): domain Eukaryota; kingdom Metazoa; phylum Arthropoda; class Insecta; order Coleoptera; family Curculionidae; genus Anthonomus; species Anthonomus grandis. The sequence continues at coordinate 7,352,021 of NC_065552.1, forward strand.
GTTTCAGGTAGCCATTCAACTTAACGACACTCACCCTTCCATGGCCATTCCTGAACTAATGCGACTCCTGGTGGACGTGGAAGGTCTCCCGTGGGAAAAAGCTTGGGAGATCACCTGTAAAACTTGCGCCTATACCAATCACACGGTGTTGCCAGAGGCGCTGGAAAGATGGCCGGTGAACATGTTGCAAAACATCCTGCCAAGACATTTGGACATTATTTACAAGATTAACCACCATCACTTGGAGGAAGTGAAGAAGAGATGGCCCGACGACTTCGACAGGCTGAGACGTATGTCCCTGATAGAAGAAGATGGCGAGAAGCGGGTCAATATGGCCAATCTGAGTATCGTCGGCAGTCATGCCGTTAATGGGGTGGCCAGGATACATTCGGAAATCATTAAGGATGACTTGTAAGTATTTAGATAGCAGCAGGGAATGGAAGTCTTATAGATAATAGTGTTGTCAATTCATTGCTTGTCACTTCTTGCGAGAAAACGGGCGTACGTAAAATTGAGTGTTACTCACGCCTACTGAATTATTTGTTCTTTGTTCTCCATTTATAAAGAAGTAATCATTCGAACTTTGATATCAAACCATTTAATGAGAAAATTTAATACACTTCCAACAAGGTGGAGCTCCACCACACTATTTTCTTCCGGTTAGAGAGTGGTTAAATGATAGATTTCCCTGGTAGATGAATTGGTCAACGGGGAGAAATTGATTGGCCACCACGATCACCCGATTTATCACTTTCAGATTTTTTATAGGGTTATTTAAAATCAATTGTTTTTAAAACACAATCTAGTAATTTGGAAGATTTAAAAAGAAGAATCACAGCTGCGCGTAGAGAAATCCAGGCAGAAGTTTTTAAAAAAGTTAGAACAGCCTTTATTACTGTTTGGAAAGAAAATGGACAACATTTTGTAAATTTTATAAATTAATTTACCTTTTATTACTTTTTATGTTCGATTTCATTCATTTTACATTTCATACATAATAAAAATAAATATCTTTACAGTTTTAATTTGTTTCTTGTAAAGTATTAACAATATCACTCGACTCACATAGTATCACTCGACTCCCCTTTCCATTTAAGATTTTAGAGTTTATGTCCGCCTCCGTCACAGGGCTGCTGCATTTTGATTATATACTAACCTAAAAAATCCCCATCAAAAATAAATTTAACGTGTTTTTGGAAATTTTTAAATTTTATACAGGGGGCAGAAATATAGAGGCTGGTACCTTTTCAAATTGACACCCTGTATAGGACGTTTCTTTCAATGATACTGTCACGCCATCAAATTTCCTTACTAACAGTTTCCTAACTAGATTCCTTCTTTCATCTTAGATTCAAAGACTTTTACCAACTATCCCCGGAAAAGTTCCAAAACAAAACCAACGGTATCACCCCCAGAAGGTGGTTGCTTCTGTGCAACCCCAGTCTCAGCGACTTGATCTCCGACAAGATCGGCGAAGACTGGATCGTTCATCTGGAGCAGCTGCAGAAATTGAAAGCGTTTGCTAAAGATCCGAATTTCCAGAGGGCGGTGATGAAGGTGAAGCAGGAGAACAAGTTGCGACTCGCCCAAATGCTGGAAAAAGACTACGGGGTGAAGGTGAATCCCGCCTCGATGTTCGATATTCAAGTGAAACGTATCCACGAGTACAAGAGGCAACTGTTGAATTGTTTGCATATTATTACCATGTATAATCGTATTAAGAAGAATCCGTCCGCCAAATTTGTGCCTAGGACTGTGATGATCGGAGGGAAGGCTGCCCCCGGTTACTATACTGCCAAGAAGATCATTAAGCTTATTAATTATGTTGCAAATGTGGTTAATAATGATCCGATTGTTGGCGATAAACTTAAGGTAATTGATGAATATTTTTTGTTAAATTACGGTCAGATAACATATAATATTGGAGTAGTCTAAGGCCTTTGTTTAACATTGCGTTTTAGGTAATTTATCTGGAAAACTACCGAGTGACTTTGGCTGAAAAAATTATGCCGGCAGCCGATTTATCCGAGCAAATTTCGACTGCTGGTACGGAGGCTTCCGGTACCGGAAACATGAAGTTCCAGTTGAACGGTGCCTTAACTATCGGTACCCTGGACGGTGCCAATGTGGAAATGGCCGAGGAAATGGGCAACGAGAACATTTTCATTTTTGGCATGACCGTCGAAGAAGTGGAAGAGTTAAAGAAAAAAGGTAAGTAACCAAAAAAATTTTTTTTTACGGCAAATTTGTTCGTTTTTGTGCTTGGCAATGTACTAATGTATTGAAGCAGAGTCGGCAGCCATGTTTCAAATCAAATCGTTTATTAGCAACAATAAAAATATATAAGTTTGTAAGGTTGGGGAACATTATAAACCTTATGATGTTCCCCAACCTCTTGGGGGCGGTGCATCAAAAACGAAAAAGAGTCAATAATTAGCAGTCTATTAGCTTTTTAAAAAAAAGCGCTCGGTATTTTATTTACGAAAGGGATCTCTAATAATCATAGAATCACCCTCAATCCCGTAAGAGAAGGTGGCACCAACTCTAAAATTTTAAATGAGAAGAGGAGATGAGTGATACGACGTCGTTGGAAAGGTCTTTCGATTCTCTTTACAGTAATACTTAGTATAATACAGTCCAAGTTAGCACTTTTTAAAATTTTCTCATTTAAAATTTAAAAGGTAATTTAAAATTATTTATAAATCTCTCTTGGGTCATAACGTCACCTCTCAATCCGAGTCCCCCCTTTTGAACCCATTCTGTTGAGTTAAAACAAAAAAATTAGCTAAATCTCCTATATTACGTATTTGATAATAAGATACTTATTGCATAATGATGAAAATTATACACTTTACACAATATGAAATAAAACGCTATATAATTAAATAATAATAATAATAATAAATACTTTATTTTCACAATTTAACTTAGATTTACAAATAATTCTATCCTAAAGATAATTGTACTATTGTGAAAAGAATCGAAGTCCAGATGTAGAAAACCTATACGAATAGGTTTATCTACCCTGCTCTACTTAACCTTAGATATCCTTACTATCTTGATTCAAGAGAATAATCTTACAAAACGTAAATAAATATATATTATCAATAGGGCATATATTTTAAAATAGCAAATAGAAAGGAGACAGATTTAGAAATTTTGAAGAAAAAAAAGTTTTATTATAGGCATATTTTTTTACTCAACTTTCCTGCTGGAAATAATAATTAAAGATTTTATGTATAAAGATTCGTGGTTCCAAATCTTGAAACAATCGGGAATAGAGTTGTAAAGCTTTGAAGTATTATAGGGAAAACTCCGTTCATTAATAGATGTTCGATGTAAAGAAGGTGTTATCAAACCTTTAAATCTAATATCTATATTATGTACATGCGATCTATAGATAATTTTATTGTAAAGATATATAGGTCTTATAAAATAACAACCTATTATAAAAACCTATTGTACGCCTGGTTTCCATTTTAATCCAGTTTGTTTCAGCAAATACAAATACAAAGCAAAAAAAATTAAGGTCTATTCTAAATTAGTACTTATAGAATCGGACTGAGTTCAAAATTGAGGCTAAGAACTTTAAATTTAACCTTGCGATACTTTTTTATTGCAATAATTTCAATAATTTTCTCTAAATCTAATAACCGGTGCCATTTTCAATTGAAAAAAGAGAAAATGCGGAGTCTTCTTGTGCCATTACACATCTCAAATAATTTTTATTTAGTTTCAGCGTAGAAAAAGAGGGTTCTGCAAAACTCAATTATTAAAAAAAACTCGAGCACTTCCTTTAATGAGGTTATGGTATTTATAAAAAATATTTTTTAAAAAAACATTGTCAAAATGAGATTAGTTGCTGTGCAAATGGTTCACCAATATCATTTTAATATTTAGATCTTAAATTTTTTTTCCGCACTATATATTTCGTTATCACTTAGTGATAATATCTTTTAAGACACAAATAGGCTTAAAATCGTTTACTATAATTTGAACCCCTTGCAATCTGTCTGTAATATTTGTAATGTTGTATTAAAATATCTAACATCGTATGAAAAACATTAATTCTAAATATGTCATTGGCGGGCTTATAAGTAACTGAAGTTATTTTTATTTTTATTAAATCTTAATTTTAATAATTTCAAAAAAATCGTCCTTTACACCCCATTTATTTGCCATAACAATGGCTTTTCTTTTTCCATCTTCGTATTGATCTCAAAGTTGAAGTATTTGTTCTTTTGAACTATTTAAAAGTTTATTAGAATAAAAAATATTTTGCTGGACGTTAAGTTAAATTCATTTGAAATTGTAGTTTCCAAAACTACCAAAAACACCATTTCAAACTGTTCAAGCGTTGTTCTGGAGTTTATTCTGTAATTTCCGACGGATTTACCGACGTATGCTTTCACTATATCAAAATTTTCAAATCTAAGACCTAAAAGCCAGTTAGCCAGTTGCAGTTGTGACACAACTAACTGGAATTTTTATTGTTATAATAATTGCCAAATTACCGATAATTCATTTCATTAAAAATTACCTGGTATTTCCTATATTCCCCTCGTCGATGAACCACCCGGTATATTTATATATAAAAAAATTGTAAATATTTATTTATAAAAAAATTAAGTTATATTAATTTAGGCCCCCCGATTGAAAGGCACCAGAATGTAAACAATTTTACTTTAAACAAAATGGGTTTAGTTGAATACGGTACTATCACAGACCATGTTAGTATGAATATTAACTTATTTAGGGTAACCCTATATAATTTAATATTATTAGTAAAAAAAACGGCTAGAGTTGTGTTTTTGAAACTTATTTATTTATTTATCAGAAGTAAAAAAGGAATTAGTCTTATTGATTTTAAATGTAGTACAGTGATTTATAGGACAAGACCTCGTTCTATTTAAATATCGACTTTTTGAAATTACACGGCAGAAAGAGTTGAAATAATTGATACATCAGATCAAATCAAATATACATTTTTATCAAAACATTAAATGTCCTTGACAAAACTAAAAAAATGCAAATAAACAATAAGAGATGTGTTAACTTTTCGCGATTCACTTACAAGTACGGACATAAGGCCAATTTAAATTTAACACACGTAATTAAATCAGTTAATTAGTATATTGTTAGCTTTAAATTTTCCCTAGTCTTTAATTTGCCTAATGTCAGTTGGTACATGGTTGAGTTTTTTACTGTCTTAAATCACAGACTTCTTTGTCAAGGCGTGGAGGCTAGTCACATGCGCAGACCGAGTATATGTTCTGTCTGGATAGAAGATCATAGAGCTATACCTTCTTTCCATTAAGCAAACATATTTAATAATAACAATATATATGGCAATGTATGAATTTAACCCTGATAAAGAATAGGCGACAGGATTGTGTGGGAGAGAGAGATTGTAAATTGCCGCACTGCTCTTTGTTGTAAGATAAACACAGAATTGAATAGGGCCGTACTACAAGATCCCTAGAAGCATATTCCATATCTGGGATGTGATTCGACAAGAACAAAATACATGTTTCTTGTCAGTGCCGTATACTAACCTCATTTCACGGTGCGGACGGCATGACATGAGAAGATACCTTTCTACACAAATAACTAATATGGGTTTTAAACTTCAATTTGCTCTCAATAAAGATTCCCAAGAACCTAACTTCATTCAAGTCTGTTGCACAGTAATTGTCCCCTATTTTTATATTTTTGATACTACATTTAAAGTTTAAAAGATTGGTTTTGGAAATATTGAAATTTAAAGATTAGAGTCACACTAAATTTTGTTTTGTTAAGGGTCTTCATTAATCTTAACATGTAGCAAGGTAGAGTCTTTGTGATGCCACAAAATGGTAGAGTCGACAACCAAAACTGGAAACGAACCATATTTTAGTACATCAAGTAGATTATTTACATAGAAAAGAGTGTCAAATATTGAATTCTGAGGAACGTCACAGTTGATAGCCAGAAATGCCGTTTTGAAAATGTACAGATTGAATTCGGTCTGTTAAATAATATTTAACCCAATTCAAGCAATTTCCCCTAAAGCCATAAGCCTCCAATTTCCTTAATAAAATATTGTGGCATATACAATAAAAGGGCTTAAAGATGTTACAGAATTGCATAGACATACAATGAATCATGTTAAAGTTTAAATATAATTTTTCCAGCGCCTCAAAAATGGCGTCGTTTGTATCTTTAGACTCTTGTAAACCATATTAGAACTTACCAAGGTTGCTATGCCTTTTAAGAAACGCCATCATTCTAGTTTCAATGATTTTTTCCACGATTTTCGTTAGCGAAGGCAGAAGGGAAACATGGGCCTATAATCATATGGAAATTCCCTTTGAAAGTCGGAATGACAGAAGCCTTTTTTATCATATACGGCGAAATATTTAACGCGATATGAGAACAGTAGGGTGCAATGAAAGTACGTACTGGAACTTGTTTCTAAAGAGAGAAGAGAAACTCCAATCAGTGGCGAATCGCAAACGCAATATCCACAATCCCATAAGAAACGGACGAATGTAAGTGGCTATTCTAGGGCATGTTAGTGTAGATTCTACGTTATGTACTTATCAATTGGAAACTGTAACAGATGTTAGTCGACGCAGTATTCAAAAACGTCTAAAATCTCATAAATTCCATCCGCACAAAATATTTTCTGATGCGTGCCCTTTTATCTTAAATCGCGTGGTAAATCGTTATTTAAGATTGCCCAAATTACCCATTTTGGTTTGATTCTAATCCCTGAGTATACTAATATCGTGAGGTACACACCCAACGCCGGATCAGACGTTTGCAGAACGATGGATTGGAAGAAGAGATTCTATTGAATGGCCTCCACGATCAGCAAATTTATGACCTCTAGACTTTTTTCTTTATAGCCACTTAAAAAGCAAAATCTATGAGACTGAACCCACTTCATTAGAAGAATTACGGAACAAAATTGAAAATGAGGAAACACCTATGCAAATTCTTTTTAAATGTATTTTTGCAATATTTTTTAAAGTTCTAGATTTAGAAAATTAACTCTCACATTTAGTAATATTCGGATATTTTCGATCGATCTTGGGTTACTAAAAAATTCGTTTGGATATTTCTCGGATTATGCTGGTGACCAGATCTAGAGAATATAGCCTTCAAATACGGGGATGTTCCCTTGATCCCGGCCACCTGGTATAATTAGAAACGCTGTTTTTCAAAAAATCAAGATAAAAAAATGAATAAGTAAAATCTACATTGTTAGGATGAATTCATAATTTACCTAATTAAATATATTTTGTGACCTATTTTGTTGGGAAATAAATATCAATTTAAACACACACATATCTTAGGATGTAATATGCTGTCTCTATTAGAAATATGTTGAACGTTATTATTATTATTGTTGAATAAACAAAATAGTCCTAGACCACATTTATATTTAAAAATAACAAGGATTTGACAATAATCTTTTAAATAAATAAAATTTTAAATATGATTTATATACAATTTATTAAGGTTTTTAATGTTTATTTAGGTTACAACGCCTACGACTACTACAACTCCAACCCAGAAATAAAGCAAGTCGTCGACCAAATCCAAAACGGTTTCTTCAGCCCGAATAACCCGGACGAATTTAAAGATTTAGCAGATATTTTGCTGAAATACGACCGGTTCTATCTCTTGGCCGATTACGAGTCTTATATCAAAAAGCAGGATGAAGTCAGTGCAACTTATCAGGTAACTATGTATTAAATCGTAGATGTAATAGATAGAAGTTACTATAACATATTACAATAATAATAATAATAGAAGATTACCAATAATTCTCTTAATCCAAAGGATCCACTACTTCAAATAATTTAAAAATATGTCATTCTCTTAGACATTGAAGATTACCGACAAAATCATATTTATTATATTGTGCATTGGTTCCTATAAATTATGTGAAAATATATTGGCCACCTTTTGTATCGAAACAACAAAGAGGAAAATGTACACATTGGCGGAACAGCGATAATGATTCATAAGAGTATAAAGCGGCTAGTTACTAAGATGAAATCCATATCGAGTAGAGTCATTTACATAGTATTGAAGATATCGAAAAGATATAGCGTCCAAATAATTCAAGTATATGCCCCTACAAGCTCTGCACCCGATGATGAGATAGAGAGATTCTACGATGACATTTCACAAGCGCTGACAATAGAAACAGCACACTACAAATACATTATTGGCGATTTCAATGCTAAACTAGGAGTACCAGCGGGAAACGGAAATCAATATGTGGGTAAATTCGGACTGGGTTGTACCAACGAACGAGGAGAAAGACTGATCAATTATCTCCAAAAAGAAAGTATGTACTGTATGAACTCCTTTTTCAAAAAATCAGAAAAGAGACGTTGGACATAGAGAAGCCCGAACTCAAATACGAAAAACGAGATCGACTACGTACTAACTAATAAAAAGCTTACTGTAAAAGACGTTTCGGCCCTAAATCGCTTTGATACTGGTAGCGATCACAGGTTGGTAAGAGCTAAAATAGAAATAAACGTGAAGAGTGAACGAAATAAGCTAATCAAAATACAACCATTTCACACATCAAAAACAATTCAGGAAAACCGCCAAAAATTCCAAGCTGAACTCAACAAGAAATTGTCTAATAAAGAAGCACTGAATAGCTTGAATATAAACGACCCAGAAAACAGAATAAGTACTGACATTAGAACGACAGCCAAAAAGATATGTGCCACTACCAAGGAAAATAATTCAAAAATAAAAAAGGAAACTAGAGAACTCATGGCGAAGAGAAGAAACTTGGAGAAAGGGACTCATGAATACAACGAAATTAACAGATTGATAAAAAAGAAAACAAGGAAAGATTTAAGGCAATACAACACAGAAATGATAACAACGACCATAGAAAACAACAAAAACATGAAAGTACTTAAAACACGTAACAATGATGGACGCCTCCAAATACATCAACTAAGGGACGCAAACGGAAACATCAAAGAGGACAGTAAAGATTTAATGGATATTGTGGAAAAATTTTTACAGCACACTGTACACAGGAGACAGCCCAGAACAAGCAATCGGAGTTGATGAAACGATTCTCAATGTAGGCTCCGAAGATCTTCCTGACATCACCAGAGAAGAAGTAGAACTAGCATTGTCTCAAATGAAAAACGGTAAAGCACCAGGGGAAGATGGAATTACAGCTGAAATGATAAAACTTGGGGGAAGAACTACTGTAGAAGCAATGACAATTCTTCCTAATAAATGTATGACAGAAGGCGTGATACCCCAAGCATGGCAAAAGGCCCAGGTGATTTTACAGTACAAAAAAGGAGATAGGTTGAGAATCGACAACTATCGACCTATTAGCTTACTCCCCCACCCGTACAAACTTCTGACAAAGATAGTAACAAATAGGCTTACAGCTAAACTAGATGCCTATCAGCCCCCGGAACAAGCTGGCTTCCGAAAAGGTCATAGCACAATAGAACACATACAATCCGTTCGCACTATAATAGAAAAATGCAACGAGTACAATGAACCACTACACTTTGTTGACTATAACAAAGCTTTTGACTCCGTAGAGTTGTGTACTATTTTTAAGGCCATGAACAATGCAAGAATCGACTCTCGATACAAGCAGCTTCTCAAACACATATACGAAAATGCGACAATCACCGTTAAAATCTCGGAAGAGATAGAAACAAACAAAATTCAAATAAAAAGAGGAGTAAGACAAGGGGACACCATCTCCCCTGCTGTTTACACTGGCACTAGAAGACGTTTTAAAAACTCTGGACTGGAACGAGAGAGGCATCAAAATCGACGGCAAACATCTGAGCCATTTACGCTTTGCGGATGATATAGTACTCTTTAGCCAGAATATAATAGAATTACAGGAGATGTTGGCAGAACTTCAAAGAGAATCGAAAAGAATAGGTTTAACCATGAATTTAAATAAAACAAAAGTCATGTCACCTGACAATATTCAAGTATATATAGAAGACCGAATTATTGACAACGTCAAAGAATATGTATATTTGAAACATTGCATCAAATTGGGCAAAGAAAATCAAACTGCCGAAGTAAACAGACGTGTTCGTTTGACATGGGCAGCCACGGGTAAACTGTCACACGTCTTAAGAAATGATACTATTCCAATTAATTTGAAAAGAAAGGTCTTCAATGCCTGCTTACTGCCCGTGATGACTTACGGAATGGAAACCATGACACTCACTGTTAAATCAGCTAACAAGCTTACGACCACCCAAAGAGCCATAGAGCGGATGATGCTAGGAATAAGCCTGAGAGAAAATATCACAAATGAGAGTATTAGACAAAGAACTAAAGTTGAAGACGTCATAACACGTATAGCCCACTGAAATGGAGCTGGGTAGGACACGTCGCCCGACAGGACGACTTGAGGTGGTCAAGACACATCGTTCAATAGAGACCTCGCATACATAAACAGCAGCGTTGAAGAAGATATTGGAAAAGTTGGAAATAATTACAGAAACTATTTATATTCTGGCTTAAGTGCTCAGTCTATTCTATAGTACGAATATTATATTACATATTAATTCATCTTAACATTCTATTTTCGATAAAAAATGCATTGCAATGACTACGTAGATTTTCTTAGCTCAATGACCTAATACTTATTTTTGGATAGATAAACTAATACAGTAACTTAAGTGTGATTTGATAGTACAAAGTAAGCACTTCTTGCAAAGACGTTATCAATGAAATAGAAATTTCATAAACTTAAATTCCAATTAGAATAGTGATTTCTTTATCTTACTGGAATGTCCATATAGAATATCTGTGTTTTATATTAAGAAAAACTTGTTACGCTCTTAAGTGATTAAGATGAAGCTCTATTTACTCTCTACTAACTAAGTTGAATCTTCGCTATAGTATTGTTAATTGTGGTGCAAGTTCACAAAGTAGAATGGTGAACAGGCATGGCTTTAATACTAGAGATTTGGCTTCGACTGCAGTATTCAAAAAAAAATAGATTTTCCTGTAAATGTTTTATTTTAAGCGAAAAACTAAAATTTTTCACTAACATTTATAGGTTTAAAAAAAGGATTAAGCTTTGTCTACTTAAAAGGACTTATAGGGCCTGAGCGAGCAATAAATTTTTTTTCTTATAGTAGTAGACTTAAAGTTGAAGAAGTAGTCCATTCTTGCAGTGGAGTTAATAGGTCAATGGGTAACTAAAGATACTTCGGTCATCCTCCACTAAATTTATTTGAAAAATATAACATGTCCATCATCACGGATACTATAAAAGAACCAAGGAAATTTGTAAGCTATAGATTAAAATGGTTAAATTACAAAGGGTATTAAAATTACTTGCACAAATTAAGGAGTTCCGTCGATACATCTTATAGATCTAGTGCCTCAGACAAGGTTAAAACGACTAAAAATTAATAAAATTGGCATCTACAATAATGATAATAAGCCTAATTAATTCACAAATAATTGGACGTGGAAGACATAAAATTTACATTAAGATACATGAGAACGGGACCAAACATGGATTTACAAAAACTTTAAAATTACATAATTACGACAATACGATAATTGTTTTGTAAACAAGAACTGAGAACAAAAGAACCATATAAATTTTCAAACGATAGCGTGCGCCTTACTTAAACTATGGTACTTACCTGTAATTTGCAAAAATAGATTTTAATATGTTGGTTACAGATGGCGGTACTGGAAATGATACTTATATGTAAATAAAATATGAATGTTTTTGACTCTTTAATATGATTTGGGCACTAAAGCATTAAAATTTAATAAATTAAAAAAGTGTGTGGATGAATGATTTATTTGATCATTGACACATGTAATACCATTATTCTGTATCGCTTTATTTGTCTCTAAAATTTCTAGTAAATCTAGTTTATTACTTTTATGGCAGAAATGTATATATTTGGTGTCTAAAAGAGGATCCAAGTTATGGTTATTGAGATGTATGTGTCTAGCAAAACTACTGTTCCGTAAAACTAGTGGAGAATTTCCTACAAGTGATTTATTTAAATGTTTGTAATAAATTTTATTTATAAGTTTCGGTGGAAAATTATTAATTATTTGCAATTTGTTTAATGATCTTCAACTCAGAGATGAACTCTGTCTGTCAGATCATCTGTCTGTTAAATTTAAACTTTTCTAATAAACCTTATGGAAATTCCTGCAATTATTGCATATTTGAAACCATAATCTTCTGTAATACTTTAAATTGCAAAAAAAATAATTTTGATTGATTGATTTTAACTAAAAATGATTTAATGTCTTTGTCAGAATCAAGCGAAGTGGCTGGAAATGGCCATAATGAACATCGCCACATCAGGAAAGTTCTCCAGTGACCGAACCATTATTGAATACGGTCGGGAGATTTGGGGAGTCGAACCCAACTACAAGAAACTTCCGGATCCGTCTGTGCCAAGAGAATTAGCTTTAAAGGATGACAAATAGGATTAGTTTTATAGGTATCTACGTTACAATTGCTTTATATATATATGGTAGGAACAAGTTGATGAGTACTTTATGATTATAATAATTATTAAATTGAATGCGAGTTGCTACTCTATATTAGTATTTTAGATTTGTTAGAGACCCAATCAAGTAGCTGTTTAATTTTATGTCGACGTTCTGACTTTTATTTAAAGGTTCATCCTCATAAGAAAAATTGGTCCAGAGTGAAAGAATTCAAAAAAAGTATAACTATAAGAGAAGGAAAAAAACATTACAAAACTATGTATGAGGTAGCGGACGCAAATATAGCCCAGTTAAGGTTAAAATGTCATTGAAAACTTGACTTTGGCTTTATAATAATTGTTGCTCTAGGTCGGACTTTCTTTTTATCGACAGGTGTGGGTAAAAGCTCTTTTAAACAAGTGAAGATTCTAAAGGAGTTGCTTTGGTTTTAGATCTAAGAGTAGCCCATGGTATATTTTCATCATTAGAAGATTCCAAGGGCTCTTAACGGTGAACATACATTGCATTCAGTACATAACAAATAAATAAACGTTTATTTGCCAATATAAAGATATCTAGAAATTTCATCAACATAAGAGGGCAATAAAACGGACCCTCACGTAAGCTGCACTAATTTACCACTTGTTTGTGAAATTCTTGACAAGAATGGTTTTATGGTGAAATTGATTTTTTTTAAGATTCTGTAGTGCCCTGAGGGTGACTTAATATAGCCAAAACGTCGACATAACAGATTCTTGGTTCAATTCAATTAGCTGTCGTCTAAAATTTATTTTTGAAAGTTTTAATAAACAATTATTAAAATCATTTCTTCTTTATTGTCCTTAATTTTTTTTCTTAAATATCTACGCATCGATCTAGTCCGTACAATTTTGTAGTTTTTAGACATTTCGCACACTTATTGTTAAACCTTTTAAAATATTTTATGGCGGCTGTCGTCTGATGATTGTTTTTTTTTGTTAAAAATCTACAAAACAGATGTTTATTTTCTTATAAAAAAGTCTTAACATATATTAAATATGAACAAATTTTAATAAAAATTGAATTATATTCATATAAAGAGTTTATTATAGAATTTTTTTATTAACTTAAAGTTAAGGTATGAATTATAGTTTTTAAAATACTCAAGTGTTTTGATGCATGTTAAATAAAATAATCTTTACTTAAAGGCTTATTTGTTTTTTTTTCCTATATAAACAAATGGCGACAGTGCATACCCAATTTTTTATTTCACAATTGCCACCAATATACAACTAAACAATTAATAAGGGAAATGTAGCTTATTAAAAAAATTACATTTATGACCTTAAACAACAGTTTGTTTTGCCGATGTATTACGCACCAATAAGAATATAAATAACTTCGTGTTAATTGATGAATACCTCGGTTCATTGTCAAGTATAAAAAATCACTTTAGTAATATATTCTACCAACTTAATTTTATTAATAGTTTTATTTATATCGATTATCTTATAAATTTTCCAATTAAAATAAATAATTAATTTGGTACCGTAAAGTCGGGGGACTTTGACTCACGGGGGTGACTTTGTCTCAAAAAAAAGATTAAAATTGTGTTTTTTTTTGTAAAAATAAATATAACAAAATTAACTTAAAAAATTCTTAAATGTATACATAAACCTACATATATGACGAAGTAACACATTCTTCTTCCATTTCACACATATTTAAAAAATATTTTATATGACGAGTCTATTTTATTAGACAGCGTGCCGTTTAGTACAATCTTCGAGTGACTTTGGCTCAATTTAAAGAATACCTGTTTATTGTGTTTAATAACAAATAGGTGAGTTTCTAATATTTTAAACTAAGTTAGTCGTAGGTAAAGCCTATCTAGAGCTTAAATTTTCTTTAAATACCTACCTATCTGATAACAATATTTTACGTTTTCTTTCTAATGTTTTTATCAACGGTTTTGAAAATGGCTTTTTTTCAGTAAATTATGCCTTCGACCTACAAACGCACAGCCGGTGCTAGAAGTTATGTTAACTACACCCAAGAGACTTTAAATAGCGCCGTAGAAGCAGTAAAAAACAGAGAACTCTCTGAGAAAGGCTGCCCTACAATTTAAAGTTCCAGTTAAGACAATAAAAAACAAAATTAAAAATAGACACACAAAATCAATAGGTGGTCAGCCGGTTTTTACAAAAATTGAAGAAGTTGCAGTTACTTCACATATTTGCACTCTTTCTCATTATGGGTTCCCCATCGACCAAACCGACCTTAACCCTTTGTGTGCTAGTGTGCCTGCGGTGAGGACACTTACAAATTAATTTTTACTGTTTTGTTAGACTGTGGTCCTGGTGTGCTTACAGCGAAGATATCATTGATGACGTATGCGGAAGCGTGTCGCTCCTCTCAATTTAAGCGCCAATAAGAGTCGAGTATTATTTGGACAGTTTGCATATTATTGTTCGCACGTGGTATTGTTGTGGTAACAAGTTTCCCTGTTTTTTTGGTTGTTAGGATTGCTAAGGTAAGATTTGCTTTTATATTAGAAATAAAATATCTATATATATAGGATGATATTTATGTTATCGCTAGAATGCAATTTTGAGAAAAAGGTATTTTTAAAAATTTATTTTTATAGAAAATATATGGTGTGCTCAGGGCGGTGACACCAGTCTCTTAGGCAAATAATTTTCTCAAAATTTCATGAGTATTTTTTTAACGGTTTTTTTATAGGATTTTATTTTTATTTACAGATAAATTTTATAACAAGCTTATAAATCTTAACTCCAATGACCTGTATGATTATTTGGAAGAAATTCCTTGTGACAACATTAGCGAATTAGGAGACGTTAGTGAAGATGAGATTGAATGGGACGCAGAAATAGTAGGCCCAACGGCAGCGGCGTCGCCAGCAATTGATTTGTTTGACATAGAAAATATGCCTATTATATTTGGGAATAATACTTTGTCCCAAGACGCTGATGCTGACCTAGCCGAATGGAGCAGTGAGGATGAGCTACCTTTGTCACTAATACGAGCCCAGGAAATTCGCAAAAAACTATATGGACTAACTCCAACTCACACTGTGTTCGAAATTTTAAAGAATTTGGAGAAGAAATAGGACCAAACATTCCTACCGATATAGAAACCCCTACCGACATGTTTTTGCATATATTCCCCGAGCATCTGTTAGACCACATAGCTTTTCAAACTATATATGCCTTGCAAAGAAACGGAGGTAAAAGTCATGCATTTACGCCTACTAATGTAAAGGAAATAAAGGATTTTATTGCAATAAATTTGATAATGGGCATAAAAAAGCTATCCAGCTATAAGGATTACTGGTCCTCACGATTGGAAATGAGAGATCCATTCATAAGTTCAATAATGTCAAGAGACAGGTTTTCATGGATGTTAGCCAACCTGCACCTAAACGACAACTCTGTACAGCCTGGCCGTGATCACCAAAACTTTAATAAGCTTTACAAATTACGGCCTTTGTTAGATGTATTATCTGATACATATAAAAATGCTTTGAAACCAAGTCAACATCAAGCAATTAATGAGTCGATGATCCGATTCAAACGACGAAGCTCCCTAAAACAGTATATGCCAAAGAAACCAGTAAAACGTGGCTATAAAGTTTGGATTCGTTCCGAAAATTCAGGATACGTATATCAATTTCAGATTTACACTGGTAAAATAGGTTAAATGACCGAAAAGTCTATGGTGGTAGAGTTGTTAGAGACCTTACGAGAGACTCAGTTGGAAAAGGGTACGAAATATATTTTGACAATTATTTTAATTCGGTCGAGCTGCAAAAACAACTGGAAACTGAGTTGATTTACGCTTGCGGTACCGTCAGAAAAGATCGAAAGAATCTACCAACAGATCTACTAGATGACAAGCAGTTAACAAGGGGTGAATTCGATTTGAGAGTTAGCACTGATGGGTTGACATTTTTGAAATGGATGGATAATAGGCCAGTCCATTTTTTAACTAATTATCTGGATCCATGCAAAAATCAATGGGTTTCTTCGCAAAAAAAAAAAGATGGTTCCGTCGAAGATGTTACTTGTCCTGAACTAGTAAAGAAATATAATACGCATATGGGATACGTGGATAAGACGGACATGCTAAAAACTCTTTATGAGGTTGACCGAAAATCGAAAAAGTGGTGGCATAAAATTTTTTTCCATTTCATAGATTTATCCTTAGTAAATGCATTCATATTTTATCAAAAAAGAACGGATTCCAATGCGCAACTTTCGCTGAAACTTTTTCGACTTTCAGTGCACCTAGGACTTGTGGGAGCTGAACAAGGTTTACCGAAAAGGGGTAGGCCATCAGCAACGGTGAATCATTACAAACGTACTGTACCGACTGATACGAAATTCGGTACGACTCTTGTTACCACATGCCTTTATATGGCAAGCCTGGAAGATGTGCTTTTTGTAGTACCAAGGCGGAACCTCACAAATCAAGATGGCATTGTACAAGGTAGCTGTTGATATTACATTGATAAATAAATAAACATAGTTAATTATTGTTATTTTTCTAGGTGTGATGTTGCCCTGTGCTTTCAGATAAGAAAAACTGTTTCCGTCAATATCATACCAAATAAATTTTTTATAATCAATATATTTTTCTAGCAATAAAAAATTAGTTTTTGCCAATTTTTTTTTGTTTATCTGTCTGTGATTTAATATTAAAAACGTATTAAATAATCTTTAATTAATTGAGCAAAACAAAAATGTTCACCAAAAGTTAAAGAAAATAAATCCGGCCTCAAAGGGTTAAATATTTAGTTAAAAACTACTTAGACCGCGAGGGCAGAACGGTGAAGCAGTTTCCAGAAAACATCCCTGGAAAAGATTGGATTAAATCTTTTCTTCTAAGAAACCCAACACTAACGCAACGGTTTGCGAGTAACATAAAAAGATTACTGGACGAAATAAATGAAGAAACCATAACTGAATATTTTAATAATTTGGAGGAAGAACTTAAGGACGTTCCGCCAAATTGTATTTGGAACTATGACGAAATGAATCTAAGTGACGATCCGGGTCGTAAAAGAGTT
Source organism: Anthonomus grandis grandis (assembly GCF_022605725.1). NCBI lineage: Eukaryota > Metazoa > Arthropoda > Insecta > Coleoptera > Curculionidae > Anthonomus > Anthonomus grandis. The sequence continues at coordinate 7,369,584 of NC_065552.1, forward strand.
CTGACCAAACGCGGGACCAAATATATAGAGCGGGTCTTAAATACTAGCAAATCTGCGGTGTCCATTATGTTTTGCGGTAACGCTGCTGGCGACGTGCTTCTACGTTGTATATAAATCAGACAAGCTATGGTCAACCTGGATAGAGAATGGTCCAGATAATTCGCGATATAACAGATCCAAGAGCGGTTGGTTTGAAGACTGGTTTATTTCTCTGGTTCTGCCCAAATTAAAAAAGATTCCTGGGAAAAAAGTGATTATAGGCGACAACTTATCCTCTCATATTTCACCCACAGTTACTCAAAATTGCGAACGAGAAAATATCTCATTTTAATGTCTTCCTGCCAACTCTATTTAACGCAACCCCTAAACGTAGCCTATTTTCATCCCATGAAGGTAGCTTGGCGGAAAATTCTACTCGATTTCAAGACCCACATCAATACTGGCTCCATCCCCAAAAGCATTTTTCCTCAACTCCTTAAAAAGCTAGTGGAGGCTGTTAGTAAACAGGGTGGAAAAAATCTTGAAAACGGCTTCCGAAAATGCGGAATTTTCCCACTCGACAAACAACAAGTGTTAGAGAGAATTCCAAGTTACAACAGAAATTAGCAGAATCTCGTCGAAATAGCAGCGAGGATAAGTGATGTGGTTATTAATTTTTTGGAAAAAAATAGAAGAATAAACTCCAAAACAAAAACGCAGACGGAAAATTGAGGTAACTGCTGGAAAAAGTATCAGCTCAGATGATCTTCAAAATCGCAAGATAGCAGAAAGCCTTAATAAAACTGAAAAAACTAAAAAAAAATGGTCACTAAGAAAACACAATCCAAGGAAACAGAAACAAATGAAAATAAAAATAAAAAAAGGAAAAAACAAACACAAATAACAATAAGAAAAATAACATACAGACACTGAATTCTAGGGAAAATATAGATGAGAGGACCTTGAGGGCTGCTGAAGAAGAAATTGATAATTTTCTTGCAGAAATAGATAATATGCCTGAACCGAATGCTAATGAGCCTGGAACCAGCGGCTTATCGAAAATCGAAAAAAAGAAGAAAACACAATATGAATCGGATTCAGACACAAGTATTTCTAGTTCCAGTTTAGTTTACATGGATAATTCGTCAGAAAATGAAGAATTTTTTTCTATCGGTGACTACGTAATTGTTACCGATCCCAATTCTCTAGATTCTTTTCCTGGCAAATTTGATAGGTATGCCAAGGACATTCGGTTTGGCTGGGTTTTAGAAATGGTCCATGTTAAAAAAATATTTGGAAGTGGCCTGAACAGCCCTTACGAAATTCCTACCATGTGGCATATGTTGATGTCTGTGGAGATCCATCTATCATAGACAGGGATAATTTCATGTTTAAAACTTTGTTTACATAAAGAAATTTGTTGGCTTCCATATTTTTTTATTTTTTTTGTCATAATTATGTTCTACCAAACATCCTTCTCTGAAAATCTAAAAAACTTTGTTTAAATAAAGAAATTTATTGGCTTCCATATTTTTTTATTTTTTTGCCATAATTATGTTTTACCAAACATACCTTCTCTGAAAATCTAAAAAAAACCAAATTATATTTTTTAAATGAGTCAAATATATCCATTCGAATGGGTGTCTTTGCCCCCAGTCTTTAAAATAAACCTAAATAAGCACAAAATATTATATGGAACAAAGTCACCCGATCCTTTAAGGTGACATTGCATACCCACTTTTTATTTTTTTTTTTAAATAGGTCTTAGTTACATACTGTTAGGTATAGTTCAATTAAATACTTTAAGACTCAAATAAAACTAATGAATTACGTAGTTAAAAAGACTATACCGTAAAGTACCGTATAGACTATACTAATAAATGAAATTTTTTGCTAAATTTTAAATAGTAAATTTCAGGAAAACTGTATTTACATATTTTTTATAGTATATTTATGAGTGTTTACATCGGAATTACAATTTATAATGAAAAAAAACCCACTTTTCTTTTTCAGTTATTGGTATGAAACGTTTTCTTAACAAAATGGGCGTCAATGAAACAAATGTTTAAATAAAAAATAAATCTTTATTAACCCTTTCACCGCAAAAAAAAATCAATATTACAGACTATTTTACAAAAAAAACTATGTATACATAAGAACGATAAATAAAAAATAAATACGGTCTAATATTATTTATGTATATATCCATAGGTACAAAAATGTGTATAACAAAAATTATTACAAACGTGGAAATGCGATATGGAATGTGGCAATATTTGCGCAAAAGAAACAACCGGTTGATTCTTAAAACTATAACAAAATACACATACTTATTGCACAAATAATATGTATAACAAAGAAAAAAGATATTTATATAATAATAATAATAGAAGAAAACAAATTATACAAATGTGTGTACGTGAGTGGAATGCACTGAACTAAAACTATACACCTAAACATTTACAAATAATAAAAAATAGCTGCCAAAAAGGGCCTATTATCTAACTAAAAATTGTTTTTTTTAAATTTCCTATAGCGCCTTAGGTAAAAAGGTCCTAATAATATATTATGTATATATACAATTTCAACAAAATAAATCCTATATTTCGTGTTATATTTCATTTATATAACAACTGTAACAACGCAAAGTCTTTATAAATCCTACAGTCTAAAATAGTTATGTATAAAGTGTATATAATTTTAAATACATATAGATTTATATCTTTTTAAATTCAACAATATATTCTTGGACGGATATTGTTTCTTTTGATATTATATGTATATATGCCCATAGAACTGAGTCTTTTCAGGTTAGCACAATCACTTCAAGAGGAATGTGGTCAAATGTAAATGCCTTAAGGGCATTTCTCAGTTATATGATTTCTTTTTTAAGGCAAAACAGCGGTATTATTATTGTTTATCGATGTTTTTATACAGTGTGCCCTAAAATATTTATTTTTTTTTAACACAAACTACTATTTTAGTTAATAAAGGGGGTATTTCTTATTAAATATAATTTTTACACTCATAAATGTTAAAATGATCGTTAATAGTTTTACTTTTGTTTAAGAAATGTAGCATAAAGACTAGGACTTAAAAGAAAACATGGATCATAAATATTCATTATTGTTGAATTCAAAGGATTGTTAAAACTCTTATTAGTATTAACTCAATTTTAATCCAGGCAACAGGATAGCAGAAGGTTGGTCAAAACAGGATGTCAGGATACCGATTCTTTTCTCAAAATAAGCGGTGTTAATGGCTAAAAATAACATTCGTATATGTATACTGAGGAGCCAGGGATGGGAAGAGGCCTGGGAATTGGTTCAGAGGGAAAGGAAAAGGGAGAGAACAACCACGTGTTGACTGGGTGAAAGGTGACGCGGAAGCCCCGTGGAGATTTTTATTAATTTTGTAATGTAGTGACAAATGACAGTTCGAAAAAACCTGGTTACGGTATTTTGCTTGGTTAGTGTAGAGTTATGAATTTCTTGAATTAAAGCCGCTTAAGTAAAGGAGAGTATTTTTTTATGATCCTGTAAGTCTTTAGCTGTATTTTGAAAGATACGTGAATATTACACAATTTTTTTTAACGTGAAAATTTGCGCAGTTAGGTAAAATGGGACACTATCCTGTTTTACCTAACGCCATATATTTATGTATATTCTACGCTAGAGGCTAAGTTGCTGAATTAATAATTTTAACCAATATGCTGTTATTGAATAGGACTTAATCGAGGAATGCCATACAGTCTATATTTTAATTATTTAAATTTACTATGGCGGAAGTTAGCGGTCATTTTTTAAGCTTTAGATTTTGTCTTTTTCGTTATTGTCTATTTGTTAAGCCCAGTTCATATGTTCCGTACGGTAAGCAGTAAGAAGGAAGAAGCATGAAATGGTTCAATCTCAATTCTTGCCTCATACTTGCGGTATCGTAAGTGATCGGCAATGTTCGCCAATATAACCAATAATAAAAGGTAGGCCATGTTTGTATTATCTTGTTTGATATTGGACAGAGATTTTAGAGAGAGTAATATTCAGAAACAAAGACAGCATGAATTTTGCTACGTTTTTAATTTATGAATTTGCACGATTCTTACTGCATGGAGTTTACTCACTGTTTGCATATTGTAAGGAATTTATGAACGAGACTGTAGATCTTGTATCTATTTCCAGATGATCTTATTCCAACCATTTTAAAAAGTCCTACAAAAAAAAAGTTCTGCGAAAAGCGAGAATGAGTATATTCTGTTTTTGGCAATCGTGTTAGTTTTTTTTTTTTAATTTGTTGTATACGAGCTTTGTACAGAAAGTACGTATAAAATGTTCGTGGCGTCGTATCTACGCGTAGAGGAGGGGCCCGGCGCACAGTGTTGCAACCAATGGACAAAAACGCACAAATAAAGTATTTAATTTTTAAAACATTATTGGTGTTATGTTTAGCAAAATACCCGAGTAAGAGAAGGCAGGTACCTTTAACTTTTTTTATTCGGAAATTTTTGGATAATAAAAACATTTTATACCAATAAAGATTTGTGGTTATTCATGGTACAAAAATTAAGGTCCCTCCAATAGATGTAGAAGTGAAGTATAGCGGGTTAAGGACAGAAATCAAACCTCAAGATTTGAAAATCTTGAGGTTTGATTTCTGTCCTTAACCCGCTATACTTCACTTCTACATTTGTGGTTATTTTTAGAAGTTTAGTTTAAAATAAAATTGTTGTAGTATGCACTAGTGTTTTAAAGTTAATATATTTTTAATTTGTACACTTAAGTATGAACAACATTTTCGAAGGTAAGTTATCATTTTCATGTTAAGCCTTTTGCAGATATATAATTAAAAGTGTTAAAATACCCTTTTCAGTTTAAAGTTGTTTCATAAAATTTTTAGGATCAATCCTCCAAAGTGTTTGCTTTTAAATGACATCCATCACTTTTTGCGGAATAATGCGGAATTTTTGTTTTTTAGAAAAAACCATACTTAATACATTGCGAAAAAATAAAAAGGCATCAGGAATAATGAAAACAATTAAAACTTATTTTGCATTAGATAATTGTTCAACTGACATTGAAGCAAAGCTGCTAAATAGCAGCAAGCTATTTTCTGTTTCATTAGAAAGAATGTGGAACAATTATGAAAGACGCCGAGAAGCTTTTCCTAAAAAACATCCGACATGGTTACAAAGCACTCTTCATTTACCCTTTCTTCAACCAAATATTCCAACTGAAGCAACTGACATGGAAGTGGATCCTCAACCAAGACCTAGTCGTGGAAGACCGCATGTGCCTTTTGAAGCTGCATCAAAAAGAACCAAATTGCGCAGAGTACAAGAGTTGTTGACAAATTATACGCCAGAAGACATGTTTTGCGGCAGAGAGGATTAATTCTCAACGAAAGGAAATTCCTTCAGAGGCAAAAAAATTAACACCTGAAGACGCCTTAGCACTTTACCACGACCTAAACCTTTCGGTTGAGAGATATAACATACTGCGTTCTAAGATTAATTCTTTGCATACAAACTGTTTTCCGAGCTATCGCACTAGTCTTTATAAGCAAAAATTTGAAGATAGTTTGTCAACAGATGAGTACATTTTTCTTGTCGCATTAGTTCCTCCTAGATTAATTGATAATAAAAATGGAGAAAGTATATGGTCTAAGTTCCATCATCATCAACATCAATATTGTCGACCAATTGCATTTAAATTTACAAAAGAAACTTTATATGTTGTTCGAACCGTTCATGGCGAAATTGAGTCATTAATAACTAATCTTAATAATTACCATCTTTTTATTTCAGAAAAAAATTTAAATGTTTCTTACGAAATGTTATTCACTATGTTTGACGGTAGTGTGGCCAATATCCTTTCAGAAACCTGTTCTACATCCAGGTGCATTATTTGTGGAGCCACACCAAGGCAAATGAACCAGGACTCAGTGCTTCAAAGAACACCAAATGCTGAAAACTATCGCTTTGGCCTATCGACACTTCATTGCTGGATTCGTTTTTTTGAGTGTGTATTGCACATCGCCTACCGCTTACAAAAAACGTGGCAAGTAAAAGGTGGTGAAAGTAAGGAAATTTTTGAAAATACAAAAAAAAGAATTCAGTTAGAATTTAAAGACAAATTGGGATTAATTGTCGATAAGCCAAAGCCCGGGTATGGTTCCACAAATGATGGAAATACTGCCAGGACATTTTTTAAAAACGTAGAAATTAGCTCTGAAATAACAGGTATCGACTCAACTCTAATTAAAAACTTTCAATTAATTTTAAGAGTACTTTCTTCAGGTTCTAAGATTAACGTACCTAAATTTCAGTCCTTACTTATTGATTCTAGGAGCATTTATTTAAATTTTTATGAATGGTACTACATGCCTAGTACTGTTCATAAAATTTTAACGCACGGTTGCGAAATTATTAGCCTTTTTCAACTCCCTGTAGGGCAGCTGGCAGAAGATGCTCTCGAAGCCAGACACAAAGAATTTAGAAAAATTCGTTTACATCACACACGAAAAGTATCGAGAATTCCAAGCAATACAGACCTCATTAGAACCCTTTTGATAACTTCCGACCCTAACTTGGCTTATCTTAGAAATCTGTCAAAAAAACAAAACAAACCCATAACGTGGGATATGGATATTGTAGAATATTTAAATGACCATATAGAAACAGATTCGTTACTTTTTGAAAATGATAATGTACCCGAAGATGTTTAGTGTTGTAAATAACTTCTTTTTTTTTCACCCTGCAATTTCTATTCAAACTATGTATAATTTGATAGGTTGTTGGTAAAAGCACAGATGTAAATAGCTCCGCACGGAGCTATTTACATCTGTGCTTTTACTTTTATGTGGTAAAAGTATTCATATATAAATAAAACCAAAAAATTGGTTACTTTAACTTTTAATTAGATAATGATTTTTGTCTTGGTTTGTTTCACCCTGTATAAAGACATCAATTTCTATTCAAACTATAATTTGATAGGTTGTTGGTAAAAGTGTTCATGTATAAATAAAAATTTAAAAGTGGTTAGTTTAACTTTTATCTAGTGATAATGATTTTTGTCCTGATTTCCCTATAAGTTGCAATACTGTGCGGCGGTTTCCTCTCTCTATACCATCCACTGAACGCTCAGTTCGAGCCACAGCGCTCTGCGAGTTATAGCGAATTTACGTTTACACGTTTAAAGTAACCCTTTTTCTACCTGCCGTCGGCATGGAACTCTGTCTGATTGAGGAACAGCGAATTAACATCAAGTTTCTTGCCAAGCTAGGCAAGAATGGTCGTAAAATTTTCGAGTGTTTGAAACAAGTTTACGGAGACAATTCTCTAAAGGAACCAACTGTCAACAAGTGGTTGAAAAGGTTTCGGGAAGGCCGAGAAGACGTGAAAGATGACCAACGGTCAGGACGCACCTCCACATCGACTTCTGAGGAAAACGTTGAACGAATTCGTGGTTGTGTCCTTAATGACCGTCGATTGAAAGTTAGGATGGTAGCTGAGGAACTGTCAATACCTAAAACAATCGTCCAAGATCTTGACTCCAGATCAAAAAGCAAGGAGGGTTGGTTGTTGTCAGGATTGGATGGAGGCAGAGAACAGGGGCGAGTTTCTTGATAGGGTCATCACTGGAGATGAATCATGGTTCTACGAATTCGACGTGAAGCTGAAATCTCAAAGCAAGCAGGAGATCCGAGAACAAAAAAGTCGCGAAAATCAAGGTCCAATGTGAAAACAATGTTTTTTGTTTTCTTTAATTCTCGGGGCATTGTTCACCAGGAATTTGTTCCTCCCGGCCAGACAGTGAACGGGAATTTCTACGTTGAAGTTTTGCGTCGTCTCAGAGCTCGTGTGGCTAGAGTTCGGCCGGATTTGGCTCAAGGGGGCAAGTGGATCCTTCATCACGACAACGCGCCTGCACACACATCTCTCGTTGTGCATGAGTTTTTGACTAGGAGCTGAATCATTGTGACAGAACACCAGCCTTATTCACCCGACTTGTGACTTTTTTCTGTTCCTCAAATGCAAAATGGTGCTTCGGGGGCGGCACTTGGGTGATGTGGAAGCCATCAAGTCAGAAACGACACGGCAATTGAAGAGCCTAACATCTGAAGACTTCAAGCGATCATACCAACAGTGGAAACGGCGCGGCGTTGGCAAAAGTGCATCTTGTCTTAGGGGGAGTACTTTGAAGGAGACCATACTGAAATTTCTGAATAATTGTACAATAAAAATATTATTCCACTTTTATACGTATTTTCCGGACAAACCTCGTACAACCGTTTTTATTTAATGTTTACACCTAAGATTCCACTAGGCATAAGTTTGAAAAAAAAAAGAAATATTTCCAGGAACACTGTATAAAACACCAAACGTTAAAACGTAACGAAAAATTGAGCCATTTTCTTTATTCAATGAGCCGAACCTTATAAAGGTCATCAATATTGCAGTGAGCACCGATTGCAATTATTATCCTACTAATTCAATTTCCTTAACAAGTAAAATATCAACTTTTGAACTGTTCATTCAAAGACCGAATATATACATTTTCAATTATAAAAAACAGTGGAATGTAAAAAATTCTCATCATATCACTATAAGAAGGCACTAAACTGTATCCCAAAAAAAATATCATTCATCCATCCCAACAAGGAACTCGTTAATTCTCCTTTTTTGTTACCTGTAATGAAGAAAAACTCGACCGATCCATAACGCTGATAATCGATCGAGTTTTTCACCTATTGTCACTGATGACTCTTACTCAGCAAGTGGGAATTGAATTCGTATACGTTGCAGCACTGCTCCCCGCAAATGTTGCACTTCCAAGGATTCGCGTCCGAGTGGCATCCCTTGTGCAAAAAGTACAACGTTTGATCCGGGAAGCCGATGCCGCAGAAGATGCATTGGAGGGTCCGTTTGCCGATGATGCGCCAGAGGGAATTGTCCGACGGTTGTTCCGGTCCCGTTGACGTGATCGTACCTGGAACAAGAAGATTTAATTTAATTTTCAATCTCACTTACAATTTTCTAACGAAAGTATAATTAAAAGTGAAAATTATACATAACATTAAAAAAAAAAAACCGTATCTTACACTACATAGCTGCAAGGCTTTACGTGAAAATGTTTACATGAAAAACAAGGATAACAAAAGTCACGAAATCTTGTGAACGCAGTTAAAACTCAGTTTTTGAACATTGGATCACAAATCTATAACGATAAAGGCGAAACATGCTCGAATTATTATTGAAGGTCGATAGCATACTATAGCAACGCGGGGAATCTATTTGGTGGAAATGAACATACTTGTAAAGGAAATTAGTACTGAACTATATACAAGTGGCCTATAAAGTTTGGATGCGCAATTGATCCCATCCAATCCCTTTGACAAAGAGTTTTGCTCATTTAAAGAATTCAGCTTGTAGGTCGTTAGTTTACATCCCAGTGCTATAGCCGAGTATTATAATCAAGATCAATTAAGTGATAGTAATAAGTGTTTTTTCGAAGCATTTTCGAAACTTAATTATTCCAAAATTAAGTTTCTTCGAAAAGTAAATAAAAAATAATTATTAATTGGTCAAAGTTGTGAAATAATTAGGAATATATTAAATTTTATGGAAACCAAAGCACTGGCTGAAAAATTCAATATTAATCTTTAACAGTTATTTTCTAATAAATTTTTTCTTAAATATAAATGCTGATCCACCCATAATACAGTCAACATAATTTTTAACCCCCAAAAAAAGAAACCATATAATAAGTATTATAAAATTCTTCTTGGCGATGCAGATTTGGGAATTTTGCGGAAAACTATTGACACAAGGACGGCTCCTATATTAAAAATTCAGATTGCTTAGAATTGAATTTCTTACAAAAATGCGTTAGTATATAGACGAAAAGCGCATACTTATCTCATACTTACACTAAAGGATGGCGTGATGAGTATTCGGAAGGAATCGAAAAAACCGATAGGCAAAGGAATAAGCCTTATTCTAATAGTTCATAGGTTTATTCCTAACCCATACATACTTGAAAGTCAAATACCACAACTACAAAAATGATAAAAAGTGGGTCACGGAGAATCTCATGCCAAATTTAAAACCAAGAACTGTGAAATTGATAATTTATTAATGTTAAAGTAAAAAAATAATAATAAAGCTTCACAAATCGTATGAAATCTCATGACGTGTTACGAATACCACCATATCATCCAGATCCAGACCCAATTGAATTGGTTTGGGCTGAATTAAAACGATATGTGGCAAACAAAAACAAAAAATACAGTATTAACTCATGGTTTCAAAAAAACCATCATAGATAGCGAATCAGATGTGATGGTGTGAAGTGATACAGATTTTGAACTAAATAGTGAAATGTCTGGAATAAAGGAATTACAACATAAGGAGGATTACGGACCCAAAACTTAACCGTCGAAGAGCACAGAACATATCTTAATTTATAAATTTGTCTTTAAAATATACATTATATTTGTGAATAATATTATTTGTTAAATAAAAAAATAATATTAAAAAAAAATGGATAAACTAAGCAAAAGTAGATGGTCGGATGGGTAATAACCCCCAGGAGGGAAAAGGGGACGGTAAAAGTATAGAAAATGAGGACTAGAAAATGGATACAAGACAATTAAGGGAAAAATAATGAGAGGACGGAAGGAGACCTAATAGAGGTGAGCACAAACCACTTTGGTAGAGTGGCGTGGATTCAGCTAGAGTTTTAAATATTAAAAAGCCTGTGAAAAAGTGAATTAAATGATAAGAATTTTTGGTTCAAAGGATGGTTAGAAGAAAAAGTGATAACGCTGTCAGTTGGTGAAGGCTATCTATAAATTTCAAACAAAGCCAAGAGTCTGTATTAGACTTCTTGATAAATGGATCTAAGAATGGGGTAGATCACCCTCACTTTCTAGTTTATAGGCAAATTTAATGCACCTATCAACGGAAGTAGAACAGAAAAAACATGAAATCTTCTACCAGAAAAGGTGACAAATTAGAACCCATGGACAAACCTGACTGCTGAAACTAGAACTTTTCATTAACTTAAAAGAAGTTTTGTTTTAAAACGATATCTGTAAGAGAACAAATTTCGAAAATAATATGGGTAGGTAGATTAGTAAATTAAGTAAATCCTAGGAGATACTTGGAAATAGGTTGAAAAAGTTTTAGGCCAGATGAAAGCATGTAAACTGGAGTAAAATCGATGCTAACCAAGAAAGTTTTGAAGCAGGGAAGTCTAATTAGTTTATAAAGTTGCATAGCAAAAAAAATGCTGGTTAAGTTATAAGGTAAAATCTGAAAATCATCCGAGTTTAAATATTCGTTAGTTTTACTGTAATAGTATGATTTGGGCATAACAATAATACAATTCCTTTTATCATAAGGTCGTTTTCCTGTATTTTCATTTTAAATTCTTAAAGTTTCTTAATATGTTTAAAAAAATTATCTTGTTTAAAAGAATCCGGAGTAGCTCATCAATTGATTTTATGGAGTTTAAATATTTATTAATTTTCACAGTAATGTCAGCTCTCACCAAGTCTCGTTTGGACACTTGGGTTGATTTTAGAATTCTTTCGCAGTCTAGTAAAGTGTTGTGTTGAGACACTGAAAGCTTGTCAGAATGCTGAAAATTGAACTTAAGGCCCAAATTCAGAACATCTTCGTCGTTTTTATAAAGACTGACGTTACTTAAATTGGCGTTAATTTTTAAAAATTTACAATTTTAATCTATATTTTTTGAAATCATCTGTAGCAAAAAATGTTTTTTTTTTAAAATATATTTTAGAGTCTGATGATGGCAAGATTAGCATTTTTTTTTAAGGAAAAAGACTTTCCCTAATAATCTTTTCCATGACTCCATTTCAGAATGGAATTTTTCCTTAATCTTTAATTAAAATCATTAAGAAGAAATCGGCATATCTAGTGCACATCACTGATTGTTGCAGTTGACCTTGCTTTCTTCATCTTGCTCTCAATCATCCCTTAGAGGAAGAGAATCGGTAGAAAGAAAATGTCATGGCTGCGTAATATTAGACAGTAGACAGGAATACTTGATGACCAGTCACTCATACACATGTCAAGAAACAGAAGCGATGAAAATATTGTCGCAAATATTCATTAGTATCCACTATGCATTAGAAGGAGAAGAAGAGAATAGTATGGTAAAAAAGACGAACCATGAAGTATATACTGAAATGTTTTAAAATAAAAAACATTCCATTTTTAGATATCAGACAGGGCTGTATTGTAGAAACTGCCTACCAATTTTTAGAAAAATACAGGGCTAATCGAAAAAAAAAATTAGAACCTATGTTTGCAAAAACTTTTTTGCCCAATTTCGTCCAAAGAATTTTATCGCTATATTAAGAAAACACCTTATATATACCAATACCATGAATTATCTTATAAAATTAAATAAAAAAAGGAATATACTTAAATAAAAAAACATAATAAAAAGGCCAAACACTTACCATTTGCTATCGTGTTCGTATCGTTCGGTGAGCTATCGGAATTCGTATTGTTTGGAGAAACCGTCGAACGATTACGAGAATTGCTGCGTGAAATTAATTTTCTTTTCAGGTCATCTCTTAGCAGGCTTTTCAGAGGGGAAACCTAAAATAATGAAATTTATGTTAATTACAAACATCAAATCTTAGAATATTAAAAATAAGCAGTATCCCAAGGGAGGCGAAAAGCCACAATTTTCTATTTAACAATTTATCAACTACTGTCATTTCTTTCAAACAGCTGACGATTTCTATTGAACTTGAATTGAACTGTAAGAATCTAAAGTTTTTGCATCGCTTAAGGGGCAAAGCAGATCAAGAGGTGAAAACTGAATCATATTTTCGTAATAAATGTTACTTTTTTGTATTCTATTTCTGTAACTATTGCTGTTCAACTGGATAAGAATTTACTAGTTTTATCGCCTAGGAAGTTAGAACAACATTTTTGTCAGTTTTTCCTAAAAAAGTTGCCTAGGGACCTACTGGCAAAAAAATTAGATTGCACTGTGAGACCTGAAAGGTCCACTTCCTACCTGAAAGGTAACGTTTCGGAAGTGGATGCACGAATTATGTAGGAAATAAGGTCAAAGTGGTCCTATACTATGTGTACTCCTTCAATTTCTGGCAGAGCATTAAGGCGTCATTCGCTCCATGGCTTGTTGGCCACATAGTTGGAAGGGAACATTAATTCACCTTATACATCCTCATCAGAAAGATCCGAATTAAAGGTGTTTATTCGTGATTTGCAAAATGATGTTACAGAAATGAGAAGATCCATGGACTTTCTGAATAAGAAATACGAAGAGGTACTGAGACTTGGAAAAATACTTTCAGATATGGTGACGGAGATCTCGAAAGACAATGAAGAGCCTCAAAAAAATCATAAACTCAAGACGGCTTTAAACGTGCAAGAGACAGCCAAACTAAGAAATAACATATGTGTTGCTGGACTTATTCCCTGCAATGAGACTCAGAACAAAAAAGGTACTTTAATTAAGTAATTTGCAGGCCTCTGTCCGAATTTTAAATAAAGCGGCGTTCAAAGTGGTCACGATATTAGAACCAAAAATAGTGTAACCAGAAATGATACCTTGAAAACCAAGTACATTTGGCATAGAAACTGGCGCGTAAAGGTGCTGGTGAGAGGTATCGTTATTAGAAGTGATTTGGACAAATAGAGTTCAAGTTTAACTCTATTTTTTATTTCTCTTTTTTTGGTTAATCTTACTATTAGAAATATGGTGCTTGGAGTTGTTTTTTTTTTAAATAAAATTATTTTAAGAACCAAATTATAACTAATAGCTCTTTTCAAAAATGAAGGGTGGGTCACGATAATATTAGATCACTTCTGCCTAGCATATACTATATTGGGCAGGATTTGGCGGGCTTGGGCTTGGATGTGCTATGGAGTCCCGAGACTTGGCTTAATCCTGATATTTTAGAGACCCAAATTACTGTTAACGGTGTGTAGGTGTCTACGTCAGAAACAATATTCAGTAGAGTTAATTTCACTGATGGTTGACGAAGGTTTAGAACAGATAGGGCTTAGTGTAAAGGTATAGATGATTTCTCTTGCAATTGATGTTGTCTATAGACCACCACTTTGCAACGTTCCCAAGTTTTACAGATTTGAAGTAAATCTGTTTCTGATATTATTCCTATTAGTGAAGAAATATTGGTAATGGGTGATTTAAATATTAATCTTGTTACAGGTTAAAATTGGCATTTTATACTCTTTATTAAAAGCACTGATTACAGTTATATTTTCAAAATAAATATTTTACAAATATTAATGATTGATACTAGTAATGCCCTCTCTGTAATAGCCTCCCAAGTAACTCATAGTTCTGTTCTTTAGCCATTTCAAATTACAGTATTCTTTTTTTTAAGGACACATTTAGTTTTGTACATTTCAGCTTCATATTGTACTGGTTGTTAATGAAATTTTATTTATACTCTTATAAAACCCGGTTCTGGACTAAAGAAATATTTTAGAATTTAAATTATATCCCATATTGATTATTTAATTATTTTATAACGAATAATGACTAATTGGGCATGTACAATTATTGTGTATGTTGTACTGTTCATAGTACAATATCTGATTTTGGCTTGACCATACCAGATATGCTGGTTGATTTTACTCGGACTGACCTATCTAATTTTTGTCTCTTTTTATCTAATGTAAATATTAGTTTTCTTGGAAGATAGCAAGAAGTTGCTGGTCTACGCAAAATCGAAATTGATTGTCATAGTGACACATAGTTTCATTGCCAACTTCCTTGGGCCACAAATAGTGTTATATAATTTTTTTTTTCTCTAAAGTGCAATAAAATGGAATTATGGTGATGCGATGAATGCCAAGTTAATCAAAAGCAAAGAAGTACTAAAAATACTGAAAGTTTATAGCCTTAAGAGGGTCTCCAAAAGTTGTTGATGCCCGGAGGAACTTAACCCCTCTTACCTGAAACGCCCAGAGAAGGAATCCTTCACAATGCTGCTAGCTCAAGCCGATGTGGGTTCTAGCTTCTTTCTCAACCAAATGAACCAAAATTTCTTAGGTAGTAACTACCCAAGAGTTACCCAACTAAATGTCAAAATCAGTATATATTATATAATATATATTAATTAATAATTATATAATAATATAACCCAAGTATATACTCGTAGTACTACGAAGCCGGCTGCGTCTTACCTCACAGGAGTCACTTGTCACATATATATGTACTCATATCAGTAATATTCAATAATAAAATAGCATCGGTTAAATAATGTCAATAAAATTTTAAATAAGCTTATGTATGTATCTCAACTCAAAAGATAAAAGTCGTGATAATAAAAATAAAATAAAACAAGTGAATAAAAAAAAAATGTTATGTTCTGTCACTTAGCTCCATACACAGCAGACTACTTCATATTCGAGACTCTCCCAGACATCCAATTCCCAGTCAAGGAAAACTGCAGGCTTCCAAGCTTCACCTCTTCCACTTCACAAGCTCTGGTAGTGGTCTAGGTTAGACGTTAGCTCACAGTTGCTTAAAATCTCCTTCTAGATTAGAGCCAGTAGAGTACATAACCCCAAAACGAAAGCACCATGTGGCATGAAAAAAATCAGGTCCGTACAAAAAAAATCCGTCCAAAATCCATGTTATGTAGCTTTGCTAATTAAATTGTCCCCTGCCAATGCCAATCAGAACCGCTATTTTGCCGATGTTCGAGGGCACGTGAAAAATTATTAGGTTTTAAATCGCCATAAAGGCCAGTAAATTCAACAAAACAACAAATTATAGCATTACGCCCAAAAAGTTGATTTACTATCACCACATTTAGTCAATTATATCCCCATATGGGTAAAATTCACACGAATTTCAAAAAGAACTAAAGCACTCTTCACTTCATGACGGCGGTCTGGGAAAAGGAACGACCGCAGAGGTCAAACCCGTATTTAAGCAATCACGCACAAAGTGTATTGCCAATCGAAATATATAACAAAATAACTTAACTTTTTTTATAAGTACCATAAAACCTTTTATAAAAAATAAATAACAAAATTTGTGGCCCAAGGAAGTTGGCAATGAAACTATAATATGACAATCAATTTCGATTTTGCGTAGACCAGCAACTTCTTGCTATCTTCCAAGAAAACTAATATTTACATTAGATAAAAAGAGACAAAAATTAGATAGGTCAGTCCGAGTAAAATCAACCAGCATATCTGGTATGGTCAAGCCAAAATCAGATATTGTACTATGAACAGTACAACATACACAATAATTGTACATGCCCAATTAGTCATTATTCGTTATAAAATAATTAAATAATCAATATGGGATATAATTTAAATTCTAAAATATTTCTTTAGTCCAGAACCGGGTTTTATAAGAGTATAAATAAAATTTCATTAACAACCAGTACAATATGAAGCTGAAATGTACAAAACTAAATGTGTCCTTAAAAAAAAGAATACTGTAATTTGAAATGGCTAAAGAACAGAACTATGAGTTACTTGGGAGGCTATTACAGAGAGGGCATTACTAGTATCAATCATTAATATTTGTAAAATATTTATTTTGAAAATATAACTGTAATCAGTGCTTTTAATAAAGAGTATAAAATGCCAATTTTAACCTGTAACAGCTACCCTCTTTTTCCCCCAAAAAAAAAATTTTTCTAAAATTTTTTTTTTAAATACTAATTTATAGGTGTATAGCCAATTAAGAAAATAATTACACTACCATCCAAATTAAATTTAATTATCTATTGAGTTAAGTAATAGGCAATGAAAATAACAAAAATAAATTAAATAGGTAGCTAGTTTCCAACTTCATCATAATAAGGTTTAAGATCTTGCACATGCCAATTTCCTTTTGATTTCCCATGCATATCCTCAAGTTCATAAATGCAGTAACCCACTTTATTTTTTACCCTAAAAGGACCTTCAAAATTACCTGCCAACTTAGCAGTAAAATAGTTCCCTGCATCTGACAATGCATACAATCTTTTCCAAACTAAATCACCAATATTGAATTCTACATTTCGACGTCTTAAGTTATATTGATCCCTAGATTTCTGGCCTGCTTGTAATAATTTCTTCGATACAAATTCCCTTAGCTTCCCTAAAGATTCAACCCTTTTAATGGAATTCCCCTGAGATTGATCAGAAACTATATTTTGGTTAACGTCCCTATATTGAAAAAATTCTGATGCATGCAAAATCATTTCAGTACCATAGTTAATAAAGTAAGGCGTTTTACTTGTAACTTCATGAGTTGCTGTATTAATTGCACAAGCTAAAGCTGCTAGGTTTTCATCCCATATTCTATGATTTTCCGAAGCAAAAGCAGTTAACATGGATTTTAGTACTCTATTGACTCTCTCTGTAACATTAGGAGAAGGATGATAATTGGGATTATACATGATTTTAGATCCATATTTTTTTGCTAAATTTTGAAATTCTTTGCTCTTATACTGTACCCCATTGTCACACCTAATAACCTCTGGAACTCCATGAAAAAGAAAAATATGTTCCTCAAGAATATTGCATATTTTAGCAGAATTAGCCTTCCTAATGGCAAAGAAACGATTAAATTTACTAAATACATCAGTGACCACAAATATATACATATTGCCACGTTTACTCTTAGGCAAAGGACCAAATAAATCCATACTCACAACCTGCCAACAATGTTTAGGGACCAAATTAGAAACCATTAAGCCTGCTGGCTTCTTTTGTTCAGGTTTGATTTTCTGACAAGTAACACAATGTCTCACAAACCTTACCACGGTCGACCTCATCCCTGGCCAATAATACAATCTGCCTATCTTGGCATAAGTCTTATAGACACCTAAATGACCTCCTAAAGGCGAGCAGTGGCAGCTTGCAAAAACCTCGTGTCTCCTATCCTTAGGAATAACTAATTTCCAATAGTCAGCAGCGTCACGTAAATCTGGGTAATCTAACCTCACATATTTATAAATCTTGTCCTCACTAACTCTCCAAAGAGGAAAATCTAATGGATTTTTGACAATTCTATCTCTCAATTTAATATACCAAGAATCACTAGTTTTATGAAAATCATGGTTGGAGAACTGAACAGAATCACAATTTACCGGGACATTCCTCGATAAAGCATCCGCTACTACATTATCGCGCCCTTTCCTATGAATTATTTTATAGTCGAATTGCTGCAGCCTTAAAGCCCATCTCCCCAATCTACCTTGAGGATTTTTAAGATTATCCAGCCACTGTAAACTATGATGATCACAAATAACCGAAAACTTAGCACCTTCCAAATAACATCTTAATTTTTCTATACCAAATAGGACTGCTAGAAGTTCTCGCTCAGTAGCTGAATACAACTTTTCCTGTCGAGTCAAGGTACGAGATATATAACAAATTACATTTTCACGCCCATCATAAATTTGATATAAAACAGCGCCAACCCCATATCCTGAGGCATCTGTTTGCAAAACGAAGTCATATTCGAACCTAGGGCAAGTTAAAATAGGTGCTGAAATCAAGGAATTTTTAACTTTTTGAAAAGCTTCCTCACATTTTACATCCCAATAAAATTTAGTTCCCTTTCTTAAAAGTTTGGTAAATGGTGCAATTATATCAGAAAAGGTAGGAATAAATCGACGATACCAAGAGAGCATACCAATAATTCTACGAACTTCTGTCACTGATTTTGGAGTTGGCATGTTAGTAATGGCTTCGACTTTGGAAGGATCCACAGAAATTCCATGACGATTTACTACATAACCCAAATATCTTAGCTCGGCTCTACAAAATTTACTTTTTTCCTTATTAAGTGTAAGACCGGCCTCCTCCAAACACTGAAAAACATCTTTTAGAAGCTGTAAATGGCTCTTAAAATCTGGGCTTATTAGAATAATATCATCGATATATCTAAACACTGAATTCTGAAACTTGGGACCGAGGATGGTGTCGATCAACCTTTGGAAGGTTGCAGGGGCATTATGTAATCCAAATGGAAGTCTACGGAACTGAAATAAACCACGTCCAGGAACGGTAAATGCAGTATACTGCTTACTATTTTCCTCCAATTCAACCTGCCAATAAGCACTCTTCAAATCCAAAGAACTAAGATATTTGGCTCCACCCAACTTATCCAAAATGGCTGAAATGTAGGGAAGTGGATATGCACAACGCTCGGATACAGCATTTAATTTCCTAAAATCAACGCAGAATCTCATTTTGCCATCACTTTTAGGCACCAGAAGAACCGGAGAGGACCAAGCTGAAGTAGATGGTTCGATGACTCCCAACTCCAACATCTTGTCAACCTCCTCATCAATGAGTTTCTGTTTGAAAGGTGATACAGGATAATACCTTTGCTTAATAGGCTCACTATTAGTGGTTATCTTATGTTTAACAACTGAAGTGCATCCCAGCCTATCCCCAATCTTTTGAAAGTAAGATGAAACCAATTTATCCAAAGCCAAATGTTCTTCTGCAGATAAATCTGCTTCACACTGAATCAAGGAAATTTCAGAATTTAAAGGTTCTTCAGAAAAATGCCATTCACCTCGACGCATGTCAGGAACAATACCCAAGCTTTTCCAGAAATCAATACCCAAAACCAACTCATGACGAATTTCTGGGACTATAAAAATGTCAATAACCCTAATAACTCCTTTTACACTTACAGGCACGCTAACAATGCCTATACATTCACACGACATATTATTAGCTATTGTACAAGATGTTCTCCTATTAATGTCCAAAGTAACTCCCAATATTTTCAATTTTTCCCAACCAGAACTACCCATAAAAGTCCTATTTGCACCTGAGTCCAAAAGACCATAAAATTTAGACCCAAAAATTTCTACTGATAAATAAGGACATTCCCCTGGACCTACATGTGCTAACACATAGTCAAGTACAATTTTATTTTTACAATCCATGGTCGAATCAAAACCAGAAGCAAACCCTCGACCTAAGATTGGCTTCTCGAGCCGTTTCCCTGATTATTATGTCTATTACAATCTGGACAGTTTATTTTAGTAAAGTTATCTTTTCCACAGCCAAAACATTTTTTAATTTTTGATGTACAATTTTTAGCAAAATGATTTGGTTGGTCACATTTAAAACAAAGTTTTACTCCAGAATTAGCATTACCAAAATTATTGTTATTTTTGTTGCCAGAATTCTGATGATTTAGACCACTAGGACCTGTTTTAAAATAACTGTTCTTAAAATTATTAGAATTAAAATTTCTGTTTTGTCCATAACGATCTGAACCTTGGAATTTATTGTGGTTACTAGATCTTTGATTAAAATTTTGATTTTGTCCTGGCCTATTTTGATTATTAATATTATTATTATTTGCAAATCTATTTGTATTAACAAAAGAACTCTGATTTGAACAAGGTATATTCTGGTTATAATTACTTGAAAATCTATTATTATTATAGTTGGAATTTTGAAAATTTGAGTTTATTGATTCACAATTATTTAGATTGTCAAATTCTGTACTATTAAGTTTACTACTTATTTTAAAATTTTCTAAACTTGTCCTATTATATTGATAATCTAAATCAGGTTCGAGTGACAAATTGCCCTTCTTAGGTGGTTTAAAATCCTCTACCCTTAACCGAGTCTCCTCTAACTTTCTACACAATTCAATAAGTTCAAAAGGTGTATTTATTTCATGCAAAGTTAATCTTTCCTGATAAAAAGGTAAAATGTTTGATCTTAAGACTCTTAATCTTAACTGATCACCAACTGGAGTAGGCATTCTATCAAAAAGTTGAGACATAGCTGCAACATAAATACCAATCGGTTCATCACTACCCTGAGTTCTTTCTAAAATTTGTTTCCATAATTTATCAGCAAAGTGTGGAGGTACAAATTCATCTTTCATTAATTTAATTAAAGAGTCCCAATCTGTTGCATATCTAGATATTAAGTGATAATAATTTAAAGCTTGACAGTCAAAAAGATCAGAAGCTGAGTTGAAAAGTTCTGCCTTTGAAACACCCCTTGAAATAGATAGTTCTTCTACCCTCTCTAAAAATGCATTGAAGCTTAAACCT
Organism: Anthonomus grandis grandis; assembly: GCF_022605725.1. Taxonomy (NCBI): domain Eukaryota; kingdom Metazoa; phylum Arthropoda; class Insecta; order Coleoptera; family Curculionidae; genus Anthonomus; species Anthonomus grandis. The sequence goes on from NC_065552.1 coordinate 7,390,644, forward strand.
GACTTATTACCTGAAAATTTTAAATTCCATTTAAAAACTGGAACACTTTTGAAATAAGATGTAGATGGTTGCATATTGGTATTTATCGCAGTCATATTAACTTCATTTCGAGTAGGCGTAGAATTATCATGAATAGAAGTTCGAGTTGAATCTAATAAAGTATTTACTTCAAAATTATTATCTAAGGGTGGATCAATGTTAGAGTCTGAAAGAAGTTTTATTTTATTTTCATACTCAGAAACTAATGTTGTAAGTTCAAGAAGTAAAGAGGACCTTTTTGAAGCCACCTCTTTATCGGTGTCTGTAATCCTATTTATTCTGCCAGTTAAATGAGCAAATTTTGTTTCTATTTTCAAATGTTGTGTAGTTGTGCCAGGAAAAGATGAAATTGAATCTTTTAACTCAGTAAGTTTATTTGCACAAATCGGAATTTCGATGTCAGGGTCAAGAGTTGCTGAGCTTTGAACTGAATTGCCCGATTCTTCTAATTGTAAAAGGGAACGCAAACATTTACGCAAGGAATCTGCTGTACCAGAAGGGTCAATACCTCTAACTTTAACTTCATATTCCAGCTCATCCTTTTGCAATCTTTCTATTGTAATCTTATACATGTTGTACTAAAAAAATTGACAAAAATCAAAAACAAATCTATATGTACTATATGAATAGATAGGTCAAAATTAATAGGTTACCAAAATCAACTCCTATATTTTCCTGTAAAAATTCACCAAAAATTAAATTGAAGATTTTTATCCTATTCCAAATCCAAATATCATTTGAACACCTGTCCTAAAATTTCACGTTAACCTTAAAAAAAATTCAAATCCAAAATATGAATATTAAAGTCCAATCCAGTGAAAGAAGAAAAAAATTTTGGGTAACTATAGAGAAAGAAGAGTAAGTTGGGGCGCCATTGTTATATTTTTTCCTTCCAAAAAAATAGGTTAAAATTGGCATTTTATACTCTTTATTAAAAGCACTGATTACAGTTATATTTTCAAAATAAATATTTTACAAATATTAATGATTGATACTAGTAATGCCCTCTCTGTAATAGCCTCCCAAGTAACTCATAGTTCTGTTCTTTAGCCATTTCAAATTACAGTATTCTTTTTTTTAAGGACACATTTAGTTTTGTACATTTCAGCTTCATATTGTACTGGTTGTTAATGAAATTTTATTTATACTCTTATAAAACCCGGTTCTGGACTAAAGAAATATTTTAGAATTTAAATTATATCCCATATTGATTATTTAATTATTTTATAACGAATAATGACTAATTGGGCATGTACAATTATTGTGTATGTTGTACTGTTCATAGTACAATATCTGATTTTGGCTTGACCATACCAGATATGCTGGTTGATTTTACTCGGACTGACCTATCTAATTTTTGTCTCTTTTTATCTAATGTAAATATTAGTTTTCTTGGAAGATAGCAAGAAGTTGCTGGTCTACGCAAAATCGAAATTGATTGTCATAGTGACACATAGTTTCATTGCCAACTTCCTTGGGCCACAAATTTTGTTATTTATTTTTTATAAAAGGTTTTATGGTACTTATAAAAAAAGTTAAGTTATTTTGTTATATATTTCGATTGGCAATACACTTTGTGCGTGATTGCTTAAATACGGGTTTGACCTCTGCGGTCGTTCCTTTTCCCAGACCGCCGTCATGAAGTGAAGAGTGCTTTAGTTCTTTTTGAAATTCGTGTGAATTTTACCCATATGGGGATATAATTGACTAAATGTGGTGATAGTAAATCAACTTTTTGGGCGTAATGCTATAATTTGTTGTTTTGTTGAATTTACTGGCCTTTATGGCGATTTAAAACCTAATAATTTTTCACGTGCCCTCGAACATCGGCAAAATAGCGGTTCTGATTGGCATTGGCAGGGGACAATTTAATTAGCAAAGCTACATAACATGGATTTTGGACGGATTTTTTTTGTACGGACCTGATTTTTTTCATGCCACATGGTGCTTTCGTTTTGGGGTTATGTACTCTACTGGCTCTAATCTAGAAGGAGATTTTAAGCAACTGTGAGCTAACGTCTAACCTAGACCACTACCAGAGCTTGTGAAGTGGAAGAGGTGAAGCTTGGAAGCCTGCAGTTTTCCTTGACTGGGAATTGGATGTCTGGGAGAGTCTCGAATATGAAGTAGTCTGCTGTGTATGGAGCTAAGTGACAGAACATAACATTTTTTTTTTATTCACTTGTTTTATTTTATTTTTATTATCACGACTTTTATCTTTTGAGTTGAGATACATACATAAGCTTATTTAAAATTTTATTGACATTATTTAACCGATGCTATTTTATTATTGAATATTACTGATATGAGTACATATATATGTGACAAGTGACTCCTGTGAGGTAAGACGCAGCCGGCTTCGTAGTACTACGAGTATATACTTGGGTTATATTATTTATTTTCAGACTACTCCTAAGATGTCAAATTTTCTCAGATTAGCTAGTAAATATTAGAGTAAACTAATAAAAGGGTAATTTTAAGTGGGGAAGCTTCAACAGTTAGGGTTGTTATTTTTTTTTGCTTAGGTCAATGTCCGTGGCGGGATATACCGGGCCATGTAAGTTATTAGTTTAATTGAATTGAAGCTTCATTCCCCAAAGTTTGGGTGTAACATAATTTGTTTTATTTCGACAACCACACTTTGATTGTGTATTTTTTGTGTGATGTTGTGGTTCCTTATTACCAACTTAAATAATTATTCCTCTTAACAATAAATAACATAACATAATTCTCTGTGATAATCAAGACTTAAATAAATTGTTATTTTCTGTTGTTAATTTGTTTTTCACTTGAGTTGAGTAGGTTGGAATATCATAGGTAATTTGGAAACAATAGTGTATACTGATTTGACTTTGATTTTGTTTTCCAAGTTTCGTTTTGAACTTGCCTAAATAAATTTTGATAAATATTGGGCGTCCTTTGGGATTATATAAAATCCAAAACTTGGTGGCGCCATACTGATTTTGACATTTAGTTGGGTAACTCTTGGGTAGTTACTACCTAAGAAATTTTGGTTCATTTGGTTGAGAAAGAAGCTAGAACCCACATCGGCTTGAGCTAGCAGCATTGTGAAGGATTCCTTCTCTGGGCGTTTCAGGTAAGAGGGGTTAAGTTCCTCCGGGCATCAACAACTTTTGGAGACCCTCTTAAGGCTATAAACTTTCAGTATTTTTAGTACTTCTTTGCTTTTGATTAACTTGGCATTCATCGCATCACCATAATTCCATTTTATTGCACTTTAGAGAAAAAAAAAATTATATAACAATCTTTTGCAGCAAACTAAGGTTTACAAACCTGTTTAATAATTTCTTGAAGAAGCTAAATTTGGATTAAACTGTCGAAAAAACTACTAGGTGCGTATCAGATAAAATCAGCTTTCTAGATGTCATATTCTTGTCAAATAATGAATTGGTTAAACAAATCAAAATTATGAAATGTACGAAAATAACGACCACGATTTAGTTTACTGTGTGCTAAATTTGAGTGTTCTTAAGAATTGAAAATTACAGGGATTTGAAAGTTTTTGAGAGCAATTTATCGAAAATACCTTGGAATTGTATTTTTGATAGTGAGTTGGTAGACGAAAAGATCGATGTCCTTTGCGCCACTATAAAACAAGTTTTTGATCTCCATGCACCCTTAAAAACCGTTAGAATTACAAATCCGGGATTTCCTTGCTTCACAAATATTTTATATATTTTAAAAAAACATCATTATCGTTATAAAGCATAAAAAGAGTAAGCTTCCGCAGGATAGGGATGATTATAAAGAGACGCCGAACTTTTCACGCAAACAGTAGGAAAAGAAAAAAAAGCTTATTTGGAATTTGTTAACCGCAGTAATTGTAAACAGAAAATTTGGAAATCATTATGAGATGAATGTTTAGAAACGCAAAAAAATCAATCTAATGTATCCCACAGCCTAAATAACGCGCATGAAATTAACTAATGTTTTGTAAATTCCGTACGGGAAATGTCGACTAAGTAAATCAGCATACGTTAAGCTTATACAAAAACCATAAAGCTACTAATAAAGTTTTTCAAGTCACTTCGATTGTTGAGGCTGATGTACTACAGGGCGGATTGGATGGTTTAACCCTAGTTTTCCTCCTGACAGAACGAAAAAAAAGTATGTCAACCAAAGAAGGTAAGTGTAAGAGTTTTAAGCGTTGATAATCAATCTAATTTGAAAATAAACTATGATTAACTAATATAACCTCACCTTAATCAACGAACTTAAACTACTGGTAGCGTTCTGTATCGTAACGCTATCAGCACCGTCAGAACTCGGATTGGTCGCGCCGTTTTTCTTCGAGCTGTCGCTGTTATAATCCTCGGTTCCCGGTTCCTGTTTTATCGGTATTAACGATATAGAGGGCGTGATATTCGTTTCCTGCTCCATCCGCAACGAAGTCGGCTGTATGTGACTGCTCGAGGGCGCGTTCGAGTTCGAGTCGGCCGATTGCGGTGAGTTCGGACTGTCTCCGTTTACCAGCCTCGTTGGTTCGCCTTGGGAGGACTGACTTATTCTTTGTGGTGGTTCCTACAATAACAATTGACGGCTTATATTTCCTCATAAGATATTACATATGCTCACTTATATATATAGATAAGTTTACAATATAAATATAAATACAAAAAATCTTTCAGTATGTATTAATTCAGTATGTAACAGTAAACAGGAAATAAAGGTCATATTTCAGCTACCCTCAGAAGAAGGAGCTGCTAGGACTTTGGATATTTTATTTATAATTTAGAGAAAAAATCACAAACCGCATCAAAAACTGTATGATTAGCATGCATACCTTACATCCATAACTAACCGAAAAGAAAAACAAATCTAAATTAACCTAGTTTAGTAAATAGAAGGCAGGAGAGGAGGAACGAGGGGGTATTACAGGTATATTGACTATATTTCTGTTGGGCACTCTTATAGTAGAAAAAAAATCATATATATATAAATACATATAAAAAATTTATATTTCCAAACGCGCGTCAGACACAAACATGGAATGCTAACACAAAAGGAAGCAGAACCAGGGCTACAGATTTACCACGGATGTCATTACTAACAAGAAATAACATAAATTGTTTTTAAATGCACTAAATATTGTTTTGCTTACATGAAAGAACCATTTTTATTGTTTTTTTTAAAAGCCGATATAGATTTAGAAAAATCTCAAATTTTGTATTTATTAATTTTAGACACAATATTGTAAGAAAATGACTATTTAAAAATTTCCTTCTTATGTAAAGGTGTAGACAAAAGGTCATGTCTGCGAATATTTATATTGTGAACGTCAGTACGATATCTGAGCTTATTATTATATATAGATATGGTGGTGCTTTAAATGTCATTATTTTGTAGAAAAAACATATGGAGTGCGGTACAACTCTTTGCCAAACTTAGTTTTGTTCTATATTATGTTCTCGGTAAGCTTGTTTAGGGAGAAGTGACATGTATTTAGAATTATAGCTTTAGTTTAGTTGAACCCAAACGTGCCTCCAAACTTTACATTTGGTATGACACTAGGCACTCCGTAAAAAGTAATCTAGATTAAGTGAGGATAAGAGCGTGTTTATTTTTCGCAGGTTTTTTTTTGTCATACAATACTATTTACCGAAAAATAAATACATAATAAAACCGTTGTGTTGTTTGTTCGAAACATAGCACATACTTTTCGTTTACTTTGCCTACTGGTGCGTAAAAAATGAACACTAGTAAAACGTCGCTTACCAGTGCAGGTGAATATACAGAGGTAGGCGCGTCGGCCATTGAAATCTCCACGTGCGGAGTCAAGAAATGCATCGGAGGGGTTGCGTTGTCCGTACTCCTATTGCCGGTAGAATCACCAGAGTCGCTATAGTTAGCGGCGCTGCCAGACGTCACGCTGACGGACAAATTGGTACTGAGCTGGTTAAGAGAGCTTAGAGCGCCCTCTACGGGGTTGAAACCCTGTTGGGCGGCCGCTGCAATTAGTTGTGACTGAGTTCCAGGTGCTCCCGGGTTGTCCAAATCTATCCCGTGTCTGTAATAATGTTTTGTTTAATAACAATAAAATAGAGATTGTAGATTTAGATTAATAGTAACAATAAGATCTCATTTTTATGAAAAATATCTACTTTGTATTCTTTTTCATAGAAGTGTGTGCTTTATCTGAGAAGACAAACAACAACAGAAGTATATGAGAACGACTATTTTCAATAGCTGTTTATAGAATGCTAAATATTCTATCATGTGAAAAACGGCTTTAGTAAAACCACTGCCTACTGATATGCATAGTCTTGCATATCAGTAGTCTGAATGAATTACGGTCAATTGGCCTCTTAACAATCCTTGGGAAAATGCTTGAACGACAGGTTTCCGACATGATGAACAATTTTGTTCACTCTCAATACATACTGCCAGGTATTTAGTCTGGATTTAGAGCTTGTCATAGCACAGCACTTAATAGGGTTACTAGTTGAATATCTAAAAACATAGATTAATCAAAGGTTTCCTAGCTGGTACTTTCAGATTATAATAAGGCATTTGATCTTGATAACCATGATGTACTTAGCTGATCGCTAGGCTCCACTTTTTCGGGTTTTATGGTCAAGCTTGTGGCTCATTCTCATCATATCTAAACCATAGAAGGCAGATTGTGAACCTTCATGGGACTCGGTCTGGCATTTAATATCTCCAAAATGGAGTGCCTCAGAGATCCATTCTTGGTCCCATATTTTTTGCCCTTTTTAGAGCTGACTTACCATCTCAGATTCATCAATGCCTGTTTGTTGCTTAATGTCAAAAAAATTGTACACCTGATTACTGGGTCCGAGGCTGTCAGGGCTAAGTTCATAGTTTAATTTTACAACCATTCATATAAAAGGTGTAATTATCCGTTCTGTTGAATATGCTAGAAATCTGAGCCTTGTAATGGATTAATAATGCCTTGTTGGTTGCGATGAATTTTCGGCAGCATGTTTTGAAGTTTATTTAAAACTAAAGAGCCTTTATTCTTTTAAATATTTTCTTTCCGACCATATTAAATACCTCTTCTAAAAAAACAGGAAGGGGCACAGTTGTGTGTTGTGTGTGCACAGGTGTTGAAAAAATTGCTCGACTTGATGGTGTAAATGTGTCTATAGTTTCGTGGTTTGACAATAAAATTGTCACCACAATTTCAACTTGTGTAGATTTTGTCGAAAGGAAAAAAAGCACATTGTGATCCCCCCTCATCCAATGTCTATATAAACATGCAACAGTTATACGAGCGGCGTGGATCTCCTGAATTCGATGTTAGTATATCACAGGATACTAATAGGGTCGACAAAATTTTACGATCTTTTTTCTATTTACTCGACACGTTATGCCGTAACAGTGGGATATTATGGAGAATAAGCAGAAATTCTGATGAGAGTTATTTGCCATTGGCTGAGTTTAAACTTGGTTTGGCAGAAATTCTAATAAGATCTAAAATAACTTCAAAAAAGCGGGACAGGTCTAGTTGCTCACTTAAACCAAAACTAGAAATTACAAAAAAAGAAATATCCTTTTGCCCAAATACTAGCCCAAGAAATTCGTCGTGATAATGTTGGGGTACCATCCTATGTGGTACGAAGATCGCCTGAGATGCAAATTTCCTGGGTTTAATTGTAAAACCCAAGTTTTATGCGATAAACGTAATGTCAGGTTGGGTTTTAATAAAAAGATAGAAATTGTTTTCGCCGTAAATCAACTAAATATTCGTAAGGTTTGCATTTAGTTCAAATATATTTTTTTTGTATTTTCAATAATTTTTATTAAATACGTTTTCCGGTAATTTTTTTGTTTTCTTTCCTGTGGTCAAATTTGTGCCGAATCTGACACATGTGAAGAATGTAATTTTTTTCCAAAAACAAAACATTAATAATCTTTTGATGGTTACTTATGAAGCAAGTGTATAATTTGATTCTTTTTTTATGAATGGGAAATTTGTTGCATGAGCCGTAGGCCAATTAACGTGTAACATACAATTTTTTTTTTACTACCGAAGAAAACATAAAAAAAATCAAAAATACCAAATTACATACGTAAAGTATGTAATTTGGTACTCCAGCTCGCGTTACTCTATTGGCAAAGTTTTATTATTAATCCTTACAGAAAATGTATTTTTGTGTAGTGACATAATTTGAGACCTATCCCGGCGTCCCAATACTACATTTCCGCCAGTACTCTTTCGGCTCACCGTTCAATTTAGGTCAAAGTATAGCTAGCAAAGAGGAAGTGGAATAAAAATTATTACAAGTTAAGATATTATAACATTGCCGCACTCAATACTCAAGTTGACCAGACCTGTATACGAGGTCTGACAATTAGTTAGGTAGACATATTTTTTTTCTCTAAATCTGGCAACTCTGCGATAACGATTGACATTTCTCTGCGTGCACACATCTCCTAGTAACATTCCTACGTAGTAGTTTTACAATAGGTTGCGTGTATGGGTCTAGCGGATTTTTTGTTTACGGTCATATTTACGTCGCTGGTCGAAAATAATACGGATGTTGTTCATGAACAAAGGATTAACATTTAATTCCTTGTTAAACTTGGGAAAAACTTGGGTGACGAGTCGTGGGTGTACGAGTATGATCCAGAAACAAAACGCCAGAGTTGTGGAAAGCACCTGGAGAGCCACGAACAAGGGCACGAAAGGAAAAATCAAAAATCAAGGCGATGATTACTGTCTTTTTTGATTGTCAGGGCATTGTTCATATGGAACTTTTGCCACCAGGCAGAACTCTTAACGAAGAGTATTAACTGGAAGTTTTTAAACGTCTCCGTGAACTGGCAAGACGATGTAGTCCAAAGTTGTAGAGAAGCAATTCCTGGATCTTGCATCACGATAACGCGCTCTCTCACACCGCCTGTATTGTCCCGAAACAAGATGAACATCATCGACCTTACTTACCTGACCTCGCTCGTTAGAACATTGAAAGGCTAGAAATGGCGTGGAACTATGGGCAGTTTGTTTGCTTGTAACATCTCTAATGCTATGATGCCAAATGCTTATGTAGAAATGGCCAAAAAACACTTTATATTATCAGAAAAATTTGTCACTTATTTTGACAGATACAAAACATAACTACTGTCCCCTTTAATAAAATATGAAGCATCTTCTTTAATAAAATATGATAAGATGATTAAATGAATGCAGATTAACATAAATTAGAGAAAAAGGCAACAACATGCAACACCGCTCGATCGCATTGTTGATTCCACCGACACAAGAAATCTTTACCAGTGACGTCGTAAAAAAATATTTACATGAGAAATATTTATTAATAATAGATTATGCTTTAAAGTAAAAACAATATTACCGTTTATGAACTCTATGCGTTTTTTTACCGTACTTCATTGAAGTAAAAGTATCCGATTAAAAGCATTTTTATTGAAATTAAATATTTTATAATTTAGTATAGATTTCTTAATAAGTTTTTATTATTCTACCTCTATGATGGCAGGTCTCCCTTGACATGATGTTATGATAGTATCGGTATTTACTTGTGAAAAGATTGGCTTGAATCGCCTTTTTTCCATAGTGCTGCATAAACGACAAAAGTTTTTACTATCGTAACAGTTCACAAAAACACAAATGAGGCCTTTTTCAACCAAAAACTAAAGAAAAAACACAAAACTTCACAAATGCCGAATATGAACACAAAGCCAAATTTTTACAAATTTATACAAGATGACATTTCGCAAGATGACATCAGCTTTTGCGATGTTGTCATTCCACATTTTTTAGAAGCGTTTTTATGAATAACAATGTTAATTTTTTTTTGCTTTGAAGATGTTGTTTTTGCGCTTAGAAAGATATATCTATTTCTGCTTTTTATTTTTAATACAAAATCTAAAACGAAATAATTAACATTATTATATGTGTTGATATATGACTGAAAATTACCCCTTTTGAAGATGTGTGTAAACTTGACAACAGGGAATCGATGAATATGTTTGTAAACAAAACACCCCTTTTGCCCCTGTGCACCACATGTTGACCACAAACAAAGTTGTTGTTTACTAATTTTAGTCTTTCAATGTTCTAAGCCTCGTTTCATACGATTGTCATGCATGGAAACCATTATGGAACCGTAGAAGAGCTGAAGCGAATTTCGACCACGACGTTAAAGTCTATTACAGCCGAGGAGTTCCAGGGAGACTTTCAGCAATCGATAAAATAAATGTGTTTATGCAGAAGAATCGTAATTTGAAGGTGACCACTTTGATTTGAATGAATATATTACATGAGTAAAATTATATGTCTACTTAATCAATTGCCATACCTCTTATATCACAAGTCAGGCCTATGGTATACTTTTACCTTTAACCGCCTTTTACATTTTATAAACAAGAAAAAGCGTAAATTTATTACCTATTGAAAAAGTGTATCCTCAAACTCTTCATGCTGCCCGCCCGATAGTTGCACAACGGGCACAATTTCACCAAATCGTGTTGCCCTACGTGTTCGTTTTGGAAATGGGCGCGCATCGCGATCTGCCGTTGGAACCCTCTGTTACAAATCGGACAGTGGTACGGTAACGTTTTGGTGTGCGTGGTGAAATGTTCGGCCAGATGGTCCTTTCTGAAGAATCGCTTTTGGCACACACGGCACTCGTACGGTTTCACGCCGGTGTGGCGCATTTTGTGTCTTCGCATGTTCGCCCCGTTAGAGAATTTCATGTTGCAGACGTCGCATTCGAACATTTTTCTATAAAAAAGTGTAAAAGCTTAATTAACTAATGAAGAGTTGATAAGAGAAAGTTATTAGTTTTTCTTCTGTATAGACGTATAGGTGGTAAATTATCTTTGGCTAAGATAGTTATTACTCCTAAATGACTGCAAGAGGAGAAACTTTTTACCCATTTATAATATGATATTGAAGATTTGCACTACACTTTTTATTAGACTCATAGCAAGTTTTTCGAAAAAACAGAAAAAACCCAGCTTGATATGACACCATCTTCATTCACTAATTTTACTTATCTCAAGGGATGAATTTAATGTGAAAAACTGTTCACAATAATATATTCCTTATTGGTTAAACTTAATTAAAGGAAGAATTATTTGTGGGTCAAAAAAACAAGTTCTAAGGTAGTACGACTTTTCAATTGTTACATTGTAGGTACGCTTTTCATATGTTGTATGTGATTCCAAGTAAGCTTATTGTGCAAGCGTAAACTATCTGGATAATACATGGTCTCATTGTATATCTAGCAAAGCATAAATTTGGTGTCTTTGGCGGTTTTGGTGATTTGGACTTGCATGTATGAGTCAGTTTGGCCCTTTACAATGACGATTTTTTAGACATTTCCACGATTGCATTCAAATGCTATTTGTCCATGTATCTTTTTCTCTTTCCATTTCATTATTATGATTATCACTCGACCAATTACAAATTTAGAAATGTATTTTGACTTTTTTTTGACAACTTTAGTGAAATGAGATTTGAGGATTTTCTTTTTTATTACATATGATGAGGACGAAGCATGTCACCATTTGAAGCAAGAAAAAAGATTTAGGAAATGATGTTACGTATGATACTTTTGATAGTAAAATTACACAAATTTATATTTCATTCAAACCTGAAGACATAGCTGAAGCAAATAACAAAATAAATACTAATCTCCAATTACTATTAAACACTTCTCTAAACCATTGTCTTAGTGTTTGGACCGGAAACTATTAGGAAGAGATTCTCGTATCTCCTTTTATTATTTACCTACAAAAATGTGGGTTTATTGATTGATTGATTAAAACTTATTTACAGCCAAAGACATCTTCTAAATAACAAATTAAAAAGGATCCTCTGCGATTCGCTGGTGCTTTCGCATTTTGATTTTGTTCGGTTTACGGGCCATGTTTGGTAGAGATAGGAAAAAGGCGGATACAATTAATACAAAATGGTTGTGTTCGTTTAATTGGTGGAATAAGAAAATATGATAGAGGAGTAAATGCAAAACGGAGAGAGATAGGCTGGATGAATATGTGTGAAAGAAGGTTACTTCATAGTTTGGTTCTGTATCACAAAATAAAATTAAAGAAACTTCCTTTATATTTATAGTCTATAGTCTTGCAAATAACAAACAATGTAGTGAAAATATGCACTTTTCTAAAAAACTAATCTGTTTACAGCTCGTTTCCGATGAAATTTGAAATATTTAAAGGTGTTTAGTCTTCAAGAATTGATTTTGTGTAACATTGGTAAATAATTTCGCTTGCTTATTGACGATTATCACCGTTTCTTTGCTGGTTTTTCAACATTCTTTAAATTGGTTAAAACAAAAGAGTTATCGGTAGAAACAAAAGGTATTATCATTAAACTTCATAAAGCTGGAAAGACGTAACCGTCAAATTTCGACGGATTTGGAAATTCCAAGGCGAACTGTCGATTATAATGTTAGGAAATTCACCAGAGAAGGGACTATTAGCAACAAACCTCGATCAGGAAGGCCAAAGGCAACAAGTTCAAAGGAGGATTTAAATATTATAATTACAAGCAAACGCAATAGACGCCTTACCGCCCCTGAAATCACAGCAAAAATCAACAAGGAGCGTAAAAAAGCGGTCGGTGTTTCGACAGTAACGGCGACTTTATAATGCTGGTCTTAAAGGACGTTTAGCTGTATCAAAACCGCTACTAAAGGATGTTAATAAAAAGAAAAGACTTGAGTGGGCCCAATCACACAAATGATGGACTATTGATGACTAGAAGGAAGTTCTCTGGAGTGACGAGTCGAAATTCGAGGTTTTTGGAACGAAGAGGCGATTTTTTGTTCGCCTTTATGCCAATGAAAGGGTCGCTGAGAACTGTACGGTGGCCTCAGTTAAACACGGTGGTGGTTCGGTGATGGTGTGGGGTTGTTTCGGAGGATCTGCAGTGGGCGATCTAATTACAATAGAGGGAATTCTTCGAAAAGAGGGTTACAAAACAATTTTAAGGGACAATGTACTTCCTTCTGGTACTCGAATAGTTGGGGAAAATTTCATCTTTCAACATGACAATGACCCCAAGCACACGTTGAAATTGTGCAAGCAATATTTAGGTCAATTACAAAGGCAATATCTTCTGAAAGTTATGGTATGGCCCCGACAATCACCGGACCTCAATCCTATCGAATTACTGTGGGATGAACTGGATAGACAAGTGCGGAAATCATGCCCCACATCAAAAGAAGACTTGTGGAGGAATATTGAACTGTATTGTTTAAATATTGAACTGAATTTTTTTTAGACAAATTTTTGTATATTCATTTAGTAAATATTATAAAGTGCTATATATATAAATACATTACATAAACTTGTAGGTCCTATCCTATCCTAAGGTTAAAATAGGAGGCTTGCCTCAACTTCGCCGTTTGTAAAAATTTGGTTTACATTTATTTGTAATATTTTTTACAATAAAGTCTTTATTATTATTATTATTATTATTATTATTATTATTATTATTATTATAGAGGTAAAGAAATATAAATAAAATAATTATTTTTGTTTTTTTTTTCAAACATGAAAGCTAATCTCAAATATTATGGAAGGTCATAATGAAATAATGTTATTTTCAGATGAAGTAATTTTCAGGATGCAAGAAGTAATGGGAAAATGAATTGAGGTACAAATAAACAAAAATTGTCATTATTTCTTCTATTTTCTGACATGATAACTCAAGTGCCACCCCAATGTATTTATTAAAATAATACTTTTCGTAAATAGCGAGCCAAATTGTGTAATAAAAGATAATTTTAAGATAATTCATTCATTCATTTCCTTAAAATCCAAGTATAAATCATTGAGGGTTATAAGAAAATGATACTAATTTTATCAGCCAAACTATGCAAGAAAACTTACGATATTAATGGATTTTTTTGCAATAAGTAAAAACCTGAACACATATTCATCCCATCGATTGAATCAATGAATCACTTTCCGCATAAAAAGAATACAGTGGTAAATTATTCGAATAATTACGCATGTTTAAATTTTAAAAGAAAAACTATTTACCTGTGTACCCTGTCAGCAGGGGGATTATTATTTTCAGCCACCTCCATTTCAGTCTCGTTCGTAGCTGGCGGATGAGAAATCGTAATGTGATTCGTGAGAGACGAAGCTGTCGAACCCTCAAAATCGCATCTCGTACACTTGTGAACACCTGAATCACAAAAAACACACTTTAAAATCAAGTAAAAAATAAATAAAAATAACGCGTTTAACACGTACTTGCACTATTGCCCTTCAAAAGTCTATCCTTTAAGATTTCTTGTAAGGTCATTCTTATCATTTGCCGATGAGTGATAACGTAAACAATTAAAATGAAAACACCCTTATCATAGCAACTAGTTTACCCTGGAGAGGTACAAGCACAACTAAATGATTTCGAAAAATGTGTTTGCTTTAAAGATCTCCCAAGATTATTGTCTGGCAGTATAATTAGGATTGACCTTTTTTTGGTGAAATGGACTGTCCCATTGGGAATAGGGTACCTGTTTATTCCTTGCACAGGTAGATATTTGTGGCACCCTTAAATCTGTCTAGAGGATCACTGTTTGGGTGCCTGCCCTTTATGAGGGGATAAGAGTTTTTTTCGTAAATGGGATGTTTTAAGGTGGGCAATTCTAAGTAATATTAAATATGGTAATTTCGGGTTAAGCTGTATTTAATGGATTTTAAATTTACTTACTTTCTGTGGATTCGAATGGGGGAATGGAGCCAGTCACCCTGTCTTCAACATCATCTTCTTGTTTTTCGATTCTAATTACTAAAGGTATTATACTACTACCTGGAAGTAATAAAAGGGAATGAATTTATTATGAAAGTAGAATAGATTGATGTCTTAGTTTCTAAGCTGTTGAGTGAAAATTATATAAGTGGACACTAATAGGCATTTTGTTTTAATTACTTCCGAAAAATTAATCCTAGAGGTAAGGTTGTTAAAATAAATATAATAAACCAATTATAATTTTATTTTCAATAAAATAAACCATTTATTCCTAGATAAATAATAGTAAATATTCTGTAAAAGTATTCCACATAGATTATATAACCATTACGAAAATTTGGAAACATGGCGAGATCGTTAGATACAATTTTAAACTAGTTTGACCCTTCTGACATTTCTGGTTATACCTGGAAGAATAAACAAATTAATTTGACATATGTTGTATCTCCCATAAAGAATGTGCCACGTTGCCGAATTTTAATTTGTTTTTCGAAATCGTTCATTGGAGTTCCCCACTGTATTAAAGTACTCACAAAATATATATCCAGGATATCCCATTAATAATGGTAAATAATTTAATAGCAGATTCCTTAAAAAAAATATTAAAAATAATGAGGTTAAGTTGAAGAAGTAGTCAATTCTTGCCGTGGAGTTAATAGGTCAATGGGTAACTAAAAATACTTCAGTCATCCTCCACTAAATTTATTTAAAAAATATGAATTCGACATGTTTCGGGCATATAACATGTCCATCGTCAGGGATAAAAAAATCAAGGGGTGCCATTAATACATCTTATAGATCTAGTGCCTCAGACAAGGTTAAAAGGAATTAAGATACATGAGAATCGGGGCCAAACATGGATTTACAAAAACCTTAAAGTTACATCATTACGAAAATACGATAATTAACCCATTAATGAAGTTACGTTAAATATTCCTAATCCGAAAGTCAAAGATGATCAAAATATAGGATGATAAAGTTAATTTAATTTTTTTGAATTTTGCCATAAATTTAGCATTTATTCTTCGTTTTTAACAAAATTCGGACAAAGGGTCTTTTTTATATGGCAAATCTTAAAAATAACCTTTTTTTAAAAATATTTAATAGAGGGCACCAGCATTTTGATTTTTTTAATTCACACAACATTTTGATTTTTTTAAAACTCACATAAATAGACGATTTTCTTTATTAGGTTGTGTTTATATGTGGCATTGTGGTTGTAAACATCACTATGTGTTGCAAACCTGTCGTTTTCTTTTTTTATAAAAATAAGGCAGTCAAAGATGGACTGAGAAGGTACTGTCAGTTTTCCTAAATCCTGGAAAGTCTACAGTCAGCCCTATAATTCATACCCACGATGACTCGAATTGCCTTAGTTTGTAGCCCAAAGATGCGAGTAGGCGACGCGTTTCCGCATATGGATAAACATAATTATGGAGCATAATAATTATAAAGAAGACCATTCTTTGATTTTTGTCCTAATTAAGCAGCAGTTCATTTACGTCAGACCAAATCTTAGCAGCCAACTGTGTATCTTTTAGAATCAAGAATGCATCGTTGAGGGAGTCACCTTTAGCAGGGTAGTATCATCTGCGAATAAAGTAAAAGCAGCTCCTACGTTAGAGAAGGGCAGCCAATTGATGAATAAAATAACTAATATAGGACCCAAAACTTCTTCATGCACTTCATTCTCACAACATCTCCTGAGAGATGCTCTGTTCTATCTTGACTAACTGCGACCTATTTTTTATGTAAGATTTTTAAAAAGGGAAACAGCAACAGGATTGGAATTGTAGTTTTTAAATTTATTGATGAACAGCTTATGGTTTACACAATCAAACAAATAAAAAAAAAGCACTGCACAGTACTTTAGGTATTCAAATCAGTCCAATATCCCGTTGACAAGATCCGTAATACCTAAAACTGTATTTTCGTTTTTTCTACAGCCAAGCTGAGACTTTGCAAGACAATTTTATTCAAAGCTGCTTTGCAGTATCTGCCTCAGTAACTATGCAATGTTGTCAAAACTTTATTTCCTAGTCATAGTGAACAAACTTTTAGTTTAAGTTAGTTACGGTTCTTGACATGTTGCCAATTTTGTTCAGATTCATTAATCTTACTGTACCAATATCTATCAAATATTTTACCAATATACAGTGCATCCCAAAAGTCATGTCTAAATTCAGGGGTGTGTTCGAAAAAAAACGCTCGGACCCGTCCTATTTTATTTCAAGTTGCGCATTTTTGTACGTAAAGTTTGTATATACAGGGTTGCTCAAAAATAAATGACGACCATTCCCCGGAGGTGGAATGGGATGGGATGGGATGGGATGGGATGGGATGGGTTGGGTTGGGTTGGGTTGGGTTGGGTTGGGTTAGGTTAGATTGGATTGGATTGGATTGGATTGGATTGGGTTGGTTCTTAAATTGCTCAAGCACCGCTCATCAAATTTTGCGTATTTTTACAATACCATGTTTAAATGGCCTAATTTTACCCAAAAAAAAATTAAAAGTGGCGGAATGATACGATATAATTCGCCGCGAATATGTGAATTTTGATGGAACTTAAAAAAAGAAATTTTAAAAATGATGTACTCCTAAAAATAAATTTTCAATTCAAACGAATTTGTGTTTATTACATGTAATTGACATTTTAAGTAATATGTAATGAAACTAGTGTATAATGTTATGATTATACACTAGTTCCATTCATCATTTTTTATATGTTATGATAATGAATGACTAAAAAAATACAGAGTGAATTCTCCACTTTAGAGAAAGCCAGACTGGAGACAAGGCTTCAGCTGCAGAGTGACAAAACGCAACAAAACTGGCAACACCACACCTAACCTCAACTCAGTTGTCACCTATTTGTTGACAAAACTAATGGTATACAAGCTTATTCTAATGATTAATCGCGTCCTATATTGAGTGATTTAGTGCGTGATAACACCCTCTTTGTGATAAAATTTAGCTTTCCGCCACTCTTAGTGAAAAACATATATCGAAATCTACCTACTTTGCAAAAAACCCGACCATTTTTCGTTAGTTTTGACAAAAGCCGCTAAACTGCAGAATTACCTAGGATGGATTTCATTGAAGAATTGACCAGTTTCTCTTTGCGTACGTGTTCTATCACCAAACCCAACCATGCGCAGAATTTATATTTTTTCTCGTTCCGTTAACTTTACCATTATGAAAACCGCAACTTTCCTCGTACAATTCACACTTGACAATATCTGTTTGGCGTACAACTGTCATACAGTTTCTATGAAAATACACGGTCACCAGCCAACAATAAAAAAAACACGAATGAATGGAATTTTGCTCTGTATAAAAACTCCCAGAGATAAGGTGACTTCGTAAGGTGAACTTCAATAATAATGTTTGGTCGTCTTTTTTTCGAAAACTGTTGACTTAGGTATAGGACATGATGCATGAAACATACGTAGAATTTCACGCGAAATTCAAAAATGAAATAAAAAAAGGAGCTTTCATTTGAAAAAATTAAGTTGATGGTCGTAATTTATTTTTGAGCAACCCTGTATATACAAACTTCACGTGCAAAAATGCGCAACTTGAAATAAAAATCGACGGGTCCGAGCGTTTTTTTTTCGAACACACCTCTGAATTTTAAATGAATTTAGACATAACTTTTGGGATGCACTGTATACACGGCATGTTTCATTTAAATTGACATCCATTTCCAGTATATCCAGAAAAGTGTTTAAAAGTATGTTATGCAAATTAGAAATTCAATGCAAAAATGTGGAAAAGAATTAGAATGAGATATTCAGAGAATTAATTCCTGACACTAAAACTCTAAATACTACCGGAAATGCCCAAAATAAAAAATACATTTTGCATCAACTAATGGGTACTCGAACAATCTTATTATCTAGTCATAACACCTGTAAATAAACCCCTCTGAAAATTACGTTTAAATTAAATGCTAAGATTTAATTATTTTATTACATCAGATTTAACCTGAAACAAGCTGGTAAAAAAACTATCATGAAAGGTACTAATAAAGTTTCAATTGCAAAATACGTTTTCTCGTT
Source organism: Anthonomus grandis grandis (assembly GCF_022605725.1). Taxonomy (NCBI): domain Eukaryota; kingdom Metazoa; phylum Arthropoda; class Insecta; order Coleoptera; family Curculionidae; genus Anthonomus; species Anthonomus grandis. The sequence goes on from NC_065552.1 coordinate 7,409,475, forward strand.
AATTTTACCGCTTAACAATGATTTTTTAGCATTAAAGTTCAATTCTGATTTACTACAGGATCCATCAATTAAGCTGCTATAAGCAAGTAATGTATATGTGACTGTTTTATAGGTGTAAAATGATCTGTGGCACTATAAACGAAGTGCCACGAGGTCAGTAAGCGAATTAGAGAAAAATTGTCTAAATTAGTTCTTTTCAGTTTTCATGCAAAAGTGAATTGTAGACAGATTTAATGTTGTTTTTTAATACATTTGATGTTGTTGTAAGATAGTAAAACCTGACCTTATATTTCTCTCTTTTTTTAGAAAGATCAATACAGACCTAAAAGACATTTACAGAATAACCATATTTCCAAAAAAACTGATTATAAAGTAATAAAACATCTTTTTAATTATTAGTTGAAAAGGATCACATGTTACATCCGCATTAAGGGCATCATCAAACAGACCTAAAACACGTTTACTAATACAGTATTCCCTATCGTAAAACTCATTCCGTCCAAACAGGCTGATTTTTATTGCGGGTTATTCCATATTTTGGAGGGTTTATAATCCTCAAATCCTTAAAAAGATAATATATTTCCAAGAATTTATTCACAAGGACTCATAGGCCATAAATAATAAAAATATCTAGATCTTACCTTCTAACTGATGACTCCAAATCTTAAATATGGATTTAATGGAGTTGTACTTTTGACCGGACCGAAACATTCAATAAAAAGACCGTATGGAATCGAATCTGATTAAATCGATCAGCGATTGAACATTATCACACTGCGTAGCCAAAAAGTTAAAAATTTTAAAAAATTTACAAAATAAAAACGAAAACAAATACAACAGCACAAACAGTACCTACATGACGAACACTGATAAAATTATAAATTATTATGTTAATGCTAAAAGGAGATCGATACGAAATTCTTGGACACAATAGGATAAAATGCATAACTGGCATACAGAGTGTATATAAAACATATATTTACACAAGATAAAACATTCCAGGGAGAAACATATAGCGAATAGAAAGTTTGTTTAGTCTTCGGATTTTTTAACAATAAATTATTGAGCTTTTTTAGTCCATGCAGTTGAGACATAAGTTTTATCTTCCTTAAAGCAGTATTAGAGCGGCTTTACTAACTTTACTTCTTCTTTTGCTTAGGTTTGGGTGGCCTGTACTTCCGAGTCAACTGGCCAAAATCTGCTTCAACTAATTTTGAGATCTAAAAGATCTAGAATCATAATCACGCACTGGTTAGTTGTGATTCCATCAGGAATGAGTCAATAGGTAGTAATTTTAATATAAAAGGGATTCTGTGTTAATGTTTTTAGGTATTTTCTTTGAACACTCTTTTCTGGAAATTATCAAAATGACGGAAACAAAAATGAAATTATGGAATAAAATTTATAATTTAAAAACCAATAGCTGCCCTGGAATTGATAATATTAGCGTATTAATAACATGTTTTTTATTCGATAATTTGGTCAATAACTCTTGAAATGTATTTTATGTATTATCTCCATCGGAGTTATTAAAGTTATAAAGTAAATTTTAGGCTTATTTATTGTATTAGTGTTACTAGTAAAGAGTCAAAAGGATGTCAAGGACTTTACAAAAAACTTTCAAAAGTGACTACAAGAACTGCACAAATAAGTGGCAAATTTGTGCAGCTTATGTGAGGACCCGTTTTATTTCCCTTTTATGTTGATGTAATTTCTAGATATCTTTATATTGGCAAATAAACGTATATTTATTTTATTATTATTTAAATGAATAGTTCCATTTAATATGGACATAACGTCAGAATCACTAGAAATCACTAATCACCAAACAAGATGATTACAAAATCAATAATGCCAACGTCACCAAGTCAACATTTTAACATTAGGAATGCTTGCTTTCCAAATCAATTTTTCTTGGCCTCTATCTATAGAAGAATTACGCACAATGCAGGTAAATTAAAGTTCGGGAGGAATAAAGAAAACCGTCATTTCGTAACATTAATTCTCACCCTCATTTCCGAATGATGACATGTGGTGCCATCTAAAACTATTCCGTTGTTACTTTATGGCGCCATCTAACTCTCACGATTTAAAACAAGAATTAAGGTATTTGGAGCCTAAAGCCGAATTTACACGTATCAAGTAGCTTGAGCAAGTTACTGAAGCAAGTAACTAAAAAATTATGTATTTCTATTTAGTTGTGTCTACACACATTTTAGTAATTTGGTTTGGTTCTCGTTTTTAAATATGGCGGCAACAGATATTCGTGCCTCTGTGAAGAAATGTGTTTTGGATATATTTGGTGAAATATCAGATATAATTAGTGACGAAATTAACAAAAATCATGAAAAGCGTTGTTGGGTCGGAGAGAAACACATGGTGCTTCTTCTACTTTGCTGAGAGAACTTGCTAATGAAGATCTTCTGGAATATAGAAATTGTATGAGGATGACCAAAGAACGATTTGACAATTTGCTAAATAAAATTTCCTCTAAAATTACTAAAAGTGATACCATAATGAGGGCTGCTATTTCACCCAGGATAAAATTAGAGATCACATTGGCTTACTTAGCGACAGGAAACAGTTACAGAACTTTAGAGAGATTATTTCGTGTGTCAAGGCCTGCAATTTCCAACTTTCTACCTGAGGTATGCGATGCCATTTATGAAGCTCTTCAGGAATATATAAAGGTAAGTGGACTTAAAAAAAGGAAACAATCATTCCTTAAAATTTTTAAATATGGTTATATTTTTACGTACATACAATATATGAGCAACTTAACTTATATGTTGGTGAACGCTTGGCTTATGATATCTGCTTGAGAATAATTTTCGGCGGCATTATATTCATAATGGATTGAGCCATCACTCGTGGTGTTGTCATGTTCATTGGGAGATTGTAGAGGTGTAAGATGGAACAGTAGTGTCGGTGGTTTCTGATGAAGAAGAATAATTATTATTAGCCCGCAAGTCATGAAGTTTAAACTTGGTAAGAATAGACTGGATTTGTTCTTGTGCTTGTATTGCTGAAATCGGTTGTAGCGCCATCAGCTGTGCAGCCACACTCTGACCAAAAATTACATATTCATTTACATTTGTGGCAGGCTCCTGTGTTACTGTTTCGCTAATTTTTTTAAGGTCCTTAACAACTAAAGACACTTGCTTCAATTTTGATAATGACCTAGGTTTTTTTGCAGGGTTAGTCGTTTCGTTGAAGGTCAATGTTTCCTGTTCTTTATTTCTGTGTTCACCAATTTCTTGCTCACATTCTGATTCCTGAAATAAAAAAATATGTATTTATTATTATCGATTGTAATATTTTTATTCTGTATATTTTAGGTTCCAGCGCCTGAAGAAGAATGGAAAGTAATTGAAAATGGATTTCGACAAAAATGGAATTTTCCAAATCGTTACGGTGCAATTGACGGAGAACATTTTGCCATCCATGCACCAGCACACTGTGGAAGTGAATTTTTTAATTATAACAGCATTGTATTGCTAGCTGTAGTAGACGATAAATTATTGTTTCCGTTATATAAATGTTGGATGCTCTGGAAGGCAGTCAGACGGGGGAGTGTTCCAACAATCTTCTTTGTCTCAAGCGCTAGAGAATGGTTTATTACCAGCGGGCGGATTCATCGTAGGTGATGATGCATTCCCGCTGAAGGAATATTTGATGAAACCTTTTTCAAAAGTGGTGCTTTCAAAAGAGCAAAAAGTGTTCAATTACCGCCTCTCACGTGCAAGAAGAATCGTTGAGAATGGTTTTGGGATTATGGTTAGTAGGTTTCGCATTTTTGAAAAGCCCATAGCATGTTTACCAGAAACTGTTGACAAAATTATCAAAACTTGTTGCGCATTACACAACTATTTGATGATTACTTCAAGCAATAATTATACTCCGCGTGGATCTTTAGATGAAGAAGACCTAGACAGAGGTCAAATGCGATTTGGTTCTTGGAGAGATCTTAATGTCAGATTTTCCCCAATGGAGAAAGTACACAGCAATCACTCTGCAAAATCTGCAAGGAATATGAGGGATCAACTGTGTCAGTATTTTATGGGTGAAGGTGCTGTACCATGGCAGGAGAGAATAATTTTTTGAATTATTTAAATATGTATTTAATGTGAATATACTTACGTTACCAAAATTATCTTGGGTAGGTCTCTTATTTTCTTCCAAAACACGTAGAAACGCATCAATTTCCTTGAACCACTTTATACTGGGGACATAAATATCTGCAAATCCTGCTCCTGACTTCATAGAATCTTTTATCTTTCTTTTCTCTTGTGAATAAGTTGATCTTAAGGCCCTTATTTTATTTTTGATTTCTCCTGCTCCAAACCCTTCGATTCCCATAGTTTCCTCAATCTCTTTGTATGCTGCATCACGGGCTTGTTAATTTTTATAATTCGCAGACCTTGTGTCCCATAAACATGGTCTATCACGATACTCGTGCACGAATTTTAATGTTGTCTCTTCATTCCAACGAGACGTCATCCTGTTCCAAAAAAAATCACACAAAACAATCCCAGTGAACTCCTACGAACAGGTCGAACACTACGAACACTTCGCTAAACTAGTCTGTCTATATGTGTTTATTTGGAATTTAGTTGCTGTAAAAAAAGAGTGGGGGAGCTTACTTGCGCAAGTAAATAGGGAGGTGTTCTATTTACTTTACTAAATGGCCTACTTGCGCAAGTACTAAATCCAGTGGTTTACATGCTGCAAGTAGCTAAATTTAGCTGCTTGATTTAGTAACCCGCGTTAACTACTTTACACGTGTAAAGCCCGCTTAACAGGTAAACTATTCAAACAAATCATCGGCATTTCTCTAGACATAAATTTCTTCCTAGCATGGCTTTTAGGAAATTGCCGATAATTTCATTTACAAGCGCGTAATTTAAAATTGATTCTAAGTACAATAATCAATAATATTGCACCATTAATTGTTGGAATTCGTTGAAATTTTCTCTAATTACCAGTGTAACCATGTTTGAAAAATAAGAAAAATATCTAAACATGGAAAATTAGTTTTAGCGAATTTAATTAAATATATTGCCATAATAGTCTGAATTAAATATATTTAATTGAATAGGTACTCACCAGAATCAGCCTCAGTTTCAGTAGCAGCATTTGCCATGATCATAAACGAAAGATTATTGGGAGCATGTGTGAGTTCCAAGCCATTAACACTGCGCTGAAACAAATGGATTATCATTTTAACATTCCATGCATTCAATTTAATTGAAACTATACAACCAACCAACCTTTTTATAATATCGATCAAAATTAGGTCACTTAGTAATTCATTTAATAGTCAGATCAGATCAGTCTCACTAAGGATATTCTAGAAACACAAAAATACTTAAAACTCCTCAGATATGCCATGTGAAGTTCTAGAACATGCTTAGAATAACTGAATATGTTATTAAATAATCTCCCGAATAAATGAAGTAAAGTACAGAAATGGCAAAAAGTTTATGACAAATAATAATTTTTGCTGCTACGCAAGGATGGGAAATTCGAAGTTAATCGGTGTTGCTATTTTGAGTAAACCTACCTAATGTAAATAGTGAAAATAATGGTAAAGTAGCTTTCTGACCTGTATATTGACATTGACCTTTGGCGACAATAATAGGAATTTTAAACATAACCTGATTATGTCTTACATACAACCATACATTGGTTGCCATTCACAGATGTCAAAAACTGTATTGACTTGATTTCTGACATGTATATTCAGAAAGTCACTTCCACTTAAATAAATAGGATTATACAAAGAATCTTGTTTAAACTGTGAAAGTTTTGATATTTTCAGAAATGTGAGAAAACAGAGTTAATTTCCATGCAAATATAGCCATAGTCGGGTTATACTATTCACTTTAGAACAAACTGGGTTTCTGCAAAAAAATTTAGTACCGAACCGGCAACATGGAAATTACCAAACACGATTTTTTGCTTCAAAGCAACAATGTAGTTATTTTGTATAAATAATAGTTATATACAGTTATACTTTTAATTTTTTATATTTTTAATTGCACCCACCTTGAAAAAGCATTTTAATGAAAAATGGAGTCTTGTGAATTTTAAATATTCCAATGAGTACTTTATAACATTGTCTAACCTTAATTTAAATTATTAATATTTTAATATGGCAATGAATAAATTAAAATTGTTCATAATAAAATACATGCCTGACTATTCGATTTTAATGTCAAATTGACAGTTGTTAATGTCAAAATGGCCTCAGATGCCATCTTGAAAAAAATATGTCGGAAAAGGGAGTTCTTTTAACATTTTATTTTAAATGTCCCAATGAGTACTCGGTTTTTTATTGAGTGTATTGAAAACCTTAAAAGTAAATCTCGTCACGTATGCAAAGTGCCCAAGTCCAAAAAAGTAAATTTTATAGGAGACAAGAAGAAGTATTTAAAACAAAGATAATTTTGCTGATCGATTTACTCTTCTATAATTTTGCGTTATGAGCCCTTAATATATGTAAGTGTTATAATCATCAACAACAAAAATTTGGATTTTTAGTAAAATCAATGGCTTAGGCAAATTTCACTCGTTATTTCTCTTGCTCTTTGCATGGACTTTTAAATTAATAATTAATTTAAGGTTAACCTTATTTTTTGTTTCAATTAATAATACCTGAAAAAAATACATACCAAAGTAGAAAAATTAAAATATAATTAAGGTAAAATGAAAATCCTGCAGTCTCCCTCCACTTATTTATTAAACATTCATTTTTTAAAAATTCCCGACATGTTTCGGATACAGTGGTGTCCATTATCAGGGGAGAAAAGGTTTAAAATTGGTATCAGATATATGTCCCAAGGTTTGATTCCATGTCAAAAAATCCTCTATTTACTATTATTGTTTTTTTTTTAATTTTATTATTTTTAATTTTATTTATTTACCAAGTGCGAGGGAGACTGCAGGATTTTCATTTTACCTTAATCTACGACTCCACTGCAACTGTGGACTATTTCTTCACTAAAATATAATTATTGCAAAAGAAAGCATAAAAACTTTCCAACAAAGAATTTCTAAAAATATTGCCTTTTTTATTTAATGAAAGATAAAAATAGAAGGAATATATAAAGAAACTATTGTAATATTTAATAATATTTATTGCAACAAGTAAAAACTCCATCTTCAAAGGACGTGTATACCCTAATTATAAAATGCAGGAAGATTTTAGGGATTGAAGATGCTCAAATTTTTCTCGTTTAATCGTAGCCTAAAAGCCTAAAAGCCATAAAAGACTTTTGAAGTAGGGGAGAGTGTTCCACAATCAGATACAAAATCGATTTTGCTAATTGTATTGACCTTGTTTATTGAACCGACCAAAATATGATTATCACTAAAATAAATTAAGGCTAAACATAAGTTTTTATGGTAGAACAAACATCATAAACCAAAAACTAATTTAAAAAAAGTTTGTTTAACAAAGGAATGACAGTTGTCTGTTAGTGGAACACACACGTTCCACATCCAGACACTGCATGTTCCACAATAAGACAAAAGGTAATAATGTTTTAACGAACTTCTAAAGCTGAAAAATTTACTTCAAACTTCAAATAAGATTGTTGCCGCTTTGTTGTTCCCACATGTGCTGGTTTTGGTAACACCATCTTAATGTTTTCCAAACATGCCAATGAGACGTCTTCTATATAAGCTGTTATTATACTTAACGGTCTTTCTCAAAAATTTCACCTCGCATTCCTTATCCTTTTTACAGAACACTTCAGCTATGTAATATTTTTTTTTCTTTTTGTCCATAAATTCTATCAAAATAAAATCACCAACTTCTAGCTCTTTATTAAGCTTATCTAGAAGTGGTGGTGGATCGATTTCTCCTACAAAATCAATATCATCACCGGAACTGTCAAAATGTTGCTTGTGGCGCTTTCTCTTTGCCATATAAGAAGAAAACCATATTGCAAATTTTGTTAAAAACAAACAATAAATGCTCAATTTATAGCCAAAATTAAAAAAAAAATAATTTTATCACCTTATGCCTGTATCTGGTTATCTTTCACTTTAGGACTGGGAAAGTTTAACTTAACATCATTTTTTTTTCAAAAGGAATCTGCTATTAAAATATTTACCATTATTTATGAAACACCCTGTATCCCAACCTTATTTAGAAGGTTCCGATGAGTATTTCATAACCTTTAGTGATTTTATGAGGTCTAACCCTTAGTGATTTTATTAACATCTTTAATTTTAATATTGTATTCAATAAATTAAAATTAAAACAAAATAAGACCAATTTAAAATAAATTAAAATTCCTGATTACTCAATTTTAACGTTAAATTGACAGTTGTAGCTAACCAAATAATAATTAAATGCCATCGTGAAAAAATATTTTAATGAAGTCTTGTGATTTTAAGTATTCCAATGAGTATGTAACCTTAGTCTATTCTTGATTTAATTTTTTAACAATTTTAATATGCCAATCAATTAAATGGTAACTGACGCTATTTTGAAAAAAATATCAAAAAAAGGAAGTTTTGTGATATACCATTTTAAAGGTCCCAATGAGAATTTTATAACCTTCATCTAAAGTCTAAACTTGAATACATTTTTTTTACATTTTTAACTTAATTAAATATTATTTTTAATTTTTTTTAAGATAAAATGAAAATACAGTCTCCCACCATTTATTTATTAAACATCATTCAGTTTTTATTCAACTCCCGACTACTTAATTTTGGTGTCAATTTGGCAATGTGTTCCAATGAGTACCTACTTTATAATCTTGGTCTATCCTTGATTTAATTTTTTAATATTTTAAATTTTAATATAGCATTCAATTAAATAGCACCTGAGGCCATCTTAAAAGGACTCTATTATTCGAGTATTTTATAACCTACTTGATTTTGGCAAATGTAAGTGTTAAAAAGGCATCTAATACTATGTTACAACATTGAAATTCCGTCTTGAGAGAAGTGTTCCAATGAATACTATATAACCTTAGTCTATCCTTAATTTATTTTTTTTTATATTTTTAATTTTAATATAGCATTTAATTAAATGTTGTTATTCCAATATAAAAAGGTCGATATATTAGTTTATAGTTTTTTTTTTGTTGGGCTCAAGAGCTTACATCACTATTAATAAATCTCCTGAGCTTGTATTCGATTTCCTGGCAAGTGGCCTTCTTAAAAAATGTTTATTAGGCAGTTTGTGTTTCTTTCTGTAAGCATCGCCTTTAAAAAATAATGTTAAAAGTAGTTGTCTCGCGGAGCCCGTTTTATAATCATTACATTTTATCGATTAATTTCGTTCTTTAAATAAATAACTTAAATAAATTAATCTTGGTGTTTTCATTGCGTCCTGAATCCTGTATATTCCAACAGGTTATAGGCCCAGGAGCGCAAAACACTCGATTTGGTTTATTTTTAAGTTTGTTTAGTCGTGCCGTTGCGTCGTCAAAAAATATAATGGCGAGTAACGAAAGTACAATAATCGGTTCGGCAGTTGATAAACTGAAAGGGCGTAAAAATTATTCGGTGTGGAAGTTCCAAATGAGTGCGTTATTAAAGTTAGACGGACTTTGGAACTGTGTTACTGGAGAATGGGCTGCGGATGCTGATAGTGCGGCTAAAGCGCGACGTGAGGAGAAAGCCTTGTCAAAAATAATTTCTCTGGAGTCGACGTTTTCGCACGTGATGCAAGCCGAAAACGCTAAGGATGCATGGAGTGCTCTTGAAAAGGCGTTTAAGACAAAGAATTGCATCAAAGACTTAGACTGCTCCGAAGTTTATGCTCCATAAGGCTAGAAAATTTTAGCATCATGGAGAGCTACGTAAATGAAGTAATGGCTTTTTCCCAGCAACTGATCTCCATTGGGAAATCATTGGATGATGAATTCTTAGGAGTTATAACGTTGCAAGGACTGACTGAAGAGTACGAGCCTATGGTTATGGCCCTTGAAAATTCGGGTGTAGATATAACCTCGGACTTTGTAAAGACCAAATTACTTCAGGACAAAAAGTGGCAAAATGGCAAATTAAACGGGGACAGTGCTTTAGTTTCCAGGAAATTTAAGAAACCCCCATGGTGCTGGAGCTGTAAGCAGAAAGGACATTATAAAAATCAATGTCCTGCTCAAAATAAAAAGGACCCGGCTCAATCCTCAAATCCTACCAAAAGTAAGGATCATCGAGGAGGGAAGAGTTTATTTGCTGCTGCTCTGGGTGTTAATATGAATGGCTCGTCATGGTACGTGGACAGTGGCGCGTCATCTCACATGACAGGGAATCGTGGTCTGCTAAAGGACATTACCGATTTGCACTCAGGACAGGAAATAATTGTGGCAAATGACTCGAAACTGTGTGTCAGTGATAGCGGTAAAAGTGTCGTGAAACTAGAGCAAGATGGCAGAGAAATGGACATACAAGGAGTTAAATATGTTCCAGAACTTTCTGTAAATTTGTTATCTGTGAACTCTATGGTTTTGAAGGGATACTGTGTTTATTTTGACTCCGAGGGATGCAAAATAGTTGACCAGGAAAGTGAGGAGCCAGTAGCTACGGCGACAAATGTTGATGTCAACGTCGCAAGTACCTCAAATTTACAGATGCTGTGGCATAGGAGATTGGGACATCTCAACCATTATAGCATGAAATTGCTACAAAATGGATTGGCAGCAGGTATTTCTTATTCCGAAAAACAGGTTCCGGAATACTGTGAAAGTTGTCTTAAGGGCAAACAAGCAAGAAAACCGTTTCTCTATAAAAAGGACAAAGAGGTTGTGCCACATTAACTGGACCTTATCCACTCAGATCTTGTGGGACCTATGGAAGTTGAATCTTTTGGTGGTAAAAAATATATATTCACCCTAATAGATAATAACACTAGAAAAATATTTCGTTATTTTCTAAGTACAAAAGATGAGGTTCCAGAAAAATTCAAGGAGTTTTGCTGTATGGTGGAAAATTAAGTAGAACGAAAAATAAAAGTCGGATAATGGCGGTGAATACTGTAACGAAAAATTACAAAAAATCTTGCGTAATCGTGGGATTAAGCATTAATTGACAGTGCCGTACAGTCCTCAACAGAATGGCGTGGCAGAACGCTATAATCGCTCCATACTTGAGAAAGTTCGTTCTATGCTGATGGATTCTAATAGTCCAAAACAAATGTGGGCGGAGGCAGCCAATACAGCGGTATATTTGTTGAATCTTTCTCCAACAAAGAAACTACCTGGATATACGCCAGCAGAAAAATGGACTGGCAAGAAGATTGATATAAGCCACCTAAGGATCTTTGGGTGTAGGGCTTATGTTGACATACCAGATGTCAAATGGAGGAAACTAGATGCTAAGAGCAAGGAATACATCTTTGTGGGTTATTGTGAAAATAGTGTTGGATACCGTCTTTTGGATCCAAGTAACCATCATGTAAAAATAGCCAGGGATGTTGTATTCTTAGAAGACTCAATGCCAGATCGTGCTGGTTTGGATGCTCATACTTTACAAGAGACTTTAAGGGTGATAAAATCACCAGAGACTCATTGACGAAGCTGTAGAGAGTAATACTTCCAGTACTACCAGTACAACTGATGAGTTCGAGACATCGTCAGAGCGTACAGAATCACCAGACGAAGTTAATAGTGAAGTGTCAGTGAGTGAAAGTGAAACCCAAGCAGTGATCTGTGAAAACCCCGAGGAACCTAGATATCCGTATAGAATAAGACGTCAGCCTGAAAGGTATGGTGATTGTATTACTAATGATGATATTGTTGATTTTGCAATGATAACTTTGTCAAATGATCTAAAGCCAACAACTGTTTCTGAAGCATTGTCAAGTACCAGAAGTTCTGAATGGCGACAAGCTATTAAAAATGAATTAGATGCTTTTAACGCTAACAATGCTTGGGAATTGGTTGACAAACCTCACAATAAAAACATTGTTAAAAATAAATGGGTTTTTAAAATCAAACATAATGAAAATGAGGAAATTGTTAAGTACAAAGCTAGGCTAGTTGCTAAGGGCTTCACCCAAAAATATGGTGTTCATTACCTTGAAACTTTTTCACCTGTCATTAGATTTAGTAATTTGAGGTTATTGTTGGCTATGGCAGTAGAATTAGATTTAGACGCCGATCATTTAGACGTAGAAACTGCATTTCTAAATGGTGACATTGATGAGGAAATTTTTATGAGTCAGCCTAAAGGTTTTGAAGTTCAAGGTTCAGAAAACAAAGACTGTTTATTAAAAAAGGGAATTTATGGTCTAAAGCAATCATCTAGACTTTGGTATGAAAAAGCTCATAAAGTACTTTGCAATTTAAAATTTGTGCAATCAAGTATAGAGCCTTGTATTTTCTTTAAAGTTACTCAGAGTTCTCTAGTTGTTGTAGCACTCTACGTTGATGATTTTTTTCTTTTCTATAATAACCATACAGAGGCTAAAGTTCTAAAACAGGAGTTAAATAAAAATTTCCACATCAGAGACTTAGGACCAATTTCTCATATGCTAGGCATGAAAATAAGGCGAATTAAAAATTAGTCAAGAAAAAATTATTAGATAGGTTTGAAATGACTAATTGCAATACTGTTACTACTCCAGTAGAGTTAGGTAAAAATTTCGCTGGTGACGAAAGTTTTTATGACGCCCCATATCAGCAGTTAATCGGATCAATTATGTATCTTGCGGTATGTACAAGACCAGATATTGCTTTCTCTGTCTCTTTCTTTAGCCAGTTTAACAATAATCACTCTAAAGAACATTGGTTAAGTGCTAAAAGGATTCTTAAATATTTAAAGGGAACTAAAAGTTTGGGAATTGTTTTTAAAAAATCAAATGATCCTTTGACTGGTTTTGTTGATTCCGATTGGGCAAATAATGTAGTTGATAGAAAATCTTTCTATGGGTATATTTTTACATTAGCTGGGGGACCTGTATCTTGGGAGTGTCAAAAACAAAAAACAGTTGCATTAAGTTCAACAGAAGCTGAATATATTGGTATATGTGAGGCATCAAAAGAGGCTTTGTATTTAAGGTCATTATGCTTTGAAATTTTTGCAATTAATGATTCTTGTAAATTTCTTAAAACAAATGTGCCTATTGTTATCTATAACGATAATCAAAGTGCGATAAAACTATCCGAAAATCAAACGTTTCATAAACGCACTAAACATATACATATCAAATATCATTTTATTCGTGAAAAAATACAAACAAATGATATCACGCTTCTGTATATGCCTACTTCAGAAATGGTTACATTTTAACTAAATCCTTAGGCAGCAAGAAACATACGCTTATTTGTAATAAGTTAAACCTAAGTTAAATTAACTTATTTGCGTGTGTTAAATCTGCAACCATGTTAAAGTGTTCTTAGTGTAGTACTTAATGTTAAGAGGTATTCTTTTATAGAATTGTTCTTTGCTTATTTTGAGACCTTTTATATTGAGGGAGGATGTTGTTATTCCAATATAAAAAGGTCGATATATTAGTTTATAGTTTTTTTTTTGTTGGGCTCAAGAGCTTACATCACTATTAATAAATCTGCTGAGCTTGTATTCGATTTCCTGGCAAGTGGCCTTCTTAAAAAATGTTTATTAGGCAGATTGTGTTTCTTTCTGTAAGCATCGCCTTTAAAAAATAAAGTTAAAAGTAGTTGTCTCGCGGAGCCCGTTTTATAATCATTACATTTTATCGATTAATTTCGTTCTTTAAATAAATAGCTTAAATAAATTAATCTTGGTGTTTTGTGATATCTCATTTTAAAGGTCCCGAAGAGTATTTTATGGCCTTAGTCTAAAGTCTAAACTTTTTTTAACATTTTTAATTTTAACATTGCATTCAATAAATTAAAATTAATCATAATACAATTGACCTCCCCCCCTCCCCCCCCCCCCAAACCAATTGATTTTGGTGTCAATTTGACAATAGTAAATGTCAAAATAGTAAATTAAATGCCATCTTAAAAAATGAGTTCTTTATAACCTTATATATAAAATTTTTCATTTTATAATATTGAATTTGAATATATTGATAGTTATACATGTTAAAATGGCATCTTGAAAAAAAAATCAGATAAAGGACTTTAGTGATGACTCATTTTAAAGTTCTAAAGAACGATGAAACTCAAATGACAATTAGATGCCATCTTGAAAAAACATTTTTGAAGGTTTCAATGAGTACTTTGTAACCTTAACCTAACCTTCAATATAATTTCTTTTAATTTTAATATATTAAATTTAATATGAAATGTATGCCTGACTACTGGGCTTTAGTGTACATATCAAAATGACAACTGTATCCCATCTTGAAAGAATGTTTTAATAAAAAAGTATATAAATATTCCAATCTTAGTCTAGCCTTAAATATTATTCTTTAAATACTTTTGAGTTTTTAATTTAAATACCTTAATGAGATTTAAAAAATTTAATCTTGTCATAATTAAATTAATGCCAGACTATTAGATATTATGTCATGATGTTTCTTTGCATAATTCTAATATTAATTTGAAAAAACGAATTAACCAAATCTAAAGAAATATATTAATTTTGCGCCACTAAATAAAACTATAATAAAATTAAATAAAATAAAAACCTTTGGACCTATTTAAGCACTGTAGGATCCAGGAAAAACCCTTCTTAATGGCAGTAATAATAATTAATTAAAATTAACAGGACCTTAAGAGGTAAAACAACAAACAAAAATACCATAAGACCCGCAAAAAGCACCTGAGAGGCACGCACAAAATTTATGCAATAAAACACGACAACTATAACTGTAGTTGCAAAATATTCAGTTCAATAACCAGAATGGGGGCCCACCTTTGATGTAACCTATTTTCCCTGTAGCATAGAAAAAACCCACCGTCGTTACGTCACACGTAAATAACACTTGAATAACAAAATAACACGTATCGACAATGATTTTCGCACTTTTCCTAATTCCCTAGGAGGAATACGGTAAATTAAAATGAAAATATGGGAGGCGAAGGCACTGTTTTACCGAAACGAGGGCAAAGGAGGCTCGCGAGACACGTAAGCAACGGAACCAGGCCTGCTTGAACGCCCGAGTAACCGTAAATTTGGGATAAGAGGATGTCCCTACTGACTATTAAACGAGAACACACTGCACTTTTATGCACTAGATATCAACAAATTATAACCGTTTCGCCCGCCGCTGTTATAACTTCAACAAGTAAAAATCTCATATATAAGTTAATAATTAAATAAATTGATTAGTAGGAATACTTACGGCTGAAAATACCTGTGAAACTACTACGGACTAACGTGAAAAAACACCTGTATACCACCACATTCTGTTGGTTGACCGCTTTCGAAGTCGCCGTTCCAGGTTGACGTTGGTTGACCTGGCTGGGGAAGTGGGATCGAGGCTGGCCCTGGCCGACAGGGCCGGACTACGATCCGAATCGGGAATAATGTGATTTTTTAGATTATAATTTTTTTTTTTGTAATTAAACATTTTTGGTTTACTATAACGTTGTTTCATTATACAGGGTGTTGCACCGCCAGGCGGAACATAGGAAATCCCATGTAATTTTTATTAGGTTCAAATATTGGCTCGCATAATTGCTTTAAAGAAAAAATATATTGGAATAATTTAAAGTGCACCAAAATCTGCAACCAACAAAATAACTTTAATTATTTTTGATTTGTTCGTTTAGGAGTAACAGCTAAAGCTCTTTACGAAAATTTGTCTTTTTTTTATTGCCTCGTATTCACAGTTATGCCAGCCAAAATTTATTACCTTAACTGGTGATGAACATCAAATAATTTGTCATACTAAGTTCACTGCATTAAAATTCTACAATTAATACCTCAGCTATGACTTACACTACTGAAGAAAGAGGATTAATGGAGGAGCAACTTATCAAAACGCATTATGTCCACTCGAGGACAAAATTCAGTTTGTTGCGGTTTTGGACTCATTTTCACCGCTTCTATACACGTATTATCTCAGAATATATCAAATAGCATTATATTCTTGTCTAATTTGTGTGCAAAATCTGATGGTTACATCGAAAAGCATTATGTCCGCAAGATCTGATACATTAAAACGCATTACGATATTTGACCAATAGGAGGCGGCAAATTCGCATGACGACGTATAAATGGAACTATGAGCCGTTTGTTTGCTTGCAACATCTCTGATGCAATGATGCCAAAGGCTATGTAGAAATGACAAAAAAAACACACTTTATAATATCATAAAAATGTGTCACTTATTTTGACAGGCGCAAAATAGTACTATTTCTCTGTAATAAAATAAGCATTTTTTTTCATAAACAACAACATCGCAACACCGCACGATCGCATTGTTGATTCTAACGACACAAGTAATCTTTTCCAGTGACGTTGTCGAAAAATATTTACATGAAAAATATTTACTGTTAATAGATTATGCTTTAAATTATAAACAATATTACCCTTTATGTGAGCTCTTTATGTGTTTTTTCAACGTACTTCATTAGAGTAAAGGTACTCATGTAATAAAAAGCATTTTTATGGAAATTTTATGACAATATCGTTATTTACTTGTAAAAAAGATCGGTCTAAATCGCCCTATTTCCCATGGTGCGGCATAAGCTTTTACTATGGTAACAGTTTACAAAAACACTGAAATAACTCAACCTTTTTACTTTTTTAACCAAAAACTTAAAAAAAAAAAACACAGAACTTCACAAATGCCGAATGTAAACACAAAGCCGTTTGTCAAGATGACATTTCGCCATGATATATGGATGAAAATTTCCTCTTTTGAAAATGCGTGTAAACTTGACAACGGAGAATCGATGAATATGTTTGTAAACAAAACACCCCCCTTGCCCCTGTGCACATGTTGAACTCAAACAAAATTGTTGTTTACTAATTCTAGCCTTCCAATGTTCTAAGGTTTGTTGATATTTAATAAAATTGTTATTTTTGACGACGAATCAAAACTATCAATGCCATTAGTAAAGCGAGATCAAAATCTAAAAAAATGTAGAAGAGCGATCTGACGTTTTACTTGTGAATGTAATCAACGAAGATAAAAAAAATATGTAAAAAAATGCTCCAAGCTAGATTTGGGGTCGAATGGGACGATAAAATTCCATAAGCATCTTCAGCTTTCTTTAACAATGCCTTAGGTATTGAAGGAGAAGAGAACTTCTGCGAATACTTAAAAGAAGTCCAAATAGACCATATTCAATTTATAAATTTTTCTATTAAAATTATTTCTCGTATCTTAGTTTTATGTGTTTTATTTTATATTAAGTGCAAAAATTGCTCAGCTAGGTTTTATCTTTGCAAAATCATCAAAAAGCGTTTTGTCCAACTGTTTATTGACTTTTTTTCATAATTTTTGTTGGTTTTGATTTCAATAAGAACTATTTATAGAAGTATCCACCAGTATCTATGAAAATACTTTACTATGCAGGTTTAAAATGAACGGAAACAAAAAATTTTTTTTGTTGATGAAAAAAAAGTTTTGATGGACATAATTCGTTTTGAAAAGCTACTCCTTAATGGTTAAATGGTTTTACCAAGGCAATAGTTACCGAGAAATTTCAGACTTGTTTGCAGCTTTTTTTCGAAATAGATCGATACCAGGAAAATCAATAGTTAATAACTGTTACAAATTTGAGCAAAAGGGCACTGTAATAAATAATTACAAATGTGAGGCAAACAATGAACGAAACAATCATCAAAGGCAAGAAAATGAAAGAGACTTGCAGGTTTTCTTAGATGTGGAAGAAAATGGAGGAAAAAATAAGCACAAGAAATCTTAGACAGATCATGGGCATTGATCATAAAACTGCATTTCGGGCTTTAAAAAAACAGAAATATTTCTCGTACAAATATGGAAGGCATCAGGAGTTTAGAGATGGGGATGAATTATCGCGGCAGGAGTTTTGTTTGGATATGATGAAAAGAAGAAACAAGGATAGAGATTTTATAAGAAATATTTGCTTCACAGATGAATGCACCTTTATTTTAAATAGTGAACCTAACGTTTAAAATGATCGGTATTAAGATAAAGAAAATCAGCCTAGATATGTAACAACACAAACTTAGTATCCACAGAAAGTTAATGTTTGGGCGGGGATTTTCTCAATCGAAATTTAAATGCAAATTATTATTTAGAACTACTTAAGAAATAAATTTTGCCTTAAGTTTAAATGATCTTGCCAGGGAAAATCAAGAGGTTTGGTATCAAATGGATGGTTGCCCAGCGCATACTACGCTTGCTCTTCAGGAATTTCTAAATAACGCTTTCAAAGGGAATGTTATTGGCCTGCGACATGTAATAAATTGGACACCAAGGTCTCCTGATCTTTTCCCTAACGATTTTTTTCTATGGGGCAATTTAAAAAATAAAACTCACAAGAATAAGAGTTATCCAAATCTCGAAGGGTAAAAAATGCGATGGAATGCAACAAAATTTCAGTTTATCAATTAGCGAATGTTAGAAATGAGTTTTACGACCGTTTGGATCATTCAAAATTAAAAGTTATCTCGTTGGTTGCAAATTTTAGTGCTCTTTAAATTACTTCAATACAATTTTTCTATAAAATAATTAGGAGAGCCAATGTTTGACCCTATTAAAAATTACATGGGATTTCCTAAGTCGCGCCTGGAAATGTAACTGTATAATGATTTAATTTCAAAACGAAGCACCCTTAATAACTTCAAAAAAACGTCAACTTAGATCAATATTTTTACAAATCAAAAATAAATAAAAATTTAAAGAAGTCGTACCTATTTACTTTGAAACAATGTCAAACAAGTCTTAAATTAAACCGAGAAGCCTCACAGAATCACTAAAATTAAAACATAAAAGCAACAGTTAAAACCGTTATCAATAAAAAAGAAATAGCAAAGGTCTTTGCAACACATTTTGAAAATGTTGGAAAAAAATAACAAGTAAAATAAAGTCTTATCAGGATGTGAGAATTAGAGTAAAAAATAATCCGAACTCTAGAAATACAGTCTAGAGCCAACCAATAAAACAGAAATTATTAACATATTAAATTCACTTAAAAGTGGTAAGGCCCCAGGTCAAGATGGATTGTCATCTTATATCAAAATCAAAAATCATTTAATATCTTAGATTCTAGAAACATAGCATAGACACGTCACAAATACTACACAAAGAAATATATAATACAGTAAATGTATAGGTATTCGCCAATCAAGAATTTGTCAAAATATAGGAACATGCATATATAAAAAATAAAATAATAAAAAAACATTAAAAAGTTATAACAATGATAAAATTAAATAAGAGTCAACACATATTTGGTATGCAGTATTCACTCCGACATTTCAAAAAGGTTTCAGACCCTCTAATCGTATAAAAAACATCGCTGAAGAACAGTGTTTTAACTTTAATTTTAAAATTTACTAGCGATTTTGCCAATTTTACTTTTATAGGTAACAAATTGAAAAGATACGAAAGATTACGACTTCCAGAATACGAAGAAGACTTTTTATAAAATTGGTGAGCATGCTTAGTAAGAAGTAAGTTGTTTTTAGCACACGTATTATATGCTGATGGCGATCACTGTAATTAATTGACTTTTTATTTTAAATATAATTTCAAGAACCTGTAAAATATACTATATAATATAATAATTCTAGCCACTGTTAAAATCTCTTTCTCTCCAAAGATTCTTCGACAAGACTATCTGAATTATTGAATAAAATTCTAATTATACGTTTTTGAACCATAAACACTCTCTGTATATTCATGGCCTTATACCCCATAATAATGGCGACACAACCCAAGACACTGTAAACAGAGCTATAGTACACATTCATCAATTCTTTGTTTAATTTTTTTCAGTTATATATCAACACACAGTGCAGAACAACAAAAGTCCAGAGGTGTAAGATCGGGCGACCTGGCTCTATAGGCTCTCGACGACCAATCCGTCGATTAGGGTATTAGTCAAATATTCTCTATCATTTCTGCTAAAGTGACGCGGTGCCCCATCTTGTTAAAAAAACTGTATCCAACTCAAATTCATGAGGATTGTCTTTAATAATCTCAAGAATCAGTAGTTCTACTGCATTTTCCAACATGTTTAAGTAAATGTCAAATTTTAATTCAAACCACAACACAAACAAATTACACCTTAACAGGTGTAGTAAAGAAAATAAAAATTAATAAAAATGCGAAAATTAAGATTTTGAAAGGCTGCCATTTTGCTACGGGTAGAAATAATGACGTAATATCTTAGGACCATTAAGCATTTCGAGAACCTCCTTTTAAAGGGATTAAATACAATTTTAAAGGGACATATGGATAAAAAGGACAGTTGCTTTGAGAAACGTTTAAGGACGTCTGAAGACGTCTGTGCGGTCGTTTGCAAACAATCATAAGTCCTCGTTTCAAAACTGGTCCCGAGTTTCCAAGATTGTTTGAGCCCTTTCTATCAGCGGCAAAGTCCAGCAGCTCCTCGAGAGGAAACCCAACTCATGCAAACCAAACCACCCAATCAACCTCTACCCTTTTCATGACAGTTGTCAATTGATTGTACCATTCGCCTGCGGCTTATGCAAAAATCCTATTTATAAAAAAATCGCTAAAGTACTGGTATACAGAAATAGACAGCGAAATAAAACTTCAAACAAAATAGACCCTCTAACCTGAAATGTTTATTTACTAAAATAATATCTAAGGACTAATACCTAAGCAGTGAATAAAAAAGTTTTAGCGATTTAACTGTATTCTAATGCCCGATTATGGCGCCCTCTAGAAGATACACATAAACCGTTTATAAATTTTTATAAATTTAAAGTTCTTGTCCTAAAAAAAACCCAAATTAATTAATGGTGAAATTTGAAAAGAGCAATTCAAAAATATTATGAAAACTGGGATTTATTGATGTTTATTCATCTCGTATCTCGGTTATTATAAAGTTTTGGACTAAGGCAAGTGTTATGTATTTAGACTTTAAATAATATTATGTTCTAATTACGTTTACATTATAGGCGATATTCCTGTATTCTGTAAATCACTGCTAGCTTGTGTCAGCTGTTATACAGGTTGTTCATAACCTCAGAACCACGAAAAGACTAGTATGGAGAAACATAAAAAATACAGCAGACATTTTTAGTATCGTTTTTGTAATTACAATTATAATACACAGTTGCAAACAAAGTAGATTAATAGTTTAAATTAATACCGTGTGCTCCCACAGATATTAAATTGTGTCAGGTGTGAATTGAAGCATCCAGTATCGTAAACAACGTAGAAAGGGTGCCTTCTACACTGTTTAAAGCTTTATGTACCCTATAATTCAGTAGTCCACACCATCACCAAACTCATAATTGCAGAAAAAGCTGTACATATTGTTAAGGCTATATGATTAAAAAGTCAGGTCCTTTAAAGCCCCTTTCTGAATTGTTACTAGAATATAATAATACTCTTAACAGAGTTGCTAAAATCAGGATCCCTGTTTAAGAAGATAAGTTAAAAGAAAAGCTGGCTAATCAAAAGAGTTATTATGATAGAAATGCTAAAGACTTAAGTTCATTGGATGTTGGTGATAATGTATTATTTAATAAAAATAATAGATGGGTGAAGGGTAGAGTGATAAAAAAAGTGAATGCACGTTCTTATATAGTTCAAGAAACTTTTGGGGTACAATTTCAGATAAATAGAAAACTTATCTATAAAGCCTTCAGCTAGTAGCAAAAGAGAAGCATTTCGTGGTGTTCTAATAATGTTTACGTTATGAGATGATAGCCCTGTATTCTGTAAATCACTGCTAGCTTGTGTCAGCTGTCATACAGATGACAGGTCGTTCATAACCTCAGAACCACGGAAAGACCAGCATGGAGAAACATAAAAAATACAGCAGACATTTTTAGTCCGTTTTTTTAATTAAAATTATAAGATGCAGTTACAAACAAAGTGGATTGATAGTTTAATTTAATATCGTGTTCTCCCACAGATATAACAGCAAGTTTGGTTAAATCGACTTATTTTCACTTGTTCCGTATCTGGTAGAACAGACCCTTCAGGGACACCCTGTATTTATATATTTTTTCAATTAAACATTACGTAATATTATGAATTAATATTAAGAGAGCTTTTAGCGCAAAATGAAATAAAAACTATTTAATCTCTTAAGAGTAAAGACAGTTTTTGGAATATATTAATATATAGGAATTCAACAAAAGACTTTTGTTTAATGCTTGATGTGGCCTACTGAAATATAGGTATTAAGCAGTTTTTGTTTTATTAAAATTGGCATTATCAAACAGATATACTAAATATAGTAATATCAAAGTTATTCAATAAACGGTTAATAAAAAAAAAAAAAATAATTTAAACTGTTCCTACTACGGGCCTGTCGCCTCCTTAAACATGGGAGATGGGAACCCAACCAATAAACTTTAAAATTGCGTAAAATCCTCGTTAAATGCGCGTCTTTCCCTCGTTCGAAACGCGATAAAAGTAGGATAAAATCGACATCGGCGGCGATAAGAGGTCGCGTCCTTATCAAAAAGTTTTCGAAAATTCTAATTCGAATAATAATGATGTTGAAAATTAATAACAGAAAAGTAGGTAAACATATTCATGCGAGCCGTGTAGAAACGAGGCGCCCGCGCACTGCGCGTTTTTCGCCTCAAACAGGACTTGGGAATGGGGATATGATGTGCTTACGAAATTTCGTTTCTTCAGCTGGTGGAGTCTTAGCGTTCACGGAGTTTAACGGGACGACATTATATAAACTTTTAAGTTAACGAAATTATATACAGTGCTTTTCTTTGAAGTCCCCCCCCCCATTTATTTTTTGAACGGGTCAAAAAATTTTTTTGAAACTTGGCATAAGTAAATTGATCTATAGATACTATTTTTCACTGTAAACTAGGTAGTTGTAAATTCCAAGATGGCGGCTGGGCGACATCTTGAGAAAAAAATTTAAATAGAAAGGGGGTCGTGTGGTACCTCATTTTAAAGGTCTCAATGAGTACTTTATAACCCTGAAATATTAGACCCATATCTTAACTCGTTTCAAAATGGCGGCCTAATAAAAAAGTTTTTTTTTTATTTTAACGTTTTACATTTTTATGATTTTTGAATAGGTAAAAATCAGTGTACGAAAATAAATGCGTCACTATTTTATTTTGACATAAAAACGACAGTTCCAAATGTCAAAATAACACATAAGCGCCATCTTGAATAAATGCATTAAATAGAAATCTTGTGTTACCTCATTTAAAAGGTTTTATTGAGTACTTTTAATATTTCTTACATGGACTCGGTGGACTCCGTTTTGACCTGTCTAAAAGTAACAGCCAAAAAAATACACTGTTGCGATTTTATTAACGTTTTTAATAATAATATACAAATAATTTATAATTTTTGAAATTTGGATTTAAAGATTAACTTTTTGGTTTCTAAAGACTTACTGAACCGCCCTCGTATGTCACATTTCACGTTAAAGGTTATTGAACATTATTTAGACATTCCAAAAACCAAATAGCTATTAAAAAAAACTCGAAAAAAAAATTTAAGATATTTTTCCTTAACCGGTAAATTACCGGTATTTTTTTTCGAGTTTTTTTAATAGCTATTTGGTTTTTGGAATGTCTAAATAATGTTCAATAACCTTTAACGTGAAATGTGACATACGAGGGCGGTTCAGTAAGTCTTTAGAAACCAAAAAGTTAATCTTTAAATCCAAATTTCAAAAATTATAAATTATTTGTATATTATTATTAAAAACGTTAATAAAATCGCAACAGTGTATTTTTTTGGCTGTTACTTTTAGACAGGTCAAAACGGAGTCCACCGAGTCCATGTAAGAAATATTAAAAGTACTCAATAAAACCTTTTAAATGAGGTAACACAAGATTTCTATTTAATGCATTTATTCAAGATGGCGCTTATGTGTTATTTTGACATTTGGAACTGTCGTTTTTATGTCAAAATAAAATAGTGACGCATTTATTTTCGTACACTGATTTTTACCTATTCAAAAATCATAAAAATGTAAAACGTTAAAATAAAAAAAAATACTTTTTTATTAGGCCGCCATTTTGAAACGAGTTAAGATATGGGTCTAATATTCCTAATTTATTATTAATATACTACCAGTAAATCAGATGTATGAAGCTTGTATGGTGAAAATCGGAATCGTTTGTCGGCCATCTTGCTTGGCAAAATTGACAAAATTGAACAGTTGTTGACATTGATTGATAGAACATCATTTGTCATTTTCATACCATTTGAGCTTGTTTTTCATTTCAATGAATGCTGGAAGCGTGGGTTGAGTTTGTTATTTGCTTGGATGTTATTTTAAATTCATGACTTTTCAATACATATTACAAAATGTCTGGCCTCTCATTTTCTTTTCCACAATTAAAAAATTGATTAAAATTTTTTTGTAAATATCATTTATGTAAGAGTATGTGTATTTTAAATGGTTCTGATAGAATATAGTAATAACAGTTTTTTTCAAGTTCCTTTAGTCCCCATTACAAGAAAAACATGGAGAGAGATAAGAAATGACAATTTAATTTTATTAAGACTTTGAGCTATAAAATTTGTTCTGATCCGTTTTGTCCAACAAATTTTAATAACGCTGATACCACTGGCTTTACACTATGATACATATTTATTTAAACATTTATTTTATCTTTTCTTTTCACATGAATCATTTAGTGAATTTATTTATAAGGTTTGTACTGCTTTTCTTTATTTTATTTCAGGCTCGTATCATACCACTTCCTGTGTTCACTGAGACGAGACATAGGTATAGACTAGTATAGACTAAGAGAGCTGAGCACCCAGAATGGATCAGAATGAATGTTTTTGTTTCAACTTGTGTTCTTTTTAAGACAATTCAGTTTTTATTAATATCATAGTTCCATGATATGTTGTTAGTATTATAAGAGACCAACAAATATATACTATGTAAGTTATATATGTTTTTACTAAAATAAGTTGTTTTCATTTTCAAAGAGTTTATTTTGTTTTGTAGAGAGATATATCGCTTCTTTGGATAATATTCTGTTATAAAATTTTTAAATAGTTTATAAAATCTGTTTAATTTTTCTTTAGGAAACAGAAACAAGTTTCTACATATTAAACAAGGATAATTCATTCTCAATTGTATCTATGTTTGTGTTAGTAAAATAGGGATATTATTAACCTATTGGTAATGTCTTTAGATGTATGAAAAGGAAATAGAACAAATCTTCACAACCTTTTTTAATCTATTTAAAATTAGGTTAGTTCAGTGTTCACAAAATACTTTTAAACATTTTTAGATTAATTCTAATTTATATAAAGTCTGTTCTAATAAATTATTGTATATTACTTATATCATTTTAAGTATTTTTTTTCCAGGAAAATGAAATAATAAATGTATTAAAGAAAAACATTGTTTTATTTCCATTTTGTAAATGCTGATATGTAGTACACTATTGTTAATTGATTATTGCAGTAAATTAACTCATTTAGATAAGTAAAATAAAGCTGAGGACTTTTATTTTTATTCTGATCAATATCTGATGCTAACACCTAATCAAAAAGGCCCTTTTTATAAATAACCTTTTTGATTAGGTGTTTGCTTTAGATATTAAATAATAAGATTATCATATTAAATGAAATTTGATTTCCCGCCTTAATTTGGCCACGCCTTTCTACCATTTTGATTAGTCCAATTAGACACGTCAAACTGTCAAGTTAGTTACAACAGTTTCCGTTGCCAAGCGAGAGGACGCTAGTTGATTTGTCAGAGGAATTTCTATCGGCTTGCAGGCAACCATCACTTCTGTATATTTTTGTGTTTTGTGTAGTAATTACTTACTTGTCCTAGGCAAAGTTTACAGAATTATATATACAGGGTGGAATTTTTAACTGGAATAAATTCAGTATTAGGGAGCCTATTTATTTGTTGAAAAAATAAAGGAACAGGGGTCCCCTTATTTTCAGTTTGCCAGAAGCGAATAATTTATCTGTTGTTGTATTTTGTGCAGTTTAAACCATTACTTTAAATAAGAAGTATTTTCATACAAAATGGGTTAATTAACTTAATGACTAAAAATTTAAACTTTATAATAATGATTGGCTTTGCAGACAGATCGCGTACACAAGCAGAAAAAGCAGCTTTATTTCACAAAAGACACCCTAATCTTCCAGCAATTTTCCAAAGCACCATCAGCAAAATTGAAAATCTTTATCCTGAAATGGGTCACGTGATGATGACATACCAAGAGTAAGGCCAATTTAATTAATAACAAATTCCAAGAAAATCCTAGTACTCCAGTTCGACAGGTTGCAAGAGAATCAAACATAAGCCATATGTCTGCATTAAAGTTAGTAAAATCATGTCAAATGCATCCTTATAACATGCAAGATTTACTAGAAGATGATCCGGACCGCCGTCTTCAGTTTTGTGAAGTGATGATGAATGCACTTGATCAGCATTTAGCAGATTTGGATTCTTTTTACAGATGAGTGTATCTTTGCACTCAATGGTGAAGTCAATAAACAGAACTGTCGATATTGGTCCACAGAAAACCCTTACTGGATACGACAAACACACACACAGCGTCCGCAAAAACTTAATGTTTGGGCAGGCATAATAGACGACCAAGTCATTGGTTAATATACCTTCCAGCTAACTTAAATGGCACTACTTATTTGAATTTTTTGCAACAAGAGCTTATGCAGGGCTTGACTGCTTTATTTCTTCATCAAGCAGAAACAGATCTTCATGAAGATCGAATATGGTTTCACCAGGATGGTGCTCCGCCTCATTATGCCGAAAACGTGCGGCACTATTTGAGTGAAGTTGTTTTAAACCGCTGGATAGGAAGAAGAGGTAACATTGAATGGGTGCTAAGATCGCCGAACCTTAATCCTCTGGATTACTTCGTTTGGGGTCACCTAAAAACGAAAGTTTGCGTAACAAGACCAGAACATTTACATGAACATTGAACTTAGGCAACGACTTACATACGAAATTCGCCAATTAACTCCAGATATAATTCTTAATAACTTTGTCGAATATTTCGATTTTTATTTCTTTCTAGCTTATCAAAATGCGAAAGTAAATAGTGGGTCATATTCCTTTTTTTAATCCTTTTCCAACGAGCTATCACAATACCTACACATTTGAAAAAAAAAGTTGGAAGTAGTTTCTACCCTCAAAAGAGAGTAAATTTTATAAAGAGACCAAAAAAATGTGCTAAACTGAAAATAACGGGACCCGTGTTTTTCAACAAATAAATAAGATCCCTAATAATGATTAATTCTAGTTAAAAATTCCACCCTGTATATATATTATTCTGTAAACTTTGTCCTGGAGACATAGGAAAACCGGGTCACAGTGGCCACCTTTTACTTATTGTTGTCATATTTTCTAACCAATTTGAGCTCTCCGATTTTTTCTTTAAGGGAGAGAAAGAACACAGTCTGTAGTAATAACACAACAATAATATATTTTAAACTAAAATACATATTCTTAAAAAAAATTAAACGTTTTCATCAGCCTTGATTTTTGGCCACTGTACCCCGCACCAAAGGTACAGTGGCCATGACATTGGGGCACAGTGGCTACTAACAAAGAAATACAAATTACATTATATTGTAATCATTGAAGTCAATACCGAACTTATAAATTATACGCAATCTGGAAGTACCACCATAATTTAAAGGGGCTGGTAAAATCTTGGTACTTGAGGAGAAACAAACTTAAGAAATGTACTTTTTAAACCTTAAGAAATGTACTTTTTATTGATGGTTATGTTATATGTATTCAGTACCTTCGACTTGACCCACATCGAACATAATTGTCTTTTCTGTTTCGAACTGAACCCAAAGCACTTCATACGAATATTCATAAAAATACCATGGACGTCTTTTTATCTTGGACGTGCTGTGCGAGATTGTCAGATTTAGGATATTCATGGGATGTCTCTTAGATAATTATCTTTATAATAAAAAATATATATATAATGTGTATACCTACCTATACATAGGTAAAATAGTTATTATAGAACAGCATATGCCAAACTAATTTTAAGCACACGCTACTATAGATTAAAATTCAAAGTTCTCACCTTATGAAGCCATTTCCATTTAGTTCTGCTCCATGACATGTTGCTGTTGTCGATTCTCCCTGTTATTGTAATGCACATCGGGGATGGGACTGATACGCTGTTGTGACTGATATGTTCTGCATCGGCGGCAATTTTTTTGTAATAAATTAAATTTTGTTTAGTTTTAATTTCATCGCTATATTGGTGTTTTATGGTCTGGACGTTAAACAAACGTGATTTTAAATTGGAGGCTTTCGACTAAACTCGTTCGTATTTAAAATGCCTTCTGCTCGTATTTTAAATGCAAAATCTTTCCGTAAGAACTTCGTTCAAAAATAAAAATTGATGCAAGTATTAATTTTTTGTTTTAGCAGTAATTCTTAACCCAAAAATTACACAAATTACACGGAAAGATATTGAAACTATGTCGTGGTTATATCATGCTCCTGAAGGGCTAAAACGTTAAAAAGAAAAATCCTCACTGTATAGTATTGAAATTAAAGTAAATTTTTCTGAAATATATCTTTTTGTATAGTTTTTCTCCCATCACTTTTATATCTTATAAATATCCGAAAAACCTAAATATTGTTGAGCCATATACGTCCACTGAACTGCCAATAAGTCCCCCATACGTTTATAATACTATCCAAAGGATGTCTATTAGATCAACTTGGGATGATTCCATTTGTGGCCTATACTGTTCCAAAAGCACGTCCAGGGACGTCCCAAAGATTTCATGATCTTTATCGAGACGTCCTTGGGATTTATTCTATGTCCCAGTTTTGTGTCACTGAGAGACCGACTTATGCTGACTGGGACTCAAATGTCTATAATTAATAACTAAGACATCTTGATCTTGGAAACTAAATATAACAGAACTAAAAACTTATAATGTTTGTTAGACTGATTTTCTTGTTGCAAGCAAACAAACTGCTTATAGTTCCATGACAGTGATAATTCTAGCCTTTGAATATTCTAAGCAAGCAACTCTGCTCGACTCTTCGATATAAAAATTGCTGGTATAATACACTCAATAATGCGTCGTTCGATTTTCGACTAAAGATGGACATATAAGAGACATCTAAAAATATCAGTCTAATGGGTTTTCATTTTTATTTGTTCAATGGCTTCTCTTTTTTTTAACCATGGGATTAAGAAATTCGTAAATCCATCGTACGCCCTGTATACTTAAGAAACATTTTTCGGCCAGACCCCACTGTATTCAAGTAAATTACATCTAATTTTCAAAGCATCTTCTGGAAGATAAATGGGATTCCATTAGATAAAGCTATTTTGAACTCTATTGGATTAATCAAAATTATTATGTCCATTATTAATCTATGGACATTTCGACTTAGTTTGGACCAATACTGGACATTAATTTATTGGAGAAAATGTGTTGCCTGGGATTAGATTCCCTGCTTCATTTTGAGTACTTTTTAATCATATTTTCCTGTACCTATCTCTAGCGGTTTTCGAGAGCAAAAAATTGTTGTGTGTTTTTTGTTAAAAATCAGGAGACTTAAGTAATTGTTTATTTCGTAGCCATATAAGTTCCTTAAAAGCTCAAATTTTAAACATCACTTTAAAAGACCATCTTGATTAACTTCTCATAACCCAATTTAATCAGCAGTATAAAGGATCGTCGAAAATTGGATTAAAGTTCTTCATTTAATAAAATGGCGAAAAGTCCTTCTTTTTTAAATGAAACCCTCTATATTTTATTATTTATTCTAATAGACAGTTAAGACACCTTTAATATAATATGACACATTTCTATACCTAAGTAGCAGCGCTTTAGAAACAAATGCTTATCATGACATTTGATAATTTTAAATTTTTTTTATTTTATAAATTACTTCCCAGACAGCACTCATCCCCCAATGGATGTCCAGTACTGGTACAAACTAAGTCAAAATGTCCAAGGAGTAATGATGGATATCCTATTGATAATAATTATGAGTAATCCAATGGACTTAATAACTTTGACCAATGGAATTCCATTAACCTTCCAAAAGATGGATTGAAAATTATAATTACTGTAGTTTGTAGTTTTCAGTTTTTTTTGGAAAAATATTCGTTGTTAATGCCTGATTTACCAGCGTTGCAATTAGTTCTATTATAAATGTTTAAGGTTAATTAAGTGCACAATATCTGATATCATTATTGCCAGGCGCCAGCATTTTTTTTTACATCCGTTATAATTTTAATTATTTCCTATTTATTCGTTAATTCTAAATTAAATATTAATCTATCATAGGGAATCTGTCTTAAAGTTATATTTAGGGTTAAGTTATTTATTCTATTAATCAGTTTATTAACAATAGATTTGCCTATTACCACAAAATATCGATTAGGACTATTTACAATATCCTGCTTTTCATAAATAATTTACATTATCATTAACTTCTGTACATTCAATATCAGTTTTTTCTGCATGTTTACCAAAAAATTTATTGATGATTTTACACTGCTTTTAGTATTAGCACCACAAGATTTTCATGTATTTTAAGGTATAAATTAATTTTTCTTATGTGATTAAGCAAACTATGTCCTAAGAACAATTTTTCCAGACGTTCCAGACAGTACCTAACTATTAAAGGAAATGATGAGGTGGGAAAAAGAGGAACAGCTCAATTTTCATACTTACATCGCATCTCAGTCTGAGCTATTAAACAAGAGGGTAATAAAGTGCTAGTTAAGGTACCTACCGTAAAATTTATTTCAAGAAAAGGTAAATAATAAAAAAAAAATTTAATAAAAAAAACGTAGTAGTTCGTCCTCGCAAAAACTCCCAGAAATAATGTTTTAACCAAAATTCAACAGGTGTATAGAATTTTAAAAATAAAAGGAAAGGGAAACAGTTTTAAAGGTATCTAAGGGCAGGTATTTTTTAGGGTTTCGAAGGCACAGGTCCTATTGTATAGTTAGGACGAGAACAAAGGGAGAGGGCCTGTTTTATGACTTGACTTTCGAGGGTTCCGAGTCTGAAAAGGGACACAGAATATACCGTTCCACTGTGGAATTTTTTTTTTAGTTTTAGATTTTAAAAGGTATAAAGGATACTTTTAGGGAATATTTTTATACGTTTTGCCGGAAATTAATATATACAGGGTACCTCAAATAAATAGGGTGTACTACTTTTGCTATATCTGGCAACCTAAGGGAAATACGCAGAAACAAATTGCCAATATTGAGTCTCTAATCATTTATATTACTCTAAACCGTTTTGCGGTTCTGCAAACTCGTTAATAGTTTCTGAATTTTTTAAAGTTAGCAACAGCTATCAAATTCATTTTTTAAATATGAACTTATTTTAAAATTTATTTACCCTCTCAGATTATGTAGGTACTTTCCATTCATATCAAATCAAATCAACTATATTAGAGAAAAAATGATATATCTAAAAATTACATAAATAATAGTTGTACACCTAGATATATATCTGTAACCTGTGTGCAGTGAAAAAAATGTGTAAGAATAAGTGCTACAATTGGAGCAATTTTCTTTATAAAAAGAAGGTACAAATACTAAATAGGGACGGTAACAAATTATTAAAACAATCGAACTAATTATTAAACTAATCGTTAACGTTTTTTGCTACGTTTTATATATAAAAAGCTTAATATTTTTCAGGTAATATTGAAATAAAATTATATAAATTGCTGTTACAAAGTAGTTATATTTTATACAAAATCTAGCAGTTTTTTTTCAGTTTTTTTTTGCCTTTATTTTTAAGTGATATTTACTTTATTTTAGAGCGTACGAATTTAAAGTAGTTATGAGGATTTTTTTGAGTAAAATTTCTTTAGCTGAAATAGGGTTGAATAAATGATGAGTTTAAGAGGTACATACAAATGAAACGTCTTATTGATTATAAATATTACTGTTTATATAAGGTACATTTAATTGGACTAAACGCTGTAGGCCATTTTGAAGATGATTAAAATTTATGGATAAATCAATCAAGTTTTATTTAATTTTATCAGTAATTTACAGAGTCCAGCGACATAATAATAAAACAAAAATTGTTGATAAGGATTCGTTTTAAAAAAATTTAGTTCATAACGATCCTCAATTTTTTCAAGTTATCTTGAAAACCTAACATTTTCTATGGGTACCTATCTCATGTGACTGTTTTTCTATCTGCTATAGTTTCATCTCAATCATCAAAATGGGCCACGCTGTATGTTAGACCAAATCTTTTAACAAAAAAAATTCTAATACTAAAAAAATACTAGCACGTACATAAGTAACAACATACATAAGTAAAGAAAATATTTCATACTAAATTTGAGACTATTTCTTTTGAATTAGATTTTTTAAACATTTGATCTAATTTTTTTCTTATTCTCATGAAAAATATACAGAATATTTTAATATAGAAAACGTAATGTAAGTCGAATATTTGTATAAAATCCTAAAAAGTCTATTAATTTCTTGACTTTAAGAAATATAAATAATAATTTTTTTAAAAAATTCACGAAGAGGTTATGCGGTCAAAAGTTACGAGAACGGGAACCACATAACCACAAAACACAAAAATATAAAGAATTGTTGTTTGCATACAAACCGATAGAAATTTCTGTGACAGATTAATTTGACCGTTGGACATTTATGCTTGGCCATTATTGGCCTTGGACATTTATATTGACCAATCAGGATGGCAGAAAGGCTAAATTAAGGCGGTAAAATCAAATTTCATTTGATAAGAAATCTCATTAGTCTTTTTTAATCGTAATATCTAAAGAGCACCATTTAAAAAGATTTTTGATAAAAAATCGTTTTTACCAGTAAATTTTTTGAGAAAAATATGTATCGAATATTGTGTATAAATTAAAAAAATGCAGCCTATTTCTTAAAAATTGTAAGATCTTGCACGAGTAGTGAGAATTAAAACATAATATAAGTTGTTAAGGAAACCGTCACAAAAGAAAAAAACTTTACTATTTTTGAAGCTTTTTCTAAAAATAGTTAATTAATTCTGGACAAGGACTAAGAGTAGAGTTAATATATTAAAAGCAATAACTCTCTCAACTACCCTCACAGATTTTCCTGATTTACTTTGATATGCCTATGGGATTTCTTGCTACAAGTAAGATAAAATTTGCTACAATTTGTAAAAAAAAAGGCGACGCAACATTGTAGTAAAAAATACAAAGCCATTTTTTACAAGAGAACCTTACAGCAAAAATATCCATCACTTATTATATTAATTTCCTAATTGTAACAACTACAGTGCATTTTTTTTTATCTCTGGTCATAGGGTTTTACGTGTAATATTTTAAACCCCATGTTAGAACCTGTTCTATTTAATCGATAGGATTGAAACTTGGAATAAGTGAAGTTTAAGTTAACAGACTTTAAAAAAATCCCATTATTTTGCAAAAAAATTTGCGAGAAACCTCTTTAAAATACGTTTTTCTGATGAAAAAGTTTGCTTTTTCTGCACCTCGTAACCTTCATTACCTTTACACTTCAAAGCAGGGACAAATATCTGACAGTGACACAAAACATTGAAATTATTCAAAAACTCTTTAAAATGTCGACTTATACTACGGAGGAACGTATTGAGATGGTTTCAAACTACATTAGAGGAATGTCGGCGCAAGAAGTGGTAGATAATTTTGCCGTGTCTTATCCTAACCGTCCCGTCCCGTCTAGATCAACTGTACAACGGTTTCATGAAAAATTTATTACGATTGGATGCATCGCCAGTTCTCACTTAAAACGAAAAAGAACCGAAACTGTAGTAGACGAAGAATTTAAAATGGAGGTATGCTTGGCCGTTGAAGAAAATCCAATAAATAGTCTTACTCAGTTTGCTGAAGTTACCGGAAAAAGTAGGAGTAGTTGCTATAAGGCAATTAGAAAAGAAAAATACAAATCTTTTAAAGTTAGAAATGTTCAAGAACTCTTGCCTAATGATTATTTTCTTAGAATGCAGTTTTGTGAACAGTGGATGGAACGAATTAACAACGACCCCACAATTACAAACAAAATACTATTTTCAGACGAAAGTACTTTCTGTACAAATGGTAGAGTCAACAAACAAAATACTCGAATATGGGTGCGAGGAAATACTCACGTCATCCAGGAAACGCATACCCAAACAAGACAGAAACTTAACGTGTGGGCAGGAATTCTTGGAGATCGAATAATTGGACCATTTTCATAGAGGGTAGCCTGAATACTGCAAAATATTTAGAATTACTTCAGGTGCAGGTCATTCCCGCATTAGGAAACGCTGTTCAAAATGGCAGGATAATTTTTCAACATGATGGAGCCCCCGGTCATAGTGCAGCGACTGTTACCGAGTTTTTGAATGCCACGTTCCCAGGACGCTGGATTGGACGTTTTGGGCCATCTAAATGGCCGGCGCAAAGCTCCGATCTTTCGCCTTTAGATAACTTTTATTGGGGCTATCTATCATCGAAAGTGTTTGATATTGTTAGAGGCAGACCCAACAATATCGAAGAAGTTCGTAATAGAATTATCGAGGCTTCGCGTACCATTACTCCCCGGCAGCTCCTAAATGTTAAAATACATTTCTACAACTGTCTGGGCTTTTGTTTGGCTCAATTTGGAGGTCACTTTGAGCAATTTATTTGAAAGGTTTTATTTTGTTTATTGTTGATTTTTGAAAATATATTTTTGAGATTTTGAGGAAATTATTTTGTGTCACTGTCAGATATTTGTCTACCTGCTTTGAAGTGTAAAGGTAATGAAGGTTACGAGGTGCAGAAAAAGCAAACTTTTTCATCAGAAAAACGTATTTTAAAGAGGTTTCTCGCAATTTTTTTTTGCAAAATAATGGGATTTTTTTAAAGTCTGTTAACTTAAACTTTACTTGTTCCAAGTTTCAATCCTATCGATTAAATAGACCAGGTTCTGACATGTGGTTGAAAATATTACACGTAAAACCCTATGACCCGAGATAGAAAAAATGCACTGTATATAAAACTTATCTATTAACAGTGGATTACTTATACACCTAATTTGTTTAGTATAAACCTGAAATGCATTTTTATGACCTGTCCAAGATGTTAGCAAACATATTAAAGTTTTGACTAAAATATATAATGACATTTTTTTATTAAATAGATTTTGGTTGCGGATGCGTCTAATATCTGTAGGGAGAATATTGTAAAATTTAGGACCAATATATGTTACACATCTTTGATTTCTCGTTTTAGTCAGAAAAGGGATTTCCACAGACTCGGCAGACGTGCTTCTTGTATGATAATTTGTAGTATATTGTTGTCTGAAGCCAGGATATTTGTACACTAATAAAAGAATTAATATGTTTGGACGTTTTGACATAGGAATTATCATCATGAAATTGAATTAAAATAAATTTATACTTATTTTTTAAATAACCCTGTATTTCAGAAAGTAATAAAGATTTTCATCAAAATTGACAACATTTTTTTTCTAATTTAACATTTCCTGTATTTTTTCGTTTTCGACCTAACAAGATCCTATTTGAGACACCTTGTATATTAACAAACAGATTTTGTATACAAGGTTGCTCAAGTATGAAGTATGGCCTCTTTATTCTCTAATTTTCATATATTGAGAATTATTAATTTGCACAAATAATATATAATAGCACAGTCTAACATGAACGTTGAAATCTATATACTGTGATAATAGCGACGACATCCTCCTGACGTCTCTTATAATAAAAGCGTTGATTGAATATTTGGGAAGATACGCAACCTTATGGGCTAAAACGTGACCGCAAATATGCGTGAAAAATAGATGGCGATTCTCTCCAGTATGCGCGAAAATAATTTCGTCCGTCGCTTCTCATTAGTAATCGGCCGATCATCCGAGTCGTGTGGGAGAGTTTTTGCACAGGTTCGTGTTTGCCGTATTGCAATTTGGTAGTTGTTAAAAATTTTTCTTGGATATCATAATCACAAATAGATAGATATATGTAAATGTGTTTAGTTTGTGAGACGATGGCTTCTTTAGGCAAAATTAATCAGTGTGCGTATATTAATTAAGACTTTGATTTATAACAACCTAATATGGGAATCTCAAAATCTTATTAGAAAATCTTTAAAAAAATCTAATTATAAACCTCACAGAAAATTATCTATTTTATCTACAAAAATCAATCCGAACTCTTAAAAATACTGTCTCTTCATGTCTATGAGAGCCATTTTCTCTTTTTCTTTTTTTTTACTTTAAGAAAATTTTAAATCAATATATTATGTTTATGGTCTTTAGTGTTTTAAGTATTTTCAATAATTGTTTTCATGATGAAATTCATTCATGAAAAAGATAAAAATAAAGCCTAAAAAGCCTTTAAAGTTATTGAGAAACTGGTTATAGTACGAATGGTAGCTTTCCTAATTAAAAAAAAATAACATATTAAATGAATGTCGAGTAATGTTTTCATTCCTGGAGAGATTATATTTGAGCTTGAAGAAGGTCACTTTGCTGCAGCGGTATTCTGCGACTTCTCTAAACACTTTGACTGTGTCAACCATGGAATATTGCTCGGTAAGCTTTCTAGATATGGGTTTAGGGGAGTTGCTCTAAAATGGTTAAAATTTTGTTTTGTTAGACAGAAAAAAGTTTGTTTGGCCAAATGGCAGTTTGTCTGAACTTTGTGTAGTAAGCAGGGTTCGTTTCTCGGTCCTATTTTATTTCTATTGTATATAAATGACCTGGGGTCTCTCCAGATAAGAGGATTCTTCACTATTTTTGCACATGACACCACTATCTTATGGACAATAATAAAAGCACATTAACCTAGAACAATTTCTAAAGATTTATTAATGAATAAACAGTGGTTTGATGCTAATTTGATGTCTTTAAACATAGATAAGACTAAATTGTTAAGTTTTTATGCTCAGAGCAGTTCATGATTCACAATAAAGAATTGGAAGTGAATAATTTTAACAGATTTCTTGGAATTGTTATCGATCATAAACCTAAGTTTTATGGAGATATGTCAGGAGGCAAAAACTGGCTAGACGATGTTATGCTGTTAGAATGGTTTCAAATGAACTGAGATTGATATTTTTTTTGTCGAAAGTTGGAACTTACTTTCATACAAAAATACCTGCAGTATGGAATAACATTTTGGAGTTGCATTAGTAAACGGCTTTTTGACTCGATGTTTGTTTTTAAAAAACAAGCCATTAAATATATGTGTCATAAATCTCCACAGGACATGCAGACCCCTATTTAAAAATACTTTCCTTGTGTTACTTGTTTATTGTTGAGTCTGCTTGACTAATATACAAAAAATATAAATTGTATCTTCAAAATAATGGCTCCTTAAAACATTATAATATCAGAAAAAAATACAATATTCCAATGCCCATCCCGAAAAGTGAACTAAGAATTCTCTTATTTACTTGAGCATAAAAATTTTTAATCATTTTCCAAATGTCATAAAAGTCTCCTCGCTTTAAAAAGTCCTTAACGAAACTTCTTAAAAGCAAATATTTTTATAGCATTAGAATTTTTTGAAGATAGTTAGGAATAGGCCAATAGTATATAATTAGTTTTTAGTAAAGATGTAAAGGTTAGAATTTGTGATGTTACTTTAAAAAAATTTTAAGTCGTCTTGCTTTGAAATTGAAAATACATTTTGTGTTTATACTAGTATGTTGAACCCACTATTGTGTATTGTTTTTAAATTATGTGTTAGTAATATGTCGATTAATGTGCCTATTTTATATCATAAAAGTACCATGTCAACAAGTAGGTACCATGTATTTATGAATAAAGTATGTTTTGAATTTTTTGAAATTCGAAATTGTATTTAAAAGAGAGAGAGGTATATAATATTTAATAGGGATGATTCCAACTACTAGCTAGAAATTACCTCGTTGATAAAGTAATTAAAAGGGTTATTCAAAACTGCAAGTGGCCAACATGGCGTCGACAAGAAGAAACAAAGTTGATTATGACTCTCTAAAGAAGGAACGTCGTATTTAAAAGTTAAAGATGTTAACTTGTAAATGAGAGAAAGTGTTTACAACAATGTATAAATGATTTTATTTTATATTTTCAAATAACGCCAGAAAAAAATAAAAAAACCATTTTGCCAAATTTCACCTTTTTCCTGAATATTAGGAAGTATTTGGCATTTTTCCAATTTTTAGATTGCATTTATTCAATAATTGCATTTATATTGCGCAACTTTCGCCTAATTAAACCATTTACTGCTCATCCTTATTTTGGACATCCTGTATAATCGCGATGAGACCATTCATACTGTTAAACAAAATATTTGTTTTTTTTCTTATTAACTTTTTCTAGTTTTAAGAATTAGTAATTAAGTGTTTGCCTGTATTGCAAATTAAAATGTGGCCTATTTTCTATATTTTATAGTGTTGTTACACCCTTATTCAAAACCTTTTAAATTTTGCGATTTTATTTTTATATTAATTTCAGTTAAAGGTATCTATTTTTCAATATTTTTGTCCAAAAAAGTGTACTTCACAGATCTCACTACCCTACACAGTTTTTGAGATATTGGCTGGTTTCACAAACCCGTATTGTCAAAAATCACATTACGGGCTACTTTTTGCAATAAATTATTCACTCTAAAAAACTATAGTATCGTATATAGATATTAAATCTTTAATTATTTAATTTACTCTTTATATTTACGTGAAACCTACCTATATCATCACCTTTATTTAATATTTTTGTTAATTTTCTAATTAATAAATAAAAGCTTATTGAATTTTTCTTTTGTTTTTATTTATTTATTTTTGTCTCAAAAAAGGATTTTGGTAAGTAATTTATTATTTGTTAATAAAATTTAAAAAATAAATAAAAGCGCTGTTATCATCATCGCCCTTGTCTTAAAAAAATAACAAAACGGCCGGGCGCCCAAAGATTCCCGCGTCGTTAAACTGCAAATGGTCAATATAGCGCCGACAAAGAAAAACAAAGTTGATGATGGCTCTTTAAAGACAGAACGTCGTATTTTAAATTTAAAGGTGTCATCGTATAGGCGAGAAAAAGTGGTCACAATAATTTATTCATTTAATAAATACTTTTGTCATATATTTTGAAATAACGCCAGAAAAAAAATGATTTTGCCAAATTTCAGTTTTTTGCAAAATTTAGGAAGTATTTAGATTTTATTATAAAAGGACACTATATTGCTCAACTTTCCTCTAATTGACCACCTCTATTGACGTCCTGTATAACCGTGATGCGGGGTCTTTAAACAAAATGTTTTTTTTTGTTACTAGGTATCTTTTTATAGTTTTAAGTATAGTTGTAACAACTGGTAATTGAGAATTTTCCTGTGTCGCTTAAAACTTAAAATGTGGCCTATTTTCTATTTCTATTAACATCCTCACTCACAACCCCTTACTTTACAGATCTCACTAGGCTGCACAATTTTTCAGATATTGAATCACATGACAAAATGGGTTACTTTTTACAAAAAATTATTGATCAAGAAGTTATATTACCATCGGTATTATTTCTTATGAATTATTTAAATTATTCTTTATAATATTTACGTGAAACCTACTTATATCTTAAAATTTGTTCCACATATTTTTTGTATATTAGTTTTTAGTTAATTAAGTGCAACGGGCTTTTTATTTAAAAACTTGACCCTCTTGAACACAAAATGAAGGAAACATAATGTTTGTTGGAATTATAACTTGTATTAAACTTTTTTGGTAATTTTGTAAAAATAGCTTTTTATATATATTTTTGTATTAATTTTTGTCTCAAAAACATATTTTGGTAAGTAATTATTTGTTTATAAAATTTAACTTTTAAGAAATTTCAATATGCCTCCACCCTTAAGTATATCACTTATCACTTGACCACTACATAAATGACACTGTGTTGTATGTTCAAAAAAAATAATAAAAACATAGTTGGCAGCATCATCCCATATCTTAAAAAAATATCCAACACGGCCGCGTAACCGGAGATTCCATCGTCGTTGAAAACCTGACTCAAAGAAGCCAAAAGCCAGGTCCACGCAGCTAAAATAAATCGTTCCTAGATTTGACGCTTTGCGGCAGCACCACACGGTGCACGAAACTGGACGGCAATCCGATAGTCGACCGGGTACACTTTTTAACACAGGATTGCGTATCTTCCCAAATATTCAATCAACGATAAAAGTTTATGTCTACGTATTTTAAAAACTCTCCTGCTCAAGTACAGATTTCTATAACCGACCTAGTGGCGCCATCTGCCGTCCACTATTTAAAACATCCACTTTTATTGACTTAGATACTGCAGATTACTGTAAAATCAATGTGCGTGTGGTTATTGCTTGTTAGATATAGTTAGAAATATTAGCGCTAGAGGCTACGAATTTCTTTTTGCCACTTCATGTATTATTTATTCTTTTTCTTTGGATAAGAGCGAGTCTGGGGTACACAAATTCCACTACGAATATTTTAGGGATATTGGCACGCTATATACTATACTTTATTAAAACGATATTCAGAATAATGACACCCGTCACTCGTCAGAAATT
Organism: Anthonomus grandis grandis; assembly: GCF_022605725.1. Classification (NCBI taxonomy): domain Eukaryota; kingdom Metazoa; phylum Arthropoda; class Insecta; order Coleoptera; family Curculionidae; genus Anthonomus; species Anthonomus grandis. The sequence continues at coordinate 7,450,024 of NC_065552.1, forward strand.
GATGAAATTCTGAAAGACGAAACGTTGTATTTAAGAAATTCTTTATACAACATTTATCATTTTGCAAACAGAGTCTACGCAAATTTTTAACGTTGCTTGCGAATTAAGTGAAAACAACCTTTATATTTATTGTTGCCTTAGAACAGTTCTTAAAACTATATGCTGTTTGAGTTTAAAGTAAATGCAAGGAAAATATATATGATTCCATTGTAAAAACTTAAGTAAGAACTAATAACAAAGCTCAAAACTAGAAAGAAACAACGAAAAGAAGTGGTAATAAGAATGAGGAGTTAGAGAAAGACAGTTAAATCTTCGCCGATCATTGGTTGAATACTCAAAAATATTGGGCCTAAAATATAGTTATTGGCGCAGTTAATATACCTTCAGATTTACCAGAGGAATTGTATGTCATCAGTCACTGTATACTGAGGTTGAAGCAATTATTGTAAACACCTATCCAGGTAGTTCTCTTCACTTATTTGGTGCTATAACCTGCCTTTAGCAAGGTGGCACTGTAAGAGTGGAATCCAATATGCCCAATGTCGCAGAGATATTATTTCTGAAAACTTCATTTTACTTGGATTTAAACAACTTACTACAGTGCCTCGGTAGATTCCTGGATTTAATAATTGCCACTAATACTAAACACATCAGATCCATTGAGAATGCCATAGATCCCACTTTTCCTGATTCTCTCAATCACAAGAGCTACTTACAATTTCAGTTACTTACGACTTCTTGCATGCTGACTATGGAGCACTAAACAGTTTTTTTTCTTCTGTTCCATGAAAAGAACTCTTAAATGTGAATATTGATAGTGCAATTAAAACTTTTTATCAAGTAATTGCCCAAGCATGTAAGTACCTTTAAAGTAACTTAACTTAAAACAAGCTATCCGGGTAAAAAAGTTAGCTCACTCTCAGTTTAAAAAAGTCAAGTCTTATGAATCAGATTTGCTATTTTGTAATTTTCGTTTAAGATGTAAAGAGCTTGCCAGTGAGTGTCATCGAAACTATATTGTCGGTCTGGAGAATCGATTAAACTCTGATCCTGCTCAAATTTGGAAATTTGTTAATTCATCTAGATCCAATTACAACTTGCCAAATACCATGCATCTGGGCACCTCTACTGCCTCAGAGGGTAATAATGTTTCAATCCTCTTTTCTAGACATCCTCTATCTGCTATAGCGACAGATCCCTTAATACCTACATTGAGGCTTTAAAGTTTTCTAAGAGATCTCAATTTAATCCAGTTATATTTAGCCCTGCTGCTTCAGGGCATCTTATCTTTTTCAAACAAACTTAGCTCTGTTCTAGAGAATATCAGTCCTTTCTTTTTAAAATGCTGTGTACTCACTACCTAGGCCTTTCACATATTATTTAACAAGTCGATCTTGGCAAACAGCGTCCCCGAAATGTGGCCTTTGAGCTACATAGTCCTTTTATTTAAGAGTGGAACCAATAAGTAATCTATCATCAATTCCTAAACTTTTTGAGAAATTGTTAACACCATTCTTTATTTGGCATATTAAGGGAATTTTTGATACTAGACAGCATGTGTTTGTCCCTCAAAAGCAATCTACTTTTATATCATAGATATTTGAGGAACATTCTCAAAATGACTCAATTTATACTCTATTTCAATTCCCGAAACAGGAACCATTAATTATTTAGGAATTATTGTAGATCAAAATTTAAAATGGAATATTTACATTAAATACGTAATTCAAAGTCTCAGAGGTCTGGTATCCAAATTTAAGTACCTAAAGACTTATTAAGAAATTAAAAGCCTGGTGAATATCTGAAATTCCTTAATACAATCTCAACTTAATTACGGAATAACCAGCTGAAGAGGAGTTAGGGATTCGCATACTAAATCACTACACATCATACAAAAATGGCTACTCAAAATAATATTTGAAAAAAATTACATAAGGAAACCAAATAATTCGACATAAGACATTTATATATACAAAATTTGCTAATGAGTATTTCTAAAAATAAAATACTCATTCCCAAGCTACAAGAAATCGCGAAAAAAAATTAAGGTTCCAGAAAAGCAAAAAAAATTGGACTAAGATGTTCTGGTCCTAAGGCCAATTGTCTTCAAAATGTAATTGGAGAAAAATGGATGGATTCAGAAAACAAGTCGCCAACTTTTACATGAGTTAGTGTACAATAAATAAAATATACTGAATATTATTAAAAAAAAATGAGTCAATCTAAGTACATTAAACTCGACCTGTATGAACCTAATTGTGACCTTTTCTCAAATTGTAAAACTACATCCCGAATTTAGACGTTATTGTTTTGTGTTTGTAATTTAGAACTTTTTATTGCACGATTAATACCTGACCGGAAAGATATGCTAAATTTCCAAATACCATTTATAATTAGTTATCACTAACAAGTTGCCAATGAGGGCAATTTCTATGATTTTTTTCTTTTAGTTCTAAGTATATACTTATTTGTGATAAGTTGTAAAGTTTTGGCAAATAAACGCATTATTATTATTTTTATTATTATTATTATTATTATTATTATTATACAGACTACTCCAAGGCTTTTGGTTTTGTTAACAGTTATATGTTACTGTCAAAGCTTAAAGCTTGGGGTCTCCGTACTGGCTTGTCAACTGACTGGGTACTTATTTTCTTGGTTCTTGGTAGAACCCACTGTACAAAAAATATTGAAAACAGATTTCAGTTCCTTAGTTCCTTGAGTTCCTTAGTGGTTCTATATTGGGCCATACATGTTTATTCCATATCTATTAGATCTCACTAAGTGCTTTAAATAATCTAAGGCACTATTTTTTGCTGATAATCTGAAAATCTATTTGAAAATTGATTTGAGTATTGAGAATTAGGAGAAATTTCTGCATGGTCTGTTCAAAATGGCATGTCTCGGAACACTGGAAACAGACCTGAACAGGGTCAATATCCTTGCCGACCTGGGGGTGGTTTTGGATAGTATGCTTTAATTTCAATACGACATTGATTACTTATTTTCACTTATTTCTAGATTATTGAGCCGCTTTATTTTGCATAATTTCGCTGAACTGTCTGTGTGTTCAGTATGAATTCTTTATATTATGTTAGTAAAGTCATTCCTCAGTGAATAACTATGCATCTCCTGTGTGGTCTCCGTTTTACCAGGTGCATATTGACAAGATTGAAGCTATACAGAATGAGTTTCTGAGATATTATGGGTTTAGGCTTCATATTCCTATAGAACAGTGGACATATCGGAATATTAGAGCAATGTGCAATGCAAGGAGTTTGGAAGGTGAGTTTTCTAATTCATGCACATTATTTAAACTGATTTCAGGTGACTTAAACTATCCTGATCTTTTGAACAGTATCAATTTCCGAATTCCAAGCCAAAAGAATAGAAATAATGTTCTTTTCCATATCCCTTACCATCAAATTACAGGATGTTTTAGGACGAAAGGTGGATATTTTGATATGTCGTAGTATCCATAATTCTGAATTATAGGTATAAACATGTAATGTCAATAGTTGCTAAGATACAGCTACTTGAATTTAATACTAGTGTTAGTGTATAATAATTTTTATTTAATAACTTTCAATACAAATGAAAATTCGCTGTTAATAGTGCAGCGAAATGGTCCGAAAATTTTACCGCCAACTTCAATACCCTTCTCAGCTCTAGGAATAACTTTGAGTGTAGTTCTTTGGAGGGCATCATGATATTCTTTAATGCGGGAGGGCAGCCCAATGCATAATATTAAGGAATATGCATTGTACAAACTTCATTTTTCAGCCATCCCTACAATCCAAAATCTATGGGAGTAAGATCTGGTGACGTTGATTGCCAACTAACAGAACCACCGCCGATCCAACGTCCCGGAAGTTTAATTCAAGTATTGTGTCGTGCTGAAAAATCATATTTATTCTTGAATTGAAAGGAATATTCTCTATTGGCATATTGTTTTGTAGAAAATTTAAATACCCGATTCAACTTGTAATGCAACATGTCCCAGCAACGTTCTGTCAATAATTCCGCACCACACATTTACGGAGAATCGATGTTGGAAATTCGATTTAGCAGCGGTATGTGGATTTTCATTAGAACACCGATGCCAGTGGTGTTGTTAATACCGTCGCGAGTGAAGGTTGATTCATTAGTGAAAAGTATTAATGAAATTGATTGACGAGGAGTATTTACCCAATGACAAAATTCCAGTCTACTAGCGAGATCATTGGTTTTGGATGCAAACCTTGCTCATGCAATGTCCCTCCATACCTTTACGTGAGAAATACAGCAATGTGCACAGCAATTCTCCGTGTACTTGTACCAGAACTACGTTCCACTGATTCAAGGATCTGTTCTAATTCATCCCATTTTTATTGATTTGCACATTCGGATTTAAACCTGATGGGTACATACACTACCAGTCTCACGCAGTTTGGCAAAGACACGAGTAAATACTCTTGGACTCGATAATGTTCGGCTCGATCTGTTCGGAAATCGTCGACCATATTCTCTACAAGATGCTTCGGCATTTCCGTTGCAAGTTCATAGACTATAAACGCACACCATATAAAATAAATAAATAATTACTTTATTAAGAATAATAACAATATTAAGTTATTAAATATTAAAGGGCGAATTCTAGCTTGTTTAGTCACTAAACCGCTACTCTTAAATTAACCCTTAAATTATACAGTGACCGCCTAAAGTTCCGCATAAATTCGATAAAAATTAGAGACATGATTTTTTGAGAAAACGCTCGAGAAAACCTGTCGATTTTTATTTTAAGTTGCGCATTATTTCACATAAATTTTTGTGTACAGAGTGGAACAAAAAAAAAGATATGACGTCATCGGTCATTTTTTTAAAAGGAATGCTATATTTTTTATTGCATTTATGAAATATAGGCGAAATTATAAGCAAGTTTCGTAAAACACACCTTATCTCAAAACTCAACTGTTTCCGAAATATTTGCATTTAAATAACAAGAAAAAAAATTAGTACGTCCTAGTACGTACTTCTAGGACATTTTAGGTCGTGTATCGGACATAATATGTTGTATCTAGGATATTTACACGACTCATTTATAAAAACTGAAAATATATTGAATATAAAAAAATGTATATAAAACAAAACAAAAAATAAACGTTTAAGAAAATATAAAAAGAACATCATATTTTGTTCTTCGCAAGTATTGTAAAATGCAGTCTTCAATTTTCTTTGTGCTTCCAATTCCTGTTTCTAGTTGTCCCTGCTGCACCTTAAAATTATATAATTTTTAAATAAGCAAATTATTAAATAAGTAATTCATTGCTACTACAATGAGTAAATAATATGATTTTACCATGAATTGGTCTAGATCGTACTAAATCCTTCCTATGACTGAGTGAATAGTAAAACTAAATTCATATGTAATAAAAAAATGATATTTTAAACCGAATTTTGATAAATCCTAAATTCACAGGAGTGTAAACTTTTATTACAAAAGGACAACCCATGCCAATATTTCCAATAGCCAAGACAACTGAAGCAAGGGCGTTTGTTCTCGCATCTATCGCTTGTCTTGAACACTGTCAACAGTGTCAACTCCCTCATGTTGCCAATTTGTTGCAATTGACAGTCAGTCGATTTTGATAAATTTGATATACCTACCATTATGACAAATACTCCATTATCGATAGTTTCTAGATGTTTTGAAATGCCGACCAGATCAATATGTAAATTAACTATATTTTTATAATATGTTAGTCCATTGGAAAGAGGGATACTCGATTTCGCAGTTGTCTCGTTTATACCGAATTCGTTGATTTTTTCTATCAAAGCAAAGAAGCATGCAAATAGTGTTTTTTTCTGTTTACCTTACTAAATTTAGGAATATTGAAAAAAAAACATAGAAGTATTTAAAAATCCGTATATTTAAAAAAAAATCTTTCCTGTGATATAGTTTTGTGTATTAACAAAAATTTATGTTTTTTTTTATTCTTGTATAATCAATAAGAGGTAAAACATTTTCTGAGTATTTATTTGTACATGTATGTATGTACCTCCGCGAGACGTAACTAATGTACGTACAAACTACTTAAGTAAAATCTGTATTGTTGTGACGAATTCATAATGAGTTACTTATTATATTGGGTATTACGTCACTTATAGCAAAAATCAATTTAGAAATCTTTTATCTCACACGCTCAACAATTATTGAAAAGAAGAAGAAAATAGACTTATTCACGTATTTAAAAGAAATATGAACTTAAATCTGTAACGATACCGTTCGATATATTTAATTTAATTTAAGTTCAATAAGTTTTAAATACAATAATTTACTTGAGGTATAATAGATTTTTTTTATATACCTAGGAGCTGAGGTTCAATCTATTAATCTCTGAGCTCGTTTCTTCTTTTCAATATCCTACCTAACTTTGTTATGAATATTATAATTAAAAAACGATAAAATACAACAAGAAGACCTACTTTTTTTATTAATTTTTTGAATAAGTCTATTTTCTTCTTCTTTTCAATAATTGTTGAGCGTGTGAGATAAAAGATTTCTAAATTGATTTTTGCTATAAGTGACGTAATACCCAATATAATAAGTAACTCATTACAAACTACTTATCCAAAAGTACGTACTAAATACGTATTTTTATAACATTGGACGTACGGACATAAATATGACATAAAAATTACGTACCTAGGACGTATGATGCTATTTGGGATATAATTTCATAGTATCTGCTTTTTCATATATTTTTTTAATAAGTTTTGTAAAAAAAAAATGGGTGATCTTGTAAAATAATTAAATATAAGCTTCTTCTATTACATTATTAGAATCTATGAACAATTCCACGAAATTTGATGAGTCACATATCAAACTTTGGTGCAACGGTTCAATTAGTTTTTGAAGGTGGTAGACAATGGTACAGTGAAAACATCTTGTCGGACTTGCATTGTCTTATTTATTTAATGTAACACGACGTTTCGGTTGGTAAGTATCTCCAACCGTTATCAAGTGTAAACTCATTTACCGAAACGTCGTGTTACATTAAATAAATAAGACAATGCAAGTCCGACAAGATGTTTTCAACGGTTCAATTAGTTGAAAATCGTCTAATAAGGTGGTAGAGCCAAGACTATTGAAGATGTTCAGCAAGGTGTAGGTTCCTTGAGGTTGAAATAGCCGAAAAGCTCGATTCTTAACTTAATTAGACAAGCCTACAGTTTCGTTCAAGTCAACACTCCTTCCTATTCTTTTAACATCAGTCATGCAAAGTATTAAAACTAATCAAGCTAAACGACCCTCGCTTACTGGAACGGCAAACACACAACTCGTGCGATAAATCAAGCAAACGGCGATCAAACAAAACCACCCGGTTAATAATAATTTAATCAACCGCCAGCAATTAATTTATTAGCGCTTCGATGCAGGCGCACCGGGTCAACCGCATCCCGCAGCAAAAGACCAACCAAAGCAGCATTCATCCACGGGCAACGGGCGAATTACGTGAAAAACGTTCAATGGTACAAATGGTAGCGTTTTTGGGGAGCACGCCATCGCGGCAGCCGCTCCTCATTGTTGGTTTCTTGCACGGCATCATGAAGAACGTTCCTCGACGTACCAAACTGGTTTCCTTCGACGATACCGCGAGAGATTTCATGGATTGTGAGGTTGTAGATCAAGAGGAACCATATCATTAAGAATCCTAAATAGATTGGGCAGTTTTGTTAGCCAAGAAAATAATAATATAGACATGCAAAAATGAGGTACTTGAAAATTAGTCTCAACATACAACTAAAAACTACAAAGTACGCAAGAAATTATGCGAGTCCTTAGTACTTCCTATTATGAACTACTGTAACATTGTTTATGTTCCTTGTTTAGATAAAGTTACCCTGTATCGTTTGCAGAAGCTTCAAAATCAGTGCTGTAGATTCATTTTTAACTTAAGAAAATATGACAGAGTTTCAGAAAAAAAATGTACACTTGGATGGTTGCGTGTAGAGAACCTTTATCTTCATCAGTTGGCCGTTTGTGCATCGATTGCTTGGTACATCCTCCCCTGATTACCTTCGTGAAACATTCAGTTTTCGAAGAGCTGTGCACGACGTCAGTCTAAGATGTATAAGTAAATTATCGGTTCCTCGTTTTCATTCTGCCTTATTTCACAGACGTTTTCTTTTTAATGCTGTTTCGGTGTATAATGTGTATAATAATTCACTTAAGTGCATGCCCATTGCTGGATTTAAAGTAAAATTAAGGTCGCATTTAATCATGTTACAGATTATCTCCTTATAATTTAAAGGGAAAATGTATACATTTTTATGTCATTGCTTATTTTCCAACTCAAGATATATTTCGTGAATTTTACGGGTTTTCTATTATCTTCTTTCTATAACTGCTATCTATGTAATTTCGTATATATTTTTGTTCATGTAATTAGAGGTTAAGTTGATTAGCCCTAGGCTTCACTTCGCCTTTGTACATTTTGGTATAATAAAGACATTATTTATTTATTTATTTATTTAACATTCCTATAGGTAGAGATGCAGGTGAGATGTTTAAGCAGAACGAGGATCTTTTCAAGCATCTGCTATATCAGTAATCTTCGACCAACTTTGTCTCTCTTGGCTTCATGAATAAATAGACATTTTTTTGAATGATTGCATGTCTCCTTTTACGCACAGTCTCAAAATCTAGGGATATTGAATCACAAAGTGGTTTAAAATTTTTAAATTAAAATGTTTTTGTAAAGTTGGAGATTCCCCAATAACAAATTAATTTTGATGTAATATCAAAATACTGATTTTCGCGAGAAAAATTAAAATGTATTTAGAATATATGTAAGACAAAAAAACATTGTAATGAAAATTTTGTAAAATAATAGAAAATAAAAATAATATAATATGGAATGAATGACCTTCTCGTGCATTGATTGTAGCTCTATAAAGTCTTTTCATGCTAGGATTAAGTTATACAGATCTTCTTGGGGAATCCAACACTGTTAAAGAGCTTGAAACAACTGATCTCGGTTTTGAAATTGTTTCTGGCCCTAACGAGCTCTTTGCTGAAGCATGTCCCAGGCATGCTGCCATAGAATTAAGAACAGGTGAATGAGCTGGCCTGTCTAAAACACGAACGTTCTACCCTACCAACAAATTTCTTGTAATTCTAGTTGTATGTCGAGTGATATTATCTAGCATGAAAGTAAAATTTGCACCAATATTTAAGGCGTATGAAACAACAATAGGTTCTAAAACATTTCTAACGTAGCTATCTGCTGATAAGAAACTATCCAGAAAAACGAGCTTAGTTCGACTCCCAAGAGAAATTCCTGCCCATACCATAATCCTATATAACTGTGAACCTCCTGTGTATGGTGGATTTGATTTCTTGTACCTGGTGCAAGTGTGTACAAGCCACAGTGAGATTCATCAGTAACTAAAACATTTTGCCATTGATTTTGCTCCCATGTAACATCTTCCTGAGCTGGTCGACTGGCGCGAGTCCCTTGATTTAAGGGTTGGCACCTCCAAGGCCTTCAGCTTACTAAATAACCTTCGCTCAACCTTCTATGTCTTGAAACAGTCACATTATGCGCGGATGTCTTATTAATTGTGGTACTGCTACGTCATTCTTTGAACTTCTAGCTGAAGATACCGATCCATATGAGGAGTAGTCACACTTGGTCGTCCCAAATGCCTTTCGCGTGTGGTTCCAGTCTTCTGATAATGGCTCCAGAGGGAAGAGATAACGCTCTGAGTGATGCCTGGTATATGAATTTGACGCATTCCAGAATCAATTATTTTATTATCTGCCAAATGACAAAGCTCAACAATTAATAAAAAAAAACAGTTTAAAAAACACCTCTGCAGTACTAGACTTGACAAAGAACTAATAATATTGTGTATTTTAGGCATCTTTAAAATAAAATTGTGAGTAAAAAATTTGCAAATGAATTTAAGTCCTATATTTACATCAATAAATATTGCTAGAACTGTGTTGCGGTGCTCAACATAGCTTAAGGTAAGAGAGAAATAGTTATCAAAATAGTTAAAGTTTTTACATACCTAGATTTTGAGCATGTGTATAGTTACATCTACAATAAGTCTGTTACACTTAAAAAGAAAGAAAGGGTTGATTTAAGAGGCATCTGCAATTAAGAGAACCTGGTAGAGAGAGAAGAGTAAACTTGTGAACCACAGGTTCCTGATTAAGTTATAAACAGATTTTACTAAAAGACATTTAAGAGCATTCTACAGAATATCAAGTTCGATGAAAAGGGAAACAGATATTTTACTAAGAGGCATTTTTCAATAATTTAACTCTTGCAAATCTGTTGCAGTTAGAGAGTACCAGCAGCCTTGTCGATCATTAAGAATTCCTCTCATTAAGGCTTCTATATTTGAGGGCTTTTTGAGTTTTCTATATATGAGGGCTTGTTCTGCAGAATCATTTTTTCTTTCTATGTTGCTAACTTCATAATTTTCATTTCAGTCATTGGACTTCATCATATTTTTTAATCTAATCTTGATACTTCATATCTTAAGTCACTTAGCAATATTACTATCCGCGTATATTTGCCCATCAGATGATTGTATTGTGAGATTTTTGAAAGTTATTTGAAGCTGATTAGAGCAATTTGCTGAATTTGAAGTTATATAAAAGTAAATTCTATGTTTTCTCGTAAAACTGTTGCAGTTTCCATTAACCTTGTCGATCATTAAGAATTCCTATTTCATTAAGATCATTAAGAATTCCCTTCTCACTAAAGTTCCTCTCTCGGATATACAAGCATAGATCAGCGTTGCTAAGCTTCATTACATGTTATTAAAGAAAAATCCAAGATCCTTACTAGAGGTAGTGAGGATTCTTATGACTTTTTTTCACCTTAAATACGGTTATCATACCCTCATCTAAAATGTCTACTGTAAGCAATATAATAATGTCTTAATGTTGATTAAACTCCTCGAAGTTTGAAAAAGTCTTGCTTTGCTGAAAATATCTCTTGATTCTTCAGCGTGATTCCAAATCTTATGATCTTCTTAATTTCTCATAGTTCCTCTGAGTGCTTGTTCTTGAAATCAATTTTCACTTTTTGTGTTGTGTAATTCATAATTTTTGTCTCACTCATTATTTGACTTATCTTTATCATCTTCACTAATCTAATCTTGATTTACATGCTTGTTATCTGAAATCACTTAATAACACCTTAAGATTACTTTGTAATGACTACTTGATTCTGTAGTAATTATTATCTACGAGAAATCTTAGCATCCGGGGATATTTATTCTTCATTTGGTGTTAAGATAAACATTGATTTCACTGAGAGACTTTTGAGAGTCATTTGAAGCTTCTTAGAGTAATTTTTAGAGTTATATAAAAAGGGAAATAAATATTTTATTTTGAAGTATTTTAAAGTAATTTATCTGCTATAAATCTGTTGCATCTAAAGAATACCATCATCATCGTCGACCATTAAGCATTTCTCTCATTAAGGTTCTTTTTTCCAGTATGCGACCATAGATCAGGGTTGCTTTATTCCATGTTATTAAAGGAAAGTTCAAAGATAGTTACTACAGATGGTAAAGATTCCTAAAATTTCTTCTAAGCTTAAATACGTTTAGCATACCCTCATCCGAACGAAAACTCTATTGTAATAAATATCATAGTCTTGCTTTGAAATTATCGATGATACTACGAGAATAATATCACTTACCTCGTTACTGTAATTCACATGCAATTTCATGATCTACTTCATTTTTTAATAGTTCTTGTAAGGACTTGTTCTGCAGTTTCTCTTTTTGTTTTCTGTAATTCATCCCTTCTTTATTCTTATCTTGAATTAAATTAATCATATTCAATATCTTTGTAACGATTTCTTCGACTCTGTTCAGTAATGCTCAACATCTACGAGAAAACTTAGCATCCATGGATGGATGAGTTCATCTCGCTCAATATTATCTCCTGTTTCTTTGCATAGTTCCTCAATTTTCATTTCACTATAAAATTTCTGATTATCCTTGTTGCCTTCTTCTTCTTTAATGATTTTCATTTGTATATCACATTAGGAATTTTAGTCACTTTTTGAATTTTTAGCGTGACAATCTAAAAAGACAAGTGACATAGTAGCCGCAAAATTCAAATGTTAAGAATTACATTTGCTTCGCTTTGGTCACAATCTTATATAAACACAGTATCCGCGTCTTATTCTATCAACCTCTTTGTTTGAAACATTACAGCACGTAGGATAGATAATTGGCAAGATTTTCTCTATGAGGTCTATAAATGGTTAAATGTAAGGTGTGTGATAGTTTATATGTGAGAACTCGTTGCCACCTCTTGCGGCCACAAGAATTCTCTTCTCGCCGCCATGCCATTCTTCGGTCTTCCGAAATCCCCTACGGCCAGACTGGAGTCAACAAAAATCGGACACTGCCTCTTAGACTAGCAGAATTTCAACCATGCCCAATTTCTGATGAGGTAAAGAAAGAAAAATTAAATATATATTTATCAAAATATAATTACCAAGCCTAGAAGAAGTTAATCATTCATTATTAAATAGATCAGGAATATATTGCTTCTAGAGAGTCGACAGCATCCATGTTCTTTATAGACCTTATACTAGCTTCTATTTATTCACTGGTCTATGAATACTCACTCAGACCCGACCAGGTTTTCATCAGGTCTAAGCATCGATTTTATTTTATTCTTCACAACAACAGAAGATAAGAACGTTGTTGTGAAAACCACAACACTGTCAAAGTCACAAATAAATACTTAGGATTAGGAGGAAAATACTTGGACCAAATACTATTCACTAATAAATGCGAATCGTGCTTAACGATTACGTAAGCAGCTCCAGACGCGAAAATAGTCTTTAACTCTTTAGCTGCTCCTTCATCTCTCACACTGTCGATCACATGTATGAAGCTTGTATCGTGAAAATCGGAGTCATTTGTCGGCCATCTTGCTTGGCAAAATTGACAGACAGTTGTTGACCTTGATTGATAGAACATCATTTGTCACTGTCGTACCATTTGAGTCATACAAATATATAATATGTAAGTGATAGGGTAATTCGAGGAGAGTTGGCGCATCAGGTGAGATGACGCAGAAGCCATTTTGCCGTATCGCTTAACACGCATTTATTTTAACCATACGGCAGGGTACCTTTAGGCACGCCATTAGATTTTAAATAACTTGTTTTTGCTGTTCGGTTAATTAAGTGGGTGATTTTTTCAAAAATTTTATTTGTGCTAGTCCAAAAATATTTTTATTGTGTGGAACAACATAGTTTTTAGGTAAGTTATGTCGTATGTATATTTGGTTTTTGATTATTTTAGGATAGTTTATTGCTGTTTAAGTATTCCTAACCTAAATTGACCACGCTATTATAAACCGGCTATTTTAAATTTATTGCGCCAACTCTCCTTATATATTAAGGTCAGTTGGCGCAATTACTGATGAGGTGAGTCGACGCAGGTTTTAAAAATGCTCCTACTCAAAAAACTATATTTTGCTCAATCACCAATAATTATGATTAACTTTTTTGCAGACATGCCTACACAATATAAAAGAAAAGGAAGCGTTTCTAGGGGCAAATGGTCAAAAGAACAGTTAGCTGCTGCAGTTGCTGAATAGAAGCGAATGAAATGGCGGTTCGTGAGGCAAGCCGGACCTTCAGGGTTCCAGAAGCCACTATACGCCGTCGGCGTAAAAAAGGGGACATGCAGTCTAAGAACTTGGGACCCTCGTCCACGCTGGGGGAAGAAAACGAAGCTAAAATAGTAGCACACATTAAAAAGCTTCAAAAACATGGATTTGCGCCTACAAGAAGATTTGTTCGTTCTATGGCATTCAACCTAGCGGAGCAATTAAATATACCTTACAAGTTCAATAAAGAAACTCGTTTGGCTGGATATCCCTGGCTTGATTCTTTTCTTAGAAGAAACAAGGGACTTGCGATACGCGAAGCTGAAGTTTTCGGTTGGTTTTTCGTTTTGGAAACGGTTTCCTCAGCTCGTGCATTGGCAATGACAAAAACAAACGTTGCTTCTTACTTTAATCTTCTTGAAAAGACATTAACCGAAAATGGTTTAATGAATGAGCCTGGGAGAATATTTAACATAGATGAGACAGGCTTGCAATTAAATACGCGTCCTGGACATGTTATTGCTGCAAAGGGCTCCAAAAATATAGCATCAGTCGCATCTGCTGAGAAGGGAGAAACCATTTCCGTTATTGTATGTTGCAACGGAGAAAGCACCTACATTCCACCAACCTGTGTTTTTAAAGGCAAAAACAAAAAACCCGAATTTGAAGATGGGATGCCGCCAGGTTCTTTAGTCTACATGTCAGAAAAGTCAGCATATGTAAATAGTGAAATATTTTTTAAATGGCTTAGGGACCAATTTAAACCATGGAAACCTCAGGGAAAAGTACTATTGCTGCTTGATGGACATTCCTCCCATTGCAGCAATGTAGAAATGCTGCTGAAAATAATATTATTTTATTTTGTCTACCTAGCCACACCACGCAGTTCTTGCAACCATTAGACAGAGGATTTTTTAAGTCTTTTAAAGCTTCCTATTATGATGCTTGCAATTTATTTTTACGAGCTAATCCCGAAAGACGCATTACCAGGCTCCAATTTGGACAACTACTTGCTTCTGCTTGGGAAAAGTCTGCAAACATAAAAAATGCAGTTTCATCGTTTAGAGCAACAGGTATCGCACCTTTTAATCCGGATGTTATTCCTGACTATGCCTACCTGAAAGAGGAAAGTCTACAAGACGCTCCACAGGAAGTTTCCGATAATAACACGGACATTAACAAAATAAGCCATAATTCTCCGGAGCCACAGCCAGGTTGTTCTCATTGGTCTAACCCAGATCTAACTCCCGGAAAAATGTTAGACCAAATATCTCCAGTACCAGTGGCACGTGCTGTAGAGACTGTAAGAAAACGAGCCAAACAACAGGCTAGCATTTTAACGTCTGTTGAAAATATCAAAGACAAAAAGGATAAGGCAGAAAGCAAAGCAAAAAAGTTCAATGTTAAAGGGAAAAAAGAAAGGTGCTAAGAAAAAATGCGTATCTGAGTCTGAATCTGACGACGATAATAATGAAGTTACCTACGACGATTCGACGAGTGGTGACGATGAATCTGATATCTGCGTTGGTTTTAAAGAGGAATACAGCAAAACAAAAAAAAAACAAGACTGGATACAGTGCATTCAGTGTACGAGATGGATGCACGAAGAATGCACAAAATATCTAAATTTCTGCGACTTGTGTGGGAAAAAAACAGCCCAAAAAAGATAATTCTTTGTTACCAATAGATAGCCAATAAAACATTTTTCTGTTTTTAAGTTTGAATGAGTTTTTTTTCTTACGTTCCTTTTTTCTGAAACAGATTTGTTTTTCAATAAAAGCTTTAAAATATTGATGTTATGTTTTTAATTATTTAAACACCTAATTTTAACACATTTTAAAAATTAAATTTGAAAAGTGTGGCTTAAAAAAGAATGCGTCAACTCACCTTAGGCAGTGCGTCATCTCTCCTATATACATAGGGTGAGATGACGCAATGATAAGAAAAAAATAAATTTGGATTTTTACCAACATTAAATCTTATTGTCAATTTCTTGCTTTCTAATAAAAAACTAATACTTTTCTTCACAAAAATCCGAATTTGTTTTTTAGTTTTTTTTTTAATTTTAAAATCCAGACTAGTTTGAAAAAAAGTGCGTCATCTCTCCTCTATTTACCCTATATGTTTAAATTAAAATAAGTTGTTTTCATTTTTAAAGCGTTTATTTTGTTTTGTAGAGAGATATATATTGTTTCTTTGGATAATACTTTTAAACATTTTTAGATTATTTCTAGTTTATATAAAGTTTGTTCTAATAAATTATTGTATATTACTTATATCATTTTATTTAGTATTTTTTTTCAAAAAAATTAAATAATAAATGTATTAAAGAAAAATATTGTTTGATTTCCACTTGGTAATTGTTGATATGTAGTACACTATTGCAATGTACACTAATGCTTGATTATTGCAATAAATTAACTCATTTAGATATGTAAAATAAAGCTGAAGAGTTTTATTTTTATTCTTATCATTATCTGATGCAACACCTAATCAAAAATGCCCTTTTCTCTATAAGTAACCTTTTTGGTTAGACGTTTGCTTTAGATATTAAATAATCGGATTAAATGAGATTTGATTTCCCGCCTTAATATGACCACGCCTTTCTACTATTTTAATTGGTCCAATTAGGCACCTTAAACTGTCAAGTTAGTTACAACAGTTTTCCTTGCCAAGCGAGAGGACGCTAGCTGATTTGTCAGAAGAATTTCTATGCAACCACCATCAGCTTGTATGCAATCACCACTTCTCTATATTTTTGTGTTTTGTGTTGTCGATGCGTTTGATATCTGTATAAAGGGCCTTTTACACGATCAGTTCAGTTCTCATTTCAGTTTCAGTTTCCGTGTTCATTTCATTTCAGTCCGCAAAGAGCTACATTTTTACACCATCCGTTTTAATCGTCTCAGTTGTCTATTCAGTCCGCTGATGTATCTTTGTTCGCCTTGTGTCGAAAACCAGAGAAGCAAATCATAGAAAAAATAATGTTATAGTATTTTTTACACAGTGTTCATAGTAATAATATCAGGTGATAAGTCATGGACGGAGACTGTCTTATTGCAATAGCTTTAGCTTTGGCACTGAAGAAGCCGCGGACGAAAAGAATCTAATGGAGTAAAGCTTGGTATCTAAAAAGAAAGTCATTGTCACATATAAATTTAATGAAAGAACTTCGCTTAGAACCATGTGATTGGTTAATCTTTTTACGGATGAATGAAGATGCGTATCTGCTACTATTACGCCTTGTAACGCCTATTATAGAAAAACAGAACACCAATATGAGGGAGGCTAAAATTTTTGGCAAGTGGAAGCACTTACCAGAACCTTAGGTTTCATACTGTAATATCAACACCAAGTCTAAGTAAAATAATACCTGAGATATGCCAGGCAATTACTGAGGTACTCAAGGATTATATAAAGGTAAGTAATGCACATAAGTTGAACCGTTTACAACGTGTTTAATAATAAAAGTAAAAACATTTTTCATTAGATCATATTTGTCCTAAAAATAGCATCATTATGAGGAGTCGGGAAACTGGGAAAGAAAGTCTGAAGCAGACGTAAAGCGTTTTTCACTATCCGGGGTTGACATATTTGGGCTCCCTTCACTTTGTATTATATTCTGAGGATTTGGGAAATGGGTGTGTGGAAGCTGGGGAGTCGTAAAATGTCCTTGTGTCTGTAGTCGCGTCAGAAAATAATCTTGTGATGCTGTGAAAAGTGGCTTTGTGGTGGTTGAATAACTGGAGCATGGCTTGAGGCTTCTTGTGTTGTTATTGATGGAAATCTATTTAATGTTTGCATATGCCCCTTAAATAAAGCCATGTTTTTAGGCCTTTTTACGTAAGGTACCATTTCAAGGGGCATATTATTTAATTCATCAGCTACATGCTTGCCAAAGCTGTCATGCTTTCCGAGTACTATGCTATCACTCTTTTTTAACCGGTCAGCCACCAACTTTTTGTTCGAAGATACAACTTCATCTTGTTTTATGTTACTGGATGGTCGCTTGAATCCTGATGAGCTTCCTAATGGTGATGGGGATGGTCTCCTGGATTCACCTGATGTTGACGGTGTGCGTAATGATTGGCTCCGTGCATAACATTCATCTTCTACTGTTTTTTTTTCATTGATCGACTGCGAGTCGTCCTGAAACGAGAACAAAACATGCATTAGATATTTTTATTTATTTTATTTTAATACAACCTTCCATAATATTTATTTTATAACTACTACTTGACTATTTTTGTTGTAGCTTCCAAGGAATGAATTTAAATGGAGAAAAGTTGCGGAAGGTTTTCGTGAAAGATGGCAGTTCCCAAATTGTGTAGGAGCTGTCGATGGAAAGCATGTACGCATAATTCCGCCAACAGGAAGTGGATCACTATACTGGAACTACAAGAAATTTCATAGCATTGTCCTCATGGCTGTTGTGGATCCAAATTACGAATTTATAATGTGTGATATGGGAGCCTATGGAAGCATTTCAGATGGTGGCGTAATTTCCAGCACTAAGTTTTACGAAAGATTAAGTAACAACCGTCTGTATTTACCTCCCGATGAAAATCCAAAAGGTAGCATCTCCGCGCTTCCGTATGTATTTGTGGCAGACGAGGCCTTTGCATTAAGTCGAAACTTTTTGAAGCCATTCAATAAGCAACAGTTGAATTATGAGCGGATGATCTTCAACTACAGATTATCAAGAGCAAGAAGAATCGTCGAAAATGCCTTTGGCATATTGTCAAATAGATTTCAAATTTTCCATTCTGCCATAAATTTGAGAGACACTAAAAATGTAAATACCTTGGTCCTGACACGTTGTTATCTTCACAATTTCTTGAAGAGGCAGTCCCAAGACTCATACCCGATTTAAATGACACGAATTCAGAGATATGTGAAGTGCAAGGGCTAGTAGATCTCCAAAATTACATCAATAGCGGCAATGTTAGTAATGATGCTAAATACTGTCGAAATAGGCTCGTAGAATACTTTGTAAATGAAGGATGAGTTGAATGGCAAGATGATTCAGTGCAGAAAACATATTTTGGATAATTTTTTGTTTAACTTAAATAATTTAAGAGCAAAATAGCCTTGTAAAATAAAAAAGGAAAATATATGACGTCTTGATTGCTTCGTTTTGCATAGTTTTTTCTTTATGAATTATTTATGGATTATTTAAACACTTACCGCTCCCTCATTATCACTGTTGGTCGCTAAGGAATGAAATAAGATACCATAGTGAGGGTGAGTATATTTCTTCATTTCCTGCTCCACTCCTCTCACTGCCCTTGACTCTTTTAACTTCCTTGTTAAAACTTCGAGCGCAGGCTATTAATTTTAGATTTTACCATCGCCTTTATTGCTGCTTCGTTATATTCTTTAAAATTTTTCCAATAGGAGACTGTAAGCAGTCTCCCTGATATTTACATTATGATAGTTAGGGTCTTTCTTCCTCCATAAACATGGAGACGCTATATATTTCAATAAATTCCACAATAAAAGCGTGATCTTTTTGTCGCGGCATAGTGCCAATTTTATACGAGAACTGACTACGTGAATACAAGCATGAAGCGTTGTTGTTTACACATAGGAATTCTAAGAACTGAAATGAAACAAAATAGATCTACCGCTCCCGTCATTTGTCAGTCTCCGTTTCAGTTTTCCTATCAGTTATTACTTTTTACACATAGGAAAAACGGCCAGTTCCACTAAAACTGAAACTGAAATGAGAACTGAACTGATCGTGTAAAAGGCCCTTAAGAAATATTTCCAGGAATTTATAAAAATAGTAAAAAATTTAAATATTGGCTTTTTTACTAGCAGTTTCTCTCTGTAAGTGTTGTTAAAAGTTAAAATAATTTCAGTATTAGAAGTTTGCTGTACCCTTAAATGGATGTAAAGAAGTAAACCTTATGTGTGTTTTGCCTTTCCTGGGATAAAATTCAACTTATGGTTGTGGTCCTTTGAAGTCAATAGTAGAATAAGTTACGCGGTTCTACGTGGTGTTACATTAAGTGTTGCACTCCCCTTAGATGTTGGGGATTAAGGAAAACCCTACCCCTTCAAACGTTTTGTTTCTTCTCTTCACAGGTCGCATTTTAGAATTTTGATCAGGTCTTCTTACTCTTCTCTCTGTTGTTTGTTTCATTCTCGCTTAATAAGAACAAGAGAAGAAAATCTGTTTCCCTTACCAACTTCTTCAACAGCACCTCCATTGACTAACACGTTGTTTTTCACATACAAAATTCATAACAGGTTAAAATTTCTCATCTTAGGAGACTTGGAATTGGCAGGAGAAAAATTCCAAATTCATCTATGTATAAAACCAGGTCTTTAAAGGTTCTCTTTACTTCTTGTCATGCTATTTTCTCAATCTTCAGTTACCTCTTTAAGTCGTCTTTACGTTCTTTTTCTCTTATCTTTCAGGTTTTTGAGAAGGCTTTATACGCACTTAGCCTAGATCAAGTTTTCATAAGGTCTAAGTATTTGTTTTTATTTTATTCTTTACAATAACTTGAAATGACCATGTTTCGTTTTTTCTTTTTACAGGTAACCTTTCAGGATTTTGATCAGGTCCTCTTATTCTTCTCTCTGTATTTTGGTTCGTTCTTATTTGAAAAGAACAAGGAAAGAAACTATGTTTTCCATAACAAGCTCTTTAACAGCACCCCCATTGACTACACTATAGTGTCTGTTTTGGACACGCAAAGTTCACTGGACATTTTTAATTTCAGGAGTGTTCTTTTAGTTTAAGAGAGTATCACCATTTGGGTTAATCGGCAATTGATTATTATTGATCCATAGAAACTTGGAATTGAGAAAAGGAAAGTTTCAGAAGAATCAATTTCTAATTATAAGTTGCTTTCACGTTTAAGCGCTTTCGAAAGGTCATACTTTACTTGAGCATACTTCTACGCTAGATCCTATAAATTAAAAAAAAAAAACCTTTTCGTAACTTAACCAATATGACTGACTTATTGCCAGTGTAAATTTTTCCAGCTACTATTCATTTACTGGACTAATTTGTCCATATATGAAATCTGGTCTTTATAAGGTCCTCTTCACTTCTTGTCATGCTATTGTCTCAACCTCTTTTGAGAGTTTTCATATTCTCTTTCTAATTCCTTACCTC
Source organism: Anthonomus grandis grandis (assembly GCF_022605725.1). NCBI lineage: Eukaryota > Metazoa > Arthropoda > Insecta > Coleoptera > Curculionidae > Anthonomus > Anthonomus grandis. The sequence goes on from NC_065552.1 coordinate 7,470,801, forward strand.
ATTCTTGTTATTTCCTCTCTTGTTTATCAAACTTTTTTAATAGCCAGTTTAGTAAAATATTAATGGAAGATTAACGCGAAAATAATTGCAAAGAGCTTATGTCTGACATTCACTCTCTTTATGCCTTTACTTTCTTCGCTTTGACGTTAATCCTCAGATAAGTTTATTGTTCAGATGGAAATTAATGTTCTTGCAATGAATGCTCATCATTTGCAGTTCTTCTTGGGTTAACCATCTAGATTACGAGTATAATCGGTAGAAGTGCTGATTTATGAAGACGTCAATGAAGAATTCTTTGATTAAGAGATGATTGTACTGCATCTCATTCTGTCTTGTTGAAAGATCGCGCGAGTTATTCCAGTTTTTAAAAACAAACGACAAGTCAGGAACTTAGAAACTATAGACCGATATCAATTCTATGCAATTTTTCTAAGCTTTTTGAAATTGTATAAACAAACAATTACACGGACAAGTAAGTACACTAATATCGCCCAATCAACATGGTTTTATGGAACGAAGATCATGTATCACTAATTTGTGTTGTCTTTCGGAATACATATGTCAAGCCCTAAACAACAGAAGTCAAGTGGATGTTCTGCACATGGATTTTCAGAAGGCTTTCGATCAAGTAGATATCACTATTTTATTGATAAAACTTTATTATCTGGGTTGCTCTAAAAATGTATTAAAATTATTTTCTTCGTACCTTCTAGACTGAATGCAGTTTGTCGAAATCGACGGTTTTCGCTCTAATCAATACATCGTAATATTTGGTGTCCCACAGGGTGCAAACTTGGGACCGCTTCTTTTTTTGTTGTTTATTAATGACTATTTTATGTCTTAAACTGCTTTTTACAGACGATTTAAAAATTTATAGAAAATTAGAAACCATAACTGCTTCCATCTGAACTAAATAATATATATGACTGGTGTCGAAATAACAGACTTTTTCTTAATGTGTCAAAGTGTTTTCAGGTAACTCTTTGTAGAAACAAAAATTTTATTCAGCATAATTATGAAATACAAAATTTTCCTTTGACTAGGTGTCTTGAAATTAAAGATTTGGGTGTTACTTTTGACCAAAATTTCAACTTTAAAATTCATATCCATAATACAGTTATAGCAGCATCCAGATCTCTGGGTTTTATAATTAGAAATTGTCGCAATTTTTATGAAGTTAGGGTGGTGCAGTTCTTATATTGCTCATTTGTTCGCTGCAAGCTTGAGTACAGGTATCAGGTGGAGATTGATAAAATTGAGTCAATTCAGCGTAGATTTTTAAAATATTTAATGTACAAGACCGATGGTGTTTATCCAGCAAGGGGAACATGTCAAGATATAATGCTTGCAAGTTTAACATGAAAGCGTTAGCCGACAGCCGTGTGGTAGCGGCCGTGGTCTTTTTATATAAGATAGTTAATTATAAAATCGACTGTATCTCATTGTTAAATCAAATATACTTTGTTGTTCCCAGATTAAACTCTAGAAACTCTCGAACATTTCAGAGTAATAGAGCAATAAATAAAATTTTTAGAAGGTCGCCGATTAATTATATGTGTAACTTATTTAATACTCTTTGTAACCACCACTTGGACCTCTTTGTTGCTTCAATGTCTTTCTTGAATTTCTCTTAGAGATTTTGTAGGTAGGTAATGCTTTGAGTAAATGTATGTTTTCTAAAATTTTTATTAGCCTATAAGCCTCTTCCATAACTTTACCTTTAGCTTAATATTATATTGTATTATTTAATTTTAAACCTTAAACCTGTTGTACACAATTCTCTCTGTATTTCCTGTAAGTGGGTGACTGTTGGAAATAAAAGACTAAGAATACCACTATGATTCAAAGAACGTTAGAAAAGTAGCACTTTTTACCAATAATTAATAAATATATAAATTCATTTGTAAAAATTCTTACCGGACTAATATTCAGACCTTCGACGCTTCTTTGTAGGCGTGTGACAATTATACAGGTCCGGATTTAAAATTGTATGTGTCAGTATATGTTTACTTCGATTACAAGATTTTTATTTTAGATTTAAAATTTTGTTATAAATAGGCACATGCGCAAAAATTGTTTTTAATACTCCATCATATCATCCTATCTTTTTTTCCTTACCCATTGTCGAACATAAAACACTAACTAAAAAACAAATTCAGGAAAAAATTATGATGGTACTACCTTCAGTCGAAGCCAATTTATGATGTAAGATCGTATGCGTGGATAAAGAGATAAAGAACACATAACTTTAACTGTCATAGGTAGGTTCTAATCTCTGTCTTATAAAGTCGATAAAAAGAGATGTAGGACAAATTGTGGTATGTGATTAATACGGCTATTCGAGGTGTTTTGAATTGCTTTTTATTTAGTCCGAAGCCCATGTATGGATCTCTACCTGTCGATTAAGTTATATTTCGACTAAGAAAATAAAATGATTCCTTTTTACAAAAGTAGTTTAATAGTACGTGCTTGACAAATAAATTTATTTCCTCTTAGTATATTTAAATTAAAAGGTCATATGCGCTCGGATTATTACGGCTTTAGATCAAAGAAAATAGATTATCTTATATAGGTTTATAGGTTTACGTTTAATTTAAACTTTTTTAGTAACCGTTTTAACAGTACTATTTAATTAGTATGATTTGCGTAAAATGCAAATAACTCCAAAATTGTTAAGAATATTTAGCCAATAAAGTCGCAGTATTTCAAAAACCAATGATGGTAGAAATATGAATAGATTGTGATTGATGATGGAAAGTGTGATTAACATTTGTCTTAAAACTGTTAGCTAATCCAGTAAAACCGTTTAAATTATTCAGATTTAAATTCGGGGGAAATCTTATCAAAGTCCCAGTATGCTCTCAGTAAAATTGAAATATTTCAAGAAACCATTAAGGATATGACACAAACTGTGATTAATTAGGGAGAGCTTTACAAATGATATTAAGGCTGTAAAGTGAAACAAACAAAAATATTCATGTTAATAAATATCTCAAAAGCCATTAAAAATTTGTTCAAATAGTCTGTCTTATAGATAATATTAATAATAATAACAATATGCCCTACCTTATACAAGTATAGAGCATAATTTTTTTTTATGGTAAATACAAGCACAAGAGGAAAGTCCTATGTCACTCTTGGAGTGGTGCTTGCGCGAAGATATTTGTGGGCGTTTATCTTGAATCGCTGTAGGTTGTATGCGTCGAGAAATATGTGAGGTGGAAGCCCGTTCCACAAAGAAGATGTTCTCCAGATGAATGAGTCCCGATACAGCGACGTGACGACGGATACAGGCAGGTGGACTCGATGTTGATGAGCCGCAACTGCTAGACGCGTCCTTCTTGCCGGAACAGCCCTGGGTGGAATCAGGCCTGCCAGCTCAGAGAAGCACTTACCGTGATAATAACGGTAGAATAAACAGAGTCAGCCACCTTTCTCCTGTGCTTCAGACTATCCAGACTCTTTGTCAGTTCTGGTTTATCGATAAGACGAATAGCTCTCTTCTGTATAGAATCCAGCAGGTTTAAACTATGCTTGGGTGCAGAGCTTCAGACATGCGAGCAATACTCGAGGGAAGGGCGTATTTGAGCCTTATAAAGAGTCTGGTGTATACAGTTTTTTCGTTTTGAAAAGCACTCCGAGTTTTTTGGAAGCCGCCCTGGCGACCTCGGCAACGTGGTCATGTCAGGACACACTGTTGGTGACCTCGACTCGTAGAAGATGTAAAGATGATTTCATTGGCAATGTTTTCCCTGCCATAACCAGCTCCGCGCCACCAAGGTTAGTCTTCATTGTAAATACTGCGGCCTGCGTTTTTTTAGCGTTAAAATTGACCAAATTGTTATCGCCTTACTCCAAGATTGCTCTAATATCATTGTCGGTTGAAGCTACTTGTTGCTGCCTAAGATTCTGAGAACTTGCGGCTGTCGTTGGTTTGGCGGACTTAAATGTGGAAATAAGTGTGCTATCGTCCGCAAAGCTGTAGATTGGATTGACAATGGTTCCTAGCAAATCGTTGATATATATCAAGAAAAGGGTGGGGGATAGAATGCATCCTTGAGGGACTCCAGCGTTAATGTTAAATTTGTCGGAGAGGTATCCATCGACGGCTACTTGGATTGTTCGTTGTTCAAGAAAACTTTTGATCCAATTCAATAATGAGTTTTGTATGCCGATTGAGGAGAGCTTGGTTAGTAGTCTCTCATGCCACACTCTGTCAAATGCCTTGGAAATGTCAAGAGCGACTGAGCGGGACTCGCCGTGCTCCTCCATGGCCTCCGTCCACAAGTGTGTGACGTAGACCAGAAGATCACCGGTGGATCTAAGCTTTCGGAAGCCGTATTAATGATCGCTGATTAGTCCAGATGATTCCAGATATCTTAACAGTTGTTGGTTGACTGCTTTCTCCATAATCTTCGATATTACTGGAACTAGTGCAATCGGGCGGTAATTGGAGAGCATCGTCTTCTTACCCTTTTTGGGTACAGCTTGCACTCGGGCAGTTTTCCAGCTTGTTGGAAATTGGCGCTGCTTATACGATGCCGTGAACAGTCTACATAAGGGAGGAGTCAATTCGTCTGCACAACGTTTTAGTATTAGGGCTGGAATTCCATCGGGTCTAGAAGCTTTGTTGGTGTCTACGCTTTTAAGAATTTTATTTAGAATTCGTTGGGGAAACGAAATTTCTCCTATCGATGAATTCACCCTTGGCAAATATGGCGGTGTTTTGCCTTGCGAGTGCAGAGTAGAATTGGACGCGAAGAGTTTACCCAGTAAGTTGGCTTTTTCCCTTGCTGTTACCGCGATAGAACCATCATCTGCTATTAGGGGTGGCAAGGCCGACTTAGCAAATCCTTGACTAACGGCTTTCGATACCGACCAGAAAGATCTTGTTCCATTTGGGCAGTTAAGCAGTTTGTTTTTGATCCTGTTGTTGTGACTCTCTTTGCATTCATCAATAATTCGCTTGCAGTTATTTCTGGAGGTTAAAAAGTTCCTCCGATTTTCGATGGAAGGATGTTGACACCATTTGCGATATGCTGCGTTTTTAGTGTTTACTGCCTTTTTGCAAAAATTTGAACCATTGCTTGTTGTTTGATCCGCATTTAGTAGAAAAAGGGATATAAGCTTCCATTCCTGTCGCCAAGATCGTCTCTGTAATTTGGTTTGCACATTCTGAGATGTTATTGGTTCTAAAGCAGACTTCTTTCTAAGGGAATGAGCGATAAAATTCCCGAAGATGGTTCCACTCTGCTGATTTATAGTGCCATACCTTCCGCGGCATCGCAGGATCCTGCGTTTTAACCTCCAACTGGCAAGAGACTAATAGAAACTAGTATGTCTAAAAATTTAGGATTTGATCAAAAGTATAAAAAAAACGACTGTAGAATGAAATAAAGTGCAACGTGCGATGCAGTGCGATCAATAAAAATATTATATGTATTGCAAAAGAAAAATAGATGAATAAAAAAGAAAAAAAAAGGATTGAACAAATTTGTTTAATTCTAAATAAGTGACATCAATAGTAATTAAGTGGTTTCACGTTTTAATTTCATGGCAGAAATTAGAAAAATGGTTTTCTCATCGTAAAAAAATATTTATCATGTATATCTCGTAACGGAAGAGAACATGCACTAAATAAATTATGTTTGCAAATTTATAAAAAAATTTTTTAATTTTTAGTTGCAATATTAATGACTTACCCTGTATATTAGTTTTATTTTGCCATACCTACATAATTTATATTTAGTTTTTATTTTGTATATTTTTTATATTAAAACTTTTAAAATGATTTTGTGTCTTTTTATTTCAATGCAACACATTCTAGATCTTAGACATTTTCTCATTATATCATTTAAAGTAATATCATCAGCACTGAATTTTCACAGTACTATGTTTATCGCTAGTAAAGTGGATTATTAGTATACCAACTCACGTTTGATACACGTACCTGTCAAATTTTGTAGAATAACGTAATAAGTACGCAGACTATTTAAAAATATTTATTTATACATACAATCTAACTAACGCCTCAAAAATACACAGTAACTCTATTTTAAAGTCTAAAATTTCAATCGTTATTTTTTCGAAACCTACATTTTGGAAGGCCGGCAGTATAGATGCCGATAAAGAAAAAGTATTTTTCTGGATGAAATACGTAACCTGAATCTTTTTTAAATGATGACTTCACGTGAAAGCTCAAGAAAACAACATAAATTTTCTGTAACCTCGCATACCATAAAAAAATAAATCATTAAATAAAGACATTCTTCTTGGGTGAAAACCGGCTCGCCTAAGATGTTACCTGAACCCATACCTCGAGTTCGGCATCCATGGTCAAAAGTTAATGTTTACAACAGGGCAAGAGTGACCGTAGTAGTACCCACTTTGATGGTAAATTTTGCCAAAACAACACTTTTTCCACGTGTTAAATCATCCCTTAAGAGTGTATCGTCACCACTCAGTGATTAATCGAACCTAATCAACGCAAAATCTGGGTTAGGGCCCGCGGTTTTTACGTTATAATCCGTGTGTGATGGTAGTATTTTGGAATTTTGGTACCGTTTTAAGATGACAGATATGTGAGATGGGATCAGGTGCTTCTTAAGTCATAAAGTGGTAATAAAATGAGCGGTTTCAGAAAATTTATCTGTGCTACCTTATGATTGTATCGGGCTGATACTTTATTGAGGCATTTATAGTGAGAATGGTATGTACTAGTAGCTTTTATAGTGTTCGTAGTAGTTTAGTATCATATATTTAGATTATCGTGAATAGGATAAATTGTATCCGCTTATTTAGCTCCTTTCAAACTTCTAATTCTTTTATTCCCCAACAATTAAAAATAATTGTTTATACTCTGCCTATATAATGTAAATTAAAAAGATCATTTATTTTGTATCTTATCTTGACAAGGGTTAGATGAAAGGGCAAGAAGGCAGTACATTTGTCAGGTGAATTATAAGTTATTTATTCACAAAACATTAAATGTTAATGACACATTTGATTTTTTGATATTGCAATAAAAGTGGTAAGGGTTACCTGAATGTTTTATAATTCTGGTCAACAGTATTCTATGGTCGAAACTGAACAGTCCGTAATCCCTATGTAATTCCTCATATGCACCAATAATCATAATAATAATAATAGAAATAATAATAATAATAATAATAATAATAATAATAATAATAATAATAATAATAATAATAATAATAATAATAATAATAATAATAATAATAATAATAATAATAATAATAATAATAATAATAATAATAATAATAATAATAATAAAAGTAATAATAATGCTGGCACTGGGATACTCTATTCTAACGAAAATAGAGTGAAGATTAAGAAACTTAAGAGAACACCCCGGTTCCATTTACAAGTTCTGTATCTGCTAGAGATGTTCCTCGTAGGGTTAACGCCATTTTACCTGAGACCACTTTTACAAGGAGTTCAAGAATACGGACTAAATGGAGACAAGAACTCAACATATTCGTCGTGCGTACCTATTACTATCTGGCAAGATTCAAGACAGACCCAACGATGCATTTGTAGAAAAATATCCTGACTTCCCAGTGACAGAACAACATATAGCGGATCAAAGTAGAGTTATACTAAATTACAAATTCGCCTCAGATGAAACAATGGAATAAATAAAAAGAGAAATAAGAAAAGAACTAGAAAGGGAGAACAAGATATCACCAGACTCTCCAATAGCGGATAACGATCCACCCGCTGATGAAACTCAAAATACGGGCTCCACCTAGCCAAATACAATCTTTTCAGTCTAATCAATTAGAAGTTAGAAATCATGCATCTAGTCAAGAACTTGAGAATAATAATCAAACGCGCAATACACAAATACAGAAACAGGAAGAAATAAACAAAGAAGATTACTACTGGATGAATTGTTGAGTACAATAATGCAAAAATATGGTGGCATGGATCAGACCAAGTGACTTTTCGAGATAGAAAATATGGATATTAATTGATAAGAAAATATCAGCCTAGCTAGATGTTCAGAACTTACTGTAAGCTGAAATCGCCAGATTAAGAGAGTACGCAGGAGGAAATCCTAATAATAAGTTGAGAAGAAAGGTACAAGAAATATTACAAAAATAGAAACAGAATTTAGTAAGAGGTTTAGAAGATGCTATAAGTGCGACAAAAAAACAACAAAATAAGGAATTTAATGTAAGTGAAAAAAGATGCAAAAAGAAGAAGCGACGGAGCAAGAAATTTAATGTAAGTGAGTAAAGATTCTACAAAACACTGATATCCGGAGAAAACATGCCTAATCAAGAACAAACTTAGACTTACTGGTCATTAATTTGCATCTTAAATAAACCTTATTATCTTAGAGCCAACTGGATGGCTACAACAAAAAGAGGAGAAAAACGCAGAAGTAATAGCTATGGAAGAACCAAATGTCACTGAAGCCATAGTAACAGAAGTGCGTATATTATCAAAAGCACTCTTAGTTGGAAAAGTTCAGGAAGCGATAACATACAGGGTGTTTCGGGAGGAAAGGGAAATAAATTTTGGGAACATATTAAGAAAGTCAAAATAAGATAAATTAACTCATATTTTTTAATCCGATTCTTAACCTTTTCTGAAATAATCGGCTCTAAATTTTTTTTTTGTAATTTTTTGGAATAATTACGTTCTCTGTATTTCTAACTCATGTTGCAGGTATTTCATCATTGTTTGTTAATACCTATTTTAATTAACTGGTAGTTTTGACAAGCATGGCTGTCAGTTTGATTCGTTCTGAGCGTTTCAATTTAAAAAGAGCAAAGTTTTCATTACGTAATGCCTCACACATTCACCCATAGGGAGTATGCGGACATGATATTCGTGTATGGTTTCTGAAATGTTGATGAATACCAACGTCGTTTTCCAAATCGAAGAATTCCTCAGGAAACAGGAATGTTTCGAAGCGTAAGAATTATTTCTGAACGAGAGGCGGGACTAAATGTGAAAAATGAAGAAAATGTTCTGGATATGGCTGAAGAGACCCCGGATGTTAGCATGAGGCGGATTACAAAAGAAGGGTTCAATTTTGCGAATGGATCCAACAAAATCGAGGCCTACATAAATACATTTTATTTAGCGATGAAGCTCATTTTACCCGCAATGGAATTAGTAACCGACACAATGAACATCGGTGGTCAGATGAAAATGTTCATGCCTCGTTTGAACAAAACTTTCAACATCGATTCAGTGTTAACGTGTAGTGTAAAATGCTGAACGACCAGTTGTTAAATCCTTTTGTATTAGATGAGCGTCTTACTAGGGAAGGATATTACGCTACGAATATTATGCTTATTTACGTGCGTAATTTCTTAGACAATTGTTTTCTTGATCGTTGGAGAAGAAAACAAGAAAACATCGTTGGATGTTTTCTTGAGGAGGACCTCAAGTTCGTCCACCGAGGTCACGAGACCTAAATCCAGTGGATTATTGCCTCTGGGGGTGAATGAAAGCTCTAGTGTACGAAACACCAGTAGAAACCGTAGAAGGACTTCACAATCAAATTTTTAATGCTTCAAATATTAAAAACAATCCTCAAGCAATTAAACGTGCAACACAAGCGCTTAACAAACGTGCTGCAGCCTGCCTTGAAGTTGGTAGGGGTATTTTCGAAAACATTTTAAAATAGTGGAATATTATTTTTTTGTGTTGCTTTTAAAATGAAAAATCTTACAAAAAAACTTTAGAATCGATTAATTCAGAAACGGTTGAGAATCGGATTAAAACATATGGGTTAATTTATCTTATTTTGACCTTCTGACGATATTCCCAAAATATTTCCCTTTCCTTCCGAAACACCCTGTATATATATCTTTTGGTACAAAAAGCTAACCAGCACTTACCCTAAATTGACAAAGTATATGAATGACTTTATTTAAGACCCAAAGAAGACATGGTAAAAAGGCACCACTACACCGTGCGATTATCGATGCAGAAAAAAATTATACCCTTCTTAGCAATGCACTTGAGATCGAAACAGACAAAAACATAAGAGAATTAATCTAGAAAATCCGTTTACAAAGGTCATTTTGCTGATATTCAGCTTGAATATGTTGACATACATGCATCTAACAAATAATCATAACCATCAGTTATTAATCTCCCAAATATCAGAGATAATAATCGAAAATGTGGAAAAACTCGGTGAAATAATAGAACAATTATTCTGAATGGTTGCCACATCCACCAAAAACTGGCACTTAAAACATGGCCTCTTACAGGAAAGGTTACCCTGAATCAGGCTTATATTTGAAATGAAAATATAAAATATACAAATCATTATGAAATAGAGCGATGATCATAGACAAGAAATCCAATACAGTAAGCCGAATATTATAATAATACACAAAAAAAAGATAAAACCTGATAAACAAATACAGAAATACTACATCGCGGATGAAGTCAAAAGAATTTGATTTTATTAAGCAATTATATCTACCGCCGGGAATCTATATAGAATTACAATAGGCATGTATACTAAAAACTTTTTCAGATTAGATTAATTTTCAGATTAATTCTAAATTAGTATTCGCCATTTGCCAATAACCCTATAACCTGAACCGCGTCATAACAGAGCTCAATCTCTTGAAATAGAAAGACAACCCGGGACGAGTGAAAGTTTTCCTTAGAGGGAATGCGAAATTTATAACAATAGGGAGACAGGAATGGAAGAAGCTTTGGAAAAAGGTGCTATCGATAGACATAGCCTGGCAATTGCGCTAGATCTGTTTCTGTATCAATTTATTAACAAATTTAAAAACAAATAATTGGTGACACCGCGTTCATGAAGAGTTTTATAAGGAATTTCCGCATCTAATAGTTACGGCGCAATGATCAATATCGTGTCGATATTCGTAAGGGTCTTATCTCAAAGACAAAACAAAAATTTTATTTCGAATAGCGTTTATTGATGCGTTATTGATGAACTGAAGAAAATGCGTGTCTGCGACAACAAGCAAACAAGTTTTAGCAGAACCAGTAACCTAGGAGAAGTTAAATGAACAGAATCTTAAAGTCTTAGGTATATATTTTAGGCGGGGTATGTGGAATAAGAAGTGTTCTTATTGGAACAATATTACCAAAGTTTATTGTAATAATCCTAAAGGTATTGTAGTCATTTATTGTGCAGCGACATCAGTATCTAAATTGTTGTGTAAAAATCAAACCAGACCAGCCAAAGGCAATAGAAAAAGATGACCAGGAAACGCCAAGATGGGAAAAACGACTACAGAATAAAATAAATACTCTGCGAATAGATCTTAAACGACTTCCAAACTCAATCCAATATCTTGCTGAGGTTCGAACAAGAAAACATGTAAAGTGTCTAAAACAAATAATGTCTATAACCGCACCGCACAGCAATGTTCAGATACATTTAAATAAAACCGTATATGTATGCTGACCATTTGTGTATTGTGTTGACGGTATAAAGAAAGAAATAAGACAAAACTAAATGATGCTCTGTTAAGGAAAAAATATTTTATTCTTATCTGAATTCTAGACTTTCCTGTCGCAGAAAATACTAGGTATCCTTCATCCAAGAGTTCTGAAACTCCTACGCAATCTAATCCACATGATGAATGGATTAATGAAGAAATAAGACGTGCCGCAATCAATTTTCACAAAATGAGACGAAAACCCTTATCAATCCAGAAAGTTACAAATGTAATTAAAAGTATACATAACTGGAAAGCATCGGGTCGTGATAGAGGGTATAATTTTTGGTTAAAGAACGTAAGGAATGTTCTTTAACAACATATTTTAAAAAAGTCGCAAGGAAACGAATGCATCAAATTCGTTTCCATATTCAAGGATCCGCACAAATTATTCAGAAGATATAAGAACACTGCGAACACAACAATATAATTGCAGATTAACAAAAAGTGTGAACAAAAAATGCTATGGAATACAAGGAGCAACTAACTAGTCTTTGACTCCTTAATAAGAAGCGGGGAATTCTAGAAAAAGAGAAATCTTTTCGTTGCTTTTATTGAGTACAAAAAGTACCTGATGACTGGTTGATACAAATATTAAAAATTTACAAAATCAATTCTCTTATGATCAACTTTTTAGAACATGCCGAGTGCTACTATGCAACTTAATGAACCCGACTGCATCACTACAAAACCCATCAAAAAAGACTTAATTATGGTTCTGCGTGGCAATTAACCCTTTGTTATCATTGTTAAACTTAATAAATTATGTATGTTTACTTAAAAACAATAATAGCGAGGAGATAAGACCACTATATAGACGATCTAAAACGCTTAGGATGCACCAAGCGTCAATTTAAGCAATTACTAGAAATTATAGACGTGTTCTCGACTAATATAGGAATGTATTTTGGGATGGATAAGTGTTAACGTCAAAGATCCAAAAAGTAAACGTATTCTAAAATAACATGATTGAATCACGCAAGTTCTGTGACTTGACCAAGGCATTTGATTGCGTTAATCACGCAATACTGCTGTGGAAACTGGCGCGGTATGGTTTCAAGCGTTTGAGTCTTACTTGCATGATAATGTGCAGAATGTTCCTGTGGATGGTGTCTCTTCAAAAGAGCAACTTGTGACTTATAATATTTCACAGGTCTGACGCGAATAAAAGAAATATAAATACCACAGTCAACAGAAATATTATTGAAATCACGAAATGGTGTGGTTCCAATAAACTCCGTTTAAATCCTTCAAAAACTAGTGTTATGAATTAAATGCAATTTAGATTATATGTTTTTGTCAAAACAGATTCTGAACAACTTGAACAATAAATTAAGATTTGAATGTCATATCGCACAGTTGTGGTGCAAAATATTAGCAAATTTAAAGTTGAAGAAGTAGTCCATACTTGCAGTGGAGTCAATAAGTCAAACTAAATTTGGAATTTAGTGGAGGATGACAGAAACAATTTTAGTTACCCTTTGTATTAGCAAATTGTTGTGCTTTTAAGGTGGTAGCAGGAGAATGATGAATGAGTAGTTGATTTTGCGAGAAGTTGATGGCGAGAAACGTTTATTTTTCTTTAATTAAATCCCATTTAAGTTATGGTTGTTGTTTTTTGGGTGCATGCACATATTACTTATTTAATAGTGTTTTTGTCTTATAAAAAAGCGCAAAATGACATCTGTGTAATGTGAGTATAAAATCCTTACCTTTCCTTTCCTATTTATAATGCAATTAGTTTACGTGGTTAATAAGAAAGTGAAAAATTATCTGGAATTCATTTAAAATCGACAAATAGACCCAAAAATTATATTTTGTTATTTTTAATTAATACCACTTATATTATTGAAGTAATATATACTATTAAATGACGTTAACCAATCAGCAAAAATATTTTTTTTCTTCCTTGTATACCACCACCTATTATTTTTATTTATATTTACTATAGGAACTCAGTTTTCATCATCAAAAATTAAAAATATATGGAATCATCTTTAATTTTTCTGTATATTCAATCAATTTTTTTATAGTTGAATTTAATATCAGGGAAAGCAAAATAAAAAAATATACTCTAATATTTATTTTCTTTTATCGATAGTGATGTTGTCATTTTTTTATATTTAAAATTTCTTTTTCATCGATTTATTTAGATTTTTAATATTGTCTTGTACATTATTTATTAAGAAGCTTCGTCAATTTTTTATTACCTAATGTATCGAAATTTGAAAATTTTTCAAAAAATTAGAGTATTTGTAACCCATCTGTAGTTTGCACGCCTAATATGATCAATATGATTGGTTTTGGTATATTTATCAACCATATATAGTCAAAGTATATTTATTAAACTATAGATGCCTTAATTATAAATTCCAAATCAGTTTAACGATTAAATGATTAAAATAAAGTTTTCTTAGGTTTTATACTGGTTTTCTATAACTAGAAATTCAACGTTTTGTTGATGATAAGTTTATTTGCTTAGAAGCTCTATTTCTATTAAAAGCACTTTGTAACTGGTGCACGTTTAAGACACGGGTTAACAAATAGTGCTTATTGAACGTATCTTAATTAAAAAAAAAAGAATATTTAGTCAAAAGATTTTTTTCATACAAAAATGCATATTGAGTACTTTAATTTACCGATAGCATCGTATATATAAGAAGTTAACCTTAAAATGGTATACTCTTTTCTCATGAAATCCGTATTAGAAAGAACACTAAAACTGTTGAAAAATTTACTTTAATCTAACTCATTTTTATAGTTATTCTTGAGTGCATTGACAAATGACAAATTAATAATGAAAATCTATCAAATGGTACGTTTTTCTTATTGCAGATAGAAAAACAGATGACGTATCTCCCTTTCATCCCCGAAGTACCTACAAACTAATTAAAAAATGACTCTATTATCCGGCTGAACCTAAGAAGAATGTCCCAGCAAGGAGACTCTGCAACCCCCAAAAGTTGGGAGGGACTGAGCCCCTTGAAAAGAGGCAACTCCACCGGCTCCCTCGAGGAACAGTGGACTGGAGTTGACCATTTAAGTGGACCGTTAAATCCGCTTTGCATCACTGATGCTAACCATGAGATTTTAAGACCTAAACCAAGAAGGTAAGACTTATAAAATCATACTGAAAGCAAAAGTATTCAATTTCGTATTCAGTTAATTTTCTTTTCACTTTTCTTTCCTATTGTAATTCGAGTAACAATTAATACTAAATAATAATGTATGCGGTTATACTTTAATCATCTAAAACAGAACGGTTATTCTCATGGTAATTATCAACCATAAAATTTAATTAATACAGTGTGCAAACACGTTGAACTTGGTAGTTCCTTAAAAATTTCAGAGATTACGTTCTCATGCTTTCTTTTTGTTTCTTTGAAAGAAAGTTCTTCGTTAAATTTTGATTAGTTTACATGTGATTGATGATTGGATGTAAAATTCTATTCTTAGAGGGAACAAAGAAAAATAATTCAATTCCATCAGATTTAAGGATATGATCATAAATTTTAATATTTTTGATAAAAATGATTTTTGAGTTTCAGTGGGTAAGGGTAGAGCTGAATCAAGGTATTTTAGGTTATAATGTATACAGTCAAAGGCCTCCGAGAGGTACCAAAAGACTGTTACAACAGTCTCCCCATATTGATATAAAAATACTCATTGTATTATAAAGGCATCGATGATTGTTTTTTTTTAATCAGAAACCAAACTGTAAAAATATTTGGCAATATTCCAGCAATAATTAACATATTAATTGATATCTGCGACACTCTGTATTATAGCCCCCTTACATCTAATTACATGTTTAATTTAACTATCTAAATGGGACTTTTTTAGGGATATTATTATCTACAAAAAAAAGTTAAACGGTACTCTTATGTGGTAATAACAGTATTAAAAGTGAAATGAAGGCAGGAAAATTCGAAGTCTTGAAAAAGAAATGGATAATATCATGGGAAATTGTTCATTTTAAACATTATGACAAAGAGTTTTCACAGAAATACGTTATTTACAAGGTATAGCGTACCATACCTCAGCAAATAATAGTCCAGGAGATTTGAGGCAAAGTGAGAAAAATAAATTACTGGAATAAAGTTAATAATTCTGATCACCTACTTTAACAAATATTAGTCCACGAGCTTTAGAGGAAAAAATTGCAGACAAACTATTGGTATACAATTTTAAATTCTATCAATAACAGCCTTAATTCTGAAAGGAAAAGGATAAAAAGATGGGAAATGATTTACAGTTTATAAATAACTACGTGTAAATAGAGCGGTGGTGTGATGTAACATACTCATAGTATTATGCCTTACATTTCTATTATAATTCTAGGTATTAGATTTTTTCAAATAAATAATAATGCCTCATTCAGAAATCTCGGAAACATGATCAACATTTTTCAACATGAAAACAAAACGACAACATAAATTTTCTATCCGCTGTAATTTTTGATGTGATAGTTTATCAGGATTAGCAATAATTGATTACTGATGAGGGAACTAAAGATTCCCTTAAGAAAGAACGCAGATTCTTTTTGAAAAAATCTAGTTGAAACCCATTTATGGCAATATGTATGTTATTCTTAACTTTTTGTTTATTTTTAGAGCCAAATAGTACCATCCTTCTTTTGCCAGAGTTATTAATAAGATTGTGTTCTATTGAATACACTATGATTGAACCTAAATCATTATTCATACTAAGAGAGTCTTCTTCAATACTGTTTGGTTTAAGATAGTAAATGGGCTGGGTATCATTGGCATGTTGGTACTTATGACATATTAACCTTGAATGGGTATTACAGGTATACAAAGAAAATAAAAGTGTGACTAAAATCGTGTCTGAGGAGACCCAGCTATACTTATTTTTGAATCAGAATCAGTTTATTAAGAGCTTTTACGATATTGTCCGTTATATTCAAAAAGGTAGTAGTAGTACCATATCCTTCTCTAAATCCAGACTTTTAGATAGGAAAAACAAGTATTATACTGTGTAAAATACTATCATAACTGGGCATTTGCAATCCCCTTTAATATCTTAGACAAGATTGGCTACAAACCTTTTGGCCGTAGGATTGGACACTTTGGGTATAGGACATACAAGAGCGAAGAAATATCCTAATATCCTAAGCTAGGATTTAACTTTTAGGTTTCTTTAAAATTTTATTAACTTTCTTCTTAATTTCTTTATAATTTAACTTTCCAGTTTTTCCAGATATGATGTTTTTTCCCTCCTAGTGGATGCAAATGCAAAACTATAATGATCCTTATAGTGATTTCAATCGCCAGAGGTCTGATTTCTTTTATATTTGTATGTAGCTTTGTTCCTCTGTCTATCGATGAATTTAATATTATCAGGAAGCCAAGGAGTTGGTGGTTTACTGATTTTAGTAGTTTTTATGGAAACATGTGCATTAAATATCAACTTTATATTAGTTTCCAACATTGAGTTCATGTTAAAAATCACGTCTGTTAATATTTTTGAGATCACCAATTTGAATAAACTTTGTTTTATTTTAATTTAAAGAGGATAAAATGGGATCCTATTTGGTCACTTATGTGGGAGTCAATAGCACTATCAGTTCAGAAATAATACCCCTGATAGTCCAAGAGCTCTGGCCAAAAAATGCCCAAGATAAGTTATTGAAATAAAGTTCCAATAAGAGGAGCGATTATAAAAAGATGTTGATAAAATCAGAAAAAATGATCAGAATTCAATTTAGTTATTACGACAAAAACATTTTACGCAAATATAGGGTGTTTAACCAAGCTTAGCGAGGTATCATAATCATACTGATAGTTTAAGAGCTTTGGAAAACCATTGAAATTTTCTTGATATTGCCAATACAGGGTGTTTCTTAACCTATACATAAATATAACCTATACATAATAAATAACCTATACCTATACATAAACTTGGGAAATTATTGCTGACGGCAAATAATGACTAATAGTGAAAAAAAAAATTAGTAAAATAGTTTTAGTTGCGGAGATAAACGACTTATTAATTAAAATTAAAAAAAAAAACGTAAATTCTCCAAAATAAATGTTTATTTAACTATTATATTAACTGTTCGAAGTTATTTCCATGAGTTTCAATACATAATTGAGCACGCCTAATCCAAGAGTTGCAGACAGCAGCTAATCCAGGTTGTAGTCGAATTTCCTCGGCGGCAGCAAATATCCGATTTCTTAATTCTTGTTCATTGTCAACTTCGGTTACATACACCAGAGATTTTAGGTGGCCCCAAAAATAAAAGTCAAGCGGATTAAGGTCGGGTGACCGAGGAGGCCATCCAATTGGACCACCTCGGCCTATCCATCGTTCGGGGCACATTCGATCCAAATGCCGTCGCACTGGTCGCGCAAAATGTGGTGGAGCACCATCGTGAAGAAACCACAAATTCTGCGTAATGTGAAGAGGGACTTCTTCAAGGAGTACCGGCAAATTTTGTCGCAAGAATTGTAAATAAAGAGCACCAGTTAGACGATTATCCAAAATGAAAGGGCCAATAAGTATTCCCTTTACAATTCCAGCCCACAGATTTACTGAAAATCGTTGTTGAAAGTTTGTTCGCCGAATGGCATGCGGATTTTCAACTGCCCAAAAATGCGTGTTGCGAAAATTGTGAATACCATTGCGTGTGAAAATTGCTTCATCCATAGCTAAAATGTTCCAAACCAGAATGATTGGACTAGTTGTCTAAATGTTGTCTTGTATGTGTTGGCTTCTAATATTCTTATGTCTTCAGGCGTCCATTGTTGTACTACAAAAGTATCTAAGAAGGGCAATGCTGACTCACTTTCCAACTCCATCGTAATCTTGATGCTTGGCCGAATTTTATTGATGTGATTTAGACAGTTTGCTAGCTCTGTATCACTTTTGTCACACTTTGGGTCTGGATTAAGCTGTCCTTATAGTGAGCGAACCACTCCATGTAATATTGGCCTTCTTTGAATTAGGAGTAGGTAAGAATACTCCTAAATGATCGATCACTCCTGCCAGTGGAAGTCTAGTATTTTTTAAAACTATTGCATACTATCTGACTTTTTTCCTGATTATATTAAGGGATTCTCGGATGGGCACATATTGATGGTGCATTAAACAATATTTAATGTTATACTTTTTAAGAGTCCTATAAATTCATACCGCTATTGTTGGTGTAGGGTTTTTGGTTAGTAGTTTATATTCCCCTTTATTCCGAACTTTTTCAACTTTGTTCTTGTAGATTTCTGCATCCATTACAACTGTTGCGGTGCCTTTGTATCTACGTTGGTAGGATCTTGATTTATCTTATTACATCTTTGAGAGCAGTATATTTATGTCTGTAACTTTTTGCTTAATACCTTGATTATGGGTTTTTTATTTGAGGAGGTTGGGTCTAACTTGCTTGCGCATGTTATACTCAGTTTTTTAAACTTTGATTGGCATTTCAATTTCAATATGAAAATTCTTATTTTGATAGGTACAATCATTATTCTTGGCAACAATTGGCTTATAGTCTACATCTTTGATTTTCTGGGATGATTGTTCAGAGTCATATACTAGCAGTGTCTTCCTTCGTATTTCTTTACTTGGGCATTCTAGAATACGCCTTGAACTTGTTCCTGAAATCGTAGATTTTAATCAAAAACCCACCAGAATGACATCGGTATCACCGACTTCTGGTAGAGGAAGTTGATGTGCTTTTCCTCCTTCGTCCATAGCGGCTTTAGTTCCTTAGACTTTGAAGGAAATACTTCGGAGATTTTAGCCCCTAGTGGCAGCTTTTACTGACCTATTTTTAATCTAATTTCCTTAAAAGCTACTTTTGGTAAAACACCCTATATGGCAAACAATCAGCAAACAAATAACCAGTCAAATATAAAAATTTTTGTTGAAAAAAAAAATACGTCGACTCAATACCAAATTACTATACTCTATTTCAGAAGTGTGTAGAGCAATAAAACCTCATTAGGTATGCAAAAGTGGTACCTGGTGATCCACCAATATTTTATGCCACTACCTTAGTTGGGTATTAGTTTCAATGTAAAATTCTTTCTTTTCGTTGATTGCAGGTAGTGCCACCCGGTTTTGGGTCAATTTATGAGTTTTGCCCATTGTTACCCACTGATAAACATTGAAAACGGTTCGCCAAAGGCGTGCAACTGGGACTTGTTTTTTACCTTATAATTAATGTACTTAAATGCTATTTTATTTTAGAAAGTTACTATTGTTTAAATGGAATAATATATTTTTTTCACAAATTTATTGAACATAATATGTAGAGTAAAACAGTTAAAAATGTCACTTTTGGATCTGGCACTTTTTGAACAGTGTATAACAATTTTAAATTTTAATAGATTGTAGTCTTCTTCGTCTGACGAACTGTCATCACCTCTTGACATTATAATTAAAGGATCGACTGTCTGATCGATGAGGTTGTCAAGATCCCACATTTTGTCCTCTTGCTTAATTACATGCTGGACTGCTTTTCGCCAATTCTCTGGTGTCGCTTCCGTAATGGCTTGATCAAACAGTAGCTTAACATCTTTCATTTTAAAAGTCGTGTTTTGTCTTGCTACAAATCCTTTTACCTGCGCCCATATCAGTTCTATAGGATTTAGTTCGCAATGATATGGCGGTAAGCGCAGTACAGTTATATTATATTTTTCGGCTATATCTTCCACGGCGTATTTCATGAAACGAGTTTTGTGTAAGTTTGCTATTGCCAGCAGTTCTTTTTTTATCAAATTTGCTTCAAACGCAATACCTTTTGCAGTCAGCCAATCGATAATTTCTTGCTTTCTCCAACTTGAAGTTGGCGTCTTCTCTATTCGCCGTGAATGATAGCTTGCGTTATCCATAACCACCACCGAATTAGCCGGAAGAAATTTTATCATTTCACCAAAATAGTCCTCGAAAACGTCTGAGTTCATGTCTTCATGGTAATCTCCTGTGCGAGTCGACTCAAAGGTTAGCAGACCTTCTTTTAAAAATCCCTCTTCGCTTCCAATATGTGTGATTATAAGTCTTTTTCCTTTTCCCGAAGGTACTTTAATACCCGTAGACAGGCCTTCTATGAAAGCTTGGCGAGCACTGGTTATATTTTTGTCTTGCCACATTTTTTGGACTATATAACCTTCGTTAATCCACGTCTCATCAAGATAAAAAACTTTCTTTTGCTCCCTGCGGTACTGCTTGATACTTCTCAAGTATTGTCGTCTCCAACAAACAATTTCATCGCTCTCCAGTAAAAGTGCTTTGCGGTTATGCTTTTCCCAGGCAAAATCCATATTTTTTAAAGTTTTCCATAAAAGTTTTCTACTTATCAACGGAATACTGTCATCTCGGCCAAGCTCCATTAAAATTTTGTCTAGGGTGGGTATTTCCTTTTTAAAATAAAAAGAGTGAACTTTTCTTCGAATTATACATTTAGCATTTTCATCAAGGACTTTTGTAGGTCGTCCTGGCTTTTGCTTGGGAGATTCCACTTGACCTGCTACTTTTCTTTCCCGCAACAATTTGAAAATGGTGGACTTTCCAATTCCACTCATTCGAGAACATTTTTCAACAATTTCTTGCACAGTAAAACTAGGGTAATCGTGTTTTATGCAATCATGTACATTTAAAATAATAACTTTTTCACTCAGCGATAGTGGAGAATTTTTAGTACATCTTTTCGTTGGGCTGAATACCTCCATTTTTTAAATATTGGGATAATAATATTGTGATTACGCTACAGCGTAGCAGTGACTACTAACGTTTAAAATATGATTTAAAAGTATTTATAGTCTGTATATATTACCTGACCCCATTTTTGCATGTTACAAAGCGTTAAAAGATAGGTACCTATACAAAAGGATTAAAAGTATTTATTTAGTATTTAATCTCTTTCAAAATAAAGGCATTTAATCCGTGAAAATTAAATTCATAAATATTATAAGTACCTGCGCCTATGAACTACCATGAAATGTAGCCAAACAGAACGGAATTCCCCAGTTTATTGCTCTATACACTTCTGAAATAGAGTATAATTACTAAAATTGGATAAAATGGTAGTATCTTCGTTTAACCTTCCGGAGCTCGCGCTAAGTATTTTGGAAAGAACGCTCGCATGTGGACTCAGAGTCCGCAGCCTTCAAATGTGCATATTTCTAAAAATTATTGACAATAAAAGTAAATTTTTATTTATTTTAAGATTTTATTCATCGAATACATTGATTTTGGCATTTTAACAAAACTTATTGCTACAAAAAAATTAAAATAAACATTTAACAACACATAAAAACTTTCTAGAAATTAAAAATAAAAATGAGTTTCATTCTGAGCGGCATTCATGACAATTAACAAGTGAATGCTCTAAACAAACACATTTGTGGCATTCAACACAAAAAAAACGAGAAGGTCTATTTTTTTTTCTATCGCAGTATGAGCAACGTCCACGTTGTCCTGCTGGTAGGGGCTCAGGTAAAGGTGTTTCCAGTCCGAAAAGTTCTTTTATTCTCAACTGCGTAGCCTTAGGAATAGTTTGCGTCATTCGACGGCGAATATAGCCCTCCACTAATTGAAATGACAAAGATCGCAAAAACTTTCTTCGTCGTATACTTTCATTATTATTCATTGAATGAACAACAAAAGAGTTTATTCCCGATACATTGAGTAACGAATAGAACAAAACCATGGGCCATCTTCTTGTATTACGTGCACAGTTATAAGACGCACATATAGCTTGTCCACACAGTCAACACCTCCTTTAGATGAGTTGTAGTCCAATATCATATCTGGTTTTCCAGTAGAAGCATCTATTTTATCGTCAAAATGCATACTTGATAAAAGCAGCACGTTCTTTTTTTTTTTTTTTTGGTGTATATGATGCTAAAGTACAGTTATGACGAAAGGCGAACATGGACGATAAAAGTGGACCTTTTGTTTTTTCTAACTGTACCTAATAAAGTTAGCTTGAAATCGAACTCAAGGGAATTGAGTAGCTCCATACTGGTAAACCAGTTGTCAGCTGTAATACGACAGGTTCCTTTTATTGATTGGCACAATCTCTGCACCACTGCAGTGGGAGAATTACTCGCTTGGAATGGACCCTCAGGCTGCTTTCCTACGTAAACCTCCATGTTGCAGGTGTAGAAAGTCTTGGCGTCTACCATAGCAAATATTTTTAGCCCATATTTATTGGGTTTGCTAGGTATATACTGCCTAAAGTTGCAACGCCCCCGAAATGCTTCTAGCTTTTCGTCTATTGTTAGCCATTCAAAAGGTGTATAGGCGGAATCAAAGTTACCAACAACTGTATCAAACACTGTCCGGATGGCGGCTAGCTTGTCAGTCTGTTTTCCTTCGTCTCTAGTTGCCAAATCATCAAAACGTAAATGATCTAGCAGAAATCGAAATCGACATTGGGACATCGTTAGTCGAAAAAGCTCGACGCCAGTACCATTCTGTGTCCATATTTCCTCAATATTAAGTCGATTAGATTTCAATACGCCAGATAAATAAAGCAATCCAATCAGTGCTTATATTTCTAATATGTTCGTGTCTTTTGCATCTCTTTTACGTTGGTAATTGCCTCTACTCATGGCAATATGTCTCTTTGTATTTTCGACTATCGAATTCAGTACTTCGTCTGTAAAAAAAGCTTCCAAATGTCAATTTCTCTTTTTAGGTCTTTCGCAGGTCTTTTTACCCCTGGAAGATGCTTTATCAAGTTCTCCGCCCTGATTTTCACATTTCTTTTCGTCATATGTTTGGCCCACTTAGTTCTATCTTTGCCAGTAAACACAGGGTAATTTCCCCTAGCGACTTCATCAGTGGCTTCCGTCTCCGAAGTTTCTTGTTCGGTATCACTATCCAAATCTTGCTTTTCTAAATTGTCTTCTTCTCCATCATCTTCTTGGTCCTCAAAATCACTCTTTGGCTCCTCATCATCTTCTTCCAAACATTCTTGCATGAGCTTTTGCAAACGAGCCTCCTCTCCACTCCAGGAGCACGCCATCTATAAAAGTGTACAAATATTTCTTAAATTTTAATAATAAAAGCTAACACTCACCATTGCACAACAAGTTTAACAAAAAAAAAACGCATACAAATATTTAAATTGAACGCTCGCGCGCGGACTCACAGTCCCCAGTGGCTATAATTTGGCAATAAACGCACACACCAACGCACAAATGAGCACTGACTGTAGGAGAACCCGGGATAGAAAGATACTTAATAGCTTTGTTTTGGTTCCGATTTTGGGATGATTCTAGAACTGCGCAGAACTCGTTGCGCCGTAAAGTAAAATCCGGAATCGCTCCCGTTTCAATTCTGCATGGTATGGAACCCGAACGCTTGACGCACTGACAGTAAACAGCTGATTCTGATTGTTTACTAAACACAACTTGTTTTGAAATTTTGAATATTGCTTAGTGCTTTGTTTTTGGACCTTTTTAAAACATTTTTAAACATTAGGACTGGAATAAAAATGTCAATAGATTAAAAAAAAAATCAATAGATAATTCCTAGGTTAAGTGAAATCTATCTACAAGAAAAACAATAAACATTAACAAAGCATAAAAAATAACTTATTTACTTCTTCTTCTTCTTCCTCTTCTTCTTCTCAAATTTGGTGAAGTCGAGTAAAATTCTAAGGATATATTTTTTGCGCATGTGCGAACTGCCTGATTCTGAATTGATCCCTACTCTCGAGCAGGGATTTTTGGACGATTCTAGGACAATTCTGAACCGGTCAAAAAAAAAACCAAAACACCAAACTTCAATTCGGAATCAATTCTAATTTAACCAAAACGCATTAAACAATCTGCGCATGTGCAAAACAATTCTAGGACGATTCTAACAGGAACCAAAACAAAGCTAATATTACAGCGCTGCGGGTTGTCGATTGTCGAAATTAACGACAAAATAAAATAGTTGCGAAGAGTCCGCGCGCAAGCTCCGGAAAGTTAACAAAGATTAATCTAGAAGTTTTAGAGAAAAAATGGCAAAAACAAATTATTGGTAAAAAAATGTAAATTCTATCAATAACAGCTTTAATTCTGAAAAAAAATATGTCGATTCAATACCAAATTAACCTCTCGTGGAAAAAACTGAAAAATATGTCACCTTAAATACTTTATCTACAATTTTTGAAAGCGAAAAAAAAATTTAAAAATTCTTTTCCCTTATTCGACAAAAGCACACAATGTTCTGTGATCTGCCTAAAGCATTCTATTATATTACGCAATACTGCTGGAAGCTTAATTATTATATGGTGCCAAGCTTAAAGAGATTTTAATTAATATCTCTCCGAGAGGACCCTGATAAAAGGCGAATTATCAGATAGAAAAATAATTTCTACTGGAGTGCCTAGAGGGGATTAGACCCAACACTTTTCCTCATTCATAACAATTTAGAGTATTTATTTTCCTTCATATATTCGCCTTTGTACATAAAGAGATAATCGGAAACAACCGGTGTTTTAAATGTATAGCCGACTTTGGTAGCATTTCTCATTTTATTCATATGGTTGATTTTTTTATTTAATAATATTTTGAGAGCTTATTTATTTTTTTTAAACTTTACATTAAATCAGCGCAATAACAGTTTGCAACTAAAACTGATTTTTCACTTTTTCTCTTCTCTCTCTTTTTGGGCTCATTTTCGTTTTTCACTATACATTACATTACATTCATTCCTTAGATAGCCTTAAGGAAAACTACCAAAAAAAAAATCACGCAAAAACTCTCAATATACCCACAATTATTTAAACAATCCATTGTTATAATAAGACACAACGAGTGGCTATAATTATTGCAATACGTTCTATTCAGCAAGATCCCCGGTCATTCACTAAAAGTCTTTTGAAGTTCAAACACCGTAAAAGAAATGAGGTGCAAGGAAAATTGTGATTGTGTCTTGTGCAAACAGTTGAGGGACGTCTGTGAACAAAAATTGAAAAACATCGATGATGGTGGTGATAATTTTTTGTTCGGATCACAAAAACTCGGTGATAACCTGAAATTTAAGAGAAATTCTTCAAAAAAGTTTACGTTTTTCGGGATGGAGGTTGATCTGGAGCAGAGGGCCTTTGAAAGGTTTTCGACTCTAGGGAAAACTAATAAGAAAAAAAGCAAAAAGTGTGTCAAGAGATTGGATGATAAGAGTTTGAAAAATGACAAGAATAACAATGAAAAAGGCAGAATTAAACATAAATCAATTATTTACATTAATGATAATAAAGTAATAGATAAAAATCACGAAGATAATATAGTAAAGATAACTAAAAAAGTCGATGAAGATTTCATATTGGAATTTTTAGAAAATTGTAATGTAATTAACGTGCATTTTCTGAATTCGTACGCGTACGCTTGTCAGATTTTCGATGAGATTATGATGAGCCGATTTAATTTGTATTCTGAAGATGAATCTGACGATTTTCCTTTGGGAATGGAAGCAGACATGTTTTATAAATATCTTCATCGAAAAAGGTAATTATTTTTTAAATGTTTTTGATACGAATAATTTGTATGTATTTATAAATATTATTTGTTTCAATGTATTTTGCTGTGAAATTATTTTCAGCTATAAAGGGTTTAAACTTTGACAAGTTTCATTCTTGATTCTGAAGTTTTTTTGTATAATAATTGAGAAAATATCCTACTTCTTCTTTTTTAGTGCTTTCCACATTTATTTTGTTTGTGTGACGCTACAGTTTTTACAAATTTACAGTTTTGTGTAAAAATATAACAAAAAGAGATAAAAGTTGACAAATTATAAAATTGATGAAAAAAGCATGGTAAAAACAGAAATGATACCTCAACACCTTAGGCTTATAAAAGTACAATTTCTAATATTTTGCTGCTTTTTTTAGTTCAGTATCATATTCAAGTTAATTTAGGTCTAGTACCTTTAGAATAATTTCAATTTCCTTGAGAGTCATGGGTTCGAAGATTGAGTTTTGTTATTGAGACATAGATATCTCCCAAAATCTTATTTCAATCATTTTATAACTAAAGTCGATTAAAAAATTTCATTTTCACCATATGCAGATATTTTTTCCATTAGATTGCATCTAGTATTTTTTGATAAATTTCAATTTTTTAGATGCCTAAGCTTGAAATTATTAACTTATCATTAACTTCTTCAAATAAGGATTCTATGAAGGCCGATACCTTAAAAAGTTCCATTTAAAGTAAAGACAACTTTTTTTTCACGTATCTTTAATTGGAATAGGATGGCTTTTATTACAATAAGATTAAGTATGTAATGACAAACTCTTGGCACAATTTCAGATGAAAGCACACACATATTTTCGGCACTCACCGAAAATCACCATTTACCACACTAGTTTAGTAAATAATAAATATTTAATTTGTTTTCAGACTATCCACGACTAACTCCAGACCAGATCACACCCCAACTTTTCAGCAAAACGTCGAAAGCAACAATGAAATCAACAGAAACTCTTTGAAAAAAGACACTTCCAGAGGAATTACCAGTACCAACGTCAGTAATACTGATAAACCAACATTTGCTTCGCAAAGTAGTGAAGGTCATGAAGTTGCCTCAGAGAGAATGGTAAGTATAAAAACATTTAAAGAAATTAGACGTGACTCTTTTTCTTGTGATATAAAGACATTTTGGACCCAAAATTTAAGCTTTTACAGTAACTAACCCTAATGGCCAGAGTTTCATTTAGTCTTAAATCTAAACTAAATATTATAAGATCCGTTATTTTTGTCGTCAATGTAAGAACTTTGCTTGTCATTTACGGTTTTTTTTTTATAAGAAAGCTTGAAAACTTTATAAACTTTACGTTCTTGAAAGGGAAAACCAACATTCCGCAAACAGAAAAAAAAGTTTTAAATCTTCTTTCAAACAAATCGTCGTTTAATATGAAAGTTTTAAGGCTCCTTTGCGAAGTTTATTTTATCTACCGCTACTTTAAAACGATGATCGTTTCGACAGGCAATTACTCCGGGTACTTTTTAAAGTAAATTTAAATGAACTTTAGACCATTAAGTACACTCCCAAGGGTTAGGAGGGGATTTAGCGAATTTTTACCATCGGAAGTGCCAAGGAACTCATTAACCGTTATCAAATCATATGTTCACGTAATCATTCATTGATTTACGAAGTTAACATCCTTATATTTAATATAGGAAACCTCGTCAAATTATTCTATTTTTTATCTACAGCACCTCCAAGATTCGTCCCGACGTGCCTTCCCGACGTACAGGTTAAGGATACAAAATTCAACCTTAGTCCTAACATATAATATTTTCATTTAACTAATCTGTTCCAAAATATATCCATATTCTTTTATACATCCAATGCGTTGCTTCTTGATGATCAGCATTCTAAAAAGTATCATAAATATCTATTCCAGAAATATCGTTTTGGTCTCCTTGGCCTTTCCTCTTAAATATTTTATTCAATTTTTTTGGTTAGTTATTTAGTTAGTTTACATACTTATTTCTCATATTATTCTTTTTGCATTTTGTTACCTAGAACATAGGTACTCTACTTTTGGACATCTTTATTATAACTATGCTAGTCTTCTGATTTTTATATTTATTAGGTTTTAATCACCATTTTCTGTTGCTCTTTCTACTAGCTTAATTGTTCTAATACACTGATTTCTGCACTTAAGATCTGAGGTAGCAACACGTGTTTACTAAAATAATTATGCACTTCTTACCTTTCAATTTTCCAATTCAGTTACTTCAACAATATTTTACAGAGCACTTCTAATTTGTTCAAAAAGTGATCTCAGAGCTTATTTGTGCATTATTTTTCTTTGACATGCAAAATACACTCAGCGATTATATTACTCACCTAATTCTTTATTAGCTTTTAATGTGCTCTTTTGGTGGTCCAGTTATTGTTGAAATTTAATTTAAACTTCCAGATTCTTAACAATTCTACTCATTTTCCTGTATTATGAATTGCTTTTCTACTGGCTTTCCATCATCGCTCTCAAATGCTCTTTCTATTAGACCATCCTTATTTACTATCAAATTCCATTAAACATCAGTTAACTAATATGATCTTGATATCCTGATTGCCTTTCATTTTAGGGCTATAGTAAAATTATTCTGATTACGTTATCCTGCTTTTAGTTTAGTATTAGTACATATAAATCTCCTGATATAGGCTTTCATAGGTTCTTGAGTGCCAAAATACCCATGCTTTGGCATGCAATAGAAAATCATAGGTAAAGCCTAAAGTTCAAAAGAGAACTAAATATTCTTCTTGGGCTACCAGATCTCCCAGTCTGGATTGAGAGGGAGGCCATCTATAAGAGGATGAGAGATAGCGGAGGGTGGCGCAATGTTCACTTAGGACAAGGACATATGACGATTACTCTCAGGATGTATAAGAACGTACCAATTCTGACATCCAGATGCACTACAGAAAGTGGCAAACTAAGGTTAAAGAAGGGGTTTCAAGTCGAAATCGCGACAAGGGAAGAATGGTCGGCGAACGAAGTTAAAGAGCCAAGTGGTTTCCAGGCCTGGTACACGGATGGATCATGGATGAAAAGCACCAATTCAGCCGGAGCCGGAGTGTACAGGATGGAAACGAACACAGGGGAATCCTTTCCGCTAGGGAAAAACACCACACTTTTCCAAGCGGAGATGTTTGCTATACTCGAAGTAGCGAACAAACGAGAGGCATTGGAAGGTGACGGGAGGATTTGCATTTACTCCGATAGTCAAGCTGCCCTCAAGGCAATTCAGAAACTCAGG